>NC_135573.1:235033805-236283805 GCF_965152235.1 Eretmochelys imbricata | reverse complement strand
TTCAGGCACTGTATTTAATTTCTCTACCACACAATGATTGTGTCCATGTCTGAACTTTATTTTGACAGCACTCAAACATGTGTTAGGTGTAGAACTAATCAATTAAATTGTTTTTAATTGTTGACTTTATTAATATAACTTCATAAGCAAAATTTTATGAATGACAACATTCATTCATAAAACCGGTTACCCCAATAACTGGCTAATTGAGTTTCACTTTCAATCCAATTGCTGCTTAACTTGCTGAAACTTACACTGTTTCAATATTGTAACTTCTGCTCACTGTTTGTCATTCATTATACTTGTCTCTATTGTAACTTCTGTTCACTGTTTGCCATTCCTTACACTTGTCCATATTGTAACTCAAACTCCATTTTAACTTGTCCCAAACTCCATTTTAAAATGCTCACTTCATTTTGTAAAAGCTTGCTGCAACCTTCATTTCTCCAAAACCCTGCTGTAATCTTATTAGTGTAGTTTAGATGTGTGAATGAGGTATGTATGGATGATGGAATCAACCTCCAGCCCCAGCCTGTCCCAATGAAATAAAGTGTAAACACACAATGGCTGAAGATGCAGACAACAGCCCTGACAAAGTAAGAGGAGTCCACCCTCAAAAGAAAAGAACAAAAGTACAATTGAAGAAACATCAAAGCCAGGTCCTAGGCCAAAAGTCATGTCTGCAGCTGACGGGTGATCAATCACACCCGACCCAGAGGCAGCGTGACACAGCAAGACCGATAGACTCTGGATTCAAACTAAAGCCTACAAAAAGGATGGGTGAGATGGAAGACTCTGAAAGGTAACATTCTGCTGCCAACATGGAAGGGCATCGGTGCATGCCCAACAGAGAGCCAGCTCTTCCTTGTGCCCGGCTTTCCTGGCCAGTTAGCCGCCACAAGCTACAAACCCAAGCCATGAACTCAAGCTACGTTCAGGACTGGTAACTATACAGCAGCTGTAGGACCTGTGTGCGTGTACAAACGAACGTGTGAATGAATGTGAAACTGAATGGAATGTTATAGCTATAACTGACTGCCTGATTCTTTTTGTATTCACAAAAAATGTGACATTTTGTCTTATCCCCTTTAATAAGATCCTGCTGCTTTTTATTTTATTGGTATAACGTAGACCCCTCTGTTGTATTAATTTTAGTGGAATAAATGGGCCCAAAGAGTCAAAGGTGTTAACATGACCCTGTCACTGTACAATATTAAATAAGTTTCAGGGTTCCAAGTATAGAGACCTCAGCTTAATACCATGGCAAAAGTATTAAACATCTTTTTAATGTTTTATTAAACCTTACAGAAAAAGAAAGAAAATTAGTTAAAGCTTTTGAAATGTAAAGTATTAAGAAGGACTTCCATTTTAACAACACCCCTCTTTTTCTTTAGCTGAAGAGAGATTTTTAGAAGGAAAAAACCCTGTTTCAGAGTCTTAGATGGTAATAATTGTCCTTTTTGGGGAACACAGAAACAGTTCATTGGAATGGGCTGGAACTGCTGTTGAAATTTGATCCTGTTTCCTAGAAGGCAAACACACACAAGCGGGAGAGAAAAGAAAAAGAAAATATAGCTTCTGTCTCTGATGTTGACTTTTCCTTACAACCTCACTGCTGGAAAGACACAGGCATGGCACACAGTCTTACTGTATGAGCATCGGACTATTTAGAGCATTGCTTTTAGCTGCCTCTTTGGGTACGGACTCACAGCAATGTTCCAAAATATACAGTCTTGACTGGCTAAGCCACAGACTCTTTTAAACAGATGGCAAAAGGAGAGGGATAGAAAAGAAAGGAAGTGAGCAGGGGAAGGAAAAGGATACATAGATTGGAGGGCAACAAAGTCTCACATTCCAGGTGGTATTATGGATTCAACCTGAGCCAGCAGAGGTGGTGGTATCATCTAGGTCCCACTCTCTGGCCCAGAGTAGTCAGGATTTTTTTCACAATCAGGACAGTGAAGTCCTAACAGTGTTATGGTGGATCCCATGGTCAGGGCCATCCCTAGCCATTTTGGTGCCCTATGCAGCCCCCTCATGGGGGTGCTGTGTGGTGCCCCAGGCCTCCCCGGGAGCAGGGGGACTGGCCCCAGGCCTCCACAGGGGAGCAGGAGCAAGCTTGGGTGGGCAGGGGGAAAACCGCCCCCCAGCACAAGCCGGTGGAGCAGGTTGGGGCTGGGTCGCTCCACTTCCTGCCTCCTAGTGAGTGCAGGGCGGGCCCAACCCCATACTCATGGGGTGGCAGGAAGTGGAGTGACCCAGTCCCAGTCTACTCTGCTCTGCTCCCCTGGCTCCCAGCCTTGGGGCTTGGGGGGCCAAGGGGAAACCGCCCCTCAGCACTCACCAGCTGTGCGTCAGGGGAGCGGAGGGGGCTGGAGTGGAGCAGGGGTGGGAAGAGGTGGGGCTGGGGCCGAGCATGGGTGGGGGCCGTGGGGAAGAGGTGAAGCAGGGGCTGGAGCAGCACGCAGCTGCTTAGGGCACCAGGAAATTTTTCCTGGTGCCCTACGCAGCTGCGTACTTTGCATATGGTTAGGGATGGCCCTGCCCATGGTCCCAGGAGAGAACAGGACAGTCATGATGGTGAAGCTTGCTTCTTCTGGTCCAACTCCCAGCCAGCAGTTGTTGTCATGCAGCTTCTAGACAGTTTTGTCCCAAAAGTCTGTAAGAACCTCATCAATAGTTCTTCTGCTCTTTATTTTGTCCATCAGCTAGGCCTAATTTCTGACACACCAATTTAGGTTCATTATTTCTGTCCCACACTGTTTTGTGTACCAGGCATGATCTTAACACAGTCCTTTCTGTTTAGACTATCTTAGTCCGTCTCCCTCTCCTACCTTTTGTAGAGAAATGATTGTGCAAGATTATAATTTGGAGGGGCTCCCTTATAAGGACAGTATTATCAATATATGAATTTTGAGACGTACCCTGGAAGCAGGGGTAGAGAACACAGTGTAGCAGTGAAGCTCTTTAGCTTATTTTTAATAAAAATTTGAGTCCTTTCTCATTCACTGATTTGTCGTTAAAGGAACCCCAAGATTATTACATGATGTCTGAAGTGCTGAATGAGGAAGAGACTGCAGTAATTTTGAGCTTGACTCCTGTGTTTGAAACTGATAGCAGAGGAAAGGGGAGCATGTGGAGCAGCAAACAGAGAAGAACAAAGCCTCTTGTATGTATTTTATGAGCACAATAGTCACCTGATTATCTTAAGAAGGAACAAAAGCCAGAAATGGTTGTGTTGGAGTCTCCATCCAGTCTGCAATCGTAAGTCAATGTTGCAGAGAACTGGAAAAAATTCCAACAGTGATTAGAATTGTATTTAGCAGATGTAGGGGCAGAGGAGAAAAATGATAAAGTGAAATCATCCATCTTTTTGCATGTTGTTGGGGAGGAAGCATTGGATATTTATAACAACTAAGTTTGAAGAAGGTGAAAGCATGAAGTTAATTAATACGCTGACTAAATTTGAAGAATATTGTATACCAAAAAGGAATGAGATATTTGAGAGACACAAATTTTTTACTTGCATGCTTAAAACTGATGACCCCACAGAGCAATATTTCACAGAATTAAGGTGTTAAGAATGAGACTGCTCCATGAAGGAGATTTAACTTTAGAAATAGCTCTCCAGCTATGCAGGGCAGCAGAAACTGTGAAAGCATAAGCCAAAGAGCTGAACTCACCAGCAGGGGTTATCCATGTACTAAGTACAATAAAATACAGCCAGAAAAGGTCAAATCAAAAAGTGGAAACACTTGCTATGAAAACCACTGCTAGAGGGGAGGTTGGGTACAGATGGTTATGTGGAAGGTGTGGATCACAGTATGGCCCAAACAAGTGTTTTGCCTTTAGGAAACTGTTATAAAGTGAGAAAAATAATCATTTTGAAAAATGCTGCAGATCCCAAATGCCGAAAAGTCAAGTACATTCAGTTGAAGACAACCTGGTTGAAGAGTTTTATATAGACATGCTGGGATTAAGCAAACCTGATGAGAGTGACTGGATACTGCCTATGAAAGTGAATAAAACAAGTATTCCACTCAAACTGGACACAGGAGGTCAGGTTAATATTCTGTCCGATCAAGATTGTGAGAGATTGAAAATAAGACCAAAACTGGGACCAACAAAAATAAAAGTAACTGGTTATTCTGGAATAAATATACCAGTGAAGGGGAGGTACATTGCTAGTGTCAACCATAAAAACACTATGTACAGGCTCCCGTTCATTGTAGTGCCAAAGGAAGACACCAATTTTAGGCCTGTCTATCTGTGAAAAACTCAATCTAGTAAAATGGGTGCTCTCATTACAAGATCATACTGAACATGGCTATGAGATACTCATTCAGGAATATCATGATCTGTTAAGGATTGAGTTACTTGCATGGTGAACATACTGTGACAGGTTTGGGCCCTTTGTGGTGTCACCTGATGTGCTGAGATACCACAGAGTCTACCTGTTCTGACAGCATAGCCCCCCTTTAACCTGTCTTGCTGAGCCAGGTTATTAAAGCCTCCTCTAACACACACGCAGGCAGGGCCACACCCAGCTGCAGATCAGCTCTGGGAAGACTCAGTTTAAGGGACTCGCTCCAACACTCTGGTGCTCACTCCTTTTAAGGGGTACAAACTCAAAGGTTTTATGAAATTTGTCCCCTCCCTCAATGTGGAGATAGGTGTGCACACTTTTTGCCCCCCTCCCGTTAGAAATTACAAAAACTGGGTTTAATAATAAAACAAATTTTATTAACTATAAAAGGCAGATTTTAAGTGGTAGAAGGGGTAACAAACAGAACAAAGCAGATTACTAAGCAAATGAAATCAAACACGCAAACTAAGCTTGTTTCACTAAAGAAATTGGTTACAAATAGTATTTCTCACCCTAGATATTGTTGCAGGCCGGTTGCAAAGTTTCTGTGGTTCAGAGTTCCCTGTCTCAGTCTGGAGTCCCGCCTTGCCTTCCTTTCTGGTGGCTTTTGCAGTCTTCCTTCTTGGGCAGATAGGCCATGGAAAGGAGGAGTCCCCTTTACCTTCCTCCCGACCCTTAAATAGGATTTACATAAGGCAGGAATCCTTTGTTTCCCAAACTTGACACACACACCCCCTTCCAGTGGAAAGTTACAAGAAGTCCCAGGTAATGTTTAGTATCAGGTGACAAGACGACCTGACCTAATAGTGTCACAGTTACGTTCCTGGATGCCACCCCGGAGGGAGACAGAATAGTATCTGCATGGTTTTGTTGTTCCTTCCTTATGGCTCATCAAATCTGATGCCCTGTTGTTTGGTGGGTGTCTTCCCAATACACACCCAGTTGTAATTGTTACATAGTCCATATTTCTAACTTTAGATACAGAAATGATACATGCATACAAATTGGATAATCACATTCAGTAAATAATAACCTTTCCAATGATACCTTACAAGACTCATCTTGCATAAGTATCTCAGTTATGTCATGTTCATATCATAAGTATATTTTCATAAAGAATATGGAGTGAAATGTCACACATACTATCCAGATGAACAAGCAGGTCCCTCCAGTTGTCCATCCATGTAGAAAGGTGCCATTTGCATTATGTGATAAAGTCACTGCTGAGCTCGCAAGGATGGAAGTAATGCAAGAAATACAAAAAATTGAGGAGCCAATGGAATGGGTGAGCTCCCTAGCCACAGTGAAGAAAAAAAATTGCCTACTACACATATGATTAGATCTGAGAGACCTTGTAGTGAGGCGGTGTGGCTCCCAGCTGCCCCGGAGAGGGAAGAGCCCATCCAGAGGCTGGGGTGGGTGGAGCTAGGGAGCTCTGAGCCTGCCCCTCAGAGGCTCAGGCGGCAACCCAGAAGTATAAAGGCTCGGCCTCAGAGCTCATTAGAGGGCCAGACACCTCCAGCTTAGCCTGTTACTGGGAAGTCCCTGCAGCCCAAGGTGCATGCCAGGACTGACCTGGCTTGCCCTGTGCCTGCTACCCGGAGGAGTTGCCAGGCCTGCCGCTCGCCCGGTACCCCGAGGAACCCATGGTGCTGGGCCCCCCAGAGGACCCCACCGTGACTCAGGTACCACAAGAGGGGGAGTCAGGAAGGAGCATGGGGACAGCTGACCCTAGTCTGGCTGTAGCACTGCCAGAGCCCATGTCAGTGTGTTGCAGCCAGGATCCCCACTGACACAGCAGCGGGTCTTTGGCTGCTGCTAGGGCCCCGGGCTGGGATGCAGTGGAGTGGGAGGGCCTGCGTCCCCCTGCCACCCAACTCATGGGTGGCAGTCTCCCCCTCTCCCAAACCGTTTGGAGGCTTGGGCCTACGATTATGCTCAGCCCGGCCTCAGGGCCTGAGCTCCTGACTCATTATGCCCCTGCCCTGACCTAGGGCCAGGGCTTACTACTGTTTGTACTGTTACCGCTCAGCCCTGCCTGAGCTCCTGATTCATTACTGCCCCGCCCTGACCTAGGGCTTGGGCTCACTACTGTTTGTACTGTTACCGCTCAGCCCTGCCTGAGCTCCTGATTCATTACTGCCCCGCCCTGACCTAGGGCCAGGGATTACTGTTGTTTATATTGCTACTGCTATAGTATTATTGCGCGGCCCTGCCTGAGGGCCTGAGTCATTATTGCCCCACCCTGACCTAGGGCCCTGGCCTAACTGTACTTATTTTCTGCTCCCACAAGAGCCGCCAGGGAAGACTTCTGTAGCCGAACTAATTCCCCAATCCTCATCTGTGTGTAGTGAGCTGGTGTGGCTCCCCGCTGCCCTGGAAAGGGTTGAGCCCCGGCTAGCCCCTTTACAGACCTTAATAATGCTATAAAAAGAGAATGTGGCTCAATTTGAGAATGCACAATATTTCAGTAAATTAGATGCATCCTTGGGATTTTGGCAGCTAAAATTAACTGAAGAAAGCTCAAAACTATGCATATTTAGTACCCTATTTGGAAGCTACAGATTCTTATTGTGATGTTGCACTCTGTGATTTTGCGAATGTGCTGATTGTGAATATGATGTAACTGGAATATGCTTCATGCAAAAGGTCTTTTATAAGGTATTACAAAGCTTATAATCTGAGTAAAAAGAAAAGGAGTACTTGTGGCACCTTAGACACTAACAAATTTATTTGAGCATAAGCTTTCATGAGCTACAGCTCACTTCATCGGATGCGTTCAGTGGAAAATACAGTGGGGAGATTTATATACATGAAATTCCAGATGAAATATTTTGTGGTAATGGGCCACAATCTTCCAGTGCAGCTTTTAGGCCATTTGCCATAGACTGGCATTTTCATCACAAAATAGTAAATCCAAATTTACCCACAATTGAATGGACTTGACAGGGCAACAAGCCTTGCGGATAGGGGGTAAGCAGTAGATTTGGTATATCTTGACTTTAGTGAGGTTTTTGATACTGTCTCGCATGACCTTCTCATAAACAAACTAAGGAAATACTACCTAGATGGAGCTACTATAAGGTGGGTGCATAACTGGTAGGAAAATTGTTCCCAGAGTGTAGTCATCAGTGGTTCACAGTCATGCTGGAAGGGCATAACAAGTGGGGTCCCGTAAGGATCGTTTCTGGGTCCGGTTCTATTCAATATCTTCATCAGTGATTTAGATAATGGCAGAGAGTACACTCATAAAGCTTGCGGAAGATATCAAGCTGGGAGGGGTTGCAAGTCCTTTGGAGGATAGGATTAAAATTCAAAATGATTTGGACAAACTGGAGAAATGGTCTGAAGTAAATAGGATGAAATGCAATAAGGACAGATGCAAAGCACTCCACTTAGGAAGGAACAACAAGTTGTACATATACAAAATGGGAAATGACTGCCTTGAAAGGAGTACTGCAGAAAGGGATCTGGGGGTCATAGTGGATCACAAGGTAAATATGAGTCAACAGTGTAATGCTGTTGCAAAAAAAGCAAACATCATTCTGGGATGTATTAGCAGGAGTATTGTAAGCAAGAGACGAGAAGTAATACTTCTGCTCTACTCCACACTGATTAGGCCTCAACTGGAGTATTGTGTCCAGTTCTGGGTGCCACATTTCAGGAAAGATGTGGACAAATTGGAGAAAGTCCAAAGAAGAGCAACAAATTATTAAAGGTCTAGAAAAATGACTTACAAGGGAAGATTGGAAAAAAAAAATTGGGTTTGTTTAGTCTGGAAGACAGAGGGGGCATGTACATGTTCAAGTACATAAAAGGGTTTTACAAGGAGGAGGAAGAAAATTTTCTTAACCTCTGAGGATAGGACAAGAAGCAATGGGCTTAAATTGCAGCAAGGGCGGTTTAGGTTGGACATTAGGAAAAACTTCCTAACTGTCAGGGTGATTAAGCACTAGAATAAATTGCCTAGGGAGGTTGTGGAATCTCCATCACTGAGGATTTTTAAGAGCAGGTTGGACAAACACCTGTCAGGCATGGTCTAGATAATACCTAGTCCTGCCTTGAGTGCAGGGGACTGGACTAGATGACCTCTCGAGGTCCCTTCCAGTCCTGTGATTCTATGAGCAGTTCCAACAGTCAATTACCCTCACTGTAAAAAATGTGCACCCTATAGCCACTCCGAACTTGTCTAGCTTCAGCTTGGCTGGCCATTGGACCTTGTTATAGCTTGGCTGGCCATTGGACCTTGTTATAGCTTGGCTGCTAAATTAAAGAAACCTCTGTTTATCAAATTTCTGTTCCCCATGTAGGTTCATACAGACTGTGATCACATCACTCCTTAACTTTCTCTGTGTTAAGCTAAACATATGGCAGTCCTTGAGTATTTCACTATAAAACATGTATTCTAATCTCTTCATCAAACTTGTAGCTTTTCTCTGTACCCTTTCAATCTTCCAATATCTTTCTTGAATTGTGGACCCCAGAACTGGACATAATATTCTGGTAGTGGTCACACCAGGGCCAAACACAGCAATAATATAATCTGTCTGTTCCTACCTGAGTGCCCACAGTTTTTGCATCCAAGGATCACATCAGCCCTTTTAGCTACTGCATCCTACTGGGAGCTCATGTTCAACTGATTATCCACTATGACCCCCAAATCTTTTCCAGTCTGATTCCCAGAATAGTCCCCCATTCTGTAGGTATGATCTACATTTGTTAGGAGCCAGCTTGCAGAAGAACCAGTCTCCTAATAACTTAATGAGCTCTACGAGCCCTGATAGAAGCTGTCTGACTGTACTACCTGATTGGCTGGCTGCAGGAGTCAGCACGCTGCTACTTAAGCTCAGTAGCAGCAGCAGTCTAGTGACTACTCCATGTGCTCCTTGCTTGCAGCTTGTTTGCTACTCTCCCTAGTCTTGCCCAAACCCCAGCCTTTAGCTATTCCTGTCAGCATCCAGTTTCAGCCTGGCTTCTGGCTTCCAGCTCTGACCCTTAGCTATACCTCCTTACTGTGAGTCCAGTTAACACTCTGGCTTCTGACTCCTGGCTCCACCACTTGGCTATGCTTTTCTGACTGAAATTCCATCTTACTCTTCAGCTTCTGATTCCTAGCTCTGACCTTTGGTTTCACTCCAGGACCCACCCCGTATGGATTCATCTCTAAGTTGCAGGCTGGACTGTTGCTCCAACCATTAGGCAAGACCACCCACAACTCAGTTGCTGACAGTATTCTTTGTTCCTAGATGTATTTTTTTGCACTTAACTGTATTAAAACCCATATTGGTTGCTCATACCCCGCTTACCAAGTGATCCAATCTCTCTGTATCAAGTGACCTGTCATCTTCATTATTTACCATTCCCCCAGTTTTTTTGTCATCTGCAAACTTTCTCAGTAACTATATTTTTGTTTTCTTCCAGGCCATTGATGAAAATGTAAAGTGTAGTGCCAAGAACTGTTCACTTGACAGGACCACACTAGAAACACACCCACTCAGTGATAATTACCCATTTACAACTACATTTGGAGAACTCTGCCAGTTTGTAGCCATTTAATGTGTGCCATGTTGATTTTCTATCTTTGTAGTTTCTTACCAAGTCAAATACCTTACAGAAGTCTAAGTATCATCCAAACTTGTAATCTCATCAATAAAAAATCAAGTTAATTTGACAAGATCTAGTTTCCATAAACCCTTGTTGATTGTCACTAATTATATTGGCCTCCTTTAATTCTTTATTAATAAAGTCCTATAGCAGCTTGCTATTCCATTATTTTGCTCAGGATCAATGTCAGACTGAAAGCCCTATAATTACCTGGGTCATCCTGGTTATCCTTTTAAAATATTGACATGACATTAGCTTTCTTCCAGTCCTCTAGGCCTTCCTGCAGGGGCACCATTTCAGGGGCAGAGGGGGGCTCATACCCCCACCCCCGAGTTTCATACTGGAGGTTTGTTCATAGTACGCACCCTACCCCCAGACAGAGCTCTTAACTGCAACACCCCTTGAGTGTGGAAAGTGATGACTTCTGTGCTGCTCCCTGCTCTGCCCTTAGGGCAGAGAGTTTGTTTATAAACAGAGGCACAGCAATTAAGATAACAAATGTTAAATTAACCTAAGGATCCTTGAGTGCCTGGCAGTGCTTTCAGGATCACCTCAGTAAAAAAGATAGGAAACAAAGGGTAGGAATCAATGGTCCATTTTCACAATGGAGAGAGGTAAATAGTGGTGTCCCCTCAGGGGTCAGTACCGGGATTAATGCTGATCAACATATTCATCAGTGATCTGGAAAAAGGGGTGAACACTGAAGTGGCAAATTTTGCCGATGATACAAAATTACTCAAAATAGTAAAGTCCAAAGCTGACTGCAAAGAGTTACAAAGGGATCTCACAAAACTGACTGGGCAACACAGTGGCAGATGAAATTCAATGTTGATAAATGCAAAGTGATGCTCAGAGCAAAACATAATCTCAACTATACATACAGAATGATGGGGTCTAAATTAGCTGTTACCCATCAAGAAAGAGATCTTGGAGTCATTGTGGATAGTTCTCTGAAAACATCTGCTCAATGTGCAGTGGAAATCAAAAAAGCTAACAGAATTTTGGGAACTATTAGGAAAGGGATGGAGCAGTAGTTCCAAAACTTGTTCCACCGCTTGTGCAGGGAAAGCCCCTGGCAGGTCGGCTGGTCTGTTTACCTGCTGCGTCCGCAGGTTCAGCCGATCACGGCTCCCAATGGCCGCGGTTTGCTGCTCCAGACCAATGGGAGCTGCTGGAAGCGGCACGGGCCAAGGGACGTACTGGCCACTGCTTCCAGCAGCTCCCATTGGCCTGGAGCAGTGAACTGCGCCCACTGGGAGCCAGGACGGGCTGAACCTGTGGATGGGGCAGGTAAACATCCGGTGCAGCCCACCAGGGGCTTTCCCCGCACAAGCGGCAGAACAAATTTGGGAACCACTAGGATAGATAATAGGACAGTAAATATAATATTGCCTCTATATAAATCCATGGTATTTCCCCATATTGAATACTATGTGCAGATCTGGTCACCCCATCTCAAATAAGATATATTAGATTTGGAAAAGGTACAGAGAAGGACAACAGAAATGATATGGGAAGATGTTCCATGCCCCTAATGAGGAGAGATTAAAAAGACTGGGACTTTTCAGCTTTGAAAAGGGATGACTAAGGGGAGATATGATAGAGGTCTATAAAATCATGAATGGTGTGGAAAAATTGAATAAGGAAATGTTAGTTACACCTTCACATAACACAAGAACTAGGGGTCACTCAATGACATTAATGGGCAGCAGATTTACAACAAACAAAAGAAAGTGTTTCTTCACAGTCAATCTTTGGAACTCTGCCAGGGGATGTTGGGAAGGCCAAAACTATAATCGGGTTCAAAAAAACTAGATAAGTTCATGGAGGATGGGCCCATCAATGGGTATTCGCCAGGGTGAATAAGGATGCAACACCATGTTCTGTGTGTCCCTAGCCAGTGTTTGTGAGAAGCTGGGAGTGAACAGGGGATGAATCACTTGATGGCCTGTTTAGTTCATTCCCTCTGAAGCACCTTGTATTGGTCACTGTTGGAAGACAGGATACTGGGCTAGATGGACCATTGGTCTTACCCAGTATGGCCGTTCTGAGATAGAACAAAAATGTATCTGCCCCCCTGATGTAACCCACTAGACCCCACTCCTCTTCCAGAGCTGAGATAGAATCCAGGAGTCCTGACAGGATCTCTATCTCTGCAGAATCAGTAACAAAATAAGAATATACATTAAAATTTTAAACTTAACAAAGGTCCCTAAAGTGCCTTGCCACAAGATGTCAGAACATGTTAGTATTAGAGCTGAGTGGGTCTAATATTTAATAGTGTTCCTGTCAACTAATTGCTAAGTTATCTGCCAACAAACAGTCTTCAGGTGCCTAAGTAGCCCCTGCAAGCATGGTTAAAGTTGCCCCTCCCAACCAAAATCTGAAATGGTGCCCCTGATTTCAAGACTCTGAAAAATCAACATTAACATCTAGATAGCTCCTTAGCCAGCCCTTTTAAAATTCTTGAATTACTCCTAGGGCAATTCTGTGCCACTGCACAATGCAGAATTTGCACAATTAATATTCTGAGCAGAATTTCATTTTTCCCCACAGAATTAGTGCTACAGAGCTCCTGGTTAGCACTAGGGGCCGCTGGACCCAGCAGAGCCCTGCTCTCCAGCTCACAAACACAGGACATTGCAGGGGAAAAGAGGAGTTGGAAGGCTCTGGGAAGCTGTGGTTCCCAGCACATCCTGAAGGAAGAAGACAGTGTGTAGGAAACTGTACAAGCCCAGGACCCAGCATCAGGCTGTTTCTCTCTCTCTCTCTCTCTCTCTCTCTGGATGCCTGTGGGGTAGGAGGCACATGTATTTGAGCTGTGGGGGGGGGCACCCTTGCAGCTGGGCTCTGGGATGTAGTGGGTGCAGGTGTCAGGGCTGGAGGATGCCCCACAGCTGGCCTCTAGGGGAGGAGGTGTGGCTGGCTTGGCTGGGCTCAGGGTGTTAGGGGGTACAGGTGTCTGGGCCAGGGAGCACCCCACAGCTGGGCTCTGGGGGGTGGGGAGGTTGTGGGTGTTGGAGATTGGATGGGCAGAGTTTTCCTCCAAGATGTGCCCAGACTGAGACGCAACAAATGCATAACAGAGAAACAGGAACTGGGTTGTCATAGGGATCTCTAAATCTCTACTCTTTGGGGAAACCTTTTTGTTGTTGTCTGTATTGTTACAGATATACTTGCTGACAGGCATTTTGAAATAAATTACTAAAATAATTAGCCACTCCCAGCCTCTATTCAAGCCTAAGTTAATTGTATCCAATTTGCAAATGAATTCCAATTCAGCAGTCTCTCCCTGGAGTCTGGTTTTGAAGTTTTTCTGTTGTAACATCGCAACTTTCATGTCTGTAATTGACTAGAGACTGGGAGTGGCTAAGTCATTATGCAAGGTAACCATTTCCCCTCCTTTTTCCTACCCCCCTCACCCCCCCCCCGTTCCTCAGACGTTCTTGTTAAACCCTGGATTTGTGCTGGAAATGGCCCACCTTGATTATCATACACATTGTAAGGAGAGTGATCACTTTAGATAAGCTATTACTAGCAGAAGAGTGGGGTGGGGGGAGAGAAAACCTCTTGAAGTGATAAACACCCATTTTTTTCATGGTCTGTGTGTATAAAAAATCCTCACTGCATTTTCCACTTTATGCATCCGATGAAGTGAGCTGTAGCTCACGAAAGCTTATGCTCAAATAAATTGGTTAGTCTCTAAGGTGCCACAAGTACTCTTTTTTTCTTTTTGTGAATACAGACTAACACAGCTGCTATTCTGAAACATATCTAATTCCTGGAGCTGCTTCCTACATTGGTGCCTGGTGCTGCCGTCTGGGTGTCTCCACTCTCTCTGGTTCTCTGGTCTGTGCTGTCTCCAGCATCTCCAGCTCCCATGGCCTCAGGCTTTGGCTGATCCTTGGCTGGAGCCCATGGCATGCATCCTTCCTCTCCAGCAGTCCACCTTAAGTGAGCTGGGCTGCTCCCTTTTATAGTAGTGCACTTGGAGCATGCCCAGTAGAGTTGAGGAGGCATGGCTTCCTCAGCCCACCATGTAGGGTTAATCCTTCCCCATCCAGTGCGGGGAGAGTGTGTCCCATCACATGCTGATTCATGGTACAATCCCTCCAACAAGGATATCAAACAATTGTATTGTGGACAATATTGCTTACTATTTCAACTATGTTTGCCTCTTACACTATTTTACTTAGGACTAAATCAAAAGCAGCCTTTTCTCTTCTGTGTTCTCAGAAGCAATTGCTTATGGCATACAGAACATAAGAACAGCCATACTGGATACAGTAATGATCCATCTAGCCTAGTATCCTTTCTGCCAGTGGCCAGTGCCATATGTTTCAAAGGGAGCAAAGAGAACAGGAAAATTTTGTGTGATCCATCCCCTGTCATCCAGTCCCAGCTTCTGTCACTCAGAGGCTTTAGGAACACCTGGGTCATGGGGTTGCATCCCTGGCCATATTGGCTAACAGCCATTGGTGACCCTATCCTCCACAAACTTATCTAATTCTTCTTTTGAGCCCAGTTATATTTTGGCCTTCACAACATCCCCTGTCAACAAGTTCCACAGATTGACAGCGTACTGTGTGAGGAAATAGTTACTTTTGTTTGTTTTTAAAACCTGCTGCCTATTTCACTGGGTGACCTACAGTTCTTGTGTTAAGTGAAGGGATAAACAACACTTCCCTATTCACTTTCTCCCCACCATTCATGATTTTATAGACCGCTATTATATTCCCCCTTAATAGTCTCTCTTTTAAGATGACCAGTCCCAGTCTTTTTAAGCTCTGCTCACATGGAAGCTGTTCCATACCCCTCATCATTTTTGTTGTCCTTCTCAGGACCTTTTCCAATTCTAATACAGCATTTTTTGAAATGGAAAGACCAGAACTGGACATAGTTGAGGCATGGGTGTACCATGGATTTATATAGTGGCATTATATTTTCTGTCTTACTTTCTATCCCTTTCCTAATAGTTCCTAACATCGTATTAATTTTTTGACTGCTGTTGCACACTGAGCAGATGTCTTCAGAGAACTATTCAGGATGACTCCAAGATCTCTTCCATGAGTAATAACAGCTAATTTAGACCCCATCATTTTGTATGTATAGATGCATTACTTTGCCATTAACAATTAATTTCATCTGCCTTTTTTTGCCCAGTTACCCAGTTTAGTGTGATCCCTTTGCAATTCTTCTCAGTCAACTTTGCATTTAAGTATCTTGAGTATTTGTGTATAGTCAGCAAATTTTGCCACCTCCCTGTTCACCCCCTTTTCAGGTTCATTTATGAATGTGTTGAACAGCGCAAGTCCCATTACAGATTCTTGAGGGACTATGCTGTTTTCCTCTCTCCATTGTGAAAATTTACGATTTATTCCTATCCTTTGTTTCCTATCTTTTAAGCAGTTACTGATCCATGAGTGGACCCTCCTTCTTATACCATGACTGCTTACTTTGCTTAAGAGCCTTGGGTGAGGGACTTTGTCAAAGTTTTTCTGAAAGTCCAAGTACACTATAATCACTGAATCGCCCTTGTCCATATGTTTATTGACACCCTCAGAGAATTCTAATAGATCGGTCAGGCATGATTTCCCTTTACACTGGGGGAAGAGTCAACACAGCTTTTATATCCTGTTCCTCTGTGTCTATTAAGTCTGTTCTTTACAAGGATTACAGCAGATTTGCCTGGCACTGAAGTTAGGTTTTCCGGCTTGTAATTGCCAGGATCATATCTGGAGCCTTTTTTTAAAATTGGTGTTACATTAGCTACCCTCCAGTCATCTGGTAGAGAGACTGACTTAAATAAGTCGCATACCACAGCTATTTCCTATTTGAGTGCCTTCAGAACTCTTGGCTGAACACCTACTGACTTATTACTGTTTAATTTATCAGTTTGTTCCAAAACCTCCTCTACTGACCCCTCAGTCTGGTTCAGTTCCTCAGATTTGTAAACTGAAAAGAATGGCTTGGATTTGGGGATCTACTCCACATCCTCTGTGCAGTGAAGACAGGGGAAAGAATTCATTAGCTTCTCCTAAATAGCTTTTTATTTGAGTGCTCCTTAGGCATCATGATCACCCAGTGGACCCACTGAGTGGCAGGCTTTCTGCTTCTGGTGTACTTATAAAAACTAACAGCTTTTTTTTTTTTTTTTTAGTCTTTAGCTAGCTGCTCTTCAAATTCTTTCTTGGCCTGCCACATTATACTCTTACACTTGACCTGCCAGAGCTTATGCTTCTTTCTATTTTCCTCTCTAGGATAGGACTTCCAATTTTTAACGGATTCCTTTTTGCCTCTAACCACCTCTTCTACTCTGCTGGTCAGCTGGTGGCATTTTTTGTTCCTCTATTTTTTTTCCCTATTTAGACTATACATTTAGTTTGAGTCTCTTTCTGATATTTTTAAATAGTCTTCATGAAGTTTGCAGGGATTCCACCCTTGGGACTGTTCCTTTTAGTTTCCGTTTAACAGCTTCCTCAATTTTGTGTAGTTCCCCATTTTGAAGTTAAATGCTACTGTGGTGGGTTTTTGGCATTTCCCCCCTACAAATGTTATATTTAAATTACATTATGGTTGCTATTACCAAGCAGTTCTGCTATATTCACCTCTAGGACCAGATCCTGTGTTTCACTTAGGACTAAACCAAGAATTGCCTCTCCCCTTGTGGGTCCAAGATAAGCTTCTATAAGAAGCAGTCATTTATGGTGTCTAGAAATTTTATCTCTGCATCGCTTCCTGAAGTGACACATGTCCAGTCAATATAGGGATAGTTGAAATCCCCCATTATTATTGGGCTTTCTGCCTTTGTAGCCTCTCCAATCTCCCTGAGCATTTCACCATCACCGGCATGGTCAGTAGTATATTCCTACTGCTATACTCTTACTGTTCAGCATGGAATTTCTATCCATAGAGAATTTATGGTAAAGTTTGATTCATTTAGGATTTTTAATTTATTCAACTCTATGCTTTCTTTTACATAGCGCCAATCCCCCACTGGTGTGATCTATTCTGTCTTTCGTACATATTTTGTACCCTGGCATTACAGTGTCGAATTGATTAGCCTCATTTCACCAAGTTTCTGCAATGCCTATTATATCAATATCCTCATAATGCCAGGCACTCTAGTTCACCCATCTTAGTATTTAGACTTCTAGCATTGGTACAGTGTGTCAATATTCAGTTATTTGACTGGGTGCTATAATTTCGTTAAACTATAGGGCCAGATTTTTCAATGATGTTTTGGGGGCTTCACAGGTTTAACCAAAGGAATAATTTTGTCCATACAGTCTGGTTTTAAACTCTCATTCCATTTGCTCTTTGGAATACTGCTTTCCATCAGAACATTACTAAGATGCTTATGCAAAACACTTATGTTGATTACCTATAGGTCAGTGGTATGTTGCAATATGCAACAGCTCGCAAATTCTAACACACATACGCTAAAACAGTTTTTCAGGTTAGACTGGAATGATTTCTTCTGGGTTAGCTGAGCTAAGATTTGGACTGTTGTTCTGAGGGGTGCCATTTGTCATCACTGTAGCAAATGCACCATTGCTTTTACTGGGTAAGTGAAAAATGTGGGTCAGATTTAGAAAGGTAAAAAAAGTAAATTTCATTTTATGTGATCATATCCTGAAATATGCCACATCTCTTCAATATGGCTTCTTGAGTGTGTACTCTGACCAGTGTTCCACCTCTCTAGATACACAGCCACTACCCATTACTTTGAACAGGGAGAAACATGTATCCCCTATCCCAGCTCTGCTCCATCTTTGTAGCCCACTTTCACTTCAAGTGAGAAATGAAGGGTTTAAACTGAGATTTCCAAACCTCAATAGCCAAACAATAACCTGGTGCCCATCCCTCACCTCTGTACCAAGACAAATTGGAAAAATTGCAGACTAAGTGTGAGTGAGCAGGAGGGATGTGGCTAACAAAACTAGCATGTGGTTATGGAGGAATGATTGTGGGCAACCAAAGAATTTGTTCTGAAGAAGGGGGACCCTGTTGATTGAACTGCTGAAATTTTCAAGAGGCAGAGTATTTTAAAATGCATAATGTACAGTTTCCAAAGCTTTAATTAAACAAAGCTTTTATCTACAAAACCTGAAAAGTACATTGAGCACTGTAACAAATAATTTAGTACTCTAATTTAAGAAAATATTATAAATTGATTTAATCATGTCGTTATTTCAGTAGATTTCTATTCTCCTCGCCTCATTTACACATGATTTACAGTACTACCAACATCAAAGGGAGGTGAGAGCTAAAGGAAGAGAGAATAGACCCTTAGTTCACCCTTGTCATATTAATAATGCTTAAAAAGTAATATCCTAATCCAGTGTCAAACTAGGCTATAAAACAAACACAAAACACAATGCTCTCAGTATCTTAGGGTACGCATCTATAGTGGAGCTGGAGGTGTAATTTCCAGCTCAGGTACAAACATGCATTAGCTGTAATCAAGCTACCATGCTAAAAATAGTAGTGTAGCCATGGTGGCATGAGCAACAGGGTGGACTCATCACTCCAAGTATAATCCTATCTGAAACCCTTGGTAGGTACTTGGCTGGTTGGCTAGCCACCCATCCTGCCACTTGCATCCCTGTGGCTACACTTTTATATTTTTAGCATACTAGCTCAAATCAGAACTCATGCAGAAATATCTCCCCAAGCTGGAAACTACAGCTCCAGTGTAGAAGTACCCTAAGATAGACAAGAGTAAACCAACATTTAGAGCGCCCATGCAGAAATGGAAATGAGGATAATATTTGAAAGTCTGAGGTATTCACACACACAGAATAACTTCTGTAATTGGACATACAAACAACCGAATCAAGAATCAGCATAGAAAAATACTTCAGCATTTTGTAGCAAACTTCTGTGAAGACTGAAGCAAGGTTAAGAGTTATGAGGTATTTCCCCCTCCCCCCGCACACACACACATACGTCAGGGCCGCTGTTCTGAAGTTTCCTTCTCTCACATGCAGGCAGCACAGCTGCTGAGGAAGGGATGAAGGATATTTAGGTAGAGCTGATGGCAAAACAGTTGTAATTGATAATGCTAGTAAATTCTCAGTAATACTGAAATCCAAGGTTTAATTTTAGCAGGACAACAGAACGAGAGGTAAGCAACTGAACTCTCAAAGATACAGCACAAATAAGTTTAGTTTTGACTATTCTAAAATTGTTATTGGGCATTTAGTGCACTATGAGTGCAACCAGACATTCACTGCGCTCTCGAATGAACACAGGAAAATGATGGAGAGAGAAAAAAACACCATATCACCTGTGGGTGAAAAATTTTCACAAAGCAATCAGAGTGAGTTTGTGGGGGGGGAGGGTAAGAAAACCTGGATTTGTGCTGGAAATGGCCCAACTTGATGATCACTTTAGATAAGCTATTACCAGCAGGAGAGTGGGGTGGGAGGAGGTATTGTTTCATGGTCTCTGTGTATATAATGTCTTCTGCAGTTTCCACAGTATGCATCCGATGAAGTGAGCTGTAGCTCACGAAAGCTTATGCTCAAATAAATTGGTTAGTCTCTAAGGTGCCACAAGTACTCCTTTTCTTTTTACTCTATATCTGACCTATTAGTCCTCACCCTCAAACGAAACCTGCACAATACTTTCAAAAGACAAGCTTGCAAGCTTAAATTCATAATTTTGCTAGACAATAAAAATAATGGACTGAATAGAGACACTGGATTTATGGTTTATTACAACAATCTAATCCACTAACAACCCTGCCCCCCAGCTCCTTCTCCCCTATCCCCAGTGATTGGAGAGGTGTTAACAGGCCATTTCACCATGAATGTTTAGCATAAGTAGTTAACACATATTTCAAGGGAACAATCTGTTCTGCCTTGTATTTAGCTATGACACTCTGAGCATATTTCCCAGACCTGATAAAAAGCTCTGTGAAAGGCTTTGTCTACACGGGACGTTCGTTGGCAATCTTTTCTCGTTCAGGGGTGTGGGGAAAAAAAAAAACACCACCACCCCCAACTACAGCTTCTTAAAAAACCATTGTTCTGCCAGTGTGATAGGCCCCAACCCGTGTCATCTTCCTGACTGCTGTTGATGCCCTTCTTCTCAGGCATGCTCATTTTCAAATGTTGGTACATTTTTCTTTGTAGATTCAAACAAATTAGTCTCCACAACTCCCTCTGTGACGGGAGTAAGGGGTTAATAGACCCCACCAATGTTAGCCAAACAGCCCTTTGTTTATTGGTATCTTCTATAGCATTTTCATAAAGATACTGCTCAAGTCTGTGTATATGTGGCAAAAAATTTTTTCATTAAATTAGAAACTGTCCGTATTGCCATAAACTGCCATTTTATCTTTACACTTTAAAAAAAAATAATAATCCTACCTGTATCACCTGTATTCTCTGTTACATTTCATGGCATACACACAGAGAAGTTAGATTTAAAATGTGACATACACTGGCTAGAGACTTACAAAGTAATTCTACTTTATTTCTTAAAATTCAGAACACACAAGAACCCAAAAAACAAACAGAGAAAGACAAAGCCAGCTGCTCCCTCAGGGAGAGAGACAAAACTCACCCAACTGTGCCCTAGGTCAGTTCTCTTCAGCCTGACTCTGGGATTCACATGCTTCCCTACAGAGCTCCTAGCCTACAAGCCGGACCAGGAAACCACTCCACTCTTAAAGCGATAGCTTGCAGTTCCAACCGTCCTCAATATGCCACATTCCTGTCTGATTCTACCATACTGGTCATTCATGTTCCCAGAGTGTTCTGATTACGAGCCCTGGCTTTTAGAGAAAGACAGTCCTAAACTGGGTCTGGTAATAATGTTGATCAAATGTTGTCCCAAAGAGAAGGTTCTGTACCTTTTCACAGTAACAGATGGCACACCCATGGAAAAAACAGCTGCTAAATTCAAAAAGCTGTGGGTTTATCATTGCTAACTGTGTAACCATCCAGTAAGTAGGGACTCACTTGAAACCATCCACCCCTGATAGCATTCTGAATATCTATTGTCCTTTAGGGGTTGTATCAGCCACTGGATAGCCAGGGTAGAATATTTCTTTTTCTGCCTGTGATAGTTGTCTAGTGTGACTAGTTGATAGTGTGAGAAGCCCTATGGTCAGGGAATTTAAAAACGTAAACCTGTGCAGAGCCCTGCAGACAGGGGCCAATGTGATGTCTTCTAAAGGCTCTACACATGTTTACCAGTTCAGCACCTCTGTGCTACTCTCCAACACCACAGCCTCCATCATCTCCAGGATTTCTTTTCTGTAGAGGATTCAGACTTGTCTCATAATTTGTACATCCTGCTGGCAATAATGTACCAGTTCATTTTGTAAGTCAAATGTAATTTTGATTAGCTTGATACTACTCCAGAAACTCCACTTTCTCCTCAGGCATCATGTAGTCAACCTCATAGTGCTCCATCCCAGGTCTAGACCCAACATTGTTTTGTTTTGTTTTTAAAGTATTAAAACATGGAAAATAGCCTTTGGCCTCTTCAAAACCTATGGTCTGCAGCATCTTTCATAGGTAAGAAGTTTCAAGAATCAATAAGCCAAATGTCCAAGGCCTTTGGCTTCACTATCATTAGTTTATCTTCCTGAGTTATCAATCCTGTATCCAACTTTTTCACTAACACCTGCCTGGTGATAAAACTTGCTTCATAATCTTTCAAGTTGTGAGCTATGAAGGCATACCCCTGAAACTGCTTTGCCCCAAGAGTATTGACAAAATCCAAACCCTTTCTACACCCTTAAATTTATGAGAGATCGTCCTGGTATCTAGACTCTTTGCAAACATGTAATTAGGTATGTGCATACCAGTCTTCTGAATACATTCAAAACAATTAAAAATATACTTTTCTAATATAAATTTCTAAAAAAAAAGTCAATTCTAAACTAAATGTTCTGGTAAGTTGAAAGAGAACTTCTTGACCTTATTGAAACAAAGAGTTTGGAATTTTGTATACAAAATTTCATTGAAAGACACTTTCCTACAAAAAATACCAATTTTATCCAATCACCATTTTTCAGTGAAAAACTGTTCATTGGAAAAATTGACAAGTTCTTGTTCAGAGTAGTGCCAACCAGAGCACATTGGAGCAATCTTCTCTCAAGTTGACAAAGATGGATAACTATAGTAAATTCTATATTTAAAACTAAATTAATCCAAGATGGATGCTGACTCAAATTTCTTTTTGCTTCTTCAGAATAGATTCTTAAATGTATGGCATTGTGTCTTCATGATTTAAAGTGATACCATAAATTATTTTTCACTTACCTAATATTAGGGAAGTACCCAATTCAGATAGCTACTGTAGTATGCATTTTCTGGACCCTGTAATCGCTTCACATTTTGCTTCCTAAACACAGGCCACAGATGATAGTAATAATCATGGGCAAAGGTCAACATCTCTGTAGCATTTGGGAAGGACAGTGTCATCAGTAGAACACGCACACTTATAAATTCAAAAATCCTGAGCACAGATATAGTTGGGGGTGGGGGAGTGAAAACAGTATGCCAGTGAAAACAACTACACACTTGAAGGAGAAGAAAGAAGCATAAAAAACTAATAAAATAGCAATAATTGGTCACTAATCTTATATTACCAGGCCAAATGACTCAGAGTAGAATTTAGATCAGCATTTATTCAATATCATAAGCAATACTTCTTGGAACAGCTATGTCTAGAACACAGAAAAGTCTAGTTTTGATTTAGCCCTAATTAAAATATAATATGGGAGGTGGTTTAAGAAGAACCATAATTGAACCACTAAGTTATAATGTTCACCATATAACTATGTTCTACATCCTCTGGGGAGGGATTGTACCATAATAGAACTGACTCTAAACTTTACAAAGGGAGATATTTTAAAAATATGGAATCCAGAAAGAAACGAAAGAGAAAAGTTAAGATGTTAAAAATTTTCAGGCTACTTAAGCATCCCATAACTAGAGTACCAAAAGGTATGTCTGTATATCCCTTAGCAAAATAGGAAGTGGGAATAAAAAGAAGTATGACTAAGGGAAAGTACCTGACATTCAAGTGAAAAGGATATCCTTCAAAAAGTGAAAATCCAGAGCAAGGGAAGCCAATATAAAGAAAAACAACAGCAAGTAAAATGGAAGACTTAAATTTGAAAGGCTAGAAGAAATTTGAAAAACAAATAGCCAAAGACACAAAAAAAAGACAATCACTGGCAAAATTTTCCAAAATTGAAATTTGTGAGCTCACTAATTTTTTCCCGGGAAAACTCTAGGGGGCCACTGATGCACTATCACGTTTCAAATACGAATAGGAAGAGTTAAATGGTTTCAAAATCAGGGATTGTGCATGCAAGAATTTGTGATCGTAGCAAATACAAGCAACAAAAGAAAAGGCATAAATAAACCTATACAGTAGTTGCTGTTCTGTAGAGGTGAGCACACTAATTCCATTTTTAGATACCTCAGGAAACAGGAGCTGAGGCAGAACAAATGTCCCCAAATCAGAAAGACTATGGAAGAGAATCTCTCTATCTGTTCAGAAATCTGGGTGCAACTTCTGGCCACAATGGCCTTGTGCATGGAACTACTAACAGGCATCAATAGTTCCCCTTTAGGGTATATCTCCACTTCCAGCTCGAGAAGATATATCCCTGGCTAGCTCTGATCAAGTTAGCTCACTAAAAATAAAGTGTAGTCATAGCAGCAAGAGTGGCAGGAGGCGGTAGCCACCCTGAGTACATACCAGTTTGAAACACTAGGTATATCCTTGCATCGGGGGTAGCCATGTTAATCTGTATCCACAAAAACAACAAGGAGTCTGGTGGCACCTTAAAGACTAACAGATTGATTTGGGCATAAGCTTTCGTGGCTAAAACACCACTTCTTCAGGCGCACCGTCTATTCACTTAGATGGTATATTCTTGGGATGGCTAGCCCCACCCACTGCTCATGCCACCATATCTACATTCTATTTTTAGCTACTAGCTCAATCAGACCTAGCATGGGTATGTCTCCTCAGCTGGAATTTATACCTCCAGCTTGAAGTATGACATGTTCTTACATAAGTGACATATATGGGTCACACTGGGAAGCAAAAAAAAAAAAAAAAGGACCGGCAGCTATCCACCATTGTGCTGGTGTTAGGGGGCAAACCTGGTGCGTGCTGAAAGAGAGTCTCCCCTGAGAGAAACACATGTCAAATTGCTTCAGACAGGCCAACTAGTCAATAATTTCCTGAAGTCACATACAGTATGACACCTCATCAGATCCAACAGCAGTTCATGTGGTTATGCTGCCAGGGGACTCTGGACAAATACTCAGGATACAGGGAGTGGGGGAGAAGCAAAAAAACCAAAAACAACCTGCCACTATATAACACGCACCACCACACCACCTTGATAAAATAAAGTAGAAAAATATAAAAAATCCCAACCAAATAATATGCAAAAGAGTGACTGGGGTGTGGGATTGTCATCTGCAATTCCTTGGGGAGAGGGAGAGACAAGAAAAGAAGAAAAAATTTACAACTTGCAAGTAAAGAATCAAATAAAAATATTTATCAGCAAGTAAAGACAGAGAAAAATAAATACACAGTTACAGGCCCAGTCACAGAACTCTACTCCCTCATGTGAAGGCATAGCAGTTCACCATGTACGTATAGATCAGTAGTTCTCAAACTTTTGTACTGGTGACCCCTTTCACATAGCAAGCCTCTGAGTGCAACCCCCCTTATAAATTAAAAACACTTTTTTATATTTTTAACACCATTATAAATGCTGGATGCAAAGTGGGGTTTGGGGTGGAGGCTGACAACGCGTGACCCTTCCCATGTAATAACCTCACGACCCCGTGAGGGGTCCCAACTCCAAGTTTGAGAGCCCCTGGCATAAATCCAGTGTGTAGCCTGGCAACTGTCTCCTGAGCGCCCCTTTGTAACTAGGGGTCACTCTGCCATGCCCTGCCAATAACTTGTCCCTCAAAGGGCTCCCTACACAAACTCTGCACGGACTTTGCCTGTCCCTCCACCCCCCCTTCCCAGGGGCCTTAGTTTAGTCATATAAATTAAGTTCCAAAATAAAACAATCTCAAAACACAGTCCATCAATTTTACCCTATTGTTGGCTGATTCCTTCCTGTAGCGTCTGCCGGGAAATCCCACACCCCAATTCTTTCTGCTGGAGCCTGCTCACTTCTAGCAGTCTCTAATTCACTCTACTCCTAGCCTTTTTGCCTGGGCCTTTCCTGCTTTGGTAACCACTCCCAGACCCTACCTGGGTGGAGTCTCAGCTTTCCAGCTCTGGCTTCCAAACCCTCTGGTATGAAAGTCTTCCCTGCAGGAGCTGTTCTCACTATTTGTAGTTTATCAAGTCTTCTCCTTACTGCAACCACTTGCTGCCCTTCATAGGGAATTTCCTGACTTAGATGGGGCTTATCCTCTAATCAGGCTGTCTTAACCCCAGGCTCTCCAGTCCAGGGGCAAGCCACTCTGTTACACACTGACAGAGCAGAGCCAAGAGTGGCCAGCTGAACTTCAGAAGGGGCCTCCAGACAGGGTCATAGGCCGTCTTAGATGTACTAGTGACCCAAGGCAACTACAGAATGCCGGCCAATATACAAAGGAGCTGCACACAGCACCCACAGGACACTTGCTAGGTGGTTTGTTCCAAGCCATGTGTAATCAATCCCCCTTTTGGCACTGGCTTCGTACCTGTATGAAGTGCAAACAGGAGAGGGATACTCACAGTCTTTGGGCAGTTCCAAAGTTTCTATCAGCTAGGATTGGTTTACAGTGCTGCTGGCTCCTAGATGCCTGGCTCCTACTGGTGCACTGAAGAGTAAAGCTATTGGGCAGCACCTCCCGGGAGACAAAGGGTTAATCCCATTAAAGCAGTGGCTACTACACTTGAACTCAAAAATAATTGAAGCTCACACAAGCAAACAAATTAAAAACAGTAACAACAAACCTTATGTAAGGATTTGCTTAAAGAGAAATCTACCATCGGTATAAAATGATTGGAGATATTTAATTTATTTTTAATTACTAAAGACTATACCGGCAAGCATACTAGGTCACATGACCACATACTCCCCCAGTGTTCCTACCCAAAAGCCTCTCCCTCCTTAGTTCTGTCTGTCCCCCACGTCACAGGTATCCAGGTGTTGCATGTGCAGATGCACTGCCGGCCTGTAAAGAGATGCTGTTAGAAACACGCTTCATTGCACTGGGAATTGGCAGTGCTGGTCTTGAGTATCCGGGTAGATCAAAGTCCTGTCGCAGATGCAATGTGCCTTAATGGTGCAAAATTAAATCCTAACTACCTATCTAACTATAACACAGTGTACTCACTCAGGTTTCTTTTCTGGCAGAGCAGTCAGGCAAGTAGGTCCCCCCGGGAATCGCTGGAGAAGAACTAATTGCCTGGTCCCTTCCAGAACAGTACTGCTGGGTTCAGTTGTAAGCAGGTTGGGTGTCTGGATCTGAAATCCCAGATCCAGGGTGGTCTGGCAAGCAGGCTGTAGGAGGTGGTAGGACAGACAGGTTGTCTCCTCCAGTTACTGGCAGGCTGGTAGCAGGAAGAACAGATTGTCTCCTCCTGAGGCTTTCCTGCAGGCTGGGGTTACAGACAGACCATTTGCTGGGCCTTGTAGTGCTACACTGTGCTGACAGGATGTAGGGAGACTTTCTCCTGAACCCCAATGTCTACACCACAATTAAACAGCCCCTTAGCCCGAGCCCAAGCTGGGCCAGCCAGGGGTCTTTAATTGTAGCACAGACATACCCTAATTGGCTACTGGGGACTGCTTCCCTCCTCCCAACTGTTGAGGGAGGCGAGTTGCCAGGGTGACTGGGGGTTCATGTTCTCCTCCACTTCCCCCCTCCCCCCCAACACACACACACGTCACTGACAGAGAAGTCAACAATGCAGGACTCTGCCATAGACCCCATGGGAGCCTGTAGCAAGGCGGTCTGGTTCCCCACCACCACGGAGAGGGATGAGCCTCTCTTGGCGCCAAAGTGGGAGGAGCCAGTGAACCTTGCACCCGCCCCTCAGAGGTCAATGCGCAGGACCGGAAGTATAAAAGCCCGACCCCAGAGCTCAGTTGAAATGCAGCCACTGGAGAGGCCAGTTGGGAGCTCTACCACATGCAACTGGGAGACCATGGCAATTGGTGGCTGACCCGAAGACTGGCCAGACCAGCCAATGCCTGATGCTAGCCAGAGATGTTGCCAAGCTTGCTGTTTGCCAGTTACCCCAAGGAGCCCATGGTGTGTGACCCCCTTGGAGGATGCTGGCCGGACCCAGGTACCTCTAGAGGGGGAGGTTGGAAGTAGCCCAGGGGCAGCCAACCCTAGTCAGGCTGCAGCACTGCCAGAACCCATGTCGGTGTGTTGTGGCCAGGAACCCCACTGACACAGCAGCGGGTCTTCTGCTGCTGCCTGGGCTGGGAAGCAGTGGAGTGGGAGGGCCTGCGTCCCCCCTGCCACCCATCTCGAGGGTGGCAGTCTCCCCCTCTCCCAGGCTGCTCAGAGCCAGGAGCCTGGGCTTTGCTATTGAACTCTTTGCTCAGGCAGGCTAGTTCCCCAACACCTGACCAAAGTAGAGAGGCGGTCTGGTTCCCTGCTGCCTTGGAGAGTGACGGCCCTGACCAGACGTGCCTACAGAACCCAAAAGGTGTCTCTTCTCTTGGGGTACAAAGTCCTTGGTAAGGGAGGGGGCTACACATGGTCTTTTACATGCAGAATAGAAGATCATGCATCATGCAGAACCATGCCGTTGAACTCTAGATGCCAGCAAAGACGGATCGGGCTTCCTTTTAGCCTTTTTTTTTTTTTTTTTTTTGTGCTGAGCCACCCCAACTTTTCATCACTTGTAGTCTCAGTTTTACAGGGAAGGTGTGCAGGCCAGCTGGGCTGTGGAGTGCTGCAGCAAACTATTTGTATATCTTTGGGCCATTTGTTGATATCTTATTTTCCAAGTCTACAGTTTGTACTCGGGCATTTCATTGTCCTATTTACATGAGTGTTCTTGCATCCTCTGAGGCTACTGTTCTACCATGACCCACAGTTTCTATATCACCATATGTTTCTTTGCAGAAGCCAGGAGGGGCACATTTGGGTGCAGCTCCATTAGTAGTGAATAAATCTGGGACTGCAAAACTGCTTAAGGAAATATCTCCCTGCTACCATACCCATGGGTCTGGGCACAGTATAAGCAGTCATTTCCCATTTTGTATGTGTGCAATTGATTGTTCCTTTCTAAGTGGAGTACTTTGCATTTGTCCTTATTGAATTTCATCCTATTTACTTCAGACCATTTCTCCAGTTTGTCCAGATCATTTTGAATTTTAATCCTATCCTCCAAAGCACTTGCAATCCCTCCCAGCTTGGTATCATCCACAAACTTTATAAGTGTACTCTCTCTATTCGATATCTTCATCAATGATTTAGATAATGACAAAGAACGGGACCCAGAACCGACCCCTGCGGGACCCCACTTGTTATGTCCTTCCAGCATGACCTTGAACCACTGATGACTACTCTCTGGAAACAATTTTCCAACCAGTTATGCACCCACCTTATAGTAGCTCCATCTAGGTAGTATTTCCCTAGTTTGTTTATGAGAAGGTCATGTGAGACAGTATCAAAAGCCTTACTAAAGTCAAGATATACCACATCTCCTGCTTCTCCCCTATCCACAAGTCTTGTTACCCTGTCAAAAAACACTATCAGGTTGGTTTGACATGATTTGTTCTTGACAAATCTATGCTGTCTGTTATTTATCACCTTATTATCTTCTAGGTGTTTGCAAATTTATTGCTTAATTATTTGCTCCATTATCTTTCCGAGTACAGAAGTTAAGCTGACTGGTCTGTAATTCCCCGGGTTGTCCTTATTTCCCTTTTTAAAGATAGGCACTATATTTGCCCTTTTCCGGTCTTTTGGAATGTCTCCCATCTTCCATGACTTTACAAAGATAATTGATAATCTATATCAATTATATCTCCTCAGTCAGCTCCTTGAGTATTCTAGGTTGCATTTAATTAGGCCCTGGTGATTTGAAGACCTCTAACTTCTCAAAGTAACTTTTGACTTGTTCTTTCCCTATTTTAGGCTCTGATCCTACCTCAATTTCACTGGCATTAATTATGTTAGATGTCCAATTGCCACAAACCTTCTTGGTGAAAACCAAAGTCATTAAGCACCTCTGCCATTTCCACATTTTCTGTTATTCTCTTTCCCCCTCATTGAGTAACGGGCCTACTCTGTGCTTGGTCTTCCTCTTGCTTTTAATGTATTTGTAGAATGTTTTCTTGTTACCTTTTATGTCCCTATCTAGTTTGGTCTTGTTTTGTGTCTTGGCTTTTCTAATTTTGTCCCTACATACTTGTGGTGTTTATAGTCATCCTTTGTAATTTGACTGAATTTCCACATTTTTGTAGGACGCTTTTTTGAGTTTTAGATCGTTGGCTTAACCCAGGAGATCTTCAATGTGGGCTTTTGCCACACTTCCTATCTTTCTTACGCAGTAGGATAGTTTGCTCTTGTGCCCTTAATAATGTCTCTTTGAAAAACTGCCAACTGTCTTCAATTGTTTTTCCCCTTAGACTTGCTTTCCATGGGATTTTACCTAGCAACTCCCTGAGTTTGCTAAAGTCTGCCTTTTTGAAATCCATTATCTTTGTGCTGTTCTCCCTCCTACCATTCCTTAGAATCATGAACTCTACCATTTCATGATCACTTTCACACAGGTTGCCTTCCACTCTCAAATTCTCAACCAGTTCCTCCCTATTTGTCAAAATCAAATCTAGAACAGCCTCCCTCCTTCTGAAATAAAAAATTGTCCCCAGTACATTCCAAGGACTTGTTGGATAATCTGTGTCCTGTTGTGTTTTCCCAACAGATGTCTGCATAGTTGAAATCTCCCATCACCACCAAGTCCTGTGCTTTGGATGATTTGTTAGCTTTTTAAAAAAAGCCTCATCCACCTCTTCCTGGTTTGGTGGTCTGTAGTAGACCCCTACCATGACATCACTCTTGGTTTTTTTACCCCTTTTATCTTTACCCAGAGACTTAGAAATAAGAGACAGACTTGTTCAATCTCAACCTCAGTCCAAGAGTATACATTTTTAATATATAAGGCAACACCTCCTCCCTCTTTCCCCTGCCTGTCCTTCTGAGCAAGCTGTGCCCTTCTATACCAATATTCCAGTCGTGTATTATCCCACCAAGTCTCCGTGATGCCAACTATCTCATAGTTGTGTTTATTTACTAGCATTTTGAGTTCTTCCTACTTATTCCCCGTACTTCTCACATTAGTATACAGACATCTAAGATACTGATTTGATTCCCCCCTGTTCTGTTTTGTCTCCCCCTTATTTCTGCTATAACAGCGCATGTTCCCTGCAGATTCTGACCCTTCTCCCAGGTCTCCATGTTTTTGACTAACCTGTGGGCTTTGGTCACCTGCCCCCATTGAACCTAGTTTAAAGCCCTCCCCGCTAGGTTAGCCAATCGGTAGCCAAATATGCTCTTCACCTTTCTCAATAGGTGAACCCCATCTCTGTTTAGCAGTCCTTCTACTATGATTGTCTGCCTGCTCCACTTCCCTGCCTCCTGAGGCAGAATAACCAATCAGAGTTGCTGCAGGCAGACTTCTCTCCCCTTTTTGCTTCCCCCAGCAACCCAAAACCATTCTCACAGGAGGGGAGGAGTAGGACAGAACTAAAGATCCCAACTGTCCAGGGTGGCTCTACTCCTGAGAGCAACAGGGACTCCAAGGAAAGCCAGGGGTGTTCATTGACCCCAGAGTCCATCCTCCCACCCCCAGCCTGAAGTATTTGATCTTATGTATGCTGCCAGTGCAAAATGAGATAATGCCAAATAGTCCTGGTTTGAGAGGACTACTTAGTATGATCTCAGTCCACACTGGCAACATACACATGGTCAAATACTTCTGGCTTGCGGGGAGAGGGGGGTGGCCTTTGGGGTGTGTATTGGCTGTGAATTACAACTAAGTGGCCAATTAAGGCCCCTGGCATTCTCCAGAGTCTGAAGTATTTTGATTGTAAGCTCTTTGTGGGCAGGAACTTGATCTGGTTCTGTGTTGGTGCAACAGCTAGCATAATGGCATCCTGATGCATGACTGGGGCTTGTAGGTACTATAATAAAAATAAATAATATAAGGTTTTACTTTCAAACTCAAATCCTTGAAAATCCCTATCTATTTTGCAGTTTGAGATTTGTGATCACTTTGTTCTCCTACACATGCTCTCCTTTTTACCAGAAATCAGATGCTGAATTCTAAGGTTTTTTGTTAGGCCTTCCACATAATAGCATTACTTATCATTAACTGTTATTTCATTTTACCCTTTCAGTTTGCTCAAACAATGCCACCAAAAAAACAAATCAAATTGTTTGTTCAACTCTTTGAAATTACAAAATGCTAAATAACAAAGCGACTGTCCATGATGTTGCATTATTATCTCTATTGACTGCCTAGTTACCTTCATTATTAACTTTCTGATTAGAGTAAAATCTTGGAGGAGCACATCATTTTACAACCCTTCATATGGTGAAAATAAATGTACAAACACTATGATTTTTACTATATCATTGAGATTATGTAAGGTACATTCTTCATACAAACAGAAATCCTATATCCTCTGGATTCACCAGGTCTTGTCCAGATCTTCTTATAAAAAAGAAAAGCTGTGGATTCATTTCTCCATTGGGGAATTCTGAGGTCTTTCATAGTACCTTGCCTATATATGCTCTGAGTCAAAGTTTCTTATTTTCCACTGACACCCAATAGATCCAATGCTGTGATATAGCACTATACCAGACTGCTTTAATTTTTTATTTGTTTTTTGTTAGCCTAACAAGAATACACTGTCCAGACTCAAAGTTACAGCAGGAATCTAGACAGTTCCTTTTAGATTCTGAGTAGAGACAAACGCCTGCTCCTCATATATAGCTCAAAGTTGATAGGTGGTACAGGTAGCAACACTTATAGTTAAGGTTGCCTGATACTTCCTATTATTCCCCCAAACATTAATTCTGGTAGTGGTTTGGGGCCATCCCTCCTTGAGGACTGTATACATGCAGTTCAGGAATCTGAAATTGCTGTAAACTTCTTTCTGTTTGCTCCCAAATCTGTTTGCTCCTACTACCATATGTTGTACATCTTATACAGGTTATGTCTACACTGCAAATCGTGGGATGTGATTACATCTCATGTAGACATACCTGAGATAGCTGTAATGTAGCTAGCTCAGGTACTTAAGCAGTGAAGGTGTGACAGTTCAGGCTAGCAACAGTGTAATTCCCCAGGATGCTGAGTAGGCTTGTACAGCCTGCACTGAAGCCAGGGCTGTCACAGCTCAATTGTTCCAGTACCCAAGCTAGCTAGGGAAAAGCTAGCTCAGGTATGTCTATAGGAGCTGCAATCACTCCCCATGATTGCAGTGTAGACATACAAACTGTCAGTGTCTGAGGGTATTATTAAAATACTAATACAATAACCTGAGCATGGTATTGACTGCAACTGGTTGCTCCCTGAGTGCAGTAACCCACCTTGTAAGACAGAGGTTAACCCTTAGTGTCTGCAGCCATACCCCACACTCTTACATACCACTAGCAGCTGCTCCATGCAGATTGCAGAGGATCCATTGAAAGTAGGGAGGTTGGAGGGATTAGAGAACGGAGTGACTGGTGACCAGAGGATACACTGACGGACCTACTGGAGCAAAGAACGGATTGGAAACTAAGAGTTGCTTCCAGAGGCTAAGGGAAAAAGAAAATTGATTGGAGGCAGAGATCTGATTGAAAGTGTGTGGAGAGGCTGGTAGAGGTTAGTAGAATATGAAGTCTAAATCTTGCAATTCTTTCTGCATAAAACATTTCCTATCTCTCTGCGCAGCTAAAACTCTCATCCAGGCTCTCATTTTTGTCAGACCTGGAAAGACACTGGAGCAGATTATTAAACAATTTGTAAGCATCTGACCTATGAGGAAAGGTTTTTTAAAAAAAACTGGGCATCTTTAGTCTTGAGAAAAGAAGCCTGAGGGGGGACCTGATAACAGCCTTCCAATATGTTAGGGGCTGTTACAAAGAAGACCATGTTCAATTGTTCTCCTTGTATGCAGAAGGTAGGACAAGAAGTAAAGGGCTAAATCTGCAGCAATGGAGACTTAGGAGAGATATTAAAAAAATCTTTCCAACTATAAGGATAGTTAAGCACTGGAATAGGCTTCCAAGGATGGTGTGGAGTCCCCATCATGGGAAGTTTTTTAAAAACAAGTTGGACAAACACCTGTCAGGCATGGGCGGTGTGTGAATCACCAGCTGGAGGAGGCTAGCCCCTAGCCTCACCCCTACCCCCTTGCCCCAGAGAGAGGAGAGGGTAGGTGACGCAACTGCAGCCTCCCCTCCCAAGCCCCAGAGAACCAGGAGGGCAGGCAGCACATCCCCAGCCCCAGAGCATGGGGTGGCATAGTCCGAGCTGGGGCCACACTACAAGGAGATTGGAGCAGCCATGCCTAGCAGAAGCAGGAGGAGGGGGCCTGGGGGCGGAGCATGTTACTCACCATCCATGCTGTCAGGGATGATTTACTTGGTCCTGCCATAGCACAAGGGGCTGGATTTGATGACTTCTCAAGGTCTCTTCCAGCCCTACATTTCTATGATTCTGTCTCAACTACTTTTCTCTGGCTTTGACACAGACAGCCTTGTCCTCCTCATTCTCATTCGGGATGTTGCTGCAAAGATCATTTCCTACATTGTTGCTTTGACTACGTCACCCCCTCTTTGAATCCCTCCACTCACCCCTACTTCTCTATTGCATAAAATATAAACGGTTTTCAATTTCAAGGCTTTTAATAACCTATCATCTCTCATTCACTATCAAAATGTCAACTCCCATTCCCAATCAGCCTAGGATGTCAGCTTCTGTCACCCACTTATTAAATTTTCAAACAAGCATCTTCCTGCTGTCTCCCAGGCTGCGTCTCACACTTGGGAGGCACTTCCTATTAATATCTGCAAACCTAACTCATTATCCTCCTTCAACCCCCCCCTTAAAACTCTCCTCTGCCGAGATGTCTACAAAAAAGAAACTTACAGTGGCTAGGCTTTTGGTGTGCTGAGACCACTGCCTGTCATGCTGATCATTATTGTTTCTTTATTTCCTTTTGCTCCCCCATCTTTGTCTGTATCCATCTGTTTGTCTCGTTTTATACATGGATTGTAAGTTCTTTGGGGCAGGGACCACTGCTTTGTTCTCTTTGTACAGAACCTGTGTTGTAATAAGTAATGTAACAGTGGCTTACCTAGTCTGATGTCAAGTCACGTGTGCCTCAGTTTCCCCTCTCAAATGTCTGGGTGCTTTGACTGGAAGACCAAAGGCAAGGGTCCTACCCTTCCAGGATAAACAAAATCCAAATAAATACCCAAATGTAATGGAAAGACCTCTTTTCCCATGGGTCACAGGCCTCCATTGAGGCCTGTCCACTTTGTCTCCTCTCCAGGGTATAACAGCAATTTGCCTTCCCCAGATTCTTTTCCCAGTCCTTTCCTTGGCCCATAGGGGTTTTCATACCACACCCAGGTGGCAAGATGGAGACGTCTGAGCCCTTCGTCTAGTTTGGACTCCAGCCCAGGGACCCTGTATCATGGGCAGCTGTCCTCCATAGAGTCCTAGAATATCAGAGTTGGAAGCGACCTCCAGAGGTCATCTAGTCCAACCCCCTGTTCAAAACAGGACCAATCCCCAACTAAATCATCCCAGCCAGGGCTTTGTCAAGCTGGGCCTTAAAAACCTCTAAGGAAGGAGATTCCACGACCTCCTTAGGTAACCCATTCTAGTGCTTCACCACCCTCCTAGTGAAAGTTTTTCCTAATATCCAACCTAAACCTCCCCGACTGCAATTTGAGACCATTGCTCCTCATTCTGTCATCTGCCACCACTGAGAACAGCCTAGCTCCGTCCTCTTTGGAACCCCCTTTCACGTAGTTGAAAGCAGCTATCCAATCCCCCCTCATTCTTCTCTTCTGCAGACTAAATAATCCCAGTTCCCTCAGCCTCTCCTCATAAGTCATCTGCTCCAGCCCCTTAATCATTTTTGTTGCCCTCCACTGGACTCTTTCCAATTTTTCCACAACCTTCTTGTAGTGTGGGGCCCAAAACTGGACACAGTACTCCAGATGAGGCCTCACCAATGCCGAATAGAGGGGAATGATCACATCCCTTGATCTGCTGGCAATGCTCCTACTTATGCAGCCCAAAATGCCATTAGCCTTCTTGGTAACAAGGACACATTGTTGACTCTGATCCAGCTTCTTGTCCACTGTAATCCCCAGGTCCTTTTCTGCAAAACTGCTGCCTAGCCACTCAGTCCCTAGTATGTAGCAGTGCATGCGATTCTTCCGTCCTAAGTGTAGGACTTGTCCTTGTTGAACCTCATCAGATTTCTTTTGGCCCAATCCTCTAATTTGTCTAGGTCAATCTGTATCCTATCCCTACCCTCCAGTGTATCTACCTCTCCTCCCAGTTTAGTGTCATCTGCAAACTTGCTGAGGGTGCAATCCACACCATCCTCCAGATCATGAATGAAGATATTGAACAAAACTCCCTTAAACTCCGCTCCCTGTTCATTCTTCCTACAGCCACTCCCTACCTTGCTATTCCCTAGGCCTCTCCCCAGCCTCGTCCCATCAAATCATCTGTCAAATTGTTGGCCTTCAACAGGTTTTCACCAGGCTTCTTCCCTTGGCCACTATGGACAGCCCAACCCAGGTCTCTTGTCTCAACTCTGGTCTCTCTTACAGATAGTTGATCAGATCTGTGGAAAAAAAAAAAAATGATGGAATTGGCAAATTTCATGCTTTTTATCATGAAACCCACAGTCTTAGGGCATGACTTAATTATGGTTTTCAGATATGGGGCCAGGAGCAGCTCATGCCATGTTCACTGTAGCAGCCATTTTAACAACATTGTCGTAATCAGCAAATAGCATTGTTTTACTGTTGGACATACAAGAGATGTATTATTGGTTTTGCTTCAGTGTGACCTTAAAATTGGTGTAAGAGCACATTTTGTACTAATTTTGATTGTCAGTGGGGTTTTGGCAGAATGTAATCACATTTCTCCTTTTTCTCTTTCGGGGGCACCATTTGGGGAGGACCGGGGCAGGGGGAGTGCCAAGTTTTGTACCACATTTGGCTCAAGTTTTGCAGCAGGAGGGAAGATGCTGCCCCTCCTCCCCCTACTGCCCTGCTCCGCTGTCTGCAGCCACACCACTGCCCCGCCCCACTGCCGAAGAGAAAATGTTGGCTGTGTGGGAGATTCCTTCATTAGCTCTAGCCTCCTGTTCCTTGAATTATTTCTCTGGAGGATGAGGTCTCCCTGGAGGGAGTAGGTGATGCTGGTTGCTCCTCTCTATGGTGAGTACTTGATACTTTGGGAAAATTGCTGGTGATAAACTGGTCAGAGTGGTAGTGCATACAGCACTGGAGGAAGCACCCAAGGGTGCTCATACCAATGAGGAGTTGGTGGTAATCGTGGGCCATGAGCAGTCGTGTTATCCAATAAAGTAAAAACCAGCAGGATCTTATTAAAGGGGAAAAGGCAAAATGACACATTTATTGTGAATACAGAAAGAATCATAGTAAGCAGTTATAGCTATAACATTCCATTCAATTTCATATTCATTCTCACACACACAGAGGTTCTGCAAGGTTATCATCATAGTTACCAGCCTTAGTTGCTCATGCCAAGCCACTGGCCAGGTGGCCTGGACAGGAGGAGGGAGCAGGGCCTTGTCAGATGCTCATCTGATACTCCTGGAAGTTGGTTTGCAGAATCAGACCCCAAAGTTCTCACTTTCTAGAGTCCATTTTTATAGGAATTTCTTCCTATGCCAGTCTATGGGAATTGCCTCCTCATGCTGTTGCTGAATCAATCAGCAGATGGCACATTCCTGACAGCTCCGTGCTGCTAGATGTTATCTTGTTCTTTTGGTTCTCCCATTCTTGAGGCTGTTGGGTGGATTCTAGTCTGCCCTCCGGGGGTCCTCTGGTTATTTCCACTTGACGCCTTCTTCAGCCGATGGACACTGGATTCTTAGGCTGGCACCTCCCTGATCATTCAGTTATTATCCACACCAAGCATCCATTCTCTCTATTTTAATCACAATTGTTAACTGTCAAAGTCAGATTCAAGACTCACTGAATTTGTCAGACCACTCTGTTTATTAGCAAAGTGCTTTGCCAGTGCAACCAGATATGTGAGCCATCTGCAAAAGCTCAAGCTAACTTATTTGTACACATAAGCCAAAGCCAATTTAACATAGGAGACAAAAGGAAGCAGAAACTGACAAATATACATACATATCTTATTTGCATACTAACGTTTACCAATCTCCTAGCTCAGTAGGAGCTTTATGTTCATTAGTTTGAGGACCCATTGTCTCACACTCCTTAATGTTTCTCTTCCTGACAACTATATTTCAACAAACTCTTCAAGCAGCATTTCTTTAATGAATTATAATTTCAATATAATTCATTCTACTTTCACAATCCCTCCTTTTGGTCAAGCTACGCAATGACCAACAATTACTGGGTTCCACATATCAAGCATTATCTCTTTGTTCATCAGTGATATTTAAAATCATCAAATTAGCACTCTGGTTTGGGGCAGCTATCTGTGTAGCATGCCTGACACAATTTTGGATACAACAGGAAAGTAACTGAAAACATACAAAAATTATTAGGATTCCAAACAGGAGAGTTAGGGCTCCCTGAAACAACCAGTTTCCTATGCCAGAGAAATTGAAAAGGTTACTTAGCCACTTCCATAAAGAACTTGGCTCTTCATGGGGAAGATATGCGATTTGTTCTAAGTGGCTAGCACAATCAATTACCTCATTGGTGTGTTCTGGTATAGACACGCAGCAGTCTTTTCCAATGAGAGCACAAGTCCCTCCTTTTGCCACCAGCACTATGTCCAATGCCTGACTGTTTTGGAGGGCCATCTGTCGGGTTGCCCCTGTTTCTTTGGCCAGGGCTCTTAAACTTTCTCTGGTTTCATTTGCCATTATTTCAACTACTGCTTGTAACCTTAGGAGCCTTTTTGCATGGTGTATTACTCCCCCTAATGGTATTAAGGAACCGCCAATGGCCTCTTCCCAGGTTAAGGGGCTTATGTTATTTACATACTATGGGACTTAACAGATACCCATTCTTTTTCACCTGAAATTGCGGAGGCGTTCTCGAGGGAAGGTTCCTAGCACTCAGAATTGTGGGAAGACTCAGGCGGGATAACAGATTCCTGACCAATTAGCTGGTAGTGCAGTATAAGCTCTCGTCCCACACACCCAGTGATGGCCTATTAAGGCCAGAAAGGGTCGGTTGCACCCATTTGTCATATAGGTGTTTGCAAAGGAGGAGTAGTATCTCCCAAAGGGTACAGGGTAATTCTCCTTACGAGGAGTGGTGTTATTTGCATGACATTGAAAGATTGTATTGTTTTCACTAAGGTTACTGTAGGGGGAACATGAGATTGATTTCTCTGTTTGATCACAGGTTGAGAAAAAATTCATATCTCCATACCCGGCCCCATACTTTTTAGTTTTGTTTGAATAATCCTATACACCATTGGCCACAATGTGCTGAAGGCAACAGCTTTTCCCCAGATCCAGCCCTGTCCCATTACACACCCAACACCAATGACCTTTTCCCTCCACCACACTTATCCATTTAGATGCATTTATTCCCACCGCTTCCCAAGTGTCATTGCTGTTCCATATTTTGTTAAACGGACAAGGCCCTCCAGTGAGGTCTGGGGACTTGAGTGGGATAGCCAGGACAGGAACACCAGTTTGAGAGTGGGCTAGGATGTGGCTGCAGACCCAGCAATTAGAAATATTAAGGGTCTGAGCTATCCACACCTGCTGCTGGATACAAGAATTGTCGTCATGGTCTCCCCAGACCGTAAGATACCAGCAGCCAAGGAACAGGCAGAGGCGCATGTTGGAGGCAAGGCTCTTCTGGTTCTGACAACCTCAACTGAGGGAACCAGAGTCACGGTTTTATGCCCACCAGGCAGTAGGCGCTAGGCTCGCTACTGCTTTTTTTTTTTTTTTTTTTTTTTTGTTCGTCTGCTTCTGGCAACCCTTACAAGAGCATAGATTGTAAGGTATTGCAGACTGTTCCTCTACATCTTCTTCTGGAGTCAAAATTGACTCTGCGTTGTCCTGAGGTGATTGTTTCTCTGGGGATGATGCCTTCTTACACTGTGAAGCATGTATCCACGCTGTGATGCCAGATAGTTTAACAGCCGTCTGTGTAGTAAGCAGTACCTGATGAGGACCCTTCCACCGGGGCTCCAAGGCGTGCTTTCGATGATGGCACCATACGTAGACCCAATCACCTGGCTCAAGGTTGTGGCAAGCATCAGAGGTGGGTTCCATGGGCCAGGCGGCTCGAACCTGTGAATGGAAGTGACTTACAGCTTGCATTAGTCCCTTGCAATACTGAAGGAGCGCACTGTGAGTCAAGTTCAAATCTGGAACGGGAGTAATGGTAGTCATAGCTCGCATAGGGCGTCCCATAACAATTTCAAAGGGACTTAATTTATGCCTTTGGGATGGAGTGGATCTCATGTCCATAAGAGCTAATGGTAAGGCTACTGGCTAGCTTAATCCTGTAGAGTCACAACTTTTAGCAAGCTTATTCTTAAGTACACCATTTCATCTTTCAACTGCACCTGCACTCTGTGGGAGGTAGGGACAGTGCAACAGGTGTTTGATATGCAATATACGGTCCAGGTGTTGAACAAGTTGTCCAGTAAAATGTGTACCCCAATCACTGGACAGAGTAACAGGAATTCCCTTGGCAGGCATAATATGATTTAACAAACATTTGGCAACAGTGAGTCAGCCTTGCAACAAGAAAAGGCTTCAATCCAACCAGAGAATAAACATACAATAACAATTCATATTGTTGACACTTAGCCATTTGTACAAAATCAAGTTGCCAGTGCAAGAACAGTGCTTGAGGCAGGCCCCGGAACCCCCGGGGCACTTTTACAGGTTTACCAATATTATGGCTTTGGCAAATGGTACAGGCTGCACAGTGGCGGGCTGCAAAAGAGCTAAAATAGGGGGCTCACCATCCTGTCTTAGTTACAGCAGAGACCATCCCCTCCTTTCCGACATTCAAAACACCATGTAGCAGGGTGGCCAGAGACAGGTAGAGTGAAAAGGGGGCTACAAAGGCGCCAGTAGGCAAGCGCCAAAGAGAATCGGGATGTAGAGAGCAACCTTGGGCAACCCAGGATTCTTTCTCAGTTTCTGGGGCAGAGTCTTGGAGCAGGGTGAGGTCAGTGAGGGATGGTGGCAGTATAGAAACAGAGAGAACCTAGAAATGCATCTGGGGAAGGTTCGATGGCAGCAGCATGTTTAGCAGAGGCGTCAGCAAATGCATTACCCTTAGCAACATCAGTATCCACCATTGAGTGGCCAGGGCACTTAACAATAGCTAGGGCAGACGGAAGTAAAACTGCATACAGGAGGGCAGCGATGTAGGGCCCATTTTTAATAGAGGTACCAACAGAGGTAAGGAAACTCAGAGTTTGCCAGAGGGTACCAATGTACAACCCCAGAAGCGTAGCGGGAGTCAGTGTAAATGGTGGCGGAGTGTCCCTCCACCAAAAAGCAGGCATGGGTGAAGGCAACTAATTCAGCGACTTGTGCTGAGGTTACAGAAGGTAAAGGCGCAGCTTCTAGGGTTTCAGAGAGTGAAACTACAGCATACCCTGAAAGGAGACAACCTTGGTAGTCTCAAACAGGAACTATCAGTAAATAAAACAAGGTCAGAGTTAGGGAGAGGGACATCAGAAAGGTCAGGGCACGGGACAGTGACAGCAGAGACAGTTGCAAGGCAGTCATGGGGATCAGTCATTAGACAAAGGAAGGAGAGTGGCAGGGTTTAACTGAGAACAATGCTTTATGGAGATATATGAAGCTGATAGTAGTAAAAGTTCATACCTGGTAAGGTGGGCAGAGGAGAGGTGGCCTGTGTTACGTTGTAGCAGGAGAGTTTCTACGGAGCGAGGGACCAGGAGGGTAAGAGGAGAGCAGAGAACAAGGGAATCAGATATTTCAACTAGGCCCGCTGCAGCAGCCACAGCATGCAGGCAGGGGGGTAAGCCTGGGGCAACAGGGTCTAAAGTGGCAGAGAAATAAGCCACGGGGCAGTTCTTTTCTCCATGCATCTGAGTGAGAACTCCAAGTGCACACCCAGATTGTTCGTGGCAGAAAAGGGTAAAAGGCTTAGAATAGTCAGGCAGCCCTAAGGCAGGAGCAGAAGCCAAACCTTGTTTGAGGGAAACAAAGGCAGAATTGGCCTCAGGGGGCCACGGCATGGGGTCAGGCAGAGAATCGAGTGAGTTCCTGGAGAGGTTTTGCAAGGGAGGCATATTGGGGAATCCATTGTCGGCAAAATCCAGCCATGCTAAAAACTTCCAGACCTGGGGTGGGGAGCACGGTTGGGGAAAGCTAAGGATAGCTTGGATGCGGGTGGGAGAAAGTGCACAGGAACCGTGGGAGAGGAAAAAGCCAAGGTATGTGACAGAAGCTTGACAGAGTTGTAGTTTAGAGCGAGAAGCTTTGTGACCCTTATTTGCTAGGGCAGTAAGGAGCACTAAAGAGTCAGTTTCAGAGGCAGACAATGAAGGGGAACAGAGGAGTAGATCATCTACATATTGGACTAGTGTGGACCTGGATGGGAAAACTAGGTTAGCAAGGTCTTGGGCTAATGCTTGGGGAAAAATATGACGGACTTTCAGTATACCCCTGGGGCAGTGTGGTCCATGTGTACTGTTGCCCCTTGTAAGAAAAGGCAAACAGGAACTGGGAGTCAGGGTGAACCAGGACAGAAAAGAAAGCAGAGCACAGATCAACAGTAAAATGAGTTGCATCTGGTGGGATAGAAGCCAGAATCATCGCTGGGTTAGGGACAACGGGAAAGGCAGGTATGACAATGCGGTTAATGGCCCGAAGATCCTGAACAAACCGCCACAATTTACCATCAGCTTTTCGAACTGGGAGGATAGGGGTGTTACAGGGGCTGGAGCAGGGGATAATAATGCCTTGTTCCCATAGGGCAGTCATGACTGGAGCAATTCCAGCCTCTGCTTCGGGGTTTAAAGGGTATTGAGACAGGCGAGGCAGAAGTTTGGAGGAATCAACGATAAGGCAGACGGGGTCAGTATGTAAACGGCCCACTTCAGACGGGTGGGTTGGCCACAGAGAGGATGGGACCTGTGAAATTAGGTGTTCAAGGGACGGGACCAATGGGCAGCAGGGGACCGGAGTGGAAAGGGGAGTTTCAGACAGCAGGGAGGCTACAGAATCACTCAGAGGACTGGGGGATTTGTAAGTAGACACCATCCAGGGAACAGTAGATGGTACAGCCAAGTTTACATAACAGGTCCCGACCCAAAAGGTTCACCGGAGTGGAATCCGGGAGGAGGAATGCATGGTCAGCGGAAAGGGGACCAACCTGGACTGGTAGAGGTTTTGAAAGGGGATAAGGGGTTGGGACTCCCTTAATGCCCACAGCAGATATGGTTTTTTCGGAGCAGGGAACCTCAGGCAGGTCAGCAGTACGAACCTCAGAGAGCGAAGCTCCCATATCAACAAGGAAAGGGAGAGAAAGATCATTAATAGTCAAAACACATTCACCCATGGGAGTGAGGTAATAAAGGAGCCAAAATTTCCTGAAGTTCCCTGGTGTTCTGTCATTGCTCTGGGACAAAGTAAGTCTGGGGACTGTTGGGCTGTACCAACAGGGGGTCTAGCTGGTTGTTTACAGAGCTATTAGGCCAGTGCAGACACTTTTTTCCAATGTCTGGGTTGTTTACAGTAATTACAAACACCCCCAAAAATCCAGTTCCATGGCCCCTCCTGTGACCACATCTCCCTCCCCGGTACTGTTTGCCTTGCCCTGAATAATGCTGTATTTGCAGGGCCATTAACTTTTGGGAAGATTGTTCCTCCTTTCCCTTTAGAGTGCGATGGCAGTGTTCTGCCACTGATTGCAATTTATCCATGGTTTCAGTTTCCCACCCAACACTTATTCGCTTTAGCATACTGCCAATAGCAGGTAAGAGGCCATTAACAAATGCTTGAGCCAGGGCGCCCTTCCCATTTTCACCCGGTTGCTGTATACCAGAATGTTGCAGGAAAAACGTCAGTCAGTCAGGTGCCATAGTCACCTGGACTTTCTCCCTGTCGCTGTGTACAGCAATGTATGGCTGTCCAGTTTGTTTTTGGAGTCCATACTCAAGGGATGGCCTCATGTAGGTTTTTAGCTCGGTCTTTACACTTTTTCCGGTATTCAGCGTCCAGACCAGTGGCTGGTAAAGTTGAATGGCGCTCACTGATGGGCCAGTTGGCTGCTGTGAGCCATTTTTTCATGCTTGCTAGGGGTTACAAGTAGCTTGCACAGCTGCAGGAGGTCTGCCTCAGAGGGTTCATAGGTGTCGCACACCAACAAAAATTCCTCTGCAAATGTGGTAGGATTTTCCAGGGGCTTTGGAAAGCCTTTTACAATTGAAAGGAGCTCTGTAAGAGTCCAGGGTTTATAGCTCTAAGTGGGACCCTCTTGTTGGCCCCCAGTATGCAGGATTCAGAGGGGAGCCTGGATAGGTTTAGAGCCAGAGCATAAACATTGGGCCCAATCAGTGTCCAGGCTATCTTCGTATGTATGGGGAAAAAGAGGAGTCAGGCAGACTGGAGTGTTTCAGGGAAATGGGGGTTTTTTCTTTACAGGTCTGAGTGGTACTGGAGGAATGGGCCTGGGCAGTACTGGACGATCCAGACTGGTCTGAACTGGAGACCCCTGGGAGTTGTTGTGACCGCCTATTGATCCGATGCAAGGATGCCAGGCCAATTAATGCATCTTCCTCAGCATCATCCCCAGAATTTAACAAGGGGTTTTCTTCACCCTTTCCCACAATGAGATGGGAGTATGAAGGGGGAGGGGATCAATCCTGATCTTCTCAGAGAACAGGATAAAGGGGAGCGCTCTGTCTGGCAGTGGGAGAGAAGGCTTCTAATAAAGCTTTTAACTTATCATTTGAATCCTTAAGAGAGGCAAGTTTTGATTCTGTCCACCTATGATTTGCCTCTTCCCACCACTGCATGAAACAATCAACCTCTCCTTTTGCCAATTTGTCTTTTAAGACATCTACTCTGTTTTTGTCCCAAGATCCTAACAGTGGCCACTGAATTTTGGGATTCTCCTGAGTTAGCCTAGACCATTTTTCCAGAAATTTACAGGAGTCCAGACCCTTCCTAAAATACATAAAATGAGCTGGTGTTCCTTTAGGGAACTGTCCCGACTTAGACATCTGGTTACCCATAGAGGAGGACTTTACACACCAATCACACAAGAATGAAAGTCGGGTTCATCAGAGCGATGCCCAGTGCAACACACAAAAGGAGCCCACAGGCTACTGCCTCAATCGCCCTTGCTTTCACACCAAGGGTTTTACCCAAGGCACGGTGCGGCTGCAATTGTGCAGATTTCACTCACTCAGACCATGGGGACAGGAACCCTTTGGTCAGCCGATCCCTGGATGGAGAGGGTGCCCAAACTCAAATACACCACAGGGAGGACTGATAGACACAGACAAGACAGTCCTCAGTCCAGACAAAACACAGAAATAATTACTTGACCAGATTCCTGATGTCAGATCCCAGGATCCCTACCAGAACAGAGTGGGAACCAACAGTTTCGATGGCGTAGACTTCACTGTGGTCATGCACCCTTCCGTTCTGGCGGAGGACTGCTCGGGCCAAATACCCAGGTGTCTGCTTGCCACGGCCATCCTAAGAACGGTCAGGAGTCACATGGCCCCAGTGAAGACTGTTGCCATCTCGGTGGAACCTCCAAATTGTCAAAGTCAGATTCAAGACTCTCTGAATGTCAGACCACTCTATTTATTAGCAAAGCGCTTTGCCAATGCACCCAGATATGTGAGCCACCTGCAAAAGCTCAAGCTAACTTATTTATACACATAAGCCAAAGCCAATTTAACATAGGAGACAAAAGGAAGCAGAAACTGACAAATATACATACATATCTTATTTGCATACTAACGTTTACCAATCTCCTAGCTCAGTAGGTGCTCTGCACTCATTAGTTTGAGGACCCATTGTCTCACACTCCTTAATGTTTCTCTTCCTGACAACTATATTTCAACAAACTCTTCAAGCAGCATTTCTTTAACGAATTATTTCAATATAATTCATTCTACTTTCACATAACAAAGTGAGATGATTACAACAAAAGGGCAGGGAGTCTCTGGGTGCTGTTTCTGTTACAGAGTATTGCTTTGAGTCTCTCTCTGTGTGAGTTGTTGTTGTTGTTGTTATAAAGAATTGCTTTGAGAACAGACTCTGTCTTAGAATGTACTGACACAATTAGCAGCTTGCAAGTTTCACACAGAGGGGAAAAAAACAGCACCAAAAACGAAGAGACCTCTTAATTAGTAGTACCCTGGAATTTAAACTATGGGGAATCAAACTCATTTGATTTTAATACAGAACTTCTTTAATATGATCCAACAGTTGCAGCTTCGGCAAAGGCCTCTGGGAAGGGACCTGTACAGGAGTGAGGAAGAGAGACCAAGGTGGAATCCTCTTGCTCAGGTTTGCCAAGGAACAGTGGAGCGCCTGGAGAGATCTGAAGTGAAACAATTGGTACTGGGTAAAGTTCAGGTGATCTGGATGTTAAGTACTGACAGCACATCGGAGCCAAGGAGCAGTGTCAGGAGTCTGAGGTACAGCCAGGTGCTGGGGGAAAACAGAACTCCTGCAGTGCTGCAAGGGTGATCAGTACTGAGGTTGACATCTGTGCTGAAGTAGTCATGACAAAGGACCCTGACAGGATCGCAGGCTTTAGGTACTTGGAGGGAAGCACTGCTGCTGAAGATCTTGTGCGCTCTGAGGGAGGCGCGGTTGGAACCTGAGTGGGCTTCTTTGGTACCAAAGAAGAGCTCTCCGGGCCTGTAGCTTTGCCACCTTGCAGTCTAGCCATTCCCCTCTTTCAGAGAGATGTGGTGAGAAAGAGAGAAATCTCACCTAATGGCATAGTGCACAAGGAAATCCATGTATCCATTTTTTTTTTCATGCTGAGTTTTCAGTGGTAAATAATTAAAAGCAATCTGGATTTATTTTAAAGGGAGCATAAGGTATTTCAGCTGAATTGCTGAAAGATATTTGTTCATTATCATAACGATTCATGGTATCCCAATTTGGCCCACTAATAGAAGTAATGCCTAGATTTGTGAAGCAGTTATATATATCTTTGACATTCTAGTATCATTGTCTGGTAGAGTATTATCCAATCTACTGACAGCCTGGGTTTCATATTTGCTATTATCTGGTGTATTATTTACTAACGGGATTCATTTTGCCTTCTGAATTAGCTATATTTTCTGCAGTGCAAGTTGATATGTAACAAAAAATTATTAAAACACTGGATGTTCATCTTCTGCCCCAGATGACTTGTCAGAAGATCCTCCTACACAGAACATGTACAAGCAGGAGCCATTAGGCTTACCAATGTCCTTCACTTTTTGTGTAAAATAACCAGTGTCTGTTGCCTTCTTCCCTTTTACCATTTAAAGCAAGAACAGCTCCTAAGAATGTGACATATAAATGGCAGAAGATGAAAGCAGTTCCTGTGTAGAAACTGAAAGGGAGTCATGATCCCTACGTAAAAGGCTAAAACATCAGTGAGTGGTGATTGTGATAGACACTGCTGTTAGTGTGACTGAAGGCTCCCTATGTACTGGTACTAAGCATAGGACTGTTTGATTAGAGGGTAAGAGTCTAATAAACCCCATAGAATGCCACCATGTGGTCTGAAATGAGTGTCTGGGCCAAGGTTTATGTTCTCACTTTTGATATGAACACTTAATTATCATTAATGTTAATGAGTTAGAGGCACATTACAAATACTTCTCAATAGCCCATGCTATACCTCAGTTTGTCTAAACAGCTAAATAAAATTTATATTGCTGATATTTACATGTAATTCCAGTACCAAATTATGGGTTTGGACAGCACTTACTATGAGTTCTTGGTCTAGGACTAGGGCTCCTAGGCAGGGCTTTAATACATTTATTTATTAATAGGACCTGATCATTCTCCCTGGAATTCATGAAGGGGAAGGGGTGTCCTTCAAGTGCAATTTCCCATCTCCAATCAGCTGTGTTGCCAGGATGAGATGAGCTGGGGGCAGGTGCCACTGTTGTGGATCAGTACCTCAGCATGGATAGTCCTATCCTCTTGTGGGATTCCTAGGATTTTCTATTTTGGGAGGAAGCCTTTCCACAGAGGGACAACCCCCTCTCTTTCAATGGGCCATTGTAAGGGCATTGATTAGATTCCCTCACAAAATATCCTCTACCACAGCTTTTAATATGAGTGGACAACCTTGGGCTCTTGATGATTTAGAAATCTTGTGCAGTGTCTTGTCTTAAGACATGCAAGACATGGAAGTTAAGAAAAAGCATTACATGCAAGACATGGAAGTTAAGAAAAAGCATTAAGAGACTCTTTGCTTTTGAATAGAAATGCTACAGGCAATTGCTCTGGGTTAGCTATGGTTAGTACACTATTAACAAGGAGGTACTTGCCTGAATTTACAGCATAACTAGAGTGATACCTGCAATCAAGAAGAACAGATGAAGAAAACTTGAATTTGCAGGACATGTGAGTTGGATAAGCAAAGGACAGTTGCTGAAGCAAGAATTGCAGGGACTGGTGCCAAGGGCATCAGCAGCAAGTGTAGGTCAATGATGTGACTGACTGGATGGGATGCTGTGCATTTCTCAAGGTGTGTGAAGGCCACGAAATGTGGAGGAAGATTTCTGGGCAATGACTTGTGTGCTCGTTACTATTCATTGTGATGTGATGGGTGATTTGCAATCTAAGAGAATGAATGTATATATGTACATACGTAATTGAGGCTGTAGTTGACACAGGAGTCAAAAGTCACAGAGCCAAGGACTGGAAAGTGAGGGAACCTTCACTTCTACAGCACAGTGTGATCCACACACATAGAATTTAAGTTCAAATACAGTAAAAGCTTCTTTATCCAGCATGTTGGGAGAATGGGGGGCATTCAGGTAAAAGAAAAATTCAGGTTAACTAAGAGGAAGGGAGTTTGGATGTGGGAGGGGGTGCAGGGCTGGGGCACAGGAGGGGTTTTGGGGTGCCAGATCTGGGGGGTGCTCACCACAGGTAGCTCTCTGCAAGCTGAAACTTGTCCCTGTTGGTCCTAGGCAGAGATGCCAAGTGTTTCTGTGCACTGCCTCCACCCACAGGCGCCACCTTTGCAGCTCCCACTGGCCACAGTTCCCAGCCAATAGGAACTGCAGAGCCGCCTAGTCGCACCTCCACCTAGGAGCTGCAATGACAGGTTGCCACTTGCAGGGAGCCACCTGAGATGAGCACCCCCCAGATCTGGCACCTTGAAACCCCTCCCATGCCCCAACCCCTGCCTCGAGCCCCCTCCCACACCCCAACTCTCTCCCTGAGCCTACACCCCACACCTACTCTTGCACTCTGAACCCCCTGTGGCCATTCCTCAGCCTAAGCAGCAGGGACATGTTGCCGTTTCTGGGGAGCCAGGTAGGGAGCCTGCCAGCCCTGCACCAACCACATTATAAACCGGACTTTCTAAGAAGATTAGAAATACCAGTTTATAGAGCTTTCCAGTTGGAACAGGGATGGATAACACAGCTTTTACTGTACCATGAAATCACAGCAGCAAAACTCAAGAAACATTGTTAGGTTATAGATATTCAGGCCTGTCTGTAAAGGCCTGTACTCTAAGAATTTAGATGTATTCTTATCACTTGGCTAGTTATAGAGATATAAAAGAAAGAAAATCAAAATCACTGTCTGCCGGTGTAAGGGCCTTCTCTTACTGTGACAGTCTGAGGCCCTGTGCTTAGGCTAAGGCCTTTGGCTAAGCAACAGAGGCAGCCATAAACTGGGAAGCAACCGGTCACCTCCTCACATTCCAAACTAGTCACATTGAAAGAAGGTGCTATTGGGCTGTTAGGAATACAATCCTGTCCTGATAGTGCCTATCACCTCCAGAGAAAGGGAAGTGCCTAGAAAATGTAAAAGGAAACTTAGTTTGATAGCATCCTGTCTGGCAAGAACTCACTTATCAATAGCTGGGATGTGAAATCCTTACTTCTGTATTGTTTTGTCATTATAGTTCCCACTTTGCTATTGTTTGTCTGTATAATCTCTGTCTGGGTCTGTGATTGTTTCTGTCTGCTGTATAATTAATTTTGCTGGGTGTAAACTAAGGTGGTGGGATATAATTGGTTACATAATCATGTTACAATATGTTAGGATTGGTTAGTTAAATTTCAGGAAAATGATTGGTTAAGGTATAGCTAAGCAGAACTCAAGTTTTACTATATAGTCTGCAATCAATCAGGAAGTGGGTGTGGGGGGAAATGGGAACAGGGAATGGGGGTAAGGAAATTGGAATCATGTTTGGCTAAGGGCAGGAATGGGAACAAGGACACAGTTGTAAGGCTCTCTGGTGTCAGAGCCGGGAAGGGGGACACTAAGGAAGGAAACTGGAATCATGCTTGCTGGAAGTTCACCCCAATAAACATCTAATTGTTTGCACCTTTGGACTTCGGGTATTGTTGCTCTCTGTTCATGCGAGAAGGACCAGGGAAGTAAGTGGGTGAAGGAATAAGCCCCCTAACAAGCATTAACAGACTCAGTTGTGTGTCAGGCTCAATAGTCACCCACTGTTTTGAGAATCCTGAGACATACGGACTGCAGTTCAGGGAATTTTTTTTTAAGTTTAAGTCAGACCAGTGAATATTATTCAATCTAGGTATTTATAGACAAAACATCTGGGCACTGCAGATTACATAGCTGACAGGAACCATAGAGTTTCCCTCCTTTTTTCCTTTTGCCACAAAAAATATTTTTATTCATAGATACTAAGATCAGAAGGGACCATTATGATCATCTAGTCCGACCTCCTGCACAACACAGGCCACAGAATCTCACCCACCCACTCCTGCGAAAAACCTCTCACCTATGTCTGAGCTACTGAAGTCCTCAAATCATGGTTTAAAGACTTCAAGGAGCAGAGAATCCTCCAGCAAGTGACCCGTGCCCCATGCTACAGAGGAAGGCAAAAAACCTCCAGGGCCTCTTCCAATTTGCCCTGGAGGAAAATTCTTTCCTAACCCCAGATATGGTGATCAGCTAAACCCTGAGCATATGAGCAAGATTCACCAGCCAGATACCCAGGAAAGAATTCTCTGTAGTAACTCAGATCCCACCCCATCTAACATCCCATCACAGGCCATTGGGGCTATTTACCATGAATATTTAAAGATCAGTTCATTACCAAAATCATGTTATCCCATCATACCATCTCTTCCATAAATTTATCAAGTTTAATCTTAAAGCCAGATCGGTCTTTTGCCCCCACTGCTTCCCTTGGAAGGCTATTCTAGAACTTCACTCCTCATGGTTAGAAACCTTTGTCTAATTTCAAGTCTAAACTTCCAAAAGGACCAATTTATATCCATTTGTTCTTGTGTCTACATTGGTACTGCGCTAAAATAGTTCCTCTCCTTCTCCCGTATTTATCCCTCTGATATATTTATAGAGAGCAATCATATCTCCCCTCAACCTTCCTTTAGTTAGGCTAAACAAGCCAAGCTCCTTGAGTCTCCTTTCATAAGACAGGTTTTCCATTCCTCGGATCATCCTAGTAGCCCTTCTCAGTGCCTGCTCCAGTTTGAATTCATCCTTCTTAAACATGGGAGACCAGAACTGCACACAGCATTCCAGATGGGGTCTCACCAGTGCCTTGTATAACGGTACTAACATTGCCTTATCTCTACTGGAAATACCTCGCCTGACGCATCCCAAGACCGCATTAGCTTTTTTCATGGCCATATCACATTGGCAGCTCAGTCATCCTATGATCAACCAATACTCCAAGGTCCTTCTCCTCCTCTGTTACTTCTAATTGATGCGTCCCCAGCTTATAACTAAAATTCTTGTTATTAATCCCTAAATGCATAACTTTACACTTCTCACTATTAAATTTCATTCTATTGCTATTACTCCAGTTCACAAGGTCATCCAAATCTTCCTGTATGATTTCCTGGTCCTTCTCTAAATTGGCAATACCTCCCAGCTTTGTATTGTCCGCAACCTTTATTAGCACACTCCCACTTTGTGCACCGAGGTCAGTAATAAAAAGATTAAATAAGATTGGTCCCAAAACTGATTCCTGAGGAACTCCACTGGTAACCTCCCTCCAGCCTGACAGTTCACCTTTCAGTAGGACCCGCTGTAGTCTCCCTGTTAACCAATTCCTTATCTACCTTTCAATTTTCATATTGATCCCCATCTTTTCCAATTTAACTAATAATTCCCCATGTGGCATGGTATCAAACACCTTACTGAAATCTAGGTAAATTAGATCCACTGCGTTTCCTTTGTCTAAAAAATCTGTTTCCTTCTCAAAGAAGGAGATCAGGTTGGTTTAGCACGATCTACCTTTTGTAAAATCATGTTATATTTTGTCCCATTTACCATTATCCTCAATGTCCTTAACTACTTTCTCCTTCAAAATTTTTTCCAAGACCTTGCATACTACAGATGTCAAACTAACAGGCCTGTAGTTATCCGGATCACGTTTTTTTCCCCTTTCTTAAAAACAGGAACTATGTTAGCAATTCTCCAATCATATGGTACAACCCCTGAGTTTACAGATGCATTAAACATTCTTGCTAACGGGCTTGCAATTTCATGTGCCAATTCCTTTAATATTCTTGGATGAAGATTATCTGGGCCCCCCGATTTAGTCCCATTAAGCTGTTCGAGTTTCTCTTCTACCTCAGATATGGTAATATCTGCCTCCATATCCTCATTCCCATTTGTCATGCTACCATTATCCCCAAGATCTTCTTTAGCCTTATTAAAGACTGAGGCAAAGTATTTGTTTAGATATTGGGCCATGCCTAGATTATCCTTGACCTCCACTCCATCCTCAGTGTTTAGCAGTCCCACTTCTTTCTTTGTTTTCTTCTTTATATGGCTATAGAACCTTTTACTATTGGTTTTAATTCCCTTTACAAGGTCCAACTCTACTTGACTTAGCTTGTCTCACTTTATCCCTACACGTTTGGACCTCAATAAGGTAGCTTTCCTTGCTGATCCCTCCCATCTTCCACTCTGTATGCTTTCTGCTTTTTCTTAATCACCTCTCTAAGATGCTTGCTCATCCAGCTTGGTCTACAACTCCTGCCTATGAATTTTTTCCCCTTTCTTGGGATGCAGGCTTCCGATAGCTTCTGCAGCTTTGATTTAAAGTAATCCCAGGCCTCCTCTGCCTTTAGATCCATAAGTTCTTCAGTCCAATCCACTTCCCTAACTAATTTCCTTAATTTTTGAAAGTTAGCCCTTTTGAAATCAAAAACCCTAGTTGCAGATTTTTTTGTTAATCCTTCCGTTCAGTTTGAACTAAATTAGCTCATGATCACTTGAGCCAAGATTGTCCCCTACAACCATTTCTTCCTCACTACTCACCAAAACCAAATCTAAAATGGCATCCCCTCTAGTCGGTTCAGCAGCTACTTGATGAAGGAATCCATCAGCTATCATCTAGAAAAAATCTGAGCCCTATTATTACTACTAGCACTTGTCCTCCAGTCTATATCTGGGAAGTTAAAGTTTCCCATGATCACGCAGTTTCCATTAGTATTTACTTCATTAAAAACATTAAAGAGGGCTCTATCCATATCCAAATTAGATCCTGGAGGTCTATAGCACACCCCAAGCACTATCCCAGGGGAGGCTCTAATAGTTTTCTTCCCCAACGTAATTTTTGCCCAGACGGACTCGGTCTTATCCTTCCATCGCTTCTTATTTCTTTACATTCTACCTCATCATTGATATACAATGCTACTCCACCACCTTTTCTTCTGTCTTTCCTAAACAGCATATACCTTTCAATACCCGTAGTCCAGTCATGACTACTATTCCACCATGTTTCTGTTATCTCTATAATATCTGGTTTCACTTCCTGCACCAATAGCTCTAGTTCCTCCATTTTGTTACCTGGGCTCCTTGCATTGCTGTACAAACATCTTAATTTTTGCTGTTTGGCCGCGCTCACATTCTGTACCCTATTAGGCACGGTCATTCTACAGCCAGTATAACCTGTTAGACTGGTATCCACACTGCCCTTCCTCCATATATACACTCTCCTACCCATGGCTGTATCCTTTCTTTGTTTTCTTCCCTCTCAATGCTAAAATCCAGCGTGGAGATTACCTGGACATCTCCCAACCATCTCCTCCAAATTCCTAGTTTAAAGCTCTCTTAATCAGTTGTGCCAGCCTCCATCCTAGAAGTCTATTTCCTTCCCTACTCAGATGAAGTCCATCCCGAGAGAACTCTCCTCTGTCCATGAACGCCTCCCAGTGGCCATACATCCCAAAGCGCTCCTTATAGCACCACTGCCTAAGCCATCTGTTGATAGTCATAATCTTGTCACACCTTTGTTGCCCTTCTCTAGGAACAGGTAGAATCCCACTAAAGATCACCTGAGCCTCGATTTCCTTAAGCATCTTCCCCAGCCAAGCATAGTCTCCCTTAATACTTTCCAGCGAGAATCTAGCCATATCATTTGTTCCCACATGAAGGATAATTAGGGGATTCTTTCCTGCCTCTCTTTAGGATCCTTTTCAACCTCAGGTCTACATCCCATATCTTTGCACCTGGAAGACAGCACACCCTTCTATTCTCTGGATCAGCTCTGGTTACAGGCCTGTCTATTCTTCTCAGTAAAGAGTCCCCAGTCACATAGACCTGCCTTTTCCTGGTGACGGTGCTATTCTCCAGTCTATCCCATTCCCTTTGGCTGCAAGTTCTTTCCATTCCTATTCTCCCTTGCAATCCTCTTCAACCCATCCTGTATCCTCCTGGGGCTCACATTTGGTGTAGTCCCCATTGACTCTTCCCCTTTCCCTATAGGACTAGCCGCTCTTCTCTTGTTCCTTGCCCTTCCACCTTCAGTGACTACCTGCTGAGCTCCTTCTTCATTTTCCAACTCTGCAAACCTGTTCTTGAGCTCTATTTCTCCTTCACTAGCCCATCTTTTCCTCTGCCTGGTTCTTTTAGTCACATGCTTCCACTGACCACTTTCCTCACCCAGTCTCCCCTCAGAATTCCTCAGTCCTGCTTCCATCTGCAAGTCTGAGCTTTTCCCTTCAGATACCTCATGTCTTTGCTCCATAATCTGCTCGAACCCCTTTCTAAACTCAACCAGACTTTCCACCTGCATCTCCAACCCTCGGATCTTTTCCTCCATCAGCTCTGTCAGACGGCCTTTCATGCAGACAAAACTCTTACCAGGTACTCCCTCCAGGATCACGTACCATATCACAGCTTCCACATCCAGTCATCTTCACTGTGTCTTCCACTACATGAGTCACTCCCACTGCTGCCTCTGTATCTGTCATAGCCTTCCCGCCTAGATCCTGTTAATCTGGGAAACACAAACCACAGCAAAACACCACCACCCACAGCAAAAACAAACCCCAAACAAGCACCACAATACAAACTCCCCCTGAAACGCCCCTGTTTACAGCTTTGTTTGCTCGCTCCTGTGCCGCTGCAGCTGTCTGGGAAGTTGAGAAAGTTGGTGAAAAGATGGGTCTTGGACTTCCATTGCAATGGAATGCTGTGAACATTGAATCTCCTTCACCTACAAGTCTCACCCTGTAGCTGATGGCTCACTTGCTCCTGAAGAACGCAGCTCCGTGACACAGATTGCTCTTTAAGTGAGGCACAAACCATGGAATAGTACAGCCCCGAGATAGGCTTTGAAGATAAGTTGCAGAATTTTAAAATCTGCTCCTTGATGCAAAGTCAGTGCCCATAGTAACCTGCATAGTAGGGTGAGCTGCTCATGCTGCATCATTGAAACTTAATAACACCACAGTCACAGTACTGATCTACTTTAGCCTTGTCAGCTCTTTTCATCCAACATGGTGGAAGGGCAAAACAGGCACCGGAGCAGCGGTTGGAACATACAACTTTAAAAAGGGAAATACAGCAACATACAAAGGGAAATATTGTGATATTGTTACACTGACATGCTGTGAGACCTGTATGATTTATATACTATTCTTAAATCATGACTCCAGACAGGCTATAAAGAACAAAATGCATAGGGCAGGCGTAACTATAAAACAGGAGAGACATGCCAAGCACGATTAAATATTAGGGGCAGCAAAACCTCTGAGTGGCTGTTGTGCAAGAAATTATGAGATGGGTGGGACATGGTCACTGCCTTTTACCAAGGTCACCTTCTGTCCTAGACCTTGTGTCACCAAACAGAGCCATTTGAGAATAAAAGGTGAAAAATGTGACCACTTTCAAGCCAACAGAGCCAGAGGATGATGGCATTACAGTAATACACCTAGCTTCTAGCAAAGGAAGAGGAGTGAGGTCTGTTTAGTGAAATAATGAAGCAACCATACAGTCATTCTTGGAGCAGTAGTAATTAATTCCACTGAAGTACTGTCCAGCGTTCCTTGGCTGGAGGTTTGATAACCATCACAAGTCTTAAAGAAGAAGAGAGTAAAAGTGAAAGATAGAGGAGAGATTTCATGGCTTATAGCTCCAGTTTACTACCCAAACCTCCTCTCAAGTCAGTGAAATGTATTTGTCTGATACGGAGTTAATCATTGCTTTATAATCACAGATCCAGAACAGCAAATGTCACACTTATGCCAAGTGCACAAGATACTTATAAAAATCTCAGTAATTTTGCTATTTTATCAAACTGTAAGACAGCAAAATTGTTATATTGGTTATGAACCTAAGACCATTGCATGTCTGCAAAACTGGCAAACATGTTGCATCACGTGAAATGCATTTCTTAAATAGGTTTTTAAAATTTCACACACATACACACCCCTTTCCAAATTTCTACCTAGTGATTAAAAAAATAAAATCACACAACTGAGTTGTAAAGCTCAGTCTCAGGTATTTCCATAGAACCTGGTACCACAGTACTGAAAAGCATTTCCTGATAATGTCACTAATTACAACTGATGCTTGAATGTGACAGCTAGAGGCACGATGGGAAAAGTCACATTCAAACATCAGTTGTAATTCGAGCTATTATCATTAAGCGTTTTCAATACTCTGATTTTTCCAGCCCACCTCTAACAATCACAAATACAGTGTGAAACAGCTTTACCCAGGTTTCTCCAAGATCCATCAGTACATGGACAGACCAATTTTTTCCCCCCCGGAACCAAGTTTCTGAGACAAAGCTTACAACTATCACATACATACATACATAGAGATCCAGCTGTTACAAATGAGAAAACAGGAAACCGTTGAGAATCTCAGACCGCTTACAGTGTTAAAAGGAAGACAGAGCGACCCTCAATTTTAAAATGAGCGCTTTCCTCTAGTGATTTCCTCTTCTGAGCAAATGGAGTAGCACATGAAGGATTTAAAATAGGGACAATTAAAAAAAATATAGTTAACTTTTGGTTATATAAACCAATAAAATAGATTTGTTGACTACAAGAGTGGCAAGTTTTTCTTTTTGTTTAGTTTAAATAAACTATTAATATTATTTACCAGACAAAAAAAGAACTGTCCCTCTATTAAGTCAACTAATTACTAAAAGTAACAATTTTAGGAAATAAAGTTTGAGTGTTTCAGAAAAAAAACTTCCTAGTGGTCGAACTGAAGAAATTACAAGTTTGCCATAACAGTTGAATTTATTTACAAATTTAAGCATGGTTTATACACCTCAATTTACATAAGAGGGAAACTAGTATTCCACTTTATATCAATATACAGTGAAAGAAAAATGAAAAAGCAAAGAGCATACTAAAATGAACCTTTATTATTCCAAAAACAGATGCCAAGCATGTCATATTTGCATGTTTCTGAATGCATATTCCTAAAATACATATACATCTGTAACCAATCAGCCAAGCAGCTTGGTATACTGTTTTAGAGCAAATGTCTTGAGGTTCTTCCATACTGTACTGGGGATGTCATGGTACTAAGCTGACTGAATGAAAATAATATAGTAAATAGGAAAAAACAGAGGTATTGCAGCAATAGTTTTGAAAGGAAAGGAAAATGCATTCTCTACTAATAAAAAAAATTGAGCTAGCCCAATGTTATACTTACAACAAAATCCTGTGTTAATGCTAATTCTAAATTTAATTACCAACTTATTTCAATTTTTTCCACATTTATTGGCACTATTTTTTCACTATTTAACCTTAAATGTTAATTTTCTAATAAAAGCCTTCTCTCTAGGACAGAAAAAGCGTATAGTGTCTAATATTTTCTATAATTGTACAGAGAGATGCTTCTAATCGGTAAGTGTTAATTTTCCTAAAAATTATTCCTTGGACCTGGCCGCAGCAAGATGCATATATAATGCTACTAGCAATAGTTTTTGCTTGACTATAACCTAGTTGCTAAAGTTTTCTTTTAGACTTTCTTCTGGCTCTAGAATGTCTGAGTATTTATATGGATTAAAAGTTGTAGAATTTCAAGCAAAAAAAGACTTATTTTTATGGAACAGGTAACAGGGAATGTTTTTTAAAACAACAAGCCACTTGCTTCTGAAGTACCCTTTTTTGTTGAGTAATACTTGTCTCCTCTTGGAAGAAATCTTTCACAGGTTTATCAAAAAGCCCGTACACAATATTAGTAAAAACCAATTCAATAGTATGTCCAGCAGTATAAAAGCATGGCTATCAAATTACATCCATATATTGCCTTTATAAAGTTTGAGAGATAACCTTGTCAGGAGCACATTAGGTGTGACAGCGCAGCATTTCCCATCCCTGGCACAGTTTTGTCAGCATGAACACTACTTTTTACAGCATGGTCCAAAGAGTTTTAAATAGGTGTATCCCATTATTGCCCACATATCGTGTTGAAAATTTTGAATCATATGCGTACATTTTATCTTTTAAGAGCAATAGAAGTGAAATTAGCAACAGTTCATCTGTTTTGGGAGCCCTGTATTTCCGTGTATTGGGGATGCACTGTGTATCCACTCATTTAACAGTTATGTTTGTTGCATTTCTGGAGCAGGAACAGTGTTTTTTTTAAAACTGTACTTTATTGGTAAACATAAAATCATTACTGTTCTGTAACTTTAGCACTTAAGGGCTCACTTTCTACAAAACTTTATACTGTACATATTAAGATGGTACCACTTCAAGCCCCACATATAGCAGCATAACCAAGGAAAATATGCTTGAACATACTAGAGCATTCACTTTTCTTTTCTTCCCATTTCAACATTTGACTGAGGTCTCCAAACAAGGTGGATTCAACCCTGAGATTTTATATTTCTGATTTCTTTTTCCTGGGGGAACTTACTTTATACCTTGTTTCTCATTCTGAACAAAGACAAAAATTAGATAATTGTAACAAAAGCTCAAGACAATGCATAACGCTAAGAAATGTTATTAATACGATGCAAACATCAGGAAGAAAAAAAGCTATGTTGCATTCGGAGACAACTGCATTGCTAGATGTACATTCTTCAAATTATCAGTTAGACTCCATAAAGGAAGTTGTTATCTCACTTCTAGTTTTTTCCCCTCTACAACTATCTGGATTTCTTTGGCATCCAAAGTCTCATATGTCAATAAAGCTTCTGCTAAATTCTTGTGTTCTTTTGCATGGGTCTTCAAGATGTTCTTTGCTCGCTCATATGAGTCCTAAAGTAAAAAGGTAAAACTTTTTTTTAAAATTCAGAACAGAAAATTTAAGAAAATGATACAAGTACATTTTTTAAAATTGTTTTCCTCATTAGATTCAATATAAACCACTCTCAGCACCCGTGAGAGATGTCCTTTCAGTTCACTCTTAAGTATAGCTTTGATCTTTCAAAGACTTAAGCACTTGAAGCATTTTATGCTTAGGATTAGAGTCCCACAGACTTCAGTGGCTCTCCTCATGTGTGTAACTTTACACCCACATTTAAGTATTTGCAGGATCAGGATCTATGTGTGGGTTGAGGAAGCAATCCTGCAGACTTGCTTTGTGCTACTTAATTTTTTTTTTCATTTTTTTAGTAAATCTGTAAACCAAATGACTGACAAATCAGTATAAGATTCCTCAAAGATTACTATTGAACATGTCAAGTTTTAAAATCAAACCCTGTGAGTTATCAGAACACAATAAAAGGGCTTAATAACATTTAAAAATACTCATATTACACAGCTTCAGATGTTGCTGTCTCTCTCAAAATGAGCCCAGGCTCCAAAGCGTGTACAATCTAAAGTTTTTTTGGTTATTTTTAAATTAAAAAGTACCTTTTATCAATTCACTTTCAGATAATTTTTTTTAATTACCTCCCAAAATATTTAAGTTATGATCCATTGAAAATAGAGGATTAGAAAGATATAGCAACACTTATCACAATGCTATAAATATATGTAATCTGAAAATTCCAATACACCATTTTAAATTAAACATAATAAATCTGAATCTCAAATATATCAGCTCTATTAAGAGTTAGAAAAATTATTTATATACATTATAATTTAACCACCAACCATCCCTCAAAACGCTAACTAGGAAGTAAAAATTTGAAAAAACGGTAGTAGATACCCTAAATTGGAACTCTGATCTGGAATTTGCAGAATGACAAAAGAATTAAGTTCAATTACTTGAGGGAAAGATACAAAACAGTGTGAAAGTAACACAAAATCACCCCCTGTTCTAAAATAGGTGACTGGAAGGTATTTAGTGAAACTCCCACAATAATTCATTGGAAATTAAACAGTTAAGCAAAAAGAAAAGGAGTACTTGTGGCACCTTAGAGACTAACCAATTTATTTGAGCATCGGATGCATGAAGTGAGCTGTAGCTCACGAAAGCTTATGCTCAAATAAATTGGTTAGTCTCTAAGGTGCCACAAGTACTCCTTTTCTTTTGGGGAATACAGACTAACACAGCTGTTACTCTGAAACAGTTAAAGCAAAGCACCATGTGTTAACATGGAATGCATCAGGTGTGCCTGGATAACTAAACCAACCCAGCCTATGCCATACTGCTTAAACATAAACCAAATGCGAAGCTACTAACAACTCCTCAAAGGAATTCAATATGAAGAGACTGTGCGTTTTTATTCAAATTTGACTTAGCTGCACCTTTAAGAATATTTCCATCCACAAGGTCAGACACTATATTTTATATTGCAAAGAAAGCAATATAATCAGTCATTCATTATCTTTGTTCAACCCACCTCTTAAATGAGATAAGTAATTGCAGGAAACAAATCTTACCCTTAAAAGTGTTCTTATTTCCTGTTCAATTGCAGACTGCGTTTCAGGACTGAGTTTCCCTGTATCTGTGTACGTCATGACACCAAGCTAAAGAAAGAGAATAGCAAGACAAGAAAAATCCTCCATTTCAATAAAACACTGATGCTATTGCTATTTTTGTATAAATAGCATCACCCACCCGCCTAACTACCATATAGATAAGCAAACAAAATTGCTAGATAAGATAATATATACATCCATATTAATAAATCCCACAAAAAGTCACAAGCCAAAATGAGCTATAACCTCACTTCAGGACTGTATTTTCACACGATCAAAACAAAGCTCCTTTTAAGGCTAGCCTATATAATGCTGTCTCTTTAAAAGTCTGCAAAAAACTCTCAGTTCTCTCCACCCCCTTTCCAAACCTCAGCTGAGATTTTCTTCCAAGGAATGAATCCTTAAGATTACACTATGTTTTAGAACATTTATTTTGCTACCAAAAAAAAAAAAAAAAAAAAATCTTGTGAGCATGCATAAGCAGAAATTTGTTTGTTTAATGCAAGCGTATAGAACTCAAAAAGAAAACTCACTGTATAAAGGTCAAAAGACAAAGCCTGCATTTCAAATTAGCCAAATCACTAGTTACTATGTCAACAGAATTTCTTGATCTCTATATAGCTTGATCTTTCACAGCTGTGTGCACATAAAAGGTACAGAATCAGAGCAATAGCTATGACTCGGTATGACTAAGATTGAATTAATATGATCTTACCTTCTCACTCATTCCAAACCTAGTCACCATCAGCTTTGCTATTTTAGTAGCATTGTCAAAGTCACTGGAAGCACCTAGATATTAAAAACAAAATTTAAGTTAGAGTCAGCTAAACCAAAGTTACATAAACTTAATATCCATTGACAGAAGATTCTTTAGCCACAGATATCAACTGACCTGTTGTGATGTGATCACTTCCAAATACGAGTTCTTCTGCTACTCTCCCTCCCATACTAACATCCATTTGTGCAAGCAGCTGGGATCTAGTTTCACTCCACCTGTCGTTTTCTGGTAGCAAAGATACCTATAAAATGTAGAACTGGTCAGACTAAAATAAAATAGAGCATAAAACAGAGCAGTGTTAGGGCTTGTGTTTTTTTCTGGATTTATTAATTTCATTTTTCAGGGGCGTTTTTTTAAGCAATTTTTGAGTTTTATATAGATGTCTAAAAACCAGGGGTTTTCAGGGCTCATTAGTATATACTGTAATGAGCAATCTCTTTGTAACATTCCTTAGTACACTTTAATGCAGTCCTGTTTCAAATTGCACTATGTTAAAGCACACTAGGGGACTTTTAGTGCACACCAGCAGGGTCTCCACGGACCTATTAAAGATCAACACATTAGTTTGCTTTAAAAATCACACCCCCGTAGTCCACATTACTGCTCTGTGTAGACAAGGCCTAAGATACATGTAACTATTTTCAGTGTTTATTGGATAATTACCAATTTCTTTTCTTTTTTTTTTTTTTTTTTTTTTTTTAAACCAGAGGTGTTTTATTGGTAAAATGTAAAATCAGAAGCCCTAAGCAACCTACAGGTTGATATACCTAAGAACCAAGATCAGGGAACTACAAAATGACTAGTATCCCCACTATTCCCTAAATGTGTGCTGAGCACAGGTCAACTTGTCTGAGGGATATAGATTCATAGATTCCAAGGCCAGAAGGAACCATTGTGATCATCTAGTCTGACCTCCTGTACAACACAGGCCTTAAACTTCCAAAATAATTCTCGTATTCCTACAACATCCCTTTTTAAAAAACATTCAATCTTGATTTATTAGTAATTTTTGTTGTCAGAAGGGGGTCATGGTCCAATGAAGTTTGAGAACCACTGCCCTATTCTATACAGATTTCACAGGAGAAACCAGTGTTTCTCAAACTGGGGGTCCTGACCCAACAGAGGGTCCGGGGTGGGGGGTGGGGAGAGAAGGTTCGCAAGGTTATTGTGTGTGTTTGCGGGGGGAGGGGGGGGTCCGCAGTATTTCCACCTTCACTTCTGCATTCCTTCAGACCTGGGTGGCTGGAGAGCGGTGACTGCTAGCCAGGTGCCCAACTCTGAAGGTAGTGCCCCGCCAGCAGCAGCACAGAAGTAAGGGTAGCAATACCATACCATGCCACCCTTACTTCTGCGCTGCTGCCTTAAGTGTTGGGTCCAGACCCCTACAATTACAACACTGTGAAATTTCAGATTTAAATATCTGAAATCAAGAAATCAACACCATGAAATTGACCAAAATGGACCGTGAATTTGGTAGGGCTCTAATTATTATAGATAATACCATCTCTCTCTAGTAATGGACCAATACCATTGTCAGGATTCATTTGTTTCTATTATATTTAAAAACTCCTCATTGTGCTTTACTGTGCTGGCCATAGATTTCTCCTTGTGTCCCCTATCAATTTCTACAATTCCTAACTTCTGATTTATATTCATTACTGTCAACTTCCCCTTTCTTTAATTTGTTTGTTTTTACAGCTGCCTCCACTTCCCCTCTAAACCAGGTTGATCTTTTAACTAGTGCAGTCTTCTTTTTCAATTGGGACTTTCTGGGCATTTAGTAAGGTGTGCTTAAATTATTTCCTAACCCAAATTAGCCCTATTAAAGCACATGTATCACTGGTCTGGACTTTATTCTGCTTGCACATTATAAACATGATCAAAGTCATGATCACTTATACCCAAGCACCCATTAATTTTTAGTTCTGTGGTCAGTTGCTCTGTTAGACCTTGCCTTAATATAGAATTCCTCAGTGTTGACTGCAACACTTGAGGATGTTTTAGTACTGACAGCATGAGACCTCCAGTATATGTCACTCAAACTGAAGTCCCCCAGTCTCAACTTTTTTTCCTTACATGTTGTGAATAGGTGCATAAGGCAGTGGTCATCTTGTTCCCTAAAACTAATTTGGTGATCTATAGCACACACCAACTAATATCCCATCTTGTTCTGTACCTGTTTGGACACTGGTCCACATGCTTCCGGATCAATGTATTACGCTAGTTTGGCTGGATATTAAAAGACAAATATACACAATAGGGAACACGTCCCTTTTTGTTCAAATATCACCCAGCTCAGATTTCAAAGGACAGGATAGAAATGCTGAAGGGACAAGGTCTGTCCTAAAAGAAGAGCGAGCAAATTATTGAAGTTAGCAATATATTTTAGATAAAATATCTTTGGAGAAGTATTGGCTTGATACAAGGAAGTTTCTATAAAAGGCAGCTCTGCTTTTAAGCTTTCTGGGATTTTCTGGCTGTTCTAGAAGAGAAAAGGACCAGTACTAGTTCAGAATCATATCAAGACTTAATATTCCCTCCTTGCCTGTTTGAACCATTATTGATGGCTAGCTGGTCTGAAGCTAAAAGAGAAGTCTGTCTCTCTAACCCAGCTATAGGAAAAAGGAACAAAATGGAAAAAAGATTCAGAAGATTCTCTTTAAAAAGCTTATATTTCTATCATATATACATTAGTTTATTACAGTAGTTTTGCAATATCACGACATGCCTTTTATGTCACAGTGTTGCTGGGAAATTCCTTGAAAGTGCAAAAAGGTAAATAGTATAAATGTTAGGCTTATTTTTAAAAAACCTCACATGTCCAAGTGTTGGTCCTCGGGGCATGATTGTAGCTTTGTTGATTGGCATTGCATCTTTGGTATAATATGCAATTATAGCATGTCCAGATTCATGATATGCTGTGATTGTTTTGTTTTTATCGTCAATTTCTACACTTCTACGTTCAGGTCCTTAAAAACATATGAAAAGGAAGAGATTAATAAAGCTGCATAAAAGCACATGAAATTATCATTCAAACATGTTTACATACACACGACCGACATTTGAGGACTACAGTGAAATAAGAATCAAACTATTGTCATTAGATTTGTTACTGGGAGGAATTTTCAAAAAGGCTCAGTATTGGTCAAACCCCGTTCTCACTGAAGTCAATTTGACTTTAATGGGAGTAATGTGAGGCTAATTCCAAGTGCATTTGAAAATTTCAGTCCATCAAGTATAAAAGGATCAGAAGAGGTTTCTGGAATAATATATATGGGCTCAGGCATCTAAGTTTTACCTCACCACATGCAACTCAAACCAAATCTTGCTCCAGGGTTCTGATAATCTACCTCCCTTCTTTACAAGGAAGGAGCATATCTCCTTTAATTGATCCTTTGCCTCCCATTTATTTTTAAATCTGACGGCTTACTCATTACTGAAACAGTCCTTGCAGTATTAGCAAATCTCAGAAAATTTGTTTTAAACCGCGGTTAACATACTGTTAACCCTCTGATCCAGATGGGTCCTATCCAAAATTGAAGTGAACAGCAGAAGTGTACAGATACAGGTCATCCCCTTACTCCTCATCCTCCCCCAAAGCCTCAGTCATGTCACAACAGCATGCTTTACCTCAATCCAAGTATTCTTGTAACTGTATCTATGGTATAGTCTGGCTGAGTACATTACAGACAGTGCCATTGTTTATTTTTTGTACACTATTTGAATTTGTGAAAGATTACTGCAGTAGGTTGGAAACATGTTAATTTCTTCCTAACTTCAGCGCTTCTGAACACCCAAGCATGTTGGATATAATGATAGATGATTGCATCTAAAAGCCATTAGCCTTTATGGCCAGAGTAAGTTTCCCAATGTAGCACACTTACCATACAGAGCATTTGCTGTCAGTATCTGAGCCTGCCATGGCAACTATTATAAGCTTTGACCTAACTAGATAACATTACTGTACTTGAGGCTATTACATTATTAGAATATTATTTAGGTTTGCATTTGAAAGCATCTATCTCAGGACTTTCTAATGTACCACCATTGTAATTGGTAGGCACTAACCTAAAAACATCAGTCTAACTGAGAAGAATGTAGTTGAAACGGATAACGAAATGCAATAAACACACTCAAATACAAAATCACCACACTATCTTAAAAATTGTTAGTCTTGCATATGTAAAAGCCTACCCATGAGAATTTTGTCCTTTGAGAATTCCAGTTCCTTCATGGTTACCATATCTTTCCCATCAACAGCTGCCTTTAATGCAGCTTGGTTCACAAGATTTTCTAGCTCTGCTCCAGAAAATCCTACTGTACCTCGGGCGATTATTTCTGGATCAAGAGCTGTGTGCAAAAAAGAATAGATATTGATACCACCTATTATTTCCTTGCAAAGATTTTTTTTTCTGTTTATCTAACAATGTCAAAAAAGGGTTCGACATTTATATGAATGAGAATGCCTGGTTACAACAGTAAATATTAAAAAACAAGTTTTAGAAGGGATATGAACTCTCATGTCTCTGGATTTAGACACTCCTTTAACCATTGCGGATTAGAAGGAAGCTTTGCTTGGGGCAGGTTGTCCCATAACTGCCTATTGCAGGGTTTCTTGCACCTTCATCTGAGGCATCTGTTTCAGGTCACTATTGCTGACATGACAATGAACCAGATCAGGGGTTCTCAAACTTCATTGCATCGCGACCCTTTCTGACAACAAAAATTACTTCATGATCCCAGAAGGGGGGACCAAAGCCTGAGCCCTCCCAAGCCCTGCCACCCCGGGGGAGGGCAGGGGAAAACCAAAGCCCTACTTCCCCAGGCCGGGGAGCCAAAGCTGAAGCCCAAGGGCTTCAGCCCCAGGCAGGGGGCCTGTAACCTGAGCCCTGCCACCCAGGGCTGAAGTCCTCAGGCTTGGGCTTTGCCTTTGGCACTGGGCCCCAGCAAGTCTAAGCTAGCCCTGGCGACCCCATTTTAATGGGGTCACAACCCACTTTGGGGTGGAGAACAGCTGAGCTAGATGAACCAAGAGTCTGATGGCAAAAGATGTCACCCCATGCAACTAAATATTGATACTTACATTGATCATACTTTATTTTATTAAGGTACCATTTCAGAATTTCTGTTCGACCTTTCACATCTGGCCTTGGAACTGTAACTTGCATGTCAAAGCGACCAGGACGTATTAGAGCACTAAGAGAAAGGAAAAAGAAACTTAGTAAATAAGACATGCTTTAACATTTGAATATCAATGTTACTGACAGAGTGTTACAGCAACACATCTAATTTTCTTAATAAAATAGACACTTTGAGAAGACTTTCTCCCAGGAACACACCTCTCTCTCCACTTACCTGTACACTGCGGAAAAAGCGGATGTAGGTGTTTGTTGCTGGTTAACTTTAGATTAACAGAAATTGCTTTCTGCCATCAGGAGGTACAGTAATTTGTTTTGTATAGAATTACTACGAAAAATGTATATGCAGCTAAGGGGGTGATTCTTTACCAAGTTGTTAATGCATCATGGCAGATGGGGCACCCAGCCACCACTTTGCAAATTTTTACAATTCTTACTAGAAAACATGGTAATATTACTTATTTCCTCTAAATCAGTGGCTCTTAAATGTTACAAATTGGCCAGTCCCTACAGCTTTCCAGAGAAAAGTAACCTCAACATCATTTGTAAAATCTGAAGATTATCACAACTGCATCTAGTTACTTAAACAGCCCCCATCACTATACAATTGGAGATTTAATACACATTTGTGAAACTGGTACATAAACTTCATACTTACTTATCTAATGCTTCAGGGAAGTTTGTTGCACCAATAATAATAACTCCTTCATTAGGCTTAAAGCTTCAAAAAAAGATTTTAAAGGATATTAGTTTACAAAGTTAGATTCCTAAGCATTATGAAATTTTATTTAAAAAAACAAAAACCAAAAAAAAACAAGGACTGCCCACTTTTTAGCTAGTTTACTACTCCTGGCTCTTCTCTGGGCCAGCTGCAGTCAATTGGCCTTTCGGCGTGTGGAGTCCAATGAGGTATGAGCCATAAAGAACATAAGAATGGCCCTATTGGGTCAGGCCAAAGGTCGATCTAGCCCAGTATCCTGTCTTCCGACAGTGGCCAGTGCCAGGTGCCCCAGAGGGAATGAACAGAACAGGTACTCATAAAGTGATCCATCCCCTGTCGCTCATTCCCAGCTTCTGGCATACAAACATAGCCACATCAACCCAATGATTGTCTACAGGTCCCCTCTACCTGCTCATCCATTCCAGAAGACACAGCTCTGGAGGCAATCAATTGATAGATCATCATTAACAGGGACAAAGTGTCTTTATTTCCTAAAATGGAGCTTAAAGTTTGGTCTAAATAATGGAAAAGGGGTATTTTTCACCCCCCAAAATCAAACCTCTGTTTTGAAAATTAAAGTATTTTAGGCTTAATCAGTAACAAAAATAGCTTTTTTTAGGCTTCTGGCTTGAATGAGTTGATGTGAAACATCAGGTGCGTTTTTGTCCAACACCCTGAGTTAAGCACTATTACATAAAGATAGATGAAGGAACATTCCAAACCTGTACTGCCTGTCAAAGTGGCAAGATGCAGCCAAGCTCCCTAGGCCAAGTAGGGACACAGTTTTTTTTAGCTTATCCTTGAGGACAACATGCAGGTAGTAAGCACTTTTCAGCTTAATACTTCTATTCGGGGTGGAGGGGGTGTGAATTTAGATTTTATTTGGTTTAAACCCTTGAAACACTGTTCCTAGTTCTCAAGGTCTGTATCCCAGTAAGAACACCTTTCAAACGCATCTACTTGAATCAGAGGAAAAAGACAACGTTAAGCAAAGCTGGTGCACATAGCCCTTCTGGCACTTACTAAGCCATTGCCCCTGGGGCTAGAGGGGAAGGGATTATTCAACCCTGCAAAGAGAAAGCAACATTTCCATCACTACTTCCCCTTTCATTGGTAGCTTTAATTCCTGCTGGAGCTCTACAGGCACTAAACCAGCTAATGCTCCAACTCAGATTTCTCATTCCCCTGCTTCATCTTTCCCGCCTTTTTCTCTCTCTTTTTTTTTTTAAACCTTGCACCTCCTCCATCAAGCCCATTCCCCTCCTCGCCAATTCATCTGCTTTGCCACTTCAACCTGGCCCTCTCATATACTTTCCGCCACCAGAATCCCTGGCTCTACTGTTCTTGCTGGCATAAAGTGGTGATGAAATTGGTTCTAGGTATTATTTAAATTGTATAACCTTTAATCAAATCTCAATTTTGAAGAGATTCTTAACCTTAACTTTAAGAGAGGGAATATCTCATTCAGGTGTTTTAAAAATATCAATATAGACAAAGGTTGGCTCACTACAAAAGAACAAAAAAATACATACCCGTCCATTTCGGCAAGAAGTTGATTGATGGTCTGTCTTGAGTAAGGATGCATTGGAGACTCAATTCTCTTCCCGCCCACAGAATCCAACTCATCAATAAATATAACACAAGGAGCATTTGCTTTTGCTTCCCCTAACAAAGAAAATATTTTAAGAACATTTGAAATCAAAGTATTTCACATATTGAAACTAAATCCAATTTTCCCTATTATTTTAGGATTCTATTATTTCTAGTCTATTATTCCACTATTTTAGGACTCCATTTTTTTGCCAGCTGTCACCAGAATTGCACTTATTTCAGTCAATGAACTAACGTATTTGGGAAAAAGTCACCAAAGATTAAGAAATTCATATTTTAGATCATATGCTCACAAAAACTGTTTTTTAGTGTAAGTAGATGTAAAATTGTGACCCATTAAAACAGAAGACATTGCCAAGTTTGAGGAACTTTAAGTTGACCCACTGTATTGTACCTTATCAGCTATCTCACAGCAAAAGTTTCACCTTCAGAATTACAGGTATTAATTAATGCTCAAAAGCGATAGTCGTGGCCTTAGAAAACTCCCCAATAATCTAACATTCAGACCACAAATGGGTGCATACATACTAAGCATCACAGGTTGGCTTTATTTTCCTTCTAAATACCATCTGTTCAGGAAAACTTGCATCTACATATATGGGAAGGTGACTTGAGCAAAAGGACAAGTGTCAAGGCAAAAAGTCAGTATTTGGCCATACCAGTTTTCATAGTGCTTTAAAGCTCACACTCAGAGGCTATTGATTAAGAAAGGGGATATTGAGATGTTAGCAACTGTATTGGCCTTAATTTGATGAGGAGAGGAAGAAGTGAATAATCCCTTAATATATTTCCTATCACAAAATATTTTCTCCAATTCTTCAGACATATGGAGATGAAAAAAGGGCACACCTTAGTCAATTCTTGCTTTTCAGTATCTTCGAGGTAAGCATCACAGAGGAACGATTCTATTAAACTTAGATTTTATAAAACCTTGCGTTATCACAACTTCAGTTTTGGCCCAAAATTAGCCTACTCTCATGATAGACAAAAATATACTAAACAAGACAAATTAAACTGATTAATCCAATATTAAATGGATTAAAAAAATAAAAGTTAAACCCAATTCTATTTTGAACTGAGAGGGACACAGTCAACTTGATATCTACTCAGTTTAATAAATAAACCTAACTTACACAGCACTTTTCATCGAAAAATCTCAAAGCACTTTACAAGGGAGGGAGGTATTCTCCCAGTTGTACAGACTTGGAAACTGGGGCACAGAGGTGAAGTGACTCACCCAAGGTCACTCTGCAGGTCAGTGACAGAGTCAGGAAAAGAAACCAGCTTTCCTGAGCCCCAGTCTAGTGCTCCCTCCACTAGGCACATTTTACTTACTTTTTTAAGGAGACAAAGTTTAATGTAAAAGAAGTGAGTTTCAGGTACTACACCTGTGCCTAAGTCGCCTACCAGTTTGTAGTTTTACCACTTCCCCCAACTTTTAAAAAATGTTTTTTTCCGCTTGCTGTGTGAAAGTTACAAAAAGGAGAAAATTACTATACTGTGGAAAGAATGAAACTGGCTACACACACAGTCTTGTCAAAATATTATTTATTATAGCAAAGTAGCATCCACAATGTGCTAAGCACTGTACACACATTGAGGAAGACATATCCTACAACATGCACTTACATTTTAGAAAGAAAAAAAACAGATAAAGGATAAAGGCAGGCAACACAAGGAAAGTGTCAAGCTGAAGACTGACATCTTGTTTGTTACATTTTGTTTATATTTTATTTATATTAAAACTAAAAAAAAGTTCTTCCTTACTCATTACTAAGGTTACGATTTAGTCAGGGTATTTTTAGTAAAAGTCATGGACAGGTCAAGGGCAATAAACAAAAATTCACGGCCCGTGACTTGTACTATAAATACCTGACTAAATCCAGTCGCGGAAAATCACAGAATCCTTAACTTCCTTGACAGACACGAAACCCTACTCATTACATTTAGTAATGCTGGGACCTTGTGACAACAGCAGCTAAATAATATTTCAGACAGAATTATGATTTTAAGTGAACAGTGTCCCTTTGTCTATGAAAGACTGAGGTATTAAATAACTTACCAAGACACATTTCTACATGTGTTGGAAATAGTTTAAAATTAATGTTGACAGTTAAAAATAGTAGGTTTCTGCAGTTAATGGCCACTCATGAGTCCAGTTAGTCTCATTCATTTAAATGGAAAACTGGCCCAGAGTGGAAGTGTGTTTTGCCATGAGACATTGCTACTTTTCAGCAGCCAGGACTTTATGCAATTAACATATGTACTCCTGACATGTTTAAATAGCATCAGCAAACACCCAACTTCAAGTGTTAAAGGAATAGAAAACAACTGAACTGAAAAATTAACTTACTAAATAGATTTCGGATACGACTGGCTCCAACACCAACGAACATCTCATCAAACTCTGACCCAGATGCGTAGTAGAATGGAACATCAGCTTCACCAGCCACAGCTCGGGCAAGAAGGGTCTTGCCTGTACCCGGTGGTCCAACTAACAAAATCCCTGAAGAAAGATTTATACCATCATAAACAAACTGTTATACAGTAGCTCTCTCATACCTTCCAAGCCTTTTAAAAAAAAACCTTACAACTAGCTTCAATTATATCTTAACATTTAATTTCAAATATTGCTCAACCAAGATTTCAACATGGTTGCAGCACAGCAGGACTTAAGATTTACAGTTGATCTATTTATACTTTGATCCACATTTGAAGCATGGAAACAGCAGATCTGTAAATTTAAAAAGAAGCATACTGCCAAATAAAATCAGAAATCTAGATACAACAATATACAATACTATCATTACTGAAATTCTACCAATGTCAACTTTTTGATAAATATATTTAGGAAAAATTGGAGTTCTGTTAGACTTGCTCAACAGTGTTGCCCTTTCTTACATTTGAGAATTTTCCCCATTTAAAAACACAATCTACTATGTAGATTGAGTCATGGTCCTGTGACTTGTTAAATTATGAATATGATCAACAATATGATCTCTATAAAGTAGGGTGGGTTAATGAGACTCATTTAAATTTTATAGAAGATTTAAAGCCTGTCTATATGAATTAAAGAGAAAAACAAAACCGTTTAAAACATAATTATAACCTTATTTCAAATGTCAGATGAAAATAATTTGACAGAGTACAAATTCCCTTTTCCCCTGTGTAAGTGAGCAATCAACTGCCATAAATGCCATAACTTAAGGCCAGTGTATATTAGACGATTGAGCCATTGTTGAAAATGGGTTTCAGTTATGAGTGCTTCTAACCTGTTACTGAAAACAGTTCAAGTGGCAGCGCATATGTGGCAAGCCCATTTCACACGCCTGAGATTTGGTGGTGGTCAAACTCAAGACAAGTTCCAGCAAGTATTAGGTTATACTTGCTGAAATGGTGGTAACCATTGTGTCCAGTCTAAACCATTTTCTATACCAGTTCATGGCAACAAGGAGAGGCAAGCCATTGTCAACAACTGTTCAATTTCCTAACAGACTAACTTTTAGGATGAAAAGAACCATTCCATTCTAGCCCACTAATTTCTTAAACTTTTTTTTTTTAAAAACTCATAGCCTTCCATTTTTTTCCCCAAGATTCTCATTTCTCACATTTGGGCTTAGACAACACAAGAGTTCTGGGGGAGTTTCAGCAAAAGTGGCTGAGCCCTTTTAAAGTTAGAGCATAAATATTGCTTCTTTTTTAAACATATTAAGATTCTTTTATTAACTCAGGTGATTTTAAGCTATAAACATACCACAGATTCAATGCTCAATGAGCACAAGTGCCTTTGATACGATCAAAATTTCGTTCACATAGAGTTACAAGTGACAAAGACAAAACACATCTACTATATACAATACCAATTTTTACTACTTAAAAAAACCTGTTACCTCTCATATCACAACGGGGTAGGTAGGAATCTTGGCATGGTATAGATGATATATGCTACACTGTAGCCGTATAACACACTGGTGTAGTTTGAAAAGTCAAAATGGCTGAGAACTTAATATCTGGATGATGATAGACAGCAAAGCCCAGTGAGGATTGAATCTAGTAATATTCTAAACAAAGAGTTTGCAACCATTCTGGTAGCTGTATCCATTGCTTCACACTGACTCAGACATTCAAGGCTTCAACGTGACATTTCAGGAATCTTATTATATAAATTAGACAACGTTCTTACCTTTTGGAAGTTTACCTCCCAGGACAGTAAATTTCTGTGGATTTTTCAAGAATTCTACAACTTCCTGTAATTCCTGCTTTGCTTCTTCCACCTACACATTAAAATATGCCAGGAAATGTGACAAAGTAGTTATAAAAGATTGCAGCTATTTTGATACAGTTACAAATAATTGTGGACAAAAAATGTGGAAGTAGTCCGTGCTTGGAACATGAGTAGATATGTTCAGATTGCAGCAACTGCTCACACAAAACAATGGACTAGGAAAATGCATTAAATGCAGTGTAGACCTTAATGCTTCAAAAAGAAAGCATAATATTTTATATTGTCCTCACGATACAAAAAATAAAAACAATCAAATTCTATAACAAAGTGGAGTATTACTAAAGTTAATGGCCACGTTTTCTCCAATGAGACTATCACAACTATTTATTTCAGATAAATCAAAAATTTTTGCAGTAGAGATTCAACAGGAATTTAGAGTGCAGGCAAATAACTACCCATTGAAATAGCTCCCTATTAAGAAGATTAGGGGAATCAGAAACAAATGCCTTCTGACGTTTTAAGCACCTAGAGTAGCCTTCTTCAGTGGTAATTCTGGCTTAGTAGAGACTGTGCTGTCCTTAAGCATTCATTCCCAACATCTGGTAATACTTGAAGCTTGTGGATGCAGACATGTCACTCACCACAGTGGCAACAAAAATATACTTATGCTTGGCTACTATAGTTTGAGAATGTTAGTTTGTGAAATAATCTATTCCAGGCACCAGGAAGATAGAACATACACCACGGACTTCCCCCTCAACCCATATTGCCTACAGAAAACAAAAATCAGTTGGCAGCTACTTCCCTGGACTCTAAAACCTTGTTGCCTCTCTACTAACTATAGAACAATTTGGAAATGCAATGCTGGTCTTCACTTCCTTGCTTTTCTAGGTTTATGATTCATTCACAGTGCAGACCTAATTCTATCATTCTATAGCCAGTCCTATAAAAACAAGACTTTTAGCCATGGGCTACCACTTTTAGGAAATACCTGCAAGAACCCATAATTTATCAGGGTCTCAGTTTGGCAACAAGCGATCCACGCAAAGCTAATTTTTTAACTTACCCCTTTAACATGTTCAAAGGTGACATTTTTCATCTGAATAGGATCAACTGCTGCATCAAGCCCAGATGTTGTCCGAAAGCGTACTGCAGGCAAACCAGAAGGGGGGATGTTTCAGTATACAAGATGCCATTTAATTCCAAGACTACATATATTATATTTTTAATGGATATGCACAGTTAATCTGCCTGTGTTATGCCATCCATATCTTTTTTTGAGAGCAATGTTTCCATTTACAAGTGTCCAGCTATAATAAATATTTTAATAGCTTCATTTTGTAGAACAATTAAGGTTTAGATTTTTTCCACATATATTTAATAGCTATATGAACTGAATTCAGTGGTTATGAGAGAGATTAACCAATTGCTTTTTGGTTCATTTTAGAGATCATTCCTCAACAGCTCAGGAAGAAGTCCTGTCTCCACAAAAAAATATACATGGGTAGTTGTACAAACTTCCCCACAATGCCACAACAATGAATCTCACCTCTGTTCCAGAGGGATCACCCCTAAATATGGAACTGTAGTCCAATATTGACACATTCAGCCTTTGGCCATTCAGATGAGATAGCTAACAAGCATAAATTTATGATGATGCTTTTGACAACATAAGCACCTGGTCACTAGAAGCTAGGCGAGATCACATGAGAGCCACCAAATGGCAAGAAGTCTTTTTCTCACTACTGACCCGAATGAGAACAGATCGACCTAAATTCTGGGTCGCATTACTTATTCGGCTCCCTCCACTCTCATTTGCAAGAGTTTTATCAAGAAAGTCAAGAATTGACAGAGTATCAGAGTAAGAAAAAAAAATTACTTTACACATTTGTAGTTATCTTTTGAAGTGCTGAATGCAAAAGCAATAAATATTGCTTAAATTCCTTTGGTATTTTGAAACCAATCACAATACACTAAATAATCACAATACAAAGTACAATACACATTTTACTTAATGTTCAACCTGAACACAAAGAAACTGAGTAAAGCGAAAGGTTAAAGGAATAAAAAGTTAACAAACCAGTATCAGAAAAGGAGCCTTTACCAGATAAAAATGGGGTTTTTGACAAGCCATAAATACCAAGCAGTAACAAAACAAGGAGAAAAAGACGTGTTCGTCTTAAGGAATCTGTAAAAGAAAAAAAAAATTTTTTTAAATACGAAGAAATAAACTACTTACCAAAAAACAGAATGTGATGGTATTACGGTAAAGCAGCTTACCATTTGTTCTTTGCGTCAGTGCCTGTGCTTTCAAAAAGCCCTCAGCAAAACCAGTTTTAAATGCATCTTGATGAGCTTCAGGTACATTTTTTGTTTTCACTAACTTGTCTAAGCTTTCAACATCAGATCCTCGGTCTCTCAAAAGGAGTCCCTAAACATACATTGCACACTAATATTAATTTGTATTCATTTTGATAGAGAGCCAGTTTTCATGCAGAGCAAAAACGATAGTGAATTGGCTTCCTGACATGCAAGTTTTTCAGTGAGGAACTGTCAGACATTAGCAATATTCATTTGTTTTCAGTTTACAAAATGTTATACAGTAGAACCTCAGAGTTACAAACACCTTGGGAATGGAGGTTGTTTGTAACTCTGAAACGCTTGTAACTTGGACCAAAAATGTTATGGCTCTTCTTTCAAAAGTTTACAACTGAACATTAACTTAATACAGCTTTGAAACTTTACTACGCAGAAGAAAAACACTGCTTTTAACCATCTTGAAACAAGCACAGAAACAGGTTCCTTACCTTGTCAAATCATTTGGTTTTTTAAACTTTCCCCCTTTTTTTTTTTTAGTAGTTTGCATTTAACACAATACTGTATTTGAGAGGTTTTGTTTTTGTTTTCATTTTTGTGTCTCTGCTGCCTGTTTGCATACTTCCGATTCCAAATGAGGTGTGCAGTTGACTGGTCAGTTCATAACTCTGGTGTTTGTAAATCTGAGGTTCTACTATACGGGGCATCCGTGACAGAGGAGCTATTCCAATAACAAAATTTACTGGCTACTCCAAGATTTGGGTCACTGGGTTTACTGCATTAGATTTCTGCAAGTTAGCTTTAACTCAGGAAGACACATCCTGTTCAGGTAAGCATGCTACAACGTTAAAAAGACATCAGCCACCAAAGTAGCTATTCTTAAAGCAGTAGCCAAGTTACAACTGCTATAGTACAAAAAAAGCACCATTTATAAGTGAAACCACTCACTGAATTTCTACATTTAGGAGTGCTTCACTGGTCTCCAAGATTATTTTGTAATTTATTTTAAAAATAAAGTCAGAAGCAAAATATTTTATTTTGGAATTAAAAATTTACTCTTTTAGGTTTTCAACCTGCTATCATTACAAGATGTAATAGATTTGGGGATCCTTATATCAGCAATAGTAGAGCAAGTCCTGGATGCAGGATTAAGGAGGGGGAAATGGAATTCTTTCAATTCATTCAAGTTATAAGATCTAGGAAGATTTTCCTTTCAATAAGTGAGAACATTACTGATCATTCAGTAATGAAATGTCATGAGTTAAGTCTTCAATTTCTTCACAGTAGTCATGATCTCAAAAATGTAGCTCTTTGTACTTGCCTTTACAAATGAAGGGGACACATTTTCTGTTTCTGCAAATCGTTCAGGTGTCGACTGCAGACGTCTTGCTCTTGATTTCAAAGTCTTAAAACCCCGAGACTGTATGAAAACTTAAACAAAAACACTTTCCTTTAACATCATATTTCCTGTTTAAGCAGAGAAGGAATTTGTCAAACAAATCAAGGTTACACCATATTTGTAGGTTCTTCCTGTCTTATTTCTCCAAAGCCTCTTACAAATGATACTCTTTGTTTTTGTTATTTATGCAATAAATATATAAGCGACTATACTAAAGGTGCTAGGTGACAAGAATAAATCACTAGTCACTTCAATTAGTCTTAAAGTTTTATCTGAGCCTTTGAATGGCTACACTCACTCCAAAAAGCCTCTTGCAACCCAAGTTCCCCAATTAATACTAAAATCGTTCTGAATCCCTCAGCATATTTAATTAAATGAACTGCAATCCTACTACAAAACCAAAGGAGAGCGACACAAGTTACATCTTAAAGCTCACTAGCACTAACGTCAGATTGAATTTACTTATTTGACTTAAAAGATGAGGGGGTATAGGTCCTCTTCAATAACATAACCAAGAATTTCACACCTTAAAGCAAGGTCTATTAATGATGTCATATTTATTGACTTTACCAAGAAACCATGTTTCTAAAGATCTCTTCTGATTTAACACCCCAAAAACTCGTAAGAATAGAAGTCCCTTAGGATGACTTTTTAAAAAAGTAAAGTACCAAATTCAAGTAAGTTTGCCAATATTTGCTGAATGCCCCCTTTACTCAAACTAAGTAGAATTTCCTAGGGGAAAAAAAAACATGATGTAAGTTAAAAACAAATTAACTGATCTCATGAGGTAGTTTCTTGCTTCATACCTGGCCAGTGCTGAAGGTCTGAACACACACGCTGGAGGGGACTAGGATGCTGTCTGTATAAGTAAGAAGTGCGTAAAGTTCTAAAGACATCCATGAAACCTAGAAAAAAAGATTCAACAACATAAGCATGATTTCCATTTTAGGTACATGATATTTCACACTAGACTTTTTACTTAGACTAAATTATTCTTAATTATGTTGAATCCAAATGTCTACTTTATTTATATCTGGTCACTTGAAGTTCCAGCACAGAATAATAAAGAAACCATTACTAACAACATATATTGGGAATTACTGAATTTCCTCATTTTGGACACTTTCTCAGTACGCTAGAATCCTTTTAATTAGAACTTCCAGGTGAAAACAAATATTCCAGCTAAGACTCAGGATCCTGCAACTGCACAGGAAAATCCCAGTTAACTGGACTCTCACAGGATTTCTGTGTTGAGACTCATTTCATGAATGGATTTAAAAATAAGGTATGTACAAAGCATTAAGACATTTTAAGATGATACTAAGATATATTTGATTTGTTTAATAGTTGCAGTATAGCATGGAGGCAACAAGAAGTGGAAAAGGGACAACACAGCAAGAAATGCGTCAGCAAATACCATTTCAAAAATGTTACCTATTGTGAATAGATAGCATACCACAAGCATGTCACATATCCATTGTTCAGAATAGCGCTACTCAGACTGAGGTTCACAAGCCACAAGTGACTCTTTAATGTGTTTTCTGCCGCTCTCTGCGACACATGATTTTAAAACAATGTGTGATTTAATTATTAACCAATCAAAATGCTTTTACTATATTATTTTATTGGTTAATAATACTTGGTCAGTCATTTTGCTGTGAGAATTTTACATATATAAAAAATATATAGTAAATGAAACAATGAATTCACACTACTGTGGCTCTTTGTGGTAGCGCTGAACGCTAATTTGGCTTCTGAAGCACTGAGATCTGAGTATCGCTGGTTTAGTGTCAATGAAATGCATTCTACTGCTAAGAAACTGATTTCAACATCTCCATTAGGCAGGCTTCAAAGGTGGCACAGATATGGTCCACAAAATGATGATTCAGGGACCATGAAGCCAAATATATATTTGTAAGCACATGTTCAAAGAAGATATTTATATAAATTGGTTAAATCTAAGGATCATTCTGGGCCATCTTCTTAAATGTACCTAAAGGGTATATTAAAATACAAAAAACGCTTATATTAATGAAACATTAAGGTAACATTTTAAATGCTCAAAAGCCTGGAAATGCAAAAGTTAGAGTTAAATGTACAACCTTAATTGTGCACCCTTGTATGTATGTATGTATTACTATATAATCTTTAATTATGAGCACATATATAAATGAAGTTGTAACAAGATGTAAGAGTAACAGCGAAAAGCAGTGTGAGCTGGCATCCTGCATAAGTGTTTACAATTGTGGAACTTTCAAAGCTCGTTGTCAGCAGTACTTCATTAACACAGCTAAATTAAAAATACACTCTGGTAAAGAAATTACACCTAAAACTCAGGAAAAGTTTTGTAATATTTAGGCTGATTCCACCTAATTCTCAATTTTGGTATCCAAAGCCCTTAGGCAACTTTACAAATCTTAGCCTTAAAGTTTAAGAAATAAGTAAGGATAAATCACTAAAAAGCTAACTAAACTTCTACATAAGATAGTAAAATATTTCATCTTGAATCTTGGTGGTTTATTTCAGTGACATAAGGACATGCTGTTAAACAGAACTTCTACAAGAAAATAAAATATATTCTGCTTTCAGCTGTTACAATGAGCTTGCTTCAGTCCTGAAGCAGTTTCTACTATTCTAAGATTTCTTTCCCCTACACTGGAGTTTTAGCAGCTCTTCAGCCTGTGGCAGGGCTCCTCTCCCACCAATAGCTCTACCCAGGGCACGTCTACACTATAAACTTAAGTTGACCTATGTTAAATAAACTTAAAGCCACCGCAACTGTGGTGGTTCATATTCACACTGCCCTTCTGTCAGTGGTGCATGTCCTGGAGCGCTTCCACCAACTTAAGAGGGGCAATGTGAGGGGGTGAGAGCCAGGGCTCTCAGCTCTGCACACAGCTCCCCGCCAGGAGCCCAGCTCCTCCCTACCCCCTGCTGGAAATGGGGACGCCACACTGGGCTTCTCAGCTCCCTGCTGGGAGCCAGGCAGCTGCACTGCGCTCCAGGCACAGAGCTCCCCCCTGGGTGCAGCCATGCTCCCAGTGGGGACCAGGGAGTCAAAAGCCCAGGGGGGCAGCCCAGATGTGAGCAGGGAGCTGTGAACCTGGACGGCAGCCCAGCAGGGAGTGGGGAGCCAGGACCGCAGGACTCCCTGTGGGGAGCCTGGGCGGCAGCCTGAGCAACACCCTGGGTTGGAGCAGACTGGGCAGCAGCCGAGCTGGGAGCTGACTTTCTTGTCAATTCACAGCTCAAGCAGAGCCTTGAAACTGACAATGACTGTCAATAGATGTAAGTAATACAGCGTCTACAGGGACACTGCGTCGCCTTAACTACACCAACGTAAGCTCTACGCCTCTTGTGGAGGTACCATGTCAGCGTACTAGAGCACTTACATGGGCAGGAGCAAGGCTGTAATATGTACACTGACATAATTAGGTCAATGTAAGCTGCCTTACATCGACCTAATGCTGTTGTGTAATCAGGCCTCTGTCACCCTAAGTGAAAAGATCGATCTTATGAACTGGACTTTCATAGCTCTGAAGACTCCAAAAACCTTTGTAACTCTCCCCTTTCAACCGGGGACTTGTCTCTGCAAGTTATTTCTCCCATTTATACCAACTCAGGATGCAGTTCCTTTAGTACTTCTGTTCTGAGGCTAGCCTCGAGCTGATTTCCCCCTTCCTAGTCTCCCAACTGCTATGCTGTGGAGGCAGCAATTTAGATACCAGTTAATTGCTTCCGCTGCTAGTGCAATCAGGACACTTCTACCAAGACCTTGCTTCTGCAGCAACATTCCTTTTGAATTTGGCAGAAGAGTCAAATGATAAGGCCATCATCAAAAAAAAAAATTGGGGGGTTGGGGGGGTTTAATAGACACCCAGATTCTAGAGCCAGAAGGTACCACTAAGATCATCTAGCGTGAACTCCTGCATAACACTGACCATAGAAATTCCCAAGTTCTTACATTATTTTCTGTAATGACACAGTTAGCAACACATACTAACAGTGAAGCCAATCTGAATTCCTTTTCAACTCATATCAACATTTCTGTAGTTTAAAAGCTATAAAAATCCTTCAGAGAAAAGGAGGACTTTATCTAGACTGACACATCATATTCAGAGACAGATACACTAGTAGTTACACTCAGTTTCTCCTTCCATTCACTGAGTTTAAGGCTTTGTCTGCGCTAAAAGGGAAAGTCGATCTAAGTCACGCAATTTGAGTTACGTGAATAGCGTAATTCAAATTGACGTAGCTTAGATCCACTTACCACTAGATGCACGCTATGCTGTGTCGCTGTGAGATGCTCTCTCGTCGACTCCCCTTACTCTTCTCAATCTGGTGGAGTACCGGAGCCGACGACCAAGCGACTGGCGGTCAATTTAGTGGGTCTTCACTAAACCTGCTAAATTGACCCCCAGTGGATCAATTGCTGCAGCCTTGATCCCAGGTTGTAGTGTAGACAAGCCCTAACTGGTAAATGAAACTAGCAGCTCAGTCCTGCCATCAGATAAGAGGGTTGCATTTGCCTCAATGTTAAATTGATAAAATTAGCTACTACAGCTGAGCTGAATATCAGACTGAAGAAAAAAACTGAACTCTAAAATAGCTAAGTCTCACAATCTGACTAAAACACTGAGCGTGACTGGAAATACACTACAAGATATTCAACAAACTCAGAGGAAAACTCTACAAATTATCTGTATAGCAAATGACACTGGTATTCTGACTGTTTTTTTCTATGGACAGTTCCAGTAGATTGTGGTTTAAAACAAACTAAGTAATTGTATAAAATAATGACCTATGGCTTGATTTACCATGGTTTCAGCTTGAAAATTTAAGAGCGACAGCTTTCACTAGACCCGTTTTTATTTCTGTTGAAATGGTAATACTGACATACCACCCCGGAACATACCATGTTTATTTTCAAAGAAGGACTGTGCAGAGATATAGGATGTATTCCACTGGGAAGAGATTTTGTTTTCTGTACAATAGCCAGGAAGCAACCTGTTCACTAGTTCATCGAGCTGGCTAACTTTCAAGTCGGACAATCCCAGGTCTCTCAGATTCAGAACAGTCTGTAAAGCAATAAGAGAAGTATTCTAATATTTAATAACATCAGGTTTCAGAGTAGCAGCCATGTTAGTCCGTATTCGCAAAAAGAAAAGGAGTACTAGTGGCACCTTAGAGACTAACCAATTTATTTGAGCATGAGCTTTCGTGAGCTACAGCTCACTTCATCGGATGCACCCACGAAAGCTCATGCTCAAATAAATTGGTTAGTCTCTAAGGTGCCACTAGTACTCCTTTTCTTTTTTTAATAACATCTGGTCACCTCATGAAAAAAAAAGTGCTAAGAAGGAGATATTTTCACAGAATTACTGATACAGCTTCAACTATCAGATTTTTAAAGAAGAAAGAATTTTAAAGTGAAAAACACATTTTAGATGGAGAAAAATAGGAAGACAATTAAAAACTCTAAGAGAAAAATTAAACCAGTTATTGATATAAAATAACCTTCTGTAGTATGCCATCCTGTGTGTATTAATCAGAGTGTGCTTGTTTGCTAATATATAGCCATTTGTCTGCTTAGTCCATGCTAAGAATGTTCTCTTCATATTTGAAAGCAAAGTAGATTGATTTAAGTCAAAGTGAATTAAATCACCAATTTTAGTCATGATTTAAGTCAGCAGTCAAGAAACCTTGATTTAAATAGTCAATTTTAAATCCTGTTTTGTATTTGTACTTCTCATTTTCCTAAAGAAAAAGTTGATTCTTATTAGTTGGTAATCATTAAAACATGCTGAACAGCAACCAGCTATAGCCTTAACACTAAATTTGGTGGTACTTTTTGCTACCAGGACGATACACATCTATACACATTTAGGTAAGCAATTATACAGCTTAACGTAAAAATTAAGAATGTGAATAATGTTAATGTTACGTTAAAAAAAATGGTGAATGCCGCATTTCTAATTTATTGGATGATTGTTATCTTGTGATTTGTTTCAAGCTTTATTTGGATGGAAACTGGTATTCAATTACATGCACACAAACATCATTTCAAAGTTGTTTTATTAATTAAAAACAACTACCTTAGATGTGCTGAATATATAGGAAAAAAGTTTAACAAAACATGTTTGGCATTTAAAACTGACTGGTTTATTAAACAAAGTATTAACTGTAATTAGTGAACTGATTGTTTCCGGTCACCATGTCCTTCAAGATTTTATAATTAGTAGATCTCATCCTCTCATGCATAGTTTCTATTTATAGATTGGAAGAGTAAAACAGGCTTTCCTGCTTGTTCAACTCCCAATTATTTTCTTAACTTTCAACGAATTAGTCATTCAACTGAACTATTTGAATAAAACGTAAAAGAAAATATTTTCCCTGCACTCACAAAAGAGGCTATTGCTGTCAAAAGCTGGTTTAGCACTTCAAACTCTGGCTCCAGGTGCTTACCCAGTGATTTCCCATCAGTTCAGTAGTCTGACTTTCATTAAAAAACTTTAGTAACCACATGTACTGCTTACTATTTTTTTTAAATCGAATGTGAATTACTTTAATATATTACAGTAAATTCTGCTAACGTAATTTAATGTTAAATAACTTTATATTTGAAAAGATAGATTCAATATAAATTAAAAAATCTGATTTTTATAAAAATATCTATTTTTATTCATGTTTTCTACTATTGTTCTGGTTTGAGCACACAGATGCATTATTTTCCTGCCCCTCTCAGCATCCAGCATCTCTCTAATCTTTGAGATGTTGCTATTTTGTCAGAGAGAAGAAAAATCCCCCAAGAATGTGCAACAGCAGCTATCCACTAGTCAGAATGACTGAGGTGCAGAATCTTCTGCAATTTCTGGCTTTTTTGCCAGTCTTTTTTTTTTGGGGGGGGGGGGGGGGAAAGGGGGGGTGAGAAATTGAGGAAATGTGCATATTGGATATTTCACAGTGGTTTTAAAAAATTACAGAAACTGAACAATTGTAGAAACCCAGATAAACAAGCTCTGATCGCTGTTTTGTATAATCACACTGAAGGGAAAGGGATTTTGTATTCATGGCTCAAGCACAGGGAGTCATGCCAGTGTTGGCAGTCAACGTACATATTACAAACTAGAATTTGGCTCTTTGCCTCATTTGTGCCTATTTGGGAGGGAGGAGGAGAGAGACCTTATCCTATCAAACAAAATATTTACCCTTTTGTATGAGTAAAATGTTTCACTTGTTTTCTGATTAATTATGCATAAGCCAGTTAATATGACAAAACTAGAACTGCAGAACACTGATCTTACACTAGCATCAGCTCAAAACCCATGATGTTCTACCTGGCAAAGATGGATTCTTGATCAAGGCTGTCAAACATACATCCCATATGATGACCTCATGTAGCTCACACAAAACATCCATATTCTACAGCAGGGGTGGGCAAACTTTTTGGCCCGAGGGCCACATCGGGGTTGTGAAACGGTATGGTGGGCTGGGTAGGGAAGGCTGTGCCTCCGCAAACAGCCTGGCCCCTGCCCCTTGACTGGCCCCTTCAGAACCCGCGATCCATCCAACCCTCCCGCTCCCTGTTATATCAAACATACTACACTAGCTGTAAGATAGCAAATTGTATGTAAACTTGACAATTTAAAAAAAAAAAAAAAAAAAGAAAAATCTTCAGACCTCATTTAAATGTAAATATAATCCCGTCTCTCCAAAATTCTTATTACCTCACTGCTTTGAGCATCATGTTCTGGGGCTGTATCCCTCTGTAGAGACTGAATAGATGCTGTGCTGACAGAAGTAGCTGAGGTTTTTGGTGAATGGAAGGCATTGATGAGGTGACTCAGAGGAACTGTAACCTGGTAGAAATGAAAGATTAATGTAATCAATTACACTAACAGAATATAATGCCATACATGAATTTTCTTTTCAGTATTTAAATATCTAAATACATTCCCATCTCAGATACTGTATAAAATGATGATCTTATACAGTGCCTTCTAAGTTAAGTTCTCAACATGCTTTTTGAACTTTGCCTCTAAGGTACAAGGGGTAGATATCTCCATTTTACAGATGGAGACACAAAGAGTTAATGATCATCAGACAGTAAAAAAGCAAGACAGATTAAGTCACACTGGCAGTCTACCAAAGTAGGAAACAGAACCCAGGTTGCCTGATGTACAAAACATGTTAGATACTCAAACACAGAGTAGGGGGAAAAAAATCAACTTTTAAGCAAAGAATGGACAGCCTCAATTTGCACTTAAGATACCCATTAGCCTTCTGTTAACAAAAATATTCTCTTCTCACAAAATTTATCTTTTTATAAATTTCTTAACAATAGCAGATAAAGAAATTAGCTATTGCAAAACGAATCATGTTTTGCCACTTTTATTGTGATCCTGTCATTTGTTTGTTGTGTTAGTGATCAATGTATAGTGTGAGGTGCCATCGCAACCTCACCTGGGAGAGAATTGCCTAGGTATTATTGAAGCGCACTTAGAAGACATTAAAGGGGCCTTTTCAAGAAAAATGTTGACCTCTGATGTATTTTTGCAACTCTACTTATATCTTGGAGTTTATCCTTTCTGAAAAGTTTCTACAACTAGCATAGGTCTCTCTTTAGAAGAAATAATATATGTTAAAACATGTTGGTGTAACTTTTGCTACTATTAATACTTTTTTAGATAATTTACAAATGTTTGTTTTCTAAACCCACTTTAAATCTACTTATATATTTAGAAGTCTTGGATTTAGAAAACAACACAAAGATGATATAGGAAAGTAAAATGGTCTAATAGTAAATCACACAATGCCCTCTCCTAAACTTCTATTTTTGCAGGATTCTCCCTAACTCTGCCCAAAATTAAGTGAGAACAATTGCAATGCTTCTTTGGTTTCCAACGGCACAAATCAGTTTCTCTGAAGTCCTACTGTAGTTTAAGCTATGTTGTTAAGTTACTTAACTTCACTAACACTTTGGACCAATCTACACGATCACACCACACCACTTTATGGTCAGAGTTCAGCCAAGTTTGATAGTTTGTTTATTCAATGTCTGAAGTATCCATACTACCAACATGGTTGTTCAAAATTGTTATGTGGTTTCTTGTAACCGTATCAGTGCATAGCCCACCAATATACATACACAGATACCTAGGCAGGACGTGACCAATTAATGGCATATATCACTGGGACTAATATGCACGTAGGTACACCAGCTGCTAAGCTATACTAGTCCCAGTGGCCTAAGCCATTAATTGGTCCCGCCTTGCCTGAGGATTCATGCTGTGCCCTCACACAAGTATAGGTAAGAATGATGGAAGAGGATAGGCAAGAGAGCTGGGAGAGAATATGACAAGTACTGCCATATCTGGGTGGCAGTGACCCAGGAAATAAGTAGTTCACAGTAGAGCGGTCAGAAGAGAAAGCAACTGCCAGTTTAAAAAAAAATTATACTTCCGATTTTTTCTCAGTATTATTATATCTTCTAAGATTAGTGTAACTGAAAAATCAGAGAAAAAATATTGTTTGGTTTCATTAAACAGCACTTTATACAAAGTAAATTTCATTCTGTCTCCAGTCAATCTCCTGTTTGAGAGCGTCTTTCACATGCAGCAGAGCAAAGACATTTGAAAAGTAAATGTGATTACAGAACCATAAAAAAAAAGCAAAGGAACCTAAAGACAAGAGAAATAAATGAACCTATTTCAAAGACTAGATTTCAAGTTAAGTGTCCATTTAAATATTTAAGAGATGCATTCATTTAGCTTTCAGAGTAACAGCCGTGTTAGTCTGTATTCGCAAAAAGAAAAGGAGTACTTGTGGCACCTTAGAGACTAACCAATTTATTTGAGCATGAGCTTTCGTGAGCTACAGCTCACTTCATCAGATACATACCGTGGAAACTGCAGCAGACTTTATATATACACAGAGAATATGAAACAATACCTCCTCCCACCCCACTGTCCTGCTGGTAATAGCTTATCTAAAGTAATCGTCAGGTTAGGCCATTTCCAGCACATTTAGCTGTGATTGTCCAGGCTCCACAATGCATTGGTTCATCTTGTAAACAGGATCAGAGTGGTTTCTATCACACTAGAGCAGGTGTCCGCTAAACCAGGATTTGGAAGAAGCTGATTTCTCAAACAGAATCCCACAGCACATCCAGTTTCCGACTATGTATTATATGGTAAAAGTGTAATGCTCGTCTAATGGAATGTATGGAGGACAAAAATAGTGAGGAGACTAGAATGCCACAAAAGGATAATCTAGGTATTTTATTTTCTTAGAGAAAGAGTTCAACTTTGCCAAATAAATACGTGCATTTATCTGAAATTTTGCTACAGTTTTAGATTTCACTGGTGTTCTACCTTCCATTTTCTCTTTCAGAATTTAGTTGTCCAGGAGATCTTGCTTAGGCAGCTTGCTTATAAGTGGGCTAAGTCTGGGCAATACAAAGTATATGTGCATCAACTGACTGGTTTAAACAAAAGTATTAATTTGTAAACTGGTAATCTATATAATAATGACTCTCTCTCCCCATTTGCTTCTCTTGCTGGACCAGAAATGTGGCCAGAATGCTGCATGTTCAACATTTTACAGATGTAGTTGAAATATTTTAAACGTAAAGTTTTATTTCTTTATAATGCACTGCGCTAATCTTATTAGTCAATTGTTTTCCCACCGAACTGAGACCAGCCAAGTGATGCTTTGGTAGCTCCCAGGCTTGCTAAAACTGGGAACTAGTATACCTAAAATCAGCGAAGTAAAGGATGAGGGAGAGGATCCTGGGAAAAGCTGAGGCCAGCTAAGTAACACCCCTGGGGAGAAAAAAATTTAATCCTGAAAAAACCAAAGAGGCCACTAGAGAAGTGCCAGTATGGTGTACAATCTAGTACTAGCTCAACTGAACCAGGAATATTTAAAAAGTCACACAAACAAAACCTGAGGGCAGACCCAAGCCTGAGAGTTTTCAGAGAGCCTTACACATTGTACTTTTAACACAACTGACATTTTCTGTTTGGTTTAATCTTAAAATCTCTACTCTTACATTCTGTGTGAATAGGACAAATAATCATGCCAGTATTATTGGTTACTAGCATTTGTTACAAAAGTACTTCTTCTCTATGTAAACTGGGGAAGTGTTATAACTATGTTAGTAAGCCATATTGTAGCCCAAGCAAGAAAAAAATAATAGTATAACACCCATGCATCTAACCAGGGCAGGGAATTGGGCCTAACAGGAAGGGAATAAGAAATGCTAAGGAACAAGACATGTGTAGACTCTATTATACTGCATCAGAATCTGGAATGTAAAAAAGGCAGTAAAAGCTGCACATTTATCAGAAGCTTAGGTGTTGTCAGAAGCTGAGATCCAATCAAGGATGACTGTGTGTATTATGTAGGTCTCTCTCTTAGGTATTTATATGGCCTCCAATTACTGTGGCATATAAGCACCCCACAATTTTTAATATACAACACCCATGAGGCAGGGCTGTGCTAACGTCCACATTTTGCAAATGGGAAAACCAGGCACAGAGAAACCGACTTTTAAAGGTTGCTCAAAAGTCTGTGACCAAGCAGGGATTTGACCCGAAGTTTCCCAGGCCAGCACTCTAACCACTGTGCTAGTCTATTGTATCACACACCTCCTTCCTCCCACCGTCGACACATGCAGTGACAGAGCCCAGGAAGTGTCACAATCTCCTTTGTCAGCTCAGAAAGGAGAGAAAGAGAGAGAGCGAGAGAGAGAGAGAAACTCCCTAGCCGAGCCACCACGGGGGAGAGAACTCGAGAGAGAAGATGGGGAACCCGCTCTCCGCTCAGGACCGGGTCGGGGTATCGGAGTATTTCCTGCTAGCTTCCCCCGTGCAGGTGTTTGTCAGGAGACAAGCTAGTGGCCAGGTCTCACCTCTGGGCGCCAACCCGCCAGCTTCTCAGAATCCCTCCCTGAAGAAGCAACAGCAGCAATCGCCTTCTCACCCCGCCCGCTACCCCAGGCTGGCCTCTCTGGCAAGTTGCAACCCGACCCCCCCCAGGACTTTCTGGGGCGGAGCCTCAGCGCGACGGCTCCGACGCAACGGGCGGGAGCCGCCCAGCCGACCCATTCCCTCTCAGTAGCACCGTGGGGCGTGGGGGGGAACGCCCCCCTGCTCCCCCGTATCCCGAGTCGCACCCGCGCGCCAGCACTCTCACCTGGGGCTGCACGGTGGTAGAGAAGGAAAACATCCTCCCCTCTATGAGGGCGGCGGCGGCGGCGACTCCCCCTTCTCCCGCGCCGGCGATCTACACGCCCGCCGGTCTTCGCCTCTCACTCCCTCTGGCCGCGGCCGCCGGGAGAAGCAGCGTTCAGCTGCTCCACTCCCATGGAAAATGGCCGCCTCCTGGGGCCGGCAACGACTAGGCCAACTACAACTGTGCCGGAAACGGACGGCGCGGCATACCGCTTCCGGGTCATACTCCCTCCCGAGCCCTTCCTGCCCGGCCACCTCCCCTTCCTCCCCCACAACAACCGGACACCTTAGCAACCAATGTGTCTCATGCGCGCACACCAGCCTCTTCCTACCACGCTCTTGCGCACGGGAGCAAACCATTCCTTCCGCCTGAGGGGGGAGGGCATAGGGCCGAACCATTTCCGCGGCGGGGGTGCAGCTGTGTGAGTTGCGTGCATCAGCTGCTGTGTCCAGCTGGTCGCAGGATGAGGTCGACGTTTCGGAAACAGAGAGCCGGGGTGCGGATAAAACAGGCCTGCTTTTGAGCAGCCCCTGCTTTTTGCAAAACCTAACTAATATGGAGTAGGAAAAGCAAAGTGCAGCCCCCACCCCACCTATCTCCAGTCACCACATCACTCCACTGGGTCCATCACACTAGGGCCCCAGCAGGTGCTCTCAGGGTCAGCAAACATCCCTCAATTCTGGGCCCTGATCCTGCAAATACTTATGCACGTACTTTACTGTCATCAGTGGTTTAATCTAAATCAATGGGACTACTCATGGTCCTAAAGTTAAAGGTGCGCTTGGTGTTCAGAAGTTAAAATGTCCCTTAAAGTTAAATGGGGCTCTTGGTTCGCAGATCCCCATGAAGGTCTGGAAAAAGAGGTGGCAAGCCTAGTAGCACCACTGCCTCCTTTACCTTAAATTTAGGAGATTACAGCTGACCACATAGCTAATATGGTCCTGGAGACTGCAGAGCCAGCTATATACGGTTTCCCTTCTGCATCCCACTGGCCTGGCCAGTGGGCATTGCCAAGGCATCTGCCAAGTTTCCAGGGTAATGAGCAGGCATTGTAACTCTAGACCATTAAGCAGAAGGCTTCTTTGCCCAAGTCTTGAAAACATCTCTCTAGTTTTGTGGGATAGGATGGAGCTACTCCCCTCCTTTGCTCCCTGCGCAAGCGTGACGTAGTGCGGATTTTCCCTCATTATGTTGTATGTGACCCTTACTGTTTTGCATGAATGCTGTGTGTGCCTCAGTTTCCCTGAGTATTGCACCAATGTCTAGGTGGTGACAATAAGGGTGTGTGACTTTTGCGTGGGCTGCTCCAGCTGCCTGCACAAATGCTATGGCCACCCCTTCATAACCTGAGACTCAGGAGGGGGGATGTGACCAGGTGACTCTTGGCCAGGGAAGCAAGACAAAGGCCAGAGGAGGAGCAACAGGCAGGGCAGGGGCCAGGCAGCTGGAGGCGAGTCATTCTTGGGTGGCTTGGGGCACCGAGGGAGGGCCAGAGCTCTGGCTCTGGGCTCACCTCCCCCCAAGATGGACTTGGCTGAAAGTCACTGATTTCTGTGCTAACAAGTTCTGTTCTAGCTATGTTCCTGTTGACTAATAAACCTTCTGTTTTACTAGCTGGCTGAGAGTCACATCTGCCTGTGGAGTTGGGGTGCAGGGCCCTCTGGCTTCCCCAGGAGCCCCACCGGGGCAGACTCACTGTAGGAGGCGCACAGTGTGGAAGGGAATGCTGAGTGTGCCAAGGTCAGATGCAGGAAGGTCAAAACTGTGTAAGCTTCTTGCCCTGGAGCCAATATACTCAGAGAGAGGAGGCATGCTCCCCCCAGAGTCCTGACTGGCTTCATAGTTCCAGAGCATTGTCCAGGTGACTCCATGACAACAAGGCATGGAAGCATTACTCAGTCACAGAGCAAGGTACCTCTTGGTGTGAATATGGGTATTGAAATCTGGCCCTCTGTATCTCAATCAGTACTCCACATTCAATCATCTGAGGATACAAATGAACAGATCTTCATGGAAGTAAGATGTGAAGGAGCCCAACTGGTGGGAAATGGGAAGGCTATCAGGTTTATATTACAAAGAGACTGGAGCTGTCAAATATAAAATCCAAGATCCAACTCTCAGCTGTTCCAGAGTTCCTAGGGTTTCGTTCAGATCCATTGTGGAAATAGCCTGAGTTGCTACACTTTAATCCAAACCTTCCCAAAATTTAGGAATGTCTTGATTCCAGGTTGCAGTTCATGTTCTCTCTAATTTTGGGAGTAGTGCAATACTTATAGAGTGCACCTATTTTTTTTAATTGTCAAAAACAGGATTGCTGGTACTCTAATACTGTTACTCAAAGATAATTCTGCAGGAATTGAGATCAGGAGAAGAAAAAAATTGGCTGTCATATTTTTTAAACTAGTGTTTGTCTTAAAGCCATCTAATCTTCACGAACCAGTCACATGGGCCCACAAAGTCAATAGGGCTTTGCATGGACACTGGGAGAGATCTGCCTACATTGATAATCTTGCAGGATTGGGACCTTAGTTATTTGCATCAATTTTACTCATGTTTCAACAGAAACAAAATTCTACTACTCTTCCCTGAAATTAAACTGAGCTGTGGTATGTTTAGGGAACTACAGTGTAATAAAAAGTCAGAAGAAACTTACAGAAAATAAATTACACCTCAATAGCTTAAACACTCTGAATCCAATTCTCTCCTGGTTTACAGCCTAACCTGTACAATTTCAGTTAGGTCATTGGAGTTGCATGGCTGTAAACCATGGCAGAATTTGGTCTTGTGTGGATCATGCCATAATATTTATCTCTTTCTCCGCCTTTTGTCATTCTTTCCATGTCTCTCTCCATCTGTTCTGTCCTTTTTGGCTATTCTGTTTCTTTTCTCTCTTTTCTTTGATCTCTCTTCTTGTGTCTCTTTCTCTCATTGAACAATTAATAGAATTTCTCCTCTAACAGACAAATAAGGTATCTCCTGTCTGGTTTTTTGTTGTCGTTGTCATCTTTGATTTCTTCCACCCTGTCTTCTCCTTTCTCCCTGATGTGTTTTCTGAAAATTCCAAGGCCAAGAAAAGACACTCTGGTGATCCATGCATTGTCCATACTAGAAAAATTATCTGTTGCTGACAATATGTGCCCATTGCTGAAACCTATTATCAGCAATAGGCAATTTTTCTTTTTCTAGAATGGGCAAGGCTCTATTGTGTACATGGTATTGCATCTAAGGATTTTTCAAGGGAGGACCTAATCCTGCAATCTACTCTGCTTGGGTAGCCCTTTTAGAGCTCATTGCAGGATCAGAATCTTAGTGTATTACATTTTTATGAACAAAATAAAACTTGTGTCAGACTAGTCAAATTTTCAACGGCAAAATCATGCTGGCACATGCCAGCAATTTTTTTAGTTTTAAAAAAGAAAGTAAGTTACATTGGCTAAACTAACAAACAGAGATATGGGCATCAAATTTCTTGCTGTAAGGGAAAAGGTAAAGTAGTTTTATAATGGAAATTTTGAGAACAATAATTAAACACATACTTTAAAGGGACACTGCCAACTTGAAATCTAATCAGCATTTTATTTTAAAAAAGAGCTAATCAAATGTTCAGATAGTACACCTGTCCCTGTAATCACATGCCAAATTTTGTGGTTTAGAATCACATTTTTCTCTATTTTAAATGTCTCTAGACTCACACTACAAACTGAAGAAACTCTCTAAATAATGGACTATACAGGGAAACAATGAAACTTGACTTATACAAAGTACAGTCAAATGCACATAATAAACAAAGTTCCCAATCCTGGAAAACACTTTACTTAGGAGGACTCTGTCCCACCCTCCATCAACTTACGTAATCTCGGTGACCTCAACAACAAAAACACTGTTTTAGATAAAATATAAAACATATTTATTAACTACAGAAAGAGAGATTTTAAGTGATTATAAGTAGCAGACATAGAGATCAAAGTTGGTTACATAGGAAAAAGAAATAAACTTGCAGTCTAAATTCTACAGACTAAGTTAGGTTTGAATCAAACAGCTTCTCTCACTCTAATAAAGGTTACAGACAGCTTACAGTTCCTAATACACAGGCTGCATTCCCTCTCACCCTGGGACAAATCCCCTCAGTTCAAAGTCTTTGTCTTCTAGATGATCTTACAGCTGTTGAGGTGTGGGAGGAGAGATGCCAAGTGATGATGTCACTGTCTCTCTTTTATACTTTCTTACAGCTGCTAGAAAAATCCTTGCTGTGACATGGGGTTTAGGTACCCCTCATTGCATATGTGCCCTCTCTGAGGTGTCTCTGGGAGAGTAAATTTTTCTTGGTGGGTCATCAACACGTCTGGCTGGTCCTGATGTAATGCTGTCTTGTCAATTGCTCCTTTGTTGTCACTGAAAGACTGGCTGTAGGTATCTCCCAAACTCACAACATATTTTAACAACACTTCATAACTTCACATACAATGATAGTACATGCAATTCAACAAGATAATAATGTTCAACAGATCAAGACCTTTTAAATGATACCTCACTCACAAGGCGTACTTTGTACAAAACATATCATAATCATACCACAGTGGTGTATATGTGGGTTCCAGGGTGCTATTTTGAGGTACAGAGTGTCACACACACATTTGTGAATTTTGTTTAATGTAAAATTAATTTTTTCAGTTGTTCAGAAATCCTTAAATCTGTTAATTTAACAAAAGAACATTTTCCAAAAGAAACCTTACTTTTTCCTTATGTCTTTTCAATCATCAGCACTTGTCTGGAGTGGCAGAAGTTGGTCCAATAAAAGATATTACCACGCCTACCTTGTCTTACTTGTCTGGAGTGGACAGAAGTTGGTCCAATAAAAGATATTACCACGCCTACCTTGTCTTACTAACAGTATGTACACATATACACACACATATCTTCCCCTGCGTTGCCTTACTTTAACAAACTGCCTCACATTTACACTTAGACTAATTTATTATTAGCATAAACACATCTTCCTAAGGTGTAAGGTATTGGATTTTTCCGACCATAATCAGTATTTTCATGTACTTCAGTGGTCCAAAATTCAGATGAAAAAATCAGTAAAAACTGCATAAGAGCTTTTGTAAAACTTGGCAATTTTTCAGCAAAAACTGAAAATGAAGGACCTTAATTACACGACACGTAGGGGCAGTTGTAACAGGATGTTAGGTGTTGTTTACATTACAGGCAGCTGCACTAACATATTTATTGGAAGCAGTTGTATTGGGATTGGTTGCATTGGGGTCAGTTGCACCGAGGCATTAGAGGCAGTTGCATTGGGGTCACTTACATTTAGAGGCAGAGTTGCAGTGCGTTCAGCTGTACTGAGACAGACCAGTCCAACTGGTCAGAACCAGCTTCGCTTGATTCCCCAGATCTTACACGTTCCCCAATGCCCCAGCTAGACTGGTCACTGCGCATGCGCTCGTATTTCACCCTTCCCCTTATCACTCTCACGCAGACTCTCGGGAAGTCCTGCCCACCTCCCGTGCCTGCTGCTGTCAGTTGGCCAATGACGTTACCCGCAGGTGGGGCGGGGCTTAGCTTTGAATTGGCGCGGGGCACGGAGCGGTGAAGGGGACAGTCGGAGAGCGCGGAGTCGCGTGATGGGGACGGTGGAACCCGCGGCTGAGGAGAGGGGCGCCGCGCGGGTGAGGCGCATCGCGGTGCCCCGGCCGCCCTCCATCGAGGACTTCACCATCGTGAAGCCCATCAGCCGGGGCGCCTTCGGGAAGGTCTACCTGGGCCGCAAGGGGGGGAAGCTCTACGCTGTCAAGGTGAGAGCGGCGGGGCTAGGGCCCGATCCGCTGCGGGGGAGCAGTTCATCGCTGCTCCGGTTCCCGCAGTCACACCCGGAGCGCAACGGGCTCAGCAGGGCCCAGCGCTGCCCGCTGCAGCCGGGACCCCGATAGCCCGGCAGCCAGCTCGCAGTCCCCAGTGATCGCCCGCCCGTCTGGGCCCACGTTAGCCCTGGGCAGGGGAGCCGCGGGCTCGCAGTAGCTTGACTAGCTCGTCCCCCTCCCGCTGGGAAGAGCCGGGAGGGGTGGGGCGTGGAGCCGCTGGGGGAGAGTCAGGCCGGCGATGTGCCAGTCTGGGAGGTCTGAAGTTGAGCCGTGGGCCCCAGACCTCAGCGGGGCCCGGCTCCTGCGCGCTCTGTTGCGCGGCGAGTGCGTGTTGCTGGCGGCCAGGCCCCGGCCTGAGGGGGCGGCTGCAGGGGGGTCGCGGCCTGTGGCGCGCTGGGCGGGCGCAGGAGCCGTGAGTCGGGCTGGGTTCAAGGAACAGGTTGCTGGGCTGGAAGGGCTGGGCCGGGCTGCGCTCAGCAAACCGGAGCTCAGACCCGAGAGGAAAAATGAACTCTCGCTGCTGGGCCCAGTCAGGGGTCCGTGAGCAGCAGCTGGGCGTGTGCAGGCGGCTCCTGTTCCAGTGGTGCCCTGGCTGACCCCACTACGCCTTGTTTGTTGTGCCCTGCGGTGGTCTCAAGGCAGACTTGTGCTTGGAACTTTGTGTTGTCTCTGTCTGCCGTCCCCGCAGCTGAGTGGCTCAGGCCTGGTCTACACGGCAGTGTGCGCTCCCCTTGATTTAAGTTGCCCACTACTTTGACTTAAGGCTATGCCTACACTACAGCATATGGTGGCAAAACTTATATCGCTCAGAGGTGTGAATGTTCCACCTCACTGAGCAACATAAGTGCTTGTGTGGACAGGGCTGTCAGCTGGAGAGCTTCTCCTGCCGACATAGCTTCTGCTGCTCACTGAGGTGATATTTTTTTTTATGCCAACGGGAGATGTCATAAATATAAAGGGAAAGGTAAACCCCTTTAAAATCCCTCCTGGCCAGAGGAAAAATCCTCTCACCTGTAAAGGGTTAAGAAGAAGAAGGTAACCTCGCTGGCACCTGACCAAAATGACCAATGAGGAGACAAGATACTTTCAAAAGCTGGGAGGAGGAAGAGAAACAAAGGGTCTGTGTCTGTGGTATGCTGCTTTTGCTGGGTATAGACCAGGAATGGAGTCTTAGAACTTTTAGTAAGTAATCTAGCTAGGTATATATCACATTATGGTTTCTTAAATGGCTGAGAAAAGAATTGTGCTGAATAGAATAACTATTTCTGTCTGTGTGTCTTTTTTGTAACTTAAGGTTTTGCCTAGAGGGATTCTCTATGTTTTGAATCTAATTACCCTGTAAGGTATCTACCATCCTGAGTTTGCAGGGGTGATTCCTTTACTTCTATTTACTCCTATTTCTATTAAAAGTCTTCTTGTAAGAAAAGTGAATGCTTTTTCATTGTTCTCAGATCCAAGGGTTTGGGTTTGTGGTCACCTATGCAAATTGGTGAGGATTTTTACCAAACCTTTCCCAGGAAGTGGGGTGCAAGGGTTGGGAGGATTTTGGTGGGAAAGACGTGTCCAAACTACGTTTCCCAGTAAACCCAGTTAGAATTTGGTGGTGGCAGTGGATATTCCAAGGACAAAGGATAAAATTAATTTGTACCTTGGGGAAGTTTTAACCTAAGCTGGTAAAAGTAAGCTTAGGAGGTTTTCATGCAGGTCCCCACATCTGTACCCTAGAGTTCAGAGTGGGGGAGGAACCTTGACAGGAGAATTCTCTCCTGTTAGCATAGAGCGTCTTCACCAGGCACACTATGCCGTCACGTCTCCCATTATGGTCTCATCCGCCACGCCAGGATGTTAGGGCAGAAACACTCTGGCAAGAGGAATGGATAGCTATTATAATCCCCAACCAGTCCCTCCTCGCCGATCCCACAATTTGCCTGCCTGGTTTTGACCTGCCTCGTCGCCAATGGTCCCTGTTGAACAGGTTCCAGACTGGACAAGGTCTCTGTGCAGCCAACTAGTATTGCTGGGGCCTTCATGACAGCCCTTTGTGCAGCTGTGGCACAACGCAGATGATGACTCACGTTGTTGAATGCCTGCTGACTAGGTTCAGTGGTGGCCTAGAACAGGGGTGGCCAAGCTGAGCTTGAGAAGGAGCCAGAATTGTCAGCAGCTCCCCCCCACCTGCTCCCAGCGTCTCTCACCCACCAGTACCACCACCACCCCCCACACCTCCCGATCAGCTGTTTCCTGGCGGGCAGGAGGCTTGGGAGGAGCAGGAGAGGAGCGAGGGCATGGAAAGGGTAGAGTGGGGGCAGGGCCTGTGGCAGAGCCAGGGGTTGAGCAGTGAGCACCCCCTGTTACATTGGAAAGTTGGCACCTGTAGCTCCAGCCCCGGAGTTGGTGCCTATACAAGGAGCCGCATATGAACTTCTGAAGAGCTGCATGGGGCTCCGGAGCCACAGTTTGGCCACCCCTGGCCTAGAAGAACTGTATCGTGCCACTGAAGATGCCATCGCTTAGCTAGATGACTATGCAGACACTAAATAAAATAAACCAGACGCGCTGCAGTGGCACAGCTGTATCTGTACAGCTGCATTGCTGAAGCGCTGTATGTATAGACATACTCTAAAACTCCATCTCTGAGAGAGGCATAGCGCTTAGGTTGATGAAGTTAGGGCAATGCAGTGCCTACCTAGACATTGTATTACTTACTTCGCCTGTTAGCTGTCAGCACAGCCTGGAGCCCTACTGCCAGGACTGACAGCCCAGAGCAAGTATACTCCCATAAACTTCTAAATTCCCTTTTTCATATTGAGTAATCTCAAATTGACAGAATTCCTTTCATTAGCTAACAGGATCTAGGGGGCTGATTATTTTCAGTGTTGGGAAATTAGTGTCTGAGACTGGGTCTTTTGGAATTATGGTTTTGGGGATGACATACCCTTAACTGATATATTGCACAGATGGAATGCTCACACAAACTTTCATTATGATCATTTTGTTTGGGTTGCTCATGGGGGTAACTGTGTTAAGCTTTTGATTTAAAAATCAAACAAAAACCAAAAAACCCCAAACATGAAAGAAATTAGCACACAAAGGAAAAGGTTCTTATTAAGTTGGATGAATCAATGTGTCGACCTTGAATGTAGTATACCTGTGTGTTTACGAGACATTTCTTTATAAAAGCTCTGATCCTGAAAATGTTTATGTACATACTTAACTTTACTTGCATTAAAATCAATGGGGCTACTCACAGTAGTAAAGTTGAGCGCATGATTAAGTGTTTGCAGAATTGATGCTAAACTGTTGTAATATATTTTGAGAGCATTTAATGCCTTAATGGTTGGCTTCTCGTAAAACAAGAATGGCTGTATTGGGCATACCAATAGTCCATTTAGCCCAGTCTCCTGTCTTCCAACAGTGGCCAATGCCAGATGCTTCAAGGGGAATGAACAGGGAATTAATCTACTGATGGATGGTAATCTCCAGTGTATGTTTTATACCAGTTTGAATTTGTTCTTTAGATAAGTTACTCCTGGGAGAATTCTCCGCCAAAAAATGAAAAATTCTGCTCATATTTTAAAACTCTACAAAATTCTGCATATTTTAGTTGTCAAAATAACACAATATAATCATGCCAGTTTCAATTATTTTGGTAATTTATTTCAAATTTTGAAATATACCTGTCAGCCAGTATATCTCTAACAATATAGACCCAAAAAAATATATTCAGGTAGTGTTGTTGTTGTTTTTTTTGACAGATTCCTTACTAGGCATATTAATAAAGAACTTTGGGGAATTCATTTAAACTGAAATACAGAAATGTATTACCCTCACCCTTCAGAAGCAGTGCAAAGGCTTGGGGGAGTCAGGAGTAATGGAGGGGCTGAGGGAGAGGGAAGGAGCCTGGGAGTGAACCTGGAAAGTTGTTGGGTGTGGGTGGGAGAAGTATGGAACAGGTTTTTTAGCGGGGAGGTGAAGAATCATTGGGGAGCCTCCCCCATTCAGACCCTGGCTGACCACAAGCCTCTTCTGTTCAGTCAAGCACATCTACCCCCATCCCGGGGTGTCAATCTATGACACCCACCCTCCCAGCAGTCCCGTATGCCCTCACTCTGTCTGGCCTAACTTGGGTCCGCGGGTAGGGTGCTGTGATGAATGCAGTTGGCTTCTAGCTATTCTAGCACCACAGTGGCCTCTGGTGGGTGAAATGTGGAACTGCAGCATTTCTCAGCTAAAATGTATTTTCGGGGGGGCGGAGGAATCTGCATTGGATTTGAATTGTGCGCGTGTAATGGCACAGGCAGAGGACATGTTTGATGCAATATGATATTGTTGCTGAAGGTCAAAGTTAACAAATGTTGTATGCAGTGTAGTTATAGCCATGTTGGTCCCAGAATATTAGGCAAGATAGGTGGGATAGTATCTTTTATTGGACCAACATCTGTTTGTGTGAGAGAGACAAGCTTCTGAGCCACAGAGGGCTCTTCTTAAGGTACCTCAACCCACCTTGTCTCACAGTTAACAAAGACAGCTATTTGTCACCATGAATTGCTTGTGTTTGCTGAGGCTTTCTCCTGAGAAGACCAACATTTGTTAGATTACTTTTGATTATGAAATTGACATTTCATTTTTCTTACTTATGCAGAAATTTAGATTTTTTCCACTGCAAAATTAGCCAGTTAAGGTTGGGATATTTTACTGACATACATTTTACTTATCACAAATGTACTCTTTTCACTGCATGTAACTTCTTTACATAGAGGATAGCAGTATTGCTTAATTGCAGAGGCAAGATTTCTACACTTAAAATATTTTTCTTTAGAAGACCCAGTCATAATTCTAACTAAATTTTGCCATACGTGCTAAGAAATGGGTAGTTTCACTACTGATATTACCTCCTTTGAAAAAAGTTGTCCGCACAAATATTATCTTTAATATTTTAATATAAAATTAAGTTAGCAAACCATTTAAGACATTACAGTGAGTATTTGAGTATTTCTGTGTTTAGCTTCTTGGAGGTTTAAAAATCCTTCCCTCCCATGATTCACTCTTAGACTTAATGCGGTTTAATGTTCAATAAGTAAGGCCCTATTTAACTGCGATATTGTGGATTCTACAGGTGGCTGACAGCAGAAAATCACGGAAAAGTAATAATGGACTTTATTACTGCAAATAATAAGGTCTGTTATTGCTTTTCCACAATTTTCCATGGCTTGTCTGCAGTTCAGGCCCCCCCCCCCAACCCTCCCGTTTTTAACAATCATCCCACAATTTAAGTAGGGCTTTATCAATAAGTATTCTACATTGAATCTCTAATTATACGTTATATATTTTACCAATGGCTGCACACACTAGTTTGAAACTGAGCATTGATTTCACATAAAACTTAAAATAAGTTAGCTTATTACTGGCAACTAGGGAAGGAAAGCAGTGTCCACGTAAATGAAGGATGTATCCTGCAAGAATTTAAACCTTCTAAACTGGATGACTGGTTAGAAAGTAAATTTAATGCTTGCTGTCATCAGAGAAATTTTCCAACTTACAATGCTTTTAGAGGAGACTTTACATAATGAAAAATTAACTTTAAGTTTAGTATCTGTCTGCACTTTTTAGCCCTCTAAGTGCCCCATGTGAGTTGAATACGTCTCTAGAATCTATGACATACAGCAAGAAGCTTCAGCTAACTAAATTAGCAATCCAAGATTCTGAGTTAACATTAAAGTTGAAATGTGTGTATACCAAAGAATGTTAAAATTAAAAGAAAGAAATACACTAATTTAGTGGTTCTCAACAGTTTTCCCATTGGGATCTCCCTTTCATTACTTGGAACCTTCTCCCATTATAAATATGTCAGGATGATCATGAGTCTCAGGTTAAGAACCAATGGCCTAAGCATTTAAACATTGGGAAATATAGAAGGAAGATAAATATTCAAATCCTTACAGTTCATATAATCCCTTAAGTAACATACGCATTAAATATCACATTTTAAAATCAACTTTAGCCATCCTTGTATCCTTGTCCAACTTCAACATATTGATTAGAAACTGTGTTAAACCCCCCAATGTAAATGATACACTCAGAGTTACGAACACCAGAGTTACAAACTGACCAGTCAACCACACACCTCATTTGGAACTGAAAGTATGGAATCAGGCAGCAGCAGAGATGACACACCCCACACCTCCCCAAAAAAAGCAAATACAGTATAGTACTGTGTTAAATGTAAATTACTTTAAAAAGGGGGATATTTAAAAAAAAAAATTTTGACAAGATAAGTAAACTGTTTCTGTGTTTATTTCATTTAAATTAAGATGGTTAAAAGCATTTTTCTTCTGCATAGTAAAATGTCAAAGCTATATTAAGTCAATATTCAGTTGTAAACTTTTGAGAGAACAATTACAAATAACCTCCATTCCTGAGGTGTTTGTAACTGAGGTTCTACTGTACACTTTAGGCTACAGGTCCTCACTAGCCATCACTGGCTTAGTTGCTGTCTTCTAGTTCACTGGCTTATGTTTAAGAGATAGGGATATTTATATTGCCCCTTGCCCTCCATTTAAAGACAATCAGTCCTTCCCTGACTAGTATGTTAATGAAGCAGAAAGCTCATTCCTCCTCCAGTTTTCTTGTACAAAAATGTCACTGCTCTTTCCCTATGCATCCTTCCAATATGAGAAAAGCACAACTGCCAGATACACATCACATCTAGGCTACACGCTTAAGAACATCCTGTTCATCATACCAGGCTGGTGTGTTGTTTACCGGGAAGTGGGAGCAGGGTCAGCATTTCTGCAAATGTTGTAATTCATTTGTGGTCAATGATTTTAAAACATCCATTATTTGTGATAAGCATGTTCCTGTTGAATAGTGGGTGGGTCTTGGCTGGCAGATTTAAGGTTGTTTTGGAATGTGCAGTGTAATATTTTATACTTTTTCATTTGAAGTGGTGTGAACTGTGAGTGTGTCTGAGGTTTCTTCTTCCTTTAACTATTATTTGCATATTTTAAGTGCATATTTTTGTCTGTAATAGTCCTTGGTACACATTCACAAATAATTAAACCTTATTGTTACTTTTAAATTCCAGTTACTAGTTAAATTTTGTATATTTTAATTTCCTTTTTCTAAAAATAGGGGGACTAATGCAGTGCTTAGGAGCTCTATAAAGTCCCCTCTACTCCACCCCTAGACCTAAAACCTCAATAACCTTAGTAAAGCTTTATTTATATTACAAATGCTTTGCAGATATAGCTATGCTGGCAGAGTCCTCTAGTGTAGATGTAGCTTATCCTTATCAGCATGTGTATTCTTGAAAATAAATGAGTATGGCAAATTATTACTGTGAATTCATTTCTACATGAATTGTTTTACAGGTGGTCAAAAAAGCAGACCTGATAAATAAAAACATGGTTCACCAGGTCCAGGCAGAGAGAGATGCATTGGCTCTCAGCAAAAGTCCTTTCATTGTACACTTATACTACTCACTTCAGTCAGCTAACAATGTCTACTTGGTGAGTAAATGGTTTACTTTGCTTTAAGACAGCTTTGAAAACATAGTGGAGAATGAAGTTCATTAGAAGAATTGTAATGTTTGAAAATATCTTGCAATAATGAGGATTGGGTATTTGGGTAATTTCATTTCACTTCTCATCCAATATGAGGTCTTAACTAGAGTAGTTATGTGGGATTAATATCTTCCTTCTTCCTGACTCCTTTTAACCCCCCTTTCTTTCTAACAGAGTCCTTCCATGTAGCTAACCTGGTCAAGAATGCCTAGCACAATTTTGGGTCCAAAATAAAAATGAGCCACATATTTAAGAAGACTGTGGGTTCAGAGTGACTGTGTGTGTGCCTTGAAAAATATCCAGTAAATCATTAACAGTAAAATGTATGCTCTTGCTGCCAGTACTTAGCAGAGTTAATTGGGGTAGGTGGGAACAGGATGATTGAAGGATAAAATAAAGACTAGCACAGGCTTCTGACAGGCTGTTGAGATAAATATAGGCCAAGTCTTCCTCTGTGGTAGAACCAGCAATTTAACACTCCCTCCCCAAAACTTGGAGTAGGATTTGAGCAGGGTCCATACAAGAGGTGCCCCAGCTATGCAGAAGGGTTTTGGACCCATACTTTTTTAAATGAAAGCCTAGATTCTGCCAGAAGTGATGAGGAAGACACTTTGTTGACACAAAAAGCTTCCTTCTTACTATTGGTGAGTGGATTTGTAAAATCTTGCTTTTGTGAAACATGCTATTCTCTTAATGTCTGTAGTATTGATTAAATTTAATGCAAAATTAAATGCAAGATGTATCGAATGTCTTTAGACACTGCAATAGCATTAATATTGGTTTGGGCAGCCCAAATAAATTACAATTTAAAAAGTTAACCTTTTAAAATACATTTAATGCAGGATCATATTCAGACCATTTGTTATTGCCCCGATTATGTCAAGGAAAAACAGAGCTCAATTTTTTACATTTGGGCCTTTAAACATGCTCATAATTACAGACTCTCTAGTTTCTTGAATGCACAATTACTCTAATCATATACATAATCTTGGGATTTACTCATCTCTGAAAATTTGGGCCTGGATTTTGTATTCTGTACTTACATTTTCAAAATACAATCATTAAGATACTTTAAACTTGATAAGACAGATATTTTGTGAAATTTGGGATCAATTATCCTTGACTGACACTGAATTTTGCTTAATCAAATTATATTTCCTATCATGGGAAGTGTTATTTGTAATCAGTCTAACCTATTGAAAAGCTGACCAGGGTTACAAAAAGAAGCAATAAAAAGCTTCTATGTCCATCAGAGCAATGTTTTATTGGCCAGGTCATCTGGATTAAGTCTTCTAAACAGAAAGCAATATAATTAAACATTGCTTCCGTGACTTGCCTGGGAAATGAGTTAAACTACCACAAGAATTCTTTTATCTGCTTTTACCCCATGTGAAATGCTCCTTTCTTGAAAAGAAAAAAGGTAGCTCATAATTGTGTATTCTTAAATATCTCAACCAAAAATAAAGATTCATTTTAAACATTAAATCTTTCAATGGCAGGTGATGGAATATCTTATTGGTGGAGATGTCAAATCTCTTCTCCACATATATGGCTATTTTGATGAAGAAATGGCAGTGAAGTATATTTCTGAAGCAGCATTGGCTCTTGATTATCTTCACAGGCATGGGATAATCCACAGGTAAAAATCTAATATGCAGTTTTATGACTGCAAATCAATAAATTGTTTGTTGTTAAAGCTCATTTTATGGTATGAGCATGTAATCCTTGTGGAGTCCAGTTCTCACGTCATCAGCCTCTAACTATTGAGTGTCAATTTGTGAATATCCATCCCTAGCATAGTTTTTGAAGAGAGAGGGAACTTTTAGTCTTTTTTTTTTTTTTTTTTATTCGTCCCTCAAAGAGAATAAGAAGAGGAACTTGCCTACTTTGTCCCCAGTGCCCCCTGAAGGCTCCCACGTCTGTGGGAAGATTGGGGAGAAGAAGGGAGGGACTCCTCTTCTCCGCCAGTGATGAAATATTCTCTTCAATTTATATTACTACAGCACTTCAAGGAATATATTTTGAAATCTATAGCCAATTGCTAGTAATGCTTAATGTCAAATGCTAGTATGTACTAATAATTTGGTAGTCCTCAGTGAGACAGTTTGACATGCTCCCCAAGAAATTAAAATTATGCGACACACAAATCTTGTGGCATATATTTCAGGCTACATGATGTTCTTTGCATGTTTAATGCGAAGAAACATTTAATTTTCTAACACAGCTCTAGAATCTGAACTTAAAATTGGTTTTCTAATGGAAAATGGGCTCTAATATTGATCCTGGAGAACTATAAATGCCCCCATTGTTGGTTGAGTAACTTCTTTCTACTTTCAGAGTAGCAGCCATGTTAGTCTGTATTCGCAAAAAGAAAAGGAGTACTTGTGGCACCTTAGAGACTAACCAATTTATTTGAGCATAAGCTTTTGTGAGCTATAGCTCACTTCATCGGATGCATAAAAGTAGAAAATGCAGTGAGGATATTTTTATACACACAGACCATGAAAAAATGGGTGTTTATCACTTCGAAAGGTTTTCTCTCCCCCCACCCCACTCTCCTGCTGGTAATAGCTTATCTAAAGTGATCACTCTCCTTACAATGTGTATGATAATCAAGGTGGGCCATTTCCTTTTCTTCTTTCTACTTAATGCTTTCTCCTCCCTTCTTTCTTATGCTAAATTGTCTATACTCCGATCTTATTTCAGTACCTTTATATCTGCAGGGACCTGAAGCCAGACAACATGCTAATTTCTAATGAGGGCCATGTTAAATTGACAGACTTCGGGCTCTCCAGAGTTACTTTGAACAGAGGTGAGATGTGGATCAATGAGTCTGTGGTTCCTCAGTGGTTTCTAAATATCATGTTTTAATATTCTTGATATTTTACATTCCAGTGGCATGTAGGGGGCCCAATCAGAATCAGGGTCCCGTGAGCCAGGTACTGTACAAATATACCTAACTGATATTTCTAATCAGTAACCAGTACAGTAGAACCTCAGAGTTATGAACACCAGAGCTATGAACTTACCAGTCAACCACACACCTCATTTGGAACCAGAAATACGCAATCAGGCAACAGCAGAGATTTAAAAAAAAAAAAAAAAAGCGCAAATTCATTACAGTACTGTTAAATCTAAACTATTTTTTAAAAAGGAAAGTGGCATTTTTCTTCTGCATAGTAATCTTTCAAATCTGTATTAAGTCAATGTTCAGCTGTAAATTTTTGAAAGAACAACCATAATGTCTTGTTCAGAGTTACAAACACCTCAGGAATGGAGGTTGTTTGTAACTCAGAGGTTCTACTGTATTGCTACCACACATGACTAGTTCAGTTTCTTAACTAATGTTACTTGCTTTTATAAAAGCATTCATATTTAAGTAAATAGTAAGCTTTTGGAGGAGGGGGTATATAGTAAAAGTCATGGACAGGTCATGGGCCATGAATTTTTGTTTACTGCCCATGACCTGTCCATGATTTTTACTGAAAATACCCATAACTAACATGTAGCCTTATTCATAATGTATGCATTATAATTTATCCTGTAGTACATGATCCAGTACTATTTCTCAAACAGAATATATACAATTCTACAATCTTAGATACTGTGTAATACGCTGTGTATGCCAGACAGTTGTGTTTTTTAGAAGCTTCAAAGTAAACTGTTACACAACATGTTATATTCTGTATGCAACATAGCACAATAGTATAAACTTGCTGATGTATACAGATCACCTCTGTTGGTAGCTATTTTTACTTAATAGTTAATAGCCTCATCACCATGTTGATAGTTAATTTAACTTAATAGTCTCATTCCCTGAATTGCAGAATGTACCACTCTTTGAAAAGAGAATGTGCCATATATGGATGCTGACTAAATGATTAAAATATGTGATTTAGAGAGAAGAGCACTGACTGGACAGTCTGTTAAAATTATACATTACTGAACCATTATGGCAGCAAAATTAGTGAGACAGGATGGGTGAGGTAATGCCTTTTATTGGACTGTTGGTGAAAGAGACATGCTTTTGAGCTCCACAGAACTCTTCTTTGAGTCTGTTTTCCTTGTACAGTTACAACCCTGCAAACAAAAGTGAAATTAGTGTAAATCTACAGGAATGAAAAAATATTTAGAAACTATATATATCTATGGTTGTAGGAAAAATACGTATACTATATTTATGAAATAGTATGTGACTAATTATGGTATGTTAACTGTACAACCCTAATCTTTTAATGTATGGAAATTCCTACCTTCATTTCCAGACTGCCTTTTCTTAAATAAATAAATAATGAAAACAAAATCTTTCTATAGCCTTCCCTTTTATAGATGTGCACTTTGTAAGCTTAGTGGGAAAACCTTATTAAATATGTACTGCACATATGCCAGTGTGATTTCTTTAGCCCATCTCCCCCTGCCCTACCACAAAAACAGATCATAGTTTTGCCATATTAAAATTACTATAGCAGGTGTCTGTCACAGTGCATCTTAGTTTTATACAATAGTTAGAGAGAACTGAGTATGCCCCAGAAGGTACACTCAGCACCATCTTACCTCAAAATTGCTGGGGTCTCTAAATTATTTCATCATTTTAAACAAATCAGTGGAAAGTTCTTACAAACATTTGCCTCGGTTTTGAACCTTTGCAGTATGGTATTGAAAACCTGAAAATGAAACTGACTTCAGTGGTTTTTATGGTGAGAAATGCAAAAAATAAACAACATAGTGAAATCTAATTGGACTTTGAAAAATCTTTTGGGTTTAATAATATAAATGTGATGAATGGTATAGGTAAAGAAATAGCTTGTGTAAAATTCAGAATTAAGTGAGATGTCCTCTAATTTGGTTTACATGGCTAAGCTTTTCTTTTCACTGAATTTAAATACTGTTAATGACTGAAATTTTTCATTTATTGATTAATCCAGTAAAAAACTGACACTGCATTAACTTCTAAACTTTAGAGATAAATATGATGGATATCCTTACTACACCATCAATGGCTAAGCCTAAGCAAGATTATTCGCGCACTCCAGGACAAGTGTTGTCTCTCATCAGCTCTCTGGGTTTTGTAAGTAGTCTAGTTATTTGTTAGTTTTCTTCAAACTGCTTGCATTTAAGGTAATGAGAAGAACTTAAGTTGGAGTAATGAGGCTTTTCCGTGTCTCAACTGGCCACAGCCGGTAGCATGTTTTATGATTGGACTGTTCGTGCCTTTGACTTGAGTGTTCTAGAGGCTACTTTTGACCTTACTCCAGATAAGTGAATTGACAGATTTGGGATGTGATTTCAGCTGAGTTCCAAATATAATTTAACTTTGAGTAAATTTAAGACTACATTTTCAGCTACAGATGTTCTGTACAAACTTTAATCCATTTATTAAAACTTTTAATAAAGTTTCTGTCATTTTGATAGTACACTCCAATCGGCAGGAAAATGCAAGGACCTAGTTCAAGTCCCATGTCTACTGATGCTTTGCAATTTTCTCGAGAATTGGTTTCTCCCATGTCTGTTGGCCAAAAAGATTATACTCCTGTTTCGAATAAACTATTGAAGTCATGTAAGTACTGAAAATATGTAAGTATAACAAGTCATGTAATAAGCAATGCCATCAACTTGCAGGTTTTTAACTTGACCAACTGCTTGAATGGATCCAGTCATGGGGCTTACATCTCTTCCAAAAGACAATACCTTCAACAACATGATGCCCTCTAACACTTGTTACTCCTGGGGGAATTATGTGCCAAAAAAAATTCTGTGCATAATATTTGAAAATTCTTCAAATTTTATTGGTCAAATAATGTGGAGGCTCCAGTGTGGCAGTGGGGAGCCCAGGCCACTAGGTGCACAGAGGTGAGGGATCACACTGCAAGCTTGCCCACACCCCCGGAGACTCAGGCTCAGTGGTGAGGCTGCACCCGACCCTGACACTACAGTGCAAGGCCCAGACCTGCGCCAGAAACACCCCGGGGCCCTGTCCCTCCACGGGCGCACCAGCTGTTGTCAGGTAGACTCAGCTGGGCAGGATCCAAGTACATGGATGGGTTTCATATGGGGGGATCCAGGTGAAGGTGGTTGGGGCTCAGCGGGGGGAATCTGGGTATGGGGTTCAACGAGGGGGTCTGAGTGCAGTTGGTTGGGGCTCAGTGGTGTGGGGGGCTCATCGGGGTGGTCCAGGTGTATAGGGGTGGGGCTCATTGGGGTGAGGGGTTGAGTGCAGGGAGCTTCAGTGGGAGGTGGTCTGGGTGCAGGGGTAGAGGTCTGGATGCAGGGGGGAGGGACTCGGCAGGGGTCTGGATGCAGGAGGGGTAGGGCTGGGTGCAGGGTGGAGGCTTAGCGGGGTTGTGGTTTGTGTGGGGGAGGGTGAGGATTGTTAGGAGGTCCGGATGCACAGGGAATGGGCAGATGGGATAACAGCTCCCTGTACAGGGAGCCCTCAACCCTTGGCTGAGGAGTGATAGGAGCAGGAAGCGAGGGGAGGGGATGTGGAGCCTGGGGAAGTTTCTGGGGGTGGGTCTGACCTGCCCACGGCCGCTCTGTGCTCCCGCTGGGACTAGCAGCTGGGGCATCCCCAGCAGCAGGGGAGGTTCATGAGTGGGGGTTGTTTGAGGGCGGAGGGATCTGGATGCATGGGGGAGGAGTCTGACCCATGCACCTCCTCCCCCCACCATCACACACAGTGATATACCTCTCTGTTGGCTGCTCTGGGTGCCCAAAACTGTGCACCCGCACTGCTGTTGAGGAGGCGCATGACCGCTCTTACAGCTTCCTTTTGTTTCCCCATCAGAAAGTAAATTTTCTGCGGAGAAGCAAAGAAATCTGCAGCAGACGTGAATTCTGCATGTGCACAGTGGCACAGAATTCCCCCAGGAATAACTAGTCTGGGTTGTTTGTTCAGTGCTGACTCCAACTGAAGTGTTTTTCCTACTGGATCACTAATGCCAGGTTTTGAATCTGAATGTACAAGCCAGTACATATGACAGTACACAAATGACATATTTAAATCAAGAAACAAACACTAATCCAGAAATGTTACATCACATTTGCAGTGCAACTAAGTTAGTGTTGCTTTGGGTGCCTTAAAATTTGAATAGTCTTTGGTGTCTTGATATTCCAAAACAGAAATGCAAAAGATGGTCACTGCAAAGCTAGTGTTGGTAAATCATACCTTTTCAAAAATGAAGAAACTTATTGTACAGGAGAGGTGCTGAGAACAATTCCTACATCACTTGAAATTATGGATGATTATCTTCAGAGTAGTGCTCAGATTTGGTATGAAGCTGGTTAATGTACACTACATATTTCAGTCAAAATTTGAACTATTATTCATTATTTTTCCTTTCAAAGGTCTTGATGTTGCTGCCTTAAATCCTGGGATGCCAGTGAGGAGTTTAACTCCAACTCTCCTTCAATCTAGGAAGAGATTTGGTACCTCCAGTGCCAGTAGCCACTCACGTACGCACATGTCCAGTATGGAATCAGAATGCTGTAGTAGCCCCAGGTGGGAGAAAGATGTACAGGTCAGGACTACTTTATTTCTCCAAGATAACTCGTATAACAAATGTAAGGGTTCCCATACACTGACCATACAGCTTTTCAAAGCACTTTCCCCCTGCCCCCTCCTTTTCTCCCTCCCCCCAATTACTCCAAAGGCTTAGGTAGAATGGGTTAGATACACTTTGAGTAGCTCTGCCCGTGTTCTCTTTTTCAGCCAAATGCTCATCCTGAGCAGCACAATGGGAAAGGAAATTAGACTCCACCTCCCTACTGCCCTGCAGCAATGGGAATGGAAGAAAGCCTGCTGATAGGAGACCTTATCCTGATCCTGACTCAGCTTTGTAATCAATGAGGCTAACAGTTCTGGGGGCATAGATGGCCAGCATAGTGGGCAAGCTTCATTTCTAAACAAAATCAGACTGTCACAATGGCTGATTCCTGTTTGATTTTTTCAGTTACTTGTTTTTTAGAATACGTTTGTAGTGACTCTTTGTAATCCAATGTCGTAATAAATGTTTCATGTTAAATTGCAGTTTTCCATTAAGGTGGAAATAAAGTATTTTCAACCCAGGTCATGAAAGGGCATATTTCTGTAATGCTGTAATTTTATAATTCCTAGTATTTAAAAAAAATTAATGTGCTTATTTCCAGGAAACTGAAGATATACTGTGTTCTGGAACAGGCAAAGGAAGTAATAATGCATCAGAAAAGCTTTCTAATACACAATTACTGAATGCAAAAGACATTACAGCCTTAAAGAAGAAGGAACTTGAGTTTGCCATCTCTCCCATTGGTAGCAATGACTCTGGCTGCAGGCATGATGCAAAAATTGAGCATTTTGATGGAGGGGACACTCCTGTGACTGCATCAGATGTGAAAGATCTAGTCAGAAAATGTCTTTCTGAAAATAAGGCTTGGGAAGAAAAACTTGTTGTGGAAAGAACTGGTGTGGCTAATGAGACAGGAAAATCTTCCAATCGCCAGCAGTCATGCACATGGCTGGTTGACCCTTCCAAATGCATCAAAGAGGAGGACATTCTTGAAAAGCCAGGTGTAAAAAGAAGCTTTGAACTAGTTGACACCAGTCCTTTTCAAGAACTTAACTATGTCAAAAAAAGCAATGCAGAATATAAACGCGGCTGTCAAATCTCAGAATTTCAGGCAAACCAAAGCACAGGTTTAACAACGGAAATCCAGTGTTTAATGCTTTCTGGTGGTGGAGGTCTACAGGAGACCCATAAAAATGAAGAAAAAGCTAAGGACTCCATCTATAGGAAGCAAACATCAGAAAAGTCAGCCACTCCAATAATAGCTAAGAATCTTATGCATGAGCTAAATGCAGATTGTGAAAAAGACAGTAAAAAGGAATATATTAACTCTAGTTTCTTATGCATTGATGATGAAAAACCTCTTGGAATCTTGAGTGCAGACTCTGATTTATCCTTCCCTGAAATTTCTGTTACAGAGAGTCATTTAGAAAAGCAGCTTTCAGACCTGGATAAGAGCATTAAAGAACTTTCCTTTGAGGAGTCAAAAACTGAGGACATGTCAGTAATGTCGTCCTGTTGTAAAGATGCCTCACCAAGAGGTGAGGAAGAGAATATTGTCCAGGACAGCAAGCCTTTGTGCCATGAACAGGATAACGTCCTGAAATGTTTGGTTGAAACTCATACTGACATAATCTCTTCTCCGTCAGAGGAGATGATGAAAACATTGAACCTCCTTAAAAAAAATGTTGTAGCTTTTCGAAGTTATAACAGTCCAATTAATGTGTCCAATGCATCTGAGCCATCAAGAATTAGCCTGGCTTCTTTAGATGTGATGGATCTCTCTCCTGCTTGTAGTGGCTCTTACCCCATGGCTATTACCCCAGCACAAAAGGGAAGATCTTATAGGGTTTATCAGGTATGTGTCCAAGTGTTGTAGTGGTAACTAGTATGTACATGTGTTCATTGATTAAATTATTTGATATTATAGTATGAAAGAATCGAACAAAGGCAAGCAGAGAGAGCTTTTCAAAAGGTCAGACTTCGAGTGGATGCACATGCATTGCCAAAATTATTGCCTTTCAGCAAGAGTGTAGCGACACTCACTCATCACCCACAATTTGGCCTCTGAAAAATGCTGTCTCAGTCTGCCCTTCTGCAAGGGAAGATCCTTCGCTCAGAACTAGGCAAGGACAATTAAAAAGGGATGTACTCCTTTACTTTTGTCTCACTACACACTCCTGGAGCAGTGAGACATTTCCTTTGGGCCACTTATTGTGGGAGTCTTTAGGTTTTCTGTTGGCCTGTGTTTCTTTCTTGACTCTTCTTTTCCTAGTGCAGTATGAATGCTGCTGAGTGTTTGGCAGTTGCTGTTCTGCTTCATGTTTTGTCTCCCTGTGTTGTTGATGCTGTGATGCATTCTGTCCGTTTTGATTTAAGAGCATGTCACTATGACTGATGCAAAGAAAAACTTCTGTATGCAGGGTGTGAAGTTTTCATTTTGACTGCAGTAATCCTAATTATATTCACAATTATATAAATACATAAGTTTACTGTTGTTGAAATATGTATAGCCCTGCTGTCTGGACTTTAGAGAAATCACTGTTATATTAAGTAGCCCATAGGAGGAAGGAACGGTAAGACTGTGTTTCAGTCCCCAGTGGCTGCTATTGTATTATTATTGGGTGTTATGAAAGCTTAATCTAGTAATAGTAACTGTAACTGTTGGTAGGAAGGGGGAGCTGATCTAGGAGAGAGGGAATGGTTTATATGTTCTCAGTGTTAAGCAGTATGTGCTGAATGTCCCTGGCAGACTAAAGGAGAATATTCAATGTATTAACTTTTAAAAACCCACTTTTTCTTTCCTTGAATATCTGACCTTTTTTTGGATTGCTAGCTCCTGCTTTACTGTGAAATCACATCAACCATGAAACTTAGCTGTAGCATGGAGTTCAGCCTGCACAGAGTTAGGGCAGCAACTGCTTTATCTTCTATACAAGGTGGTCTTACAGATTTTTTTTTTAAATAATTTTAGACTATACATTTAGGTATAGAATTTTTATGTAGTAAAACTGAATCCTGTAAAGTCAACCTAGTATTAAAATGGGACCTATGTGCCTTTCTGTGGGCAGGTTCTGTTGCTAATATGACAGTAAACATAGTGTACATTGGACTATTGCATCAAAGATAAAGTTAGGGATCAAGTGAGGTCTACATATCTGGGACTTACGGGAATCTCTATTCTGAAAAGTGATTATGTAACATACACTGTGTTTATTCAGTAGCATCTGCTTGTTTTAGTGGAAAAAAGTAAGATTTTACTCTATCAATCGTTAAGTGCCAGAATAACTACGGAGAACATATTGAATTATCTTCAAGCTCATGTCAACGGTTGTTAATGAAGTACTGTTTTAAAGCAATTAGTTGAAATCCAGTTGTCTTCAAATAATGCACTGTGCAGCTGCACTGGAAGTAAGACTCACATAGGTTTAACACTGGGCAGAATTTCACCTGCAGAATCTTTATTACTGAAGATTAATATATAGCTCAGAGAACCCAGCTTGACTTCCAGATCCCAGGCTGTCAACAGGGCAGACAACTTAAAAACAACAAAAGCCATATTACAAGTAAACAGAGTAAATCTGGGATGTAATAGCCATGGAATCCCATGATGCCAAATTCCAGTTTTTAGATGAGCGTTACAATTTAAGATATATTGAGTACATATGCATATATATCCACTTTAGCCTGGTTATTGAACACACATTGCTAAAAGCTGAGGCTATCTGGACAATCCCCAGTATAAATTACTTTTGAGATTTATAGTGGGAGGAGTAATTTTAATGGCTGTAAGAAGACTGATATTCTTTGATTTATTTAAGGAAAATTGCTTTCTATGACTCCATGACACTAGAGCAGTTGTTCAGTTAGAATTCTCATTTATAGTGAAGGAATGGGACTCACTCATTCTTATGCTTTGGGATAGTTGAAATTCATTCAGCAAAAAAAGATGCAAAACCTGTTGCAGTTCTGACTGCAATTTGTTGTGTGAAGACTGGGCAATAAGCACACTTTTTGGAACTTGGAAATAAAATACTACTAATGTATAAGTTGTAAGACGTATCTTTGATTCATATGAATTATTTAAATCTTAAATTAATTGCAGTCCTAGCCAGTATTTTTACTGGGAGGGGAAGTAGACTATTGGCTCTTTGTATAACATTTGTATATGAAATCTTTTCTCTGTTCTTTGGCATAAGACGCCTAATCAGGGAAATGCTGACACACCATATAGGACTCCAAAGAGTGTAAGAAGAGGGGCTGCCCCAGTGGAAGGTGAACGCATTTTAGGAACCCCAGACTACCTGGCACCTGAGTTGCTATTAGCAAAGCCTCATGGTAAGAAATATTTTTATAAATGCAAGAATGTGACTAATGTTTAAAACACATTTTTTAGACACTTGGGGCTGGATTTGTAAAGGTATTAAGGTGCCTAAAGATGCAGATAGGTGTTTAGGCGGATCTTCAAAAATGCGTAACTTCCATTGATTTCAAAGGGAGTTAGGTGCCAGGAGCTCTTGAAAATGTACCTAGGTGTGCACCTATATGCATCTTTACATGCATAAATACCTTTGAAAACCTGGCCCTTGCTCCTTAATTTTGGATTAGGCATTTGGATATTTTCAAAATCTAGTCCAGAATTAGAGGGATGTTGAAAAGTGGCTATTACAATCATATTTTCTCATAAAATAAGTTTCATTCCATTTATATCAGAGAGCCAACTTGTGGATTTAATGAAAATCATAAAAATACACATTGATTCAGTGCAGTATTTCCATTGAATATTCAGGCGGGCTGATTGCGTCACCATCTTTATTTTGAGTGGAAAAATGGTAACAGATTTGAAGACTTCTTAAAGGAAACAAAATATCACTTACTAATCTGGACTAATTGGGGTCTGATCCAAGTCAATGGAAAGAGTGCCTCAGACAAATTGCAAATTAATCTTGCAAATTAGCAAGGAAGCAAACAAGCACAATTAAAAACAAAAAAACAAGACTCGTGCATCACAAAATGTGTTGAATTCATTTGATGATTGTACTTTTATTTGCTATTGAATTGTATACTAGTAGATTTTCTGTAGTATATTTTGTAAAATTAATGAATTAGTGATTTCAGACCTCATATGGAACTCTGCTATTAAATCTGTATTGAGAAATAGGGAGACCATTAATTTGTGAATCACCAGTTCATACATAAATGATAGTGAAGTTCTTCTACACAACTAAACTACATTGTTTCAGTACAATTAAAATACTAGTTATTCTTTTAACATTATAACTTAAATAGCTAAACAAATATTTCCTAAATAAGAATATGATGTAATACTTTGCACTTCTACTTTCACACAGTCTTCCATCTCCGGATCTCAGAACACCTTACAAACATTAAATCTCAACATCCTTATTATGCGGCATAATCTACACATTTAATGAAGGGGAAACTGAGATTCTTCTTTGAGTGCTTGCTCATGTCTATTCCATGATAGGTGTGCGTGCGTGCCACGTGCACAATTGCTGGAAATTTTTACTTTAGGGGTATCTGTAGGACCAGCTGTAGTGCCCCTGGAGCTGCATGTGTATGCACCAGTATAAGGGATGCCGCCAGCTCCACACCCTCTTGAGTTCCTTCTTGCCGCCCATGATGGCTGCTTGGAATGATCCCTCATGCTCTTGCAATGCTTTCCCAGTGGTTTGGACTTTGTAGTCTATTGTATAGTAGTATATAGTTATTGGTCAGTATTAGTGTATATAGTGTGAATAGTGGTCCCTGTCGTTGAGGGACTGTTGTCCCAAGGGCTGGGCATGCCCCGGTCCCCAGGCTTCAAGTTATGTACGTCCTGCAGCAAGCCCATGCCAGTCAGTGACCTGCACTCTCACTGTCTAAGTGCCACGGGGAAACTTGTGTTAAAGAGAAGTGCCAGATTTGCAGAGGCTTCAGACCACGCACTCATGGAGGCAGCCCTCAGACCAGCCTTGGAGCCAAGTCACTCTGAATCAGTGCTGAGCCCTTTGGTTTCCATGTGAAGTGCTGCACCAGCACCATGCTCTTCCCGGCACCGTTCTCCACCCCTGGTTCGAAGGAAGAAGTATAAGAAACACCAAGCCAAGAGAGGGTGCTCTGCAGTGCTGAAGAGGGACAAGTGGGAGTGGCTGACACAGTGAGACCCATGCCGGTCTGCTCATCCTCCCCAGAGACATAATTGGCTCTGGCAACTCCACCTAGAGCACCATGTCCAGTCTGGGTCCCACTTCTGACTTCAGGGAGCAGTCAGGGAACCTTGAGCCTACAGGCCCCTTCGACTCTTGTGGCTTTCCAGACAGCAAAGGATATGATGTCCCTCCCAATCCCACCCACCCCTCAAAGCCCCCTGCCAGCCAGGGCTACTGGGGATATAAGGGATCAAGAGTCGGTGCGCTCCATTGGAGCACTGACCATCATGGAACTATCCAGAGGAAAACATTTCATGATCCTGCTGCAACGGTCTCCAACCCGTCGTCTGTCACTGGTTCCCCAGCACCGCCTGGAGGCGGAAGCGGGTATGACGCTGCCATTGTCTCTGAGAGAATAATCCTCTTCAGAGTCTGAGGGGGAATCCTTCACCCTGCCGAAGAAGTACCAGTACGCAACCTACGCATCAGACTTCGGTACGGCCCCGCAGCTGGTGCTTGACCACCAGGCCACTGGCCAATGCAGTGGCAGTATTGGAACCCGTGGGAGTTTCCCTGGTACCGGGGCCCCCTTCCCATCATTCATACTCCGTGGTGTCCAAGAGGCGAGCCACTGTTTCGTCCCGCCTGGCACTGGACCCTGACTCCACTACCAACCCAGTACAGTAACTCCTCACTTAAAGTCGTTCCGGTTAACGTTGTTTCGTTGTTACGTTGCTGATTAGGGAACATGCTCGTTTAAAGTTGTGCAGTTCTCCCTTATACCATTGTTTGGCAGCCGCCCGCTTTGTCCACTGCTTGCAGGAAGAGCAGCCCATTGCAGCTAGCTGGTGGGGGCTTGGAACCAGGGTGGACCAGCAGCCCCCCCATCAGCTCCCTGCTCCCCTAAGTTCCCTGTGCAGCAGCTGCCCAGCAGGCTACCAATTGCCGGCAGTTCAGCTGTCCCTCCCCCCTCTGCCATGTGCTGCTCCTGCCCTCTACCTTGGAGCTGCTCCCGGGAGCCTCTTGCTTGCTGTGCAGGGGAGGGAGGAAGAGGGGGACTAATGTCAGGGTGTCCCCCTCCCCCCTATTCTTACCCCCCACTTACCCCTTCTCCATACAGAACAGGGGGGAGACACAACAGGGTTCAGGATAGAGAGAGCTGGCCGCAGCTGATGTCTCAACTTCCTAATCTTTTTAAAGGCAATGTACTTAGAGTGTGGTGTCAGCATACTTAAAGGGGCAATGCGCATCTCTCTCTCTCTCTCACTCACACAGGGTGTGTCTCTCTGTATCTGTCTGCCATGCAGTCTCCCCGCCCTCCATTCGTGCTGCCTTGTAGAGTGTGAGGCTACATTAACAACAATGTGTTAACCCTTGAGGGCTCAGCCGAATGTTAGTTCATTGTTTAGCAGTAAGGCATTCCCTGGGAAATGTCCCTCCCTCTTCCACCCTCTAACTTCACCACCTCAACCAAGCTTCACAATCATCATTGCTGTGTACAGTATTAAACTGTTTGTTTAAAACTTTGTATGGTGGGGTGTTAGGTTCCAGGGAAACTAATACCCCCCATTTACATTAATTCTTAGGGAAAATTGGATTCGCTTAACGTTGTTTCACTTAAAGTCGCATTTTTCAGGAACATAACTACAACTTTAAGCGAGGAGTTACTGTACCAAGGTCCCAGAAGTGGCCCCAATGGAAGTGATGCAGGTGGAGGAGGAAGAAGCAGCCCCTCCTCCAGTACTAGCCTCTTCCCTAGTCATCGCCATATGAGGTGATCGCAGGCCCTAGTAACCTCCTTCCACCAGATGACTTCAAGGCCCATCAAGAGCTCCTGAAACAGGTTGCCGCAAACTTGGGACTGAAAGCTGAGGAGCTGAAGGAGTCTGTGTACAGCTTAAGTGATAGCCTAGCTGCAGCGGCTCCCTCTGTTAATGAGGTGGCATTGGAATCTGTCAGAGTACTATGGCAGACCCCTTCATCTCTGCCCCATCTCAAAAAGGGCAGAGAAATACTACGTACCAGCCAGCGGGGTCAAGTCCCTGTACTCGCTCCCATCACCCCCCCAGGGTCCTTGATGGTGTTGGCCGCAAACAAGCGGGACAAACAGGGCAGTTGAGCACTACCTCAGAAAATTGGACCTGTTCGGATGCAAGGTTTCTTCAACTAGCAGCCTCCAGCTAAATATCTCTAACCAGCAGGCATTGCTGGGGAGGTACGATTTTAACCTGTGGGACTCAATGGCCAAGTTCAAGGACTCCCTGCCACAGGAATCAAGGCAGGAGTTCATGGCCATCCTGGAGGAAGGCAAGATGGTGGCCAGGACCTCCCTCCAGGCAGCTCAGGATATGGCTGACTCAGCAGCCAGAACAATGGTGTCAGCGGTCACCATGAGGTGCTACTTGTGGCTCCAGTCATTGGGCATCATGAAGTGCAGCAGTCCATCCAGGACCTCTCCTTCAAGGATACCTCCCTGTTCTCCAAACAGACTGACTCCAACCTTTATGACCTCAAAGACTTGAGGGCCATGCTTTGTTCCCTTGGTCATTATACACACACACACACACCCTCAAGGAATTATTTCACACCTCAGCAGCCTCCTAGGTTTCCAGCACCTCCAAGGCAAGAGCCCTACAAAATAAAGGCAAAGGGCTATAATGTCATCAACCCCTACCTTCTGCCTCCACTTCTCAGTCGGGCTCACGTAGGTACTGCAGCGGGGCCAGGCAGGCCTTTCGAAGGTACACCCGAGGATGGTATATCAGACTTGGCTCCAAATCTATACCCCCTTCCACCCAGTGTGGTCTTACATAAATCACACCGCTGAGTGATCAGCACTGTAACAGTCGGTTACACCCTCCCGTTTTCGTCCACCCCTCCCTCCCACCCCCGTCCTTCTTCAGACACCCTTCTCACAAACAGCTTCTTGTCTAGGAGGTGCAAGCCCTCTTATGTGTGGGACTTGTTGAGGAGGATCATAAAGATTTGAGAGGGGAGGGATTTTACTCCCAATATTTCCTAAACCTGAAAGCCAAAGGGGTCTACAGCCCATCCTGGACCTGTGTAGCCCAACAAATATATCAAGAAACTGAAGTTCCACATGGTATCCCTAATCTCCATCATTCCCTCTCTGGATCCAGGAGACTGGTATGCTGTTCTCGATTTGAAGGATGGTTATTTCCACATTTCGATTTTCTCTGGGAATGGGAGATTCCTCAGGTTTGTGGTGGGCCAACACCACTACCAATTCACCACGCTTCCCTTTGGCCTGTTGGCAGCCCCACAAGTTTTCACAAAGTGTATGGCAGTAGTTGCTGTCTTCTTCAGACATCGAGGAGTACAAGTCTACCCATACTTTGGAGACTGGGTAATCAAAGACCTCTCACAGGTCCAGGTTCGGTTCAGCACAGCATTGGCATAGTATGGGTCACCTTTCAGGCACTGGGTCTGTTAATAAACAAGCAGAAGTCAACATTGGTCCTGGTTCACAGAATAGAGTTCATCCGGGCAGTACTCAACTCCACCCGGCCAAGGTCTATTTACCAAAGGCCAGATTCCGAACTATATCAGACCTGATCACCCAGCTCGCAGGCCATCCTTTTACAACTGCCCAGGTCTGCCTCAAACTGTTGGGTCACATGGTGGCATATACCTATGTGGTGCAGTGCACGTGGCTATGATTCAGACCCCTACAGATGTGGCTGGAGTCAGTCTACTCCCTGGGCAGACACCACTTGGATTTGGTACTCACAATTCCACTGCCCCATCCTAGCTTCACTGACTTGGTGGAGAGACCCATGTTCTGTAATGAAGGGGGGATCCTTTGCCACCCTGCATCTGTTGGTAGCCTTGGTTTTGGACATGTCAGACTTAGGGTGGGGAGCCCACCTCGACAATTTCAGGGTCTCTGTTGCAAGGAAAAACTCTTCCTGCCTGTAAATGTCAGGAAACTCAGGGCAATACGCTTGGCTTGCCAGGTGTTCCTTCCCCAAATCTCAGGCAGGGTGGTGGAGGTCTTGAGGGATAACACGGCCTCAACGTTTTACATTAACAAGCAGAGGGAAGCTCGCTCTTCAGCCCTGTGTCAAGAGTTCCTCCAGCTCTGGGACTTCTGTGAGAAGCACACCTGTCATCTCAAGGTGTGTCACCTTATGGGAGCCTGGAATGCACAGGTCACCTCAGCAGGTGCTTTTTCTTTCACCATGAGTGGGCTCTTCACCCGGAGGTCGCCAGTGTCTCATCTTCAGGAAATGGGGACCTCCCCAGGTGGATCTGTTCACCACCAGACAGAACAGGAAATGCCATCAGTTCTGTTCACTGTGTGGGCTCAGCAGGGGCTCCTTCTCTGATGCCTTCCTGCTCTCGTGGGCAGACTGCCTACTATGTGCCTTCCCACCGATCCCCTTGATTTACAAGACCCTCTTAAAGATCAAGAGGGACAAGGTGAAGGTTATCCTGATAGCTCTGGTGTGGCCATGCCAACGTTGGTTCGGCATGCTTCTGGACCTCTCAGTGACAGCTCCACTTGCGCTCCCACACCATCTCAACTTGATTTCACAAGACCACGGCCAGTTGCTTCACCCTAACCTCGCCTCCCTGCATCTGGCTCGCATGGCTGCTGCATGGCTGAACCCTGAAGAGCAGGCCTGCTCAATACATGTTCAAGAAGTCCTGCTAGGTAGCAGAAAGCCTTCCACCAGGGCTACCTATTTAGCTAAGTGGAAACATTTCACTTGTTGGGTCTCTGAATGGAATCTTACACCATCCTGGTCTTCTCTGCAGTCTATCTTGGATTATCCGCTCCATCTAAACATCAAGGTCTGGTTCTCTCTTCTATTAAGGTTCACTTGGCAGCCATCTCGGTCTTCCACCCTCCAGTGCAGGGCAGATCAGAGTTCTCCCATGAGATGATGGTCCGGTTTCTCGAGCTTGGAAAGACTCTACCTTCAGGTTCGTGACCTGATTTCCCCGTGGGACTTAAACCTGGTCATGTTGAAGCTCATGGGGACTCCTCCTTTGAGTCATTGGCATCTTATTCTTTACTGCTTCTCTCTTGGAAGATCACCTTCCTGGTGGTGATCACTTCGGCCAGAAGCGTCTCCAAGATCAAAGCACTGACATCAGAAGCCCTTATACGGTGTTCTTCAAGGACAAGGTCCAGCTGCGCCCCCATTTGACTTTTCCTACCAAAGGTGGTGGTGCAATTCCATAACAACCAGGACATTTTTCTGCCTGTCTTATTTCAAAATCTCACAAGACCGCTGAGGAACGTCTGCGCCATACATTAGATGTTAGGTGGGCCCTGGTCTTCTATATCGAGAAAACTAAGTCCTTCCGCAAGTCTATGCAACTCTTTGTAACAGTAGTGGAAAGGATGAGAGGGTTACTTGTATCATCCCAAAGAATCTTGTCCCGGCTAACCGCCTGTATCCGAGCTTGCTATAGGCAGGCAAAGATCCCACCTCTGGCCATCGTGACCACTCTCATTCCACGAGAGCTCAGGCTTCGTCAGCAGCGTTCCTCATGCAGGTACCAATCCAGGACATCAGCAGAGCTGCAGCATGGTTGTCGATTCATACCTTTGCATCCAACTGTGCCATCACACAATAGGACCGCGACCAGGTCAGTTTCGGGAGAGCAGTGTTGCAATCTGCATGTCCATGAACTCCAAGCCCACCTCCAGGGGTACTGCTTGTGAGTCACCTAGCATGGAGTATGCATGAGCAAGCTCTCAAAGAAGAAAAAAGTTACTAACCTTTCATAATGATTGTTCTTTGAGTTGTGTTGCTCATGTTCATTCCATCCCACCCTCCTACCCTGCTGTCGGAGTTACCAGCAAGAAGGAACTGTGAAAGTGCGGAGCTGGCAGCATCCCTTTTACCGGCGCATACGTATGCGGCTCCAGAGAGCACTAGAGCTGGTCCTATGCATGCCACTAAGGGGAAAAACTCCAGCAACTGTGCACACGGCACACACACACCTAGCATGGTTACAAAAGATTAATAACCATTTTTTCAGAATGATTTACTGAAGACCATGCAGGAAATCTATGCAGACCTAGGAATAGGAACCACTGGTGAAATCCAAGCCCCATTGACTTCAGTGGAGCCAGGTCTTCAACCCAGAACTCTTTACTCTCTAGTGCTTTACCTAAATACCATCCTTCCTCAAAATATTTTTAGGTTTGGTTAAATTAGCTGTTGAACCAACTGTTAATTTATAGAACTTGCCTTGCAATTTGAAGCAGTCCTGATTTCCATTTTTCTAGTGGTAAAGCAAAATTCCAGCCCAACTTTACATAATAAAATTGACAAGAAGGGGGAGCTTCCTGTTCAGTTATTCTTTTTACTTAAAACACTTAGTGTGATTTACTCTTTGTAATTCGAGTATATTTTACACTGGCATTTTTTTTTTAAAGGTACTGACCTATAAAATTGTTTCTTTAAAAATGTAAAGATTAGCTTTCCAATACATAGTATTAATGAGGCATCTTCATTGTTTGTTTACTTTTATCCCATATAGTTGGAGACCCAATAAAATTCTGTCTGGCTTCTGCTACTGGTATTTGTAGAGTTCTCCAAGTTAGAGGGTGAAATGAGTTAACAAGCAGAAACTAAGAAAGATATGTTCTTCTTTGAGTGCTTGCTTATGTTGATTCCAAGTTGTGTGTGTGTGTGTGTGTGCTGCGTGCACAGTCATCGGAAGGTTTTTCCCCTAGTGGTGCCTATTGGGTTGGCTGTGGAGCCCCCTGGAGTTGCACCTTTATGGCGGCGTATATAGGTCCCTACCGACCCACCACCTCCTCAGTTCCTTCTTAACACCCGTGATGGTCATCGGAGCTGCTTCTCTTTCTCCTATGACAAGTGATTTTCTTTGTATCCTGTAAATAATTAGTGTTGTAAAAATAGTATTATAGTAAGTTAGATAAGTTCCTGTTTAGGGTCCCCCACCACCATGTTCTTCCCCTCCCAGGGACCAAGGCATGCCTTGGTCTCAAGGGTTCAAGGATGCTGGTCCTGCCGGAAGCCTATGCCCAGAGGCAACCCCACAACTCTTGTTTAAAGTGCTTGGGAGAAGCCCACCAGACCAACAGGTGCAAAATCTGTAAAGGCTTCCACCCAAGAACCCAAAAGGAGAGGGACTTTAGATAAAAATTGCTTCTCCTGGAGTCAGCTCTCCATCCTCAGCTGGCTCAGCCCGTGTCAGACCCGAAACAAAGCACTTTGGTGCAGAGCGCACCGGCCTCCATGAGAGAGCCTGGGGTACTGAAGAGGGACTTGGGGTCTAGAGATCCTCAACACCGCCACTCTCTGGCACCGAAGACCTCCAGTGCGGTTACTCAGCACCACTTGCATTCGCTGGTGACGCACAAGAAGCAGAAGAAATCCAATAGAGGACATTTGCCCACAACTAGAGCAGTGGAGCGTGAAAGCGTTTAGTGGAATACATCCCGTGCTGGGACATTCAGCCCCTGCTCCAGTTAACCGGCACCATCAACTCTGGCCTCGCAGGGAAGTCCTTCGACTCTGGTGCTGGTGGACTCCCCTGCACGGGAGAGCCAGGTGGAGGAGTTGGATCTTCGTTCTACCCTGGACACATTCGAAGCAGCCAGGGACCTCATAGCTATGACAGCTTCACAGTCCCCGGCACCGCAGAGAAACACTGTTCCTTTCCAGGGCAAACTGGCCATGATGCAGCACCAGTCACCTTCCCTTCGGCACCACTCCCCGCCACTGCCTCATTTGGCACTGCCATGGTCACCGAGAACAGAGTCCTCTTCAGATTCAGAGGCGGAATCATATGTGTCGAAACAGAGCCAGCACCAATTGAGACAGGAGAAGGGGCACCAGTTCCCTATGATGCCCTGGCCACCGCAATGGACCCTGTGGACATACCACCAAGCCCAGGGACCAGGCTCTCTGTTGGTCACCTCAGAAAGGTGGGCTCCTCCGACATCAATAGCCAGGGTGGATTTGATTTAAATCCAATTGATTTAAATGACAAGTCAGGAAGACTCGATTTAATCATGGATTTCTACATAAAAGTGCGTTCTTGGTGGTGGTTATAACCTTAATACATATTCTTCACAACTCGGAGATAGATGTAAGTTTCATTTTTAGAAGGTACACTACATTTTTTTAAGTGACTTATTTTGAAAAGTTTTCAGATTAGTTTTACAGCTATATCAGAAAATGAATTATTGTTTAGTTATTTCATTTACCAAAGATAATTGAAGCAGATAGTTTATCTCCCAATGACTTCATAAATAGCTCCAATTCAACAGGTTAATCATTAATATTTGGAGGATTTTCTTGCCATGCTGTATTAGGAGGAGAACATCACCAGACAGATATTTAAATTGTTTTATTTAACTAAAACAATGTTATGTATTCTGGATATTTTTTCTTCAACAGCAAACATATAATATTTTAACAAAACAAGCATATGAATTTTTGAATGTAGTTTAAACATTCAAGTTTTTTAAAATCAGGTTTGTTTTTTGTTAAAATTGTTTTTAATTAAAATAATTAAATGAAATATTTAATATATAAATCAACTGTGTCAGCGAAGTTAATGTATAAATATATATATTAATCAACTGTGTCAGCCAGGTCAACGTGAGAAACTTAAAATATTGGTTTCTGCAGCTAACTCAGTCGTCTTCATCTTTCATTTTCCTATTTGTTCATAATCTGGAAAAGAAAAAAGCTTTCTTGCTTTTTCAGGTCCCAAACTATTTCTCAATTTGGAATGAATTAGCCCAAAGGAGGAAAATATTCTTTCTACACGGGCAGAAGAAGCTACTGCTGTTAAAAGGTGGCAACGCGACCTGATTTTCAGTGGCATTCACACTGCCCAGGTCCTGGCCACCAGTCTGGGGGGCTCTGCATTTTAATTTAATTTTAAATGAAGCTTCTTAAACATTTTAAAAACCTTATTTACTTTACATACAACAATAGTTTAGTTATATGTTATAGACTTCTAGAAAGAGACCTTCTAAAAAGGTTAAAATGTATTATTGGCACGCGAAACCTTAAATTAGAGTGAATAAATGAAGACTTGGCACACCTTTCTGAAAGGTTGCCGACCCCTGCTTTAAAAAATCATCAAACATATATTTCTTGAATGGTTCACTCTTAGCTCTGAAGTTTATTATAGTTGGCATTATGGAGGGATGATTGCTCGATGTCCATGTCCTAGCCAACTCCCCTTCTTCAGCAGTTAAGGTTTCATCCGGGTACCGAGTATTGAGAATATTTGCAAGAAAATGAGCTGCAGATAGTGCTTGTCCCATTCTTTTTTTTTTAATGCTGGTAATTTAACTCTTGTCATTGCATATTTCTCTTTTTAAGATCTCACTCAGTTCCTTCCAAATTTCAACAGCGTCAGCAATAAAACAGCTATTTCCCCGCATTTTATTCAAGCCTACAGAAATAGGCTTCAGGGTACTCAGCATGTGTTCAACATTTCTCTTGCGCCCAATGTTGAGAACTTTGGCTGTGACCGTGCCATCTATTTTTTTTCTCACGATTTTGTTCACAAACTGTCATCAGATTAGGCCAGTTCTCGATATCGTGCTCAAAACAGTCCACTACTGAGTTCCAGCGCACCTCTTGTGGGAGAGTTAGCTTGGTTCCTCCCACTTTTTTCAGAGCAGCTGCTGCAAAGTGGTTGTTATGGAAGTAATTTGCAATTTCAACAACATTAGCCTTTATTTCTGGAACACCAAAATCTTTGGCTAGGAGGTGCATAAAATGAGCACTGCAACCGTATGTTATTAACTTGGGACTCTCTTCACTCTCTTCAAAATAATTTCTTCTCATCCTGGATACATTTGCAGCATTGTCTGTGACCAAGTTGTGTACTGGACATTTGCATTTTTTTCCCCCCAAAGTTTGTTATAGCTTTTACTGCTGCTACTTGTAAATATTCTGCTGTGTGTGCATTTCCTGATGTATCAATTGTTTCTGCAAGGAAGACATTCCTTTCTTCTGTTGTCACACAAGCACATACAACAGGGTCATTGTGGACATTGCTCCACCCATCAAGACTCAGGTTAACAATTGCACCCTCTAGACCTTTAGCACACTGCTCAATTTCTCTTTCATACGCTTTATCCAGCAATTTGCCTGTAACATCTGCTCTGTGGGGTGGACTGTATCCTGGTCTTACTGACTAAACCATGTTAATGAAGTGTGGGTTCTCAATCAAATGGAAAGGAGAGTTTGTTGCATAAACAAACCGGGCAATTTTTTCCATCAATTATCTCTTTGTAATCTGCTGGTTCTTATCACAAATTTATCTATGGTTGTTTCTGGATGATGGAGATTTTTTTTTCTTTCTGCTACAGGTGATATACTGTGGCTATGTGACATACATGATGTGACTGAAACACTATCATTGGAGATAACTCTGAAACTATAGAAAATGATGGTGATCTTGAAGGTGGATAGTCTTCAGAATCCTGTATGTTGAGGATCGATTCTCCTAATTAAATAACTGCATTGACTTATTTTGTTTATTATTACCATACTGCTCATTTAGTATTACTCATTGCATTCACTGACACTCAGTACTACTTTAAAGGTGAAATTGTAAAAGGAAGATCTACCTATTTCAGCTATTTATTTTTTATCATAACTGCATCTAAAATTATAGTACATGAGAATTCAAGAATAGTCCAGAAGGAAGACAGGCAGTCCTTAAGAAAGAAGTATGAAATAAAAAAGTTTACCAATCTGAAGATCCTGCATGTTCAGACATGTTCCTTTCATCATCTTCAATGCAGCTCCCTCCTGAGAAGGAACACTTCTTATGATGTTTCATTCAGGCAAGCAGCTCTTGCATTTCTTTCTTGCATGGTTTGCATTTTGCACGCATGCCTTTCTTACCCTCAGGTAGAGGAACTTCATTAAAATATTCTCAAACTGGGTCTCTTTTACAGTCTGCTGCCATTATAGGTTTTCCCTTCTAGTGAGAGAATAGTATGGTAGATCTCAAATCAATCAAGGCTACGCTCAAAGACCTCTAGACTTCTGGAATATGCTGCTCAAACAGTTTCACTTTTGTTTCTACTGCCTGTCCCTCGCTTCTCACACTTATCTCCAGATGACTTCTCCTTGTCCGGATCTATTCCACCCCCAACAATCTTCTATTCATTGAACTTTTTGAAACTTTGTACTTTTAGAGAGAGGTAAGGGGTTGACTCTGTGTATACAAATTTGCAGAGGGACAATAGGGTTCAGGTCTGTTATTTCTCACCTCTACATATTATTTATTTTAAAATATTTTTGCTGTTAACAAGCATGTTATCTCTGGAGACACAAATCTACAGTTTGAGAACTGCAAAACTAAGCATCTGCGATGGTATCTTCTAGACCAGTGGTTCTCAAAGCCAGTCCGCAGCTTGTTCAGGGAAAGGCCCTGGCGGGCCGGACCAGTTTGTTTACCTGCTGCGTCCGCAGGTTCGGCCGATCGCGGCTCCCACTGGCCACGGTTCGCTGCTCCAGGCCAATGGGGGCTGAGGGAAGGGCAGCCAGCACATCCCTTGGCCCGCGCTGCTTCCCACAGCCCCCATTGGCCTGGAGCAGAGAACCGCGGCCAGTGGGAGCCGCGATTGGCTGAACCTGTGGACACGGCAGGTAAACAAACCGGTCTGGCCCGCCAGGGCCTTTCCCTGAACAAGCGGCGGACCGGCTTTGAGAACCATTATTCTAGACTGAGCACTGAGTCCAATTGGGTAGATAGAAAAATTAACCTAAATAATCTATACAGAAGCCTTTGGAACCCCATAAGATTGGGTCCTTAATCCATGGACTATTGGAACTCATTTACAAAACTTTTCTTAAACGTTACATGAATATATTGTCTCATACTATAGAATTAGAATTTATAATCCCTATTCCATGATGAGATCTTTGAGCTATAATGTATCTTAATTAAAACTATCTTTAGATAGGTTTTTTCAAAAAGCTTTCATCAAAAAAATATGATTTTAAATTAAAAAAATCTTTTAAAAAAAAAAATCATTGATTTTTTTATCCACCCTGTCGATAGTTCAAGAACCACCACAGGGCTGAGAAGGCAGCACTGAGGCTGGTGCCATCGTCGGTACCATGCAAGAGGCATCAGCGTAAGATGATTTCCACGAACTGCAGGGACAAGAGGACCCGGTTCCGCTACGAGCATCTTCCCCTGACGAGGCAGTGGTGGGCTCATCTGCCACATTGCCATCTATGGACAACAGAGCCCACCAGGAACTACTCAGGAGAGTGGCTCAGAACTTGGGCCTCCAGGCAGAGGTGGTGTCGAAGGAGATGGACCCTATGGTGGATATCCTGACCCCTGAAGGTCCTTCAATGATGGCCTTACCCCTGATTAAGACTATCCAAAACACCACCAATACTCTATGGCAGACACCCACCTCTCCGTCTCTCCCCATCCCAGCCAAAGGGGTTGAGAGTACTTTGTATCTGAGGGGTACGAATACCTATTTACTCCCCCTCAGCCGGGCACATTAGTTGTGGCGGCCGCAAATAAAAGAAAGAGGTCAGGGCAGTAGGGACCAATGCCCAAATGTAAAGATGCAAAGAAGCTGGATATCTTCAGCCATAAAGTCTATTCTACTGAGGGCTCCAACTTCGCATTGCGAATCAGCAAGCGGTCCTCATCCGCTACCATTTTAATTCTTGAAACATTCTGACCAAGTTTAAAGAGTTGCTTCCAACTGATTCGAGGTCAGAGTTCAGGGGCATCCTCGACGAGGGCAAGGTCCTAGCAAGAACCTCTTTGCAAGCCTCTCTAGACTCAGTGAACTCGGCAACTTGTACTATGTTAATTGCAGGCTTTGGGCCTCCTGCACAAGGTCCAGAAAACAATTCAGGACTTGCCCTTCAAAGGATCAGGGTTGTTCTCAAAGCAAACAGAGTCCAAGCTCCAGAGTCTTAAAGACTTGTGAGCAACGCTAAAATCTTTGTGGCTTCATACATCCACAAAGGAAATGTTTCAGACTGCAACCTCCCCCACACTTCTATCTTGCTCATTGTAGGCAGGATTACAGCAGGAAGTGTGGCAGGAATAATAGGCAAAGGCCACCTCAGCCCTTTTCTAACCAAGACCAGGGCTTGGTGATGCAGTTTTTGGCCCCCAAGCAAAACTTTTGAAGGTGCACCAGACCAGATCCTGGATCCTTCCCCCTGTTTTGTGAACCATCTGTCCCATTTCTACCAGGCCTGGGCCTGCATCACCTCAGAGCAATGGGTCTTGCGCATGGTAGAATTGGATAATCTCTTCAATTCTGATTCTTTCCTCCCTCCCAACCCCCCTTCTCCATCACTCTTCAGAGACCCTTCTCACTAGTATCTTCTTATATGGGAGGCACAAATGCTCCTAGAAGTCAGAGTGGTAAAGGAGGTTCCTCAGGAGTTCGTGGTTAAGGGGTTTTATTCACGGTATTTCCTAATCCCAAAAGCCAAGGGTGGGCTCCAGCCTATTTTAGACCTGCAAAACCTCAATAGATTCATGAAGAAGTTGAAGTTCTGTATGGTCTCCCTGACTTCCATTATCCCTTCCCTTCATCCGGCGGATTAGGACACCACCCTCAATTTGAAGGATGCATACTTTCACATGTCCATAGTCCCGTTCCACAGGCAGTTCCTCCAGTTCGTGGTCAACAACACTCATCAGTTTACGGTTCTCCCCTTTGGCCTATCAGTGGCCCCTTGCATGTTCACCAAGTGCATGTCGGTTGTAGCTGCCTTCCTGAGGAGGTGACAGTAGAAGTATTCCCATACCTAGATGACTCGCTAATCAAGGGCCATACCAGAGGTCAGGTGGAGGAGCACATGAGCCTGATAAAGTTGACTTTTGACAGGCTCGGCCTAATACTGAATGTGACAAAGTCAACTGTAACCCCCTTGGAGGATAGAGTTCATGCAAGCTCTTCTAGACTCCGGCAAAGCCAATGCATTCCTCCTGGAATCACATTTTCTGGCACTGGGCGCCATCATAAAGGACTTAAGATGATACCCCACTGCCCTGGTGCGAAATTGCCTGAAGCTGCTCAGTCATATGGCCGCTTGTACGCATGTAGTACAGCATGCGAGACTACAGCTCTGGCCTCTTCAGGCCTGGCTTGCTTCAGTGTACAGACCAAACAGAGGCCACTTAGAAAAGATAATCACACTTCCTCCATTAGTTATCGAGTCCCTCCTATGGTGGCTCAACTCACAAGTAGTGTGCATAGGAGTACCCTTTTCCAGGCCCTAACTCTCGCCGTGTCTAGTTACAGATGAGTCAGCGATGGGATCGGGGGGGCACACTTAGGACTCAAGGCCTCTGATCCCAAACAGAAGTTTAGCTGCACATCAACATCAGGGAGCTAAGAGCAGTTCGCCTTGCTTGCCAGATGCTCCAGACCCATCTGGAGGGCAGATGTGTGTCAGTATTGACCAACAATATAACAATGATGTTCTATATAAACAGACAGGGTGCTCACTCCTTTCCTCTATGCACCTGGCCACCATCTTGGCTTTCCATCCAGGTTCAGCTGTCTGATCAGTTTTTGCTAACCCCGTGGTCGGCTGCTTCCTCAAAGGACTGGATAGACTGTACCCTCAAGTAAGGCAACCGATGCCCATGTGGGATCTCAACCTAGTGCTATTAAAACTGATGGGGCCTCCCTTTGAGTCCCTAGCAACATGCTCACTCCTTTACCTTTCCTGGAAAATAGTGTTCCTGGTGGCTATCACTTCAGCCAGGAGAGGGTCTGAGCTTAAGACCCTGACTTCTGAGCCTCCATATACTGTCTTCTATAAGGACATGGTGCAGTTGCGACTCCACCTGACCTTTCTCTCAAAGGTGGTTTCCCAATTCCATGCAAACCAGGACATATTTTTCCCAGTTTTCTTTCCTAAACCTCACGCCAGCAACCGGGAGCGAATGCTTCACGCCCTGGATGTCAGGTGAGTGCTAGCCTTTTACATTGAAAGAGTGAAGACATTTTGAAAATCAACACAACTCTTCGTTACAATTGTGGAGTGGATTAAGAGACTTCCAGTGTCATCCCAAAGAATTTCTACATAGATCACGGCTTGTATCAGGGCATGCTACGACCCAGCAAAGATACCTGTCCCTTCACTGACATCATACTCCACAAGGGCACAAGCATCCTTGGCAGCGTTCCTAGCGCAGGTTCCCATTAAAGACATCTGCAGGGCAGCAACGTGGTCATCATTCCACACCTTTACGTCGCATTACTCCATTACACAGCGGGCTAGAGACGATGCTGCATTTGGCAGAGCGGTGCTGCAGTCTGCGGCTCGCTGAACTCTGACCCCCTCCTCCTAGGAGATGCTTGGGAGTCACCTACTTGAAATTGACATGAGCAAGCACTCAAAGAAGAATGGGTACCTACCTTCTTCTAACTGTTGTTCTTCGAAATGTGTTGCTCATGTCCATTCCAAGACCCACCTGCCGACCTCTCTGTCGGAACAGACTGGCAAGAGGAACTGAAGAGGTGGTGGGTTGGCAGGGACCTATATACACCGCTATGAAGGCACGATTCCAGGGGGCTCCACAGCCGACCCAACAGGTACCTCTAGGGCAGGGGGTCTCAAACGCAAATGACCACGAGGGCCACATGAGGACGAGTACATTGGCCCCATGGCCGCACCACTGACCACCCCCCAACCGGTTTCCTGGCCCCATCCCCACTCCACCCCTTCCTTGAAATCCCCATTCCAACCCCTTCCCTGAAATTCCCACCCCAACTCTGCCCCCGGGAGGGGTGCGGCAGGCGGCTCAGGGCAGGGGATCGGGGTACAGATGGGGTGCGGCAGGCGGCTCAGGGCAGGGGGTTGGGGTGCAGGAGGGGTGTGGCAGGCGGCTCAGGGCAGGGGGTTGGGGTGCAGGAGGGGTGCGGCAGGCGGCTCAGGGTAGGAGTTTGGGGTGCAGGGTGTGCGGGGTGTGGCAGGGGGCTCAGGGCAGGGTGTTGGGGTGCAGGAGGGGTGTGGAGTGTGGCAGGGGGCTCAGGACAGGGGGGTCGGCTGCAGGAGGGTTCGGGGGATGGGTCCAGCCCTGCGCACACCGGGGGAAGGGCAGGCTCCCTGCCCGGCCGCCCTGCCCAGCGCGCACCAGGGGCAGAGCAGGTTCCTTGCCTGCCCGCCCCCCCAGTGCCGCTTCGGGAAGCGGCTGAGACCTGGGTTGGGGGGCACAGGGGTTTGTGTGTTGCCCTGGCCGCTCCTCCAGGTACCTCCCTAGAAGCTCCCAAGCTCCGGACCGGAGCCGCTCTTGGTAAATGCTGGGGGAGGGCGGGGGTGCCGCGGGAAGCTGGCAGGCCGCAGAAAATAACCCCGCGGGCCACGTGTTTGAGACCCCTGGTCTAGGGGAAAAACCTTCCAATGCCTTTGCATGCAGCGCACACACACCTACTTGGAATGGACCTGAGCAACACATCTCAAAGAACAACCGTTATGAGAAGGTAGGTAACCGTTTTTTTTATTTTTATTTTTATTTTTTTGCTCCTCTCCAAATTTCCTAAAGCATATTTAGGTTAACCCCTTTTTTAAAAAACAGTGTTTGTAGTTAGTGACTTAAAGTACCACAGTATATTAAAGCAATAAGCAAGAATTAAAATACTTCTCCAGTGTCAAACATAATTGATAATATTTAAATGAATGTGTGCAATAATCTTACTATGGTTAACTAATTGTTTTTTTACATGCAGGGATTCTGATGTCTGGTGAGTTTGACTATAAAGGAGTGTTCAACTAAACTATGAACAGTCAAAGTATAACTAGATCACATTTTTTGAGTGAAAGTTATGTGGCTAAATAAATTGCACCTGAAACTCTATATAGCACTAAGAGAACCACATAATAATGCATGATGCTACAAGAGACTCAAGTTATAGAGAAACTTTAGTCTCCCTGTTACAGGCCATTGGAGGCTATGCTTACACCCTTCAGATGAAAGTCACTGCACACCACTTCTAAACACCTTCTCGCTATCTGGAAGTAAGCCACAAAAGTTAAATAAAATTGGAGGAGATGATGGTGAAAAATGATCATTCAGGATGATTGGTTGGGTTAAAATTCTCAGCCTTTCTGGGACAGCTCATAGTGTCTGTTCATTTATGTGGTTAAAAAGGTAGAGACGCCAAAGAACTGCATTTGGCTTTCTTGCCACAAAAATAGATGATAGGAATTAATTTCTACTTAAAGGGTTATGATAAGACTATTAAAATGTCTCTAGACCATGAAACATTTTCCTTAGTATTTTGTCCAGAGTTGTGTTCTTATTAGACTTTGACTTGTTTGTAATTTTTCCCAAACATCCAAGTATACTGGATGTAGTGGATGGGATCTCATTGCTTTAGTGTGCTGAGCTGGGAGAGGTGCTCGGATTGCTGTGTCCAGCAGGGAAACTTTATAACTGACCTATCTGGTTTAGTAAGACTACAATAGGTTAGAAACATAGGAAAGTTAAAATTATCAAAAGCATTTCCTTTCTACCATGGAGGTGATCTTTTGAAAAAACTTTTTTTTACAAGCCTGGATTTCTGTGTAAACCAGTTTTTGCACCAAGTGAATCCTGTATTCTTTATAAGGTGGATTGGGCATGGCTTAAAGATGCAGAAAACAGAATGCATGTAGCTCTTTGACTAGTGGTGTCTGAACTGCTTTGCTTGCTTGTTTAAGTGAGTTGACTGCATATGTTTGGCAAAGGCTGTACGCGTCCCAGAAAAAACTGTTTAGAAACACATGAGAACAGATAAGTAACTTTGCATTGCTGTAATGAACTTTAGCACAGTAGAACATTAATCCATTTTCTTGCATGCTGGCTCATCTCTGCAGGCTGTGCTCAATATTGGCAGAAACGGGTTTAGGTTATTGAAAATAAAATGTCAATATTTTGCGCCTGTGGAGTCGCATCAAGCAACGGAAGTGATAACGTAATATGTGGAATTACAAGGTTCACTCAGTCTTGCATTCCAGAGGAGCTGAGAAATTACCAGTGACCGTCTCCTACCACAAGAAAATACTTTATATGAGAGAGGCTATAGACACTCTCAGACTAACTTGTACAGGAGTTTGCAATTCTGCTATTCTTACACTCTTCTGCCCACAATAAATGTTACTCTGAATATTAACATGAAGCTACGAACATAGTGACTTTTTAAAATAAAAATCCTCCTATAGTAAACCATTTTAAATCTCCTGCCACAATTATCAGAGTACAACTTGTGTTTTGTCTGTTTCTCAGTATTTCATAATAAACTTCCCTTCCAAAAAGCTTTTCAGGATTTATAATTTTTTCAAAATTCTGCCACTTTTAGGCTTTAAATGATTTTGTTTGCAAGTGTTGTTGATCCTTCATGCATAAGTTATAATACAGCTTATTCAGCAACTTCCTTCTGATGCTAACTGCCTGGCTTTCTCACTTATTCAGGTCCTGCAGTAGATTGGTGGGCTCTCGGAGTTAGTTTGTTTGAGTTTTTAACTGGAATTCCACCCTTTAATGATGAAACACCACAACAAGTCTTCCAGAACATTTTGAAAAGAGGTAATTGATTTTCTCATCAAAACTGATGAATTGAAAGTTGGCTGTGCTATTTGAACTGCTGACAAATCTGTGTCTTTCTGTTTGTAGATATTCCTTGGCCTGAGGGTGAAGAAAAGTTGTCCAGTAATGCCCAAAATGCAATAGATATTCTTTTAACCATTGACACTACAAAGCGAGCTGGACTGAAGGGTCAGTATTTATTAAACTTTTTTCGTTATACTTTTGTGATAAATTGCATATTTCAAAATGTCACGGTCCCTGCTTTGGCACTGGGCTTGAGTGCTAGAATATGTTGCAAATTATGGTATCCACTATGCTACTGGTGTAGACTTTGTGCTAATAAAAGGTTTTATGCTGTTGAATAAGGAAAGCAAATAATGATTTTTTACTTTGTTATATATTCACGCTACTTGTAATTAATGTTTAACATCATTCATGTGTAACTTTCCAAAGTGCAATCTATCCAACTCTTACTGAAAACAGATATTTAGTGTCCAATTTGTCTGTCCTCCCAACAAAAGATTGTTGAGCTCTTGTTAGTGTATTGCCTGGCATTATAACCCAATTGCTTTACATTGATCTTGGAAAAAGGGGGAGAAATCCTTGGAGAGGAACAATTGCCTTTGAGACCTCTGGAAGGATTAAGTAGAGTCAAATTAAAGTGATGATCCCTAACAAGAACCAATGGCTGGAAGCTGATGGCAGACAAATTCAAACTAGAAATAAGTTTTTACACAATGATGGTGATTTAACATTAGAACAAATTACCGAAGGAAGTGGTGGATTCTCCATCTCTTGATGTCTTTAAATCAAGACTGGATGCTTTCTGGAAAATAAGCTTTAGCCAAACACAAATTATTGGATTAATTACAGGGATAGCTGGATGAAATATAATGGCCTGTGATCTACAGGAAGGTAGACTAAAAGATCTAATGGTTCCTTCTGGCCTTAAACTCTATTGAGACTTGCAGTTGTACCTCTTTAGCTGCATTGAACGCCATTCAAAGATAGGCCAAGATGTCTACTGTTATGTCATTTTCCTGAGATCAGCTGCCATTGCAATTAATAATACATTCCCTGTCATAACATAGTCAGAAGCCTGACTGGTTCATGAGGCAGTCCAAGGAACTTGACTGCCTCATGTGGTGCTGCTGGCCTGCCACAATCACTTCAGTGATATTTTCAGATGAGAAGTTAAGGTAAAGGCTTTAGTTTCAAGAACACTAGTGTCCAAAGTTTTTGTTCCTTGATAAAGGGTTGGACTGCAGCTTATTGCCAGTATCTCTCCCTTTTAAGGGAGACATTAACAATTCTCAATAAAGGGTCCAGACATTCTCCCAGCCTTTTAGCTTTAAAGCGGAGTCCTCAAATTTTTGACATATAAAAGTTCTATTTCTCTGACATCAACTTGCCCACATTTCACACATTGTATTTTGTTATACATTTGGTAACCTGGCTAGTACTTGACCATATGTGTGTAGAGGAAGAGTTTGAAAGTTTCTTCTAGGGTGACTCAAGACATCTCACATGATGAAGGTAGAGTAGGCTAACAGATGTTCTTTCAAATCAGAGGAATCAGACTGGAGGAGGGAGCCCTGCTAGTGAATCACCAATCAGATTACAGGATTTTCTGATTATCCTGCCTCCAGCAGCTGGGGAGGAGGAACTCCATTGTCTGTGGTCTCTTGATCAAACTCGAGTAGGTTTTCAAATAAGTGGAATTAAAATTTGTCTCTGCAGATGCCCTATCTTGGAAAGAGATTTTTTCCATTTCTTGTATGATGGCCATTCTATCACATTTCTTACAACCTCTTTTGATCCAGCATCTGTGCCAAATGTAAAATTGCTCTCTCTATAACTGAGGAAAAGGTTAGCTTGCATGGGAGTAGTCTGATCCCACTGGGAGTTGTTGGCTGACTTTCCCACACAGTAGTATCCGATAAACCACCACTCTTTCAGTCAGTCTTAAAAGTGAAGTGACTGTGTTTCACCATCATCTTTGTCAGTCGTGCTAATCTGTGTGCAAATACGTCTCCTTAACTAAATGCCGTTTGTTCTGTCACGGACTGTTTGTAATGTAGGTTTTTGAATGTCCAGAAAGGTAAAACACACCCAAACAGCTAACTGGCATCATGTCAATGAGGTGGCTAAACTGGTTGTTCAGAGGAGAACATTCTTAATATTTTATGTAAACTTTTGTTTTAGAGCTGAAACATCATCCCCTCTTTCATGGTGTAGACTGGGATAATCTTCAGAATCAAACTATGCCTTTCGTACCTCAGCCGGTTGATGAAACAGATACCTCCTACTTTGAAGCTAGAAATAATGCTCAGCATCTGACTGTGTCTGGATTTAGCTTATAGTATTGAGAAAATGGAACTTTGTCCATGGTTTTGCACATTTGTAAACTACCCTTAACACTAGTTTGGTCTTGGTTTTCTTACCAAACGTCGTTTTTTAAAACAATTGGTCAGTCTGCTTTTAATTTGTGTATCCTTTGTTCTAAAACAAAGCCACTATACAAAATGTTCATTAATTCCAAATGGCTTCTTGTTCTTTTTATTTATCCTACTTTCTGCACCTTATTGAGAGCCTGAGTATGTATTTGTAAAGTTAGTAATGTCACTTTCACACTTGGCAAAATATTTCTCTTGCTGCTGTGGAGTACTTCCAATTTGTTGGGGCTATTTTGCAATTAAACACAACTGAGTGGGAGCATACAATGCGTTATTTATCTGGGGTTCAATATGTTCATAGTCACATTTGTGATAGGAGCTTTCAGACCAACTTGGAGCTGCATCCATAGTGAAAATGGAAGTTTTTTAGGTCTCAGGGCAGTGTAAAAACATCTTACTCCTTAGTGGGATGAGAAAAGAGATGTTTTTGGCATCCTTAGGTCACATACACTGCCTGCTCGGCTGATGAGATATCAGTGTTGTAAAACTTAACTGTATTTTTACTGCCAACGTTTTTTCCCTGGCAAATGCACAGAGTAAAGGAATCTTATAGCAAATTTAAAAAACCAAATAGACTTTGTTTAAATTTTCATACTGAAAAGACTTTGAATGCGTTATGGGATGATAGACTGAACAGTATTTATTTTAGTGACCCGTTTATTTTAAATTTAGAAGATCTGAGGAGATCTATTCGGCTTCTTTCCTGTGTCACTCTGCCAGATGTTTAAAAAAAAAAAAATCTGTTTGCTAATGAAAACACGAAGTATGTATATTAAAGTCTATATAATGTATTGCAAATTGGTTAATTTGAGAACATCATAAGTTCAATTTCAATAAAACTTGAGTTAAAATTAGGACTTTCAGTACTAAGCATTTTAATGAAGAATCTAAGCTATATTTTAATAGATTGGGAAAATACATAGAGATTATCTACTGCATTGTGGAGATTGTTTCTGATAATGCCTGATTTTTGTCTCTGTTAAAACTGTTTTCCTTTATCTTAGATGGGAATCACCATTAAACAAAATTTGTCTGTCTTTTAGTGCTTACAATTTCATTCAATTAATTATAAGGTTTTTCGTTTCCTGCTTCAATGCCTGCTGCAGTGGGGGTGGGACGGAAGGTTCATGCTGTACCATGGTGTAATCCAGCTGCTGTATCCCAGAACTGATCACTATGCTCGCAATCATCAGGTGGCTTTTCAGGGCGTTGCATGGAACTGACATTTCAGACCAAGTAAGTGGATTGATGACCATTCATTTCCCATGCCTCCTCGCACACAAGGCTAGTGAATGGAGCGTGAACTAATCCAGAGTTGCCAGATTTCCTGCTCCAAATAGCCAAGAAGGGTATGAGAGAGAAGAATCACCCTATGTTTTGTCCCAGAAGCCGCACAAGAGATCAAACAGTTGCAAAATGTCACAAAATCAGAATTGTTGCGACATGTTTGCATTGTAATTTACTGGGGACTTGTGAAAACATGGTATGATGTACACCTTGGAATGTTGGGAGGTCAGAAGCCACACTATAGTTCGTCGCATTGACTGAAATGTCTCCTGATTTCTGCATACTTGCAGATCACTGAATCTAGTTTGTGCATGGAGCAGCAATTTAAATAGTGATGGTTTTCTAAATGTTAAATATAATAGGTATTTATTACTGCACATTATTAACAGAGGACTATTTTTCTGTCCGTGAGAGAAAGCTGCAGATCATAACAGGTCCTTTTTTGTAAGAGAAATGTAGCATTTATATCCAAATATCCCAAACTCTCAAAAAAATCTTAACCCGAGACGAAGTACAGCATCTGAAAATGTCACTGGATTAGTTTTGTTTTTTGCAGAAGTTAGGAGTTAGAAAACTAGTCTTTTAATGAGAAATACAGCTTTATGGTGCACTATATTATCTTTCCATAAAAGTCTATTAGCAAACTGTTCAAGGTGAACACCAAAACTAAGTTTTTAGTGTTCCGCTATTAACAGAAATTGAAATAGGCTGTAACTATCTATTAGCATAATTAGTTCATGCTGTTAGTGAGGGTTTTGGTTTTGTTAGGATGTTCTGTTGAATGTACCAGCTTAATTCTTCAAGAAAATATTTAACAAAAAATACCAAGATTGCCTAATTTTATAAAGGATCACAAACTGATATGAGCTTTTATTTAAAGATTTTTCAAATTAATTACAATGTGCATCATGAACTACAGAACTATTTGAAGTGTTTAATCATTTTTACATAGTTTAATGCATTAATATAAAACTAGAAATCAAACCACTGTAAAACGTGTATAAACAAGAACCGTAGTATCCATCCATTCTGTTTCAAAAACTATCTCAAGGAACCCAGTTTAGATGTTTATATATTTTACCATAATAAAGTCTTGCAAGTCAAAATGACAGAAATGGGATTTTTTCATTACACTGTATGTAAGTTTTGTAGACAAGTCAGAGAGCAGAGTGTATTAATATGAATGGTATGTGTTCCTTATAAAACATTGCTGCACGGGGTCATATTTTTCTTGGTCTGTACAGCTGAATATGAAATTCTCATCTAATTCTATTGAATATCTTGATTTTTTTTGTTACTGTGCAGACATCATGGAATTAAGACTACATGTTGACTAAGCAAGCTGATCCAAAAAATGCTTTCTTCAAAACTATTTTAGCTTTATCCTTGTATTGTTTCAAACATTTGTTGTTACCCATTTACCACCTCCCAATTTCACATGACGGAGGCATAAAATAAGAGGTTTGGAGGCCTTGGACAAATTTAATCTTCCCTTAACTAGTTATCTCAATCATAATGAGTGCATTAGAACAGGTTTTTTGGTCCCTGGATGCTGTGGAATGCTGCCTCTGTGGTCTGTTGTGCAGCTGTTAGGCCAGCAGTTTCTTTTAAGGCCCCTAGGTTTCCATGCACTCCATATTTGTTTGTTAATCTATACATAATTCCAAAGCTACCACCTGACCTCAAAGTCATCCTAGTTCATGTCAACTGGACTGAGGGTTAAGAGGTGCTAGACTAAAAAGCTCAAGAAATGTCAAGTCCACTGAAGTCTCTGTATTTAAAGGGTCATGGCTCTCAGACACTTAGCTCTGTAGCCAAAGTCACTACTATTACTACTAATCAGACTGAGAAACTTTTCATCTATATGTGGCACAGACAGTTAGGGCCAAGAAGCTTTGGAATATTGACTACCTTTTTGCTCATTAAGCCCAGGCTTTAGTAGCCTTGAAACCCTGGACACAACTATTAGAACCACTCCTGTACCTGAGAGAAACTAACCCGTGTGCCTCTACTCCGTTCTGGAACTCACTTACCATCACTTACAAATGAGCTCAGTGGAATCTTTTAAGCAGCTGATGTTTGTTCAAACTCTGACTGCTCATGGGCTGAATTTACCCAGTTTGGTAAAACAAAACATTCTACTCTGTTTTCTATTGGATGCTGGAACCTGTCCTTTATGAAATTGTGTGACCTGCCAGCTAGCACTACACTGTACTTGTTTGTTTCATAGTGAGGTATTTTTGATAAATATCTCTTCTACAGGCAGCCTTAGATTTCATTTTGATGCTTCCCCTCCCATAAACTTTTTTGAAACCTGTATAATAAAAATAAACCTTTTAAAGTTCTCAGCAGGTGCACCATTTACATGTGCTAATAAGCAAGTACCACACTGGGGTTCAAGTGATGGACCAGTCTGTGAACATTTTATATAGGGTACATAGTTGAGAGAAGTTGTTTGTTGCTGCATGCTTTGCTTCCACCTCCAACCTCTTCTCTCCCCCCAGATTTAAATAACTACCTAGAACAGAGAGGGTCAGTAATGTCATTGAGGAGGAAGAATCAATTTGTAATGTTTTATCTAAGTCATAAGACATTCTGCAAATACTTTCATAAATTACTCTGCCCCATGCAGTACTAGTTTATTTTTAATATTTTTCTGCCCTCTTCACTTGGAGGCACTGTGCCATTGGCCAATCATGTGGCACCCCTCCCCTCCCCTTCACTCCCCTCCATAAGCCCATTCTATACAGCGAGTAGTGCCTAGGCTTTCATTTATGTTCTGCCTTCTGCTCTGGCCAGGGGAGAGAAGCACTGATGCTGCTGCTGCCTTGATTACAGGGTCTCCAAGTCTTTTGCCTTCTGTGACTACCCTTCTGAGATAGCAGGCTAATCTCCTGGTCACAGGAGCTGGGTTTGGTGCTACGGGTTGCTTGTTTGTTTGTATTTATCATCTTCTGCTGACCTCTTGCCTTCCCTGACATCAGTATGCAAGCTGCCACTGTTCCTAGGAGCCATCTCTCACTTTGGCTCCTACTATGCAATCTGTGCTGGAAGTACCACACCTCTACATGACTTTGTAGTTATTGTGATGAGATCTAAGTAAATGAAAAGAACCTTCACTATCCCCAAACCCAACTCTGGCTGCCAGCAGCTAAGATTTAGACAGCACCAGTTGGAGTAGCATACTCAATGCACCCAACCACTCTGATTCATTTAGAGAGGCTTTCAGGAGTTAAGGCCGTGATGCCCTTCTGTCATTTGTCTCATAAACCAATATCTCTGGCCCTGTAAAGCAGCAGAAAGGAATCTGTTACAGGTCTTTATGGAAAAGAAAGCACTGCAGCTGAGCTGGAAAGAGGCAAGAAAATGATCTATGATGGGCCTTGTAGTTCCTCATTATAGCTGCTCGCTGGGTTGGGAGGTCCAGTCTCAGACTCTCACTTTAACCCAGTCACTTAGACCCTCAATGAGCTCCAGAGCCATATCTAGTGTGGGATATCTACTGAGGCTGCTAGTGCTGCAAGTGCTGCAAGAGCACAGGGAAGCAGCACCAATGGAATTAAAACTTACGAGAACTTATTTCTTTCCATGAAATGGCATGGTGGGAGGAGTGGTAGACACTTATGTACTGAGTACAAAATGATGCAGTAGTAAAGCAGATATTCTGCGTGAGGAATGTTTCTACATTTGTTAAGGCCTTTTTAAAAAAAGATGAACTGAGTTACTTTGTGCGTGCACTCATAGCCAGGGAGACGCAAGCAGTGTATGATGGGTGTGGTCATTTGCACCAATATTTGCAGTAACTGAGGGTGCAGTCACACACATTTTTGAAAAAATATGATAGCAGAACTAGGCTTTAATGCAGACCCTCCTTGCTCAGTAATCTTAATTCTTTCACTGTCTACAATATGACAATCAACTATTTAAAGGACAGGCAGAATAGCTTCATGGAGGCCTAGATCGCAACCATAGCAAAATTTCTATTGGAGGATTGGTTTAATTCAAATTTAAGCTTTCAGCATCTCCAGTCATGCTAGGTTTGTTTATATGTTACACCAAAACAGCTGCTTGTGAGGACATGCTATCAGAGATGTTCTCTTGTCACACTTTATTTAGTAACTCAGTTTTACATCAAAGATGAAGATCAGAAGAGGGAGAAATTTTTTTTAAAAGTATTTCAAGACAAGGTTAAAATCATGTTCTGTTAAACAAGGCAGAAACATTAAATCCTATAATTACATCTGTTTTATACAGTATAACTTGTAAGAAAAGTGCTTTCCAAAACTATAAAATAAAAGACTTTACAGGGCAGAAAGCATGCCTTATCCCAAAAGACATTTTCCATGAATTATTCATAATGTATCACTCTGACTGAAGAATGAGACAGCATAAACAACAGTGTAGTTTTTAAGATTCAGGTCTTAAATGTAGGTTATGGCATAATGGAATTTTTCTTCTCTTCATTGCAAATGCAAAGCAACCATTTTACTATATAGGTCTGATTTCTTACTTTGTACAGAAAATATCTTAATATACTGCTCACCTTCTCATAGATCTAGGCTATGTAACTTAGATACATATTTTAAAATCAAACTACAAAGCATACTTCGACCAAGCAAACCTCACAAGACTGTAATATATTCACCTTTATACTGATCAATAAAATTTCTATGTATGAATAAATACCACTGGAAAGGAAAATCATCATCAAAATTAGGATAAATATTTTGGAAAATATTTGGATGCAGTGGAAGGATACGAGGAAAATATGGAAACAGATGTTTTCTCTCAAGTAGGTTTTGGGGTGGGAAAAGGCCATATAGATGTTGAGGCTAGATTAATTCATCTATCCTTTAAATTGACTACTACATAAAATAATAGCTTACACTGGACTAAACTTCGTAAAATCTTACAAATATTGGGTGTAGCTAGTTTTCATCTTGTATTTTAAAGCACTATGTGCATAAACTTCATGTCTCAATTAAAATGAAACCGGTTAGCAGTAAAGAAAGAGACATGAATTTAAAGTATTATTCAGTGCAGCTTCTCTCTATGGCTCCTTTTCAGCATACACTGTCTATAATCTATCCCATGTTACTACCACGTCTCTAACATGCAAGATGCTTGGCTGCTAAAACTAAAGCGGTTTGGGGAGTGGGTACATATGGAAGTGCAATGAATGGCAGGATTATGCAGAGTCAAATATTTGATTCCACCCATGGCTGATGCACAAAGAAATGTACCTCACATCTGTCTAGCAGCAAAACAGACTAGTTGAGGCTTTCAGAGCTACATTACTACATGCAGCCTTTCACCCACCATATAATGTACACACAGGACTTACACTGTCTTCCCAGTCACTACTTCTATCTCACAGTATGCAACGTGAAAGAAATCTGAGTTACTGCAATTGCAAAATCATCCTCATGTTAAAGTGACAGTTTTACAATTTTCTATTCCATAAATACAGCGGGGTTTCTTTTTACAAAGTTAACATCCCCCTCATTATTAATTGCCATAAGAAAGATCAGTCATCTCTACAGAATGCCCAGCCAGAAATCCATTCCAAAAGCATAATTAATAATTTAATGTTCATGTGGTTTAAGGGTGGGATAATTATTTATTATACTTGTAATCTAGAAGCAGTGGATCATTCAAGTATCAGTAATGTTAGTCCTTAAGTAGTTAGCTCACATGTAGTGCAAAAAATTACTACAATCGAAGGAAGATTTAGCCATCACAGATCCTGAGGTTCTCATGTGAATTCTGAATTCCTTCTCTCTCCAGGCTGTCCCAGTCCTAGTAGTCTTTAAGCGAAATCAAAAATTAAGTTCTCAGATCAGTTTTCTAAAGGGAACCAAACATGTAATTAGTTTAACCCCACTTCCTTAGCTTTTGAAGAAAAAAAAAATCGTAGTAGAGCCACTTAAAACTTACTTATGTGATGACTTTTTACTTACAACAGACAGGTTGTGAATATAAGCAATTAACATTATGAAACTAATTACACATTAAACCCCACAATTACTTGAAATTAGGTATAATATCCTCCCTTTATTCTTTTAGCATACACCATATATTTCTTTACAGTATACATTTGTATATTAAACAGAAAAAGATGATCAAGTTTAAGAATGGTGCACAGGTGCTACAGGTCAGCCTGGGTGCTTTTTAAATAAAAAACGTAAGTAGGTTTTTTTTTAAATCATAATCCATACATTTATTATATTTGGCTGTAACTATACCTTAAAGGAATCTGACACTCTAGGAGATCTCTCCATTAAATTAAAACAAAGTACAAAAATAATATGAGGCACAATAGCAGCACCTTTTCTCCTCCATTACCACATAGCTCACCCCCCCCCCCACATTGCCACTAACCAAAAGTAAAAAAAAAAAAATCCCTTTCAAAATCCCAGCCACCTCTGTGCTCCCCAAACAGATTGGCTTTGCAGCATACTGGGAAGATCAAGAGATTCAGGTAACTTCTGAATTCCAAATCCTCTGGAGTATAAAAATGATACCATTATGCAGCATGTCCATCCCCTCACCACTCTGTAGCTACGATCCTCAGCACAGATCTTCCACATGGCAGCACACTGCACTTGTACTGAACAGGTAGGCTGGCCCCTTTACTTCATTTATTTTGTTTTTTTTAAATTAGTATAAAAATAATAGAATAAAACCTGTTGTCAGTGATGTTAGGGCAGTGTAATGCAAGTGTAGTATACTTATATTTGAGGAAATGGGATAAGAGAACCCTTAACTGGCAGTGTCCATTCCAAGTTTGTGCTAAAACGTGTGAGCAATGGCCATTTTTCAAAGTACAGATGTAGTTTGATCAAAGAATAATTTAACAAATCTAGTGAGAGAGATCTGCAGAAAGATGTGGAATAAGAAGAGTTTGGGATAAAGAATAACACCATCCTAAGACAATGGAGTCAGCAGTGAGGTCTGAGTCTGGATCTAGTGTTTAGAAAACACTAACTTGAGCTTTCCATGCTTAGACAGAGAAGGGAAATAGAGGAGATTAAGTACGGTGTGAAGGGTGCTCCTCTTAATTAAAGCAACGCTACTGTCATTTAGCTAAAGGAAGCAGAAAAGAAGCCCAAGATCACTTGATCAAGACAGAACAGAGGAAGGTATTCAAAACATTGAAAAATATGTACTGTTATCAGAATAAAAGTAGTAATCCAGGTGCAGATGAGAGGACAGTGAGAGAAAGTAGCTAGAATAAGAAACTGAACATTGAACACTCTGGAATTCTGTAAAGGAACTATCTCCATTTACAGGGAGAAATCTGTTTGCTAGGCAAGAGCAGAACAAGAGGATACCAGAGACTCCTGCACAACAATGGAGGTGGTTCAGGAGGATATTGTGGGCCACAGAACCTAAGGATGTCAAGCAGAAGGGAGCCAGCCAGCCTCAGACATATAAGGATAATACTCACTGGAATTAGTATGGTGTTTCATTTTGCACAAGGCTTACGGTTAGTCAGGTTAAGTTCATATTGCCCATGCAGTCAACTTAGCAGATAATTTCCTATGATGAAGAAATTTGCAGGGGAGTAAAGCCATATAGGTCACTTCCTGAAAATGCCCTTAAATTGCCTACTGCAAGGAAAAAGCTGTGGTAGCTAATTTTGAATTTCTTGCTGAACATCCATTCTGTTCCTCTTTGGGAGCAAGATCCCATATCTTCCTATTCCAGTCTCTTCCAAAGGCTCTGGTACACGGTTAGGTTGAGCACCCCATTCTTAGCACTGGGAGTTTCACTGGTACTTAGAGTGGAACTTTCAGCAGCTTACATCCTGAATAGAGAAAGCTCAAGGAAATGTAGGATTCTTTAGGGGCACTAGGTGTCAATCTACTTAATGTTTTGACACCGCCCACGTCCTCTATTCATGTTATACAAGCCTCATGCAATGTAAGAATATGCTTGTCATTGTTTATGAATGCAGAATCTTCATTTGTGCTCATCCCTATGAGTAGAGTACTGTAATGTCTAACAAATGAAAACAAATATACAAGCACATGCTCTGTTGAGTAAAAGAATACAAATAAATCTTCACCTTCGCCTTCTTTGAAAGTATACATGCACCAACCACTGGGCAACAAAGGGCCATACAACAGCAAAGGCTAAAGTGCCAGGAGAAATATCAAAGGGCCACCATGATGGTCCCTAAGCAAAACAAAATACAAATTGTGGTCAGAAATTTGTACCAGTACATTAGATGCTAGTACATAAACACACTTTAAATACTACTGGGTCAAAGTGCAAAAAAATAGAAACTCGCATAGCAGAAGGAAATAGTTTACACTTCATTTTAAAAGTGATTTATTCAATCATTTCTTCAGAGACTGGATTATAAGACCTCTATTTTACTCCTTCTAGTTCAAGAGCCAGGCAAAATTTGAAACATGTAAGATATCTAAAGCCATTTTATCTTGTTCCAAACATTGCCTTTTACAAATATGAAAACAATCTTACCTTAGCAGATGAGGCAGGCTGTACATTTGACTGTAGCATCACAGATCTTGCCTTTAAATACAAACCAAAGCTAGTAAGTATCAAAATGGTACACTCTGACCTCAGATGGAAATTAATACAAATTTCTATAGGAATGCACTGACTTGCAATGGAAGGACCAACTAATATAGTTGACTTAATGTGTAGAAGTGACACAAACTCTATTATGGTGGAGACTAGATACAACTAGACTTCACAGCTGCAAAATAAAAGATTTGAAAATGTCTTTAATAACTTAGATTATAGACCTAATTCTTGCTTTCTTATCTTAAAAAGCATAGAAACTATCCAAAATATCCCCTTGAGAGAGCTTTTCAAGGCGTAGCTAGTTAAGCAACATTTCTTTATCTATTTTTTTCTTGGAAACTTAAATTTAATCTGGACAAATTTTTACCTGGGAGGCTGTCAGTGCCTCCAGTGTATTCAGTCTCTGAAGGACGTTCTGCATGTCTTCTTGTAACCTCATGAGCACTACTGCAATTTGTTCGTTGAGGCTGCCCCTCGGTGCCCTGTCTGACCCCCAACGTTCACCATCCCCTCCACTGCCCATCTGTCCACCTTGAGCACCATCACCCAGAGGCTGCATCCTATGCCCTAAATTTTTGAGGAAACAAAACAAAACAAAACAGAGAAGCTATTGCCTCTACTGAAAATGTTTGGTTATACTGCTTTATCATTTCCCACTTCCCCAACCAAGGGAAACATTTGTATCCTCTATTTAACTCTAAATTCTTGTATAAAAGAACCAGGATGTTATTACAACAGTATTTGTGATGCTATAGTAAAGGGTCTAGAACTATAAGTGTCATTTGCAGGATCTTCTTTGATTCCCATAGTCAGCTCAACAGCTATGAGGAGGCCAAACAAAATCTTTCAACCACTTTGTCTTTTACCAGCCTCATGGCTTTGTTTATCTTTAAACCTTTTTATTCTATAATGACAGGTTTCAGAGTAACAGCCGAGTTAGTCTGTATTTGCAAAAAGAAAAGGAGGACTTGTGGCACCTTAGAGACTAACCAATTTATTTGAGCATAAGCTTTCGTGAACTACAGCTCACTTCATCGGATGCATCCGATGAAATAAGCTGTAGCTCACGAAAGCTTATGCTCAAATAAATTGGTTAGTCTCTAAGGTGCCACAAGTCCTCCTTTTCTTTTTATTCTATGTCATTCTTCACCTTGTCTATCCAATGCCTCCTTAGTCTTCTTCTATTTCTAGTTCCTTGTATTTGGGTATGTATCACCACATGTGGTATCCTTTCCAGGTCTATTCTTGACACATCTAAGACCACAGTGGTCTTTCTTGAATTTTCCATAACAGTTATTTCTTGCTTAAGTCATTTTCTTATCACTTCATTTTTCTTTTTCTGCAGTCTTGACACAGACAGTATTCCTCGCAGCCAGTTCATTACGATCATCGGCTTTCCTCATACTCCAACATTCTGACCGATACAGTGGTATCGGCATGAGAGCTGCCTCATATATGCGGTCATATCATTTTTATCTAAATGTCTTTAGCCTTCCAGATCTTGCAGAATTTTCTAAATGCAGTAGTGGCTAGTCTGATTCTTCTTTCCATGGCATCTTCGTGATTTCCATTCTCCGATACTAGTCCTCCAAGATACACAAATGTTTCCACTTTTCTAGTTCTTTGTCTCTGATTTTGATCTTTACCTCTTCTTATCTTCCAATTTCCATAGTTTGTCTTCTCCATGCTTATCTTCAATTTGAATTTTCTGCTTTCCCCATTTACCTTGTCAGTTATTCTTGATAAATTCTCCTTAGTCAATATCATCTGCAAATCTAGGGTTATTCACTGTCCTCCCACATAACATGACTCCTCTAGTTTAATCACTCAGTGCTACAGCCTTTACTGCTTCCAATACTAAGTTTAACAAATCTGGGAATGGAGTGAAATAAGGATACACATTTACAGTCATCCTGATGACTTATATTCATGCTTCCACGATTTGCAGACTAGTGTATGAAGAAACCATACAGTAAAATGCTGGGTATGAAAACTCCATACAGGTTTCAGCAAGGTTCCCTAAGCTAAGCAGTGATCCCTCTGCCCAGTTTAACAGAGACAGTGAGGCCTGTCCTGTCATGAAGGGTAGGTGAGGAAAAACTAGGGAGGTCTTTCATGTATCCAAATGTAATGTAGAGGACACGTTGGGACAGTGAGGAAGGCAGAAACGGGATGAAAAAAAAAAAAAAGAGACACATTTGCGTCAAACTTAATTTTCTCTTTAAATTTTTTGTGCTTAGGCTACTGAGGTTCTGTTAGGAAGTAGCAATCAAGAAAGGGGGTAGGATAAATAATCACATACCCTGTCCATTCTAGTTTTTCAATCTAGAGATTGTGTTAGGATTCTTCTTAAAAATCTCTGCTAATGATAGTCTGTAGTGCCAGTTGGAAAAAAGGAGAGAGCCAGCTGTTGTGTGGGGTTTTTTTTTAAATAAAACATGACTCTATTATACTAGCAGCAAACCTCAGCAAGGAATTTTCACATATCGGATCATTTGCTCATTTCACAGTGTTTTCTAAAAACCTGTAATTATCATTCATAGACATTTTTCCAAGTTTCCGATGAACAAACTGGCTTTAACATTGGCCACATTTAAACCAATGGCAGATATCTGATTGTGTAGAAATACAAGTTTTTAAAGAAGAAAAGAGTGCTACTTCCATATCATAGTTCTCAATATTGTTAAAAATCAACACGGGTAGTAAGAGGTGTGGGGGCAGTCCCTCATATATTGAAGATTTTGACTACTAAATGACTGCCTCATATCTTAGTTATTTAGGCATTGTATTAGTATAAGGCAAACAGCTATGGCCAAAGACTGACCAAATTAAATGCAATACCAAAAATGAATATTTTAATGAAGTGCTCAATTCGGATACGGTAAAAGTAAAAATACTTTGATCCTGAAAATGTACCTTGTAACTTGCAGAGAAACTCTCCTTTCTCTACATATATAAATCTGGTTTGAAGAGGAAGTGAAAGATTACACTAATAAAACAGAAGGGTGCTTTAAGTGATACTTGGAATTCAAGGTAAGCCAAACCAGAACAGTCCACTATTAAGCTCATGAGGCTGACTGAAGCACTGTCCAGTACAAGAACACTCTTTTCTGACTCTTATTATGAATAAAATAAAAAGTACTCTTAAAGCAAAGGTTAATTGTTACCACTGGAATTTAGGGGTGCAATATTTATTTATCCAGTTATGGAAGAAGGTGGGATGAAAACATTATACAGCATTGCTGCCCTAGTGTTCAATCTTGACAAACTACTCAGCTGATCTATATGTGGAAGTATAGTGAGAAAAATACAAGTGATGCACACACAGTACCTCTCCCTCTTCTGACTCCATGGAAATCCACCTTTTCTCCACCTTTCTTCTCTTTGTCAGGGCCTCCATCGCTGCTTTTACCATCTTCTCCCCCACACTTGACTTCACCTTTTCCTTCAACTGCTGCCTCTGTTATATCCTCAACTCTAAAATTCTCAGAGGGCAGGTGAGCATGCTCAGGAAAACCAGCATTTTCCAATAGAGGACTGTGATCTACTTCCAAGGAATGGGATGAATGTTGTAAAGGTCCTTTGGCTGATGTAATCATTTCCAAGGGCTACAAATTAACAGCAGCATCTAGTTAATTTAAAGTATGTGTTCTGTAAAATCTGACAGTTATCAAATAAAAGATGAAGTGTCCTCTACCCATTTTTTAATTTTTTTTTTTTTGAGCTTCCCCATTGTTAAGGTTTTGCTTTCAACAGAAGCAATTATCACCCTACAGGATGTTTTCATTTTCTAGATGTCCTTTCCAGGTTAGAAAGACTACTTTAGAAATAAGAGAAGATTTACCTTAATATACCTGTCTGTAAAATGGGGATTACTTGTTTACCTAGCATGTCAGAGGTATTGAGGTTGAGTGTTTGTAATTTGTAAAAAGCTTTAAATATTTAAAGCATTCTAATTAAATTGTAAGAATTATTATAAATTCCAAAACATTCCATTTGGAAATAAAACAAAACCTATGTGCCTTCTTTTAGTTAGGATTAGTTTTTAAAAATTGATTACTATTGTAACAGTTATCTTCAAAACACTGCTCAAGCTATAAATTGCAAGGGGAGTTATTTTTAGATATTACATTATTAAATATTATATCTTTGTAATTACTAAAAACTAAGCTTCAAAAAAAAACAAAAAAAAACTGAACACTATTCAGTTTCTCCTTTTAAGACTAGGGAATTCTGATATGAAAAAGTGCCCTGACTTCAGTTGGCTGACCATCTTGTCAGAATGCAAATCACATGAGACAGCTTGAATAGGCAGCAATTAAATATATCAGGACATGCACTGTGTGACGTTGCAGTCTATATTATTTTATAAAAATATGCTAATGAGTGTGAATATAATGTAACTGGAATATGCTTCATGCAAAAGGTGTCTTGTAAGGTATCATTACAAAGCTTATAATCTACTGAGTGTGGTCATTCTATTTGTATAAATGTATCACTCTTGTATCTGAAACTAGAAATATGAAATATAACTCTGAGGTTCTATTGTAGTTATGCAAAATGTGGGCCATTAATGGTGGTTTAGAATATTAATGGCGCCCATTAACCAGGACAATTGACTGTAGATGGCTCTGTTTTACTTGTAAGTCTTCCTGTATGTGCGTGTGCTGGCAAGTGGGTAATGAAGTCTTACAGTGACATGTGATCATGTCACCTGAACTGGAATCCATCTTCAACCTGGTGCTTTTCCATTGAGAAGGAGGGGTGGGAACCTAGAGGGACAAAGGATTCCTGCCTTATGCAAAAGATATATGTGTGTGGAACAGAACAAATGGGGTGGCCATCATGAGAAATTTCCTAGGTACCACCTGAGCTGGAACAAGGGCTGTACCAGGGGAAAGGAGCAGGAGTAGGAAGGCATCCTGTCTGTGAAAGAAACTTATTGAAACATCTCTGAGGGTGAGATTTTATCTGTATTCAGTTTTATTACTATACTAGATATAGACTTGTGTGTTCTATTTTATTTTGCTTGGTAATTCACTTTGTTCTGTCTGTTACTACTTGGAACCACTTAAATCCTACTTTCTGTATGTAATAAAATCACTTTTTACTTATTATTTAACCCAGAGTATGTATTAATACCTGGGGGGGCAAACAGCTGCGCATCTCTCTCTGTCAGTGTTATAGAGGGCGAACAATTTATGAGTTTATCCTGTATAAGCTTTATACAGGGTAAAACGGATTTATTTGGAGTTTGGACCCTGGGAATTGGGCATCTGAGTGTTAAAGACAGGAATACATAGCTTTCATAGAATCATAGAGTTGGAAGGGACTTCAGGAGATCATCTTGTCCAACCCCCTGCTCAAAGCAGGACCAATCCTCAATTTTTGCCCCAGATCTGCAAATGGCCCCCTCAAGGATTGAACTCATACAACCCTGGGTTTAGCAGGCCAATGCTCAAACTACTGAGCTATCCCTCTCTTAAGCTGCTTTCAGTTTAAGCCTACAGCTGTTAGGGGACGTGGTTCAGACCTGGGTCTGGCTTTGCAGCAGGCTAGCGGGTCTGGTTCAAACCAGGCAGGGAACTGAAGTCCCACGCTGGGAGGGCAGGAAAGCAGAGGCAGACTAGTCTCGGCACATCAGCTGGCAGCCCCGAGGGGGTTTCTGTGATCCAACAGTCACACACTGTCATTCTGTTTAGGAGTATTTGGCCATCAGCTTACACCTTTCACAAAATAATCATTGCTAATATCCTTTCATCAACTATCCTCTCTAAATCTGCAATAGTGTAGGATTTAGACTATATACATGTACACCAGCTGAAAGGCAAACCATGATAAAGGCCAGAGAAATGCATACCAGATACGAACTCATTCCCAAGTTCACACGGCAGTTTGTACAGATTTCTCTTTAGACATGTAACGTATCCTGTCCAGTTTGAGGGGAATGTTTCACTAATCTGTAGTCAGCCCTTTGACCTATAGAAGCACATGAGCCAAACGAAAAGGCCAATGCAGTGTGATATTACCAAAAAAAATTGGCTGGAATTTTTTTTAAACTGAACTCAGAGTGCCATGCATCCCATAGCCCATGTTACTTTCCCTACAGGAACAAACAGGAATAGTTGATCAACTTGAAATGAAGCTTCAGCTACTTTTTATTCACTTAAAAAAGAAACCTCATGGATACTGAGGACAAACTAAATACAATTTGTTGTTAAACATCTTAGCTATGCAAATGTGTGTCTCAACCTATTGATTTTCTAAAGAATGATATGGCACACTAAAATGTGTATGATCTTAAGGGGTGAGGAGAGGATAAAAATAGGATATACCTGGGATAACTGACAAAGAAAACATGATGAAGTTAATATTTTTTTTTAAAAGTAGTCATAAAATTCAGATGTAACACTCTTAAACTAAAGAGCCTTTTCATTAGTATGTGAAATATATATGTTCTGGACCAAAATATAAAACATTTTATGTAATGTGAAATGCTTGAGAGACTGTTTGTTCGTGTAGCTTTCAAAAAATTAAATCTCAAGGTTAGGACACTTAAACCTAAAGAGGCTGCATAATACAAGTTAACAAAAGACTTAACAAAAAATTCTTCCAGAAAGAAAAATACATATAATTGAGCCACCTGCAACTCCATTCATCACCAGTTGCTGGGATTTAGCCATATAACCTCTCATGCATCAGAGGAACATTATTCCCAAAATAGTATTTATAGGTAGACTCTTTTCCCATATTCAGCACTTCCTCTTCAAGTTCACTTTTTAAAAAATGCAGGAACTTTCCCCACTCTTCACAGCACAAGTTAATAACAGTCTTGGTTTAGGCCAGGCACAAAGCAAAAAGATGCTGTAGAAGCTCAGTCAGATCCACCAATACATCTAAATCCTCCCAACCAAAACCCATGCTATCCCTGTCCTTGGTGTCCCACAAATAGCTGCCACTCAAGACAAAGTAAGTGCTGGCTCTAGGATCACAAATGGAGAACAGAATGAGGCAACTAAATCTGTCATCACCTTCAACGTAAACCAGCAAACTAACTTTTCCAAAAATGTAAAGTTAATGCAATAACCCACTACCATCTACACTAGTGGTTCTCAACCCTCAGCCCAATTAGCACACAGGTGCAGCCCATGTGACATTCTCAGAGCCATACAGGTAGTATATATATTGTGTGGATGTGGCCCACATAACACAGAGAGCTACATATATGTGGCCCACAATGGTAAACAGGTTAAGAACCACTGACCTACACGCAACCTCTATTTACATATCCACAACTACATCTGAAAATTCACTGGATGTAATTCATAAACCTCATGCCTTCAGAGCTTACGCAATAGTGTTTGGTAAATCTTTCACAACAGCAAAAAGTTATACTTGGTTTTTTCAGATAATACCCTCCAATTGCTCCAAAAGAGCGTTTTAGTTTTCAACTAGGATGATCAAAGCACTTCTAATTGTCAGTGTTTTCATGCAAGTTTGGATTTCTCCATATAGTTTGCCAGTTATCCACCCACCTCAATTAAAGAGCCCCAGCAAGCTCAAACCACATATCAGAAAGTTAGCTGTATAACTGTGGAAGGGAGCTTGCAACAGTTCTGCCACACCACCTTCTCCAGCAAGTTTTACTAGTGGGTGATGCTTCTAACAAGATTAAAGGAATCCTATGGGATCCGTAAGAACCAATTAGAGAGGAATGTGGTGCAGTGGTTAGGGTGCTAGCCTGAAATTTGGAAGACCCTGGTTCAATTTCTTGTTCTACTACAGTCTCACTGTATGAGCTTGGGCAAGTTTCTCTGTATCTCAATTCCTCATTTATAAAATTCAGATAATAGTGCTTCCCTACCTCACAGGGTATTGTGAGGCACTCAGATAGTATGGTAAATGGGGGTCATTTAATTTAGGTAAGGAAAGACTAGAACATTTATTTAATTATTCATTTGTAATCAAAAAGGAAGCTCTCACATTTTCATAGTACAGCATTAAGTAATCCAGGCACATCTTCTGTTGTTCCTGTTTATATAAACAGGAGTTGTGAAACTCATTACATTCCACTTTAAAAATTTGCCCATTAGTATGAAACTTCAGGGTTTGGTTTTTTTTACCTCTTCTTGTCCAAATTGTTCCATAGAATCACAGAAAACTTCACTATCTGAATCACTCGTCAAGTGCTGAATTCCTGAGACCTCTTCAACACTGTCTTCATTTGCACCTATACATAATTGATACACACCCAAACAATAAATACAATTAGGCCAATTCTGACAAAGAATAAGGAAATGACAATATTCAAGTGAGCTACACTTGACACCATTTTGAATGTGGTAATCTTGCACCATAGATTAAAGATTAAGAGTAGGAGTTACATAGTTACAGGTTATAAAACTACTTTTATTGAGGAGAAAAAGATAAGTTCAATAACTGGATGCTGCTTCTTTGAGTAGATGCAGCTGTGTATTCCACTTAGATGTGTGCACATTGGGGCTGGAGAATTTTACACAGCAGTACCCGTAGATGGGTGGTGCTAGCTTCTCGTGGCCATAGCCCCTCCCCTGACTAGATGAGGTGGCTCTTCCCTGACCCCCACATCCCCTTATTTCCTTCTTACTGCCCGTGGCTGGAGTCAAGGCTGTGAGGTTTTAACCTCACAATCCTCTGTTCAGTGACTTCTTTTCCTAGTAGTATATAGTTTATTAGTAATCCTAGTATAGAATTAGACTTAGTGTTACTTGTAGTTCTAGTGTTCCCTCATGATACCCTCACCAGGGTTTAAACATGGTCTGTTGTGTGTGTGTGGGCAATCCCCAGTAATGAGTCAGTGATGCTTGCTGTGCCTAGGCGAAACCCACATCAAGGAGTGGTGTTCAATTTGCACATTGTTCATGAAGCAGACTCAAGTGGTGAGGAATCTTCATCTGAAGCAGCACCTGATCGAACAGGCCATGCAACCTGCTTTGGCACTGAGCCCCTCGTTGGATCACAGGTTGCTCTCTAGTTTGGAGAATGCTGCCACCACGTCCTGGAGCTGGCACCTCTCTCAAGAGATAGGAGTCATTCCCCATCGAGTTTGCCAAGGACAAAGTCACATAAGACTGTCTAAGTCCACTCCAGGTCCCATGAGGACAAGTCTCCCTCCTCCAGAAGGAGCATGGATCGGCACAGGTTGAATGGTGGCGCACGGGATGGAGCATCAGCCACTCCCCAGCACCATGCAGGGAGGTCGGTCAGAGATCCTATACCTTGACTCCGGTTCTGGCCCTCAAGCATCTGCTGAGTCCAGTACTGACGAGGGTGATGCCAGCACCGGCTGCTTCCCCTCCGGTGGCATATCAGGCAGAAGTGGGTGTCCTCTGCCTTTCTGTCCCAACTTCTCTCTTGGTCCAGAACTTTTTCAGGGCTGTGTCCTTTATAGCCCTGTTGGCTGGGCAGGCTGCTGAACCTATGGGTCTGTCAGCGATGCACCCCGATGTTTCCCTAACACACTCAATGGAAATGGGGCCAGTACCAGAGTTCGCACAAGGGACCTCCTCAGCACCAGGGTACTTCTTCAGTACCCCCATGGCTGGCACTGCCAAAGTTGCTGTGGCGGCAGTCACCGCCCTCCACTTTGCCACCGTCAGTTAGCATCGATACCGATGCTGACTTCGGGGTCAACATTGCTCCCAGCACCGGAAACAATGGAGGCATACTCAGTGCCAGCATTACTGTTTCCACCATCAGCACCAGCCCCCTCGTTCTGGGCTACAGAAAAGTCAGACCGGCTACTCGCATCCTTCGGGCTGGCCCCACCATAATCCGCCGAAGGCTGGGACTCCTTGACGTCCGAGTCAGGATCTTACTCCTCCCACTTTCCACCGGCTGAGCGAGGGCTGTTCATGGAACACTATGGGTACCAGGACTGGTGCTCCTCTTGTGGTTGGGACAGAGGCCCTGGCCTGGCACCTACAGGCCACCAATACCTTATTCATAACAGTGGCCTTCATGGAATCCGTGGGCCACTCCTCAGTCATGGAGGTCCTACTCCTTATCCAGCTCAATGCCAAGATCGCTGGCCAGGTCTGTAGTTGCGACTGGTGATCTGCCACAGGTTCAGGTATTGGCGAACCTTCCCCTGAAAGAGCCTCGAGAATCATCCCACCCAGGCTCAGTCCTGAAGCAGGATCGGCTCTGGCAGCGTCAACACAGTCAAGATGTGGCAGTTTTGCATCAAGGAGAGTATCATGCCGATAGCCAACCACTTGCCTGGAGTTCAGAATCATCTTGCAGACTATCTCAGCAGGAATTTTTCCCTGAGTCACGTGTGGTCCCTCAAGACAAGCATCCTCCAGACTATCTTCCTAACCAGGAGGATTCCGATGATCAACCTATATGCTAAAAGGGACAACAGGAAATGTCACCTGTTCTGCTCTTGAGGAGGCCTCAGTCCAAGCTCCCTGTCCTACGCCTTCCATCTCTAAGCTGGCAAGCGGCTCCCTTCTATGCCTTTCCCTTGATCCCAATCATCCCACAGGTCATCCTAAAGCAGAAGGTGGACAGGAGCCTCCCTGTCCTACACCTTCCATCTCTAAGCTAATCCTCATTGCCCTGGCATGTCCAAGGCAGTGCTGGTTCTCCAACTTTCTTGTGCTATCAGTTCAGTCTCCCATCCCTTCCTCTCTATCACAACCTACTCACTCAGAATCAGAGCCCACGTTGCACCCCATACTCAGCTCCCTGCATCTCACAGCCTAGCTGCTGCATGGCTGAATGAGGATGAAGAGCAGTGTTTAGCAACTGTTCAGCAGGTTCTACTGAACAATAGGAAGCCCTCTACCAGGATAGTCTATCCGGCAAAATGGAAACAGTTTTCCATGTGGTCACTGACATGCAGAATTCAACCAAAGCTGGCTTCCATCCAGGACATCTTGGAGTACCTGCTGCACCCTCAATTGTCAGGACTTGTGCTTCATTCATTGAAAGTGTATCTGGCAGTAATATTGCCATTTTATCCCCCTATTCAGGGGAGATCAGTCTGCTCCAATCCCATGGTAGTAAAATTCTTAATGGAGCTTCTTTGCCTGTATTCTCTGGTCCAAGAGCCAGTTCCTCTGTGGGACCTGAACACGGTCCTAGCGGCACTGATAGGACCTCCATTTGAGCCCCTAGCATCTTGTCCCTTTCTGCTCTTGTGTCAAAAAGCTGCATTCCTGGTAGAAATAACATTCACAAGGAAAGTGTGAAAGTTGCAGGTTCTGATGGCAGGGCCCCCTTACACACAATTCTCCAAAGACAAGGTGACTTTACAATACATCCACATTTTTTGTCTAACATGGTTTCTCAATTTCATTTGAGCCAGGAGGTATAATTACCTTTGTTCTTTCTTAAGCTGCATTCACCTCTGGAGGAGCAGCATCTCCATACATTAGATATCAGGTGATGTCTAGCCTTCTATCTGGACAGAACTAAACTATTTTGTGCTTTGCCTCACCTGTTTGTGTCATATGCAGATAATATGAAGTGTCAAGTGGTCTCCTCACAGACAAACTCTAGATGACTGCATATGAAATAGTTTCAACTTCTTTCCCTCAGCAGGCGCAAGCTTATTCAGTGAGAGCACAGGCAACGTCAATAGCATTCCTCAGTGACTTTTCCATATTGGACATTTGTAAGGCTGCTACCTGGTCATCTATCCATTTATAAACCGTTATGCCATTACTGATTCTTCCAGGGTGGATGCAACATTCGGAAGGGTGGTCCTACAGTCCTTGTTCTGTGCCCTGCCTCTGGGGCGGGAGGAAGAAAGGCCGTACTGCTTGTGAGTCACCTAAGTGGAATATGCGGTTGCATCTACTCAAAGAAGAAGAAACATGAAAAATTTGCATCTATTTAAAGAAACTGTAACCATGATTCTCCAAGATGTGATGCAGATGTAAATGGAGAAGCACATTAAGCTTTTATGGGGCCCTGGGCCAGAGAAAGTGGGGACCCCTCCCCACCCCTTTCGCCTGCAGTCCCTCCAACCCTCTTGCAAGGGAAATGGGATTGGGGCATGGGGGCTTGCCCCACTCCGCCCACCCAGCACTCCTGCCGCAGAGCGGGGTCGGGGTGCAGGGGCTTCCAGAGCGCCAGGTGGGCGAAGGGGGACAAGCTCCCGCGCCCTGACCCCCCAACTGGAGTACCGGGCATGCAGGGAGGCAAGCCTCCACACCTCAACCCCACTCTCCGGCAGTAGCGCGAGGTGGGCAGGCAGACAGGGGCAAGCCCTTGCGCCCCAACCCTGCTCTTTGGCAGGAGTGCCGGGCAGGTGCAGCGGGTCAGAGTTCCCATTTTTCTGGGAGTCCCCCAATTGGCCAGGGCCCCTGGGCATGGGTCCCATTGGCCCAGTGGCTAATCCGCTAATGTGTGTATTCTATAACCCACGCTCCATCCCCGCTGCATCAGAGTCTCATCTCCAGACGTTCAGTATGAAGGAACTGAGTGGGGCCTGGGGCAGCACCAACTCATATAGCTAGGGGAGGGTCTACTGGTCACAAGGTGCAAGTGCTACTCCTCTACAGGTCCAGTTACATAAATTCTCTGGCTCCAGCCCGCACACACCTAAGTGGAATACACGTATGCATCACATCTCGAAGAACCACAGTTACAGTTATTAACCATTTCATTCCTGTTCTAGAACAAAGGGTTTAATTCTTTGTAGTTTACTTCACTCCCTTTCCCAAATACATTGTAGAGCAGTATTTCAGTCTGAAGTTGTTGATTTGTCTCCAGGGTAAAGTTTAAGTTAGCCATTTAAACATTTGAGTTCATAGACACAGTCTTTGGAAGTTGTAATATAGATCTCAGTGATTTTCATCCTGTTACTTCTTAGGTTCAAATTCAAATAGCATTTCAACATATATGAAATTTTAAAACAAAAACAAAACTAATCAAGTTTCTGAAAGTAAAAATAGTTTTGGGCCTCCCAGTCTCTGGAATCATCTCTTTTTCTATTACAGATCTTCAGGGGAAAAAGTGTATATAAACCTGTATTCTAATTTTAATCACATTTAATTTTCTTTCTTAAAAATTCTGTGGTTAAAGGGCACCAGCTGCAGCTCTCCAAATCCCTGAAGTAAGCTTTGCTCAGAGAATATGCAAATAACAATGTACTCATGTGAGGACAATACCTTGGTGAACACTGTTATTAGTTTTTCCCGTTAGTTCTAGGCTTTGCTCCACTTTCTTTATTTCTTCCTCCACATTTAAGCCATTCAGGGCAGATTTAGTCTGGATGCCATTCTGCATTTCTGGAATAAAGTTGTCCTTATAACAGCCGTTAGTGACAATACTTTCCAAATCCTTAGCTGCTGCTGAGTCCTGCTTTACATTCTTATAGTCTGTGAAAGAACAAGGAAACCTTGCAAATAAAAAGCCATGTGACTTATGGTGCAAAACACATTTCTCCAGACAGTTGACTTTCCGATCTGCTGTGTATATCTTATATGGTCTGAATCTGATTTAGATTACATTTTTACTTGGAGTTAGGTTCACAGGGTTAGTTCTGCACCTTTAAATAAAATAAGCTTAAATGCAAAAAAAATCCTAAACTTTCATTCTACATAGCAAGCAAAACAGGTATTTTTAAATATAAAAGTAGCAAATCCACTGTAGCCCTCATCAGTTAGTAAAACTAAGAGGATTATTAGTTTTCTCATAGAAAAAAATATTAATGGCTAAGTTCTAAATGCATAGTTTTTCTTGGTTTTCATATGAGACCTGTATTTTCCTAAAATCCCCACAAACGCACACAAAGTCCTCACTGAAAAACTTTCCTTTTATCTTTCATTGAAGAAAAGGAAGAAATAGGATTTTTAATTCTGTGGTTGTATCCCATGCGCCTACATGCACTCACAGCCACCCACAAGATAAACAGGTCCTAAACATAAAACAGAATAACTATACACAGCCCACCTTAGGCCCTGATCTTGTAAGCTGTTATGTGCAGAGACACCCCTAATGAAATTAATGAGGCTCTCTATATATGCAGGGCTCTGCTTGTATGAAACAGGTTTTAGGGTTGTTGTCCTTAGTCCTTCACCTGGTAATTCAGGTTGAAAGGTGATCCCATTCTTCATATGTATTTTTCTGTGCACTTTGTATAAAACAAAATAAATTTACTGATGTATCTCACACATGACATTCAAGATTTACAGCCATTTAGGGGAGCAATACAGCCCTTTGTGTTGGAAAAGGTATAATAGTTCAGGACAAGAAACTACACCTTTTTCACTTCGTCGTATTTCTTTTTCCTCTTCTTCCTCTTCATGACCCTCTTCCTCTTCCGATTCTGCTCCACTGTCACTGCTCTCAGCTTTACCATTCACAGCCTTTGAATTTGGTGTGGAAGTCATAACATTACCAAGGTCTAAAAACAAACGTTAAAAAGACAAGAATTTTAGTATTTATTTTAAAGCCACAATTTAGAAGTGTTATTTAATAGCAATTTATAGAATTTTCAGACTAGAACATTTCTCCAATACGCTCAATTTAATTCTATCTTATTTCATTTTTTAATTATCATCCTCCTTACTGTCACTCACCACACAACATCTGTGTGTAACTGCAGATGAATTGCTTCCTCTGAATCAGATCAAAAACAGTATAGGAACTAACTAGCAAAAAACACTATTCTTGCTATAATGCTAACATCAAAGATGTGGAAAATATTACCCCGTTTATAGCACTACAGTAGTAACACTATAGGGAAGACTGAGATGGCCATTCTGTTCTAAGCCTATGCGTCTGTATTTCTCTAAAAGTTCCCGTTGGGTTTAAATGTCTCAAATTTTCTCTCAGCTCAAAAGTGAATTTTGAAAAAAAGTTTTGTAAAACCCCATTCACTCCTGTGAGTAGTATAAATGTGAAGAGGATACAGTTTTTAACATTTATTTTGGCATTCTAACACAAATGGCTTATCCTTACTACTTCAGCTCTACTATACGATAAAGTGAGACATCAGTGAAATCAAGTGCCTTTCAACTGTTTGAAGAAAATTCACTTAAGGAAGTGTTCTCTTTGAAAGATGATATAGTAGGCATTATTTTTCTTTAATGATTTAAACAGACACCAGTTGTGGTCTTTAGACTTGCATTCACATGCTAACATCTATCTGGAGAAGTGTACATGAAAATAAATAGAGGTACACTGATTTCTATGATTAGATGCTGAAACAAACATACAGTGCACTTGTTGGAATGTCGAATTAAACACAGATTTTAAAAAGCAAACCTCACTGAAATAAACATTTCAATACGGCCAAGGCTATGGATATAAAATTGATCTCCACACCTCCCATCATTTGAAGGATCATATATTAAAATAAACATGTTTATTTTAATGTGCAATCAATTGGGTATTCTCTTTTAAAAACAACAGGAAAGTCAATTGAGAATATTCTCTCAATTCTACCACACTGGACACATATATTAAGACATACATTGATGTTGGGCAATAAAAGTACAAAATAATAAGGGGACAGAGTTACAGTGCAACCCTTAAACTTTTTAACTTAATATTAAGGCTGAATTCTTGTCTGTTTTAACTGTCAGCCTTATCACTGTATTAGCGCAGTTTTTACATTAACTTTGTCCGAACAATGAAGGATTAATTCTTAAATTTGGGTTGCATAATAATATACAATCATATTAGACATATTAAACCTGCTCTAATATTTTCTTTGCTGCAATGTAATTTAGCATTCAGAGTTTTCTACATAAACTAACCTTCGGGTGAGGAGGGAGGCAGGCAGGCTGGCTAGCCACACTCCTCTAATTTCAAGAAACTATGGCCTAATTTGATCACTGTCAAGAGTATGAGCGAACATATGATCTCTTGCTCCCCATATTCCTATTCAACAAAACTTGCTTGTAAGGAAACCTGTTTTGCAAAATGGAAAGTCCCAGCATTTTCCCAATATATTATTGAGGAATTGTGCCCCATTTACAGTGAAGTACAACTGAGGATATTTTATTTTGGGGCAGGGGAGATGGGGAGGCTAATGATGACATTTCTCAGGTTCCCGGCAATATGAACAGCAGCAAAAGGCAGGGAAGCTTTCCTGCTACCACCTTTCCCCGTGAAATAAAAAGGTGCAACCAAGTACCCTGCCCAGTCATGTGGGATCTAAACAGGGAATACAAGGAAAGGAGGTGGCTCCATGCACCATGTTTTTGTTGAGAGCAGGAGAGGGAGAACTAAAATCTGGAACCTTTGAACTATACCCAGATTGCTGTAAGCCATAACCTCACCATAAGTGCATTCTATGGTATTTACTCTTTTCTTTTTGTACTGTAGAGGCTTGCCGTAATTAAGCATACACTCTCCTCACTGAGCTCTAACCCCAGCCAGAACAAATACTAAGGAGACCGTAACCATTTGGAATGAGGTTAATTTGGGCAATATGTTATCAAAGTTGGAATTAGGGAAGGGCACTAGGGGTAATAGCTCTACTCTTATGAAAAGTGCTATGGAATATCTGAATGATCAGGGCCTTTGTTTACTTCTCACCCAAAAGGTCACGTCCAGCAGCACAGTGCTCCCTAAGATCATTCTGAGGCATCCATTCAATGCTGAACCAGAGGAAGAGCACCACACGTGATAGCTGGTCATCACCAATACTTCTGTGGTACCCTTGCTTTGCATGCTTTTCATCACAGGTGTCCCACCAATGTCCTGACCAGGTTCAACACTATTTAACTTAATATGTCTCACAAGATCAGAGCCCAAAGTAGTATGGCTGCTAGCATCCTCCTCCTTATCCTGTACCAGCACCAGTGGAACACTACTAACTTTGTACATGATAGATTGACGAATATAATGCTATTCAGTACCACTAGTCAGAACCACTGGACGGTATCCGGGGCTCACATGCCATAAGAGGGTTCTGGCTACCTTTTGAGGAATGTGCTTTTATAGTAGAGGGGGGAGTGGCAGAAAGCTTTTTAAACTTGTAGGTCACTTTGTGCTAATTTTGAATCCCCCCCCCCCCACTTTTCCATTCTCATTACCCCCATCAGACTGCAGGACTGAAATGGAGGAAAGAAAAAGGCACATCTTGCCAAACTTCCTGAGCCCTATACATTCTTCTGTCAGCTATACAAATCACTAAAGCAATTTTGGAAGAGTAATACACTAGGCACATTCCTAACAGGAACCCCATTATGCTGCTGTTTTGGGATGGTGACACATACCAGGATTCTGGCTTAGCATGGGCAGTGTCCTCTTATCAAGAGGACCTGGTATACCTCTGTTCACATCCCATCCTCTGGGTTTTTCCACGCATCATTTCAAAAATCTTAAATAAAATCCTTTGTCTTCTAGATTGGTACAAGTTTCTCTCATGAAACTATAACAGTCATAAAGATTGTTGGAAACCCATCAATGGCAGTTTGTGCAATACTGCACATGCTCATTATCATTACCTTCACTAATAACTGGCTGTGTAGACCCCACACCTTAGATGACAGTGGTTATTTTATCCCCTTGGGAGAGGCCATAAAATATCTTATGCTTCCTCATACTATAGCACCGGGATGTTAAATAATCTTTGATATGCTAAGTTAAGTGGCCTGCAGTCATACCACCTTGTGAAGTAACTCCCTCCGTTCTTCAAAGCTAAGCAGGTTCAGGCCAGTTCAATTCTTAGATGGCAGACCTCAAACAAACACCCAAATGCTGCAGGATGTAATCTTGGTAATTGAGTATGTGGTATTTTTTTCTGACCTTTTGCAATCATTACAGATCACATAGCACTTTGCTTCTGAAAATGAATGCTTAATGGTAGTGTCCTGGTTCACTTCCAAGCTACACAATTACATTTTGCCAACTTAAATTCTCTCTGCATTGCTTACAGAATTGTTTGCTTCCTTTCATGAACAGCTGCATCCTTCTACTGTCTTTCAATGAAGGGTGGAGTGATTACAGTGTCTATCACTTCTCATGAGATGTTGTGAAGCTTAGATAATCTTTGTAAGGCCCATTGATCTTTGGATGAAAAGCATATAAAAAGGTCAAAGTAGTATTATTTGTGCAGTCCATGGGACAGGAACAATTGAAAATTTGATATAATAGATGATGGTGTCAGAGTGGTACTTCAGCATGTTGTCAGAATGCAACTCAATCTCCTTCAAGCTCTCCTAATACAAAGTGCAACTTACTGCTGCAAAGGAAATTTTCATGGTTGTGCTCTCTGCCCAACATATGCGCAGTGTAGCAGCTGGCTGTGCAATCATCTGCTCTACTTATTGCAATTATCACCACAAGTAAATAAGAGACCAAGAGAGGATTCTATCAAACAGAGACAGAACAAACCATTTGGACCTCTATTTTTACATTTACCAGTGTTTTATCCACTCGTTTTAGATGTGGCTTTACATTAACCAGAAGTGCCTTCAACACTTCCCCTGTAGAATTTATCCCAAAGGCTGCTGGATCTTCTTGACAGTAAGATTTCACCCTTTTCTAATTTATTCTTCCTAATCTTAGTTATACCTTATAACAGTGGTTTTCAAACTGCGGGTCACGACCCAGTACTGGGTCACGGAATGTAAGGCACTGGGTCACGGCGACTCTGGTCAGCACCGCCAACCAGACTATTAAAAGTCCTGTCAGATATGCTGCCTAGCTAAGGCAGGCTAGTCTCTACCTGTTCTGACGCTGCGCTGCGCCCTGGAAGCGGCCAGCAGCACGTTTGGCTCCTAGGTGGGGGGAGGGGGTCACAGGGCTCCAGGCGCTGCCCCCGCCCCAAGCACCAGCTCCGCAATCCTGGGAACTGGGAGGGCAGTGCCTGCAGACGAGAGTCACACAGAGCCGCTTGCACACCTTCGCTTAGGAGCCAGACCTGCTGCTGGCCATTTCCAGGGCGCAGCGTGGTCCGCGGTGCCAGGACAGGCAGGAAGCCGGCCTCTGCACCACCACTGACTGGGAGCCACCCAAGGTAACCCCATGCCCCAATCCCCTGCCCCAGCCCTGAGCTCCCACAAACCGAGCCCCTTCCTGCACCCCAAACCCCTCATCCCCAGCCCCACCTCAGAGCCCTGACCCCCTTCTGCACTCTAACCCCCTGCCCCAGCCCAGAGCCCCCTCCCACACCCTGAACCCCTCATTCCCAGCCCCATGCCGCAGCCCTCACCCCCCACACTCCAGCCCTAAGCCCCTCCCACACCCCTCATCCCCAGGTCTATTGGGTCGTAGGCATCAACAATTTTCTTCAGCTGGGTCGCCAGAAAAAAAAGTTGGAAAACCACTGCCTTATAATATAGTAAATAATCACTCTCCCTCCTTGCTGTTTATACCCTTGAAATCTTTGGAGACTAATCCTGTCCACACTCCTCCTGCACCTGAGGCACATCCAGAGCTGTTCTTATACTACAAAAAAAAAAAAAAAAAAGTTCTTATCTGAATTCCAAACAGCTATTTGGTCAATCACATTGATGTCTTTTTAGTCACTGGTTTTGAGCATCCACAAACAGCTTTTTGTTGGTATGAATCCTGTAGGAATGGCTGTTTTTTATACAAATACCTGTACGGATATGCAACAAAGCTATTCAGAGGCAATAGCTGAGTCTGTATCACCTTTGTGCTTTTAGTCTCACCAAGTGCAGAGAATAGGGACACCCACTCCTCCCTTACCTGTGCCATTCCCTCCTCACAGAAAGGCGCTTGGACTTTCAGAAATGTCCCCCTCCCCCAATCCCATGGATGGCAAACTAGCACCAAGTAGGTACCTAAAATCCCTTCTGCGTGGGAAAGATGTGATCTGTGTCTGGAAGGTCCACTGCACCCAGGTGGGCGGGAGGGGGGGAGCCACAATTGCACTCCATGTTTTGCACCAGAAAAACTAAGGAATGAGGGGAGAGAGAGAAAGTCTGTTTTAAAGCCACAGAAAACTGGATCCCTGGGTCACCTATACCCCAGGCACTTCAATCTACAATGGACTGAGTAGCCTGTATCAAAAGTTGCTCCCCCTGCACTAGGTGAACAAAGCTATCCCAGGCTTACTAGCTAAAGGGCTTTTTAAAATGCCTAGATTAATCACAGCCTCATGGGTTACACAGATGATTTCTTTTCCATACATATTTGAGGCCCCGAGTAGAGTCATGTTTTTGCTTCTACAATAAGGCTTTTGTGCATGAAGCACTTTACCCCATGCTGACTGGATACATTTCCAACACCAATCAAAGAGAGAACTACCTACATCTGTTCTTTTCTATTGCCTATTCTATATAGACCATTTTACTATTTTGTCTTTTTTGCTGTCCTTCATAAGCACAGCCTTTAGAGAAACCTATGCTTTCACATCATGATACCAGAGCTAATTAAGTACAAACCTGATCTGTAAACTGTAATGCTCTGCACATATATTATACAGCATATGCACAGGTTCACTAAACCTCCTTTATTAATGTTAGATGAGGGGGCTTCTGACTCTCAGCCTTTCTTGTAGTGGATAGAACAGCTGGTTCTAGACAGAGAATCTTGGGCCAGTGACTGATTATTAACAATGACACTAATTGTTTACTCAGTACACCCTGAAGCAGAAAACAGCCAGGCAACTGAGGCAAGAAAAAGGAAAACATTAGGCTTTTCTTTTAAACATTTAAATAAGGCAAGAGAAAGGAGGAGGAATGAAATTTTCCTCTTCACACTTTCTCCAAAGCGGTTTATTTTTATATTTTAACATATTGTTATAGCACCAACACAGTGTGAGCAGTGAAATATTCTCTAATACCGCACAAGAGAATTGGAGAGTGTGTGAGGGAGTGGGAGGCTCAGTTTCTCAGGTCTTATTACACTGGAGCCATTGTGGTTGAAGCTTCATCAGTGCAACCTCCAAGTGCAGACAAGGCAAGCTGAGATTTGCACCCCTGGTGCCCAAAACTGGGATATACCCTTCTGACTTCCACTAATCATGCCTTTAATCCTTTGTTTTGTAAGAAGCTCATCCTGCAGAGAGTAACAGTATAATACTGGAAGGTTTTAATTCACATATTAAATGCTAACTGACTTCCTACTACTACCCCTGACAAAACATACTGAATATAACTCTAAATTGTAAGAGGAAACTGAGGTTTAAAGACATCCCTCATCCACCAATCCTAAATTTTTATTCCCCCTCTGAATGTGGTACTCTGCTTTGGTGCAGTTTCCCATCCAAACCACCCTGCTAAAGCACCCATAAACTCTATGGTAACACAGGTTGCAATTTCTCTCATCTGCTGGTAAAGCCTTAGATACTATAAATACTTCTTTCTTGGGTTATAGTGTCAGGGTTCCTTTGCCACTCTGAACTCTAGGGTACAGATGTGGGGACCCGTATGAAAAACCCCCTAAGCTTATTTTTACCAGCTTAGGTTACAATCTGGTATGCTGCCACCACTAAGCGATTTAACAAAGAATCAGGGAAGAGATCACCTGGAGACATCTCCCAAAATATCCCCCCAAGCCCTTACACCCCCTTTCCTGGGGAGGCTTGAGAACATGCGCACAAACCAGCCTCGGATTTTTAAGACCCAAAAAACCCAATCAGATTCTTAAAAAACAGAACTTTATTGGAAGAACAAAAAAAGATAAGAGAACAACTCTGTAAGATCAGAATGGAAGATAATCTTACAGGCAGTCAGATTCAAAACATAGAGAATCCCTCTAGGCAAAACCTTAAATTACAAAAAGACACATTTCCTCCAGCACAGCGAATTTCACAAGCCAAAACAAGAAAACCTAACGTATTTTCTAGCTAGATTACTTACTAACTTTACAGGAGTTGGAGGGCTTGCATCCTTGATCTGTTCCCGGCAAAGGTATCACACAGACAGACAAAAGCCTCCCCCTACCCATTTGAAAGTATCTTGTTCCCCCATTGGTCATTTCTTGGTCAGATGATAGCCAGGTTACCTGAGCTTCTTAACCCTTTACAGGTAAGAGGATTTTATAGTACTGTATCAGAGCTTCTTAACCCCTTCCCTTTACATTTATGACATAGGGTTATCATAAAAATCCGAAGAAAACAATTATAAACAAGCATGTTTGATGGCAAACACTGCAGAAATAAATCAAACATAAAACAAAGAAGAGGATGTTTCACAATAAAGCAAGCTGGGGAAAGTGTGACACTGAAAGCACAAATACAAATAAAGACTGGTGCAACTGACATGAAAGGCTTTCTGAAAAATGCAACTACTTAAAAGCAAACAATTATTACTACCTTCTGAAAGCAAGTTTCGTTAGAAAAAAGGTAAAGAAAATTATTTTTTTCAAGTGGGATTTCTCTTCCAGGCTTGCCTATGTACACATTTCTGCACCAACAGCTGTCTTCCAGCCAGAGATATGGTCTCCAAGCATACCCATGACTTCAGTGAATACTATTATTACTATAGCATCTAGGATCTTTAAAGCCTAAATACTGAATGAAATGTAGGAAGATAGCTGAGAAAATAGCTTTACAGCCACCACTGTAGTTACATCAATGCAAATTTCTGGTACAGGCAAGGGTAGCTGTGATTTACACCAGTGTTCCCAGAAACTTGGGTATATTGCAACAGTTCAGATCATGACTTCCCTTACCTACAGTAGGAGCTTGTATTGGTGCAGCTATGTCAATGGTTGGAATCTGGACAAATTCCCACAAAGACAAGTACTCTTCAGGTTGACAGGGCCGAACAGTAGTACAGTGGTACCATGTTCTGCTTCTAAGGGGAGCGTAAAGGTGAGTGCATTTCATGATCTTATACAACCATGTGGTGTACAACCTCTAGCAGCACTGAAGTCCACACCTAATTTTCATATAGGTTTATACGGCATTTTAATTAATGTAAAGGCACACAGTTATTTTTAATTAATAAAGCACTGTAAGTGTACAAAAATAGCATTTTAAACAGACAGTGTGTTGCAGGGTACAGAGAAAATTCTATCAATCAGGAGACTGCTTCACAAAAGCTAATTTCTTGAGGGTCTGGCTAAATCTTTGAGGTGGCTATGAACATTATGAAATTGAGCTGATTAGGTGACTGCTGTTTGGATTTATTCAGATTAACGATATGAAGTCTTGTTCACAAATAAGTAGTCTCAAAGAAGGTTATAGTAATGAGTTAGCTTTGTAACTCTGGACATCTGTCACTTGCCCAGCATTTACAGAAAAATTGAAAAAAAAATTCTTTCATGAAACCTGGATCAGATCACTGTAATTGAATCAATCCTAGCTAATCTTTGACTTCAGTTTCTTCAGCCTCAGGTGGAAGAGAATCTTTAAAAAACTTGATCTCTTTTGTCCTTCTGAAAGTCTCTGAACCATTGATCAATGTTATTTTAACACTAGAACATAATAATGGCCATATTGGGTCACAATCAATGATCCTTCTAGCCCACCATCCTGTCTTCCGACAGTGGCCAATGCCAGATGCTTCAGAGGGAACTAACAGAACAGGCCAATTATTGCATGATCCATCCCGTCGTCCAGTCCCAGCATCTGGCAGTCAGAGGCTTAGGGACACCCAGAGCCTGGGGTTGCATTCCTGACCATCTTGACCAATAGCCATTGATGGCCCTACCCCTCCATGAACTTACCTAATTCTTTTTTGCACTCAGTTATACTTTTGTCCTTCATAACATCCCCTGGCAACAAGTTCCACAAGTTGACAGTGCATTGTATGAAGAAGTGCTTCCTTTTCTTTGTTTTAAACCTGCTGCCTATTAATTTCATTGGGTGACCCCTTGTTCTTGTGTTATGTGAAGGGGTACTTCCTTATCCACTTTCTCCACATCATGCATGACTTTATAGAAACTTCTTGATCTATTCAGCATAGGGCTGACTGTCACATTTTTTGAGCATTTGTCCGGAAGTCAGAAAATAGAAAAAGTCATTTATCTGAAGTAGCAATATTGCAGCTAAAAACAAAGAGGTCCTTCACCAATGTTCTGCCCTCTGCTGCTACAGCAGCTGCAAGCATAGTTGCTCACTCTCTTTTAAAACCCTAACAGCTGCAAGCAAAGGGTTTACATTCTTCTTTGAAGTTTAGCGTTTTTATATAACTGAAAATATTTTTGTGGACTGTTGATAGTCAAGAAGTGACTTAATACTTGCAGAGGAAGAAATACTCAGAGCCCTGCAGAGTTTGCGGCAGAATGAGCCTTCAACATAAACAAACTTCCCAGGATAAATGTTGCTTTGACTCCTTGATCTGTTCAGACTATCTACCGCAGAGGTAGATACTCTCTACCTCGAAGTCTGATTGTCTACTCACCTCCCACTACCCACTCTGGCTGGTATTCCACTTCTCCAGAGGTAAAGGGTACTAGCCCAAGGCTGTGGATTGTATTCCACAGACCTAATAGACTATCTTCTGTGTGGTCTGTCTAAATATATTAGATAAATGTTGATTAACTATACTACTACTGGTCATTTAAACAAATAGCTAGTTTCAGGCTTCAGAGTTAACTCTTCAGTTAGATGTGAGGAGGGAGTTCACACAGTTCAGAATCCTCTGTACAGTAAGACAGTACTGCAGCAGTTTACATTTGGAAAGTTTCCTTTGCAAGTACAGGGAGCAGAAACTTCAATGGAAAAAAAAAGTCAAAAGCTTAAACGCTGCAGTAACAGGGGCCATCAATGAGCTACAGGAAACACCCTGGCAAGCCAAAGTTGTGGACCATGATTCTGCTGCAATCTTTCACTAATTCAAGAGTTACATTGATGTGCCTTTGACGGAGACATGTCCAGTTTTTAGGTAAAGATAACTGCCTTAGTACTGAGATTAAATGTTGCATCTAGCTAGGTGAAGATAACTACACCAGTTTGTATTTCTAAGTTTATTTCTAGGTAGTTCCTGTAGCTTTGAGTACAGGAATTACAATTCCCAGGATGCATTGGGGACAGGGAAGACCAGAAGGAGAAAGAGGAGAAGAAAGGAAAAATGTGAGCTCTGTGAAAGAATGAGGGGAATAAACCTTACCTTTGCCGTTATCATAGAACCACAGGGAAAGAAGGGACAGCAAGGGTCATCTAATCTAACTCCCTGCCAAGATGTTGGATTTGTTGAGTCTAAACCATTGAAGACAAATGGCTATCCAGCTTCCTTTTGAAAACCTCCAGCAAAGGAGCTTCTACAACCTCCTCAGGCAATCTTCTGTCCTTCTGTTCTTACAGTTAGAAAGATTTTCCCTGAGATTTAATCTAAAACTGTGATGCTGTAGTTTGAACCCATTGCCTCTTGTAGCAAGAGAGAACGACTTTTTTCCGTCTTTTTTTTATGGCAGCCTTTCAAGTATTTGAAGATTGCTACCATGTCCCCCTCTCAATCTCCTCTTTTCCAAACGAAACGTACCCAGTTCCTTCAGCCTTTGCTCATACGGCTTACATTCCATCCCTTTGATCATTTTTGTCACTTGCCTCTGGATCCTTTCCAGTTTCTCCACATCCTTTCTATACAATGGTGACCAAAACTGGACACAGTACTCCAGTTGAGGCCTGACCAGTGCCAAGTAGAGCGGTACTATTGCCTCCAATGACTTGCATGCTATTCCTTGCTAATGCCTAAAATTGCATTTGCTTTTTTTGCAATAGCATTGCATTGCTGATTCATGTTGAGGTTGTGATCTATCACAATTCCCAGATCCTTCTCAGCAGTGCTACTGCCAAACCAGTTATCCCCCATTTTGTATGTGTGCATTTGGTTTTTCTTCCCTGAGTGTAGAACTTATATTTGTCTTTTTTGAATTTCATTTTGTTGACTATAACCCTGTTCTTCAATTTATCAAGATCCCTCTGAATTTTAGCTCTATCGTAGAATCATAGAATATCAGGGTTAGAAGGGACCTCAGGAGGTCATCTAGTCCAACCCCCTGCTCAAAGCAGGACCAATCCCCAACTAAATCATCCCAGCCAGGGTTTTGTCAAGCCTGACCTTAAAAACCTCAAAGGAAGGAGATTCCACCACCTCCCTAGGTAACGCATTCCAGTGCTTCACCACCCTCCTAGTGAAAAAGTTTTTCCTAATATCCAACCTAAACCTCCCCCACTGCAACTTGAGACCATTACTCCTTGCTCGGTCATCTGCTACCACTGAGAACAGTCTAGAGCCATCCTCTTTGGAACCCCCTTTCAGGTAGTTGAAAGCAGCTATCAAATCCCCCCTCATTCTTCTCTTCCACAGACTAAACAATCCCAGTTCCTTCAGCCTCTCCTCATAAGTCATGTTTTCCAGTCCCCTAATCATTTTTGTTGCCCTCTGCTGGACGTTTTCCAATTTTTCCACACCCTTCTTGTAGTGTGGGGCCCAAAACTGGACACAGTACTCCAGATGAGGCCTCACCAATGTCAAATAGAGGGGAACGATCACGTCCCTCAATCTGCTGGCAATGCCCCTACTTATACATCCCAAAATGCCATTGGCCTTCTTGGCAACAACAGCATACTGTTGACTCATATCGAGCTTCTCGTCCACTGTAACCTCTAGGTCCTTTTCTGCAGAACTGCTGCCAAGCCATTCGGTCCCTTCTAAGTGTCGGCAAACCCCCCTAAGATGTGTGTCATCTGCAAATTTATCAGTATGCTCTGTATTCCTACATTCTGGTCATTAATAAAGATGTTAAACAACACTGGGCCCAGAACAGATCCCTGTGGAATCCCACTTGAAACCTCCCTCTAATCGGACATCATTCCATTAACAGTTACTCTTTGTTTGCAATTGTTTAACCAATTATGTATTGAGCTTCCTGAGTTTTCCTCAAAGAGGTTCAAGTACAAAAGAAACTGGCGATGAGCATAGAAGAACCACAGATAAACAGAACTCTAATTCAGGGGTCAGCAACCTGCAGCACGCAAGATTATTTTGAGTGGCACTCACACTGCCTGGGTCCCGGCCAATGGTCCCGGGGGCTCTGCTGCCAGCCCGGGGTCCTACTGCTGGCCCCCTGCCACCCAGAGTTCCATCTGCCAGCCCCCGTTCAGCCAGCTGCCGGACCCAGGTCCTGGCCGCTCTGCTGCCATCCTCGGGTCTCAGCCGCCAGCCTGGGGCTCTGCAGCCACCCCCAGCTGTGGCCCACTGGCCCCAGAGGGGTGCAGATAGGGGTAAGAGGAGGCACAGCTCAGCACGCCCACCTTAAAAATTGTTCCAGCGCCACTGTACTGGGATATTTTTAAGTCCTGATTTGCTGCTTACATCATTATCACGTCACATGGAACAGCACATTGCGTTTGACGTTGTGCGTGCCATCTGTCGTGATTTTTCTCCCCACTGTAAGTTGAGGTGCACATCTGACAAAACGTCAGCTCCTAAGAAAGCAAAGTTAGATGTCCTTTCACTTCACTTCACAGAACATTTGGTGGCTAAGTCGTGGCAAAGTTTTGGTGCACTTTGTATACTGTTTTGATGCGATTAAGGCCTTTTTGTCAGAAAAAGGACAAAACTACCCTGAACTGGATGACGACAAATGGCTGTGTAAGCTCATGTTTCTAACTGACATCACCACTCACCTAATCGAACTCAATTTCCACCTCCAGGGTGCAGGGCAAACGGTTCTGGATCTTTACGAAATCCTGGAAGGCATTTGTTGTAAAACTAGAAGTCTTTTCTCGGGATATTCGAACATCAACTTTCTGCTACTTCCAACACATAAAAGAGCTATCGACACGTTGCACTGTCAGTGTCAATGAGATTGGAATGTACATGTAAGAACTGGAATCAGAATTTTCTGACAGATTTCAAGATTTTCAGCAATTTGGCCCAATGCTTTTGTTTCCAATTAAACCTGAAAAGTTCAACGAAAGCGACTCGGATTTGTCTGTATTTCAGTGGATGGGTGTTGAAGATTTTGAAATGAAGCTCATTCAGTTAAAAAGCTCAGAATTGTGGGTATCAAAGTTTGGAGATCTGCAGAGTGCACTTAAAGCTACTGAGAGAGCTCATGGGGCCTCTATTCTGACCTGCTGGATGTCCCTGACAGTGAAATTTAACTGTTTGAAGAAAATTGCGTTTGCAATGCTTTCAGCATTTGGATCCATATACCTGTGTGAACAGGTATTTTCACACATGAAATCTGTCCTCTGTCCCTCTTGGAGCTGGTTAACAACTGATCCCTCAGAAACCTGTGTGCAGCTTAAACTATCCAAATACGTGCCAGACATTGGAAAACTCAGCAAGGAAAAGCAAGGGCAAGGATCACACTAAACTGATAAGGTCTGCATTTTAATTTAATTTTAAATGAAGCTTCTTAAACATTTAAAAAACCTTATTTACTTTAGATCCAACAATAGTTTAGTTATATATTATAGCGAGACCCCTTCTAAAAACATTAAAAAGTATTACTGGCTCTCGAAACCTTAAATTAGAGTGAATAAATGAAGACTTGGCACACCACTTCTGATAGGTTGCCAACCCCTGCTCTAATTTATCCAAATGCCTCATGATTCCCTGCTGCTCTGAGACGCTGTTGCTGCTCCCAGGGAAACTCCACCGGCCTGTAGCCTGCTACTGTCTGCAACTTGCTGAAAAGACAAATTTAAAGGGGCAGTGTCTATTTTTTCATAGTCCTCATTTTTCACAGCTAAAGCATTCCTCTGCAGTTCTGAATACCCCAGCTGCACCAAGAACAAGTACAGGTCCAGTCAATCATTTCTGTGACCAGCATTTCTTACCAACAAATTCTTCTCCATGTTCCTTGCTCAAATCACTTGACGTCTCCAACTTGCCTCCACCACACTTATTACCATGACATAAGTTTCACCTCCACCATTCTTCATGCGTATCCCAAAAGATCCTCTGCTCCCATGGAAACAATGGAAGTCTTACTTCAGCAAGCAACTTCTACTTACGTTCCAGAAAAGCGGAATGGCTTACTGCTTTATTGCCTTGGTCCTGATAGGCAACAAATCTTCAAGCATCTCCCTCCTCTTACTGACATACTGCAAGATGTGACTCCATATGATGCTGCTCTCTGAGCCCTGGATGATCATTTTAATCTTCTACTAAATGTGGTTGAATGCTTCAAGTTCTATTCCCGAGTACAGATACCTCACGAGCCCATCAACAACTATGTAACTGCATTACATGACCTGATTGCAACCTGTGAATTTGCCAGTTTTACAGATGAAATAATCAGAGACCAAATTGTCATGAAGATGAACAGTTCCAAATTCAGGAACAACTCCCCATGATAAAAGGGAACCATAGAAATTGCCTGACAAGCGAAGAGCACCATACATCATGCTAAATCACTTTCCATGACGCCAGATGTCTTCCAGCCTGCAGAGGTTAATGCAGTCCAAGATGACAGTATGGAAAGCTCCTTAGTCTACACTCTCAGTGCCTTTTGCCCTCCCACACGCCACATTGCTACCAATGCTACAGGTGCGGTGACCCTGGTCAGAGGCAGATTTTCAGGGCTATTCTGCGAAGAAGTCAGGATGCAAGAAGTACAACAACAACAAGACATTTTTCTAAAGTCTGCTGACGATGTTGTATCTAGAGTTCTCACAGATGAAGATGACGGCAAACTGAATCCCAAGGATGTTTTGAATGTGACAGGAGATCATCACACCAATCCACATTGAGTTGCTGGCCATGTAATGATGACGTTAGTGGATTCTGGTTTGCCTTTTACTGTAGTTCCCAACCAATTCTGCAATGTGCTTTGTGCCAGCTCCCAACCCATGCTGCATTCTCCAGACACATACCCCAGAGGGTATGGTGGATCTCCCATCCACATCAATAGCTATTTTACAACTATCCTTGAGTCCAAAGGCCATAATGCACAAGGGAAAAAAAAAATTTATGTACCCCAAAAGGGAGTTTCTATTTTAGGATGTAATCAAAGGGATCTTCAGATTATATTCGATCGAATAGTAGAGAACCTCTCCTGCAAACTGAGGATAGGCTACAACCAGAAATCATCTCTGACTTTCTAGAAGTTTTCACCGATACCAAAGATGTTCCCAAAAAGCTCAAGCACAAGATCCTGCTAAAAAAAACAATGCAATGTCTACGCAGCATAAAGTGCTAAACATACCAATTGCACAGAGACAACCAAAGAGGAAATTTCAAAACTATGTAAAGCAGATATCGCTGAACTAGTTGATTTATCAGAATGGGTTTCTCTTCATTCTCAAGAGGAAACCTAATGGTGCTATCTGCATATTTGTGGATTTGATAGATCTAAACTTCAACACTGTTCCGGATTGTCATCCTCTGCCCAACCTTGGTGAAATGCTGCTCAACTTAAAGGAGGCAAGAGTCTTTGTAACCCTTGATTTATTCTTAGCTTACCACCAGATCCCCTTAACGGAAGAATCCCACATGTACACATCTTTCATCACTCCAGAAGGTCCGTTCCAATTCAAAAAGATGCCACTTGGATTAGCCTCTGCAGCATCTGTATTCCAGAGAATGATGCATTGGATCTCTGGAGAGACAAGGGACGTTACTTTCAAGAAGATATTGTAATGTATGGCAAAGATGAATCCAAACAGGATCTCACCCTAAACAAGGTTATAGAAAAACTTCAATGACATGGACTTACCATCAACAAGAAGAAAAGTCAATTCCGTACCAACTTAGTGACAGAACTAGGACATACAACCAAAACCACACCATGTGAAAGCCATCTGTGATATAACAGAGCCAAACAATAAGGACAAACTTTAATCCGTCTTGGATTGTGTCAATACTATTCAAAGTCTATACAGCAATTTGCTATGAAAGTAGTTCCTTTGTATCATCTCCTAAAAAAGGATGTTATGTTTGAATGGGATGAAGTGTGCAAGAATAGCTTTAAACAAGATCAAATATGCAATTTCAACCAGGCCAACTCCAAGACCCTTTGATTCTGAGAAGCAAACGATTGTCACAACAGATGCTTGTGAGTATGGTCTTGAGCCACATCTTATCATGAGGATGCAATAGAGAAAGATGAATGGATTGTCACTGCACAAATCTCAAGGAATGATCACAGTCTCAGAGTGAGCAACAGCCATGAGAGAAGACAAGGCACTTTAGGACCTAAAGACTTCCATAGTCAATGGATGGCTTTACAGGAGGATGACATCAGAACACTTACAACCATGTAGAAACATATCACATGAGTTGCCCCTTATAAATTAATAGATTTTGAGAATTTACCATCTTTTGTGCCTATACTTCTGAAAGAATGACTGATTCTCCCGACACATAAAGGAAACCTGGGAATGAGTACAACCAAAAGACAACTGCAACACGACTTCTGGTGGCCAGGGATGGATGAGCAGCTTGAGGAAATAATCAAGAATTGCATGGCTTGTGCTAGTAGTGATAAGTCACAGAAACCTTCAGCATCCCTCTCACACCAGTTGACTATCCTAACTGTCCATGGGAGAAACCAGCTTGACATAATGGGATCATCTGAAGATTACCCTGTTATGCAAAGGTTTGCCATAGTAATGGTAGACTATCATTCAAAGCAGCTGGAAGTTACATTCACTGGAATGGTTACTGCTGAAACAGCGGTTAAGTTCATGTGATCAGTCTTTAGCCAAGAAGGATTTCCCAAGGAACTGATAATTGACAATAGAATACAATTAACCTGCTGAAATGCAACACTACTTCAGTAGCAATAGTATCAAGCGCAAAATAGTTTTTTTATACCAGTGGAGAATTAATGGTGTAGTTGAGAGAATGAACAGACTGGTTAAAGAAAGTCTTTAATTTACCAGTTTGCAAATGAGACCATAGAAAAAAACTTTATGTGAAACACTGTTTGCTTACAGGACCACTACACACTCAACAGGAGTATCACCCTTCAAACTGTTAGAGGATGTAAGGCCAATACGTGACTTACTATCTGTCAAATGATTATACAGTCTCCTTTTTCAACCAAACATTCAGGTGAAACTATTCATGAATGTTTTAAGAACAAAAAGGAGAAATACAGACAGTATGTAGATCATAAGAAAGGTGCTAAACCTCACAGCTTTAAATTGAAAATTTTGTTCATGTGAAGCTGCCATGCAGAGTCAAAAAAGGGCATTCAAGACATTCATGTCATCTGCAGCTAACAGAAATCTGAGGAGATTCCGCTGTATAAAGAAATGGAACATTTCAAGATTATCCACAGCTCATCAGCTAGCCGCTGACGAAGAGAATCACAGTTTCCACCTTGGACCAGAGAGCATCAATGACACAGATAGCGATGGTGGATAATCTATACTAGTAGGAATTGCTCCCTCACCTAGTCTCATTCCTGCCTCTCCGGGTATTAGAGGTGTAAGACAAAGGAGACTGCCAAAAAGATTGGAAAACTTTGTTACTGGACTTAAGTGATGGCTTGGATGCGACTGTTGAAAGTTTTACAATGATTATTCTAAAGGGAATTGTGTATTGTAGCTATCTAGGTGCACATAGCAACCCCAGATTGTGTGTGTAAATTTTGTTCCTAGTGGGTCCTATAACCTTGAGTCCAGGAACTACAATTCCCAGGATGCATGGGAGGAGAGCGAGAAGTGGAAGAAGATGGAAAGACAGAAAGAATGTGAGATTGGTGAAAGAGTGAGGGGAATAAACCTTACCTTTGCTGTTATCAAGCTTCCTGAGTTTTCCTCAAAGGGGAACAGTACAAAAATTAATATGGAGGAAAAATGGAGTGGGGGGGACTCAAAGAAGGCAGAGTGGCCCAAAGGATAAAACACTGGATTAGGATTATTAGAAGAATAGTATTGTAAGTACTAATTGGTATTTATAGCTTATTACTAAAATATTAATTTCTTCAGTGGACTGGGGTGGGAGTGAGGGAAGGATTTCTTCACATCCCCAATGTAATAATTTTGTGACAAAATTGAAAAGAAACTCACTATTAAGATTCTGAATCTATCTAAACCTATGCTAAAGTAATTAGATGTCACAGAGTTTCAGATTTGTGAATACTATGTACCACATCTGTTACAATATTGATAGAGCCAGATAAGGCTGAAACTTGAATTTCAACTCTGAAGTTTCTTGATATGGTTAGTTTGCCTCACTAATGTTATTTAAATTAGGATATAAATTTTCTGATGTTAACAAAATATACTTGTTGGAGTAACAAATTCAGGATCCATTGTATTTTGATCTGGGTCATCCAATTGGTCTTTTTTGTCTTTAGTTTCTATGATTCTGTTAGTTTAGATTTAGCTACTTTTTAAAAGTAGCTTTTGGCACTCTGTACCATAGATTCCAAGTGAGTCAATCCTTATTATGCAGATCACTAAACTGAATCTGCAGATACTCTGTTACAATCTTGCCTGCCAATCGAGCTGCCAAGCAGGCTAATTAAATACCAGACCTGAAGCATATGCAGTTTTAGTTGAAAAAAGTGACCCTGCTTTTAAAGTGGCCATTTAAAAATTCAGCCATTATTATTTTCTCTAAAATATACAAAAACTATTTGAACATATAACTGATTAGTTTAAACGCTGACAATTAATCAAAGCCATTTTTGAGTTGTAAAAATGTGAAAAGCACTTTAAACCAGTTTGTCACATTATTTTAAAAATTATATAAAAATTAAACTTTTTAAAAATTAAAAATTAGAACAGATCAATTTTTAAAAAATTGTTCCAAACATAGGCTACATATATCCAACTTTATCTTAAAGCTTTAGCTAGGTTTTAGACTCTTAAACCAAGATGTAGACAGACAACCTTACCTGTAATGTTTCAACAGTCTAATTATCAAAACATTTTCACAGAATCAACTATGAACTACAACAATGTTGTAAAATAATAGTTGCCACAGTGCCTTTTTACATAACTATGAAATTACTAGGTTTGCCACCTGTCAGATATTCACAGACTGTTAGACTAATCCCTTCTCCCTTGAACTCTAGCACTGGGCAATGCGGACTGCAAGTACAGGGGAGGAGATTACAGGTCCTTTATTATTTGTCTGTGGAATCCCATGCATACTTGTGCTGATGTATAAATAATAATTTAAAAAATTGCAGGAGAGCAAAAAAAGTTTCTCAAGATGGATGACAGAGAATAAATAGACTGCCAACTACAGTACACAGCTTGCCTGCACATACCCACATGCAGGATGCAGAAGAAAGGCAGAATTTAAAAGGCTGTTCTTATCAATAGAGAGGCAGAAACTGGATATTTTTTTAATTCTCTCTCAGCAACCAGAGGCTCTGCAGTGAAGTTTTCCTCTCCAGCACTGAAAACATTTGGTTAAATTCCAAACATGCTGTTGGACCTTCCTGTAGTGTTTTTATTTTTAAATAAAAATTAAAGGTGACAAACCCAGAAGTCTCAAGTGTTGCAGTGAATTACAGCACATAAAACAATGAAACAAATGGATTTACACAGAAATTTATCATTCCTACCTTCTAAATATTTAGAGACTTTCTCCAGTCGGACTGGCATATAGTAAAGGAATGAAATAGAAAGATGCAACATTTAGCTTTAAGAAACTATTTATAGAATTTAAACTGAGAATGAAATGTAAGTAAGTTTGTTAAGAGAGTCTAAATTTTTATTATTATTTACAGTACAAAATAAGGAGGAGGTATTTATTCAAACCTGATGTTAGGCCAGATGCTCTGTTCTTTTTATCCTCTACTATTTCATAGAATGGGCCTATCACTTGTAGTAATTCTTCAACTTTCTCCGTCATTGGCATACTCTCAAGAATCTGTACGAGTCCAAAATACAAAATGTCTTGTGAAACAATATATTAACGATTCATTTTATTTAACTTGGTGCCAAATTTCCTTATGTTCACTGCAATACTCATATAGCAATAACATGTCACAAAATAAATTTTATAACACTCTGTTCAACTCTGCATTTTAACATTATATAGCAGGGGTGGCCAACCTGGGGCTCCGGAGCCACATGCGGCTCTTCAGAAATTAATATGCGGCTCCTTGTCTAGGCACTGACTCCGGGGCTGGAGCTACAGGCGCCAACTTTCCAGTGTGCCGGGGGGTGCTCACTGCTCGACCCCTGGCTCTGCCCCCACTCCACCCCTTCCCGCCCCCTCCCCTGAGCCCGCTATGCCCTTGCTCCTCCCCCTCCCCCTCCCAGCCTCCTGAATGCCTTGAAACAGCTGATCAGGAGGTACAGGGAGGGATGGAGAGGCACTGATCAGCGGGGCTGCCATTGGGCAGCAGGCGCTGGGAGCCAGGGGGGAGCTGATGGGGGACTGCTGACATATTACTGTGGCTCTTTGACAACGTACATTGATAAATTCTGGCTCCTTCTCAGGCTCATATTGAATAAACTGTTTATTGTAGTTAAGGGAGCCCATCAGCATATCAATTACAAATTCCAACGTTTATTACCTCAGCAATTTCAAACTAAAGCAGGTAGAAGTTTGACAGACAGGGGGGTGTGATCATGTGCAATGTGCTTTTTAATCAGTTTTTCCTTGGGGAAAATGAAACTGAGGGAACTCCTTTCCAACATAATTTTCTTTTTATTTGACATATCCTATCCTCTTTTGGCTGGGTGCAAGCACCATGTTATGAGGTGCCCATTGTGCCCTTCTAATTTACCAGCTGCCACTGTCCACAGCAAAAAGCCCCCCAAATCAGAGGGACAGAATCAAAGTAAGGACATTCCAAAAATCACATGATCAAGACAGAAAATTAGGGTCCAACCCTGCTCCCTTGAAGTCAGTAGCAGCTGGATCAGGTTTTCAGTTTACTAATTCAACACACCCTAGCACCAGAACAAGCATTCATATCACAGCAAGGTGTGCAGTCAAACAGACATTCGGCAGAACAGAGATAGCAGAGAAGATACTGAAACTGGCAACAAAAAGTAATAGGTCTGCAGTTTTCTAATCCACCTGGGTAGCTTTTGCTGATTCCCCCTTTTAAGCAATAATTCCAGGAAAAGATGCAGGCAGCAGTGGCAGCAAACCCTCTTCCTGTAAGACAGCAGCAGTAGCTATGGTAAGCCCTTCCCAGACAAGGCACCAGGCAAGGTAGCAAGTAGTTGCAAAAGAAGCTACAGCAAACCATCTGCAAGCAAAAGCCCCACACAGATCAGCAGGAAACAGTAGCCATGGCAAACCCTGGCCATGCAAAACTCCAGGCTGACTGGCAGGTGGCAACAATAGCAATCAAAGCTAGTTTTGCAAACCAATCACAAGTTATCAAAAAAGCAAAACTCCCATTAAAGAGTAGCTTCAGTGAGTTTCCAATCCATTTTGTGCATAAACAGAACAAATTATTCTAAATTCTAAAGGGGGAAACGTGAACTGTTCAGATACGCTGCTGGAAATTAGTGAAAGAGATTTTACCACCTTTTCTTTTATACAGAAAATTAAAACTTTGTCACAGCCTAACTTGGTTTGCAGTGCATTTACATCTACATGCTGTGTTTTCAACTCAACTGAAAAAATTGCATCAAAACTTAAATATAAATGTCACTGCTGCTCTTCCACACACCTCACAAAAACTACCCACATAATCTGGACAATTCTCAGAATCATACTGGGCTTTAGCCACAACAAATTTTAAAAGAAGTTGTGTGGTGAAAGTCCTTTTGAAAGTGTATGTATACAGGTGAGCACTATTGGGGTGGAAGGACTCTGGCTCTTGTCTCAGTCTTATTTCAGCCTTGGCAGTAGGGAAGCTGCAAAGTAAACCTGATCACTAATCTTGTGTTTGGGTAAGGTAGGAGACTTTCACCTGCCCCGCCACTCCATACTCTTTCTGCACAGAGCCAGAATCAAAGGCTCTACCGGGCGGGGCTAATGTGGGCTAAACAAAAAATTGGGTGGGCTGCCCTATACATTTTGTTGGCACACGTACATGTGTGTTTTATCTATGTTATCCTCAAATAGGAGAACAAAAATATATACAGACAGATCCATTTTAAACTTCAGCTATGGCAGCTCACTGGTACAACATTTATTCACAGAAAATCAATAGAAAACAAAACTAAGCCAATAAATAAATAAACTAATAACAACCACCACCAACAAATGCAAACTTCTGGAAAAAAAATTACTGGTTAAATAATATTAATAGCTAATACTTTAAATTGGAGAACATACTGTTATTTTTAAAATAACCGTTTGCACACAGCAAAGTATGATATCTGGAAGATTTGGAGAGTCAGGGCCATAATACTACAACTCACACTGCGGTCATTCTGGAGCAGAAGGCCTCAGTGCTAGAAAGGGTTAAATGAGCACAGGTACTGTAGGAGGCATTACTGGGATACCTTCGGCTTAGGGCTGCTAACTTTCTGAGTGCAGAAAAACAAACACCCTTGTCCTGCCCCAAGGCCCCACCCCTTCTCTGAGGCCCCGCCCCCACTCACTCCATCCCCCCCCACCCCTCTTCCCCACCCTCACTCACTCATTTTCACTGGGCTGGGGCAGGAGGTTGGAGCGCAGGAGGGTTCCGGCCAGGGCTGTGGGCTCCTGGGTGAGGCCGGGGATGAGGGGTTTGGCATGCAGGAGGGGGCCCCAGGCTGGGGCCGAGGGGTTCGGAGTGTGAGATGGGTGCGGGTTCTAGGAGGGAGTTTGGAAATGGGAGGGGACTCAGGGCTGGGGTGCAGGAGGTGGTGTGGGCTCTGGGTAGCACTTACCTCAGGTGGCTCCAGGAAGCGTCTAGCATATCCCTGCAGCCCCTAGGTGCAAGGGAGGCCAGGGAGGTTCCATGCGTTGACCTCGCCCGCAGCTCCCATTGGCTTCAATTCCCGGCCAATGGGAACTGTGGAGCCAGAGCTCGGGGGCAGCGCGCGGAGCCTCCTTGGCCAGCCCTGCACGTAGGGGCTGTTGGGACATGCCAGCCACTTCTGGGAGCCACGCAGAGCCAGGGCAGGCAGGGAGCCTGCCTTAGCACTGCTTCATCACCGACCGGAATTTTAACGGCCCAGTCAGTAGTGCTGACCAGAGCCGCCAGGGTCCCGGTTTTCGACCAGAACACCCAGTCGAAAAGGACGCCTGGCAACCCTACTTTGGCTCGGTCTTCCATCCCTGGCAGCAGCTGCAGGAGGCTGTGGGCAGGAAGGGGGATGGATGTTTAGTCTATGGCGATGAAGCTTCCCCTGGGGGAGGCTAACTTCCTGTCCTGCCTCTTCTGCCATGGCCCCCACACACACTCCACCCCCGCTCCACCACGGGCCCTCGCTCTCCCTCATTATACCTGCTGCCCATGTTTACTTTAACTGTGATTCCAGAGGCTAGTAAGGCACCTGAAAAGTCTAGGGTTTTTGCAGATAATAACTTAGAAATTAGCTGACAAGAGCACTGCATCTCATTCCTATATAAAGAAAGAAAAAAATATACACAAATACCAATTAAAGCCATATTTTAAGTTTATATGTAAAATTTAGAACAATCAGGAGATAATACAGCAAAATATTCCCAATCGTAAACCTTGAGGTATCAGTTTTGGAGCCTTAACACAGATATCAGAAAGACAAGTTTGATACTTTGTACACTATCTTTAGTGGAGCTAAATAAAAATAAATCAAATCTGATTACTTTCTCTAACAGACACACTGTATTACTGCCATTATTGCCTCCAATATCATCAACAGTTTTTCACTCCACTAAAAACTATTTTAATTTTCACATACATGATTAAAGTTTTTCTCTTTTATTAAGACAGGAATTTATTTTTCTACTTATTTTTGCATTTATGTTTGCCAGTCACAATCATGTATGTGACTCTCTAACATTTAACTCCATCATCACTATTAGTGTCAGACTTGGAACTGCATTTATTTTTGTACAAATTTTAAGTTACTTTACAGTGTCTAAAGTTGTGTTTTTAGATAATGTTTTTTTCTTTTTTAAACTGGCATTGTTAAGGTGAGTACAAGCCAAATTTACATTCTAGAAGGATACTATTATTTGATTGTACCACTTTAAATAATGAATGACAAAGCACAATATGGCAATAAAAGTAATAATGATAATTACTCCAGCCAGGACAGGTTAGGCATTTTAGAAATTACTACTCAAAAAATTAAATTTAACTTTGAAAAGAATAAAATGACAGAGAATATATATTTCAGTAGGAAGTACCAAGAAATTACAAACAATAATAATAATAATAATATTACAAGTGTGAGAGACTGCAGAGGCGAGAGAGTGGGAAACGGTGTGTGAGAGACTGGGAGAGCGTGTTGGAGGGAGAGTGTGTGTGAAACTGTGTGTGTGCCAGCGTGCTGTCTCTTTAAGCCGAGCACCCAGGAGCCTGAATGCTTGTTCAGCAGCAGCCACAGCTCCCACTCCTGACCCCCAAGAACCAGCACCGATAGGCTCCTTGTCCCCCCACCCTAGTTCAGCAGACTCCCACTCAGCCCAGCCACCTCTAGCAGTGGGTGAGTTCGCCCAGCACCATGCCAGCCATGAACCAGCTTCCCAAAGAAATGGAGACTGGCAAATTTTGGGGTGGCTATAGCCCCACAAACCCCCACCCACAGCAGCACGCCTGGCCAGAATACATGGGCTTTATGTAGGTAGAGGGGATTTCACCCTGTGAGATTGTTTGCTATCAGTTTATCTTATGATAACGTTCAGAGGGCATACTTTCATTTAATTTTACTATCTACAGTACTGTTCAATGATAGTTATTTTGAAGAGAACAGGCTACTTCTATTAGTTATTTCAATGGGTCTTTTGACAATTAAGATTATGGAGTAATGAATGGCCAAATTCTGCATTATTCATTCAATTAAAACTCCCATTAAAATCAATGAGAGTTTTGCTTGAGTGAAGACTACAGAATTTGGACAACTGTCCTAATTTTTTAAAAAAAGTAGTCATTAAAGAGTAAGAATAACATGGTGGTTGGTAGAACAGAAATAAAATGTTATAAAAACCCTTTAAAGGAGGTTAATAGCCTGACTTAGAAAAAAATATAGCATATTCTGAATGAAAACTGCATGCTCTGTCCTTAATACTAACCTGGCTATAGTTATGTTAAATTACATACTTGTCCTTGCTGCAGCTCAAAGTATGTAAGATCATTCACTGTTTCAGAGATCTACTAAAAGGGCTGTAGTCAAAAGACAGGATGAGTTAAGGACAGAGCAACAGTCTTAACTCTGAATTTGTCTAGCTACTTTATTTAAGGATTTATATTATGCTCGTTAAGAGAACTAGGAACCGTTATAAGAATTTTAAAAATCTCTATTCCCAACAATAGACCAGAAACATTTGTTTGGGTCTAAATCAGACTCCTGATATTAAATACTAGAGGCGGTTTCAAATCTAGGTTCTAACTCATTGTCCTCCAAAGTTCAAAGATGTTCAGATCCAGAGTTTTGGTTCAGCCCATTTTGTTAATTAACTACTTCCCAAGACTCTTCCATGTAAGGGTCCCATCAGATCTCAAACTAGAATTCAGCAAAAATGTGCAAAATTTACTGCACATTCAGCTTTTTTCCTTTGAGATCTCTCTCCTTCCCTAGTTTGTTCTGAATCAGCTACCGTTTCAGTTCCAGTGTTTCACTACAGCTCACTTGCGAGAGCTGCATTGTATTTGGGCCTCTCATTAAAAACATTGTCAATAGGTTCCCTAGAGCTCTTAAATTTCAAAACTATCACCACTAGACAGTTTAATAAAAGTTAAGTTATTTATTAACTTAATTTATTAACTTTATTAATTAAAGTTAGGTTAAGTTAATTCAGCAAACTCACAACACGAATGAAAGCTTTACTCGCAGCTAGTGAAATATTTTCTTTATTTTTTTTAATCTTCTAAATATAAAGTTACTTTTGAAGATACATAGATTTGAATTACTCTTACCTTTTTCATTTCTTCAACATATGCTATCATGGCTTCTTCTTTGGGCATATCCCCCAAAGCACTCCAAGCATCCCTAGGAATGAAAACCATGGATATCTTCAGAACACCCATGGTCTGCCTGTATTTTTCAGTCCAGCCTTAAGTAAAAAGTGTTTCTTATTGTGTCTGCAATTTTGTGTGTAAAAATACAATAATAATAATAATCTAACTAGCTGGTTCAAACACAAGAATGGCCCTACTGGGTCAGACCAAAGGTCCATCTAGCTCAGTATCTTGTCTTCTGACAGTGGGCAGTGCCAGGTGCCCCAGGGGGAATGAACAGAACAGGTAATCATCAAGTGATCCATCCCCTGTCACTTATTCCCAGCTTCTGGCAAACAGAGGCTAGGGACATCATTCCTGCCCATCCTGGCTAATAGCCACTGATGGACCTATCCTCCATGCATTTATCTAGTTCTTTTTTTAACCCTGTTATGGTATTGGCCTTCACAACATCCTCCGGCAAGGAGTTCCACAGGTTGACTATGCGCTGTGTGAAGAAATACTTCCTTTTATTTGTTTTAAACCTGCTGCCTATTAATTTCATTTGGTGACCCCTAGTTCTTGCGTTATGAGTAGTAGTAAACAACACTTCCTTATCTACTTTCTCTCCACCAGTCATGATTTTATAGACCTCAATCATATATCCCCTTAGCCATCTCTTTTCCAAGCTGAAAAGTCCCAGTCTTATTAATCTCTCCTCATACATAAGCCATTCCATACCCCTAATAATTTTTGTTGCCCTTTTCTGAACCTTTTCCAATTCCAATATATCTTTTCTGAGATGGGGCAACCACATCTGCACACAGTTATTCAAGATGTGGGCGTACCATGGATTTATATAGCAGCAACATATTTTCTGTCCGATTATCTATCCCTTTCTTAATTATTTCCAGCATTCTGTTCACTTTTTTGACTGCCACTGCACATTGAGTGGATGTTTTCAGAGAACTATCCACAATGACTCCAAAATCTCTTTCTTGAGTGGTAACTGCTAATTTAGACCCCATCATTTTATATGTATAGTTGGGATTATGCTTTCCAATGTGCATCACTTTACATTTATCAACATGAAATTTCATCTGCCATTTTGTTGCCCAGTCACCCAGTTTTGAGAGATCCTTTTGTAGCTCTTCGCAGTCTGCCTAGGTCTTACCTATCTTTAGTAATCTTGTATCATCTGCAAATTTTGCCACCTCATTCTTTACCCCTTTTTCCAGATCATTTATAAATATGTTGAATAGGACTGGTCCCAGAACAGACCTCTGGGGGACACCACTATTTACCTCTCTCCATTCTGAAAACTGACCATTTATACCTACCCATTGTTTCCTATCTTTTAACCAGTTACCAATCCTTGAGACCACCCTCCCTCTTATCCCATGGCAGCTTACTTTGCAGAAGAGTGTTTGGTGAGGGACCTTGTCAACGGCTTTCTCAAAATCTAAATACACTATATCCACTGGATCCCCTTGGTCCACATGCTTGTTGACCCCCTCAAAGAATTCTAGTAGATTGATGAGGCATGATTTCCCTTTACTAAAACCATGTTGACTCTTCCTCAACACATTATGTTCATCTATATGTCTGATAATATTGTTCTTTATTACAGTTTCAACCACTTTGCCCGGTACTGAAGTCAAGCTTACAGGCCTGTAATTGCCAGGATCACCTATGGAGCCCTTTTTAAAAATTGGCATTACATTAACTATCCTCCAGTCATCTGGTACAGAAGCGGATTTAAATGATAGGTTATAGACTAGTTAGTAGTTCTGCAATTTCAGACTTGAGTTCCTTCAGAACTCTTGGGTGAATACCATCTGGTCCTGGTGACTTACTGCTGTTTAATTTATCAATTTGTTCCAAAATCTCCTCTAATGATACCTCAATTTGGGACAGTTCCTCAGACCTCTCACCTAAAAAGAATGGCTCAGATTTGGGAATCTCCCTCACATCCTCAGCTGTGAAGACCGATGCAAAGAATTCATTTAGTTTCTCCGCAATGGCCTTATTTCTCCCAGTTACCTGATCTGGGAGCATAATCAGGTAACTGGATATCTTCTGAGAGGCAGCATGATCCAGTGGATAGGGGACTGGACAGTGAGTCAGGAGACAAGTTCTATTCCAGATTCTGACCAACTGTTTGGCATTGGACAAGATCAGTTTTGAAAGAGATGGGACCTTCAAAAAGGTATTTTTAATATTAGCCATATACATATTTATACATATAAGCTGATGTATAAACACAACCAGAATTATGTACAGGTCTATTTAATCTTTTCTATTAAGCCTTACTCCAACAGGAAAGTAGCAGCCTAAAAATAAAATTGCTTACTTATCTCTAACACAATATACATTATGGGTTTGGGGCCATATTGTATCCATTCATAAAAAAAACACAGGTGTCCCAGGAAACTTTGAGATTCCAATGTCCATTTCCTTGCAAGTCTTCCCTGGGGGATGAGAAGAGGTTTGTGGAGTGTTGTATTAAATTTAAATGGAATAGATGGTCTAACCTAATTACCTTAATTTAGTTACTGTTTAACATTAAACAGTGCTGAACAAGATCTGGCCTAAAAAGACTGCTTAGTACTATGGCAAACACATTATTAAAAATTAATAAAAAAGTTTAAAAGAAAGGTAAAGAAGAAAAGGAAAAATGGTAAAAATATTTGAAATGTAACATATTGAATAAGGCTTTTATTTTAACAACATCCATTGTTTTTTCTCTTCTAAAAACTCTCTCCAGCTAAAGGGAAAAAGAACACACACCCTTGTTTGCCTGTCTTAGATAGTATCAAAGATGGTAATAACTGTCCTTTGGGGGAAAAGAAAAGAAGTTAGATTAGACAGATTGGAGCTGTTGTAGTTACAGTCCAATCCCATTTCATCCCAGGTGGTGTTCATCTCAGCGGGAGCCAGTGGTGATGTCATCTGGGTCCCTCTCTCTGGCCTGATCAGGATCTCTCTCAGGATCAGGATAATGGAGGCCAAGAGTCACAGGAGATGGTGGGAGTGGCAGTGAGGATGGTGAAGTTCACTCCAGTAGCCATTTTTTTTTTTTTTTTTTTTTTTTTTTTTTTTAAACCCCAAAGCCTCTTTCCTTAAGGACCCAAAATAGGAGTGATGGGTGAAATTATTTCAGAATATTATTTCAAATTTTATATTATTTGACATAATATAAACAGAGGCCTAATTTTTGACATAGCAGTTTTGGTTCACTGATTTCTGGTTCTATACTTTTCTTATTTATCCAGCAGGATCTTAACACAGTTCTTCAGTTAGATCAGTATGCCTTGTTGCTTGGACTAATTCAGTCTGGCTGGCTAGCTCCCTTTCATAACTTTTCCCGGTCAACATTTGTTATAAATTAGTGACATTTTATGCACTTAAGCTCATAATTAGAGTAAATTTGTAGATCCAATTATTATAGCAGAGGACAAGGAGGAGTCTCCTACCTCCATGGATCCCTGAGATACAGGAGGAGAAATCCCATCCTACGCAGAGCTGGCCTTAGCATTTGGGGGGGAGGAGGGGGCAGGGGGCATACATGTCACTGTACGCAGGGAGGATCAGCAAAGTTATTCAGAGGCATTTCAATGTTAACTAACTAATTTTAAATAAAAAGCAAGCCAGGTAGTGGTTGATTTTTAGGACTCATGCTGTAGAAGTGGAGCTCAGATGCTTGAGCTGGGGTCCATATATAGTTGCCAATATTTTTTGAAAAGCTTTCCAAGAGATGATTGTATAAACATAAGTCTGGAGATCATAGTTTCCCTCTCCCCAAATGCTAAAGAGCTTGGTGTGCTCATTGGATTAACTTTAGGATTTGTAAAGTGCTTGACAGTACTTACATTAACCATCATCATGATTGCCTGTGAACTAGGCAAGCAGTATTATCTTTATTTTACACACTGGAAAACTGTAAGGTACAAACATGGAGTGATTTGACTAAAGCCACAGAGGGAATCTATGTCAGAACTGGGATTAGAACACAAGATTCCCTTACTCTCAGTCCTGTGCTTAGTTCATTTGATCCTTTCTTTCCTACTATTAAATTCTCCATCCAACTTGTAGTAAAAGCCCAGATTGTCTTTTCTATAATGGAGCCATCTCAGGTACAGGCAGTCAGATGGGAAGGAACTTGTTGCCACAGCCTAAGAGCACTGCCCTCCTATTGGTATAAACTGATTTGGGCTCCCCTAAATTATGGGGAGAGGAGGAAATACTGCAGAGGTACTACAATGAGATCTGCCCAAGCTGCAGCATCCTCAATTTTAGAAGCAAAGGGAATGTCCTCTCCCCTAACGTAAAGGCTGGAACACAGGAGGAAAATCCAAAATATACATACCAATTTCATTATCAAGCGAAGGGACTTTTTGAAAACACACACACACTACAGTTTTGTTCACTGAAGTCTTTAAAAAGAGAGAAGACGCTCTTAGACAAAGTTTCAGTACAAATAACCAAACAATCTCTCACACACAATTACCATTTATATCTACCAATAGGATCCCAGAATCCAGGTCTTGGACTGTTACAGGGTCCTTGGGTTGCTTGCTTATAAAAGCTATAGAACTTGAGCATCATTTCATTCGTTGGCTGGAATGAACCTAGTGAAAACATTTTAAAATCAGTAGAAATTGACATTAAAGACATTTAGTCTCTTTTATGCATTGTTAATATTTCTGTGGGAAATTAACCTGCACTTCTTATAACTCACAGCATGATAAAGAGTCTGCTCCTCAAAGGCACAATTCCCCCTGAAGTCAATGGAGATGGTGGAGGTTAATACATTTCTGGATTACACCAGAGTGAATATTTACTGATTGAGGGAAAATTTCAGACCTAGTTTAAGGGGCTGCATGATCAATGACTTTGGACTTTAAGCTCCACGTTCAGACAGAAGGACTGCAAAATAAGTCACCCTGACCACTTTAAAAGGACACAACCAACTTCACCACATTCGTCTGGATTTTGAAAAACTATTTTTATCTATAGCAAATAACATAATTGACAGATTTGAGATCAAAATGTTTCACTATTTCTTCAGTTTGTTTATTTTAGGCATTTGACAGCACTTTCTGTACAGTCACTGTTTTCTCAACAACAGAAAACATGTGTACAGACAGGAAAATCGGATTTTTTGGCAGAGGGAATTCATGCTCAGGCATTTCTCCTGAAACAACTTTTAAGTTGAAATCTATTCAGTTTTTTTAAAAAGCTGATAATGATCCTTTAATTTTTGCCCTCACAAAATCAATTATAGCTTATACCAGTTTGTGGTGAGTTTTTTGGCTTCTGTGTTAATGTAAGATCATCAGTGTCTATTTGATAATAGCAACAAATAAAAACTCTAGGGGAAAAAAAAGTCTTGTCCTCAATTTTTGCAATTCTTCAAACACATTTAATAACTTTGCTTACTCTTCAGACTAACAAATTCACAGTGATTGCTGTGAAGTCATAAAATCATATTAGGGATTCCAAGGAGGCAAGTACTTTCTCCTACTTTTGCAACAAAGGTGGAATGGGAAGAGTAGGATAGTAAAAGCTACATTGTTTACATCAACAAAACACCTCCTATGTGAACAAAATGCATGCTTAACATTCTCTGGAGGAACAAAGAAATTTGTTCTGTGGCATCAGGAATGATCAAACATATTTTGAACTGCTCGGGAAAACATATTAAAAGCAAATTTTAAAACTTGATCTGCTGGGCCCCTGCAAACTCTTACAGTACAGTATTTATTAAACCACTGATTGCAAATATGAGAAAATTGCAGACGATGCCATGTCTAAGTGGCTGAACAAATAAGTTGTGAATAAGCTTTTGGCCCAGAAGGCCAGCGTAAGGAACAGCTCTGTCACCATGTTTAATGGCTGGTGTCGCTCAGCCAGTCCCCTCATCATCTGTCAGTAATTCCCTAGCCCCTCTGGGGGACTCCCTGGCAGTCCGGCTGCCTGCCAGGTACCCTCATTTAGAGCTTTAGAGGGGGCTTATGGGGAGGATGTGGCTGCCTCGGCAGAGCTGCGGGGGGGGGGGGGGGGCGGGGGGTGAGAAATCAGGTTTATCTTGTCCTGGCAGGGGGAGGCGGTGCAAGGGAACAGCCAGGGATTGCTCTCCTAGAAAAAGAATCTTAGAATATCAGGGTTGGAAGGGACCTCAGGAGGTCATCTAGTCCAACCCCCTGCTCAAAGCAGGACCAATCCCCAATTTTTGCCCCATCCCTAAATGGCCCCTCAAGGATTGAACTCACACCCCTGGGTTTAGCAGGCCAATGCTCAAACCACTGAGGTATCCCTCCCCCCAAGAAAGAAAAGGAGTACTTGTGGCATCTTAGAGACTGACAAATTTATTTGAGCATAAGCTTTCGTGAGCTACAGCTCGCTTCATCGGTGGCTAGGCTGTAATCGGCCTGCGCTCCAGATGGCAAAAGAGCAGGCGAGCGTCCGAGTCCGCAGGTCTCCTCTCCTCCGGCCGGCTGCAGCCCCACAGGCCCTGCACAGACACAAGCCTCCTGGCCCCGCTCACTTACCATTTTTGGGCAAGCTCTGAATCACCTTCACGGCCGCCTCAAACCTGGTCTCATGCACCGAGCCGGTCTCCGCCATGCCCCCTGCCTTCCCCTCGGCCACAGCCGGGCCCGAGATGTGTCAGCTGGAACCGCGCGCGCAGCGGCAGCAGCAGCAGCTCCCCCTCCCCGCGGCGCCTGCATCCAACTGACCGGAGACAGGGGGAGAGGAATGGGCGACTGCTCCGCCGGCTCCCGGGCCGCCGCCCACGGCAGGAGCAGCCCCGCTCGGCACTCAGAGACTGGGGCAAAGGGCATGAGGGTCCAACACTCCCCCCACATCTCAGCCCCTCATTCCCGCCACCCCGCTCCGGCCGCCCGAACCCCTTCCATAACCCAACACTGCTCATCCTCCTCCCCCCCCCACACACCCGCAACCCCCTGTGACCTCCCACCTGTCCACTGAATCGCTTCCACGCATCACCCAACCCCACCCCCCCCACACCCCCGCAACCCCCTGTGACCTCCCACCTGTCCACTGAATCGCTTCCACGCATCACCCAACCCCACCCCCCAACACGCACCCCTCGCTTCCTCCCTGCCCGTCCCAGCTGCCCCTTCATCGCCCCATCTCCTGCCAAACCCCGTCCGAAAACGCCTCCCCAACTTCCAACATCTGCCCCTCAGGTCATGTCCCCTAACTAATCACCCCCCCCCCCACACACACACACACCCTGTATTACACCATCCTCCACCTCCCCCCCCCACTGCCCCGAAACAGCCCCCCCGCATGCCCCTGTGAGCTCATCCACCGCCCCGAAACAGCCCCCCCGCCGCACTGCCCCTCGGAGCTCGCCCCCCGCCACAACCTGGCCGTTGAAAAGGCCCACGATAAATAGTCACCCCTTTCCCCAGCTGTCAAGAGCAAACACGGTAGCCAAGGCAGTGGCAGCTGGTCCTGCTCCCCCCCACCGCGCAGCCCCCGTAGCAAACAGCGAGCGAGCCGTTTGTCACGCTACACGGCCACCTACCTTTGCCCAGGGATCAGGCCCTTCTGTAATGTCTCCCAGCAGCGGCCCTTAAGTCAGCCTTCGGGCTGGCCTCCGCCCCGAGGCATTCTGGGAAATGTAGTCCACCTTGCTGCTTCACTTCCGGTCTGGGGCCTTGCTGTGGGCGATAACCCTGCCTGTGTGTTGTGGTCTTACAGGTACAAGCAGCAGCTGGCGGCCTGGTCTGACCACCCCGAAGGCTCTCTGGAAAAGAACAGGAACATTCCGGTCTCAGGAAATGAACTGATGGTACCTTTCAGACTCTCCGTGACAAGAATGATGATGATGGTATAGAGAGGACCTTTCGATCCCAGAGAATCACAAAGCCCTTTAAAAACACAACCAGCTCATATCTCAGGTACACAGAGGGCTCACTTCACTGCCTGTACCATCAGTGAATGCTTAAAGCGTGAGGCAGGACACAGCAGCACTTGATACACGAACCCTAGTTTAGAACAAGTAGTAGATTTATTTACTATATTTTATCTCTGGATTGATAATATTGTAATTTCAATTATTTTTCGAAGCCTATTCTGAACAGTAATGATTTAAATTGGAGGTTCAAACATGGAGCATCTGAAATGCTGATCATGTTAAATGGTTCAAGCAATAAGATAGCAATAAGATTACATGGGCTGAGGAAACAATTTTCTCCCCTCTCCCATACCTGTTATCTCACCTAGTTCTCCCCTTTGCTTTCCTTCTTACTTTCTTTTCCTCCTCTGGTGCCCAGCCTTTGCTTCCTTGAGATACACACAAAATACCTTGGTTGCCTTACATAGATCCCCCAGATGCACTCAGTCTGTTTAACTGCTTGCCTTCTCACACACACATGCACTGGATCACTGATTAACTTCACACACATTTATTATCCCAAACTGCCAGTGTACATACATGTAGCTTTAGAAATATTAAAGGGATACTGTTAAGTTAAAAATCTTACGGTCAACATTTTCAGAAGCAGGAGCCTAAAGTTAGACTTCCAAATTCATATTTAGATAAGTAAATAAACCAAAGAAGATATCAGTAGACTACCACTTACAGGTTAAATACATAACTAAATTACCAAAGTGCTGAGCATCCAGCACTATAGAAAATCAGGCCAAAAATATACCAAACCATCTTGCCTTTGTGATAAGAGAAATAATTTATCAACAGAGTTGTAGGATCAGTTTACAGCCCTTTTGACCAGATTTCAGTATTAAAAACCTTGAACTCCTACTAGTTCAATTTCCTGATGCAAAAACAAACAAAAAACAACCTAACCCACTCACACCCACACCAACAACTGAAGGATAGTTGTCTGTTCACATTATATGTCTTCTGGTGGGAAAGAAAAAACTCCACAGAGAGGGAATTAAAGTAGATCAGCCTTTGCCCTGCTGAGCCAGTACATTCCACTGGATCAACAGCCTTCTGGACAGGTTAGGGCTTTGCTGGAGAGAAGCTTTTACTTTCAGAGCTACTCAGATCGGACTATTGATATTGGATAAATGAAAGTAAGTGTCATGAATACTCAGGGCCGGCCCACAACATTTTGGCACCTGAGGCGGGGAGCTCAAATGATGCCCCCATATCCCCTCGCTTGGGCCAAAACTTTGAAAGGTCTCAGTTCTGCTTTCTTCCTGTTCTACTCCTTCCATGGTACTGCTCTGCTACCTACCCCAATAAAGGAGAACTAACAACTTAAAATGCCTTGTTCAAAAATATTAAGTAACACTTAACTTTCAGGTTTCAGAGTAGCAGCCATGTTAGTCTGTATCCACAAAAAGATTTGGAGTACTTGTGGCACCTTAGAGACTAACAAATTTATTTGAGCATAAGCTTTCGTGAGCGACAGCTCACTTCATCGGATGCATTCAGTGGAAAATACAGTGGGGAGATTTATATTCACAGAGAACATGAAACAATGGGTATTACCATACACACTGTAATGAGAGTGATCAGGTAAGGTCTAATGAACATAAACTGAATTTGTGATTTCAAGTACACTGTAATTTAAATACCACTAACAATCAGTAAATCCAGAAGTTAGACCTATTCCCATTATTAATAGTATTAAGCCTCTTGCCTCCCCAAATGTAGAAGTCAAACAACGCCTCTGGCTGGACAATGACCCTGAAACCTTCCTAGTTACATCTGAGAAGGAGGCACTAGCATTCTAGTGGCCCGCAGAACAATTGGCTTTGATCCCGGCTCCATACTTGATGGGTCTGGCCCAGGCATCCTATCGTAATCTGGACTTGGAGAGGGCAAGACGACAAACACGTAAAGTTTTGGATTACTTGGGTATTTCTGAGGCGACCCACTGTCAATGATTTAGAACTGAGAGCTACCCCAGGGTGGCGAGACCCTGGATAGTGGCACAATGACTGTGAGAATGTTGGAAGTGGCTCCATCCAGAGGAGCGATAGGGGCCCTGATGGCTGAGGCCATTGTGACAGAGCAATTCATAAAGACATTAACTGTGGAAGGCAAGGAGTTGTTGCTACGGCACTGCCCGGGGACGTTATCTGAAGCAGTTAGGCTAATGGAGGACTTTGTAGGAGCAAAAGAGCATTAGTGGCAGGATCACCCAAAGCCTTCACCAGCATTCATACAGGTAGGGATACACCCAGGTGCAGTTACGCGCAGGCTCTGTAACCACCAGCTTCCCAGCCTGGGACCCCAGGGCAATACCATCCTGCCCTGGTCAAATCTAGCCAGTATATGGGGCTTAATACCTGGTCCACCTCTCCATCAATGCGAAGAGAACAATGCACACTTGTGGTAACCAAGCATAGATTTTCCCCAAGCACTCCAGTCAAAGCTCACTGGTTTAGAATAATATATAAAATAATTTTATTAACTATAAAACATTTTAAGTGATTGTAAGTGATAACAAACAGATCAAAGCGGATTACCTAGCAAATAACAAAAACACAATCTAAGCTTAATATACTAAATAGATTTTATATGAATTAGCAGATTCTCACCCTAAGAGATGATACAAGCAGACTGCAGATTCTTAAGGGGCAAGCTGCATTAGCTTTACAGCTTGGAATCCCCAAGTGTTTCATGCACAGGCTAGAAATCCCTTTAGCCTGGGTCCAGCACTTCCCGCAGTTCAGTCTTTGTTCCTTGGGTGTTTCCAGCAGTCTTCTTGTGTGGGGAGTGAAGAACCACAGATGACGTCACACCCTGCCTTATATAGCTTTTGCATACGGTGGGAACCCTTTGTTCCAAAGCTTGGTTCCCAGATCAGTCTGTGGAAAAATACTGACATACCAATATGGACTCCAGCATCATGTGTTCTGATCACATGTCACTGTAGAGTCATAGCAGCCATCACTCACAGGCTGTCTGTAGCATTCTCAGGAAGGCTCACCAGGTGGGAGATGAGCTTCTCCTAAGGCCTGTTGTTTTCCCTAACGGCTCATTACCCTGAATAGGCCCTTCCAAACCAGCTATCTGGACTGAAAGCATCTGGTCTACTGGGCATTACCTAGGTGTAACTACATTTGAAATACAGATATATAGTCAATATTCATAACAAAAATGATACATGCATACAAATAGGATAATCATATTCAGCAAATCATAACTTTTCCAATGATACCTCACATGACTTATGTACAAAATGCATCATAATTATACCATAAACCTATCATCATAATATCACTGTGAAGAATATGGGTTGCAGTGTCACACCATGAGGGGCTTCTCCCAGATGGTCAGACCACCCCTTGGACCAAGGATAGTCCCAGGAAGACAGGGCGTTTGGGCATAAACACAACATAATCCGTGAGGCTGCCAGGCACTTCAAACAACGGGAACAGAATCCATAGACCAGGTTCCATCTGCCACTCCACGACTGGGCCTATCCTCATGTAGGAAAGATGCCGGCAGCACCAGCCCATAAACATTCTATTCCTATGGGCAGACTAGACACACAAAGAGGGAGTGTTCTCTTATGGAATGCAAATATGCCTAGGGCTGGACAGCAGAAATCCAGGTACGGAAAAAGACTCCCCCTAAGTTGATGGTACCAGTGGTGGTCCAAGGGAAGATGGTTCAAGGACTCTTGGACTCTGGTTGCAGTCAGATGGTGGTTCAGACTTCCATGGTTGAGGTGACAACATTCCTAAGCATATGATCCACCTGTAGTGTGTATATATATATGGCAATGTCAAATATATCCCAGCCAACAGCTACAACTGACTGTGGGAACCCATACTGCAGTGGTAATGGTCACCCATCCAAAAAATTGGCCTATCCCATATTCATAGAACGGGACTGGCCTTTTTTCTGGCACAAGCCCAGATAACAAGCAAGGATCAGGGTCCATCAGTACAACCAGTTCCCCAGAGCTTGTTGAGTCTGGGGGAAGCCAACGACCCTGAAGAAGAAATGTTCTGAGCAACTCGGCTGCTGACACCCACAGGGAAAGAAGAGATAAGCAGCTGGGACCTGGAAGACATCCTACACAGCGTGAATTTTGTACAAGAACAGAGGAATGACCCTATACTGAGCCATGCATATGAACTGCCCTCCATAAATGATGAGGTAACAAAGCCTCAGCAGGGTGAGTAGTATCCACACTTTGCACTCAAGAAGGAGCACTTGTACCAGTTTGAAAGAGATCAACAAGCTGAGGTGGTGAGGGCCCAGCTGAGGTGGTGAGGGCCCACACAGTTACCGTCAGGTGGTGTTGCAACTTGCACATGACATCCCATGTGCTGGACAGCTGGAAAGGGCGAAGAGTTTGTCTCAGGTATTAACCTGGTTCTACTGGCCAGGTATACACAATGGGATAAGAAAATACCATTCCTCCTGCCCAGAGTGTCAGCTAGTCATCAGCAAAGGGGCTCTATGGTACCCTTGGTCCCTCTGCCCTGTATGAGATGCCCTTTGAGAAAATTGGTGTGGATATGGTTGGGCCCCTAAGGAAAACTGCCTTGGGATGTCAGTACATATTAGTGATCATTGACTATGAAAACAGGTACCTGGAGGCTGCTCCCCTGTGCTCCGTGAAAGCTACGGCAATAGCTCTGGAACTCTTGCAGCTCTTTACACATGTGGGTTTTCCTGTGAGGTTGACAGATGTTCCTTAGTAATTTGACTGAAAGTACCAACTCATTTCAGTCAGGTATCTGATAATTATTTGCAGTCTTTATTAACCTGGGCTGGTTTGCCCAGGGATTGGGCTCCCTGGTATTCTAGGGTTAAAGGCGCTGTATCCAATTTCAAATCCCCTTTGAGCCATCCAATTCAGTTATTCCCTATCTTTAGACAATGTGTTATTGTTTTTGTTTTAGTGTTTTAAAAGGTGGATTCAGTAACAAAATGTAATGTTAGATCTATTTCAAATAATGCTCTTTGAAAAACAAACATTTTAAAACATAATTTTGTACAAAGCATAACCATACCCCTCAAATAAGTTTAGCAGCATTTGACTTTGTACTGAACCCTATAGTGCTTCTAAAGGTAAAACTTATTTTTATAGCCTTATAGTGCTCTTCTGGATATTGTATTTTGATCCTCACATTATTTTCTACAAGATGCAAGCTAACCATTCAGTTCTTTTATGAGATTTTTAATAAAGTGAAATTTCTTTCCTGCCTAAAGATATTATTTTTCTAAAGCCAACAGATATTTATACAGGAGCTGCTCAGCTTTTCGCATATTTCCAGAAAGAATGGAAAAAAATCCCATCCCCTTACAAAGCTATGAATCAAACTTGAGAAAGTGTGTAATTTCTTCTTGGAGCAGCATAACAGGCCCGGACAAATATTCACCATGTCTCATTTTGACCAGATAACAGGAATGGACTGCTCATAGCACACATTTATTCTTTTCTCCTTGGTATAAGCTCCAATATTTTGAGGTTAAATTCTGCTGTCAGTTATGCTGACAAGCATAACCTGGACTAAATCTGGAGTAATCCATTGAGTCCAGAGGATTTACAGTATTCTGGATTTACACCAGTGCACTTAGTAGAATTACAGTAGAAGAACCCTAGAAGTCTATCCCATTATGGGGTTAATTTTATGTCAGTTTTGATGTTTACAATTCCCATCTTCACATACCATTGCTACTAAAGCTTCAGAAAGCTGATACTTCATGTAATTTTGCCTTTTGGGAATAACAAAATGCCGTAACTGAATGTATTAGTGTGCTTATACAATGGCATATTTATAGCCTCAAGAATCTTGTAATACTTCTTTTCAGTAATGACTTGAAAAAAGTCAAACTAGTATTCTTATTTTTAGCCATGCTCCTTTGAAATGTGAGCAAAGGATGGTTATTGTTCTTTCAAGCCAATCTTATCAAATGACACTGTGGAAATGTTTTCATGACACATACTTGCCAAAATACAAGACCTGAAGTTTAACTGACAGAGCTGGCTGAACTCAAGAGATTCCTTGCCTATATTTATCATTCTGCATATTTATTCAGGCAGAAAATGTACTACTGAATTTTTTCTGAGAGTTTCAACAACCTAATGTATCAGATTGGGGGTGATTTATTGGAATAAATGCTCCTAGGAACAAGATCTCAGAAGGATTTAAGACTCAACTTTAATTGGATGTCTCAGCTCACCACCACCACTATCTATTCCCTATGGTCTTCAGAAGTGGCCTAGCTCTGACACTGTGTGAGCTCTGGTAAAACATCGGACTCCCTCAGAACTGGTTGCCAACTGAGCCACTGTTGTCAGCTTTCTACCATGGCCTTTCCACTTGTATCTTATTCAAATGTAAGATCCGGTACTGGCCTTTATCCAGGAAAGTATATCTGGGCATCTCTGTTGGGAGAGACAGATGACATTTTGGAAGTGTTTTCGTTCCTATTACTGGATCATTTTTGTTTAAGTCCAGTAAAGCAGTAGTTCTCAAACTTTTGTCCTGGTGACCCCTTTCACATAGCAAGCCTCTGAGGGTGTGTCTACACTATGAAATTAGGTCGAATTTATAGAAGTCGATTTTTAGAAAGCGATTTTATATAGTCGATTGTGTGTGTCCCCACTAAGCACATTAGGTTGGTGGAGTGCGTCCACAGGCTAGTGTCGACTTTCAGAGCTTTGCATTGTGGGTAGCTATCCCAAAGTTCCCGCAGTGTCTGCCGCCCATTGGAATTCTGGGTTGAGCTCCCAATGCCTGATGGGGGCAAAAACATTGTCACAGGTGGTTTTGGCTACATGTCGTCAGTTGCCCCTCCCTCTGTGAAAGCAACGGCAGACAATCATTTCGCGCCTTTTTTCCGTGTGGGTGCCATACTGCTTTTAGCAGACGGTGCAGTAGGACCAGTGGCGGATTAATGATTTTGCCAGCCCTAGGCCCTGAAATGATTGCCGCCTCCCACCCAGCAGCTCCACCCCCCGCCCCAGCTCACCTCCACTCTGCCTCCGCCTCCTCCCCTGAGCACGCCGCTGCGTCCTGCTTCTCCCTGCTACCTGCCAGTGCTTGTGTGCGAAACAGGTTCACAAAGGAGGGGGGAAGAGGGAGGAACGTGGCGCGCTCAGGAGAGGAGGCGGGCCAGGGGCGGGGATTTGGGGAAGAGGACCAATTGGGGCAGGGAGGTGGCGGGGAAGGGGTGGAGTTGGGTCGGGGGCGGAGGGCGCAAACTGGTACCAGGGAAAGCAGCCTCTGGCTGCTATTATAAATTTGCCGCCCCTGCAATTTTGCCACCCTAGGCCTAGGCCTCGTCGGCCTAGGCGTTAATACGCCGCTGAGTAGAGCTGCTAACCGTTGTCATCGAACAACCACTTCTGCTGCCACTCTGCTCTCCTGCTCTGGCAGCAGATGGTGCAGTAGGTCGGAAAAACTGGTTTTCCAACCACTGCTTCCAGTGCCACTCTGCTCTCCTGGTGGTCTCACAGGTCCTCTATATGACCGTCATCATCCACCGCTTCTGCTGCAACTCTGCTCTCCTGCTCTTGTCTCGCCATACCACGGCAAGCGTGCAGCCTGCTCAGCTGTTGTGTCCTGGCAGCAGACGGTGAAGTAGGTCTGCAAAACTGGTCATCCAACCACCGCTTCCCCTGCAACTCTGCTCTCCTGCAGATGCCATTCCACAGCAAGCATGGAGCCCGCTCAGATCACCGTGGCAGTTATGAGCATTGTAAACACCTTGCACGTTATCATACAGTATATGCAGAACCTGCAAAAGCAGGCGAGGAGGCGACGGCAGCTCGGTGACAAGAGCGATGAGGACATGGACACAGACTTCTCTCAAAGCACGGGCCCCGGCAATTTGGACATCATGGTGGTAATGGGGCAGTTTCATGCTGTGGAACACCAATTCTGGGCCCAGGAAACAAGCACAAACTGGTGGGACCACGTAGTGTTGCAGGTCTGGGATAATTCCCAGTGGCTGCGAAACTTTCACATGCGTAAGGGCAATTTCATGGAACTTTGTGACTTGCTTTCCCCTGCCCTGAAGCACAAGAAAACCAAGATAAGAGCAGCCCTCACAGTTCACAAGTGAGTGGCGATAGCTCTCTGGAAGCCTGCAACGCTACCGGTCAGTCGGGAATCAATGGGCAAATCTACTGTGGGGGCTGCTGTGATCCAAGTAGCCAGCACAATTACTGATCTGCTGCTATAAAGGGTAGTGACTCTGGGAAATGTTCAGGTCATAGTGGATGGCTTTGCTGCAATGGGATTCCCTAACTGTAGTGGGGTGATAGACGGAACCCATATCCCTATCTTGGCACCGGAGCATCAAGGCAGCCAGTACATAAACCGAAAGGGGTACTTTTCAATGGTGCTGCAAGCACTTGTGGATCACAAAGGACGTTTCACCAACATCAACGTGGGATAGCCGGGAAAGGTACATGACACCCTGACTCTGCTTACATTTGCATCTTCAGGAACTCTGGTCTGTCTGAAGAGCTGCAGCAAGGGACTTACTTTCCAGACCAGAAAATAATGGTTGGGGATGTTGAAATGCCTATAATTATCCTTGGGGACCCAGCCTACCCCTTAATGCCATGGCTCATGAAGCCAAACACAGGCAGCCTGGACAGTAGTAAGGAGCTGTTCAACTATAGGCTGAGCAAGTGCAGAATGATGGTAGAATATGCATTAAAAGCACGCTGGCACAGTTTACTGACTTGGTTAGACCTCAGCGAAACCAATATTCCCACTGTTATTGCTGCTTGCTCTGTGCTCCACAATATCTGTGAGAGTAAGAGGGAGATATTTATGGCGGGGTGGGAGGTTGAGGCAAATCGCTTGGCCGCTGATTACGCATAGTCAGACACCAGGGCAGTTAGAAGAGCACAGCAGGGCGCACTGTGCATCAGAGAAGCTTTGAAAACCAGATTCATGGCTGGCCAGGCTCAGGTGTGACAGTTCTGTTTGTTTCTCCTTGATGAAAACCCGCCCCCTTAGTTCACTCTACTTCCCTGTAAGCCAACCGCCCTCCCCTCCCACCTTCGATCACCACTTGCGGAGGCAATAAAGTCATTGTTGTTTCAAATTAATGCATTCTTTATTAATTTGTCACACAAATAGGGGCATAACTGCCAAGGTAGCCCGGGAGGGGTCGGGGAGGAGGGAAGCACTGGCTGGGGCGGGGGAGGAGGGCAGGACAAGGCCACACTGCACTTCAAAACTTATTGAATGCCAGCCTTCTGTTGCTTGGGCAGTCCTCTGGGGTGGAGTGGTTGGGTGCCCGGAGCCCCCCACCCCGCGTTCTTGAGCGTCTGGGTGAGGAGGCTATGGAACTTGGGGAGGAGGGCGGCTGGTTACACAGGGGCTGCAGTGGTGGTCTGTGCCTTTCCTGCACCTCAACCATACACCGGAGCATATCAGTTTGATCCTCCAGTAGCCTCAGTGTTGCGTCCTGCCTCCTTTCATCATGCTGCCGCCACCTCTCCTGTTGCTCCAGCCATCTATCCTCTCGCGCATCCCTCCGCATTCATTTTGTGCTTTCCTGGACTCTGACATTGTTTCCCTCCATGCATTCTGCTGGGCTCTTTAGTGAGGGAGGACTCCATGAGCTCAGAGAACATTTAATCGTGAGTGCATTTTTTTCGCCTTCTTATCTTCGCTAGCCTCTGGGACAGAGATGATAGTGGGAGCGTTGAAACATTTGCAACTGCAGAAGGAAAAAAAGGGAGAGTAGTATTTAAAAAGACACACTGGCCATTTAAAAGGAGGGGCTGATGTTTTTGGATTAACATGCAGCACAAACCCAACTAACCCAGCCCCCCCAATTCTTTGGGATGATCGCTTCACCCCTCCCCCCACCGCGTGGCTAACAGCAGGGATGATTTCTTTTCAGCCACAGGCAAACAGCCCAGCAGGAACGACCACCTCTGAATGTTCCCTTAATAAAATTCCCCTATTTCAACCAGGTGACCATGAATGATGTCACTCCGGAGGATAACACAGAGAGATAAAGAATGGATGTTGCTTGAATGCCAGCAAACATAGAATCAAAGAATATCAGGGTTGGAAGGGACCTCAGGAGGTCATCTAGTCCAACCTCCTGCTCAAAGCTTGACCGATCCCCAATTAAATCATCCCAGCCAGGGCTTTGTCAAGCCTGACCTTAAAAACTTCTGAGGAAGGAGATTCCACCACCTCCCTAGGTAATGCATTCCAGTGTTTCACCACCCTCCTAGTGAAAAAGTTTTTCCTAATATCCAACCTAAATCTCCCCCACTGCGACTTGAGACCATTACTCCTTGTTCTGTCATCTGCTACCACTGAGAACAGTCTAGAGCCATCCTCTTTGGAACCCCCTTTCAGGTAGTTGAAAGCAGCTATCAAATCCCCGCTCATTCTTCTCTTCCACAGACTAAACATCCCCAGTTCCCTCAGCCTCTCCTCATAACTCATGTGTTCCAGTCCCCTAATCATTTTTATTGGCCTCCGCTGGACTCTTTCCAATTTTTCCAAATCCTTCTTGTAGTGTGGGACCCAAAACTGGACACAGTACTCCAGATGAGGCCTCACCAGCGTCGAATAGAGGGGAACGATCACATCCCTCGATCTCCTGGCAGTGCCCCTACTTATACATCCCAAAATGCCATTGGCCTTCTTGGCAACAAGGGCACACTGTTGACTCATATCAAGCTCCTTGTCCACTGTAACCCCTAGGTCCTTTTCTGCAGAACTGCTGCCTAGCCATTCGGTCCCTAGTCTGTAGCAGTGCATTGGATTCTTCCGTCCTAAGTGCAGGACTCTGCACTTGTCCTTGTTGAACATCATCAGATTTCTTTTGGCTCAATCCTCCAATTTGTCTAGGTCCCTCTGTATCTTATCCCTACCCTCCAGCATATCTACCTCTCCTCCCAGTTTAGTGTCATCTGCAAACTTGCTGAGGCTGCAATCCACACTATCCTCCAGATCATTTATGAAGATATTGAACAAAACCGGCCCCAGGACCGACCCTTGGGGCACTCCACTTGATACCGGCTGCCAACTAGACATGGAGCCATTGATCACTACCCGTTGAGCCCGAAAATCTAGCCAGTTTTCTATCCACCTTATAGTCCATTCATCCAGCCCATACTTCTTTAACTTGCTGGCAAGAATACTGTGGGAGACAGTGTCAAAAGCTTTGCTAAAGTCAAGGAACAACATGTCCACTGCTTTCCCTTCAACCACAGAGCCAGTTATCTCGTCATAGAAGGCAGTTAGATTAGTCAGGTATGACTTGCCCTTGGTGAATCCATGCTGACTGTTCCTGATCACTTTCCTCTCCTCTAAGTGCTTCAGAATTGATTCCTTGAGGACCTGATCCATGATTTTTCCAGGGACTGAGGTGAGGCTGACTGGCCTGTAGTTCCCAGGATCCTCCTTCTTCCCTTTTTTAAAGATGGGCACTACATTAGCCTTTTTCCAGTCGTCCGGGACTTCCCCCTATCACCAGGAGTTTTCAAAGATAATGGCCAATGGCTCTGCAATCACATCCGCCAACTCCTTTAGCACTCTCGGATGCAACGCATCCGGCCCCATGGACTTGTGCACGTCCAGCTTTTCTAAATAGTCCCGAACCACTTCTTTCTCCACAGAGGGCTGGTCACCTCCTCCCCATGCTGTGCTGCCCAGTGCAGTAGTCTGGGAGCTGACCTTGTTCGTGAAGACAGAGGCAAAAAAAGCATTGAGTACCTTAGCTTTTTCCACATCCTCTGTCACTAGGTTGCCTCCCTCATTCAGTAAGGGGCCCATACTTTCCTTGACTTTCTTCTTGTTGCCAACATACCTGAAGAAACCCTTCTTGTTACTCTTAACATCTCTTGCTAGCTGCAACTCCAGGTTTGATTTGGCCTTCCTGATTTCACTCCTGCGTGCCCGAGCAATATTTTTATACTCATCCCTGCTCATTTGTCCAATCTTCCACTTCTTGTAAGCTTCTTTTTTGTATTTAAGATCAGCAAGGATTTCACTGTTAAGCCAAGCTGGTCGCCTGCCATATTTACTATTCTTTCTACACATCGGGATGGTTTGTCCCTGTGACCTCAATAAGGATTCTTTAAAATACAGCCAGCGCTCCTGGACTCCTTTCCCCCTCATGTTATTCTCCCAGGGGATCTTGCCCATCAGTTCCCTGAGGGAGTCAAAGTCTGCTTTTCTGAAGTCCAGGGTCTGTATTCTGCTGCTTTCCTTTCTTCCTTGTGTCAGGATCCTGAACTCGACCATCTCATGGTCACTGCCTCCCAGGTTCCCATCCACTTTTGCTTCCCCTACTAATTCTTCCCTGTTTGTGAGCAGCAGGTCAAGAAGAGCTCTGCCCCTAGTTGGTTCCTCCAGCACTTGCACCAGGAAATTGTCCCCTACGTTTTCCAAAAACTTCCTGGACCACACGCTGCCATGCTTTCTTATGCAATGATTCCAGCTATGTGCTACTGGCCTGGCGTGGTAAAGTGTCCTACCATGGATGACGCAATAAGGCTGCCCTCTCCAGAAACCTTTCGCAAAGGCTTTGGGAATATGTCCAGGAGAGCTTCATTGAGATGTCCCTGGAGGATTTCTGCTCCATCCCCAGACATGTTAACAGATTTTCCAGTAGCTGTACTGGCTGCGAATGCATCCCAAGTCTTCAGGACAAATTAATCATTAAACACGCTTGCTTTTAAATAGTGTATTATATTTACAAAGGTACACTCACCAGAGGTGCCATCTCTGCCTTCAAGGTCCGGGAGCCCGGATTGGGAGGGTGCTGTCTCATGGGTGATCAACAGTTCCTGGCTGTCGGGGAGAACGGTTTCTCCACTTCCCTGGTGTGCACTATCTTCAACCTCCTCTTCTTCATCATCCCCAAAATCCTCATCCCTGTTGCGTGAGACTCCCTTGCAGGAGTCTACGAACAGGGGTGGGGTAGTTGTAGGGGCACCCTCTAGAATTGCATGCAGCTCATCATAGAAGTGGCATGTCTGGGGGTCTGACCCTGAGCAGGCATTTGCCTCTTTGGTTTTTTGGTAGGCTTGCCTGAGCTCCTTAAGTTTCACATGGCACTGCTGCGGGTCCCTGTTATAGCCTCTGTCCTTCATGCCCTTGGAGATTTTTTCAAATATTTTGGCATTTCATCTTTTGGAACGGAGTTCTGATAGCACAGATTCTTTTCCCCATACAGCGATCAGATCCAGTACCTCCCGTTCAGTCCACGCTGGAGCTCTTTTGCAATTCTGGGACTCCATGGTCACCTCTGCTGATGAGATCTGCATGGTCACCTGTGCTGATCAGTTTGCCACGCTGGCCAAACAGGAAATGAAATTCAAAAGTTCATGGGGCTTTTCCTGTCTACCAGTGCATTTGAGTTGAGAGTGCTGTCCAGAGCGGTCACAATGGAGCACTCTGGGATAGCTCCTGGTGGCCAATCCCGTCGAATTGCGTCCACACTACCCCAAATTCGACCCGGTGATGTCGATTTAAGCGCTAATCCCCTCGTTGGGGAGGAGTACAGAAATCGATTTTAAGGGCCCATTAAGTCAACAAAAATGGCTTGGTCGTGTGGACGGGTGCAGGGTTAAATCGATCTAATGCTGCTAAATTCGACCTAAACTCATAGTGTAGACCAGGGCTGAGTGCGACCCCCCCTTATACATTAAAAACACTTTTTTATATATTTAACACCATTATAACTGCTGGAGGCAAAGTGGAGTTTGGGGTGGAGGCTGACAGTTTGTGACCCCCTATGTAATAACCTTGCGACCCCCTGAGGCGTCCCGACCCCCAGTTTGAGAACCCCTGCAGTAAAGGAATAGTCTTTGCTGGAGTGAAGTTTGCAGAATAAGGCATTCTCTTTTGATCTTATTTCACTCTGATGTGGGTGGCTAGTAAAATGGATTTCTATGAGAGAGTCATTTAAAATATCTCAATAACAGAAACTCCTAGTTTGTTGTTTAAAATCAGGGATGATTTGTAGAGCAGAGAAACGCCAGGCTGGATAGAAAGCTAGAAAGTTAAGCATGCACTATTGCTTTTTCTTTCTCTTGGCATTGAAATGCCCTAGTTATTAGGTTTCAGAGTAACAGCCGTGTTAGTCTGTATTCGCAAAAAGAAAAGGAGTACTTGTGGCACCTTAGAGACTAACCAGTTTATTTGAGCATGAGCTTTCGTGAGCTACAGCTCACTTCATCAGATACATACCGGGGAATATATTCAAGAAGAGAAGAAACTTGGTATTTCTTTTATGGCTCTTAATAGGAGATTTAAGGTTAATGAGGAAAATTTGGCTATCCTTGTTCCCAAGAGTGAAAAAAAGAGTTCAGTGGATTCTTCAGTTTTTAAAGTACTGTCCTACTAGTTACTAACAATCAAGAAACAAAGATAACTGAGCTGGAAAGCATGATAGTTGTCTTTGAATTCTTAATGAAAGGCAATCTTTCATTCCAAATTCTTAATGAAAGACAATCTTTCATTCCAAATACAAATAGAAATAATAGGGTCAAGTTCACTCCATGGCAGATGTGCACTTAAGTTAAGCCCTTCAGTGGTATGTAAAGCTCTGATCTAGGGTGACTTTGAAGTCAACAGTTAAATCTATAAATGTGCTGGATACAATACAGTTAGAGGATCCAATTAACAGTATCCTAGAATCAGTGTCTGATCTGCTAATTTGGATGGAAAAGGATTCTGAATTCTAGACCCAACTGTAGAGTTGGGGCTTGTCTCAGGAAGAAGATGTAAGAACCATCCCTGATCTAAGCCTATGACAAAGAATACATCCCTAAGCAGGGAGAAGGTTGACATACTCTTTCTCTGGCCTTCTCTACACTGAGAACCATAGGGAATTCACCAACTGTTGATCTAGCAGTGGTGCAGCTTGATCAGTATGCACAACAGTGGGAGTGCTGGAATAGACCAACTTCCTGCATTCCCCACCTTCAAAATCATCTAGACCTGCTCAGAGGAGGTTTAGGCAATAGTGGTAAAAACACTAGTGCCTGGCTTACCATCGCTAGCACTAGTAGAGCTGCAGTGGTACTAGATGGACAGTGAGAGCAGTCCCTAGAATTCTCAGTCTAGACGTAGTTTCTGTGTAGAGGAAGGATGACAGCTGCACATCTTAAGAATCAGACTAACTCCCTGTAGTGAAATTGCTTTACAGCAACCTGTCAATGATTTTTTAAAAAATTGTCTTGTGCCTAGTTTTGGCATGGATGATGGTTTTATTTGTAAAGGCTTTGGTCTTTTTTAACCTCTAGAATAATAGCAATTATAAAAGGAATAGGACCTTTTATTTTCTCTTGCTTTGTTGAAGGATTTATTGGGAACTCAGAGAATAGATAGTTAGCTCTCATTTATAAACAGAAGGACGGGGTATTGCATCTTTAGGAAAGATATTTTAGCTCTAATTTAGTAGTCATTGAAGTAAATGACAACAGAGTTTTAAACATTGACTAAAATTCCCCTCTTCTTTCAGTTGCTCTTCACATGTTTCATTTCACTAGCTATCCAGAATCCTCCAGGCTAGCCAGGACCTGAATTTCTAACATAACAAAAAGAGAGTAGTTTGTTATTACTTTGCAGATCACCTACAACTTGTAATAGCATTGAAAAAAACTGATCGAATATTAACATCCCTGTCAACTTATAGTGTCTTAACACTGTGTGTGGTGTTTCAGTCTACCTTTTATTTATTTATTTAGAACCTTTAGCAAGCATCCCAGTGTTATCTCCCAGGTCTGTTACCTGATAGTTGTTCTGTTTCTTCAATCCAACAATCTCATGGTTCTCATAACTGACTTTCATGGTTCTTTTCCACCAAGAAACACTACTGTTTCACCTCAGTAAGTTTTCCCAGGCTTTTTAAAGATAATAGATTTAACTTAATAAAGCTGTTGTCCCCCTCACATTCACTTTGGGCTTGTCTACACTTAAAACACTACAGCAGCGCCATTGTAGTGCATCAGTGTAGACACTACCTATGCAAACGGGATTCCCCCATCACTGTAGGTAATCCACCTCCCTGAGAGGTGGTAGTTAGGTCAAAGGAAGAATTCTTCTGTTGACGAAGCGCTATCTACACCAGGGGTTAGGTTGGCTTAAATATGTGTCTCAGGGGTTGTGGATTTTTCACACCCCTCAGAGACTTAGCTATGCCAGTGTAACATTGCAGTGCAGACCAGCCTAAGGTCTTGTTTTATTAAATAGGCTCTGCGATGTACTTTGAACAAGTTTTTGACTGTAGCAGAGGGAATGTGCCTACAAAAAGACAAAATGGTACAGTATCATGAGCCTTGATATTGAAAGTACAGCAAATTGCCCCATAAATTACATCACCCCACATTCCTTGTAAAAGGAGTAGTGGGTGTGCAAGGAACGCAGGATCATACCCAAAGTACGAGTCCTGATTCTTGTATGCTGTTGCACAGAGATAAGAAAATAATTGCCTCAAGAAAACATGGCTTTTAAAATATTTGTTATGAATGTTGAACTGCAGTTTATGCTCACCCTCGAAAGAGCACCCTTGGCTGCTCTCCCTCATTCCCAAGAGGGTCATTCTGACTTCCTACATTCTGTATCTCTCCTAAGTGGCTTGGATTACGTGTTCACAGGTGGAACGCACCCTATTTGGAGCTGTTTGTTAACACACTGGAGCTTTTTAAAATGCATACCCTACATGCGCTAAATGTCCTCATTTATTAGATTAGCTCAGGGGTGGCCAAACTTACTGACCTTCCGAGCCACATACAACAATCTTCAGAGGTTCAAGAGCCGGAGCACACCTGCCGGGGCTCGGGCTTCAGCCCCGCGGGAGGTGCCTGCCGGGGCTTGAACCTTCAGTCCCGTTCCTGCTGAAACCCTGAGCCTCGGCAGGCGCGCCCTGCAGTGCTGAAGCCCTGAGACCCCCCTCCCTGCTGGGCAGAAGTCCTTACCCACCACCCCGCTGCAATGCAGAGGTCCCAAGCTCCCCCCACAGTCTGGTAGGTGGAGAATGCGGGAGAGAGAATGTAGGTGGCTCTGTGAGCCGCACTTTAACTGTAAAAGAGCTGCATGTGGCTTATGAGCCACAGTTTGGCCGCCCCTGGATTAGCTCATGCATCAGACATTATCTAAAGAAGTAGGAATGGAGTTAGGACCAGGACATCAAATTCATTGTGTAGTGACTACCCTTTGACTCAGAGTGTGGGGGCTGGGAATAAAAAGTTCACTGGCAAGAGGGTAATTTTGCAGTCTTCTCAGACAGAATATGCCCCTTTGGCTAGCAAAGTTCAATATGGAATTTAAAGGACAGTTTTGTGAAGTAAACATATTTTTTAAACCTCCCTTCCTCTATCCATTAACTCCCTCTCGGTGCAACCTTGCCCCCACCTTTGTGTGAATTTCCCCTCTTTTTCAAAGGTTCCATGGGCAACATTAATTCTGGCATTTCCTAATTTTTGTGTCCTTGACTTTTGCGACCTTAACATTCTTTTAGCATAGGTTTTTGTATGTAATATATATATCCACATATATTTACAGAGAAGTGACACTTGAAAGCCAAAATGCAAGATGTCTCATAAACACCTGAAGTGGATAGTGGAGTAAGATGAGGCCCTGAAACATAAACCATGAGGCCCTGAAACATAAACCCTTGTATCAGAGGCCCGGTATGCGGCCTAAGGCCTGAACTAAAGTAATGGTCAAGACTTTGTTAACATAAAGCAAAGTTAAGCTGTGAGCAAGAGGCAGGCCTGGCTCAGAGTCTGGCAAGGAAAGGGCTGATGTTGCAAAAACACACATATCTAAAAGGTACTGGACACTAGAGATATAAACATGTGCCAGGATGATACCAAGTACACTCTGATACTAGTACATTCCACACAGATAAAAAGGAATATGCTGACCCATCCCAAAGACAGGGTCAAAAGGATAATATGATGGATAAAGTTGTTTTTGTTCGCACCAACATGTACCAGAGGAGAGGCGGCACCCTAACCCGTAGAGGGGTTTTACCTCAATACACCAGGAGTGATGTGTAACTTGTTTGTACGTGTGTATAAGAATGCACCCCTGAGGAGTTGGCTTTGTCTGGCCTAGAGGGCAGTGGTAAATCCCGCCACTGACTGAACCGGTCCATAGTCAGGGAGCACATATGTACTAGCAGAACTGTAGACATCTGATCGGGGGAGCTAGAGACTGTGTTTCATTTGGCAATAAACCTGTCCGGGTACCTTCATACCTTAACAGAGTCTGTGGTCATTGGGCGGTTCACTCGAGATCTTCTGTGCCAGATATCTGTGTGGAGCTGGGACACCACACAGGGAGAACACACACGCACGCAACCGACTGTTATCAACACTGGATAGAGCAGAGCACCACACTGGTGACATCTGACAACAGATAGTTGTTATACATATCATCTCCCTCAGTTCTCTCATCTCTCATCTCAATGTTTACCTAACGTGGCCCAACTTGACCAATAGATGTTGCAACATTTTAGGATAAAGTAGATTCCATTCCTTTTTCTTTTGCAGGCATGATGTTCTGAAATAATTGAGTACAAATATTTTTTAAACTGCATGAGTAATTTGAATTAAGTCCATCCTCGAATTAACTATAAATGCATAATATACTTTAAAAAGTTACTATTTTAATATTTGTGTCACAGATTAGGAGAAAATACAATCTATTTTGGGGACTCAAAATCCTCCAGGGAGTATTACAGATCTAAACAATTCCTTTGAGTCCTGGATATAGCATTTTGGTCACTGATTTAGCTGGAAGATGCATAAAAACTCAAATAACTAGAACTCTTTCTACTTGCTGTCTGAGAAGGCTGAAGGAATGTAAGCTATTTTAGATTGGCGATCACAAGCACAGAATAAATGTGGAATTGAAGATCCTCAACTTTCTGAAGGCTTGGCAGAATAAGGGTTACCTTCATGGGAAAGTTATATGGCATAAGCTACAGGTATAAATTTAAAATGATGTGGTTTAACCGATATAACCTCATGTGTGGACAGTCATTCCAATCAGAGTGCCTTTTTTCAGTTTGGCTTATGTCTCTTGGGAAGGGCTTCAAGCTAAACTGAAAAAAGCCACTCTGATTGGAATAAGTGTCCACATGGACAGGAATTTATATCAGTTTAACTATACCAATATAACTGGTAAAACTCTCTTGTGCAGAAAAGATCTAACGGTGGATCAACAGTGAAGTATTGAGGTTGCTGTCAACTCCTGAATGAGCACATCACTGTTATTTTTTAGGCACTTCTAAATAAATATATTCCTATTTAGTTATACTAAATCTTTTTATAATCTAAATTTGTAGGCAAATACATTGAAATGTAGATGCCAGTATGACCCTCTCAGTACAGCACCATTATGTTAGACTGTGAAATAATCTGCCAGTCGGAATATTGGAAACTCAAGCTCTTTATTATTAGGAACTCTTAAAACTGTAATGGGTAAAAGTCTAGAAACTATACAGGGTGGGGAGCAATCCTGCATTGGTAAGGAATGGAGCCTGCCTATCTGATCTACTAATAGGTCTTTTCCAGTGCTAACTTCTATGGCTACATATATAGGTTATTACCGCAGTCATATGCTAACTTTTACAAATGTGCAACAGGGAGTAAAATTCATAACATCCTGGTCCAAAAAGCACAGGCCTCTGCCCAGTGTGCTGAAGGAACAGTTCAAATGGTTAAGCCAGTAAAGGAATTGTTAACCACTTGAGTAGTTCTGAGGTACTCCATCCACACATGGGAGGACAGTAGCATTCACAACTATATTGCTGTTTCAAGCCACCAGGTGGCTTTCAGCTGTAACTGCAGCAGCAGAATAAATTATGTTGTGTTGCAGTTTGATGTAATTTGCTTCTCTTCCCATGCTTCCCCTCCTCCCCTGGATCCCTGAGGCACAAATCCTAATGGAAGATCACATAACAAGGGAGATGTGTGTCATTGTGCATAACGCTAAGAGTTAATTGAATTGATGCTTTAATTACCAATGGATGAAATCTTTAAGATAGATGCTGTATGTTAACCTCACTATTCCTTTGCTATACAGGACAAGCAAGCATAGGGATATTGAACTCTTACAAGGAAATAAATCTTTATTCAGCCTGAGGCAGATACATGACATGAAAAATTTGAGCCCACAGAGTTAGTTTCCCAAAGTTATTAACAACTGAAAACAGGGTCTTATAATGGGAAGTATCAAGCAACCTTCACTATATTCAGTGCTATGAGCTACACCTATGCTATAGGCTCTGTAGTATATCTACCGTATAAACTTCATCCTAATTTTATTCCAAGAATCAGTCAAGATTTTGGTTTTCCTAATAAATATATAAGATATGGCCAAATATTTTCTCTCTTTATGAACAAAGATTACTATAGCAATGAGTATCATCAGATACTACAGTGATGGGTATTAACTGTATTATGGATAGTATTAAGCCTAGACAGACTCCAGCTATATAAGCAAAAGGAATTTTCAGGAGTTTGAAAGTTTCAGTCTATCCAGAGTGCAGACAATTCGATTATTTTACTAAAATAAATGGTAGGTATATTCTAATGTATTTTGCTATTTTGAGAAAAAGAAGAAAATGTAAAGCTAATAGCTACTTCCACATGTGTAATAATTTTAATTTCATGTTACAAGGATTTTTCTGACATAAGATAGTTTTGTATTTCACTGGGTGCCAAAGTTTGTTGAAAAAAATTCCATCCCTCAAGTAACTGGCAAACAGAAAAGGAATACACTCTCCACAAAAATATACTGTATGAGCTTGATGGTTATGATCAGATAAATCCAAACATTCAAAGCTGAAGCTGATATCCAGTAGCTGAACCCAACAGGAGGGCTCCGTCACTAATTTGTGCATGCACCATTGATTGTGCCTACATATCACAGAGGAGGTCCTCATTTGCATTAGCTGCCCTCACAAAACCAAGACGTTTTCCCCACGGGGTGTATTCTCCCCTCAGTACAGGTAACTCCATTAATGTTAATTAAGGGATAATCTCTATTACATTTTGCTATAGGAAGCAATAAATGGTTGCTGAGATTGATTAATATCTGAACCAAAGCTGAGAGATGTAATCAGTCTCAGACACAACAGAGATTATTCCTGATTTACAACAAAAAGTATCATGAAAAATTAAAATAAGCATAAAAAAAAATCTTTCTTCTGAATAGCAAATTTTCTGCCTTTGAAATCTGTTGGCTTGTACCAAATGGCCTGAATTTTTTTTTAAAATGTTCCAAGTGGCAAATCCCCCCCCAGTCTCTCAATCAGGGCTTTGTACCCACATCATCTGCAGATTCCTCAGTTTGAACAAGGGGTTGGGCAGTATCAGTAAGAGTGTCAGTGGTAATTTGAGAGGGGATGATGTTCTATTTTTCTGAACTGTCTGGTTGAAATTATTTTCTAGTATAATAGGAGTGATCCACATCCACAAATAAGAGGTGACTGTGCACCTGATCCCATACCAGTTGTCTTCAGTGGGAGTTGAGGAGACTCTGTGGTCCACAACATTGAACGTTATAGGCTCATTGTGACCGGTTCCCCCTGGGGTGCCACCTGAACTGGGGTACCACTGAGCCCCCTAACCCACCAGTCTGGGCTCCCACATTGTATTGCTGTGTCCAACCTGCACTTTCACCAGCACACATACAGGTAGGGACACACCCAGCTGCAGTTACATGCAGACACTGTGATCAGCTCTGCCTGGGAAGGCTTCAGCTAAGGAACTTCCTAGCTACTCAGCACACCCCATCCCTCTGGAGTGTAAACCCAAAATTATACCATCTTCCGCTGCACAGGGAACTGTACAGCGTAAACTCATGAAATTCTCCTCCTCCCTCAATGTGGAAAAGAATATACAACAGCTTTGTGCCATGAATTATGACTCACACACACTGGTTTTAGATAAAGCAAAAACAAGTTTATTAACTACAAAAGATATATTTTAAGTGATTATAAGGGATAGCAAACAGATCAAAGCAGATTACCTAGCAAATAAACAAAACATGCAAACTGATCTTAACATACTAAAGAGATTGGATATGAATAGCAGATTCTCGCCCTAAGTGATGATACAAGCAGGCTGCAGATTCTTAAGGGGCAAGCTGCAGTGGTTTACAGCTTAGAAACCCCAGGGGTTCCATTAACAGGCTAAAAATCCCTTTAGCCTGGGTCCAGCACTTCCCCCTGTTCAGTCTTTGTTCCTCAGGTATTTCCAGGAGTCTCTTTGGGTGAGAAGTCAGTGAAGAACCCATCACAGTGGCGCAGTGTAAAGGAAGCCCAGGCTGGTAGGTTTGGGCAGGGAGCTCAGTGGTACCCCAGTTCCATGTGGCACCCTGGGGGGAACCCATCACACTCACGCCTGTTCTAATTGCAGTCAATTGGAGATTTGTTGTTTCAATGGGAGTATGCATGGGCCCAATATACCTAATGCATTTTTGGTTAACGAAAAAATATTACAGTATGAAATATTACACTGACTTACTCTGTCATCTCAATATTGTGCCAAGAATTATTAACACTGCAGAATTACTGTTGAATATGTACCTTTTACTGGGAAAAATACCACACTGCTTTTGCAGTAATGTTATTTAATTATTTTTTCTTTTCTGTTTCATGATGGAAAGCTACAATTCAATATACAATATATTTAAACACAAAAGTGGCACATCAATTAATCAGTACAGAATTACAGGTGCTTTAAGATTGTTAGAAAATTCTGGGTTGCCAACCCCCCACCCCCACACACACACATACACCTCAACCGAACAATCTTTTAAGTAGAAAAAATATAAAAAGTGATGTGCTATTCAAGCTTACATTTTCTCATATACAATTAAAATATCTCCATCTTTAACACATTCCTGAAAAATTGTACATTATTTTAAAGGACCTTTGCAGATTGCTTCATCTCTTGTTACTCAGCACATACCTAAATACATAATTATTTATCTTTAAACAAAATTATTTCCTTCTCAAAAATGTATGAAGATCAAGTTTCTGAAACACTGATAGTTGACAGGTTTCAGAGTAGCAGCCATGTTCTTCTGTATCTGCAAAAAGAACAGGAGTACTTGTGGCACCTTAGAGACTAACAAATTTATTAGAGCATAAGCTTTCGTGAGCTACAGCTCACTTCATCGGATGCATAGAATGGAACATATAGTAAGATATATATATATATATATGTATACATACAGATAAGTTAGAAGTTACCATACAAACTGTGAGAGGCTAATTAGTTAAGATGAGCTATTATCAGCAGGAGAAAAAAAACTTTTGTAGTGATAATCAAGATGGCCCATATAGACAGTTGACAAGAAGGTGTGAGGATACTTAACATGGGGAAATAGATTCAATATGTGTAATGACCCAGCCACTCCCAGTCTCTATTCAAACCCAAGTTAATGGTATCTAGTTTGCCTATTAATTCAAGCTCAGCAGTTTCTCATTGGAGTCTGTTTTTGAAGCTTTTCTGTTATAAAATTGCCACCCTTAAATCTTTTACTGAGTGGCCACAGAGGTTGAAGTGGTCTCCTACTGGTTTTTGAATGTTATGATTCCTGATGTCAGATTTGTGTCCATTTATTCTTTTGCGTAGAGACTGTCCGGTTTGACCAATGTACATGGCAGAGGGGCATTGCTGGCACATGATGGCATATATCACATTGGTAGATGTGCAGGTGAACGAGCCTCTGATAGTGTGGCTGATGTGATTAGGCCCTATGATGGTGTCACGTGAATAAATATGTGGACAGAGTTGGCATCGGGCTTTGTTGCAAGGATAGGTTCCTGGGTTAGTGTTTTTGTTGTGTGGTGTGTGGTTGCAGGTGAGTATTTGCTTCAGGTTGGGGGGCTGTCTGTAAGCGAGGACTGGTCTGTCTCCCAAGTTAAAACACTGATATTTAATGGGAGGGAAAAACTTGGAAAGCAGTCCTAGAGAGAGAGAGCTGGGGTGAAGGTGGAGAGCAAACTGGACTTGAGCTTGCAATGTATATGGCAGCGAAAGTGGCCATATCAGTTTTGAGCTACAAATACATCACACTGTGTAATATGTTTATTTAATTCTGACAGCTTCTGTGGTGCTGTACCAAACATGAAAGAACACACAAGGAGCTTATAATTTATGACCCTGCCTGATTCTATAAGTGTGTCTCATAAGGTTGTACACATTAGTCAATGCTTACCCCTTGCAGTCGGATTTATTCTCTTAGTATTAAAGCTACCTGTGAAATGTGTTAATAAGGATCACTGCTAGAAGGCAACCACTCTGCTTTAAGTGACTGCTTTAAAATATCCCAATGTTTCCATTACAATATTGTTCAACCTCAGTTCTGGCAATTTACCACGGTCATGTGAGACTGACCAGCTCACCCTTTCACCACACAAACACTCTTCTCATCCTGATTAGAAGCCGAATAGGAAGAAGGAGCAGGCTGCCTTATGTGGTTGACTTTGCAGAGTCCTGGCTCCTCCCCCCCCCCCCCCATGACAAGTCATCTCTTGGCTTTCTCAGATACTGCAGACTGCACTGCCTTGACCCATTGGAGGACTTCAGCCTTTTAAAGTAACATCATGAGGGAACTTAGGGGGGGAATCTACCTTTTCACTGCAGACATCTGGGAGTGATAGGAGGAGAAAAACCAAGAGGAAGGGTAAGTATGGAGGGAGGCAAGGCCAGGAGCTGGATGAGGTAGGAGTGGGGAAAGATCTCAGTGATAAGATGGAAAATGGAGGGGCAAAAGCCACTTGGGAGGAGAGTACCTATTTGTGTGAGGCCAGTTAGGAAAGATGAAAGGACAGGGGGAGGCAAGGACAGAAAGGAGAATAATGGGCATGGGGAGCAGGAAATACAGTGGAATAGAGAATGGGAGAATTTGACGGGACAGAGTACAGGAGAGGAAATGGGAGGGACAGAGTACTGGGGTATTGGAGAAGGGAGAAAATTGATGGTGAACATTTGTGGGGGAGTGAAGAAATGGGATAAAAGACAAGACTAGCATGGAGGAGGAATGGAGAGGAGCAAGACAAGTGTGAAAAAGGGATTGGCATAGAAAGAGGGCAAATATGTTAGGGGAGAAAGGTCAAATCAGAACAAAATACTGTAGAACTGTTTATTTTTGTGCCTCTTATTTTGTGCATTCTCAAGCCAGCAATTTTATGTTTTATTATTTTTGTGATCTCCAGCAGCTCAGGCTGCCTAGCAATAACTGGCTTGAGTCTGCTTACTCTGCCATTGCAAAGCACTCCTGCTGCCTAGCAACAAGCAATGTGTTGTCCAGTGGACAGGGCACTGGATTCCAAGTCAGGCATTGCTCGGAAACAGTGGGCAAACAATAGTATGATGTACGGGCACCTCTCTGAAGATACCCATGTTCTCTGGAATCTCAGCTTTCATTAATGAAGTCTCTAGCTATTATGGTTGTGAAGACAACCTCAAAAATATGAATCGAGGGTAAGCCAATGCAGAGATGTCTGTGTGAATACTGAGTGTGGAACATTAGTTCTAAAAGATATCAACTGCCCGATTCATCTCAGCGTGATTTTAACTCAGAGGCCCACTGATAACTTAAATATCAACATTGTTAACTATTTAATTCCTCCTGTAAGGTGTTGTCCAGGAAAGATTTTTTGGTATAACCTAAGATCTGAATTTAAACCAATATAGTATTGCTGGTATAACCTTATAGGCAGACACTCTTATTCTTGTATGAGTCCCATTTTTTTTTTCAATTTAAACTTTCCTTATTTTGGTAGGGTTTTTAATTAACCACCAAAACTCACTCTTATACCAGAATAAGTGTGTTTACATGGGGGGTGGGGGCGATTATCAGGGCTGGCCTTACCATGAGGCAAACTGAGGCGGCTGCTAAGGTGCCAGACTGTGGGGCGGCGGGGGACACCACTAGGACCCAGAGTTTAAAAGTTTTGGCCCAAGCGCGGGGGAATGGGGGCATCATTTGAGCTCCCCACCTCAGGTGCCAAAATGTTGTGGACCAGTCCTGGTGGTTATACCAGTGTAACTACACCTGTGTATGTTTCAGAGTAACAGCCGTGTTAGTTTGTATTCGCAAAAAGAAAAGGAGTACTTGTGGCACCTTAGAGACTAACCAATTTATTTGAGCATAAGCTTTCGTGAGCTACAGCTCACTTTATCGGATGCATACTGTGGAAAATACAGAAGATGTTTTTATACACACAGACCATGAAGAAAATGGGTGTTTATCACTACAAAAGGTTTTCTCCCCCCCCCACCCCACTCTCCTGCTGGTAATAGCTTATCTAAAATGATCACTCTCCTTACAATGTGTATGATAATCAAGGTGGGCCATTTCCTGGATTTGTGCTGGATTTCTTTCACCTTGATTTCTTTTTACACCTGTATAATTAGTAAAGCTTTCCACTGTAGGCAAGGCCTAAGAAAGGAGACAGAAGGTCACAGCTCGGGACAAATTACTGGGGGTGAAGTCTCATTTTGGTGCCACAGTGGGTACTGTTTGGACTATAGCACCACTTATTCCCCCTCCCCCCAGTTAAAAATGAGCCAAGCCCAAGGATGAGCCTGTGGGTATCTTCAACCCCCACTGAGGGGGAACCAATATCAAGAAGCCAGATGGAGCTCAGAGAAATGCATCACCATGTTTTAAACATCTGCAGAATATACTGTGAGAACAATCTCATTTAGACAACTCACAAGGACAGAATGTATTTTGTGGGAAGAGACTGAAGATACCACTACCTATTCTCTTCCAATCTGACTCCTGGAGTCAGGAGAGGTGTTCTGTCTCCTCAGCTCTGCTGGTGGCTTGTTTTGTGATCTTGAGTGAATCACTTGCCCTTGTTTTCCCTGTTTGTAAATGGGACTAAAATAGTGTCATGGCAGGTTTGGCCTTCACTCCTGTCTTCCTTGCAGAAACTCTGCAGACTCCAGTGGCTGTGCATTCACAGCACCCACTCATTTTAAGTTCCCTCCACCACTACCACAACACTCCCTGTGCAACAGTCTATCTACAATATCTACAGTGCTTTTGGCCCTATCCTCTGGACTGGAGGAGAACAAAGATCTACCTTTCCTGAGGCTTCTATGTGACTTAGCTCAACTAGCCTGCTACCACATCTTCCTGTAACACACTTGGGCTGATGGGCTAATTTGATCCTTATCCCATGCAGCTGGCCAGCCTAATTACCTCTCTCTGTTTTCTCTGGGGAACTAAGTGGCATCTAAGTGACAAGAGGGCTGGCTTGCTCTGTAGCCTCTAGCACTCTGTTACACAGGTGTAACCAGGTGGTTCTATAAACATATTCTTCTGCGTTATTTTTCTTAGTATGCAAGCAAGTTTTGATTCTTGTAAAGACGTGCTGTGTTGTTGGTAGTGTTGGGTTATGCAAGTTTTTTTTCTGTGTAGAGGCAGATTGGGGAGATAGGAAACTGTTGTACTGCTTTTTGCCATGAGGTCTGACTAAAGTATGTTCTTGAGGCACAGGTTGTTCCCTCGGAATCAGTAGGGCATTGGTATTGGGCTAGGATTCTAGAAGCTGTGATTGTCCTGCATGCTCTTTAACTACCTCATTTCACTCATACAGTGTAATCTAAATATATCCAGACCTCACATCATGGATTTCTCTTACATTTGTAAAGTCAACCTGCAAGTCCCCAGATGTCTGCTATCTTTTGGCACAAGGGCAACACTATGTCAGAACAGGACACTGATACCAGAAAAAGGAGCAACAACAGTGTTATGCTGAAAAGTGTTAATGGCTGCTATCAAGCAGCCTTTGATCTGTAGACAATATCAAGCTTTGTTAAAGCTGATGGATGTGGTCATCTTTTTTCTTTCAGGCTGAATCGAAGGAGTAATTAAGTGCCCCTTTTATAGTGGTAGCTGGAAACAACAGGAAGCCACCATCCAAGGCAATGGACTGCATTGCAAGGCTGATCAGCTGAGCTGTGACGTCTCAGGGGTTTCCTTGATATTGGTGGTAAAATACAGGGGTAGGGAATTGATTAGTTGCTGCTACATGCAAAAGACAGCCTGCAGAAAGTGAGAGAAGCAGTACTGAATGTGGCCCGCTGAGAAAGCTGAGTGATGCTGCTTCTTTTGGGCATGGTACCCCTTGGAAGGTCCAACTTGGATTTTTGAGCAAGGAACTCTGCTTGTTGTTTATTTCTACTGTATTCAGAGAAACAAGGCTTTGTGTACATTCTTTGAAAGAAAACAGGATTGCATCATAGAAATACCTGACTCATACAATCAATTTCTCTTCCTAAGAGGAATAACCCAGCATCAAGGCCCCAGATATTGGCTAACCGCGTGGGCTAAAAGAGGGGCAAAAATAATGTATTCACCTCTGTTTAATATTTTAAATGCTACTTAGAAAAAGAACCATATGAATGCTGATTTTATTCATTGTTATTACTATTAGTCAGGCAATCTTTGTGTTTGTTTGCTGTTTCAGTGTACTGTAATCCCAACAGAGTACTAAGAACATAAGAATGGCCATACTGGGTCAGATCAAAGGTCCATCCAGCCCAGTATCCTGTCTACCGATAGTGGCCAATGCCAGGTGCCCCAGAGGGAGTGAACCCAACAGGTAATGATCAAGTGATCTCTCTCCTGCCATCCATCTCCACCCTCTGACAAACAGAGGCTAGGGACACCGTTGCTTAACCATCCTGGCTAATAGCCATTGATGGACTTAACCGCCATGAATTTATCCAGTTCTCTTTTACACCGTTATAGTCCTAGCCTTCGCAACCTCCTCAAGCAAGAAGCTCAATCCTACACAACTTCAGTACAGTGCCTTGAGATCTACTGCTGAAAAGTACTGTATTCATTCTGAGTATTATTATCATCATCAGGATTGTCACTAATTGGCATCGGTGCTAGCAGTTTCTACAGAGAAGCCAGTGGCTCTGAAGGGGCCTGGAGACTGAAGGGCCCTCTGACCTGTTTGAAGTTCCCTGCAGCAGAGAGGGCAATCAGCATGAAGTGAAAGTAAAGCAGCTGTTGAAAAAGGTCTGCTTGGATAATCTAGTGAGGCGGGGAAGGCGAGGTGGATTCGGGTCGGGGGGAAGAAGGTGTTTCAATATCTGATTGTCCGCCTCAGCAGTGGCCCTTGTCTCTCCCCCTGCTGTAACGCAGAGCGGATCTCGACCAGACACTGAGGAGCTCGCTCGCTGCTGTTTTCATTTCCCATTGTTACAGCGTGCCGAGCCCTGCCAGGCTTTGAACCAAAGCCGGTGGAAACGAGCGGGGCTGGCAGCTCTCCCCTTGGTGAGAAACGGTGTGTGTGAGCGCTCACAGGTCTCAGTCTATCAGCCACGGCCCGACCGTGGGGGAGAACCCCCCCGCGCCTCCACCCGCACAGCTTCGCCTGGCGCATGCCCGATCCAGGAACTCCATTGGCGGGGGGCGGCGGGGAGAGGCCAGCAGACTACAACTCCCAGCGTGCAGTGCGACGGGCACGCCGCGGGGGGGGCGGGGAAAGCGCGGCGGCCTCACGAAAGCGAGGCGAGGAGGAATCCCACAATACCAGGCGGGCTGTGCGGGCTCGCCGCCGCCGCCTCTCTAACGCCCGCGGAAGCGATGCGGAGGGGCGGAAAATGGCAGAGCTGCAGATGCTGCTAGAGGAGGAAATCCCTTCAGGCAAGCGGGCTCTGCTCGAGAGCTACCAGAACCTCACCCGGGTGGCCGACTACTGCGAGAGCAACTACATCCAGGTGAGAGCGCCGCGGGCCGGGCGAGAGGGGGGCCGCACGGGCGGCGGGTGCAGGAAGCGAAGGTTGCAACAGCCGGGGGAGCCTCCGAGACCCCGTGTCGCCCGGCATCCGCCTCCGCTGAAGCGCCCGGATACCTCCTCCCTTCCCTTCCCTTCGCCTTTCAACTTTCTAGCCCCACGCCTCTTATTTTCGTGTCTCCCCCCTCCCCCCGCCTGTGTCGGGGCAGAGGGGTGACTAGTCTGTCAGCGCAGCCCAGAGGGTGTGTCTCCCAGCGCCCAGATCTCTCCGGGCTGGGGGAGAGGGTAGATGGTACATGCCTCCTCATGGAGGGCTTGTAAATCTGCCTGTGTGCCTGTTTCAGACCGAATTCCTCAAACCCCACCCCCACCCCACCGCAATTTGGCTTTGTAGTTGCTAGTGACATTTTAAAGAATCAAACCAACCTTTTTTTTTTTTGTTAAATATCTCTGAAGTCCTGGAAGTGCTGGCTTCGTAGGTCTCTTGAAATAGAGACATATGTATCACCCTTTTTACCTTTTCGGGGTGTGTGTTCCCTCCCTGTTAGGTGTGTAAAGAGGTAAATTTCAGAAAAGATTAAGAGTGAGGTTGGCAAATGCTGAATTCTGGGTAGTGCTGAAATACAAATGACAAATACACAATTATATTTGTATGTTGGGGGAGGGAGGAGGGACACTCCCCCCAACCCCCCCACAAACACAACATATAACAATCCAAGTGGAAATTGATTGTTTAATATTTGGTGTCTAATTCTCACTAAGACTAAATGAATTACATTCGTGGCATGCTGCACTGGTGATCCTGAATTGTTAAAATGAACAGTTTGCATGTAAATCGACAGTAATGTGAAAGCATGATATGGTATTTCAGCATGGCAATCTCTCCTTCTGAGAGGGCAGGGCTGCTTGCTTCATAATTCAGACATCCATAGCAATATTTTTAAACTGAGTGTCTCTTGCTGCAAGATACAACCCAATTCACATGTCTTGTATCTTTCACAGAATCCTAGAATATCAGGGTTAGAAGGGACCTCAGGAGGCCATCTAGTCCAACCCCCTGCTCAAAGCAGGACTGATCCGCAATTTTTGCTTTCAGTTAATTAGGAGGATTCTTCTCTAGATTGTTCAGTGTTTCCTAACCTCTTTTTAACTTTTTGTGTGTGTGGTTACTTTAAGTATATTTTTATTTTGACTTTTAAAGGTATTGTCATAGTAATATCTATATAAATCTGAATATAATTCTGTGCATATAGCTGAATTGAAGTGGACACAGAGCTCTCCCAGATGCCCAAATTAGCTAATGGAAAAACTTTAAGAAAAGACCATTAAAAATTAAGCATTCTAATTTTCACTCCTTCTTTATAATGTAAATAAACCTATTGACTGTAATATACCAATGGCTAGGACTAGCTGTAACCTATACTTAATGTCTTTTTAAATGTCTTAATACTTAGCATTTGTCTGAAACTGTGAGACTGTTTTATTTGTGCAAGTGGAACAGTAATTTGGTGGCTTTACCAAACTTTAAATATCCCTCTATGTCTCTTTGTGAAATTACTCTTTTTCAAAATGTGAGGCAATGCTGTTGATATTAGAATTAAAATTGAAGTAGCAAATCGGAGTTTGTTTTGGGAATGATTTATATCCTTTTCACAATGTGAGGCAATAAGGGTTAAACTGTTTTTATTCTTCAGTTACTTGCTCCACCCAAAGAAAGCTGGTTATATAAATGCTTCAAAGAGGCGAGGTTGCATTTGGGTTTACTCATGGGAAATATGACAAACACACTAATGTGGTAATTGCAGCACATGTCTTGACCTGTTGATTTTATTTCCCTCTATTTTAGGAGAGTTGTGGAGAATCTTTCTGGCATTACATGTTGCTTTCAAATAGTCTTAAACCTTACTGTTTTAAAAAAACAAAAAAAAAAAAACAAAAAAACCCAAAACTTATTTTTTTAAGGGACACATCCTCATCCATCACTTGAAATCCATCTAACCAAGAATCACGTTAAGAATCAAGGTCGGCTGTATGCAGAATCTGTATATTTTACAGTTTGTCGCATACAGCTGTGTATATCTCTGTTAGAGGGAAGCAGTGTATACTAAGCTGAATAAACAGGAGTTAAGTAGTAGTTTTGTGGATTTCATACCTTGTTTGTATTCTGTATAGGTTTAGCCCAATTCATTAAAAGTGGTAAATGAGATGATACTCATCTGATTGTTAGTGCAAAAGTTTTTCCAGCGGTTGTGTAAAACCATCTAGTTTACAGTTAGACTAGCGTAGATATTATTACAATCAGTCTCCTGGAACAGTAGTGTCAATGTTGGGAGGAAGAGGGGCTACCACAGGCTTAGTGGATGTGACACCCAAGGCAATGTAGGGTTGTGAGAATGGGGAGTTATCAAATCAAAACAAAACATGTGGTGTTTGTATTAAGCACCATTGAATTGACAGTCGTCAGTATTTTTAGAACTAGACAGGTATTCCTCCCAACTGCCCTGGATATCACCAGGAAAAGGTAGTCAGTGTACAGTTCTCTCATCTTGAGATGCTCTAAGTGCAGTGTTTAAAACACTTCAAAAATGAGATGCTTTATAATTTGGCTTTATATATGTTTAACTGATTCAAACCAGGCTCTTGGAGATTTCTAATAGAACCATGACTACTAGTATCTCTTTTTTTTAATGAGAACAGCATTGTGCTGCCTAGTGCAGAAGGTGTTATTCTCTCTTGCCACCTCCTCCGCATTTTGAACAGTATGTCTGACAGCCTTTTTGACCAACGCACACATGTGGTGTTGCAAATGCTCTTTTTGATGGAAATTCTCAATTTGATATCTTGCATTGTTCCTTCACTGTGGCAAGAATGTAACCTTTTATAAGATTACTGATTTGTTTCCTCTGAAAAGTCTTTTGAAATTGTATGTGTATTAAAAATGCCTGTATGTCTAAATCTGGAAAAATTAGGCTTAATTTCTAGTCCCCTCCCTTTCTCTCCTTCCTACTTTGCCCTCAACAGCTGATGCTAATCTTTGGATGTCAATGCTATAAGGAACTGAGAAACAGCTACTGGTTACCATGTGCAGTGAAACAAACAACAACAAAGCAGAAATCCAGAGAGTAATGTATCTAGTCCACCAGGCCGTGTATATGCTGGTTATCTGATAGGAAGGAAGAAGAATGCTGTGAGAAGGCACTGAAAGGAGCCAATGAGGTTAGGAGAAGATTCAAAATACTAAAAGGAAATTTTAGTGTGATGACTGTTGGGGAAAGACAAGGGAAAAGAGACTGAATGTAGAAGTAACATCAACTACCTCTTATTATAAATGTTGGGGGATTTTAAAGATTTGATTAGTAGGAAACCATATATAAATGTTACATTACTGGTTTTAATTTATAACTAGATCTGAAATTTATCTTAAACTTCTAGTTATGCTTGGAGGTGTTAGTGATTTGGAAACAGCTAGAAATGTAGTATCTGATCTAGAACCGTGGTTCTCAACCTTTCCAGAGTACTGTACCCCTTTCAGAAGGCTTTGTCTTGCGTACTCCAAGTTTCACCTCACTTAAAAACTACAAGCTTACAAAATAGACATAAAAATACAAAAGTGTCACTGCATACTATTACTGAACAATTACTTACTTTCTCATTTTTACCATAGAATTATAAAATAAATCATGACCTCCAGGTTGAGAGAGACTGATCTACTATATAGAGCAGTATAAACAAATCATTGTATGAAATTTTAGTTTGTACTGACTTAGCTAGTGCTTTTCATGTAGCTTGTTGTAAAACTGGGCAAATATCTAGATGAGTTGACATGCCCCTCATTGAGAACCACTGATCTAGAAGACGTGGCAAGCTAATAAATGGGTTTACAGTAATTTTAAAGATGAAGCTTTAATTCTTCAATTGGCTATGTGATGTCTTGCCTCTCCTTGTGAAAGGAGCTATCTTAATACAAACAGATGCTTGGGGATCAAATCTTGTTGTTAATTGCCTAAATTGCCTCTTAGTGTTATGTTGGCATATATATTAAAGTGAACAAAACAAATTCCAACATTAATCTTATGACAGATAGCAAATTAGAAAAGGGAACATTTTCCTTGTGAATTAGTATGCTTTACAATGATGATGTACTCTATGATATGAATGAAGGAAAAGGATTTGGCACTCCTTGGTAAGTCAAGTTAGGGTTGCCAAACACCCCTGTCCCACCCCTTCTCTGAGGCCCCACCCGCTACTCACTCCATTCCTCCTCCCTCTGTTGCTCGCTCTCCCCCACCCTCACTCATTTTCACCAGGCTGGGGCAGGCGGAGTGAGGGCTCCATCTGGGGGTGCAGGCTCTGGGTGGGACTGGGGATGAGGGGCTTGGGGTACAGGAGGGGGCTCTGGGCTGAGGGGTTTGGAGTGCTTGAGGAGGTGCAGGCTCTGGGGGAGAGTTTTGGTGTGGGAGGAGGTTCTGGGGGGGGGTGGGGGTGCAGGTTCAGGCTCCGGGCAGTGCTTACCTCAGGTGGTTCCTGGAAGTGGCTGGTATATCCCTCTGGCGTCTAGGCAGAGTTATGGCCCCCGCAGCTCCCATTGGCCATGGTTCCTGGCCAATAGGAGCTGCAGAGTCGGCACTCTGGGTGGGGGTAATGCACAGAGACTCCCTGGCCGCCCCTGTGCCTAGGGGCCACAGGGATGTACCACTGCTTCCAGGAGCCACGCAGAGCCAGGGCAGGCAGGGAACCTGCCTTAGCCCCACTGCGCCGCTGACCGGCGGTGCCAGAGTCCCTTTTCAACAGGGCTTTCTGGTCGAAAACTGGATGCTTGGCAACCCTAAAGGGTTTGCCTTCATTGCATAGCAAAAAAACAAACCCCCCCAACCAAAAACCAACCACAACCCTCACCCTTTCAAAAAAAAGTGTTTGCTTAATTTAACCCAATTTAACAGTAAAACCACAGCAACTAGGGTTAGCAACTCGAGTTCAACTCCAGGATCCCCTATAGGTTTTAATTTGGCTGTTAACCGGAGTTAAACATTGTTGCCGTGTCTTCGATACTATTTTAATTTGAGTTAAGAACACTTTTTTTTTTTGCAGTGAAGGCATACATTAAAATACAAGCGTCCGTTTTTGATTCTGTTCCCTTTCCCATAATCCTGCATGACTGCAATTAAACTGCAAAGATATTGGTGGTGTTACATAGCAATTTGGGGATTGTGATTGTGGTGAAATATTTCTATGGTGTGTTGCCAAAGAAGGGATAATATACAGAGTTAAAAAGTACTCTGTCAGAACTAAAACTGTCTAACTTCCCAATTAAAAATACTAACTTACCACAGATGTATCTCACAGTTTCTAGTCTGAATGGGCTTCAGTGCTTAGCTTTAGTGAACATATCTGCAAAAACTTGCTTATTGGGTGTGGCAATGAAAAATAGAAATAATATAGGAAACTATGGTCTTCAGTGTTGACATCTTCCTTTGAGTTGCTGCAGTTGATTGCAGTACGAGAACTAATGTAGTGAGTTTCCTTCTGTAATGGGTCTATAAAATACTGACTGTAAACACTGACAATTTAAGTCAAGACTGTGGGATAGTACTTATCTCATGGTCTGGTTAAGCGTAGACGGCTGCATTGTTGACTTCAGTGCTTTTCTGTTAGACTGCTGTGGGAACATTTAGTAATTAAATCAAATGTGATTTTAAGATCACATTCAGAGCCTATAAACTAATGGCTTGAAATACCATGTGATTCTTGTAAATGATGATTATCCTGAGCTCTTCAATGCTGGGGTCATTTTTTATTTTTGTGAATGGACTCTTTAGCTTTTGAAAGTCAATTGCATAAATAATGAACATGAGATTCTGAGAAGTATGTGCTGAATTGCTTAGATGTGCCTTTTTGGATGTGTTATTTCCTGCTGTAACTTCAAGAGTGGTATATGGAAATCATAGTTCCAGAATAGCTCAACAGTCAGCTAATCATGAAGAAAGGCAGAAACAAGGGCATAGTTTTTTAGATTGACCTTTGGAATTCACCCTATTGGAGGAAATTGGAGGTTTCCTTCCTGCTGGGGAAAAAAATGCATGTTACATGGAAAAAATAGCTGTACAGATCAAATGTCCTATCCTTTTGGTAGGATGTGTGTTCCACAGTTATTTAACAAAAAAGAGACCCGCAGAAGGTACTTTCTTCCTAAAGTCATCTAACTCTTGTTCTTGTATTCGTGTTCTCTCTCTTTGATGTGTGTGATTGATCTCACACCCGACTCGCTTTGCTTGAAAGAATGGTGGAACATGGCGCAGCTTATTTCAGTACAATGAAGTTCACTTAGAAGTTTTGATACAGGAAATTACCTGTTTTAAAGGGATAAACTTCTTAAAAATCATTAATACAAATCTTGTACTTCCTGAGAGAACTTCTGAACTATTTTTGTTGAGTTCATAGATTTATATTCATGTTTTCAAAAACGGTTAAAGGGTTAAAGTAAATTTATTATAGACTCTCAGTGTGTTACAGTAAGAGAAAACAAATCAGTCCACTTTCCATTACACCTAACTATTCAGCACATATATTACAAAAGACTTGGGAGTCTCAGAACAAGGTGCAATGTCCAAGACACAACTCCAGGAATCCTTCATTTGGCTTAAGTTGAAGTGCATACATTTTTTTTAAAAAAATGCATGTTATACTGTGTGCAAAAGATCTTTTTAGTGGGGATGGGAAACAGAGGACAAAAATTCCTTGCCCAAGTATTAAATGACAACCTAGACTACTATAATGTGTCTTGTAAATCACATATTTGGTGATTTTTAAAATATGGATTATTGGCCTACCAGACTTAATGACTCCTCTTTTGTCAATGAGTCTGTTTTTGCAAAACACAGTTGAATATGTACATACAGTTCTAAAGTGAACATGAGCAATATGGCTATAGTGTAGTTTCTTTAAGTGGTTATTTTGCATGCACAGGAACCACTTCTCTAAATATAGCATGATCATTTTGTGTTTTTTTTCTTTTCTTTCTTTAAGGGGGACTGGTTCAGATCACGGACCAGTTGTCACAAACTTGAAATTTTTATACTTGGTCTTCTAAACTATTTGAAGTGGGGTGGCAAGATTTCCACTTCTCTTCTGGTACTGTCCCATTACCACTTCAGTAAGGGTTATGTCTGTGCTTCTCCACCTAATAATTCTCTACTATTACCAGGCAAAGCAAAGTGAATTGGACTCATTTGTTATTGGGGTTAGGGTCTGCTACCTCTGTTGGAGGAGATGCTCTGGAGAGGGGATTTGAAATGAAGAGGCCTAGTAAAAATGTATCAAAGGCTTAGGTTGATACCTTGCTCCCTATGTTGGAAGGAGCTGGAGCACAGAAGTTGGTGTAGTTGGTAGTACTGAAATCTTGGAGGAAAGAGGAGTGCTGAGTGAAAGAGGGAATCAATCCTGCCCTCTACCTCCAGAGTCTGAGGGAAGAACACTGTGAGGCTCAGAGCCTTTTAGGATGGGAACAGAACTGGGGTGTGGATTCAGAGTATGAATAAAAAACATTACTTCTGAAAGTTGTGTGGTGAGGGTAGAGAGATGTGCAGAAATGGTCTGGTGTTGAGTACCAGCAGAAATAAAATGTGTGGGAGGGGGGAAAGATGTAGGTGATGAATAGAGAAAATGTAATAGAAGTAAATAACTTAACAAGCATAAACAAAATATGTACCTGTACAATGCCAGTCATTCCAACACTGAAGTTTTAGAAGTACTAATGAAATCTCCCATTACCCCTTTTTGGTTGGGTGAATTATAATCACTTCACAGATGAATAAGTGGAGGCAGAGAGAAGATAAGAAGCTGAGGTCATTCAGGGACACACTGGCAGATTTAGGAACAGAATCCAATTGTTCTTAGTGCTGTGCTCAGAGGGTTCTCCGTCCCCCTAATAGCCCCCATTACTCTCTCCCTCAGCAGCAGAAATTTTGCATTGCTCTGAAGCATTAATAGACAATGAAATGATACCCCTGGGAAAACAAATGCCTCTGAAACTGTCTTTAAACTCTTCAGCAGTAGTAATAAGCCACTTCCTGCCCCAAAATGAACAGTTTTTATTTTAAATATCTGCTTCCTGGCAGAATCTTTAAATGCCAGTTTTCAATTGCTTGTTGTGTAAATTTCTTTGTTACGTAACACCCCAAAATACTGATTCTGTTAGAAACACTGACACACTTGCCTAGGCAAAGGTGCTTGAAGGTACCACTATTTTTTTCCTTCTTTTGGTGGACTTGGTCTTAGTGAAAGCTCCTTGCTTTCAGTAGTCCTGGAAACCAAAGCTTGTGCTTATCCACAGAATAGCAAGGATTAGTGGCAGTGTGTGTCAATTCTGACAGACTAATCTCCTCTCTGGGGTAAGAGGGTAACTCTTTCATACGAAGTCCTTAGTCTTGTGTCAGAGGGACCACCAATTATAGTGTGTGTTTGTGTGGGGGTTTTTGTGTGTATGTGATGTGGATGCCTAGCCAGTGGGAAATGGTTTGTGGCCCTGAACCAGCCATCATATGGTAACCATTGTCAGTCATAATTAACAAATCAGGCTGGTTATAAAGAAGCCTTACCTTTCAGAGTCCAAAGTTCCTCCTTCTTCCACTACCCCTAAAGGGGGGCAGCTGGGGCTGGGGAAGAAAGGGGGGAAATAACTAGTGAATCTGTAGTACTATATCCAGTGGCTCAGACCTTGTTTCCTTATCATCTGCCCTAAGTCCCACTGTACAGGGAGCTTCTGCGGAGTTGCATTTAGGGTGTGCACAGGAGGTACAGTCCATCCTTGTGGACTCCAGAAATTCTGCTCCTCTCTGAGCAGCAGAACCACACTGATTCCTCTATGTGGGGGAGTCCCTGTGTGTCTCCAAAAGTGTGGCAGGACTTGCCCCTGAAGCGCTAAATCTTGTAAACAAGTGCCATACACAAGATATTTATCTGCAGACACTTTTCTTTCCTGCCCCCCCGTTTTTGACTGTGATACCTTCTTCGTCAGAAATGTTGACATCCACATAGATTGTATCATTGACTTTCTGCTTAGTGCCAAATGGTGAAGTAATACATGGAATTAATACCTCCAATAGATGGTTTCTTTAAGGATTAAATTTATGTGGTGTATCTACAGAATCAGAATTTTGTCACTCCTGTGGTGTGTGTGTTTTTTTTTTAAGTTCTGGAGGGAATGCTTGCTTTGCTTTTGTTCTGGTCAATCAATTAATGGAGGTGTTAATATGAGTGTAAATGCTACCTCTCCCTGGTGGCATGCAAATAATGTTCTTCGTTGCTCAAGTAATTCCTTAATATCAACAGGAGCCCTCTGAGAATAATTTCTTATAAACAGTGGGAGCTACAGATATAAACTTGTTACTATATTGTGTAGGTATTATAAAAACAGGTAGATATTTTTAGGTATCTTGGCTCAACTTGCAGTATTTTAGTGAGGAAAAAATTTAGACAACTTTCAGACTTGTACATCAAAATACTATAACATATATATTGGTATGAGTTGTAATTAGTAACTACTAACATGGTTAGTCTTACAAAAACTTAGTGCAGTTGAAAAATCACTATTTAGTTATTAATTCCTATTTGGAGCGCCATATTTATTGTGTTTCAGTGATTCCTGTTCAGATCAGTTCCATATATAAGTAAAAAGATGGCTTTTCTAACTGCAAGCTTTGAAACATTAGCCTGGAATCAGAAAGCTAAATTGGGTGTCTCCTGGCTCATGCCTTCTCAAAAATAGTTTTTTGCAACTGGACCACAGTTAAGAATTCTATTTGGAGATGTCATCCACCTGCTCTTTTATAGCTGTATTGTATCTGCAGAGCCCAACGGGAGTAAAATGCACTATGTATTTTAGTGAAGTAAGTAGAGATGCTTCTCAGTACTTACAGGGAGCAAGCTTATAAAATAAGATGCGAAGTTTACATAAATACATGCCAGAGTTCAATGTAATATTATTTTTGGTGGTCCTTATGCCATATGCTGTACAAACACAAGGATTTCATTTGTTCTGTCCCCAAGGGCTTATATTGTAAGTTCATATCAGGCTCTATCTCAACTTTGCTGTCCATTTTTAAAACCTTCCATGAATTGACTATAGCCTGCCTAGTGGACCATCTCTTCCTACTCCCCTACGCTTGCTGAGTGCTGCTGGCTGCCTCTTTGCACTGCCATGCAGTCTTGTCACCATTAATGTGAGAGCGTTCTCTAGATGGCAGAAGTTGTGGACAAGCAGCATTCCTGTATCTAGGCACCTCATTGACTCTGCATCTCACTTTAAAATCTCATAATTACTCTCTCCTTCTGCTGTTATTTTATATTCTCCATTTTAAGAGCCATCAGATGGAGACAAACATCTACAGGATCTCTATCAAGTGTTTTTAAAACTACAATACCCACCTGCTGAAGTGAAGAAACAGATTGGCAGAGCCAGAAGAGTACCCAGAAGTCATCTACTACAGGACAAAAAAGTAACAAATGCCACTAGCCATCACCTTCAACCCCCAACTAAAACCTCTCCAGTGCATCATCAAGGATCAACAACATATCCTGAAGGACGATCCCTCAATCTCACAGACCCTGGGAGACAGGCCAATCCTCGCTTATACACAGCCCCACAACCTGAAGCAAATACTCACCAGCAACCGCACAACGGAACCGTTAACCCAGGAACCTATCCTTGCAACAAAGCCCGTTGCCAACTGTGTCCACATATCTATTCAGGGGACACCATCATAGGGCCTAATCACATCAGCCACACTATCAGGAGCTCGTTCATCTGCACATGTACCAATGTGATATGTGCCATCAATGCCCCTCTGCCATGTACATTGGCCAAACAGGACAGTCTCTAAGCAAAAGAATAAATGGACACAAATCGGATGTCAAGAATTATAACATTCAAAAACCAGTCGGAGAACGCTTCAGTCTCTTTGGTCACTCGATTACAGACGTAAAAGTGGCAATTCTTCAACAAAAAAACTTCAAAAACAGACTCCAATGAGAAACTGCAGAACTGGAATTAACTTGCAAACTGAACACCGTCAAATCAGACCTGATAAAGACTGGGTGTGGATGGGTCATTACACAAACTAAAAACTATTTCCACATGCTAATTTTTCCCCCTACTGTTACTCTCACCTTCTTGTCAACTGTTTGAAACGGGCCATCTTGATTACCACTATAAAAGTGATTTTTTCCCCCCCTTCTGCTGCTGATAGCCCACTTTAATTGATTTGTCTAGTTAGAGTTGGTATGGCAACCCCCATCTTTTCATGTGGGGTGTGTGTGTGTGTGTGTATATATATATATATATATATATCTTCCTTCTGTATTTTCCACTCCATGCATCTTATGAAGTGGGTTTTAGCTCACGAAAGTTTATGCCCAAATAAATTTGTTAGTCTCTGAGGTGCCACAAGTACTCCTCATTCTTCTTATTTAACTGTAAATCATACTGGGATGCAGTTTAAATTATATTACTGTTTTGCATGGCATCTTTAAGGCTGACTGTTTTTACTACCATGGATTTGAATAATAGCTCATCATATGGGCCAGCAGCTTCTAAAGTGATAAATTCTGTTCCACCTTTACTAGAAATCCATCTCTCCGGCAGCTACTCCTTTTGTTGTTGGCCCAAGGGATGGTAGTGACTTAAAAGGGAAACTTACCTTTCATTTGTTTTGCTATGGAGGGTCTGGAGGTAATGATCCTACTCTGGTAGTGGCTTTTCAGGTATAATGTCAAGGATAGGGGGGAGAGTGTCAGGAGGAACAGTATTACATATCTTTGTTTCAGCGGGAAAGTGTTGACAGAATAGAGGGTTGAGACTAATCCAAAAGGGATTTTATGCAATATGGTTCTGGCTCACTTGGATTTCCACTGTGAATCCTTATACCAATTGGGCTGGCTTGGTAGTTTGAGATGTGAGGCTAAATGTCAGGCTCAGCTAAATAGAGAGGCAATGGATTAATAGGCTTATCCTGGTAAATATCCCCCACCTTTCAGGACTCCAGGATATTTGCAAGTCGGGTTTGGCTGATCCAGTCCTGATAGGGTACTGTTGTTGGATTTTTCTTTCCATTTTTTTACATATAGAAAGATTGTTGCTATGTAAAAGTTCTTTTGGCTTTAGGTATCCCAGAAGTGCTCAGATAACACATTTAGGGGCTCCCTAAAAATGTGGGATACCAGATTTGGTATTTGGGATCCTTTGAATATGTCTCTCTAAAACATTACTATTGGGCAGGGCCTTATAAAATACCCTCAGTGCATTTTCCATTGCAGTGTGTCCTGGAGTCTCTCTGCGCTACACTCTGTTCATTGTTCTTGGAATCTTTAGACTCATTACTGAGGCAGTACAGCTGCCAAGTGGAAGACTTGACTGCATGCTGTCCAAAGCTGAGAGTCTAAAAGATGCTTCCTTATTTTTAGGAGCCCAGAACTCTGAGTGTGAGTGCTGATAAATTCACTATTTAAAGATATAATTGCAACTTGGGAGCACAGTGGAGTTTCTGGTATTAATAGAAACCATATCACTTGATATGACACAGCCACTATTCTAGGGTTTTTTTATTCCATTCCTTTTTGCTCTTGAATGGCATGACCTTTTGATTTTCTTCTCCATCAGTGTATAATCAATGAAAGCTCTCTAGCACAGTCCTTTGTGTCTGTGAACCTGTGGTGCATGAACCAGTCAATTTAAAAAAATAAAAATTATGCTCCTTTGTAATTGTTAATATCGCATAAAGCATGTTAAGATAAACTTTCAGAGTCTTTTAAGTACTATTTTGTTGTGAGTGAAGGAGGTCTGAAGAGGAAGTCAAAAATAAATGTGCAGCTATACGGTATCAAAGGGCTGAGTAAAACAAAGCTATAGTTGCTGAGTTTTGTGCAGTTCCATGTGTGACATTTCCTGCTGTTGAGGAAAAAGTTGCTGGTTTCCCCCCAGTTCCCCCTTCTTCACCCCCCCCCAAAGCATGGAAGACAGAGTGGGGGATTATCCCTCACAGCCCCAAGACAGGATGAAGGGTTGGAAGGGAGCCAATAGAGACCAGGGTAGCTGGTTAACCCAATACTTCACTGACTGGGAGCCTATGGGGTTGTTGGATAGTTCCTAGATGGAGATGAGGAGGTGGGCAGAACCCTGGAGTAGCCCGGCAGGGGTTGGTGTTGTGTAATAAGAACCTTGGAGGAATGGAGTAGAGTTTAGAATGGTCTCCTCTTCTCATTTTCTGTTCTCATTTGTCCGTGTTCAGTCCCTCAATCTAGAACCTCACTGGCATGGTGATATGACCGATACTACAATTGCATGCAATGTCTTTGGGACCATATTGTATTAAGTTTGAGTGGCATGTATTGTTGGCCAGGGATTGCATGCTGCTCCAGTTACCAAGTTCCAAAAGCAGGGGGACGTGATGAAGGCTAGTCGATGAAATATAAGCACCTACAGAGAGGTACATTGCCTGGGGAGGTTTGGATGTACTGGTTCAAGCTGGGTTTTCCAGGGTATGCCCATACCGCAGCTGGGAACAAGCCTCCCAGCCTGGGTAGACAGACTTGCACTATCGGGGCTCAAACTGGCATGCTAAACATAGCTATGTGGATGTTGTGGCTCGAGCTCTGAAGCCTGGGCCGGTCAGGTGGAGTTTTCACCACAGATATTTAGTGTACTAGTGTGAGTTCTGCTATCACAAGTCTCTGTCCAGGCTGGGAGTGTCTCTTTCCCAGCTGCAGTGTAGGCATACCCCCAGAGATGGTTAGACAAAGGAAAAGCTTTTAGTATAAAAAGCCTGAGTTTTTTGTGGGGTGGGATGTACTGCAGATGTTAGTGACACCTGTCAGTCCTGTTAATAATAATAATAATAAAAAAACCTCTTAAAGTTCCTTTGCGATTTGTAGGGGTGAGCATGAGGTAGTTACGAGTGGTTTTGAAAACAGATAGGTAAAGGGGGGAGGAGAATGAGCAGAAGATATTAATTAATGGTTTTTAATGGAAATCGACCATAAAAAATTTAGAAGGAAAATGCATCTTCATGAAGGCTGATGAACAGAGTCTGGCCATCCACTACAACAAGAAAATTCTTCCTGTGAATAGGAAAACTAATTTATGCAGTTGTCTACCATAGAAATCTATTTTTGCTAGTCACGTTCAGAAATGACAAGATATAAAACTGGAAAGCAAAGATTTACGTATAAAAGGTGGTTAGGAGAGGGAGTGGTGAAATCCTTAGCTGTCAGCTTTGTTTTGTGTATGTTTTCAGTATTAAGAACTTGTTTATATGAATGTCTTTTTTCCCCCTTTTATGTAGTACTTAATTTGTATGTTAATACCACTCAGTGTTTGTTTAAAATGTGCCAGTCTGTGATTTGATTTAACATTTTCCATATTTATTTTGCTACCAATATAGCCATTTATTCCCTCTACAACCCTGCTTAGAAAGCTGTAACAGCATTTGTAACAGGTTAATTTTAATTGTTTAGTACCAGCCTGGCTTGCGTCTATTCACATTAAGATAATATTCTCTATCTGTGGTAGCTAACCCTTGCTAGCAGCCTAGGCTGGCCTGTCACTGTTTTCCAGTAACTTGTTTGGTGCTCTTCTCTCCCACCCCTATTGCTGTGTAGGTAGGAACTCCCAGATCTCTTGAGAAGTAGGACATGGCCAGAGTGTGCGGCTGTGTGTGAACGATCTTTGAGCATGCGATACTCTAATGAGGCGCTATATTGCCATTGCTCAGATTGCAGTGACATTCATCTAGCAGCATAGTTGGGATGGGTGGCTGATCTGTGGTTGTCAAGGTTCCTTCCCCACTCTAACTCTAGGGTACAGATGTGGGGACCTGCGTGAAAGACCCCCTAAGCTTATTCTTACCAGCTTAGGTTAAAAACTTGCTCAAGGTACAAATTTTGCCCTGTCCTTGAACCCTATGCTGCCACCACCAAGCGTGTTAAACAAAGAACAGGGAAATAGCCCACTTGGAGACATTTCTCCCCCCGCCCCCCCCCCCAGCCCTACACCCCCTTTCCTGGAGAAGGCTTGATAAAAATCCTCACCAATTTGCATAGGTGAACACAGACCCAAACCCTCGGATCTTAAGAACAATGAAAAAACAATCAAGTTCTTAAAATAACTTTAATTAAAGAAAAAGTAAAAAACACCTCTGTAAAATCAGGATGGTAAATACTTTACAGGGTAATTAGATTCAAAACATAGAGAATCCCTCTAGGCAAAACCTTAAGTTACAAAAAAGACACACAGACAGAAATAATCATTCTGTTCAGCACAATTCTTTTCTCAGCCATTAAACAAAAGAAAATCTAACACATTTTCTAGCTAGATTACTTACTAATTTAACAGGAGTTGGAAGGCTGCATTCCTGATCTGTTCCCAGCAAAAGCATCACACACAGACAAACCCTTTGTTCTTTTCCCCACCCCCTCCAGATTTGAGAGAAACTTGTCTCCTCATTGGTCATTGTGGGTCAGGTGCCAGTGAGGTTACCTTAGCTTTTTAACCCTTTACAAGTGAAAGGGTTTTGCCTCTGGCCAGGAGGGATTTTATAGCACTGTATACAGAAAGGTGGTTACCCTTCCCTTTATATTTATGACAGTGGTCATGTGGGGAAAAAAAGCTGCTTGTCTGAATACAACTCATCCATGTTTGTAACCAGACCAGATAAGTGGCAGACTGGTCGCAAAAACATAGCGCTGCTTCCAGTGTAGACTGGGCATTACAGTCGTCTGCCATGGTTAGCGATACTTGTGTCCTAACAGCTAAGGGCTCTTCTTGTTGGTGTGGATAGGATAGCACTTTTATAACCATGTGAGGTAGCAGTGTGAGAGCCAAGTTAAGCTCTAATGCAAGCTTTTTTTGTTTTAGTAAAATGGATGTGATGTACAACTGTATGTCTTGGAAACAATAATGGTGATTGTGACCACCATAGTAATTAAGCATCTTCCAACTTTTCTTACATTCAAGGTTTCGTAACCAAGGACTCACTATATCTAAATCTTGGAGATTCTTTCTGCATAACATCTCTAAGGCTGCGTCTACACTGGCACTTCGTCAGCAAAACTTTTGTCATTCAGTGATGTAAAAAAAAAAACAACCACACCTCCCCAAAGGACAAAAGTTTTACTGACTAAAAGCGCTGGTGTGAACAGCGTTGTCTGCAGGAGAGCTCTCTCCTGCCGACAAACAGCAGCTACGCTGTAGCTGCGTAGTGTAGCCATACCCTTAGATACATCCTTTCCTATCATCCATACAGCTTAAAACTCTCATTCAGGCTCTAATTGCTGCAACATGCTTTCCTCTGGACATGGTGAATGCAGTCTTGCCCCACTGATGTCCATGCGGAATGCTACTGCACAGATCATTTTCCCATCCTGTTGCTCTGACCATGTCACCCCTGTTTGTCACTTCACAGTTCCCTTCTCTCTGTCATATCCTACTTCTCACTACTTGTAAGCTACGTCTCACTTTGAAGACCCTTGAGGAACTTATCCCTACTCTACCAACCTATCCTCTCTCTTTCAGTATTAGAAGATTGACTCCTACCTCTCTGGTTAGTCCATGATGTCAGCCTCTGTAGCCCACTTGCTTATTTGAAACTTTAATGTCTGTGCTCTCTCATATGCTGCCCCTCATGTTTGGGAAAAGTTCCCTGAAAACATTCTAACTGACTTATCTTCCTGAGGACTCTTCTTTGCCATGAAGTCTACAAAAAAACTTGACAATAGCTAGGGCTGCTCGTGTGCTGAGACCACCGCCTATCATGCTGATCAATGATTTAGATAATGGCCTAGAGAGTACACTTAAAGGTTGCAGAGGATACCAAGCTGGGAGGGGTTGCAAGTGCTTTGGAGGGTAGGATTAAAATTCAAAATGATCTGGAGAAATGGTCTGAAATAAGATGAAATTCAATAATGACAAGTGCAAAATACTCCTCTTAAGAAGGAAAAATCCGTTGTGTGAGCACACACAATGGGAAATGATTGCCTAGGAAGGAGTACTGCAGAAAGGAAGGGATCTGGGGGTCAGAGTGAATCATAAGCTAAATGAGTCAAAACTGTAAGTGTTGCCAAAAAAAAAAACCAAACATCATTCTGGGGTGTATTAGCAGGAGTATTATAAGCAAGACAAGAGAAGTAACTATTCTACTCTACTCTGCATGGATACGACTTCAACTGGGGGCTAATTTAACTAATCAGGAGAAAGATCTTGGAGTCATCCTGGATAGTTCTCTGAAGATGTCAACGCAGTGTGCAGCAGCAGACAAAAAAGCAAATGGGATGTTAGGAATCCTTAAAGGGATAGAGAATAAGACGGAGAATATCTGATTGCCCTTATATAAATCCATGGTACGCCCACATCTTGAATATTGCGTACAGATGTGGTCCCCTCATCTCAAAGATATACCCGCATTAGAAAAGATTCAGAAAAGGGCAACTAAAATGATTGGGGTTTGGAACGGGTCCCATATGAGGAGAGATTAAAGAGGCTAGGACTTTTCAGCTTGGAACAGAGGAGACTAGGGGGATATGGTAGAAGTTTATAAAATCATGAGTGGTGTGGAGAAAGTGAAGAATAAGAAAAAGTTATTTACTACTTCCCATAATATAAGAACTAGGGGCCACCAAATGAAATTAATGGGCAGCGGGTTTAAAACAAATAAAAGGAAGAAGTTCTTCACTCGGCGCACAGTCAACCTGTGGAACTCCTTGCCTGAGGAGGTTGTGAAGGCTAGGACTATAACAGGATTTAAGAGAGCTGAATAAATTCATGGAGATTAAGTCCATTAATGGCTATTAGCCAGGATGGGTAAGGAATGGTGTCCTTAGCCTCTGTTTATCAGAGTGTGGAGATGGATGGCAGGAGAGAGATCACTTGGTCACTACTTGTTAGGTTCACTCCCTTTGGGGCACCTGGCATTGGCCACTGTCAGCAGGCAGGGTACTGGGCTGGATGGACCTTTGATCTGACCCAGTATGGCCATTCTTATGATGTTCTTGTGTCCAGTTCTGGGCGTCGTGTTTCAGGAAAGATGTGGACAAATTGTAGAAAGTCCAGAGAAGAGCAATAAAAGGTCTAGAAAACATGACCCATGAGAGAAGATTGAAAAAATTGGGTTTGTGTAGTCTAGAGAAGACCAAGAGGGGACATAAGTTTTCAAGTACATAAAAGGTTGTTACAAGAAGGAGGGAGAAGAAAAGTTCTCAGTCTCGGAGGATAGGACAAGAAGTAGTGGGCTTAAATTGGAGCAGGGCGGTTTAGACTGGACATTAGGAAAAACTTCCTAACAGTCAGGGCAGTTGAACACTGGAATAAATTAACTTCTATCTAGGGAGATTGTGGAATCTCCATTACTGGAGATTTTAAAGAGTGGATTAGACAAACACCTGTCAGAGATGGTCTAGCTAATACTTAGTCCTGCCATGAGTGCAGGGGACTGGACTAGATGACCTCTGGAGGTTCTGTTCAGTCCTACGATTCTGTGATTCTCTCATTGTGTCCTTGTAGAATTTGGTCAGTCTGTATCTAGCCTTCTGTTGGCTCTTTTCTTGGAATGTAAACTCTTTGGGGCAGGAACTGTCTTAGTTTTTGCTTGCGCAATGCCTAGCACCCTGGGCTCCTGGTCCATGACTGGAGCACCTAGGTGCTGCTGTGATCAAAATAATTAAAAAGGAACTTTGGACTATTTTTTCTTTTTGAAGAATTTAATTTGTTTGGCTGTTTTATGTTCTCTGCGAATGTGGCTGGATTCAAATACTCTTTAGGATGTGTGCATTTGCAATTCTAGTAGCTTTCCTTTCGTAAACTGAAACTTTTTATGTACAGGACTAATAGTGTAGACTCTTGCCTGTAGGTATTTTGGGGTGTGGGTGGGTGGTGTGTGTGAATGATGTCCATCTCCACTTGCATTGTTGACTCTTTACCCCTCTGAAGGTATAAAATCCCTGCTTGCTACACTTGTGAAGTTACCGAGTACTCCAAGTGTGAGATGTTTGATCCTCAGGGCTTGTCTACACTTGCAGTGGTGGAGCTTCTCCCATTAGTGTAGGTACTCCACCCCTTTGAGAGGCGGTAGCTATGTCGACAGGTGAAGCTCTCCCATCAACACAGCGCTGTCTGGGGTTTGTCGGTATATCTGTCGCTTTGGGGTATGGATTTTTCACACCCTGAGTAATGTAGTTATACCAACAGAAGTTGGCAGTGTAGACCAAGCCTCAGTATTTAAATACTTAGAGAGCGGTTCCTCCCATTGGGTCAGATATTAGCATTTTAAAATAATTATTCAAATGAAGACTTACCCAGAGGACCATAACGTGCTCACAAGAGCTATCAAGAACTCTGTTATAAAATGCATTTAAGCTCTCCTATAATTGACTCTTTGAAGATCTAAATCATGCCCCCATTTACAACCATGCCAGCTGCTGTTATGTGATCAGGTAGAAGTAAAGACCAGGATATGTTTCACCTACATCTGGCTAGGAGTTAGCTACTGATGCTTTCAGAAGTAGATCCTCTTAGCCCAGTGGTCTCCAACCTTTTTAGGCGCAAGATTACTTTTTGAGAATATAAGGGCAACCCAGGATCTTCCCCACCCCCTTGCTCCATTTCTCTCCCCTCCCCCTGTTCACTCTCCAACACCTGTGCTCACTTTTGCCAGGCTGGGGCAGGAGGTTGGGGTTCGGTAGGGGATGTGGGCTCTGGGCTGGGGCCCGAGGTGTTCGCAGTGTGGGAGGGGGCTCTGGGCTAAGCCTGGGGCAGGGATTGGGGTGCAGGAGGGGGTGAGGGGTGAAAGCTTTAGGAGGGAGTTTGGATACAGGAGGGGGTTCTAGGCTGGAGCAGACTGTTGGGGTGCAGGAAGGGGTACAGGGTGCTGGCTCTTAGAGCGGGGTCAGGGCTGCAGCAGGGGGTTGGGGTGCAGGAGAGTACAGGGTGCTGGCTCTGGGGGGGGCTTGGGGTTGGGGTGTGGCTCCCGCTGGGCAGCACTTACCTCTGGCAGCTCTTGGTTGGCAGCAGGCGCAGCGAGGCAAAGGCAGGCTCCCTGGCCCCCCACCACTCCTGGAAGGGGCCAGTGCAACCCTGTGGTTCCATGCACTGCTCCCCCTCTGCAAGCACCGCCCCCACAGCTCTTCTGGCCAATGGGAGCTGTGGGGGGCAGTGCTTACAGGCAGGGGCAGTGTGTGGAGGGAGACTCCTTCCCTGCGGGACTGCACCGGCTGCTTCCGGGAGCAGCGTGGGGCCAGGGTAGGCAGGGCGTCTGCCTTAGCAGCAGTCACACTGCACCTCTGGGAGATCCTCTAGGATCAGCCGGTTGGTGACCACTGTCCTCGCATAATGAACCTTTGTTGCCATGAGATTATAGCAAAGCCACATGCATTATGTGGGACTCTACCTTAAATCTAAATGAAAACTACTGGACAATGTGGGAGCCTACTTGTAAAGTGGGCCGTATTGCTGTGAGCCTGTTGCACCTTTGTTTGGGATCTTCACTGTGGGAGTTGAATATGTTGGCTTTGACTTACAAAGCTCTAAATGGTCTGGGGCTCTTCTACCTGAGAGAGACACCTGCTCATTATATTGTGATTACCTATAGCTCCCTTGTCTTGAGGCAGTGCTTAATTTTTGCCAGGGCTGAGCCCCAGCACCTCTGGGTTTGCTGTATCAGTAATGAATGTAAAAAATAGCTTGAGCCATTCATTGCATCTCTTTCATTACAAATTAAACACTGTTGCGAGCGGACTGCTGGCAGGGGCATTCTTTGAAAGGGGCCCTGATTATGGAGGAGGCTTGCTAATTTGGGTTACGGGGTATAGAACAGTGAGTGGGTTTATGGAACACTGCAAAAGTATTTTTGTTTGATTTAATTGAATTTACCTATCTAAATCAATGGGATTTCTATAGTTGTGCTGTAAGGAGGGCTTTGGGATGTATGGCCACTGGGAGGCCTTCATGGACAGAAGAGTTCTCTTGGGATGGACTTCATCTGAGTAGGGAAGGAAATAGACTTCTAGGATGGAGGCTGGCACAACTGATTAAGAGAGCGTTAAACTAGGATTTTGGAAGTGGATTGGACTGAAGAATTTTATGGATCTAAAGGCAGAGGAGGCCTGGGATTACTTCAAGTCAAAGCTGCAGAAGCTATTGAAGCCTGCATCCCAAGAAAGGGGGAAAAATTCATAAGCAGGAGTTGTAGACCAGGCTGGATGAGCAAGCATCTCAGAGAGGTGATTAAGAAAAAGCTGCACCAATGCATCTGCACTGCTGTAGCGTGTCTGGTGAAGATGCACTATGCCGATGGGAGAGCGCTCTTTTGCTGGCTTAACGCTGGTGTGGACAGTACTTAGGTTGATGTAACTTGTGTTGCTCAGGGGGCTGGCTTTTTCACACCCCTTAGCAAGGTAAGTTACATCAACATAAGTGGTAGTGTAGACAAGCCCTCTTAAATTTTTAACTCTGAGTAATTTAACCATTGGAACAATTTACCAAGGCTCATGGGGGATTCTGTCACTGACAAGTTTTAAGTCAAAACTGGATGATTTTCTAAGATATGCTGTAGGAATTGTTTTGGGGAAGTTCTATGTTTTATTTTTATACAAAAGGTCAGACTCCAGGGCCAGCAGAGATCATTATGATGATGTAATCTCTGAAAGAGGAATAAAGTTTTAATCTCTAGCTAAAAGCACACAAGTATGTCTCAGTTTTGCTGAAAATGCACCTAGCATTCTTTAGGAGGGAACTGGAGAGGCAAATAAATGCCTTCAACTCCCAATCATAGATGACTTTTTTTTAAGGCCAGAAGCGACAATTATCACCTAATCTGACCACCTTCATAACACAGCCAAAACATCACCCAGTAATTTCTGCATCAAACCCATAATTTCTGCTTGAGCTGTAACAACATGTCTTTTTAGAAAGATATCCAGTCTTAATTTAAAGACATAGTTGACGGAGACTCCACCACATCCCTGTGTATTCACATCAGTGCTAGTGGCAGCATTGTGGGCTGGAGCAGAGTGTTGGGGTGCAGGAGGTACTAGTGGCATTGATTCAAAAGCTATCAAGATCAGCACCTGCCTCTCCTACAAACCCCCCTGCTTCCCATGGTCACCCAGCAACCATCCCTTCCTGCATCCTCTCAGGCACCCTCCACACCCTACCTCCTTCTCTTCTCCAAATTGCCATTTTAGCTGGCTGGGCTGTTGCCCTCTTGTCTCCTGTGTTGGGCATATGGGGGGGAGGGGCATGTGTGGGACAAGAATCTCCAGAGGGAGGCACGGTTTGAGATTTGGGAACCTCTGCTCTAAACTACATTTGCTAAATTTTGTGACATAAGAGAAAGGTGGAGGGAGAGAAGAGGGCTACAGTAAATAAAGATTGTAGGGCCTGTTTAGCTTTTGTGTTTGCAACTTAGTGTCCTTCCCCCTTTTATGAGAATAAGGCAGGAATGAATAGGAATGTTGATTAGAATTGACATGAGTGGTGAGATTTGAGGTAGGAATTGAAGGGGAAGTGATACATTTAGCACAGTGGAAAAGAGAGGCTGCCTGGGGCATATGGGCAATGTGGTGAGTGCAGAAATCAACAGTCATTGCTCTGAGTTGAGAGAGTACACATGTTTATTGGTAGAATAATCATACTTGCCCAGTTACTATTGTGATATAGAAAAGGAGTACTTGTGGCACCTTAGACGCATCCGATGAAGTGAGCTGTAGCTCACGAAAGCTCATGCTCAAATTGGTTAGTCTCCTTTTCTTTTTGCGAATACAGACTAACACGGCTGTTACTCTGAAACCTGTTGTGATATTTTTTTCGCACTTCATTCTATACTCAGATCCCAGTATCCAAAATATCAAGAATTTTATTGTGCCAGTGTGTGTGAATTGTTTCTTTGACATATTCTCATTTGACTGGGGTTCGCAGGAAGGTACAACTAGAAATTGTGCTACATACTATCTATATAATATAAGAATATTAATATGGGGAGAAATTTATTCCAGAGCCAACATGAGCACCATTTGCTGTACTGGGCAGAAGATGCCATTAACAGAGTAGCTGGCATTGCTTCCTTACTGTCTCAATCTGTCAGTGTCACTTTGTAAATCACTCTCCCATTGGATGTATCAGGTTGCTGTTGTAATTCAAACAGCCTGGATTACAATGGAACCACTTCTTTAAAAAGGTGACTTACAGTAGAGATCAAAGTATCTATTGAACTCTTTAAAGAAGAGTGAGATGGCTTCCTGAACATAGATATGCCAAATTTTGCTCTCCATTGTAATCCCATTAAGATCTGTGGCAGAACTATTTGTATACATAGATGTAAACACTGTATTTTGAACCAACAAGAGGTGATGCCGTTTGAGATTTGGTATTGGTGAGTAGTGAGGACCTCCTAGAAGAACTGGTTGTAGAAGACAGCCTTGGTTTGAGTGGTGATGAGCTAATTCAGTTTAAACTAAATGGAAGGGTAAACGAAAACAGGTCTGCAACTAAAATTCTTAATTTTAAAAGGGCTAACTTTAAAAAAATTAAGGGAATTAGGGAAGTGGATTGGACTGAGAAACTCAAGGATCTGAATGTGGAGGAAGCATGGAATTACTTTAAGTCAAAGTTGCAGAAACTATCTGAAGCCTTTATCCCAAGCAAGGGGAAAATTTTTTTTAAGGAAGGGTTGCAGACCAAGCTGGATGAGCAAGCATCTCAAATAGAAGATTAAGAGAAAACAGCCTACAAGGAATGGGAAGATGGGATGGATCAGCAAGGAAAGTACCTTTTTGAAGGTCTGAAAGTGTGTGGATAAAGTGAAAATGGCCAAAAGCCAAACAAGGTTGGACCCTGCAAAGGAATTAAAACTAATAGTAAAAGCCATATAAATAAGAAAACAAGGAAAGAAGTAGCAGGACCGCTAAGCACTGAGGATGGGGTGGCGATTAAAGATAGTCTAGGCATGGCCCAACACCTAAACCAATACTTTGCCTCAGTTTTTAATGAGGTTAAGGAAAAGCTTTTGGGTAGTGGCAGAGGGATAATGGGAATGAGGACCTGGAGGTTGAAATTACCACATCTGAGGTGAAAGTCAAAGTCAAACTCTAACAGCTCAATGGGATAAATCAGGGGGCCTGGATAATCTCCATTCAAGAATATTAAAGCAACTGGCACATGAAATTGCAAGCCAAATAGTAAGGATTTTTAACGAATCTGTAAACTAAGGCGTCTTACCCTATGACTGGAGAATTGCTAATATAGTTCCTATTTTTAAGAAAGGGGGGAGGAGGGGTGATCAGGGAAACTACAGGCCTGTTGAGATTAAACTAATTGTACACAAGGCCTTGGAACAAATTTTAAAAATAGTTAAGGACATAGAGCTAAACATAATTATAAAATACAACATGGTTTTACAAAGGGTAGATTGTGCCAGACCAACCTGATCTCCTTTGAGAAGAGAACTGATTTTTTTTTTTTTTTTAGACAAAGGAAATGCAGTAGATTAATCTACCTGGATTTCAGTAAGGCATTTGATACTGTTCCATATGGGAAACTATTAATGAAATTGGAGAAGATGGGGATTAATATGAGAAGTGAAAGGTGGATAAGGAACTGGTTAAAGGGGAGACTACAATGAGGCATTCTGAAAGGTGAACTGTCAGGCTGGAGGGAGGTTCTTGAGGAACTCCACCAATGATTAGTGGTGGGGACCAATTTTATTTAACTTTTTTTATTACTGACCCTGGGACAAAAAGTGGGAGTGTGCTAACAAAATTTGTGGACAACACAAAGTTGGAAAGTATCTCCAATATAGAGGAGGACCGGAATATCATACAAGAAGATCTGAATGACCTTGTAAACTGGAGTAATAGAAATGGGATGAAATTTAATAGTGCAAAGATGGGCTAAAACCAAGAATATTTGCTATAAGCTGGGGAAGTATCAGTTGGAAGTGCAGGGGAGGGGAAAGACCTGGGTGTGTTTGTCTCAATCATCCTGTGATCAACCATGTGGTGCAGCCGTGAAAAAGGATAATGTAGTCCTAGGATGCATCAGGCAAAGTATTTCCAGTAGAGAAGGTGAAGTGTTAGTACCATTATACAAAGCGCTGGAGAAACCTCGTCTGGAATACTGTGCAATTCTTGTCTTTTATGTTTAAGAAAGATGAATTCAAAGTGGAACAGGCATAGAGAAAGGTTACTAGGATGGTCAGGAATGGAAAACTTACCTTATGAGAGGAGACCCAAAGACCTTGGCTTCTTTAGCCTAACCAAAAGAAGGCTGAGGGGAGATATGATTGCTCTCTCTAAATACATCAGAGGGATAAATACCAGGGAGGGAGAGGAGTTAAGCGCTAATGTGGACACAAGAACAAATGGATATAAACTGGCCATCAACAAGTTTAGGCTTGAAATTAGGCAAAGGTTTCTAACTACCAGAGGAGTGAAGTTCTGGAGCAGCCTTCCAAGGGGAGCAGTGCGGGATAAAAACCCCTAACTGGCTTCAAGACTGAGCTTGAGAAGTTTTATGGAGGTGATGGTGTGAGGAGACTGCCTATAATGGCATGTAGCTGATCTGCAACTGCTCACACAAGTATCTCCAGCAGCCAGTGATGGGATGCTAGATGGGGAGGGCTCTGAATTACTACAGAGAATTCTTTCCCAGGTATCTGGGTGGTGGATCTTGTCTACATGCCCAGAGTCTAACTGATTTGATTTATTTGGGGTCATGAAGGAATGTCCCCTCACCCCAGTCAGACTGGCAGAGACCCTGGGTTTTTTGCCTTCCTCTGAAGCATGGGGCACGGGGCACAGGTCACTTGCAGGTTTAAACTAGTGTAAACGGTGTATTCTCTGTAACTTGAAGTCATTAAACCATGATTTAAGGACTTCAGTAATTCAGCCAGAGGTTAGGGGTCTGTTACAGGTGTGGGTGGGTGAGATTCTGTGGCATGTAATGTGCAGGAGGTCAGACTAGATGACGGTAATGGTCCCTTCTGACCTTTAAAGTCTGAGTCTGTTTTGTACCTTGATCATAGCTGGTCCAAGTGAAACAAAGGTGAATACAAAGGAAGGTCTGCTTTGGAGAGTACAAGTATTCCATATATAAAGAAATTAGAACATGGAATTTATTTTGGAAGACTTTTTCCCTTCAAAGAAAAAAGACCTCTTTGTTTAAAAACATGTTAGAAGCCTGGACTTTCTCAGCTAATAAGAGTGCGGATCAGTTCTTCCAACCAAGAGGAGAAAATATAACACAGGTTGGAGAATACAGTCTGATTATAGAAACCTGGTTCAGCACTGATCAGAGGAATACTGATCAAAAGAGGGGTTAATTTCTCACCAGTTATCTAGTGTGTGTATTGGATTTTTTGGGGCATGTGTGAAACTGATCTTTGTAAATTATTGGCTGTAGCAGTCTTCCTTTCATTTCTAAGTTCATTGAATGCACTGTTAACAATCCCTGTCTGGAGCTCAGTTCTATCCTAGACTCTCCAGTCTGGCTTCCATCCCTTGCGTTCAACTGCAACAACTTTTGCCAAAGTCTCTAATGACCTCGTCCAAGCCAAATCTCTGAACCTCATCCTCCGACCTCATCCTCCTTGACCTGTAAGATGCCTTTGACAGTCAACCATGCTCTTCTTTAAATCATGTCCTCCCTTGCCTTCTGTGACTGTCGTCTCCTAGTTCTCCTCCTGCCTCTCCAATCACTTCAACATGTCTTCAGCAGATCCTCCTAAGGCCCCTCCAGGGCTCTGTCCTTGGTCCCCTTTTTTTTCTTTCTCTCTGCCTCTTGCTTCTGAGCAATTTAATCTGCATACACAATTTCAACTGTCTCTCTGCAAATGATTAAAAAATCTACCTCTATTCTAGACCTGTCTCCTTCTGTCCAAACTAAAATCTCAGCCCCTCTCTGACCTCTGCTTAAGTATGTCTATCAATCAGCTCAAGCCCAACATAGCTAAAACAGAGCTCTTAATTCCTGCCCTCCCTACTACCTTCTTTCCTGATGATTGTGGATAACACCACCACTCTACCTGTTGCTCGGGCCCATAACCTGGGTGTTCTCTTCAACTTGGACCTTTCTCTGGGTCCTCACATCCAGGCTACATCCAAGTCTTGCTGATTTTGTTCTATGTGACATCGCTAAGATATATGGACTTTCCTATCCATCCAGATAGCTAAAACTGTGATCCAGGCTCTTGTCATCTCACATCTTGATTACTGTAATGTTCTTCTCTCTGTACTTGTCACATGCCATCTTGCCCCACTCCTCATTCTTCTAGACTGTTGCTTGGACCGTATAACCCCTCTTTGCATCCCTTCACTGGCTCCCTCTTCTCACAGGTGGTGCTTGCAGGCAGGAGAAGTGCATGGAGGGAGACCCCCACCCGCAGGGATGTGCTGGCCGCTTCCAGGAGCGGTGTAGGGCCAGGGTAGGCAGGACATCTGCTTAGCGGCAGACACGCTGCACCATCAGATTGTGATTGACTGGGAGATCCTCTTGGATTGACTAGTTGATCATGATTGACCAGTTGGTTACCACTATATTAGATCATAAAGTCTATTCCCTTCCCCCTTTCCCTTCCCCCTTTTCCCCACTTCCCCTGCAAGGGCAGGATTAGTCTCCTGGAGAGAGGATACTGGATAAAAACAGATACTACACAAGTGTAGTTAACATACTTCTATTAATAGCTTACTTAACAATGTCAATTAATTAGTGTCTGAAGCTTTCAAAATCCCTGTTCTCTTTTTTCCCATCCCAAGGGGTAAGCAAGTGCAGCAAAATGACGACAAGTTGTCCTTGGAGAGAGCACTTTAATAAAATACTTGAACTTTTCTATTATAAATACTCTATTGCGGAACTCCTAAATCACATTGCTGAATTTGTACAAGTTTATGTTAAGTCTTTCTATTTATAAATTTCAAGTCACAATTTAAAGATTTGTCTATTGCTTTAGAATGCAAGTGTTTATCCTTTTTAGTATAGAGAAGCTGGTTGGCTGTGCCTACACGAGGATCATCTATCCTCCCTGCCCCCTCTTCCCCCCCCAAAACAACAACCCCACACAAACTTACTTCCAACCAATTCTACTATTGACTCAGATGCACTGATGATAGTAATGGGGGAAGAGCTAGGATAGGCTGCACCAGGCATTCATCGGAATTTCACTGCCATGTGACCTAACCTTGTTTTGAAGGAGGTCTAGCTAAATAGTGGCTATATGACACTGGGGGCCATCTGGACTCTTGTCTACATTATGCTTGATGATGGGACATTTTAGTATGAAACAGTATTTTTATTAAAAGAAAAAGAGGAAGTGGATGAATAAGGCTGGGTTCTTAAAGCCATTTTTAGGTACCTAAATGTGTCTACTGATTGTTCAAAAGCACTGAGCACTTGAGAGCAGCTGTCTGCTTAGGACTGATGATTAGGTCTTGTACTTATGTACCTGAATGTGGATTTAAGAGTCTTACCTGCAGGGCTCATTTTTTTAAAAAAAAAAAAAGCAAAAACCTATTTTGGCCCAGGTCTGTGATGCAGTGTATGTGTAAACTAGCAGAATTTCTCAAATGTGATTCCTATATAAGCACGTTAGTAAACACTTTCCAGGAGGAATCTGACACATCGGTTTCTCCTGTCTTCTTGTTCCCACCTTCTCTGTATAATATCAGTACAACTGTAAATAACCCCTATTTCTAAATTAAAATTAGTCCTACCCAGTTCTGTGAATAATTCTTTTGCCCCTTACTCTGCTTTTATGACTTGCATCCTTTTAAGTCTGTATACAATACCTTTTATCTACGAAGGGGAGGAATACCCTATGCTGTCTGGGAAGCACTTTTTTATTATGGTGTTCAAATCCCTTTGAGCAGCTTCTAGTTAGATAGCTGCTGGAAGTTTCCTTTGGTGCATAGAGACTTGTGACTGCTGACCTGACTTTCTTCCCCCTCTTTCCATTTTTTGTGATTGAAGTGATACTAAAATGACTTACTGGCAGCAACAGCAAAATATGATCGCCACAGAGCAACCTGTATGCAAAGTGTTTTAAAGAGCTTCATGAATTATGACTAAAAACAAGCAGATATCCACTGGCTGTATACCTAATTCAATAGGTAGAGCCTCAATACTTATTTAGAAGGACCTCTGGATTTATCATTCTTAATGCTCAGTGCAAATTAGACTTTTGGCTCATAGTAGGTAAACATTATCTAGTGTGAGTGGGATAATTAAACCTCTGAGACACATTACTGCAGCTCAGAGACAGAATGCTTAGATCAAGCTGAGCATAAGTTGAGGAGAGCTCAGAAATGCCAAGGCCTGTTGCCAACCATCAGAATCAAAGAATAAATCCTTAAAATTGTAGTCCAGCCTTCCAAGTTCTTAAAAGCCTGATCAGGGATATGAAGCAGGGATTTGATGGAGACTTTCAAGCTCATTATGGAGACATGTGAGAGTGCTATGTTGTAAGAAGTTCAGTGTTGTTGGGGGCTGCATAATGAGCCAGTGTGTTCATTTCCTGGGTGGGGAAGCTATTTGTTTTCTGTGTCGTGTGGGATTGCCCCTTGTAGATGTCAGGGTTCAGTATTGATGGGTAGGCGCCTCCAGGCCAATTGCCTGAATATACCTCTTTCCCATTGAACTGACATTGCAAGTGTATCCCATTCCAGTAGAAATGGGAATGTAAACTACAAGTGAGCCCCCCCTCCCCCTCTTTTTAATTTTTAGTGAGTCTTTCAAAATATCTTAGTTAACACCGGCTACCATATTAACAGGTTCTAGCACCAGTTCAGTGTTCCCTTCTCTTCCTCCCCTTCTTGCTCCTCCTCTCTCCTTCCTCTTGCTTACCTTCTCTTTAGTCATTGTATTATTGCTTCTATTTGTATGTGGGACCAGGATCTATGACCCCGAGAAGGCAGGTGAGGCTATCAAAATGTCAAAGTCCAGTTTTGACTTAACTGTTGAAGCTAGGTTGGGACTTTCTTTTTGGTCCTGTCAGGCCACCAATTTATGCCATACTAAATTGGCTTTTTTGAAGGAGGCCTTTGTCAAAACTTAGATCCAAATCTTGGCTCTCTTGAATTCGTTGGCAAAATCTCTTGTGACTTCAGTGGGACCAGAATTTTGGCCCATAATCTAGAGTGAACAGATGAGTCAGAGGGGGGAGGGTCCGGGGGGAAGACTCTGAAGCGTTGATCTGATCATCTCGCTTATTAGGAAGTATAAATTACATTCTGAAACTTTCCGAAAAGGGTAAGTAATAGAGGGAAGTGAATGAAAGTGAGTGAAATTACATAAAATCTGGTATATTGACTATTCTTTGTTCCTGTTAGACTAGAGGTTGCAGCTAAGTAATACTATGCAAAGTAGTACTATGTGATGAAGACAGATTACTTAAGTCAGTTTACATGTGATTTAGTCTAATTCGCTTTTAACTGGTTGATGCAAAGCAAGTAGCTTTATAAAGCTGTCCACAAAGTTAAAAAAATACCCTTGCATTTTCTTTCAGCAAATACAAATTTGGTACATTGTGTGAACGACAGCAAAACCATATAAAAGTGCATATAAATCTACAGCATTCCTGTAAATAAGAGTGTAAAGAGGGTCTGGGCTCTTTACTCAGTGCCCAGTAACTTGTCACTTGTTTAGCATTTTAGTCATGTCTCTGTATAACTTAGTGATTGGTCAACTGATGTAACATTGCCATAAGCAGTTGTCTTGTTTTTTTCTCCTTCTTTGAGTTTGCATACATTCCAGTGTGTACTCTCCCGTATTTTTCATCTTTATCTGTTGAAGGATGGGGAGGCAAAATCCCCACTGTCTTTAAACTATCTAATATGAGCCAACTATTTATTTCTTTCCAATGCTGCCACATTTATTGCATCCTGCTGAGTTGCTGACTTCAGCAAAATTAAATCAAGTGTTCTTGGGGGAGTGCTTCCTCTTGCTGCAAGTAGTGCTTCTATTTAGTCATTCCTTATTTATGGTAGAGAGTTGATGTGGCAGCAGCCAGAAGCCTCTAAGCTTTGTTCATAAGGAAACTGGCAGCATATTGAATGGAATGAAATGGGGAGAAGTGAGAGACTGGGTCTTGAGCGAAGATAGTGAAGGCATGTGTGACATTACACCCCATATTCTTCATGGAAATATGGTTATGTTGTGGATGAGACATAACTGAGATGTACTTTATGCAAAATGGGTCTTGTAAGATATCATTGGAAAGATTATAATTTACTGAATGTATTTATCCAATTTTTATGCTTGTATCATTTTCGTATCTGAAGCTGGGATTATTGACCATGTCTCTGTATTTCAAATATGCTACATTGGATGAGGCCAAACAATGTTAGTGGCTTATTGAAGAAATGCACACAAGCGTAAGGATTACCCCAGGAACTGTGCGCAATAGAAACCTCTCAGAGATAGCTCTATACAATGGGAACTGTTTGACCCAGGTCACAGGAAAAAAGCTTTCCAGCAAGTGGGGGGAAGATATAAAAGAGAGAGACTGACATGAGATGGCTTGACTCTCCCCACAACTCACCTGAAAACACCTGAGGAACAAAGACTGAACTGAGAGAATTGATCTTTAGCCTGTATATGAAAACCTGGGAAAGCCAAGGCAACTTGTGCCTTAAGAATCTGCCAGCCTGTTTATCACTTGGGGTGAGAATTTGCTAATTTGTATCCTACCTATCTAGTGTGTCAAGCTTAGTTTGCGTGTTTTGTTTCATTTGCTTAGTTATCTGCTTTGTTCTGTTTGCTATCCCTTGAACCACTTAAAATCTGCCTTTTATAGTCGTTAAAATGCATTTTGTTTAAGCCCGGTTTATGTAACTTCTACAGGGGGGACGGGAGTCATGCAAATATCTCTTCACATTGAGGAAGAGGGTGGATTTTTATGAGCTTGCACTGTACAGAAAAATCTGTACAACACAAGACAGGATTATTCTGGGTTTATCTCCCAAAAGGGGTGTGCACATGAGTACTGGGGGAGTCCTCTCACACAGAGCTGACTTCAGTTGGGGGGGTGTGCACATGTGCGCTGCAAGAAGCCCGAGAGCCTAGTTCAGCAAAGCAGGGAGAGGGAACCCAGGCTGGTTGAGCAGGAGAGGCTCAGTGAAATCCCAGTACATCAAGTGGCATCCCAGAAGAGGTGTCCAACCAGTCACAGCATGCACTAGTGTTTTTGCAGTAAAAGTGAATGAATGCATTTCTGAGATGCTGTAGAGCTGGGGTCTCAAACATGCGGTTCTTTCGTGTGGCCTGCCAAGCTCCCTGCATGCGTGCCCCCCACTCTCCCCCAGCCCAGCTTGCCCCTCTGCCTATGTCCAGGCCAGGGGTGGGCAAACTACAGCCTGCAGGCCAAATCCAGCTGCAGGATCGCGCCCCCCCCCCTCCCCCATGGAGCTGACCAAAGTCCCTGTGGCCGCGGGGGGGGGGGGGGCACAGCAGAGGGCTCTGTGCATTGTTCTTGCTTCCAGGCACTGCCCCTGGAAGCTCCCATTGGCTGGGAATGGGTAACTGGCCAGTGGGAGCTTTGGGGGAGGTACCTGGAAGCGAGAGCAACATGGAGCCCTCTGCACCTGCAGGGACCTGGTTCTGGCCACTTCCTGAAGCAGAGTGGGGCTAGGGCAGGCAGTCAAGGAGCCTGCCTTGGCCCCGGTGCACGCCGCTGCCACCCCAGAGCCACTCTAGGTAAGCGGTGCTGGGCTGGAGCCTGCACACTGTACCCCTCCTGTACCCCGCAGTCCAACTCCCTGCCCTGAGCACTCTGCCACACCCTGCACCCCCTGGGGGCAGAGAGGGAGCAAAGTTGGGGTGGTGACTTTGGGGAAGGGGTGGGAGGAGGCAGGGCAGGGCCTCATGGAAGGGGTGGAGTGGGGTTGGGGCTGGGGACAGTGAGGGGGTGTGTCAGTGCATTGGCCCGAGGGCCACATCACTAATCTTCATGTGGCCCTTGTGATCATTTGAGTTTGAGACCTCCTTTTTAGAGAGTCACCTAGCAGGATTGGGAGAAAGGTTGTACATGTAAAGGATACATGCCTAAAATTGTCTCAGGATTGTGAGCTGGAGTAGCTAGGAAGATGGTGGGAATCCAATGAAATGGAGAAAGTTAGGAAAGGAGATGGTTAGAATACTGCAGACACGTTCCTATGGAAAAATGTCTGCATATAGATGGTAATCCACAGAAGAATAGTTGGTTCTCTCTCAGCTCTGTGTGCATAAGGGAGAGTGAATAATGGACAGATCCTTTATTATGTGTCCCTGAAGTGGGTGGCTGAGTTGGAGCACATTCGGTGACTCCCCATCTCCTACTGTGGCAGTGATTTGGGTGGAGTTCATTGTGAAATCATCATAATGTGGTAACATCACTACAAATCTGAAAGTGATTCAGGGAACTTCGCAGTCTTGCCAGAAACCATCCCATGAAGTAGTAGGGAATCTAAGCTGCACACTGGCTTAAATATATTTTTTTCACAACCTCTTGAAGCTTCATACTTAATTTCTGCAGAAGCAAAGAGCCAAGTTGTCATTCCACTTTAGTCAGGCAGCAGTTAAGGTTACAGCAGATGTACAGGTCAAAGCTGGTTTTAAAAATGGGATGCTCTTTTGGGGAAACTTTTTTACTGAAAATGTTAGTGTGTTTTTGGTTTTTTTTGGGTGTGGGTAGTGTGTTTTTTTTGGGGGGGGGGTCCTGAAATTAGACAATTCAATGAAAAGGTTCAACTTTTCAGATTTTTTTTTTTTTTCCCCCAGTCGTCTCTAGTACAACTGGAGAAGCATTGGTCTGTTTTGAAGTTTAACATAGACCACAAAGAAATGACTCCCTTCTTCCCACATGTTTTCTGGATATTTAGTAATATTACATTCATAATGTGTTAAAAATCATTCTTGATGACTTGCAGTGAACCCCTACTGAAGCTATAAATATCTTAGTGTTTGCCAAATCTGCCTGAACTGGTTCAAGGGGTTGAAAATCATCTGAGCAATTGTTTCTATCTAATGGTTTACAGGAGGCCATTGGCTCAAATCTTGATTCTATTGAAATCCGTGGGATTTTTCCTATTGAACTTAATGGAACCAGGATTTGTCTCTTATGTCAAAAGCTATTCTTTTGAAAAACACATGAGTATTGCACTCCTTTTTTTTTTTTTTTGAAGGGAAGTGGGACACTTTTACATTGAAAACAGCACTGCCTGGTATAGGAGCATCTGCTCAAGGAGAGGGTGGATAGAGTAATGGTTCTAGAAGACCAGAGCTCTGTTACTACTCTGATTTCAGTGTGTGAACTTGGGCAAGTTGGCCTGTGCATCCATGTCACCCCCTGTAACATTGGGATAATGCTTCCCACCATATAGGGGAGTTACAAGGCATTAATATAGGTGGAAATCCTCTGAAAAATGCTGTAAGTACCAAGTACTGTCAGTGTTGGTGCCATGACAAAACTACAAAAAAGCGGTCGTTTAACTCAATTATGTTTTGGAACAGAAAACACATCTGACCCTCCTTGCCCCTACTCCAAAAACCCTAGCAGGCATATCTGTTTTGAATCTGTATTAAGAGACTTATACCACTAGCTCCCAGTTGTGTAATGCACAAGCCTAAATGTCATGTTAGCTTTAACCCAAACAATAACAGAAAGAACAGAGAAATTTCCCCTGTGTTTTATGAGTGAAGCTTTTGAGAATTGTACTAACCAAATTCTGTTGGGGTAACTGACCCTTGGAGCTACATATTTTCCTCAGACTGTTCTTGTATAATCATGATGTTGAACGAATTTTTTGTTCAAATGACTAAAATGTCTATCTGTTGAATAAGTGAAAATGAAGAGCAGACATTTTGTCAAATGACTCCAATTGCTTGCTGAAATTGCCAGAGAAATAAAAGGTTTTCACTTTCTTCCCATTTGACAGCACTGAATCTCTCATCTAGTTACTACAAATGTTGTCTTTGTATCATGTTCTTATTGCCTGACTCTCCAGTCCATGGTCACACACAACTCCTCAATAAGTGTCTTGTTTAGGTAAGGACTATTGGATGAGGCCATACTTGGTACCATTGAGGTGCAAGTTGTGCTGACTACATTAAACCTGTCCTGTGAAGTGTATCATTGTGGCTGCCGCTCCACCGTTCGCAGAAGTGTTGGGAACCTGGTAGCTTTTTAACTACTGTGTTTAACTCTGCTGATAGCATGTATAGATAGCACAGTGGTTTAAAATAATGGTAGCCTGTCTATATTGCCAATCTTGCCATCACCAGTGGAGTTGAACCAGTGGTAGCAACTCTGGTTCAAGCATAGAAGACATTCAGTATCCCTGATGGTTGACCAATAGCATTATTTTTAGTTAAGACTTTGGGTGGTATTTTGAAAATTTCTTGGATCCCCTGGCTTCTGCCAAAATGTGCTATGGTAGTGGTGATCTACTCTCTACCATTAACCATTTTGATTAGATTAGACTTCATTCTTTTTGCTGCGTGTTGCAGAGAGTCCTCTACTTCAGAGTCTTTTTTCTTTAATTCCCCCCGCCCCTTTCATGGAGGTTAGCATGCCCCCAGTCACTGCTAATGCTTTCTATTAAACCATTGCTAGAAATTAACTTTTAATGTAAAAAAGGGTTGACTTCTCTGACCCTGACACCATCCTTAAATAGTGTCATTGATTCCTTTGCCTCTACATTTTTGTTTAATATTCAGGGGCAATGATGCAAGGTTTTAAGAATGATACTTAAGCAAGCTGAAGTCAGGAAATGCAGGGCTGAGGTGGAGTGCAAACTGAACTCACATTCCCTGATTTTGCTATGTTTAATTTAAACTTACTATTGCAAGGAATGTTGTCTTTTTCTTCTCTCCTTTATTTTCAACTTCTTTAAAGAATAACGAACAAGAGCTGGGGAGGGGAGACAGGGAGAGAAGAAATCCAGAATTGAAAGGAAGGGTTTAGAATAGAAACCTTTCCCCAAAAGCAAGTGTAGCTGTTGTGATTAGGTGCTTTATAAATCAATAAAATTATAAAGAAACTTGCATTCACAGTAGGTCATCCTTCTGATGAGACTTCATTCCTTCCCTGCACATTTCACTTTGTTAGCAGAAAATAATTCCTCCTATGGGAGGGACTGGGTAGGTATGAATTGCTGCTCTGAAGGGAGATTGGGGGCTAATCTGTTTAGTTTTGAACGTCACACCCTACTGAGGCGTGGTGTAGGGAAAATTCACACCTCTGCTTCTCATATTGCTTGTATCTAAACACACTTGAAAAGGCAAATGTCACCAAGTGCAACATTGTGCTTGTGTTGTCTGTCTGCTGTCTCCTTCTCTCCCCTGGGAAGTGAGGGTTAAACTGGGTGGTGGAGGAGGGGCATGTTACCACAGGGGTTGGGGTGTGGGAGGAGGTTAGTGGTGCAGGCTCTGGTTGGCACTTACCTCAAGCAGCTCCCGGAAGCAGTGGCGTGTCCTCTCCCTGCATGCTCTGAATCCCACAAGCCCTGAATCCCGCTCTGCAGCTGGAGTGCTAGAGCGGGGCAAGCGCCAATCCTGCTCCCTGGCAGGAACTCGAGGACTGGATTATGTCTGACATGCTGGCCGCGGCCGTGCTTTGCCCACCCATGTTTTAGCCCCTCCACATATGTATGACTCTTGCCTTAGTTTGGGACTGCTTCCCCAGCTGAAGAAAGGTTTATCAAATCCTCATTGGAACAGGAATAATTTCACAAAGGCTCTTGGATGCAGGAGCCTTATGTATGCATGTCCTCCTGACTCTCTCTGCGCTCTCCCTCCTCCCCCACTGTGGGATAAGCAGCCAACACAGCTGTAGAGTTGGCTTGATAGTAAAAAACTTGTGCACTGGGGGACACCCAACTGTGGGAAAATGCTTTTCCCTTTTTTAATTGGCTTGGGTACTGTGAAGAGAGAAGCTGGATTTCACTTGTCAGGGGAATTGGAAGCTTCTCTCTGGAAGTGAAGGATAGGCGGGTTACAAAAGCCCTGTTCCAGAGAATTGATACTAATAGTGTTTCAACTTAGAGAATCACTTCTTAGCATAGACCATCTTTACTTAAACAAAACCATCATGTTTTTAGCGTCTGGGTTTTTTTTTTTTTTTTTTTTTTCCCCCTGTTCATGTGAGTTCTTACTTGATGTAGACTTGATTGTGCAGTCAGAGCAGTTACTCAATCAGGCCTTTTGGGTGAATGGTATTCTAAAAGTAATGTTTTGTCCTCCTTTCTTCTGGCCTTACAAAAATGATATCTTTGTTTTTCAGGCTCCCGATAAAAGGAAAGCATTAGAAGAGACCAAAGCATACACAACCCAGTCTCTTGCCAGTGTTGCTTATCAGATCAATGCACTGGCCAACAATGTACTCCAACTGCTGGACATTCAAGCATCCCAGCTGCGGAGAATGGAGTCCTCCATCAACCATATCTCCCAGGTAACCTTTTACATAGTTTTTTTTTTGTAGGATTTCAATTCCCTAAGTTTGCGGACCTCGTCATCTAAAAACTTTACTGGGGTTTTAACCCACTTCCACTTTGGTGGGTCTTCATCTTGGCAAAAGTAAAAATGTTATCTGTGAGTCTTGTAACTTTTCCTCTAGTAATGAAAGATTGTTTGTTCTGCCTCTTATAAATGGTTCTAAAGGTTGAGAGTTGGGTAATTATAGTGTCTTTTATTTTAATAATCCTTAACTTCATTAGTTTTTCTGTGGAGTTAAGTTTAAAAAGCAACCTTTCAACTCTAGTTTACGAAATCTGCTAAAATAGTAAAATACATAATTAAAATAAGCTAGTTTTCTTTCTCTATTTGAACTCTGAAGAGAAGAGTTCGCTCACTGAAGCTTCTAATCTTTGGATTTTAAATGGAAAATAGGTGAGTCTCCTATTCTAGAGCAAAACGGAAAGAAAACTCTAAAATATTTATTAGTAGCAAGCCAATATTGTCTAATGTTCCTGTTGCTGTGACACTATTAGCCTCTACTGGAAGGAGTTTCTAATTCATATCCCAGCATTAACTTATTCATGTAATCAAATACAGTTAACTCAAATATGGAATCTGGGTTGTGTCTTTGCCGTGACTTTGGAACTCTCCATGAATTACATAATACATTTTTTTGGTGATTTTTTTCCAAGATGAACCCATCCCCTTTTAATGTTTTGTAACATTGAAACAGACAAAATGAAGCACCCACCCACCCCTAATGCATTATTTAAGTTCCGGACTGTCTCTTGCCTAGCTGCTTCCCTCTGTCTCTTCCCACATCTTTTCTTCACTCTCCCTGCCACTTTTGTATGTCTTGCTGAGGATCCAACATGGTGATGTTGCTAGTTGGTGGGAGCAGTTTGCAGTTGCCACTGTTAGAATGGCTACTGGACAAATGTGGTCACAAGGAGGAAAAACAGAAGAGCACTTCTAAATGTGGAGTATTTCCGCAAGTGAGGAGCGTTTGAAAAGTGTGGCTAAGACAGTGCCAGAACAGCAGGGGAGTATTCTGAGCTCCTAGTTTGGGGCTACTTCAGCAGCAGGATTAGTGAATCTGCTGTTGAGTCAGCTGAAAATCATGTGAATAATTGACACAATATTAGAAATATTCTCAAAACCCCCCCCCCCCCCGAGCCTGTGAGAGGTGATGGGATGTGATGTGCATCTAAAGAGTAAGTGGGGGCTTGATAGGTGAGGCCATACGGATGGTAGGAAAAAGCAGTACTATGCTGGTATTGTCAAGACAAAAGTGTTAGTTTTTTGGGGTTACAGAGTGCAGGAGGGAGGATGGAGAGAGTCTAGTCAAACACTTCAGTCCTTCAAAAAGGTCTGGTTCTTGGGAGTTAGTTGTTTACCCAGCCCTAAATTATGTATTCACTAGGTAGCTTACCTAATAACAGACTATGGAATGACAGCAAGGTCTTGTTCAAGTCAGACCTTTCCCATATACTAAATAAAAAACTTAGTTTTTGGAAAAACAGATTTTGAAGGGGTCTCTTTTAAACTACTCAATACTTCTGTGTTTGTGGGGATTTTGAAACCCTTAGTTGGCCAAGCATCCCATATTAGTTGTATATCTTTCCTGACCCCGCACTTGCGATCAGAACTTTTCTGTGACTTCTACTTCCTCTTCTCTCCCTTCCCTCCCCCCTCCAATCAACTTCTGGTTGAACTGAGCTTACAAACTGCTGTGGAGATTGATTTTAAAATCTTCCTGCTGAGAAGGAGCTGCACTGTACACTGCCGGAGGTGATGGGACTTTATGGAATATGTAAATACACCTTGCAAATAAAAAGCCTTTCATAAAGTTGTTCTAAAACATTTGCTTAGTTCTTAATATGTATTTTGTATGGTTTTTTAATATTGCCATATTTAAAAAGTCTCTAATTGTCATCTAACTACTAGAAGTAAAATTGCTGTAGATATGTTTCTAGTTATATAAAGGATTTGGAAAGACATTTCTGGACCCTCAAATCTCACTTGCCTCCAAAAAGAGGAACTGAATGTGCTAACCTTCTATCTCAACATTTTCTCTTTCACTGCCATATACAGAATACCACGCTTTCAAAACTTTTGGACACTCATGTCATCTAGAACAAATTACTGGTGTGTAAGAAAAGCAGTTCCCAGTCAGTATTGGGAAATTTTGTGTTTAAACTGAAATTGTTGATATCTCCTTGGTCCATTGATAAGACTAGTAGTGTAAAAGCTAAAATATTTGATACTAGCACAAAAGGTGTAACCCTCTGTACTATTTTGCGTTTTGAATTGAAGGCACTATTCCGAATGTACTGAGTCACCTGATACATGAACTGTTTGCTAAAGACTGTGAACAATCAGTGCTTTGTGGAGCTTTGCAAGAGTCTTTAGCAAGATCTCTTGTAGTTTCCTTGGCTGTTGGGCCTTTCCTGAAACTAATCCCAATTATAAAGGAATCTTTTCAGACTCATGTTACAAAATTAAAACTAGATACCAGTGATGCAAGTTCAAATGTGTGTGTATATGTGTGGCTGTTTTTTTAAAGGTTTTGTTCAAATTCAGCTCTTCAGTTATGTATTTAAAAAATAAAACACCACCCTGTGCAGTCCCTTACTGCCAATTTCAGAAACGGGTCTTTAGAATTTGTCTTCACTTGCCCCACTTGTATCACTTTTGAATATTTCCATTAAAGCAGATCAGATGTATGTATTTAAATTGGATAGTTTTCTTAAGTTGGTTGGAAAGACGAGGACAGAGCCAGGCTAGTGGGCATAAGGACGTGCATTGTGCAAGCTTCTGCACTCAGCTTTGCAAACGTACCTCAGTCATTCTCAGCAACACTTCTACTAGTCATGCGCTTCTCTGGAGCATTGCTAATCTGTAGCTCCATTTGTGAGAAGGTATGGCTCTCTAGTTATTCTGTCCTGTGGGGCAGATCTCCCCCTCAGTCCCACACAACACACAATGACCATGTTCTTTTCCAGTCCCGTGCATGTTTCTGAAGTTCTGTAGATCAGTTTGGATATTGGGCTAGAACATTATCAGTGTCACCTGCCTCCTTCTAGACTTTTTGGGTTAAATGGCCTGCTGTGTAATCTTGACTTTAAAAAATGGTTAAAATATTAGCATCTGTATTAAAGCTACAGGTTTAAAATAAGCCTTAATAAAATATTACAGTGAGCTGTCTTCCCTGTAAGGAAGATCCATAAGAGTAAAGTGCACAGTTTAATATAACAGCATTTCTGAAGAGCTGAGTTGTGCTCATGGAGAACTTGATCACTTATTATGAAGCTTCAGTTTAAACTTAAAGGCAAACCAAAAAGAGGCTTTATGCAAACAGATGAAAGCCCTATTTGAGTGAGACTTGACAGATTGGGCTTCTCAGAGGCTTTTCAGTGAGCTGCTTCACTGTTGCTTGTTGTTGCACTTGACTATGGAGATAAGTTTATGGAGTTTTGTTTTAACCCTTGACACCTGCTTTGAGCTTTGCAACATTATTCCAACCCTTTCCATGCATGCCAAAGTAGTAAATACAAAGCTTGCCGTAGCATCTTTGGAGATGCTTGCAAAGCCCTTCCAATGCAAGGGAGTCTGTCTGCCATGATCACAGTACTAAGCACAGGGCTGGCTTGAGGATTTTGGGGAGGAATAGTGAGATGACACTTTTGGGACACACCCAAACTTTTACATTTGTGTGTGTCTTTAGGTCCCCATCCCACAGACTTCCAGCTGTAGAGGCAGCGTCCCGCTGCTATATTTATCTCAACCTTAGTGATTGGTTTACTTGGTTTTATGTTTTAAAGGCTAATATAAATCAGTCTTCTCAAAGGAGAGCTAAAATTTACTTATTTTTTAAAAAAGTAGAGACTCTTTTGTACTACTAGTTTTTCCCCAAAAATAACTGAGTCCCTTGGCTATGGGCTTTGGATACCAAAGGGCTGCTCTCAGTAAAGGAAACTCTTTATTAGCGAAAACACTACGTGTTTTTGCAAAAAGTTGGGTCTCTGCACTGTCCTGAATGGGGCTTATTTTGTGGGGAGTATTAATATTTAGGTGCACGCACGCACATACACACACTGTTCTCTGATTGTCCTGGTTTCTCTCTTAGAAACAGAGGCTAGCATAAGAAATGCACTTAAGATGGAGAACTTTCAACCATTGCATTTCCACAGTCTGATTCTGGCTCTCTTGCTAAGAAGAGTTGGGCTGACAGGGACATCCTTGTTTACGTTTTTTAGTTTTGACACAGTAGCTTATCAGAGCTCACATGTATGCAAGGGCAGCTGCAGTACTGGGCGTAGCAACTAGTTTCTTTCCCCGCTGAATATAAACAGTTTTTAAATAGCTCATTATTTAAATCAGTGCCTACTGAAGTGTAGAGGAAGAAATAGTCCCTTTCAAGAGATAACATATAAGACCAAAAAATAAAATTAAATTAAAATTCAATGCGCAAATTCTTCCCCTTGACTCAAAAGCTGACTTCAAATGTGTAGAGATCTGACAAAATGGAAACTTCTGACAATAAATGTAATTCCCTGGGCTATGTAAGAAATAACTAATAGTTCTTCTGATGGCATGAAAAATGTTGAAAACTTTTAGAACTAGAAATTGAAGGCCCAGATTTAGTTTAAAAGAATAGTGCCTGTTAACCTCTATTTCATCATTTTGTGTACTTGGCTTTTTACTCATATGGTGTTCAGACTCCTTCTGTTTTGTAATGTTGGCCAATTAAAGCCAGTAGCACTAATGGAACACACAGATGCTATCTTTTTCTCCTCAGACTCTCAGCTGTTGGCTTGAACTGTCCTGCGAATGACATAAATGCTTAGAGGTTGATTTTACATTTTAATGTATGATCAGCCAGGATTAGCATGGACTTTAGGTTACAGCTAATTTCCCAAGAGGTTCCAGGACTTTATAAGCCTACCCAAATGTCCAAAACCACTCCAAGCAGTAGCAGATTATTAAGCACTGATCCACTGATTTGTGGATCTAAGTCTTGGCTGTTGGGACATACAAAGCCCAGCTGAACTTAGATTCTTAGACTCTGCTGGGAGTGTGCCAGAGAAGAGTGGAACAGTCCCACAAGAGATGGGAATTTAGATGAGGTTGAGGGCTGGTCTTAGCTGTACTTTTGACTCTTGTATATTTGAGTTAATATGATGTGTTTTGTGTATTGGGTATGATCCATGGTATAGAATTAAATTCAAACACCCAAAGCAACAAATGGTAGGAGGGCAGAGCATGTGACAGACCACCTGCTGCTGTAGCTGTGCTTACCATGAATAGCAATGCAGTGACTGATATCAGTAGTTCTGAGGGCATGTCTACACTTACCTCGGGAGTGATCAATCCAGCGGGGGTTGATTTATTGCGTCTAGTGAAGACGCGATAAATCGAGCGCTCTCCTGTTGACTCTGGTACTCCACTGGAGCAAGAAACGCAGGCGGAGTCGACCTCCTGCAATGAAGACAGCGCAGTAAGTAGATCTAAGTACGTCGACTTTAGCTATGTTTGTTCACGTAGCTGAAGTTGCGTAATTTAGATTGATTTCCTCCCCACCCCCTCGCCTACTGTAGACCAGGCCTTAAGACCCTTATCTCTGGAAAGATGAAAGAACCACTTCCTCAGGCTCCAGCAGTGGTGGGCAGACTGATAAGCCACAGCTCCTCAAGCCACCCTCTGAGGTTTTTGCCCCAGGACCTGACATTAGACCAGAGTTATTTCCTGAGGGGGAAATTCATAGATTCATAGATATTTAGGTCAGAAGGGACCATTATGATCATCTAGTCTGACCTCCTGCACAACGCAGGCCACAGAATTTCACCCACCACTCCTACAAAAAAAAAAAAACCTCACACCTATATCTGTGCTATTGAAGTCCTCAAATTGTAGTTTAAAGACCTCAAGGAGCAGAGAATCCTCCAGCAAGTGACCCGTGCCCCATGCTACAGAGGAAGGCGAAAAACCTCCAGGGCCTCTTCCAATCTGCCCTGGAGGAAAATTCCTTCCCGACCCCAAATATGGCGATCAGCTAAACCCTGAGCATATGGGCAAGATTCATCAGCCAGATACTACAGAAAATTCTTTCCCAGGTAACTTGGATCTTACCCCATCTAAAACCCATCACAGGCCATTGGGCCTATTTACCATGAATATTTAATTACCAAAACCATGTTATCCCATCATACCATCTCCTCCATAAACTTATCGAGTTTAATCTTAAAGCAAGATAGATCTTTTGCCCCCACTACTTCCCTCGGAAGGCTATTCCAAAACTTCACTCCTCTGATGGTTAAAAACCTTCGTCTAATTTCTAATCTAAATTTCCTAGTGGCCAGTTTATATCCATTTGTTCTTGTGTCCACATTGGTACTGAGTTTAAATAATTCCTCTCCCTCTCTGGTATTTATCCCTCTGATATATTTATAGAGAGCAATCATATCTCCCCTCAGCCTTCTTTTAGTTAGGCTAAACAAGCCAAGCTCCCTGAGTCTCCTTTCATAAGACAGGTTTTCCATTCCTCGGATCATCCTAGTAGCCCTTCTCTGTACCTGTTCCAGTTTGAATTCATCCTTCTTAAACATGGGAGACCAGAACTGCACACAGTACTCCAGGTGAGGTCTCACCAGTGCCTTATATAACGGTACTAAAACCTCCTTATCCCTACTGGAAATACCTCTCCTGATGCATCCCAATGCCTCTAACTCACGTCAACACATTCTGTTCTATATAGGGTCTCCTACCCCACATGTCCAGTAAGAGTTTTATCAGCAAGAACAGCACCTCTTTGGTTGATGTTCTCTTGGGCTAGTTGGACCGGTTGGGGGGTAGGGGGTGGACAATGGACACACAAACTTCATCTGTAGCTCCTGCACTGTTTGGGGGAAATCCAGTTTTTCTTAAAATCCCTCCTCTGGCACAGTAGTCACCATGCACATCTCTGAAACAGCATCCGCTGACAGTACGAATCCAGATTGGTGCCCAACTGGTAGATAAATGTTTGGGTAGCTTCCACAGCACAATTGCTGCTGGCCTGTAAGGTGAAAGAGTATTTGTATTATGGCAGAGATTTCTATTTATTGTCACATTGTTCGTTCCTTCTCCAACCCACCTCTCTAATTAGGGCATATTACGGATTTGGTAACTGTTCCTGCTAATGAAGTAATCTTGATGTTGTCACATACTGAGATGCCATCCAGAACAGTGAGGGGTTGTCACTGCCTGCCTTGTAATCCTGGGTGCTTAATTTACTCTGCTGCTGTAGTGCCCTTGTCTGGATGCTCCCAAACAGCATACAAGCCTGCACTGTGTTAAACAACTCTGACTCAGCAACTGTGAATCCAGCAGCCTGGCAAGATGAACCGAACACCCCGAGTTCTGAATTTTCCTCAAACTATGTGCTCTGCAGTATGCAGCCCTCCTCTGGACCGCTGGGAGAGAGTTTAAAAAAAAAAAAAAAAAAAATTTTTTTAAAGATACAGTACACAGCAGCTTTCCACATTAACTGGAGTTAACATTTACTTTAAATCAAACACAGCAATGGTTGGTTTAGATGAAAGAAAAACAAGTTTCCTGGGATTTTAAGTGTGTTCAGGTATAAAGAATGAGCTTAGAAATGGTTACAAGCAAATAAAAGTGACAAGTGCTTTCTAGAGAGTAAGACTACCTTAAACCAAGACTGTAGTTTTATTAAGATTCTGATCATTCTGCTTTACAGCAAGATGGCTGCCCAGCCCTTCTGCTCAGGATTTCCCATAAAGTCCAAAGTGTTCTGTTCCTGTGTCATCTTAGGTGAAGGATAACATGAGGTTCTTTGCTGCTCTTTTTACTCCTGAGGGCGTTCTGCACCAAAAAACTAAAAATTGTGCGCACTGTGTTTTAAAACTCTGCAAATTTTATTTGTCAAATAAATGTGGAGACTCCAGCATGGCATTGGGAAGCACAAGCCATTGGCCACACAGAGGTGGGCAATCACTTGCAGCTCTCTCCCGCCCTGGGACACAGACTCAGCGGTGAGGCTGCATCCAACTCTGACGCAACGCAAGGACTGGGCCTGCCCCAAAAACACCTTAGGTCCCTGCCTATCCATGCCAGGTGCACCAGGTATGGGCTGGCAGGCTCAGCAAGGCAGGATCCAAGAGCGGAGGGGCTTAGTTTGGGGGATCCAGGTGTGGGTTCAGAGGGTTCTGTTTGGGTGCAGGTGTTTCAGTGTGGGGATCTGGATGCACAGAAGCTTGTTGGGGGATGTTCCTGGGTGCAGAGCTTCCTGCAGCTGTGGGAGAAATCTGGGGGTGGGTCTGACCCAGCCCCAAATCCTGTGTAGGGGAAGAGGAAGTCCCGTCCTCTTCAGCTGGGACTAGCAGCTGAGCCTGGTGCTGGGTAGGCGCCACCAACCAGGTCTTCCTCAGTCCCTGCCCCACAGTGATTTACCTCTCTGCTGGCTGCCCTGGGCACCTGAAACATACTGCTGGAGAGGGTTGCAATAACCACTCTTCTGGCTTCCCTGTGAAAGTCATTTTTCTGTGGGGGACATGCGTAATGGTGCAGAATTCCCCCAGAAGTATATTTTATAGTCTAATGAATGTTTGACAGATTCTTTGGAAAGTTCTTCCCAGCCCTCCCCCCGTGAAGTTCATTCAAGCTATGAGAAAGGAGGCATGGAGCCTCCTGGTGAAGGAAGTTCCATGCTAGCTTCTTCCACTGCTGGTGTTTTCAGGAACCAGATCAATTTGCATTTTAGCAAACTCTTCCCTTTGCCATGATGTGAGTGGTTGTCTCCTCCCCTTTTATGTAAATGGCATTCCCATTGTCTCTTAACGTACCTTGGAAATACCTTCCACGTGGCAGAACCACATTCCTTTGCTTACAGCAGGGTAACTTCACTCCTGCCTGGCAGACGCACTTGAATAACTTTCAATATGTCTGTATTTCTGAATTTGTCCTCCATGTAGTAATAGTAACTAGCCGTATATTAACTTTGTTGTTCTCTTATTTGACACCTTTTTAAAGGGAGGTTATGGCATTAGTGAGCTGGGGTACACCAAACTGGTCAGACCTACTGAAACTTACCAGTAGATACCAGTGAGTCCCTTGTTCCTTGCCATGCCATGATATAGCAGAAGATTACATGGCGAAAACTGTACGTTACACCTGTTTCTCCACTGAAGAGCTATAAGCTTTTGACATATTTCATATTAAATGCAAAAGGTTGATGGAATCTTTGGTTTTCTAAAATCAAAACCAGAACCCCACTACCATGAGAATTGCCCTGAAAGGGTGTTAGCTGGTAGGTTTTGTGCAGCAAAGAAATTTAAAGATTCCATAAACACTTTTTTAATCTTTAATGAAAATCTCTCATCTTTATGAGGCATTCAGTTTTTGTGGTTTCCTAAACATGCTTTTAAGTCAAAATATTACTTTTCAGTTGGTTATTCTTTCTTCTCATGCATCTGATTTGGCTGTTGCTCAAAATTAATTTCCCTTCTACTTCAAGTCTTTAAACAAGTGCTTTTCAAATTTGAACATTATAAACACCAGTAGTTTTATATTGGCATGGTGTTTTTAATAAACTTTATAAATGGTTGTGATGTGGGATAGAGGAGGAAGGAAATGCTAGGTACCAAGTGAGTGAAATGAGAACATACTCAGTGCGCTACTGGACTTTTTAACAAATATCCACAGTATACCATGTAGTTAATCAGAGGAGCAGTATATCTTTCTTGTGCTAACTACAATAGTCTTATGTTTATGCCGATCATTTGGGGAGAGAAACCATTTTGTGAAGCAGTTAACACTTATGCATTACTATATCATCCAAAATGACCACTCTTTGTGATCCGTTACTCAAACAAGTCAACGTATGCTATCAGATATTTGTGGTCTGAGATGTTAGTAGTAAGGAAGTATATGCAGGGATTTCTGTTTGCACAATTAAAAAGAGAATTCTTTAGTCCACCCTACAGGATGAGAAATACTCTTCTGGGAATTTTGACTACACTAAAGAAAAACTATCCGTTACTATTGAAGTAATCTATGACAGGCCTCATGATTCCTCACCCTCAGTCCCTGGAAAAATCATGGAGCAGGGCCTCAAGGAAACCATTTTAAAGCACTTGGAGAAGAAGATGACTAGAAACAGTCAACATGGATTCACCAAGAGCAAGTCATGCCTGACCAACCTGATTGTCTTCTGTGATGAGATAACTGGCTCTGTGGATATGGGGAAAGCAGCGGACGTGATGTATCTTGACTTTAGCAAAGCTTTTGATACGGTCTCCCACATTTTTGCCAGCAAGTATTTTAAAAAAAATATGGATTGGGTGAATAGACTGTATGGTAGATTGTCAGGCTCAACAGGTAATGATCAACAGCTCGATGTCTAGTTGGCAGCCAGTATCAAACGGAGTGTCCCGGGGTCGGTCCTGGGGCTGTTTCTGTTCAACGTCTTTATTAATGATCTGGATGATGGGAAGGATTGCACTCTCAACAAGTTAGCAGATGACACTAAGCTGAGGGGAGAGGTAGATACACTGGAGTGACCTAGACAAATTGGGGGACTGGGCCAAAAGAAATCTGATGAGGTTCAACAAGGACAAGTGCAGAGTCCTGCACTTAGGATGGAAGAATCCCATGCACTGCTACAGGCTGGGGACTGACTGGCTAAGTAGCAGTTCTGCAGAAAAGGATCTGGAGATTACAGTGGACGAGAAGCTGGATATGAGTCAGCAGTGTGCCCTTGTTGCCAAGAAGGCTAATGGCGCATTGGGCTGCATTAGTAGGAGCATTGCCAGCAGATCGAGGGAAGTGATTATTTCCCCCTCTCCTGCACTGGTGAGGCCACACCTGGAGTATTGCATCCAATTTGGTCCCCCCACTACAGAAGGGATGTGGACAAATTTGGAGAGAGCCCAGTGGAGGGCAACGAAAATGATGAGTGGGCTGGGGCACATGGCTTATGAGAAGAGGCTGAGGGAACTGGACTTGTTTAGTCTGCAGAAGAGAGGAGTGATAGGGGATTTGCTAGCACCTTTCAACTACCTGAATAGGGGGTTCCAAAGAGGATGGAGCTCGGCTGTTCTCTGGTGGCAGATGACAGGAGAAGGAGCAATAGTCTCAAGTTGTAGTGGGGGAGGTCTAGGTTGGGCATTATGAAATGTTATTTCACTAGGAGGGTGGTGAAGCACTGGAATGGGTTACCTAGGGAGGTGGTGGTATCTCCATCCTTAAAGGTTTTTAAAGCCTGGCTTGACAAAGCCCTGGCTGGGATGATTTAGTTGGTGTTGGCCCTTCTTTGAGCAGGGGGTTGGACTAGATGACCTCTTGAGGTGTCTTCTAACCCTCCTCTTCTATGATTCTGTGAAAAGAAATCTTAGTGTTCTTACAAGGTTGCCTATATCTCATACCATAGTTATACTACTGTTGAATTTTTTTCTTACATTTTATAAAATCAAACTGTCCTTGTACAATAATACATTATATATGAACTCTTGTGATATAAGTTTATATCTGATGCTGGCCGCATTTCACACACAATTCTGGTGAATTCACTATTAACGAAATCCAGAAATATGAAGAAGCTTAAGGTAAATAAGGCAGAACTGGGCCAACTGATCTTTTGTCACTGCCCATGATGTTGAGCAGGGGTTTTCAAACTTTATTGCACCATGACCCCGTTCTGACAACAAAAATTACTACACACTCTAGGAGGGGGGATTGAAGCCTGAGTCCATCCAAGCCCCACTACCTTGAGCAGGGGGTGCCAAAGCTGAAGCCCAAGGGCTGCAACCTGAGCCCCACTACCCAGGGCTGAAGCCCTCCGGCTTGGGCTTCAGCCATGGATGGTGGGGCTCAGGGTTTGGCTTCAGCCCTAGGCCCCAACAAGTCTAACACCAGCCCTTGCGACCCCATTAAAACAGGGTCATGACCACTGTTCCCTCTAATCTGTGCGCGCGCACACAGATCCTGAACCCTGCGCACAAATAAATGAAATACTACATGGGAGCCAGACCGAAATATCATTTACGGGAGACTTTTGACATGGTTCACCCGTCATCTATCCACACAGCCAGATTCTACTAGCTGGCAAGGCAGGGAAAGGGATAATGTATAAGCATTTTACTTGCTTGGTGCATTTGCCTCATGGCACACAAATTTGAACTCTGCTTCAAAGTTTGCACAGAAGAAATTTTTTGCACGCCCAGCCTGTCAAAAATTAGAGGGAACATTGGTCGCGACCCACTTTGGGGTCCCCAGCCCACAGTTTGAGAGCTGCTGATCTGGAGAAAAGATTTGATCCCATCTGACTGGCAAAAAGGCATTATTTGACTGGTTTGGAAACAAGGGTGACAAACGACTAATTATTGCAGCATCTCTTTTATCCATCCTGGGTAAAGTTTGTGGTGTGGGGTTTGGTTTTTTCTTTTTTGCGTCTTTTTGGCCTGAGCTGCTGATACCTTAAGGAGCAAGAGAAGACTGTAACAGGCTGGCTTTGTTCCCGGCCATTCCATGACAGAGCAAATCTTCAACTTACCATTGACAGGCAATTGCTTTGGCTGAGCTTGAAACTCACAGACCACCTTCACAAGCTCTGTAGAAAGTTACCTCTTTTATGATGACTCTCAGAGTTTTTTGTAAATGGGGGGTGGGGGAAAATGTAGTCTTTCAGATTTAGGTTGGGTATTTGACAAGGATGCGTTGCCACTCCGGAATGCTTTAGTGCAGTGACCATACGCTAAGTAAATGCAGTTTAGAAATATGTCTTGATAACGTCACCGACATTGGTTATGCCGACGACATAATGCTAATTGTCAAATCAATGGATGAACAAGTAACGGCACCTTGAAGCCCTGAAAAGCTCAGCACCAAAAGTTCGCCTGAAAATTAATTGGACTAAAACCAGAATTCTTCCAGTTGGCAATTTCAAACATGCTGCGGGCTTTAGCATCTTAGTGGCAGCAACCTAGTTGCGATTCTGTGATTTCACCTGCCTCTGTTCTGTTGTCAATAATATGGGTGGCATTGAGGGAGCGAGTTTGAAACACGCACTGCAAAAGTGTCAATGGGGCACCTCATCAAGAACATCATTTGCAAACTGAACGCTGATCAGTAGAGAGAAGAAGCTGAGGATATAGAATGTGTTGGTCAATATTCTGCCTTATGGGCCTGAAACAGGGCCCTTCACTGTCAAGAGTGAGAAGAAGTTGGACACCATTCAGAGAGGCAGCTTCATCTGAATGATCAGAAACATTCAACTTGAATTCATGCCATTGATTTAAAAAAAAGTTTTCTAAGTAAACGGGTCACACGTGCTCAGTCACCCAGTGCTCTCTAAGGTGGTATAGTCCATCTGCCACAAATGCCTACCAACTTCCCTGCGAGAATAATCTTCAACTTTGACCCAGGGAAAGCAGGATGGAAACCTTCTTGCCTCCCCCTGGGGTACCCCTCTTGAGAAAACATGATGGCTAGATGGCATCGACACCTGTCCCTCACAAGTAGCCTACCTTGAAACTTGCCAGATTTGGCTCAGTACAGACCATCATGGAGGGGCAAAACAAGATCAGTGGCTTTACACATTTCAAGGCTTGTCCATCCCTCTGATTGCTACCTCATGCTGGTAGCATTAGTAGACACTAATGATACTGCCAGATCTGACCCTGAGCAGATCAGCTGTGACTCCAGAGCTCTAGGAACTAGCATGAAGGGGCCAGGCTGCAGGTGGTTGTCTCCAGCCTCCTGGTTGAGAAGGACACAGGCAGGGCCGTGCATATCCTAGAGAGGAAAGCATGGGTATGAAGGTTGTTAATGTGAGGGCTTCAGCTTCCTCAACTATGGGATGCTGTTGTGGGAAGGTTGTATGATAGGAAGAGATGGGGTCCACCTGACGAAAGGGAAGAGCATCTTTGCACGCTGACTTACCGACCTAGTTAGTTAGGAGGACTTTAAAGTAGGTTCAAAGGGGGCAAGTGACAAAAGTCCTTTTTAAGTATAAAAAGGGGGTCAGATGTTGGGTGGGGGACATGAAAAATTACAATAGGGTCATAAGAGGAAATCAGTGGAGGAATCTGCTCAACATGTGAGTTGTCTATATACAAATGCAAGGAGTGTGGGGAATAAAAAGGAATAACCAAGTATTAGTACATAAGCTAAATGATCACTTAATTGGCATCGCAGAGACTTGTTGAGAAGTCTCATGACTGGAATATTGGTGTAGAGAGGTACAGCTTGTTCAGGAAGGGCAAGCAGCACAAAAAGGGAAGAGGGGTTCCACTGTACATCAAGAAATACATACGCTTATTTTGAGGACCAGTAGGAGGTGGGAAGCAGACCAGTTCAGCATCTCTGGGTACAGATAAAAGGGATGAAAAAATAAGATTATTGTCCATGGTAGAAGTCTATTACAGACCACCAAATCAGGAAGACGGGGTGGATGTGGCACTTCTAGAACAAATACCAGAAATATCCAAAACACAAGACCTGATAATGATGGTGGATTTTAACTACCCAGACATGTGTTGGAAAAGTAATACTAATAAGTCCTTAGAATGTATTGGGGGATAACGTTTTGTTCCAGAAAGTGAAGAAAGTAGCCAGGGGGACAGCCATTTTATACTTGATTCTGGTAACAAATGTCAAGATAGAAGGCAATTTTGGTGAAAGTGATCATGAAATAATCATAATTCCTTAGGAAAGGAAGGAGTGAGAGAAGCAGAATAAGGATGTTAAAAAAAGAGGTCTTCAACAAACTCAGAGAAATAGTAGGTAAGACCCCATGGGAAGAAAACATAAGAAAAGTTGTTCAGGAGAGCTGGCAATTTCTGAAGGAGACAATATTAAAGGCACAATTGCAAACTACAAGGACAGGCTTTGGGGTTTATTAAAAAAAAAAATTCAGTCTTGAGAGAGATTGAAGGGAGACCTGATAAACCTAAACATATTAAGGGCTGCTGCAAAGAGGATTGTGATCAATGTGATCTCTCAGGGGGAGGGATAGCTCAGTGGTTTGAGCATTGGCCTGCTAAACCCAGGGTTGTGAGTTCAATCCTTGAGGGGGCTATTTAGGGATCTGGGGCAAAAATTGGGGATTGGTGCTGCTTTGAGCAGAGGGTTGGACTAGATGACCTCCTGAGGTCCCTTCCAAGCCTGATATTCTTATTCTGTCTCCATGTCCACTAAAGGTAGGACAAAAAGTGGACTTAGTGGACTTAATCTGCAGCAAGGGAGATCTAGGTTAGATATTAGGAGACGCTTTCTAACTGTAAGGGTAATTAAACTTTGGAATAGGCTTCTAAAGGAGATTGTGGAAGCCTCATCATTGGGTGTCTTAAGCAGGTTGGATAAACACCTGTCTGAATGGTTCTGCTACAGTGCAGGGGGCTGGACTTGGTGATTTCTTGAGGTCCCTTCCAGCCCTATATTTCTGTGATTCTATGAGAACTCACCTAGCTAATCCTGGACCAAGCCATTCTAGGGGTTGTAGTTCCCAGAGCGATGGATGGGAACTCTAGTCTGAGAGCAGGGCCTGCTGGGGACCGGGGGAGGTAGGATCTAAATAAGCTTCTTTCATCACAAGAAGGAAGAAGCAGCCTGCTGGTGGGCTCTCTAGTACTGGGATATGTGCAAACCCTAAAGAGAATGGGAGAAGAAGCCTGGGAATCGCTGGCAGGAGAGAGCCTAAGGGGTAGGCAGAAAACAAACCAACATAAGCGGTAGCCATTGTGTGGGAAAATGAAACGGCTGGAGGCTAGAGCAGACAGTGACTTCATTATTTGTGGCCTTAGGGCTGGAGCTTGTAATAAAGGGGGAGCATGGGCTCTCCTGTACATTAATGCCACCTTCAGTGCTGATACCCTTGTGTGAAGAGGGGTGGTTCCCTGCAACTGTAGGCGAATGTCTAGTTGTGGACCCTGGAAAAGGTGAAATTCCCTCAGAGGCTTGAGAGAGCATTGTGGCTCAGAGTAGAATGAGGTGAAAGCTTTTTGCTTGGAATCTTGCCTGAAGGACTTTTCTTCCCCATTGAAAGGGAAAAGTTCTTAGTTTAACCCTTTAGCCAAAGTATCTTTGACAGTGAAAGGGAGGTGGAATGACTGGGGAACCGAGTAGGGCGACCAGATAGTAAATGTGAAGAATCAGGACAGAGGGTGGGGGATAATAGTCTATAAGAGAGAGCCCCAAATATTGGGACTGTCCCTAGAAAATCAGGACATCTGGTCAACCTAGAACTGAGGCACAGCTGCATCCTGACTGGGGAGGGATCAGTAACTTTGCCACAACTTTATTTAAAAAATAAATAAAAAGTTACTATCTGCAAATAGTGTGCACTGTGCTCTGGTTCTTTTTCTAGCTCAAGTATTTAATAAGCTAGGAAATGGTGGTATAATGTATCCTTGCCTCTAATGGTAATTGTTTACTGTAATATCTTTGGTTTCTGTAAAGAATTTGGGAGGGCAAATCACCAAATAGCTTCAGTATGTTCCCTAAAAACGGGCAACATTTCATTAAATAATGAATGTTTATTTTGGGTACTTTCTTGAACTGAGTTAAAGGGTGTTGGAGAGGGGAGGGCATGGGACATTTCTGGCTGGAAAGGCATATGGTAAAAAACAAAAGTCATGGTGAAACCCTGAGTTTAGGATCATGGCAAACCATTGACCAAACTGTAGACTTATTTAAAACATAAAACTCTTCTTTGCTAAACCATTTAGAGGTTTTATTGCAGCACTTGCATATAATCCCAAACTAAACAGTATTTCCTCTACTGAAGCTGCTCCTTTTGTGGGTCTGCAGAATTGCAGAGACTTTGAACATGTCTCTTTACCAGTGCCTAGCAGAGGCACCTCAATCTGACTGGGGGGTCTGGGTGCTACTTTGATATAAATAACATCTAGGATCATAGTTTCATCTTACTTAGTCACAGTGGTGACTCCAGAAGTACACTGGTGTGATCAGAATTCAGACCCACTGTGAAAATTAAAAAGGATAACATCTGTATTTTCAAAATAACACATGGATTAATCTAGCCGCAAAAAATACCAATAAATTATATTGCTTGGCTAATGCCTGCCCATGAATGCCAGCATCATTGTCTGACATTAAGTACAGTACAAAACCAGTGTAGCAAGACAGACAAATATGCACTTTCATTTCTTTTCTAAAAAAGAATCTTAAAAAGATTAAATTCATCTGTGACCTGAAATCAGTGTTGATTTGATCTAATAGCACTGGAAGCAAACTGGCATTACCCAGCTTTGTATGTCGGTGAGCTGAATGCAATTTGTGTTTCAGACTTTGCAGTCAGTACTAGGAACAAGACTTTTATAAAGATCACATCTTAAATGTGGAAAAAATTGTAGTAACCACAGATCTTACAGTGCTACAGATTCTCATGTTGGAGTAATTTTCTGGGTCCTTAATCTATAGAGGAAAACAGCATTAGGAATATGATAACCTCAAAGAAATAGGAACTTAGCCCCTGGCTTTTGGAGCCTTGCCACCTTTGTTTTGTGTTTATAATCTCTACTGCTGTTTGTTATTTAAAAAGTTATTTACACCTCATAACACAAGAAGTAGGGTTCACCAAATGAAATTAATAGGCGGCAGGTTTAAGATAAACAAAAGGACATATTTCTTCACACAATGCACAGTCAACCTGTGGAACTCTTTGCCAGAGGATGTTATGAAGGCCAAGACTATAACAGGGTTAAAAAAAGAATTAGATTCAGGGAGGATAGGTCCATCAGTGGCTATTAGCCAGGATGGGCAGGAATGGTGTCCCTAGCCTCTGTTTGCCAGAAGCTGGGAATAAGTGACAGGGGATGGATCACTTGATGATTACCTGTTCTGTTCATTCCCCCTGGGGCACCTGGCACTGCCCACTGTCAGAAGACAAGATACTGAGCTAGATGGACCTTTGGTATGACCCAGTGTGCCCGTTCTTATGACCCTCACAACAGAGCCTAATGCTGTACGTGAAGCAGCAGAGAATTCACAAATGGTCACTTGGTTGTCCTGTGATGGGGGTGCATGTAATTCTTGGCATGATGGAAGTTGTCCTTTAAATAATAAGAATAAAAAAAATCCGCATTTTAATTTGAGCCATGTTTTGAAATACAGGGAAACACTTTTTGGCTAAGTAGATCATGATGATATTGGTAGGAAATGGAGGCTTTCAAGAGAGGTGGACAATGGAGTATAAAAATGGAAAGTTTCATCTTAAAGAAATGAGTGATTTTTATAAATAGATATTGAATGTGCCTTTGGCAAAAAAATCTTGCCTTGAGTATTAGAATTACTTCCATAATGGCTCATTCCAGTGGACAAAGGCACTTTGTGTCTTAATTAACTAACCTAGTGCTGGTAGACTGAAAAAATAATTTGTTTTTATTTGGTCAAGACTCTAGGTAGATGCCCTACGTAGACTTCTGTGGAAATAAGTTTGCTCTGATTTGAAAAAATGAGTGGCAGCTCAAATAGATGCTTTAATTGTTTGGCTTTTCAGTTTTATTTTTCACGTGGAATGTGGGGAGTATATGTAAAATAGAGATGTCTCGGAGCATATATTTGATTTTTGTTGTTTGATTGCAGTCCATTCTTATCCCTTTTCTCTTAGATATAGCTTCCATTTTTAGGTCTATAGGCTATTGATTCTGTATAATTTAAAAAAGTTAAAAGCTATCTCTCTATATCTATATAGTGTCATAGTCAGAGTGGGGCCAGGAGCAGAGCCCTGGGCTGGGCAGCGGAATCGTGAGACCACCCTGCGTGGGGCCACTCCTAACATTTGGGGGTGCTGCAGCACCCCGGCAACACTCTCTAGTTTCCAGCACCCCCCAGAAACCTACCCACAGACCCACTCTCCCACCTTCTGTCCCCTGCAGCACTCACGAGCGCTCTGCTGGCAGGAGTGCTCATGCAGGCTGCAAGATGCTGTCTTCTCCTCAGCCAGCCCCACCCCCTGCCAGAATGGCAAATTTTTTTAGTACACAGCTAGCTGGGCTGCAGGTTGAGCACTGCTGAGGTAGGTAGAGTACTTTTTTTTTTTTTAATCTGATGTGATTGAACTATGAAAGGGAGAGACTTTCAGGCCATAAGCCAACCTCTGACTGATCAGGGTTGGGAAGAAAGGTCCCCGGTGGACAGGCTAGCTGTCTATTGTAAGAATTCCATACTGATCAGTGTCTGAGATTAGATACTGGGGCTGACAGAGCTGTGGTCTGATGTGCTATGGTGTGGCTGGAGATGGGGCTGACCCTTACAACAGCTGTCTCTTCCTCCTCCACCTAAACGAGACCATAAGAGGTGTTGGTGAAGCTTTATCAGTAGATATTTCAGTGTAGTTCAGTTCTTTTTTAAAAAAGCATTAACAAGACCTTTTGAAATGATCTTTGATTTGTCTGCACTGGAGAATGTTTTGTCTGTGAACTAATATCACCACCACACCCTTTGTCTGTAAAGTCTCCTTACTCTTGTAGTTACACAGTATCAGACTTGGGTTGTTTGCATAATACTTCCTCCAGCCAAACAGTATTTGCATGTGTACATTTGTGGAAACAGTTTAAAATTGTGCAGTATAATTCTACTTGGCCTCCATGATTAACAGAAAGAGAAACTTGTATTTCTGTGCTTTTTTGGGTTTGGATCAGCCTAGGTCACATTTAGGGTTGCTAACTTTCTAATCTTACAAACCAGAACACCCTTGCCACTTACTCCATCCCCCCTATGGCTCGCTCCCTCCCACCCTCACTCACTTTCACCCGGCTGGAGCAGAGGGTTAGGATATGGGAGGGGGTATGGGCTCTGGCTTGGGGTGTGGGCTCTGGGCTGGGGCCAAGGGGCTTGGGGTGCAGGCTCTGGGAGGGTGTTTGGGTGTGGGAGGGAGCTTAGGGCTGGGACGGGGTTGGAGCATGTGATGGGGTTCAGAGTGCGGGCTCTGGATGGTGCTTATCTCGGGTGACTCCTGGAAGTGGTGGCATGGCCCTGCGGCTCCACACGCTGCCCCTGCCTGCAGGCGTCATCCCCGCAGCTCCAATTGGCTGTGGTTCCCAGCTAATGAGAGCTGCGGAGTTGGCTCTTGGAGTGGGGGCAGGGTGCGGAGACCCCCTGGCCACCCCTGCGCCTAGGAGCCAGACGTGCCGGCTGCTTCTGGGAGCCGCATGGAGTCAGGGAGCCTGCCTTAACCCTGCTGCGCCACTGACCAGACTTTTAGCAGCCTGTTAAAATCTGGATTGCTTTCAATAGCCACTGAGAGATTGATGCTGATTCTGGTAGACTCCTGGCCAATCTGGGAGGGTTGGCAACCCTAGTCACGTTGTAAGTCACTTGAACATTTTTAACATAATTTTAAGTTTTGGTGTCCATCTATCATGATGATGGGTACTGCATGGAAGCAACTAGAGTGAAGCATTAAACGTGGGAAGGTTCTTGGCCTGAATGTGCAAAGGTAGGGATTTTTACACAGCCCTCTTCTAAAAGTTTTTGTAATCTATAATTCAGTTCAAAAAGTGATGACGTCAATTAAGAGCCATCACTTTTTTTCTACCCTTTTACACATATGGCGCATACCGAGCAGCCCAAAACAAATCTTTTATTTTCAATTGTTTGGACTGTCTTGGTTATGCCACTGTGTATTTGTGAACTTTGGGTTTCTGCATGTGCTTTAAATTTGGTTTTACAAGAAAACTATATTGCCTGCCTGCATTATAGCATGATTTGTTAAATCCAATACTCTGATTTAAAAGAAAAAAGCTTATTTTTTTCTTTCTTTCCTGCATGTTGGAGCTGGTGTAAACTCAGTTTTATGTAGCACTGTCATTTTGTCAAGTATGTCGGCTTCTACTGTTTCTAAGAGAGGTTTTCAAACTGTGCGGCATGCCCCCCCGGCTGTGGGGGGGTTGGGTGGGTTTGTGTGCGTGTGTATGCGTGCAGAGGAACATTCAGGGGGCAAGCAGTGACACCAGGCACTTGGGCTTCAACACCACCTGACTGGGCTTGGGGAGGGAGTGCCACCTTCACCCCCCCGACTCACCTCTTTTTGTTTGGGTTGGGCAGGGGCACAACCAAAAATTTTAACTCCAAGCAGGGGAGGGCTCAGCTCAAAAGGTTCGAAAACTATCCTCCTAAGTTGGTATAGGTATAGTGATGTGTAGACAAGCTCTTAGGATGGGGTGGGCAAACTACGGCCCGTGGGCTGGATCCAGCCCCTCGGGGCTTTGGATCTGGCCCATGGGATTGCCCCCTGTGGTGCTGCAGGCCCCGTTCTGCTCTCAGAAGTGGCTGGCACCATGTCCCTGGGGCCCCGGGGTGGGGGTGGGGGGCAACAGCAGAGGGCTCTGTGCATTGCCTTTGCCTCCAGGCACTGCCCCCTCAGCTCCCATTGGCTGGGAACAGGGAACTGCGGCCAATGGGAGCTGTCATACACATAAAGGGAAGGGTAACCACCTTTCTGTATATGGTGCTATAAAATCCCTCCTGACCAGAGGCAGAACCCTTTCACCTGTAAAGGGTTAAGAAGCTAAGACACCCTGCTAGCACCTGACCAAAATGACCAATGAGGAAACAAGATACTTTCAAAGGTGGGTGGGGGGCACAAAGGGTCTGTCTGTCTGTGTGATGCTTTTGCCAGGAACAAATCAAGAATGCAGACTCAGAACTTCTGTAAAGTTAGTAAATCTAGCTAGAAATGCGTTAATTTCCTTTTGTTTAATGGCTGGTAAAATATGCTGTGCTGAATGGAATGTATATTAGTTTCTTTTTTTTTGTAACTTAAGGTTTTGCCTAGAGGGATTCTGTTTTTAATCTGATTACCCTGTAAGGTATTTACCATCCTGATTTTACAGAGGTGATTCTTTTACCTTTTCTTAAATTAAAATTCTTTTTAAGAACCTGATAGATTTTTTTCGTTCTTAAGATCCAAGGGTTTGGGTCTGTGTTCACCTGTACAAATTGGTGAGGATTTTTGTCAAGCCTTCCCCAGGAAAGGGGGTGTAGGGCTTGGGGGAGAGGGGGGGAAGACATCTCCAAGTGGGCTCTTTCCCTGTTCTTTGTTTAACACGCTTGGTGGTGGCAGCATAGGGTTCAAGGACAAGGCAAAGTTTGTACCTTGGGGAAGTTTTTAACCTAAGCTGGTAAGAATAAGCTTAGGGGGTCTTTCATGCAGGTCCCCACATCTGTACCCTAGAGTTCAGAATGGGGAAGGAACTTTGACAGGAGCTTTGCAGGAGGTACCTGGAGACGTGACAAGGGCAGTGCGCAGAACCCTGTGCTGTCGCCATCTCCCTGCAGGGGCTGCGCAGGGACATGGTGCCGGCCACTTCTCGGAGTGGTGGGTGTGGGGCCAGGGCAGGCATGCAGGGAGCCTGCTCTGGCCCCTGTGTGCACCACTGCCACCCCAGAGCCATTTTAGGTAAGCAGTGCTGGGTCAGAGCCTGCACACCAAACCCCTCCTGCACCCCATCCCCCAACTACCTGCCCTAAGCCCCCTGCTTCCACCTTGCACCCCTCCTGCACCCCAGCCCCCTGCCCTGAGCTCCCTCCCGCAGTCTGCACCCTCCTCTGCCCCATTCCCTTGCCCTGAGCCCATTCCTGCACACCGCACCCCCTCCCACACCTGACACTCCCTCCCACACCCCAACCCCTTGCCCCAGCCCTGCATACAATTTCCTCACCCAGATGTGGCCCTCTGCCCAAAAAGTTTGCCCACCCCTGCCTTAACTATGTGACCTCAACACTCTGTTTTGGCAGTAGCTTGACAACAGAGTACAGGAATACTTCCTTGTCTTTCATGTGATTACAATTTTGAAGTGTTAATGATAGCATTCAGTGTCTCATTGGCTTCTGCGCACTGTAACTGGTAGCAGGCATGCTATTCAGAGTATGATGCATTCTCTTTTCCCCCTATACGGCATACTTCTGTCTGCTTGTCTCAACAAATAAACAATGAGATTGGGGTTACATTCTATCAGCAGTTTTTTCCAGTCTTTGGCTAAATTTCAGGGTAAGTCCTCCAGGGTTGCACTGACTAAGCCTCCCACCCCCACCCTGCCACAGTGCTCCTCACTTTTGACAGAGAGGAACCATGGGGCTTCAGTCCTATAGAGCTTGGTCGGTCTGTTGCTGTGGAGCTTCATACCTGTGGAACTTAGATGCTCCTCAGGATTGAAGGCCACTGTTATCGGAATCCCAATTTTACAAAGGTTTAGGAAGTCCTCAGAGTCCTTCATAAAATTGGGTTGATGTGTTAGATTAAAATTTTTTGAAAGCTGAAATGGGAAATTATATATCTGAGCTGGATATTAATTACTTGAGCTGAGTGAACTATTCATAGTATATTTGCATTAACTTTTTTCTTTTGGCAAATTGTCTGCAAACACTTACCTTTACAGATTTATTCATAAGAAATGTTTGCATAAAGTGATATCACTGTCACTTGCTATTCATTGTGGTGTAATGCAATTGGTTGCCTAGCATGTGGTACTGGTTTCTGCTTACTGATTAGATGTATGCAGTGTTCTTATAGCCATGTTGATCTCAAGATATTAGAGAGACAAGGTGGGTGAGGTATTATCTGTTGGTACATTGTTCCAATAACATTCTCACCCACGCTGATTGAATGATATTCTTTAAAATAGGAGAAAAATGCAGCTCTCCTTTCGATGTGAAGTTGCACAAACACTTACAGAAAGCAGAGGTCTTGCAAACATTCACATTGCTTGGACAAACAAATACAAAAGATCACAAACTCAGATACAGTGAATTTGCAGATTTTGTTCAAATGGATGGGTAAATATTTCCCCCCTACTCCTTTGATAGTATTTGCTTAGCTCTCATTATGGTACTTCTTAAAAGCCAATGCTGAATTGCCAAATGCACTAGTGTTTACTCTGTGTGGATTAAATGTATCTTATGTATTGCTGGCTGACTGTACGCAACCAGCAGTTCAAAAATGGAGTGACCTTGTTTGCAAAGGCAAAGAATTGAAACAGTAAGTAGAGGAGACCACAGAAGTTTGCAAAGCTTTCCTTTTATATTCCATTCATTGAGCCCGGACATACTCCATAGTTATCTCTTATGAAAGTGTTTGTTTTTTTTTTAATTGGACTTGTATAAATTTAATCTAAGGATCTTTCACTCTCTTTTTTCTGAGTGGCCTGATCAACTGCCTTGGGAAACATTGTGGCCGGTCTTCTATAACTGATGGGGATTCTTTAACTTTTGTTGGATTTCAGTGTTGTACAGATTTGCACATCATCCGTACATGAGTTTTATTGACTCTTAATAATGTAGAAATATATTATCTCCTTTACAATGTCACTATGCAGCACTTGTGTCTATAACACCCACGATACTAGGAATATTTTTCAACAGGAAAACTCACGTTTTCCTCGTTCGCTTTTAGTAGTTCTTGGTTCAAATTTGCCAAAGTGTCCTTGTAGCATTCACTTAACCTTTGCCTAAGTGACTTAACTAGCTTGCTTGTTTTTCTGGCAGGTAACTTTTAACGATCTATACTTCATGCCAAGAAGAGAAATAAGGTTCAGGTGTCTTCAGCATCCATATTCTACAGTGACGTATCCATGTGACTTTCTATTTGTCATTAGACTGGTCGTTTAACGATTAGTGTTATTTTGGAAACAAGGTTATGCAAACTACAAAAGACCATTTTCCCAAAGACTACTGACTGTCAGCTCCTGGCACGCTCCCCTCTGCTTGACTCTCCTCCTCTAAGCGTTCAAATTTCTCTTTACAGTGGGAACCTGAGCGTGAGGGAGATGTTTCTTAGTCCTCATGGAAATACGTGCACCAGAAAAAATTTAATAATTTAATAAAGTTACACTTTAACCCATCTTCAGCCTTACTCAGTTCCTCATCACTCTTAGAGATTAGCTATTTCACCATAAACACAGGCCAGTTACATTTTAAGTAATACACTGGGATAACAGGGTTACCACCTGGACAGCCTTCTCTTCATGCTTCTCCACTTAGGTGTCAGAGTAACAGCCGTGTTAGTCTGTATTCGCAAAAAGAAAAGGAGTACTTGTGGCACCTTAGAGACTAACCAATTTATTTGAGCATGAGCTTTCGTGAGCTACAGCTCACTTCAGACTTTATATATACACAGAGATCATAAAACAATACCTCCTCCCACCCCACTGTCCTGCTGGTAATAGCTTATCTAAAGTGATCAAGTTGGGCCATTTCCAGCACAAATCCAGGTTTTTTCACTCTCCACCCCCCCACACACAAACTCACTCTCCTGCTGGTCATAGCCCATTAGCACACTTAGGTGTGTGTGCAGGATTTTCAGTGGCAGTTTTTCCTTTCACTTGATAACAAGGATGGTGTCACAATGTAAACACAGTTACATAGGATATTGTTTTAGAATACTTGGTGGTGTGGGTAAATGTGGTAGGGGATTGGAGTCTAGCTGTTGGGTCAGTAAGGACTGGAGGAGCTGGTGTAGGAACACTTTATGGTCAAAAAGTGATTCTGGTAGTCTGAAAACAGTGTCTAGGTATCAGCTGGAAGAAAGGTTGGCTCAGTGTAGGATGAGTGTTGTATGCAGGCAGTACTGCTGAGGTAGGGAAATATGGTCACCCTGTGCTGAATATGGGACACCTGGTGAAGTTACTGGTATTCAAGCAAGTTCAAATGGCAATCAGTCAGAACTTTGCAGTACAAACATTCAAATTAACATCAAGTTGACTGAGACCCTGTTAAAAAGAAATACTGCGTAGTTCACTTTATTTACATTCTTACCTTTAAGGCTCACACAGGGAGGGGTGACATACACTCCCATATATCTCTCAGACTGGCGGGGGGGTGGGAGGAGAGGAGATACAGATGACCCTCCCCTCCATGCCCAGCACTCTCCATCCTCCATGCCTGGCTGGGCTGCTGGGAGGGACCTGCCTCTCCTGGCACCACATCTTCCTGAGGCAACATGCGGGGGGGATGCAGGGTCACAAGCCCCCCTCCCCAGATTTCTGTCATGGTTCACTCCAAAATGTGGCTAGCAGCAGCCTTTTGGCACTGTTTGGGAGGGAAGGGAGCTGCTTCCAGCTGTGCGGGGGGAGGGATGACCTGACCTGTGTCTTTGCAGAGCTCATCTCTTCCCTCACCCCACCCCCGTGCAGCTTGAAGCTGCTTATTCCCTTCCTACCTGCATAGTGTTGAAAGGCAGCTAAGACCTCCATGCTGCTGCTGGCCACCAACATAACCCAGCTGCCTCCTGTCCCCTGGCTACAGCATGGGCACGAAGGGGTTAAGCCCCAAGGATGCATTGTGCACCACAGCCCAGGGAACCAGACTGCAGGGGCTTCAGTGAACTTGGCCAGAGAGGTGGCTCAGCAGGGAAGGGTGCCTCAAGGACTGAGCAGCCCCGTGCTCCCTGGGGGCAGGACCCAGGGGGTGTGTGGGAAGAGGGTGCTAAGCCCCTGCCCTGGGGGCTGCTGTGGAGCCTGCAGGTTCGGGGCACAACTAGGCTGGAAATCGCTTTCCCCCTGCCACCCCAGAGCTTAGCTGAGGGGAATAGAGGCTTCCCCAATGCCAGTGCTTTGCAGGGCTTTGGCACATGTAGGGTTTGGCTCTTCCTGGCTAATGCCACAGGCCAGAGGGCCTTAGGCTTTTCTTGCACAATGCTGGGAGAGGGGTGTGCCCTGCTGGGGGTGGGATATGGAGGAACAGCGAGGTTTGGGGGAGAGGGCAGGAGGGGAGCACGTAAAGGGCTAATGGGTGAGCAGCAGAGGTGACATTTAATGGGCCGCTACCTGGTGCCTGCCCGCACTCACCAGCCACCGCAGCTCCCAGCACGCAGCCAGTGCTGGCCAAAAATGGGACGGGGACCTCCTAGACGAGAGCCGGCATGCAGTAGGGGCTGCACTGATGGACCAGCAGGGTGAGCAGCTGGCCCCACACGTTGCAGCTTTGCCCTGCCACCAGCCTTGCACATCTCCCCCCTGCATCCCGGTGCGTGTTCCTCCCCCCCCGCCCGCAGCCCCCAACTGCTGGTGGGTGGGCAGCTGGTGAGCAGGGATTCATCCAGCAGCAGGACCTGCCATACTGATGGTGGGTGGCGGGGAGAAAATACAGGACAGTTTGCCCATTTTTAAAAAAAGGTTGGGACACCTGCAGGCAGCCTTGAATACGGGACTGTCCCTTTAAAAATGGGATGTCTGGTCACCCTCTGAGGTAAAGGGACATGTACAGTGAACGTAATGGGAGACTTCTGTATTTATTTTGTGTGGGGGGGAAATCAAGATTTATGAGAATGACTTACGAAAGAGTTTGAAGGTTGCGGTGTAACTTCCCTGCCTACTCTTAAGTTTGTATTACCAAGTGTTTGCAAATTAGAATGGCAGTGGAAAACTTATAAAAGACTTAATGACAAAAACCAACCCTACTAGACTCTGATGTAGTACTGCATGTGCACCTGTGATCCAGCTGGCCCTCCCCATGTGTCTTCCACTTTTCTTGTAATCTATCCTATTGAGTGGGTCTGCGTGACCCAGTCTAAGGTAGTAACCTCTGCCTTGTGAAATGAGTTTGAGGCCCTGTTAATTGCTCTTACTTTAACTATACTTTTTTTAGTATACAAGTGCATTTTTTTTGTACATAATGCTGTGGAAGTGGAGTTTTTAGGACTATTTGAAGTAGATGAGGGTAGAGAAGAGAAATAGGTTTTGGAAGGTTATTCCAAACACCCAGGCCTGAAAAAGGCACAGACTCTTGCATGAGCCAAGAAGATACTGGCATTACTGTTAGAGTGGAGAAGATGAGAGTTCGAGTGGGGTACTGAAAAACAGACCAGGTCAGAGAGAGAGACTGGTTTATGCTTGATAGGATCCTGAACACAAGGGCAAGAAGTTTAAAATAAATACACAGTACAACATGGAACCAGTGAAGTGACATGCATGAGGAGATTTTAGCTGACGTGTTTGGATTGACTGGAGAGGGCTGGAGTTAGTATTGCAAAGACCTTTCAGGAACAAGATGCAGCGGTTTAGGTGGAAGGTGGCCAAGGCATGGAAAAGGGATTTGGCTCTTACGGATTGAGAGGGAAAGGTGAATTTTATGAACGCAGAAGCAGCAGGGCTTAGTTACAGCCCAGTTGTGGGAGGAGTCTTAAGACCCTGAGTTTGAGTTTAGGCCACCTAGTGGAGGAGGAGGGTACTGCAGTGGCTTGGCTGTTAAAATTAGGATTTTTTAATTTGAATTATTCTAAATTCACTGGGTTTAGTAAAAATTAAACTCTTGAATGAAACCTCTATATTGAAAACCTTTTCAAATTGAGAACTTCTAATAGTTAAGGATTGTCTCACCCTTTCCATAACACTGCTACCAGGCAAGAATATTGCAAGCTTCCAGAGACAAGAGAATTAATCAGTCAGAAGTTCAGAACCAATTATATTTGCATGTGACAAGTTTAAGTGACACATTGTGGCCACATTATTCATGCAATCCTAGGTGGTCCTACCCCCAAAATCTTGCGGATATTCTGGTACAGAGAAAACATATTTGTTAATTTCCTAACCAAGCTTTGAAGATTAACTTTTCTTCACATCTTAATACAATTTTTAAACTAGGGAACTGAAACTAGAGAATTTGTAATGGAGATTATGGAACCTTTCATCTTAAAATACCTGGTTCATTTACACCGCAATAAGCAGTAAAAGATCCTATCTGATGGTTGTTTGGATGGCTTCCATGACATGAGTTGGTGATGTGAGTACACTCCCTAATGCAAGCGGACCTATCAAGAAAACCACCTCCGAATCTGCCATTAATATGCATCTCTGCTGGCAGTCTCAGCAGAGAATCCAACAATTCAATTAACATAGCGGGTATGTCTGTACAGCAACTTGAGGCTTGTGGCTGGCCTGTGCCAGCCAACTCAGGCTCATGGGGCTCAGGCTGAGGGGTTGTTTAATTGCATTGTAGCTTCTGGGCTTGGGCTGGAGCCTCTGCTCTAGGACCCTGTGAGGTGGGAGGGTTCCAGGACTTAGGCTGGAGCCCAATTCCAGCACACCTACACAGCGGTGAAACAGCCCTGCAGCCCAAGCCCCTGGCACAGGCCATTCGCGGGTGTCTAGTTGCTATGTAGACATACCCAGAAACGACACTCTCCCTAAAAGCAATCCTTTACAATTTCAAGCTCAGGTTACATTGGCCGGGCATAGTAGGAGACTTTGAATTGTTTCTGCCTGTGCTGTACCTGTTGCATGTGTGACTGGAGGACTTTTCCTTGAGAGCTGTCTTGCCAGGACCCCTCACGAAAACTACATTTATTCTTAGTTTTTGAGGAAATGTTCATATTAATGTGAATTACAGAAAATTTATGAACAGGTGTGTAGATAACAAATTAGAACTGATTAAAATATTACATGTAATTATGCAAGCAATAAAACTATTGTAATGGTACCATGCACTGTTGCATCACAAGGCTATAATGCTTTACTGTCACTGTTCAAAATGGCGGAGAAGACTGGCTGCTGTATAGTATACATACTGTAGTTCATTTCTTACTTACGACTTTAAAAAATGAAAACCGACCTTTAAAAAAAGCTAACTGTTCTCTGAACCTTCTGGCTCATCTTTGCAGCTCAGAGCTGGTTCTTTTTCTCAAGCTCTTTCAGTACAAGTTTCACTGAACTTTTTCTGAATCTATTTCTTAAGTTTTTGAGCTGGTTTCCTTTTCACATGTTGCACATGTTCATTTTCTGTGAAGTTACTTTTGTAGCATACAAAATATTTTATAGGACAGACTTCTGATCTACTTTCGTTGTGAAAAGACTGTTTCTTTAATGAGTCCAAACCATTTAAAAAGCCTTATTTCCCCGAGTGAATTGCAAACAATGGAAAAAATTAGATTCTCATGTTTTATTTAATTAACACATTTTTCTAGTGTTGTTATACTGCCAGTTAAACTGTCATGCTAAGCCTCTTATAAAGGCTGAGATGTCTCGTGTTAAAACTAGGCATGATTTTAAAAAAGGGAAGCTTTGAAAAAAAAATCCTATTGGCTGTTTTTTGTTAATAAAATGTGAGAAATCCCCTTATACTTGAAGACAAATGTTCATTTCTGAGCAAAAAGGTTCTGAAAGAAAAAATGTCGTACTTCATGTCCCTTGCCATTTTTCAAAGTCTTCATCGAATGTGACTATCAAAATATCAGTGCACATGCTCATCCAACTTGCAGATTGCATCCCTGGTGGACTATCTGCTATCGGTGACTTTTGCCCCATCCTGCTTCCTGTAATTTCTATTTGAGTCTTGACCACTTTTTTTAAATTTGTGCCCAGCAAAGGTAAAATGTGAAATGAGTGTACAGTCTAATTTCAGAACCTGAAACAAATGAATATGCAATCAGGATTTTGACTGTGCGCCATCAAATGCATTGGCATCATATTTTCTTGTTTTACTTCTGTTCTTTTCCTTAAACAAAAGTAACTTAATGTATTATGACTAATCTTAAACATTGAAGTAAGGACTTTCAAAGTGTGGTTCCAACAGCAATAGTAACTCTGAATTTTCCGCCTTTTAGTGCTTAAATTTCAAACATGATATGGGGTTAACAAAAAGACTGAGTCTTTTCTGTTAATATTTTATATGGAGTAACAACCACAAATCAAAACTACATTATCAGTAAATACCAGTTATACAAATTCCCCAAAGAACCCCATTTAAACAAAACTGTTAATCAGAATATCCACCCAGTCTCACTGGATGAAGTTTTTCCTCCTAACAAACATTTATCAAACCTTGTTTTCAGTGAGGGGTAGGGGTAAAACAAAGAATAAAATAGTTAGCATGGGCAGCCTCCATACAGCATAAAACTCTAACTGGAATGATGGATTGGTACAGCAAAACACCAAATCTGCTCCTTGTAAATTATTGTGCTTGATTACATTTCCTTTATGGTTACAGTCTGATATGATGGTGATCAACACTTCCTGTCTTAAATGGTTGTGTAATGTTGCTGTTCAAGCCATGGCTGAATTTTCAGTAGTGATTGAAAAGTTAAAGGTGCTGTGGGATTTGCAGTAGCCCAGAAAGAGGCTGTATGACAGACTCTCCCACATTCGTCTGTTGGTGGAAAGTGGTATGTGTTAGAAGGTAGGTAGACAATCACAAACCATCTCTCTACCAGCTCTTTCCTGCATGCACATGATGAAATTTACATTATTAGGCTTTTTATTAGCTGCTTACACTCACGCTGAACTAGAAAACATGAAAACCTTTTATACCAAAGAAGTTAATTGCTTGCCAAAACTAATACATTGCATTTCTATATCTTCCATCAGAGGATTGCGAAGTGTTGTGCAAGCATTAATGAGGTAAATCTTGTACTTCTATTAAGGAGCTTCTTAAATTTTATATCTGCTTTATGAATGGTGAAAATGAGCAATAGGCTTACCTAAGCTAGGAAAACTCGATCCATAATTCGCCTCTGGTGCATTTCCATCATTGGTAACGATCATGGAAGCTGTATCGTATCATATCTTTCCCAGTGTGTTATCTAAATCTGCTCAAAGCACATTTGTGATGCGGTACTAAAAATGCTTGAGCGTACCTGAAAATTGTCTGTTATGGCTACCACCAGTAGATAACTTTGTCACTGAAAAATAAGCCAAAGTTGTTGTGATTTTAGGCAAGTCACTTAAGCCTCATGCAGTCAGGAATAGAGCTCAGAGCTACCATCTGCCTTTCTTGTGCATCAGACACAAACCATCCCACTTCTTCCTCTCTGCAGGCTGACATCTTCACAGACATTGTTTTGTTTGTTTTCAAGAAAACCAGCTGTCTACAGCACTTTCAGGCCTTCATATTCCAGATGTTTCAAGTTCAGTTTCAAGTCCTGATACTAAAATGAAGTTTAGCAAAGCTCTTCTGGCATTCCACCAGTGCAGGAACATAGCGGGCAGGGAGGAGAGAGGATTATGGCTTTGTCCTTGGTATTCTAGTTGCCTTAGCTATTTTTTTTTTCTTCTGCACTACAGATCTACATAGACTTACTAAAATTTCTTCTCAGGGTATCCGAGACTGAGAGTTATCCTGTTACCTCCTGTCTCCAGAGAGAGACAGGTAGCTGGTATGGTAGCTGGAGGTCAGCTGGAGGTCAGCTCCTTGGCACTACCAGCCTTTCAGCCACTCAGGCACTCTCCTCTGGGCTATGCCAGCCCTCCCTTCACCTTACAGGTTAACAATAGGTGTACCCCAATCCCTGAGTTCCCTTGCATTGTTCCCCAGTGATACTCAGCCCCTGACACTGACTACTCACAGACTTTCCAGATCCTCTGCACCTAAAGGTATCCAACCATTGCTCCTGTAAACCGCACAGCACTTGTGAGCACTTAGGGTAAAATACAAGTAGGTTTATTTAAGAAAGAATAAAGATTTGACTAGAAATGAGAGGTAGAAACAAGTGGTTGCAATAAAAACAATTATAAAACATGAACCTGGGTTTACCCTTTATTAACAATTTCCTTCCCCACATTCTCAGTGAATGGCTACAGAGTGTCCTTTTCCACACTGTAAACTGATAAGTCTTTTTTGTTTCTATTCACAGCTAGGGCGAAGCTCTGTCCTACTGAAATTTTCTTTTTTTACTGTTAAGTGGCTTTGATTCTATATTGTGCATGATAGTTTCCCATTCAAAGTCTTAGTATTGTGTAGGGTTAAACGATTGAAACTTGTATCACTGGCCAGACAGGATGGGATGACAACTTCCTCTTGCTCAAATGGGCTGTTACTGAGACATCCTGGTGATTTGATCTTTACTTTTACTCCCAAGTCCATAAATCATACTTTCAAATAAGTTATTCCTTAAATATTATCCAAACACACATCTCACGATTGTTTTCTGTAGATACTTTACATGTTACTCTTTGTGGATAAATGTCCTGCAAGATGTGTTTGGTGTGATGAGTTCCTAAAGTCTGAGGTGACAGGAGTTTGAAGAGACCCTTTGCAAAGGGTCCATGTCTCTCACTTCCTTTACAGGAGCTGAGAAAATTTTTTAAATGAGTCGTCAAGCAGAGGCAACCTAAGTGGCACAATAAGGTGCAGCTGACATTCATTTTTTAATGGAAAAATACTATTAAGAATCTGTCTTCCGATCACAACCCATTTTATTTTTTATCCTTCCCCTTTTCTTCCTCTCCTTGCCTCCCCCACCCCACCCAAAAGACCCCTCTCATAGGCTTCATGTTGCAGTGACATGCCCTCCAGTGGATGAGCGCTTGATGTGACTCCTTCCAGAACCTGCCAATGCTGTTGATTGTTACAGTGCAGTCCTGCAATGCACTAAAAGCTACCAGGTGGGGAGCTGAGTGCCTTCAGCTTCTATTGAAGTCCAGTGAGAGCCATGCCTTTCACAAGTGGGCCCTGAGATGGTCACCAGACTTGTTCCCCTCCCTGTTTAGTATAAAGGGGAAGGTGTACAACCGCCACATCACCCAGCTGGCACAGGGGGTGACTGATCAAGCATGATCTGAAGTTCTGTTAGACAACTGGCCCAGCCTCCTTCCTCAGTTTGGTCCTACAATTCAACCTCTCCATTCTGTCTCTGCATCAGCCTCCCTTTGGGAGTGTTCCATCTTGGCTCCTGTTCCATTTGTCCAGAAGAGTCTAAATTTAGTAGGATTTTCCTCGATGGGAATTTTGAAATTTGAGACTCGGGAAATGATCCTATGCTGAACATAAGACTCCCCCACCCACCGTCTGCACATGACCCTGGTACGCTAGTGAAAGGAGCAGTTTGTTTAGAGGAGGATGAACTTTTAAGACTGTCTTCAGATTAGTGTCTGGTTTTTGTTTGTGTATATTGGGATTGGAACGCCCATGCCTACTGGGGGGGCGGGGAGCAAAATTTGAGTTGAGACTACATTGAACAAGAACCTGCTATTGACCTTGCTAGCTTTAACAGAGTAGGATCTAGATTTTCAGATTGTCTGCCCCAACCCTGCATTTACATGTGCATATGGAGGTGTATATAGTTTCACAGATTTTGTTTGAAAATTTGGCCCTTTTTATCTTCAGTTTTCAGTGATGTCTGTTCTTCAGCTTAGAGAAAAGTCTCTAGTTTCATAATTATAATAGGTTTACCACTAACCTTTTTACATTTTCTGGCAAATAAGGCTTCAGGCATATCTTTGTAACTTATGTTTTTAATGAAGTTTTTCAACATATCTAAAAGCAGGATTTTCTTTAATTTAAAGGTTTGCCAGTATTATTCCTCTTACTCTTTAAAACACATTTTCTGGCTGCCATAGAAGACAAATTTCCAGTATTTAAGGCTGCTTTGGGAAAAATTTGTCAAAGTAACTTAATACTGATATGATATGCCAAGTAGGACATACCACAGTCATGTTGGAGACTATTATAATTCATCTAATTAATTGTTCTATTCTGTTTGAGGCTTACTTAGAAAAAAACCCATTTGAGAGGCAACTAATGAAGTGGCAGAGTGAATTTCCCTGCACTTTTTTCTGATACCAAGGAAAAAATTTACAAATAAAGAGAATGTATCTTGCTTCAGAGCTTCAAGATCATAGTTAGCTGCTGCTGTGTGCATCAGGCTCCAATCTAACCTCCCTTAAGTAGGTGGGCATCATTGAAAAGATTGAAAAATCTGTTGCTGTGCATCTGTGCATATACACCACAAAGATTTTAACTGTGAGTGGCCACTTGTAAAATGGAGACTAAAATTTAACCATTAGCCTTCACAGACGGTGCTTGTGAAGCTCAGAGATGAGCCATTAAAAGTAATTAAGACTTTTTTTTTAAAGGGGGGAGGGATTGGACAAAATTGGATGAATTTAGCAAAATGCTTTATCAATATTTTAAGATCATTAAATGTGGTTAATTTAAAAAGACAAATAGGATCTGCTAATTGAAACTCTGGTAGGACAATGTTCTACTTTTGGGAATGTGTAGTGTAAGAAATGTTGAACATTCCCCTCTTAACAGGTGAGGGTTATACGTTTTATGCTGACATTGCACAGTCTACTACATACTGATGACTTTGGTTCATCATGTTAATCTGTCAAAGCCTCTTGACTGTAAGTCCTACCTAAAGGTAGGAGAATGTGTGACTTTTATTACAAATTAAGTGAGACGTGTATCTGATTGCTCTAGTCCAGTGGTTCTTAACCTGGGGTGCCTGCACCCCCTGGGGGTGCGAGATGCCCGTTCTGGGGGTGCGAGACATGCCAGTATTTTAGAAGGTAAATCATTGAAAACACAAATTAAGCACAGGCATGTAAGAACTTTGTTTCATCAATCCTGTGTATTAACATGATATATTTTTGTAACAATTACTGTAATATACAAACAAAATATATCTAGGTTTAAAGAACTGGCCTACTTTAATGATTTTTGATAAGGGTTGTGAGAACATATTTTGGGAATCAAAGGGGTGCAGGCTGCGGTAAAGGTTAAGAACCATTGCTCTAGCCTTTTACCTTAAGGGGTCTGTACTTACCAGGACTTCAGGAAATGAGACTAACTAGACTGTCTCTTGAGAGATTTTTCTCACGCTGTGACTTGTCTGTACTGTGGGAGGGATGTGTGTGAGGGATGTACTTCAGCTGTGCGTTTTTGTTTTAAGCTACCAGAAATTAAGCTCCCTAAAGACAGTCTGACTAACTTTGCTTTAATTGCCATGTGCAACTATGGTAGGACATGTATAATGCAAACATTTACTGTTGCTAAATTCTTTTGAGTATGTTTAACAAAGTAAACAGCGACACATCTTCCCATGTTTTTAAAATAGTTTAAAATGTCAAAAGGGAGAAGGAGCATTTTTTGTTTTTTCAAAAGTTACTCTGCTTGTTACTAGAACTTTCCCTCTCCTGTGATTCAGCGATTTATAGGTTGCATCTTCTTAAAGGTATACCCTCCCTTTAACAGAGTGGACTCCAGTGACTGTCTAAATGGAAGTCAGACCTCTTGAACATGGCCCTCTTTTTGAGGATAAGGTTATAGGGTAATCTTTCTATCCAGGAGAATGCTGGTTTTCTCAGTAAAATTGTCTTCTGTCTCTAAACAGAGACTTTTTTTCCAAAGCCAAGTATGGGAGTTAGCCACCCCATTCTTCATCCTGCCACAGTCACCAGATTTATTTCAATGGGTACCCTGACCTGCTTGCAACTTGGGGGGCAGGACCAGATCTGTCAGTAAAGCAGTACCCAAACACCTCTGAAGTTTTTTCCAGTCCTATCTACCTCTGCAGTGGCAGGCAACTCAGACAGGCTTCTCTGCTTGCAGAGCTTTTCCAAGGGAAATTCCAAACTTCATTTTGGACACAGAATCTTACAGAAGATAGGAAGAGAGAGTGACAGTGATGCTATTTATGCCTTTCTGGCTGAGCAGACTGTGGCTCTTGGATCGGATTAGCCTAACATTGGACCTTGGGATATGTGCGTCTCTGAGGAAGGTGGCTGTTGCGAAAACAGGTCCTCCATCCTGGACCGCCCAGGTTCAAAATGGATACTAAGGGCTGTTCCACACTACAAAGTTAGACCAGCTTAACTACATTGCTCAGGGTTGTGGAAGTTTCCCATCCTGTGTAATGTTGCTGAGCTGACTTAAGCCTCCGTGTAGACACAGCTAGGATGATAAAAATTTCTTCTGTCAACCTAGCTACTGCCTCTTGGAAAGGTGGATTTACTAGTGATGGAAGGCCCCTTCAGTTACGGTAGTACACATCTACAATACTGCGCTACAACCACGCAGCTGTGGCAGTGCGCCTCTGCCACTGTATTGTTTCTAGTGTAGACATAGACTAAGAGGAAGTAATTTTCACTCTCATGGACCCTAAAAAGTCATCCAGTAGAACATATTACATGGGCTGGTGCAAAGTCCATCGTAACATATTGAACAAGTGAAACATAGCCTTGAATTTCCTCCAGGAGAGCCTCATTGGGAGTGTTTGACCAAAATTTTCAAGTTTCTGCTGTACAGTAACTCTCCACTTAACGTACTCTCGCTTAACGTTGTTTTGATCTTACATCCCTGCTCCATTACCGAACATGCTCAGTCTAAAGTTGTGTAATGCTCCCCTGTAAGGTCGTTTGGCTGCCTGTTTTGTCCACAGTTGACAGCCCCCATATCAGCTCCCCTACTCACCCCCCCCCCAGCGCCTCCTGCCCATTGGCAGACCCCAAGGATCAGCACCTTCCCCCTGCCTGTGGCAATCAGCTGGTTTGCAGCATTCAGGAGGGAGGAGGAGGAGTGAGGACAAGGTGTGCAGGCTCCCGCTCCCCCTCCTTCCCCTGCCTCCTGAATGCTGCAAACCAGCTGATTGCGTGGGCAGGAGGCCGGGGGAGTAGGGGAAAGGCACTGATCCACAGGGTCTGGGGGCGGAGGTGGCGGGGGGAGAGAAGAGGCGGGTTAAGGCTGGCTTGCAAATCCTGAGTGGTGACGATCCTGACGGAATGCAGCTGCAAAGTGATTAGGGGAATTGGTCATCTAATGACTTCCTATAAAGAAATTTACTGGGTGGGGGGGGAGGAAAAACAATCTCTAGGTTTGTTTTTTCGAGTTCAGAAAGTTCAGCAAGAGGAGCAGCCGGACAATCCACCATCTTCCACTCTCTGACTCCACCACCTCAACCAAGCTTTGTACTCAACAATGATTGTAGTGTTAAATTGTTTCTTTACAATTGTTTTAAAACTTATACCTGTATTAAATTGCTTGTTTAAAATGTGTATAATGCCTTTTGTCTGGCCAAAAAAAAAATTCCCTGGAACCTAACCCCCCTGTTTACATTAATTCTTATCGGGAAATTGGATTAGCTTGACATAGTTTCGCTTAGTTGCATTTTTCAGGAACATAACTACAACGTTAAGTGAGGAGTTACTGTATAACATTATCAGCATATTCAACCAAAGGTTTGTACAAATCCCAATATTAAATGCTTCCTTTAGGGAAACAATGTGTATTGTTGCTGCACAAGGTCATAGAGCCCAACCTTGGAACCCCATTCTGCTGCTTACAGCACTGTCCAGTTTTGATCCCCTGCGGGAGGTGTTCTTATTCTTCCTATCTGCTAAAGTAGACCTCCTAATGGCTACCATCCCCAGTCAGAGGAGTTTGGTTTTTTCAAAGCTGGGAGCTTTCTCTGGGACCCACTATTGTACATTGAATTCAGACAAATAATCATAGCATTCATTCACCAAAATAAATTGAAGAAATATTCTTATTTGGTTACTCATGAAAGTCCCAGTCCTTAGGAGCACTGACAGTTAAAGGGAGGGAAGTTATGCCTCCTGTCTGAGGCAGACACATGGTCAACAATATAAAAAATTCACCAAATCTACATATTGATTATCAAATATTTAGGTAATGCCATTTTCTTGGCAGAGGTCTTCTCCATGTTGTAGTGCCCAGGGGAGAATGGAGGATATATATACACCTCATTTTGGGCATTCATATTTAAAGGATGAGCCTGGTTTCCACCCTGGAGGCAACTGCTGTGAAAATCCCATTGTAACAGATCTGTGAACCATAGCACAATGTAGAATTGGGAAAACATATTTGTGCTCACTTGAAAATTTACTTTTGTCAAGGACTACGGTCTTCACAGTGGATAAGTGGATCATTGAGAATAGAAATGGAAACTGACCTCCAAAGATTTGGGTTTGTTTCATTAGGAGGAAATCCATATCCTCTGCAATAGAACTTGTGCGTTTTCCTCCAAGTGTCTTTAACAGATTTCTAATTTAGAAAAGTAGAATTGAATTATCCTGGCCATACAATTTGTCTCAACTGGAGATAATTTCAAAAGGTGGTCATTTTTCTGCTTGCTGCCTGTCACTGGGAAGTTTGGTTCTGCCCCCAACCTGCAAGCAGGCTGAAGTACCAGTTGTAATGGTTCTGTGGCTCTTATTGCTCCAAGAAAGGAATTTTTCACATAAGCACACTTTCCTATTCCTGGTTGTTTCAGTGGCAACTGTGTGGCCAGATCCCCAGGTTGGCTTTCAAAATCTCAAACCCAGTGAATAGGGAAGCGTGTGAGCTGCTGGTTTTAGAGCCTGTGATTACTGAAGCAAATACAACTGCCATTATGTAAATATGGAACTCATTGTTTTTATGAAGCACTTCAGAACCACTTGACTTCAAAGGTTATGAGAAGGTATGCTGCCTTTTTAGTAGATACAAACAGCTCTGGTCTCTAGCAATACATATACGACAGAGGGTTTGAAAATATAATATATTCAATTACTTGCCTCTGTGAATTTCTGTGATTTGAGGGGGGAAGGTTTGCAGAAATTCATTAATGTTTAGGATCTATTTTAACAATTGTGTTTCTCTCCATTTATTGTTGTGAAGGTGCCTATCTGCAGACTTAGGAAGAAAACACTGCAACAGTGTCTGTCCTAAGCCTGCAGATGGGCAACTGCTGTGCTTCTGCCGTTGCCTATATATTTACCAAACAAAACCATAGTGGAGCTAATGAGGCTATATTTCACTGCTGCTGCATGGGACTCTGTGTGCAGCAGTGAACGGGGCCGGCTCTAGGCACCAGCAAAACAAGCAGGTGCTTGGGGCGGGACATTTCTAGGGGCGGCATTCCGGTGCCGGCCAGGCCGCCCCTAGAAATGTGCACCCGCCACCCCAGCTCGCCTCCGCTCCACCTCCACCTGCTCCCCTGAGCGCACCGCCGCCACTCCGCTTCTCCCCCCTCCCTCCCAGGCTTGCGCAGCAAGACTGGGAGGGAGGGAGGAGAAGCTGAGCAGCAGTGCGCTCAGGGGAGGTGGCGGTGGTGGAGTGGAGGTGAGCTGGGATGGGGAGCGGTTCCTCTGGGGACCCTCCCACCGTTACTTCCTGCGCTCCCCCCACCCTCGCTCACCTCCACTCCACCTGCTCCCCTGAACGCGCTGCCTCTCCCTCGCCAGAGAGGGGAGAAGTGGAGCGGCGTTGTGTTGGGGCAGTAGGTGGAGCGGAGGTGAGCGAGGGTGGGTAGTTGTGGGGGTGGGGGGGAAGCTGCAGGAAGCAATGCGGGGGGGGAATGCAGCATGCATTGGGGAGTTAATTGGGGGGGGAATAGCTCAGTGGTTTAAGCACTGGCCTGTTAAACCTGGGGTTGTGAGTTCAATCCTTGAGGGGGCCATTTAGGGATCTGGGGCAAAAATTGGGGATTGGTCCTGCTTTGCGGATGATACTAAACTAGGAGGAGTGGTAGATACGCTGGAGGGCAGGGATAGGATACAGAGGGACCTAGACAAATTGGAGGATTGGGCCAAAAGAAATCTGATGAGGTTAAATAAGGATAAGTGCAGGGTCCTGCACTTACGACGGAACAACCCAATGCACCGCTACAGACTAGGGACCGAATGGCTAGGCAGCAGTTCTGCGGAAAAGGACCTGGGGTGACAGTGGACGAGAAGCTGGATATGAGTCAGCAGTGTGCCCTTGTTGCCAAGAAGGCCAATGGCATTTTGGGATGTATAAGTAGGGGCATTGCCAGCAGATCGAGGGACGTGATCGTTCCCCTCTATTCGACATTGGTGAGGCCTCATCTGGAGTACTGTGTCCAGTTTTGGGCCCCACACTACAAGAAGGATGTGGATAAATTGGAGAGAGTCCAGCGAAGGGCAACAAAAATGATTAGAGGTCTAGAACACATGACTTATGAGGAGAGGCTGAGGGAACTGGGATTGTTTAGTCTGCAGAAGAGAAGAATGAGGGGGGATTTGATAGCTGCTTTCAACTACCTGAGAGGTGGTTCCAGAGAGGATGGTTCTAGACTATTCTCAGTGGTAGAAGAGAACAGGACAAGGAGTAATGGTCTCAAGTTGCAGTGGGGGAGGTTTAGGTTGGATATTAGGAAAAACTTCTTCACTAGGAGGGTGGTGAAACACTGGAATGCATTAACTAGGGAGGTGGTAGAATCTCCTTCCTTAGAAGTTTTTAAGGTCAGGCTTGACAAAGCCCTGGCTGGGATGATTTAATTGGGGATTGGTCCTGCTTTGAGCAGGGGGTTGGACTAGATGACCTCCCGAGGTCCCTTCCAACCCTGATATTCTATGATTCTGTGCCCGGGGGAGGAGGCGGGGCTGGGGATTTGGGAAAGGGGTTGGGAGTTGGGGCGGAGCTGGGGGTAGGGGGGCATGAAAAAAAAAAAAGCGGGGGCAGCCAAAAAATTTTTTGCTTGGGGTGGCAAAAATCCTTGAGCCGGCCCTGGCAGTGAAATCCAAGCGTTAGCTTTCTCCAGAGTGAAAGAAGTCTATGGGAAGCAGTGGAAACTCAAGCTAATCACTGGAAAGGAGAATATCAAAAAATGGAGACTGGGGAGAAGGGTAGAGAATATAATTCTTCCTAGCAGCAGTAGCCAGGGGTTGAGGAGAGAAGAATAACAGACTTCCTCTTGGCCTTGCAGAAGACTGGAGGGTAGTAGCATATTCCAGTAGCTGAGGATTGGAAGCTGGTGGTCTCACCAGGTTATTCACCCTGAACCTCTCTGGTACAAAAGTTTGGGAGACAGAGAATGGTGTTATCAGCCTCTGGCTAATATGTGTGATTCTCTGGTGTTATGGTGGGAGTTATGCAGAAGAGATTGCAAACAGCTAGGATTATTTAGCTTGGAAATAGGGATTGTGAGGGTATTTAAGAGTGAAGGGTATAGTGAAAGCTGGTTGTTTGCCTCTACTTGAATCCCTGCCCCTTTGCCTCTGGACCAAGGGAACACGTTGAAATTGGTGGGCAGTGAGCTTAGAACCACTAATTTATAATGCAAAATATTAGTTACTCATGTGTTTCACTGCCATGAGCAATTGAAATAAAAACAGTGGATCAGTTTTAAAAGAGGAGTCTGGATAATGTTTGACCGTTTATTGTACATTAACAATGACAATGAGGGTAGTCAAAGCCCTTTACTTCTAGGCCAGGGCTGGGCAAACTTTTTGGCCCAAGGGCCACATCAAGGTATGAAACTGTATGGAGGGCCAGGTAGGGAAGGCTGTGCCTCCCCAAACAGGCTGGCCCCTGCCCCCTATCCGCCCACTCCCATTTCTGGACCCCTATCCCCTGACTGGCACCCTCCCTCAAGAACCTATGCCCTATCCAACCGCCCCCTGTTCCCTGGCCCCTCCCCCCCAACCACTGCCAACCCCCTGCCCCCTTACTATGCCTCTAAGAGCAGCATGTCTGGGAGCTGCGCCGGAGCCAGACATGCTGCCCTGCATGAGCACGCAGGCCCGCTGCCCAGAGAGCTGCCTGTGCGGCGGCGTTGCTGCGGGGGAGGGGGGGACAGCAGGGGAAGGGCTGGGGACTAGCTTCCCAGGCTAGGAGCTCAGGGACTGGGCAGGACGGTCCCGCGGGTCGGATGTGGCCCGCGGGCCATAGCTCGCCCACCTGTGTTCCAGGCTCAAGTTGATCTTCCTAGTGGGACAGGAAGGAATTCCACTCAGTCCTCCATGTGCTGCCTTGCACACCTAAATTCAATCTGGGATTCATTTCCCTCTCCCATTTCTCTGCAGCATCAGGTACAGGAGACTATGGGAACAGGATATCAGATTTGATGGACCAATGTTCTGATCTGGTGTTGTCAAACTATGTTCCAAACAACTTGGTTTAGAAAATTGGGGTTTTTTTGTTCAAATACTTCCTGTTTCTCTACTTGAGCAGTAAAACAACTTTATTTGAGGAGAATTTCTCACCCCACCCTCAAATATAAAATGAATAAAATGCCCATTCCTCTCTTGCCCCCCCCCCCATATACTGAATGACTTTACTAACAAGGATCTCAGCTGTTCAGATTGAAAGCAGAATGCATCTCAGTAATACTGTGCACATACATAGATCTGTACAAATTCAAAATATGTGTCTAGTATCGGGGTAGCTGTGTTAGTCTGTATCCACAAACAACAAGGAGTCCGGTGGCACCTTAAAATCTAACAGATTTATTTGGGCATAAGCTTTCAGACTCCTTGTTGTTTTTATTCAAAACATTGTACATGCATTAACTAATTCATCCCCTCGACTCCCCTTTGAAATAGATTGGAAAGTGTGCTATCTCCCTTTTACATGGGGTAGCTGAGACTTCTCCACGAAATGACTTTTCATAAGGCTACACAATGAGTCAGTGGTCTGGCCAGAGTCAGAATCAGAAGTTCTTGACTTCTATTTCTGTGCTCTTTCCTTCAGATCAATAACAATATTTTAAAGCCTTGTACTAGCCTTAATAGTGGAGCTTTATAATAGCAGTTGTGGTGGTCTCTTGGTAAGGTCCCTGTGATTTATGACCTACCCTCCTCAGGGTTTTCCTGTGTGCTGTACTGCCACAGCAGTGCCGTGTTGTTTGTAACCTGTTCTATAGTTTGTGCAGCGTACTGTGAGGCTTCAGCTTAGAATAGTGCTACCGTATCCGTTTACAACACTAGCGTTTATCTATTCCTGTGACTTTTAAAATGTTGGAATTGTTCAGGGAATAAAACACCAACTTTGATGTGGAAAACGGGTATAAAAATTCCACAAGTGACCAATCCATTAAGTATGATTTAGTCACTCCAGACACACTGAAGAGGGGGAAAAGGTTAGAAATCTGTTACACAAGAGGCAACACTTTTTTTTCCTCTGTAACTCCTAGGAACTTCCCCTTGTGCCTAAACATCTGTTCACACACAGTCCATTCTGATCTAGTAATTCTCATACCTGCAGAACAATGCTTAGCATGTAAGTAGTGCTTTAACGATCCAAAGCTCTGTACGAACATTAATATAATTGTGCTTTTAATAATTCAAACCCATCCCAAACTCTTATTTGGCCACAAACTGATATATAAAAAATATATTTTTAAAGGGTGTCTCTCTCTCTGACTTACTCACAAAAGCCAAAAAGACTCTAGAATCCTGGCTTCTTCTCTTCTCCCCGTCCCCCCACCCACTCCCCCTTCTGTTTTCTCTCTCCTTCATCCACTCTTTTTCTCTGAAATAGTTGTGTTTTTGAGGTATAGCTGAAGTATCAGCATGGAGTTTTAGCCCTGAATTTCCATGTCTGTATGAATCAAGGGCCCAAATGTAATGTTACTTCTATGTAGCTCTTACAGCTGCAAAGACATTTGTCTTAAAAGAGCAAGTCTGTGATGTGAATATCATGCTAAAGGTCTGGGAATTGCTGTGTGAAGTGACTCAAGAAGCTGTCAAAATAAAATTACACAAACAGCAGCAGCACTATTTTAGGGGTTTTTTTTCAGTTTAATGTATCTATTTTATCTTTTTTGTGGTGGTGGTGGTGTTTAGGGCAATTTCCTCTCTGTAGAGAGAGAACACTCTTAGAGAATGTGTTTGATCAAACACCTATGTTTTTGTAAATGTGCTCTCATGGGTTTATGTAACTTGAGTTATTTTCCTCCCCTCTTCCCCAGGAATGGATAGTGCACAGGTGGTAATTGAAAACCCTTCTTCCTGCTAGAGTCCTGAGGATTCATTGATTTTGCTTTCTCCTTCAGCCCCCCTCATTCACTTTTTCTTTCCCTCCTTCATGCCTTACTAGGGTTCACATTGCAGCCACCATTCTTACCGTTGAGGACTGGCCAGGACACCCTTTTCAGAGCATGTAAAAACTCCTGGAAAGGTTTCTGTTGAGCAATATGAGGCGCTCTTTCCTCCTCTCTTTTCCCTCAGGTTGAGGGCACTCCTTTATTCTCTAATTTTGCATTAATATTGAGGGTAGGAAGCCTGTGAGTTAGCTACTCTGCATAGCGAGTCAGGAGTTCCAGTTCACTTAGCACATAGACACCTAAAAGGCAGTTACTTAGTACAAATCTGGTATTCTATGTAGCTTCACTTTCTTTTCATCAACCCAACATTAAGGTCAGTTTAAATATACCAGCATGCACGTTCATGAGTTTATTTGCTAGGGGTAATTTTACTTGCTGTACACCAGCAAGTACATCTCCGTTAAGTCGTCTTCTCTGTATTAAATGTTCTTCCTTGTAGCAATTGGTGTAGGCTCACAAGCATAGGGGGTGGACATGGATACATTGGGGCGGAATTAAGGTGGTGGTTGGAGCCTTAAATGCAGGCATCTTTAGCTTAAAACACTTCAAGCTTAAAAGTAATGGTCACTTTCTAGGATGATTTATACAAAGACACTACATTTTCATTCGTCGTTCTCCATTACCTTGGGCGGGGTTGGTCTGTGAATATTTTACAGCTCTGTCCATGCTTTACGTTCTGCAGTACAAGGGGGAAAAAAAATAGGCTGATTGTATTATTATTATACTGGGACTGGCATCTACCCCACTTCTGAGAAATAATCTCTTAAACTTCAGCTTCATATCAAGTATGTGATAGCCTGGAAGAATGTGACAGTCTAACATAGCCAGATATTAAAGGGGCAACTATCCACTGACCTTTTTAAAACTACTTAAAGCTTTGTTGACAGTTTCCTGATGTTCGTTGGCATTAAGCCAATTATGTTCTTTACCATTTTACTTTCTGAGGTTTTGTCTTCACTGCTTAAAGTGTTACTGCTGGATAACTAATGCACATTAGCTATCCTGCTGCAAAACCCAAGTGGAGATGAGTCATTGTAATATTACTGGTTTCAGAGTAACAGCCGTGTTAGTCTGTATTCGCAAAAAGAAAAGGAGTACTTGTGGCACCTTAGAGACTAACCAATTTATTTGAGCATAAGCTTTTGTGAGCTACAGCATCCGATGAAGTGAGCTGCAGCTCACGAAAGCTTATGCTCAAATTGGTTAGTCTCTAAGGTGCCCCAAGTACTCCTTTTCTTTTTGTAATATTACTGCAAGGTAGACTAGGTGAGGCTAACCACTGGTGTGGGTACAGTGTTGATGTCGCCTAGCTATCTCGTGATATGATGCTACCTTGTCTCCATTGGGATTTTACCATAGGATAGCTATGCACAGTTATCCTGCTGTAAAACAAAACAAAATGAGTCCAGCTTTTCTTGTAGTGAAGACATTGCCTGTGACTAAGCAATAAGCTACCATTATATCACTGGTATGCTTTCAACTTGTGTGTCTGTGTTGCTTACAGTACAGCTCTAATTCTCTGTTGCTTTATTCTAATGCTAGTGATGTCCAATTTTACAAATCACTGGTCTGCATTTAGCAGTAGATGAGTTGGCTTCTCCATATTTATTATGTACCACATCACTTTACTGTTGGTAGGCTTTTCCCAACAATGCTAACACATAGGTGAGCCAGGCTACTTTCCAGCTATGCATTTGTCAGGGTTCAGTGAGGCCTAGGGGCCTTGGCATGAGCTGGCACCTGGTCTTCTAGCATCACAGACCTGGAGGTGGATTAACTACAGCGGCGGGAGCACTCCTCCTATTGTAGTGAGTGTCTACGCTACAGTTTTGTGCAGCTATAGCATTTCTCGAGAAGACCTAGCCTTATTGAGCTGCTGCTCTTTGCCTTTCATCTTGTAAAATTGGCTGCTAGAGCATGTGTGTGGGTGCTGTAGCTGATTTTAATAGGTAAGGCCTGCATAAGTCTAAAGTGCCTAGCTCAGAATGTTGCCTTAACTTAGACTTGGTGACTATTGAGGATTTATGTCAGAGTGTAAACATCTCACTCAATATTTTACATGCAGTGCAGGGGATGTAGCCACATCTTCTGTTTGAGTTTAATTGGAAGATATGTGGCTAAATCTCCTGCATTGCTTTGCTTTGAAAATCTCAACCAATGTCTTCAAATTCAATTTTCCGTGTTTTCTAAAGTAAAAGAATGTCACAGAATGTTGCAAACCATCTGTTGTTCAATCTGAGGCTGTGAAAACAGCCAGCTAGATTTTGCTGCTTTTAAGTTCCTCCTCCACTTACCTTGTGTCCTAGTTTGCGATTTTTAATAGGGTATAGAAACTGCTGTGAAAGGTTTTTGATTCCTTCTACTTTAACTCCAAAGAGCTCAAGATGATTTAAAAGTACATACTATAATACAGGTTTCAGAGTAGCAGCCGTGTTAGTCTGAATTCACAAAAAGAAAAGGAGTACTTGTGGCACCTTATGCTCTAATAAATTTGTTAGTCTCCAAGGTGTCACAAGTACTCCTTTTCTTTTTACTATAATACAGTTGACTAAATCTGTTCTACTGCAAGCATTTGAAAATCACCTCTGTATGCCTAGTCAGCAAAGAGTTAAGGTAAGTCTGCAATATTAATAATAATAATTAATAAAAAAGTCTGTGTGCTCTGAAACCTGGCAGTGGGGGGAGGGTTTCCGAGCCCAAGCAGGAATGTCTACGCTGCTATTTTTAGCCCTGTAGCACAATCCTGAGTGAAGGGACCTAGGCTCTGACACACTGCTGTGGGGGAGGTGTGTTTTTTGTTTTGCAGTATAAATGTACCCATGTTTTCTTAGGAGCTGTTGACCTCCTGGGTACTTACGTGTTGGGCATGATTAGATGGTGAAATATTGTGTTTGAATACAAACTAATTCTATGATTCATCTGGGTGCTTGTTTCTCTTACTAAACAAAGTGTATGCAGGACAATACTGGTTTTGATTGGGGCAGATGTCTGGATCAGTCTCTGGAAACAGCAAAGGATCATCATGCTCTCTTTCACTCACTCTCGCTCTCCTGGGTTCTGATTGTTGCTCTATATCCTTGGCCTTTTAATTTGGTTCCCTCAGCTAGGAGTTAAACAATGCCCAATTTATGTGCAGAGAGGCTTGTTTTATGCATCAAAATTAGTTTGCTCCTTCAAATTGTAGGATCAGGGTCCCCTAGTCTGTACGGCCTCTGCTTCTTTGGTCCTTGCCCTCTAAATTGGTGGAGCACAGTACAGGTGTAACCCTTTTTCCCCCTTAGAAGTTAATTCCAGGGATTGGATCCACCAAACCAAATCTCCATTCTGAGTAGAGATCGATGCCCTATTTAAGGTATAAAATAAACAGTATTAAGCTTTGGATCCATTTTCTTTGGTAAAGACAAAATTTGGAGCAGGCACAGAAGGAAGCTAAAATGTTAGAGGCAAGGAAACAGTCTTTCTGGTGTAGTAAGTGGGTGGCTTGAGAGTATTTCCAAGGCTCAGTAGAATTTTATCCTTTCAGTGTTGGTGATTTTGATATAAAATTGGCCCTCACCCTTCTGTAACAGTTTATTTATGGGCCTGTGAGCCACTGACCTGGTCTGACATTATCCTCTGTGGCTTGGGGCAAGTCACTTAATCTTTGTCTTAGTTTCTAATCTGTAAAAATAGAATAATTGATCACTAATGTAAATTATGAGGGTGTTGAGGATTGTTAATCCAGTAATATCTGTAAAGTGTGTTTGAAAATCAAATATTTGTAAATAGATCACTTTATTACTACTATTCTTACTTGGAACTGCATTGTTGTTTCACTGAGTATAATTATTTTATTTTTAGAGCAAGGATCTTGTTTATTACTCTACATTTTTTTGCAAACTTTTTTCCTTATTTTAGTGAGGTGTAATAAAGTAGTTTGTTTTAAGTGCTATTAATTTGATAATTCAGATTGTTTGTTTGAGTTTGACTTGAATGTTTCAGCACGTTTTTAAATAAAACATCCTTTTCTGTTTTAAATTTAGACTGTGGACATCCATAAAGAGAAAGTGGCTCGCAGAGAGATAGGTATTTTGACAACCAATAAGAACACATCAAGAACTCATAAAATTATAGCGCCAGCCAACATGGAGCGTCCTGTAAGGTACATTCGAAAACCTATTGACTATACCGTGCTGGATGATGTTGGCCATGGAGTAAAGGTGAGAATCTATATAAATATTGAAGACTTATTTGAACTGAATGCGGCAGGAATTTTAGTTGCAGTTAAAATACTTAGTGTGTGGTGCTGCCGTGAGGGGTTGATAAAAACATACCCAGAAGCATCATAGGCACAAAGTGAGATTTTTATGTTGAGGTCTTGAGCAATTTCTGCTATAAACTTGTGACTGCCTGAAGTAACCACAAACCAGGAAACAATGGCTCAGGATTCTGATAATAGATATTTCATAACAATGCAATTGCACTAATGACTCGTCAGAAAAAGGGACGTGACTGACTTATTATTAAAAACATTCCTTAGTTTAAAAAAGTGCTGCAAAAGCCCTTTTTATCCCTTTCTTCTCCTACACTCCCACCTTTTTTCCTTTTCCTTTTTTTTCTTTTTAAAATTTTTTTAATTTAAACTAGACTTTAGGTCAAGGGCAAACTTGATGGCTGGAGATTTCATTAGGGAGAGGTTTTTTAAAGGCACGAAGGGCGCCCCCTCCGCCCATTGAAAAAATCAGTTGGAGTTGGCACTTTGCTTTTCATTTGGAAATCTTCCTCCATGTATATAAGTGCCTTGACCAAACTCAACTTTTTTGGGTACAACAGATAGCCACAGGAGAGTTAGGTAAGACTAATCAACATGGTACCTTTTGTCATCTGGGAGTCTTTGCTTGTCTGGTAATAGCAGGCTTTATTTTTCCTTAGCTGACATGATAGTACATTCAGTTAATGGTAGTCTTTCCCTGACGTACCTTAAAAAGCTTTTATTCAGGACCATGTATCCAAATAAGGATTTGAGTGTGCTAGTCAGGAAAGCAGCTGCATCAATCTTGAAGTGCCTTTCTGTAGTGCTCAGCTCTAAGGACTAGATCCTTGTTTATGGCAGAGACGCAGTCATCACAGATGGAGGGAAATGAGGAGGTGCCAAGGTGTCCTTGGCATTTCAGTGATCCTGAGGTTGCTTAGCAGCGATTAAGCACAGTGTAGAAGGCTGCTTTAACCTGTGACAGCTGTCAACAGCCTCCTGGCACAGGAGCTGTTGGGGGCTCTGAAGTGCTTGAGGATCTCACTACACAGCAGAGAAGCTCTGAGGGGATGTCTACACTGCAATTAAAAACCTGCGAGCTGACCCATGCCAGCTGACTCGGGTTCGCAGGGCTCTGGCTAAGGGCTGTTGGATTGCCATGTAGGCTTCAGGCTTGGGCTGGAGCCCGGGTTGTAGGACCCTGTAAGGTGGGAGGGTCCAAGAGCTTGGGCTGCAACCTAAGTCTGAACATCTACACTACAATTTAACAGGCCCTGAACCTGAGCCCTGAGAGTTGGCACAGGCCAGCCATTGGTGTCCAATTTCAACGTAGACGTACCCTGTGAGCCAGATCCACTGGGCTTAGGGCTGCTTTATATTGGTACGATGCAAAGCAGATGAAACGTACAGAGTTGGAACATAAGAGCAACCATGCAAAGGAATCCATTTGTCCTCATAGAAGTTGGTCACTTTTCATTTAGGCCCCTTGCTTGTGAGAGAAGGTAGCTCGAGTCCATGGAGAAGTGTCAGAATCCATGTTTCCAATGCCAGCTGTCGGCTCACCGTTTAGATACTAGAGTGATAGTCTATCTAGAAAACCATAAAATAGACTAATCAATTGGCCACTGCAGCTGCTGGATTACTGAGAGGTGTGTGTCCTGGAGCCTCATAAAGTAAATGTTTGATTAATAGACCCCAGTGCTGTTACATAGTAATATCAGCTTTCTCCAATTTGTACACTTTTTTATTTTGGCATGTCTATTTTAGTAATGTGTTCCCCTTTAGTTAGGGGGAAAAAAAGAGCCTGTCCTTTGGAACTGATGATCTTCTGTTAACTGGGCAAATGCCTTTTTTCTAAAAGGCTCTTTGCAATTCTATACAAGTTTCAATGGTAGCTTTTGCCATCTGCCAACTAATGAACCTCATTATAGAAAATTGACTTTACTGGAAACCTGAAGTTTAGTGGCCTTGATTTGTAGTTGACGATATCTTACTTTTTGTTTCTTCACTGTGTGATTGCCCTACTGCCATACTATCAGCTCTGCTATAGGTGATGCGACAATGGCTATGTGAAAAGATGATGCCCTTGTCTCTACCACATGGATTCATTATGCAAATACCATAATTGCAAGGTAAACCTTACACACCTGCTACTGGAAATGGCGTCCACAGCCTTCCACTCCATAAACATAGACCTCAACCCAGTAGCTGTATGTACGTCACCCAGAGAGATGGCTATTAATCATACACACCTAACTGGTATGTCACGCTGTCTCGTAGGATGTGGTACTGACTGTAGCTGTAAAGGAGGTTGCTTGTTCTGCCTTCGTTCTTAGATGGCTCAGTGCAAAATACTTTCCACTTCTGGGTCCCAGTTCAGATTCCTATTTGAAATTGAATTGACAGCCTCAGATCAGTTCCCAGTCAGCGGGAGTTGGCCATTGATATTTGACATTGTTAATTATTTATTTACTTTTGAAAACTAGAAAGGCTCTGTGTTGGGAGCTCAAGCTATGTCTCAAACCTAACCAGGGTGGCTCTGTCAAATTGGGGCTGACATGGTTAGTGGCAGGAATGGAGAAAGTTGCACTGCAAATTCTTCAGCATACCCAATATGTGGATAAAGAAGATATCAGACTTTATTGCTGCCAACCCTATGCTCTTGACCACAGATTCACCCAAGTTAAAGTATTGATGGAAACTGTCTAGGGCCTTGGAGGTAGCCTGGTTTCCTGACAAAACCGGAAATTGTAGTTCTAATCCCAGCTCACCCGCAGATTGACCAGCTGTGTACTTTGTCCTGTTCATACATTATCTTTGTCCTCAATAAAATGGGGCATAATATTTACAAACAACATAATTATAAACTAATGTTCAAACAGTGCAACAACATCCTTTAATAGGGGCTACGTTATCCCTGTATGTGTGACTTCATTTTGTTTTGGTGGAGGAAGGGACAAAATGGGGGAGGTGGTAAGAAAAACATGAGGGAAAGGCCACCAGAATAAATGTGGAACCATACCCTGTACAGTTCTGATTTATAATGTCTGTGTGAGAATAATATTAAATATATTTAAATGCCTTTAAAATTATTTCAAAAGTATATAGCAATGGGCAATACCAGAACTGTTTTTGTCTGATAAACGTAAATTCAAATTGACTCTCATTTATTCAATTAGAATAAAAGAAACAAAGCTGGTACTCGCAAAAAGAAAAGGAGTACTTGTGGCACCTTAGAGACTAACCAATTTATTTGAGCATGAGCTTTTGTGAGCTACAGCTCACTATAACTACTCAAATACTCCTCTCTCCCAAAGCATTTGTTCCTATGTGTGCCCTTCCCTAATGGGACAAAAGTTTCTCAACAGAGCTGGACCACACTTTTTGAGTCTTACCCTGGGAATAGGGAGTGGATCATCATGCAGAAGGAAAGAAGCAAAAGCAGGAACATGTATGGAGGCGCATGAGGAAGGACTCTGCTGTGTATTCCTCCCTCTGTGCCCATGAGATCAGCAGCTATTGTGTGGTTGATGCTCTGCTGATGGGGGAGGGAGAAGATAGGCAGCAGCTGTTCTCCACAGTATATTTCCCTCCTGTTGGGGAAATCGCTGTGGAGTTGATGATGCTTCTAGTAGTATAAACTGCCCTCCACAGTTTCTGTGTACCAAAAGGCTACACTACCATTGTAGGGAGTTAGTCAGTGGCAGCCCAGATCCTTAGGGAACCAGAGTCCACAGTCAGCGCACAGGGACAGGCCACCCCTAAAATGGCCCAGGATCTACCCAGTTATACTCTTATTGGCTTGTGGGTCTGAGAGTTTTTCAGGCTCTTTCCATATCTCTACTTCACAATGCTCAAACCCCTTCCTTTGGAGGGGGCAGTGCTAACTATTCTGTTCCAGTTGTAGGATTTTTTCTGGGATGGGAACAGCGGGCCCAGGGTTAGCATAAGTTTGGTTTTGACGCATCGTACATGGGCAGTGGATTTTTTAAAACTGTTCCATTTGTGATTAGACTTAACATGGCTCTCTTCCCTTTTCACTGAACAAACATTCTGTGTGTAAATGGCCGCAAGAAATAATGTGTACACAAGCAGATTTTGTCAGTCTGTTAGATACTAAATAGTCACTCAGCGACCATCCTTTGGGGATGAGGGCAAGGGGGCACAACTGAAGTCATTCTCTCCTCAACCCCATGTAAATCAGAACCTATCACAATATGAAATGCTGCTTTAATGCACAAAGACTCTGGCTTGGTAACTTAAAAAAAATGTAGACACAAGCTAATTTAACCATTCTTCCAGTCTCTTCCTTTTGTTTTATGAAGGAAAAAATAGGTCAAATGCTGTTATCCATACAGAAAATCCTGGGCTTAAAAAAAGAATATTGCTGGAAAGAATTATACTTGTCTAGCAGCCCTGCTAGAATTTTAAAATATTCTGTGTGAAGAACGAAAGGCAGGTAGAATTGCCACTATCAGGGTGTCTCAGTCCATTTGATTGTAAAATGATGGTTAAAGCAGAAATGGAAACTATTTTTGTTAAATGTAGATAAAAGTGTGTTTATCACTCATGAAATGAAATGTCCAGTAGTTACAATTGATTGAGTTTATTGTATGAAACTTTTAATTTTTTTTTTAAAAGTACAGGAAGACTGAACACCTTAAGTGGAGACTTTGGAAGAATTTTAAAATCTCCTAGATATGGGGCACTTGGGACAAGGTGAAGATTGATTAATCGGTCATGGACCCAAGAAAGATATAGGGGATAGGGGAAGGAAAATTTTAAACGGAGATGTAGGCTCCAAATCCCATAGTATTTAACTATGAGAAGAGGGTTTGATTTTCAACATCTGTGAATGCTTGCCATGTACCAGCTTAGTCACTTTTATATTCCTCATGTTTATATCTACCCTATAAAACCAAGAACAAAAGACAAGACTATGAGGAAAAGATGTTTGTGCACCTGATGTTTTTCTTCCCTGTAGGGAAAAGCCTTTTATGTTGGATCCAGCTGGGCATTAACTATTTTTGTAGTTATTAAAAAGATGTAAATAGGCACTTCTACAAGCAGTCAATGATTCTGAGCCTGAGAATCTGAGTTCTCCTTGTTCCTGGGATTGGTTAGTGTCAGACACTGACACGTCAAGTGTCATTTTGCCAATTGCATTGCTACCATGTTATCATTCAGAGGGTCACTGTCAAACAATACAGAGTGCTGTAGGGTAAAGGACACACAAGTGTTGCCAATGTTGATAATTTTATCATAAGGCTCATAATATTTGGTGTTTTTCTTAAAGCACCAGCTAAATTAATTTTAAGTGAGAATCTCAGCTTTAGATTTTTTTAAGTAAGTTTCTAGAAAAAGTTCATGGTTGCCGAGAAAACCTTGGAAGCATGAATCCTGAAAGACAAAACTAGAAGGTAAAGAACCCCTAACCCCCCCACCCCCCATTTAAAAAAACCTATTGTTTTGTAAGCCAAACTCTTGAACTTTGGAGCCTGACGCATGATTTTGAATGCTTGGAGTCAGTGATACTGAGATTTTAAAAAATAAACATAATGTAATAAGTTCCCCTAATAGAGAACCCTTCATCTGAGGATCTCAAGCCAAACATTTATTTTACGTTTTACAAACATTTCAGACAGTATCAGGCTAAAAGTGGAACATAATTCAAAAACAAATTTTCTTTCTTGTGCTGCTAATAACAGCTTAGAGTAATAAAAAGGGAAAATCTAAAAAAGCCAACTGGATTTTTGTTCACTTGGACAACAGAAGTACTATCCCTTTTGTTCATCATCTACATCTGCTTACATTTCACTTTCTGGTTACCTGGCATTAACGGGAATCTGTAACTACTGGATTGCAAACAATATATAGCATATTACTAATCTAAAAATAAAGTTCCATTAAAATAACAAAATATTATGGAATCTTTCTACTGATGTTTACTTTTGTAGAATATTTGTTTTAGAGCCTATATTGACCTGACATTGCCTCTTTGGGTCTCAGAATAGCCTGTGAGGCAAGAACTGAGTATTATCCTCCATTTTACTCATAAGGAAACTAAGACACAAAGTGTGATTTGCTTAAAGTCCCAAAAGTTAGTGGCAGAACTGGGAATAAAAATCCTCAATTCCAGAATGCAGATCATATGTAGGAGTCAGAAAGAGAACCCTCTGGGTTGTTACCCATATCTTTTTTTTTTCTCGGCTCATCCCTGAGTTTTCAGGGGCCCTGTGAGAAGCGATGTGAGAGAGCCTGTTCGTTATGCCTCAACGTACCTCCTGGCTGCTTGTGACTCTTCTTTAGTACCATTACCATATTATGTGATGATCCAAAATTGATCCAGCTACTCCACCTGAAAAGTAGGGAAGGGATCCATGCGTGTGACATATGAGAAATGGGTACAGTGCCTCGGACAGTGGGGTCCTGTCCATGACTAAGGATCCTAGGTGCTACAGTAATATAAATAATAATACGAGAAAATTATAAAGCTGTCTCCCAATTAGTTAGTTGTACTAAAAATCACAAAGCTTCTATATGGTTCAGAATTGGGAATAAAACTCAAGAGTTGGATTTTATTCCTATATTAGAAATGTGGCTACAGTTTTTAGTGGAATGTTTGAAATAAAATGCAGCTCCCTGAATCACTGCTAGATGTTTGCATCCACTCTCCAGAGGTGGGAGAGGGATAGCTCAGTGGTTTGAGCATTGGCCTGCTAAACCCAGGGTTGTGAGTTCAATCCTTGAGGGGGCCATTTAGGGATCTGGGGCAGAAATTGGGGATTGGTCCTGCTTTGAGCAGGGGCTGGACTAGATGATCTCCTGAGGTCCCTTCCAACTCTGATATTCTATGAGGTGGCGGAGTATGATGGAACAAAGTGGTGCAGGGGAAGATTCATTTATTTGTAGATCGTCCTGACCAAAAGAACTAAATGATCTAAGAAACATGGATGAATGAGACTATGTTGGGAGACTGGGGGTGGGACTGAGATAAAAGGAAGGGTTAGGTGTTAGAGAGACCTGGGAGGAGTTCTGAGCTAAAATGCCTTGCTTTCTCTAAGTCTTCAGCTGGAAGGTTAGGATCTATACCTTTCAGAGGACTAATAGTTTCACTTCTTGATCTCTTAACAGAATTCCTTGTTTTACGCCATTGTCCTTAGCAACTGGAAAAATTAAAAAGGGAAGAAACCTAGTAGATGGGAGACACAAGCAGATGAATTGCTAAAATTTGTTTTCCAGGAGACTAGTAGCTGTCTTGAAAAATATAGTGCTCAGGGATGATACCAGTCTGACAGTCTTGGAGACTGAACTTCTGTATTCATCCATAGAATAGATATATCGGAGACGACAGTAGCGCAAACAGCATTAGTCTGCCTCTTGCCAATAAAATTCAGTCCAGACTTAGAGCTGGAGAGACCCGCTCTAGTGCCACTTCCTATATCTTGACTACTGCTGAAACTGCTAACAAGGATGTTAGATTTCTCATTATGTGGACAACTTTTGTTTAGGGATTGGTCAGAAAATGCCAAACTGCTTCCAAACAGCCAACAAAAGGTAATGACTTTTTACCACTATAGTATTGCTTCCCCCATCCACTCAAAAATTGAGTCAGGTGTCCACACCCCCAATCATTAATTTAAAAAAAAAAATACATTTTGTTTTTTTCCTGATTTTTCAGTGTTCAGGTTATCCTAAAGTCACATTTTATGCTTTCCTTTGCAACCATGAGGGCTAGAAATGTACTACTTTTTTAAATGAAAGCTGAGGTCACATGATCATCTGACTCCAGAAGTCGGCACTTCAAGACAAATACTAATTATTTTGATGCTGGCAATAAAATCATAAGAGCTGGCACTGCTGCATTACTGACTTGGGTTGGATTTCAGGCAGCAACCTAGACTAGTGAAAGGCTCTGCTGCATATCCAGTCTGAGAATTCCCTTCATTCTTTTTACCATTCAGTGCAGCAGGTAGGACTTCTCCATTCTGGGTTCTATTCCCAAAGTACTGATGGTTTAATACATTCTGTAATTTGTGATAGAGATTGTATAGAGAATGTATGGTTTTGATACATTATAAAATACTCCTGGTCTTGGATTAATGTCAACCAGACACTTTAAACTGGTGTTAAAAACTTAAGGCTGGTAAGAGGCATATGTGCCTTTTGCTGGCCACAAGGATAATAAATGTAAGTTTAAGTGTTTCCTTTGGAGATGCCTATTAATTGTGATGTTTGTCCTGTGACTGCTTATGAGCTCATGAGATCTTTAACAGCATACCTGGGATGCAATGTAAGTTGTTGTTAGGGAAATGAATTGCTGTAAAAAATAATAGTAGTAATAATAATAATTTGTCCTATCAGTTGTGATAGATCTGCCATTAATTTCTGCTTTTCCCCCCTTTTTTTGCCAACGTTAAGTGGCTAAAAGCCAAGGTAAGAAGAATCATTTCTCATTTGACCCACAGTGTCTCATTGTATTGATAGTTGAGGCTGCAGAGCCATTAAAACTGAAAGCTAGTACTCTCCTATACTTCTCTCTGCTTTTCATAGGTTATTTAGGTTAAATAAGCTCTACTTCAGTGCAGATTTGCAACATTTAGCCTGGATGTGTTAATATATCAGAGATATATTGACATTTGCATTTGTACTTAAATACATTAATTTCTCTAACACATGTAGTGCTTTGCTTTGATTTGGTAGATGCCTTGATCCTATTGACTTACATTTTTTATAGGAGGTTTCCCAGACAATATGTTTGACTGTGCTAGTCAAATAGCCGAGCTAAATTGAGTGAGAAATTTTGGATGAAGACTGACAGTTTTTTGTAGCCAGTTTAAATTTTTTATTTAAAATATTCGCAGTGGAACTGACACACAAATGGAATGTAATAGTAATTTAAAGAGGGAAAAGGGGAAGACTTTTGTGTGAACTTGTCATCTGCTTAATTTTCAGATGTACTTCAGCTGTAAAATGACAGTTAAAAAACAATATGAAACTTACGTTTAGGGTTTGTTTCCTTTTCCTGTTGTCTTCTCTAGTGTGCAGATAAAACCTGCTGTTCAATAGCTGTCTGGGAACCCTCACTTCCTATTCTTACATTTAAAAAATAACTCTCAATAGTAGAAGTGTTTAAGTATAAAAATAAAATCCTGTGTCCCCTCATTTCAGCATGGAAATAACCAGCCTGCAAGAACTGGCACCTTGTCAAGAACAAATCCACCTACACAAAAACCACCAAGTCCTCCTATGTCAGGCCGGGGAACTCTGGGGTAAGAATGAGACTTATATTCAGCCTGTATAAGAGAGAATTCTAATTGTGCAGATATCAATATTGCCTAGATAAGTGAGTATATGAAGGCTGAGTACCCTCTGGGCTCTAGTGAGTTAGACAAATCATCTTTCTATGCAAAACATTTGAAATTTTCTGGTTTTCTTTTTTTTTTAATGAAGCCCCTTTGAGAGAATACCTTTTCATTATATTACAGACTGAAGTGGCTGAGGTTAGTCTTCATTTCTGATAGTAATCAGGCAGAAATATTATTGCATATTTAATACAAATGAATTTTGATTAAGGTTCTCATTTAAACTAACAAAGCAAAAGGATTTCAGTGTTAAGACTCTTACTTTGTTGCTAACTCACTCCTGATTCCTTGACAGTGGAGAGTTGTGTTTATGCAATATTTAAGGAAAGAGTGTGTGGAGAGAAGTTAGATGTACTGGCAACACTAACTCTCATTTGAAGGCACATTTTAATGCTTAATTGAGGGAACTGCACCCTCCAACACAACCACCTTCTACACTTCAGCTTCTATTTCACTGCTGTTTGACCTCTGTACATCAACAGATTATTATGATATGGATTGAAATGGTGGTACTTGAAAACACTAAGCATATAGAGTGTGATTCTGTTTGGACTATTTTGTGGGGCTTTTCATTGAGATCTTAAACAGAAACTTTGGTCTATGGATGTTGCCGTTCAGTTACCTGAATCTTTGCCTTTAACATGTAGGGTATGGTAGATGGAGCATGAGCACTGGTGGGCTGGCACAGATTTAGCAGCTATGGATGAGTTAGTTTTCCGAGTTAGTGAGCTGAGTAATGGTCTGGTTACAAGGCAGCTCACAGTGCGGATCAAGAGAGCCAGACAAGAAAAGTGGGGGAACTATAGCCCCCTTTAAAAGAGTGTTGCAGGGCTCTGGAAGCATTGAAGCCTTTAATTCTGATGCGACAATTCAGTGCTGCGCTGTCACTGTTTAAACATCAAAATGTAATAATGTACTGTATTCACTTTTTAAAAAAGGTGTGTCTAGGGTTTTTCAGTCTGCTTGGAGTGCGTTATGGGAATAAGAATCTTGACCCACTGTTGATAGATGTTGTATAGGTTCCAATTACCTGCTTGATACAGCGCACTTTCTGGTGGGATGGTATTTCAACTGTGGGTGTAGTGAAGTGTGCTGGGATCCTTCAGGAAACAGTGGATAAAAATCATGGGTGAAATCTTGGATATTGAGGGGAAGAAATGATGGGTTGAGGGAACAACCAAAATACATAGCAAAGATTACATCTGTTACAACACTGTCTCAAAAAGAGAGGTAGATGTGTGCTGTCTTATCTTTTGGCATCAAAGTGCATACATCTACAATGTTTTTTGCTACTTTACCTCAAGCATGCAAGAATATTGCCAGAAACCATAAAGATTGGTGTTTTTTTCTTTCCATTAGAAAAATGTAGATAGAAATTTAAAACCAACACAAAATATGCAATTTTAGAAGTGTGACCGAGCATGTCAGCAGTACACTTAAGAGTAGGCACTGCCACCTGGCCAGTTGCTGGGGCTTGTCCCTTTTAAGGCAAAAGAATTCTGGGAAATGTAGTTGGGCGGGGAGGAAGAGGAGAGTCCAAAGATCAGGTAATGAAGAGGGAACCAGGTGATTGTGGGAGGGATCAATAAGAAGGAGCTTGAGCTGAGTATAAGAGACCTGGAGGGAGCAGGAGGCCTAGGATAACTAAGAAACAGCTTCTCCCAGGCTGAGTGTTAATAATAATAATAAAAAAAAAGCCTAGAAGAAGTTGGACTAAGTTTGTGTTTTTATTTGTTTTGTTTTGTTTCTTTACGAAAAGGCACCACAGGAAAAAGTAAAGCAAGGGTGTGATGGGAAATGGACAGCCACTGCCTGCTGAGGAGCCCTAAATTAGAACCTAGAATAGTAGGAGGGCTTGAGTTCCTTTGCAGTTCCACCTGAAGGTGGTGGGTATTAACACCACATTGAGAGAAAAAGGAATGACTGAGCTCTGTGAAAGGAACTACTGAGAACTGTTCAGAGCCTTGAGAGCAGTGGAAAGACTACTTGCTTAATTGGATTCTGTCCATGGAAGGGGAAGGCCAAGTCAGCTCCAAGGAACTGGAGTGGGGAAAATTGAGGGGGAATTATATATGCAGATTATATGAGAGTCATAATAAACAAAGCTATAGAAACTTGAGTTACTCCATTTCCTCCCCACATTTCATCCAGAAGTGGAATATCCATTGTTAACATCATATTTTCTTTAAATTATGAGGTTATTCCTATTGGAAGTCTGTTTAAAACTTCAGTGATGTCTTTTTACCTTGCAGTTTCAGTCATATTTGTGTTCTAGTTATAAGGGATTAAGATGTACACAGTTTTTTTTCATTTTCTGATCTTTCTGGCACAACAAAAGCCCAATGGCAGCTCATATTTTAAAACTTTCTCTAGTTCTGTGTATGATAGAAACTCACTGATTCACAAATCCAGTAATGCATACAAACAACTGGGCTATTGTTTATCAGGAATGGTTTTAGTAATAGTGAGGTCTAGTGCTCCTGAGACAGTTTGTAAGAATTCTAAGTTTAATACAATATGTTCACTAGAATAATATAAAGTAACTTAATTAAAACTAACTACAGCAGATTACTGAATGTATCCTATTTTTTGTGATGCATTTTGCCTTGCTTTTTTGTTTTGTTTACCTGTTACCTCCCAAATTCAGAACCTTGCAATGGGCCCCCTAATAGTTAGTAAGGTTTTACTATATTGCTGAGTCACTGAATTAATATAATGTATGTGTAAGTGGTAATCTAACAAGCAGCAGCACAAATGATTAAAGATGTTCATAGTCTCCCATTTCCTCCCCATCTATGAGTCACCTCAAAAAAGGGAACAGGGACTCCAGACATGTTCCTGGTGTGAGAACGTGAATACCTTTAGCAAAAAGTAATTTTTAGGACATTTGTACTGCCCTCAACATGTTCTATTATTTAGGACATTTGTACTGCCCTCAACATGTTCTATTATTTAGGACATTTGTACTGCCCTCAACATGTAAATATTATCGTAACTATTGTTTAGGGGCACTACTGTAATAGATAAGTGTGCATTGCATAGCATGTGCATACAACTGTTTGTAACTGAAGAGTACTTTGTGGCCATACGTGTAGTGTTTTTGTTTTTAATTAGCTTTTATCTTAGAGGAACATACAGTTTGGCCTTACTTTATGAAAGCGTTTTCAAAAGAATTTTTTCAATAGGTTTTATTTCATATATTACCTAGACACTGAAATTTCCTTTTAATTTGTCCTGAAAAGGTGACTATAATTAGTCCCTTTTTAAAGCTGTTTTGTTAATATGCAGAATTAACATGTTGAGAATGAAATACCTATTTAATTTGCCACTTTCAGAGATGGTTTCTATTTGGTAATGTTGAGTGTCTGTGCAGTGATCTTAAGTGAAGGTTTAGGAAAACAAATGGCTTCATTACTTTAATTAAAGCTTTTTCTCTCCTCCAACCCACTTTCGTTTGACTAGACGAAATACTCCTTACAAAACCCTGGAGCCAGTTAAACCTCCAACTGTTCCTAATGATTACATGACCAGTCCTGCCAGACTTGGAAGTCAACACAGTCCAGGAAGAACAGCTTCCTTAAACCAGAGACCAAGAACACACAGGTAGAGTACATTGCTCCTAATTCTGTTGTTGTTGTCTTGACCGGCATAGTGACACTCACCAGCGTTGCAGCAAAGCTTTATGCCTGGCTTCTTCTAAGGTGGATGGAGAAGACAGATGTAGTTTAAATACCTTAGATTCTTCTTTATACATGGTTCTGTCTGGATTTGGTACCTCTAGATCTGTTAACTTTAGTAGCATCTGTTTCAGTTTTTCAAATTTAATGCTACAGAAGCTTTTTGTTTATACACACACATACACAGCTTTGAATGCACAACTTCAATCATTTTTTGCCTCATCAGAGTAAGCAAAATTTCAGAAATTATAGGAGTGAATAGGGAGATGGAATATCTGACAGACTATATAACTTATTTCAGACTTTAGGCTGGGATAGGTGTACAGGTAAGTGCTTTCACTGATGCTAATTGTATAGGGAAGCAGTTTCTGATTAGAAAATACTTGAGTGAAGTTTGCCTGTCAGAAGTGTGGTTTGCTTTTATTGTTCAGAGAAAAATTGTGCTTGTGATGTGGTAGATTGACAGTACTGGAAGCTAAAATTTATCCACAGAACCAGCAGTGCCAATCAGCTTCCACATACTGAGGCACATTGGCAGAACAGTACTTTCTCTGGGGAGATCATCTCTTGGGATGAGAGAGTAGTGCTGTCTCTATACCTATCGACTACTTGCCTTTAAATCTGTTTAAATCTGAGGCTTCAGTAGAATCTCCAGTCAAACTGCAAGAAATAAATTGACAATGGCTACCTGAATACAGACGGGATTTAGACAGTGGTTTATTGTCCCAGGGATAGATATGATGTGATCGTTTCAATGACTTGCACCAATCTGTGATGTTTAAATGTTTACTAGCATAATGGCAGTTCTGGGGTTCAGGGAGTCCTTATGGACTTTGGGAAAACAAGTTAACTTCATCTTTGAGCAGCTTGCTGTCAGTTAAACAATATTGTCAGATTAAGGTATTTAATAAACCAGGATGCAATCAGTTTAATTGGCAGCCATAAAGTCTCCCTTTTTTTGTGTGACAAGATCTTCTTTTATGTAGACTGCAGCTGAATTTCTAACTGCAACCAACAAGATCAAGGTCTTTAACATACAGAAAGCTAATTTTGAAGGAATTATCTTGGCTCCCAGTTCAGATCACTAATTTTCTCTTTTTATAGTAAAGTTGTTATCTTAAGATATTTTTGAATGATCTGTGCTGGACTCTTTGCTAGCAATTTATATATGGTTGCACAGAAATAGTAAATAAAATGCATTGAGTGCTACTATATTTTTATTAAGATGGATATATAGAAATGGCTTTTTAGTTACAGGGCACCACAGCTGTTCAATTCTCTTCCTGTTCTCTGTTGAATCTTTGTAAATTCAAGTCTTGACTAAAGGGCATATTTATTGAATTTGTCCATGGATTTTTACTCTGTCCCCTAGTTTCCATTTGGTTGAAAAATATGTAATGACCTCCAAGATGCCTGCATGAAAATTATCAAAATTATTGTATGGCTTCTTCATAAAGCATGTGCGCTCTCGCTCTCTCACTGGCAAGTGGCTGGGCTAGTCGCAGTAGAATGGTTGATAACTCAAAATAAACTTGAACACAAGTATTCATTTAGCAAAAGGAGACTTCTTCAGCATATAGCACACATCACTCGAATTACAAATAGCTTATGCTTGAATCCTTTTTACGCCCATTTTATCATTACTTAGTTCAAGGTGCCTGGAACTATTACGGTATTCACATTGGACTAACAGATGTCTAGATCTCATATGGTTGCTTACATTTGTAATTATAAGTAATTAAAAGCTATGGATGTATAAAAAATGGCTAACAGCTTAGCTAATGATCTCTAGTAGATACAGAGTTTTAATATATTTTGATTTAATGATCTGAGGGTGATAAGTAATAAGGGTTTCAGGAACAGTCAGTCTACAGGATTTTTTTACCTCACATTTATGCAATTGAGCGAATTTATTTGATCACTGTTCAAATAAGTAATATGAATGTATGGAAAGCAGTGCTGACATATTTTCTCCCCCTCCTCCCCTTTAGCGGTAGTAGTGGAGGAAGTGGCAGTCGAGAGAACAGTGGAAGCAGCAGTATTGGCATTCCCATTGCCGTGCCTACACCTTCACCACCAACTGTTGGGCCAGGTATTTGAGATTCTTTTTATGATACCTAATACTGCAACGTGGCTCGTTCAGACGTTTTCTCATAAATGTCAAGGGAGGATTGAAGTTCTTATCCCTTCCCTTTTGAAGAGGTTGGAAGAGAATCGCTCCCAAAACAAACATGCCAAAAAAATGGTCAGCTATTTCTTTTCATTCATTTTTTATTCATTACATTGTAACAAGATTTTTAAAAAATCAGGAATATCTTTCCTTTTTAAGGTATAAGGAGCAGGTGGAATCCATGCTTTCAAACACGTGTTGACAAGTAGACATTTCTAGATGTCCTGAGAAGAAAAAACTGTTCTGTATGCATATGATCAGAATTGTTTTCTGAAATAGTCTAGTGATTTTTATCACTTACCATTTAGAACGTTTAAAATTGTAAATAAAAATAAACTTCTTCCTTCGATTAAACCACTAAAGGAGATTGGAAAAAAGCCTAGGAATAAACAACACCATCAATAGTGAAATTCAAGAACATCCACCAGTGTGATTAAAACCAAAGTGAATCATAGTGTGAAAATCATTTAAAGCTTATCACACAGTATCAAAAGCACGTGCCTCTATCATTTCAGTTGGAGGACTCTTTTAGCTATGTGAAGGTGCCGTACTTGGCTCTTCTAGCCAAGAGGCAAGACAGTAGAGGAAGACATAATCACTGGCGTAGTGAATGTGTGTCACGTAGGCACAGTAAGCTATTTTGGACAAAACATTGACCATCCAAATTAAAGTCTCAAACTAGAGTGGTGGTATTCACAAGTCAAATTTTTACTCTGAGGCAGAACTTTGCTGTTGTATCTTCACTTCTTACTAAGCCTTAAGGCCCACTCTGTGTTCTTGGCCTGCATAGGGATCTGCGTGCACGGGTCTTACTTTCACAAAGCACCCCAGAAAAATCAATAGGTGCTCCCTGCAGGAGAAAAGGTGTGCAGTTGTAGAACCCTTTGCAGGATTGGGGCCTGTGTGTGTATCCATTTATTAATGTTGAATATTTTCTTGTAAAGTCTCTACGTTCCTGTTGTCTTTTAAAATGTAGCTCTTTTGCCATTAGCCTAACTGGCAATATGAACTATTTTATTAGCACAAATTTCTGTTCCTCCTCCTCCTGGAGTCCCACCAGCACCACCTCTCCCGATGGGCAGTACGATAGGTGAGACTTGTGTCAGCACTGGCGTGATTGCAGTTATTTGACATAATCAATAATAAACTCCTCCTAATGGATTTGTAGAAGCCGTTTGCCTTTTGTAGTGGGGTGTATGTGATCTGGTATAATCATCAATGTTCGTTTTTGTTTTGTTTTTGTTAACAAATCTAATCCCAACTAATTTCCTGTGGTTGAAAGCCTCTGAAGGTAAATAAATAAAATATGGAAAAAGTATATTAGTTGCTTTGAATCCTAATATTCCCACTAAAGCTAAGATCCAATTAACAATGTGAATTCAGCTTGCGTGTAGTCCTTGTTCATGCATTCTTGTGTATGGTCGGGGGGAGACCCACGAAGTTCACCAATAAAGTACATTATAGTTTGAAAACAGTAGTAGGTAGAGTGGGGATTGTGCATATGGGGATTTCTCTTGTGAACTGATTGATTATGAAGGAAAATGTAAAAGGAAAAGCAGAAATGTCCGGCTCAGTGGCTTGGGTACAATTCTGTGATCCTTCATGGACAGACAAAACTGGGAGACTTCAGGAATTCTCCTGAATGTGCCAATGAGAAGATACAAGTGACTTGCTTCCTGGTAGATTTGGGTGGGATGGTGAAGGAAATCCAATTTTCATTGCTCTTTGGCACTTTGAAGCACCTTGGATTCACAAGCATTAAAGTCATTAAGAGCCCTGTCAGTTTGTTTCCTCAAGCTGTGCAGCAAATGCCATGAATCGCTATTAGTAAGGGGTTTTGAGAGCATTACCTTAGAGAACTTTTAGGTCACCATCCCAACCAAGGACAATTGTCAGAATTCATTCTTACCACAAAACTAACTTTAGAGGCTTTGACCCATATAATCCTTGTACACTTTCTCTTATCTGAAATGTTAAGTGAAAGTGGCTTTGAATAGTCTGTAAACTTTGTGTTGGGGGGGTGTGTGTGCATATATGTGTTTGGTATGTTTTTACATGTATATGCATGTAGTATATTTTACTGCAATACTGTTACTACATTTGGAATCTGAAAAGAACTTGTACATTGGCAAAAAGAGTTCAAGCAACATAAGTCGCTCATCGGTTTGCATAGTGTGAAATTCTGACTTTTGTGATGCACACAAAGATGAAATCGTAAAAATGAAAAAAGATGAAACGTTTATTCATTATTAATCTGCAATATTGAGAATGTTGCAGATTACATGTGAGGCAGGTAGGAATTGGTGTTGATCTCACAGAAGAATGCTGACACATCTTGTGTTGACTATTCTAGTTTAATGCAGGTTCCCTATATGGAAGCACAGTTGTTAAACAGTAGAAATTATAAATGTGGAAAGTGTCCTAGAATCATATCACTCTGATTTTTGTTTGTTTGAGCACCCAACTTAAAAACTTTGTTCTGGTGGTGATGGTGTCTTTTTCTTAACCTACACAAATATGCTGTTTTTCTTTAGCTAGATTGAAGGCATCTGTTCCAGTATGCAAAAATGTTTGCTTTCAAGAAGATACGCAACCTTTTCATTGTGCTTCTTTTTTGTTTAACAGGTAGTGCAACAACAAAAATTCAGTTAAATTAGGAAACAAGCCGATCCAACATTCTGTATAAGTGGGTGAAAATGCCTACAACATTTCAGAAAACATAAATGACACATCTTTTTATGAATGTTATTTATGTATTTTACATGGCTGATAGCACAGGACTGGTATAACAAGGTGTTTCTTTTTTGTTTCGTTAATATCTCGCTGCTGACCTCAAGGTACTGAAGTGTTGGTTTCAAGAATTCACCCTGTTCTGTGTCTTTTTTTTTCTGTTTTCTGCATTCTGTCCTAAGTAATACTTGGCTTAAGTCTTCTTGTTGGTTCCTTTTGGCTACTGCTTTTCAGCTGCTCCTGGTTCAGCTCCTGGTTCCCAGTATGGCACAATGACCAGGCAAATTTCACGACACAACTCTACCACTTCTTCAGCATCTTCTAGTGGATACAGACGGAATCCCTCTGTGACTGCCCCATTTTCTGCTCAACCTCATGTTAATGGCGGGCCTCTCTATTCTCAAAACTCAAGTAAGCCTCTGCGCTTTGCCGTTATGCAGCAATCATGGAATGTTTTGTGTTGAATGATTTGAAGTATGATTTGTCTGTGATAGGCAACAATCAGAATCTAAATGCTTTTTGGTTTTCTCCCTCTAATTGAGAAAAAAATAGCAAAAAGGTATACTTTGCCTCCTTTGAATTATACACAACACTTTTTCCTTAGAAAGTGATCAGGCAGTTAATGTAATGGGTAGCGCCAGGCTTACATATTTAATTATAAGCAAATGTTAATTAGCATTTCAGGGGTGCTGGGAGTGCTTTTGTGCACACAGTCAAAAAATATAAGCTCTTCTGAAGGGAGAACTGATCTGGTAGGACCTGGAATATTGGCTGTAGAGAGAGCTATTGTTTAAAACTGAACCATTAAAATTTCAAATACATTATGAATGTTCCTGTTCTATTAAAAATTTAAATGATGAGGAGAAGAATTGTTGGCTGTCACTGTTAATGTCTTACTGTCTGATACTGAGACCACAGGATAAAATAGCTGGAAATCATGTTCCTTGCATAGCATTAATATTACCTGCTTTCCTCTCTTACTTCATTTAGTAAATAACCACAGTATTGAGGGATTACTCCAGTACTTGAGTTCCCTTTAGGCCTTTCGCATCTCAGCACTAATTGCATGCTATCATGACTTAAAGAACTGATTAGGGGACAGAAATAAATTGTCAATGTTTTTTTAAATGGTTTAACAGATTAGCATAGTCCTTACTGAATCCCTTGTTGTGTTTAAAATCTTGAATAAGAGGGGAATTATGAAAAGACTGATGTGGAGTGAAGCAGAAAAACCTGTGGATGTACAGCTAGCATACCCTTGCACTCACACTTCTAGTGGAGTCATCTAGCCAGCAGAGCAAGGGCACAGATGCCCATACTTCACTTTTCCCATCCCAAGGCCCCCAGCTGTAGAAGTTCACTGCTACATCCCTTGCTCTGCCTTCCAGATGTCCAGCTTCTCCCCTCCCTTCCGCTCATCCCAAGCACCCCTTCCTCCAAATTCCTTACCTGAACGCGTGCTTTCCAGAGTCACTCTCCACTTCCCCCTTACCTGAGTCTGAGGTGGTGGGGGAACAGGACACTGGTGGTTTGGTCTCTCCTCTGCGGCAAGCTCATCCACCTTCCCTGGCTTGTCCAGCTGGCTGCCTCCTGCTCCGTGCTGGGGTAAGGGAAGCAGGCAGCAGAAGAGATGAGCCAGTTCCAGAGAGCAGCATTCCACCTGCCCACCAGGGCAGCCCCTAGCAGCAGGGTGCTGCAAAGCGGGACCTCCTACCTGACCAGCTGATTGGTTTAGCTGGGTGAAGTGGGGAAAGTACTGACTGCTGAGCACTGCTGCACTTAAGCAGATTTGTTTGGTCTGCGCCTCTCTGCTGCCTCCCTCCCTCCACTCCAGGTGGGGGCCTGAAACTTGGGTAGCAAACCAGTGTTCCCCTTGCCCATACTCTCAGCTAAATTATGGTCATGTGCACACAATCCCAAGATGGATTAATTATGCCATACTGCTCATCTCACATAGTTTCAAAGATACCTGTCTGATACCTGTAACTTTTGCCACATCATCTGACATTTTTGCTCTTCAGTTCCAAGAGAATTGAGGAATGTCTTGGTGCTGCTCTCGCGTTATGTATGTGATATGTGAAAAATATTTAGATTAAGAACTTCCCCACTGATGTAGAGTTCATTTTCAATGAAAAACAATTTTATACACATGGAAAGCTCCTGGGGTGGTCAACATATTTATTTATTTAAACTAATCTTTACCTTCCTCTATTTCCCCCTGGCCCCTCAGACACACTCAGTCCCTTCATTTCCTCCACACACTTCACTGCAAAAATAATTCATTGTAATTAAGAGAAACTGTTCATTTTCAATAGAATCATAGAATATCAGGGTTGGAAGGGACCTCAGGAGGTCATCTAGTCCAACCCCCTGCTCAAAGCAGGACCAATCCCCAATTTTTGCCCCAGATCCCTAAGTAGCCCCCTCAAGAATTGAATTCACAACCCAGGGTTTAGCAGGCCAATGCACAAACCACTGACCTATCCCTCCCCCTGAGTGGTGTTCAGATGCCAAAAACTGGATTTAATTTCTAAAATGGCTGAATTGCCTCAAATGTTATGTAGCTGATTTTATTTTTGAAAATTTAGATTCTCAATACAATTTTTTGTTCAAATGCAAGTATAATCCCTTAATCTGGTGCTTCAAAACACGCCAATTTTAGATTTTTTTAAAAGGTATTGTGATGGGCATATTTTTCACTTGAAACTATTTTCATCCACTTCCAAAATGGGTGATTTTTAACATCGTCGTCTTGACGATACATCCAGTTTTTCCTGTTTTTCCCCTGGGTTACACTTTTTAATGATTACAAACAGTAATTTATTTCTGGAAAATGTTTACTTCAGTTTTGTAAACAAATCTGCTTTCTTTTTCCCCTTTCACACTTCTATGTTGATAAATTATAAGGGGGAAATGGTGGGTTTTGGAATGAACTAAATGCTGCCTTTATTCAGCAAACAATGTTAATTATGCCTTTGTTTTAAAAACCATTGCTTGTTCAGAAGAATAGAACCTATTTCAATTTTACGATTCCAATCAAATTACTCTGCTGAATTCACACCTCACAATTTTTTCATCTGTGGTTAAATGTAAATATTTTAAAACTGAAAAAATGGCTTAATTTATTAAATGAGTTGGTCTATTTTTATTCTCTTGGAGATGTTACACCAGAACGGATATCTTTGATGGCAGTTTCAACAGAGTTAAGGCTTAAACGTTAATGGAGCTGAACTACTCTATCCCCTTCCAGCATGAGTCTGACACACTTTGGTCGGTCAGTGCAGGGGAGCTTGTGTTGCTACTGCCTTTGCTATTATATACCTGCTTTATAAAGCGAGGACTTCAGTTTCTAGGCTGTCAGTCCTGTGCCTTTTTAATGAGCACTGACTGCACATACGCACTTATAAAGAACACTAAACCCTTTGCTCGATAAAATGGATAGCTCAACAGAATACAGTTCAGAGGATGTGCACTCATACATTTCAACTAATTGGATGAGAGTTCTGCATATGCATGGGAGGGCCAGTTGTACCATTGGAACCTATACCAGCCTTCTGATTGCTTGGTGGCTCGTATTTATAGAAGGCTTTAAAAAAATTGAAAACAAAACTTTATGCTGCTGGAAACCAATTTACAATTTTGTGTTTCAGCCAATGGGAGACCAGGTCTGTCTTCCTTGTAAACCAATAAAAATACAATAGATCCACAGTAGCATAGTAAATAATGAAGCACTTAAATGACTATATATGGGATAAAATAATCATTGGTCATTCAGTATGAAATAATTCATAATAGTTGGAGTTGCAGGATTGCTCCTACAAATAAATCTTTGCTTTGCCTCAAATTTATATATTTACCATATGTGTCTGCTATTATGTAACAGCAGGAGACCACCATCCTTTAAAACCTTGTATGTCTCATTAATATTTCTCTTCAAAGATAATCACAATTTTGGAGTAATCCCTTTTTTTAATATTGAGAGTAAGGAAGTTCTGTTTTGTGCAGTTTCTAGGTGCTACTGTAATACAAAGAATGTATCTAAAATGAGTGAAATCCTTCATTCTCATGTCCTCTGAACTATGAACATTCAGAATGGACTTGCCTCTTAAGAAAGAAGAATATATTTATCTGAGTCACTGATTGGCTAAACATGAATTCAGCTTTAGCTTTGCTTTTGGGAAAACAAACTTGAAGAAGGTTCTTCTATGTGTGTTCTTGTTGTTGTTCTTTGCATACTTTGTTTTGTGGTCCTCGTTACTGACAGCTGCTTTTGTTTGTTTCCTTTTTTCCTTTATCTGTTTTACTTCCCCAATATGGTCTGTTGCTACCAGTTTCTATTGCTCCACCCCCTCCCCCTATGCCTCAGTTGACTCCACAGATACCTCTCACAGGCTTCGTGGCCAGGGTGCAGGAAAACAGTAAGTTTGTACAAGCTGAGCTGTCAAAGAGTAGAGCCTGTTTTCTTCTAGCATGCATGGCTGGCAAATCAGACTCTATTTTGTTTCCTTTTCAGAAGCTAATACCATCTTGCATTCTAGTGCCACTATGTTATTGGAGCTGAAGGGCACACTCTTCAATTTTTTATAACATGTGCATGATTATTATTGACCCATTTAAGGTTTGAGCTGCAAATTTATGATAGAAGTAAAAATGTGAAATATGTGGCATCTGCTCAGTGTGGATGTAGAAATATATATTAATTAAAAAAATTAATTGTGTTGCATCCTCCTGCCTACCACTAGTGATAATTACTTAGCTTGGATTAGAAAGGATTACATAGCCTTTTAAAATATGCACCTGTGTAATTGTTAACTCATAAATTGTAGCAGTTTGTTAGAAATTCATGTAGCCAAACAAAAGGAAAGGTGCGGTTTTACTATCTAATGCAAATAGGAGTCTGGAATTTGCCTCAATTCTTCCCTTTTCCTCCTGTTTTCTACAAGTGAAAACGTTCACTAGAATCTGGACATCTTCTGGAAAGTTGAGCAATGATAGTAACAAAGGAGCTGATCCTGAGAGGTGCGAAGTGCCTGCAATTTCCTATTAACAATGGACGCTCAGCATGTCTTGGGGGAGTGTTCAGGGTACTGATCCTGCAAGGAGCTGACTCCTTACAGGGTGCTGAGCACCCATAAGAATACTTGAGCAGTCAAGTTTTCACCTTTGCCTTGGGGATATTGTGCACTTTTCAGAATCAGGGCCAAGACAAGGGGCCCAGATGTGACGGTGAGGAGCGCTCTATAAACCTTGTATCAAGTAAAATAGATAGCATGGCACAAGTTTGCATTTAAAAACCTTTCCAAACCCCTTCTCTGTTATAGTGGGCTAGCAATTGCTAAAGATCAAGGTTACAAAATGTTAGAACCCCATTTTTACATGCTAATAACTTTCTGAAAAATTAATCTTTTGGACTGAAATTTTCTATGCTTATAGTGCTCCTGAAGGTGAATCCTCTCCACCCAAAAAAAACAAACAAAAAAACTTGTGTGTCTATAACCAAAGGAAGAGAATCTGAGCTCACTTTTTAACAGGCCTATGGCAAAAATGACTAAAGTTTGAAACCTGGCCTGGGAATGGTGAACTTTCCCAATCAAAACTTTCCTCAGTCAAAATCCATTTTTTTTTAAAAATAGTGCATTGCATTTGAAAACTGGATAGTGAGCATCCAGAGTGGAAAATGGAGTTCTAGGCAGTGGTGTAAAGTGATGCAAAGACTTCACTTTACAAAACTGGGTTTGAGTTTTGCCCAACTGCTGGGTTTTCACTTACCCATTCCCTAACAAACCCCATTAACAGTATGGCGCAAAGGCCACAGAGCAACGTGGATAGGCTGGACTTCCATGGCATGAGAGGTTCCCTTCCTTATGGATCCTAAGGACTTGGAAAGTTGCTTCTTCTGTGGCCCCTGAGAGAAATTCCACAAGACCTACTCTTTTTTTTCCTGCGCCCTGTACTCCGACTGTGGGTATCTTCATAGAAGAGGATTTTATTGAGACTTCCTAATACCTCTGTTACACAGACACAGCTGAGATACTGCAAGTAGGTGTGCTGCTGCTTTTTTCTTCAATACAAGATTGGGTTAGAGCAATCCCCACCCCTATCTCCACCTAAACAATAGCTGCAGCACAGGTGCAGGAAGTCACTGTGCACTTACGTTGTACACACCCAAGAGAGGGTTTGAATTTGAAATCTGGATCTGAAACCATTTAAATGTTAATACTGAGAACAGGCAACTTCTACCCTTCCTCCTCTCCCCTTTTATTTTTTAAAAGAAAAATAAATGCAACAAAACAAAGTTAATACCACTTTACAGTTGCCCAGTTAAAATCATTGAGGAAGTGTAAAGGTTAAATTTCCAAGAACAGGGTTTACTCCACTTAGTAGCACATATATAGTACTTCCTGTTCCCATTAAATGTGAAGTTGAATTTGTATGTTTTAGGAGAAACGTTTAAAACAGACTTGTATGCTGCAGCCAAATGGGTGTATCTGTTGGCACTTTCACTTAGCATTTCCTGACACTTTTTTTTTAAATAAGCAACCTTATTGTTGAATTAACATACTTTTGCAGTTAATAAGATAAGGCATTTTCACTGGTTGAAACAGGACAAGAATTGATGAGCATGATTAAATACAACAAAATCCAAAATGCTCAGAGATGGAAATTATGGGAGAATGTTAAATTTGAATTGGAAATAAATTTGTGAAATGTGTGCCCAAGATACTGTATGAAACAGATCCAATTCCTATATTGTTTCATTTATTTGTGTGTGAATGTTTGTGTCAAGTGAATTGGGTCAATAGACTATACCTACTAGCAAGTCCTATTTCACTGTGCAGACAATGACACCTACAAGACATTACTCTCTCATAGAATAAAATGTTTAGTTTTGGAAACAGTCCAATTCACGAGAGTAGCATAAGTGGGGGTTTATCTGGGAGAAGAACCACTAATGGCTTGGAGGTGAGGAGTAAGGAGGTCTTTAAGAATTTTTCATTTAAATTTCTGGACACACACACACACACCCCCTTCACTCATGATCACCATGTTGTCCCTCCCTGTCCTTTATTTCCTTGTTACCATTAGCATATTACACTATAAATGTAGGGCTGTACAACGCTATGGTTGAGGCATAATATCTTGGAGCTGTCGTTTCACCAGCTCTGTCCTAAGTTAAACAAGGTCAGACTGGGATGGTACTAGGACTGGAGACGTCCAAGTAACTTCAGTGATGTTGGTGATTCAATCAGTGGCACTTATCCAGTGCCCTCAGAACAGTGCAGTGGAACATGATGCAACTAGTGTTGCTATAAGGTGAAATTTCAAAACAAGGCCCAGACACTTGTATGGAATTATTACACTTTTTTTTTGTGCTAACTCTGGTGTTCTGCTCAGGTTCTGGTCCATCAACTATATTACTCCTAACTAAATTATTTCTATAGGAGGGATGCCAAATATATGGCACATGGCTGAATCTGTCCAGGGGGGCCCCAATGCTCATGAAAAGGATTTGTCCCACAGCTGCTTGGCTGCAGCTTGGTCACAGGAACTGGAAGGAAATCTGAGTGGAAGGAGGGAGCTCCTGCCAGACTGGGCACAGGTTCCATCACTGAGCCACTCTGTCAAGGCTCAGAGCAGAGGCTTTCCACCCTCTCTCTGTGCAGCTGCCGCCAGCATGCTGGGCTCAGAACTTTATCTGGATACAGTGTTTTTTTCATTTTTTATCCTAAACGGTCATGTAGATTGTTGTGCATTGTTAAATAGCTGTCATACTCCTCCACAGAGGGGACTGTATATGAAGATTTGATTGGATACAGATAGATCTTTGGCCTCTGTCCTGGTTGGCAGGATGATCAGTAGCAGGGAGTGAACGGGGAAGGTGTAATGAAATGTTTCGCATTGCAGTGGGAAGGCAGAGGGGCTAAAATGAGGGGTTTGACCTAGAGAGCAGTTGGGAGATGTCTGTTGCCCATATATAGAGGTTAAAGGCCATATATTGTGGCCTTTCCTATGAATGGGGAAGATGGATTTCCAGCCCTTATTTGCCGGCTGGATGAGAGTTTTTAAGCCAGTGTTTAGAAAAGAGTTACCCACCTTCTCTTAACTGTTCTTCGAGATGTGGTGGTCATGTCCATTCCAATCAGGTGTGTGGGCGCCATGTGCACAGTTGTTGGAAAACTTTCCCTTAGCAGCTCCCGTTGGGTTAGCTGTGGAGCCTCTGGAGTGGCGCCTTCATGGCGCTCAATATACGACCCTGCTGACCCGGCCCCTCCTCAGTTCCTTCTTACCACAAGTGACGGTCTGGAACTGCTGTTGCTTGCTTAGCACGTGCTTCCCTTAGCGTTTTCGTATAGTTAGCTTAGCCTAGTTTAGTTGTTGTTAGTGTATATTTTGTGTATATAGTGAGGTTTGGGAGCAGAGATTCCACACACACCCCCCCACCCCCCCTTGGGCTCCTGGGCATGCCTTGAGCCCAAGGCTTTAAACCTTGCAGAACCTGCAGCAAGCCTATGCCAACAAGGGACCCCCACGACTCATGTCTGGGAGAGGAGCGCTAGATGGAAAGGTGCAAGATCTGCAGGGCTTTCTGCCCCAGAATTAAAAAGGAGCGAGATTTCCAATTGAAGCAGCTGCTCATGGAATCCGCCCTTCGTCCCCAGTCTGCTGCGGACCGCCAGGACCCCGCACTGAGCGTGTCCGTATGGAGTGCCCCGGCATCAGTACATGACATGGTGCCGAGGAGGGACTCTAGTCTAAGAGACCCTCGGCACCGGCGTTCTCCGACACCACAGGAAGCACAGACAATCCAGCACCGCTCACGTTCACCAGCGCCATACAAGCGGCATAGAAAAGCCAACGGGGGCACTCCCCGGTGCAGAGAACAGCGGGACCTGCAGGTGTGTGTGGATATCAGGGGTTTGGGGGCAGAAGTCTGTGGCCTGTATGGCAAAGGTTCTTGAGGAGGGTAGGGAGAGCTGCTGTACAGTTCTTGACTGATATTTTTCTATTCTGAATATTGGTGATTAATTTGAGATAGATGGGTTTGAACAATAATTTATACTTCCATTTTTTCCTTTCTCCCTATCCCAAAGCCACTAGTAATTGTGCTGATATGGGAATCTCTTTAGAGAGCTGATATTTTGAATTATGCATTTAATTCCTCATGTATCTCCCCTGAGAGCAATGGCTGCCTATCCTCAGTTTACATTAATTCACTAATTGAATCCAGGGCATGTGCTCATAGACTATCCTGTAAAATAAGGGTCTGTACAAAGCTTTTCCTCTGAACGTGTATTATTCTGTTTTCTCTTACCTCGTCAAATCTGATATACTAATGACTTCCCTCCCTTCTTGTCCTACACCAGATTTTGTAAAAAGATAATTCTCAAAATAAGACAGAAGCAAATAAATTAGTGCTCAGAATAACAGAAATGAAGTATATACAAAATGCATTAACAGGATTTGCAAAACCATGTCAAACCACTGATTCATCATGGTGCCCAATTACCTCCTGGTTCTGAGGATGCCTGTCATCCCCTTGCACGTGTGTATATTGCATCTAGTCACTTGTCATACATGGAGATGGGGCAAAAATCCTTTCTATCTGCTGGCAATCAGCTTATGCCCCAGGAGCATGTGCTTTGACTCTAGTAGCATTTATACATAGATTTGACCACTAATAACATAGTTGTGTTTTGTAGCTTTAACACGTAAAGCCTTTGTTTCTAAGCCGTGCATGGTATTCTAGTGCATGCTATGTCTTTCTCTACAATGCACAGCCTAAGGTTAAATGACTGTTTCTGATGCAAATCTTCAAACCTTTTTTAGTTGCGGATAGTCCAACTCCTCCTCCACCACCACCTCCAGATGAGATGCCTATGTTTGATGATTCTCCTCCTCCTCCCCCCCCTCCCCCTGTGGATTATGAGGATGAGGAAGCTGCAGTAGTGCAGTACAGTGATCCGTATGCAGATGGAGACCCTGCTTGGGCCCCTAAAAACTATATTGAGAAAGGTAAGAGATCAATCCATACATTGACATGGTGGCAATACATAACTGCAATTTGACTTGTAGGCTCTGAAAGGAAACCAAAATCTCCCTGCTCAATCCAAATTTATAACCATTCTTTCCTAACTTCTCAGTGCCTGTACCCAGTGTAACAAATCTAGCCTTTGATACTCACACTGGAATGAAGTGGATAAGTAATCCATCATTACAAGAAATAGCTATAAATTAGATTTCATTCATCTTGTTTGTTAAACAATTAGACCAGCAGTGGCTGCGTCGGCCCTACTAGATGTCTATCCAGAAATAACTTCATTGAAAGACCAGTGGGGCCAAAAAGCCTGATCGCGGGTTTTTTCCCTTGTTGTTGAATAAATGAGATAACAAAGGTAGCTTATGTTAGCCTTTTAACAATAAAATATAGTAATTTTGTTTGAGAAATGCCTTAGAGTATTTTAAATCCTATTTGCATATGGAACTCCTGAGCTCATTCGTAAGACTCGTAATGTTTGTTTCTGCAAATAACTGACCAGCCAAATTCCTAGCTATAGGGTCAGTCTATGCTAAGAAAATAACCAGTTTGTGACAACTGCCAGCAACAGGTTTCCTGTGACCTGGTGTTTAAAATGATTTGACTGCCACCATAGAAAGGGGAAATGTTTCACAGTTAGGGAAAATGTGACAGTGATCGATTGGAGCTGGAAGTATGTTTTCTTCCCTGTAACAGTTAAACTATTATGTTCCATCTTCATTAGTTGCTAAACTGTTTTCAGCACCAGTTTATAGACGACTGAGTGATGCCAACATAGGTTCATTTTACTAATGTGCCCAGACCGTAAGTTACTCCCTTCTCCGGATATCTGCCACATGTACGCTCTTGGAACTGACTAAGGAGCATGAAACCGATCAGTGGTACCACTGTAATTACTCACTGTGGAAAGTTTTTCTTCAACCTGCCCTCTGCCCCAACACAAATCCATCTTGCATCCATTAAAAACTACATTTAAGGTTGAAATGTCAAGCACTCTACACTTAGGAAATGCCAGAATTCAGGCTTCTTGTGCAATGCTAATTTGGCCGTCTTGTGCATGTGGCTTGTCTTCATTTACATAATCATACTATTTTTTCCATAGGACTCCTGCCTCTCACTGAATGTACAGGATGAAACGTGCTCACTGAATCAGCACTTCTTCCATAGTTGTATGCTAAGCATTCAATGTGACGCCCCAGGCATTATTTGCTTTGCACCCTCCAAACCCTGAACTGAATACAGAATTGTTAATTTTCCTCAGTGGCTGCTCTTTGGTGCTCACATCTTAGTTCTTCACAAACCATTAATTATATCTTCAGTACCTCTGTAAGATGGTGCTATTATCTCAGTTTTATACAGGGGGAAACGAGGCAAAGATTAAAGTAAGAAGTGTCCACTAAATTTAGGTGCACAATTTGAACAGCATAGGGCCTTATTTTTCGGAGTACTTAGCATTTTATAGTGCTTTACATGTTCCAAACACCGCTCCCATTGACTTCAGTTGCAGTTGAGTGCGCAGCACTTCCATAAATCAAACACAGTGGCCACTTGTCAAAACTTTGGTTTACGCGTCTTGCCTAACATCACATAGGAACCCGGTGGCAGAGGCAGTGATAGAAGGAATCTAATTCTCTAGAGCAACATTCAACAATCTTAACCACCAGACCCTCCTCTCTTTGATGCAGTTTCTTTCCTCATGTGCTACATACCTTCCAACTTTTGCAACAGTTGAGGCAGGGGTCCTACAGCCAACAACCTTGATTTATTACCAGAGCACAGTTCAGCCTGCGCCCTGAAGGTCCTATGGAAAAATATAGTATGTTCATAGAATATCAGGTTTGGAAGGGACCTCAGGAGGTCATCTAGTCCAACCCCATGCTCAAATCAGGACCAATCCCCAATTTTTGCCCTGACTCCTAAATGGCCCCCTCAAGGATTGAACTCACAACCCTGGGTTTAGCAGGCCAATGCTCAAACCACTGAGCTATTGTGGTCATGAGTTTAAAAATTATTAAAATGTAAATTGGGGGCCAATTTAAGGTTGTATAGGGAACCTCAATTTTGGAATTTCCTAATTCTTGAGTGATTGCAACCTTAATTTATTTGAGCTAAAAATCTCCTAAATTAAAATAATTAATCTTAGAACTAAATTCACCACCACAGGAGTAATCTGCAGGGTTGGAAACTGTAGATCCACAGCACTGTCATATGCTGCTTACGATAAGTGGAAGCTGTTAAAAGGCATATCTTCTACGTGGATCTGATTTCTTTAGGATTTTCACTAAAAGCTATACTACATAAACATGGCCAGCATTTAGTGAATAGCTACTTTTATCCTTGGTAAGGTTCTACTCTACAAAACTATATAAATAGTACCTTAACAGATGTGTATTTCAGGTTATATCTCCTGTGACAAACCGTGTTGTGGCTACAAGGCTAACAGTTTACACTTCTTTTTTTTACACCTCAGTGAACTGGATTCTGTTCCTTTTCATGCATCTCAAACATTTTCTATGTTCTACATTCCAATCAGTTACATCTGTGGAAGCCAAAAGTTTAATTGATGGCCGAACTGGACCTGTACACCACCTTTACTAGTGGTGATGTTATGAGGAAAATCTATGTTGACTCTCCAGATTTCATGTTGAAGGGGTGGGGGAGATGACTTTCCTGTATCTAATATGCTCAGTTTACAAGTAATCACTGAGACCGACACTGAAAACCCTGAGATGTCCTTACTAGTCACTTTAAAAATGAGACCTGCACTTCAAAATGCTGTGTATTGTGTAATAGTACATTCCAAACTAATTTGTCTGACTCTTTTCATCCCTAGTTGTTGCTATATATGACTACACAAAGGACAAGGATGATGAGCTGTCATTTATGGAAGGTGCAATCATTTATGTGATAAAGAAGAATGATGATGGGTGGTATGAAGGAGTTTGCAATCGAGTGACTGGCCTGTTCCCTGGGAATTATGTTGAATCAATCATGCACTATGCTGATTAGAATCTTTGCTTTTTAAGTTGGGTCTTGTATTCAATCATACCATGATTATTTACAAGAGGGAACTAAAGGTTAACAAGTGTCTTAATACACTTTAAAAAAAAAAATGTGCCCATCTTTTCAGGCTATACTGTTTTAATGGTATGATTGAAGAATGTCCATCTCCATAAGCATAAATCTTTGGAGACAGGTTTGTCTTACCTGATAGCAATTTGTAAAACAAGCAACTGTCTTCTTACTGGTTATGCTTATTTACTTACGCATTGTTAATTTTATGACCAGCCTAAATATTCTTGGGAAGTAGGGTATACTATTTAATGAACCATGATTCAGATTGTGCCATTACATTTTTCAGTGCAGCATGGTAACTAACATTAAGTTAGACTAACATTAAAATCTGGGTGAAAAGTTTAATGTCAGTGCTGGTCATATTACTTTTTGTTAGACTCTTGCTCATTCTTGAACTATAATTGTTTAAAGCATGCATACGAACTTATGTATTGAAATATACTTTTTTAAAAATCCAAGATGCTTCCAATTTGTTGTAAACTTTACCTGGAGTACTCACTAAAATCTATTATAATGAATTGCTTGAGTCTCTAAGGTGTCCATGTGAATCAAAAATGGGTGGTCTTATGTATGTGTAATTTGTACCAAGTTTTTTTAATGAGTAAATTTGCATTACAACTTTTCCATTCATAAATATATAAGTGGAACCAAAGGTCTTGTCCATTACTTTGTCAGCACTTCTAATTGCTTGGCTAAGTCAGTCAATTTATGATTATCACTAGCAATGTACTAAACTAAATACAAGTGTTGTAGCCTTATTTTTAACATTGACATTAGTGGGCAAATATATAAAACCTGAAAATTATCCACTTACCACAAAGTTCTTTCAAAATTATCTTGTGTAAAGGGTTTGAGTACTGCTAAAATTAAGTACTTGAAAAAGGATTCTCAGCTGAGTGTTGAACTCATTGTAATTTAATAATTTATTTCAGTTTTGCTGCAACTGACATTACTAAACACAAACTGTATGCTGGACCAACAGGAGAAATTTTGTATTTTGAAGCTGATAATACACCAAATAGGTGTCAGAGTTAGCAGTCATACAGAAAGAGGGGACAGACATTCACAGCCTGTTTATTGGAAAATGACACATGCATTTTGCCTCTCCATGGCATTATGGGAATTTGGGCAAAAAGTCAGATGGGATGTTCACCTCAGTTTATACAAAACTGTAATGTTTGGCTTATCTGAAATAGAGTGCAGTAAAGGTTTGTTTTGGACTTCAAAGTGCTAAAAGACTAGCAGCTGGAAGCTTGATTGGTTGCTGCATCATTTTTTTTCTAGTGTAAAATTAGAAATATTGAAACTTCCCCACCTTCCTCCCTAAAATCATTGTAACTTCCAAATGCTTTCTGCTTTAACTGTTAATCTCACCTTCTGAAAAATTAGCAACCGATAATTTACCTGTATTTTCTTTATAAATTGGAAAGTCTTCACTTAATTTGTATATAACTTGTTAAAGTTTATGTACAGTCTTTTATAATAAACCATTCTCCTATATAACATTTTGGGTACTTTTGAAGTTTAACACACACAGCTTGGAAAGCAATCAAACCATGGTTTCGCAGTAAACCTTAACATTAAATATTACTGTAAGTGTGAAGTGATATTTTGAACCCATTAATTTTAACTGATCTTTATTCTCATTGTGGCCTTGTACATCAATATTAAGTGTAAACAATACTTCCCACAACAAACACCCTTATTAAAACACAATTAGACAATTAGCACAATAAAATTGATTTTGTTTCATAGTTGTATGGCTTCCCTCAAACATCTTCATAAACTTAAAGTATATTAATTTCAGAAAATATTTTATAAAAATATTTTTTGGTAACCAGCACTGGAAGCAAACCACGATGTTTTGAAGTGTAGTTTTGTAGGCACAGTCTGGTAAGTAGCTGCCAGAATGAGTGGAAGAAGGTGTATCACTTGTCCCGGGTGAGTACAGTTTCTGTGAGCTGAATGAGGGCATCTCTTTCAGGGGATGGCCGGAGTTTACTAATCTCTTTCATCGCTTCATGGCAGTAGCGTTGGGCGAGGTAGGTTGTTTGCTGTACACCATCACTCTTTAAGGAAAAAAAAAATAAATAAGGTAATACATAGTAGTAGTAATTATTTCCATTGCTACATGTAAAACAGCAGTGCTGTTGGAAGTGAGTTAGTGTCTTAGGGCTTGGCTACACTTGCGAGTTAGAGCGCATTAAAGCACCCTAGCTCACGGGCAAGGCATGTAGAGCGCTCTGACACCACAGCTAGAGTACTCTACTGCACTGAGAAGATTAATGCTTGCTGTGTCTTGGCTGAAACGCCCAGAGGTCAGCATGAATGAGGTGTTACATTCCTGTGCTCTGATCAGCCTCTGGAAATGTCCCATAATTTCCTTAAATCAAGTGGCCACTCTTGTCATTGTTTTTGAATTGCTGCAGGAATGCAGATATACCCTTTGAAAGCTCCCTTTCTGACAGCCTACTGCTTATCTGCTCCAAGACACAGCAACCATTAGTGTGGAATTCTGTGCGTGTGTGAGAGAGGGAGGCAGGGGGGTCTGCTGCTGTCTGAATTTACAAGACACCATGCTGACATGCTCTCAGCCCTCCCAAAAACTCACATACACTCATCACCACCCCCGTTTGAAAAGCACGTTGCAGTCACTTGCATGCTGGGATAGCTGCCCATAATGCACTGCTCCCAATGCTGCTGCAAGTGTGGCTATGCCAGTGTGCTTGAAGCTGTCAGCATGGACAGACTGCAGCGCTTTCACTACTGCACTCTCTGAAGGCGGGTTTAACTCAAAGTGCTCTACATCTGCAAGTGTAGCCATGCCCTTAAGCCCTCTACATTTGCTCTAGACACAGACTGGATTTAAGTCAGCAAGCAAGAGAGCTTGATTTTAATCTTGTTTTACATTTACACTTCAGTTATTTTCCTGGAGAAAGGTTGATTTCATTCATATAATCTGGTACTACTTGCTAACCAGGATACAGTATATTTAATATAATTGCTTAAATGGGTATAACAATCAGATTCTTGATTTTAACTTTTGATTAGAAAGGGGCCCATGGTACATTCTAGAGGTGACTAATTTTTGAACTCATGACTTGTCAAGGTGCATTTGAGTGGAAATTGGGATTCAAATGCACAAACAGTAATTGTTTCTCACTGTTAAACTACCTTTTAAATGTGCAGCATAAAGACAAATCAAAACATTTTGCATTTAAAACTGATTTATTAAACAGGAATATCTGTGGTTAGTGAATTAAACTGAGTACTTCTGGTCGGTCATGTCCTATGCAAACATCCAAATGCTGCAAGTTTAAATTTGACAGATGTATTCTCATTACACAATACTCTACCTCTAAAATCTTAGTTTCTAATGTTAAATTATTAAACTGGAAATCTTTTAGCAGGGCCAGATTTAAACTAATAAGCAATGCAGGCTCTCTCTTGACTGTACCTATGTTTTTTGTACCCCTTAAACATAGGTACTGTTCAGTACCAGGAACTGAGTTCTTGGACTCTGACCCTCTTGGATCCAGAGCATTAACTATTACAGAGGTATTGCCGCATCTATCTAATCCAGTAACTTGCCTCTCCTCTCTTCCTCTTAAGTACTGTGCCAGCAAGCTATTTTTCACCCCAGGAGCCAGCAAAGTTTGAATACGTGTGCAACACTATCTTTTGATTACATCCTGTAGTTCAGTGTTCTCAACCTTTCTAGACTATTTTATCCCTTTCATGAGTCTGATCTGTTTTGCATAGCAAGTTTCACCTCATTTAAATGACTTACTTATAAAGTCCCAGCCCACTATTACTGAAATAGTTTACTTTCTCATTTTGTTTGTACTGACTTTAATAGTGCTTTAGGTAGCCTCTTATAAAACTAGGCAAATATCTAGATGAGTTTAATGCACCCCTGGAAGACCTCTGTGTATCCCCAGGGGTAGTCCTGGTTGGTTGAGAACCACTCCTAGAGTTACATGCTTTAAAAAAAAATACAGCCCTACCATCTGTGGCTAATTCATGCAATGAATTCTAGATTGCCTCTAGCTGCTACACTAATTTGAAGAATTAAATATATTTATACTTCATACTAGTCTTACCTGAAGTACATATTGCCGAGCACGTTCAACATCACCTGGCAAACTGAATCTCCTCATAATCATAGCATTCATTTCTGGAAACTAAGCATGAAGGAGAAAATTTAACTATTCACTTATGCAATGTTTTCTCTGCATAGCTGTCTGTTACATTAATGTTGAAAGGCAGATAAAAATGTACTAGATCCCTGGACCTAGTCTATTAATACAACCTCAAACAGTCTAATAGAGGCTTCTACTCTACTCAGGTGTCTTGAGGGTCACTGACTGACTGAGGGCCTCTTATCTCATTTGTACAAGGATAACTTACCTGCTTTGAAAAAAATGCTTTAGAGCTCCTCTGATGAAAGGTAATAAGAATACAAGGCATGGGGTAGAAGCTTCACTTTCACACAGCCTCCAGTAACTAGGTTATTTCTTCCCCCCACCCCCTGCACATATTACTTGTTGCATCTCAGGTTTAAGTTTGTGTTGGTTTTAAATATAGATGCAGTAGGGATCAATGTAGTACAGAACCTGTTCTTTTAAAATAGTTAAGAAGCAGAAACCAACCCTCTGGATATCTTGGGGGGGGGGGGGGGAAGAAGTCATGGTAAATCTTGGATGTAGTGTAAATTATCTTGCCTCTCCCCAAGAAATGGGGCACATCTAAGACACAGCCATTCAAACATAACTGAACCTGGCCCCTTTGATGTGCATCAGACTTCCTAATGTGCTAAATATTTAATTAGAATTGGACCCAAATTAGATCCCCACCCTTCCTGAATATGGTAGATTTGAATTAAATGGGCAAAGTAAGGGCTGTTTCCCTCCTCTACTTGTAATCATCCCTGCAGGTAATATCTAGCTCAAAATTCAATACCAAACCAAACCACTGTCTAGATGGCAACAAAACAGCTACAGCGGGGGTGGGCAGGGGAGGGGCTATACAATTGCACTACAGAAGTTTTGGGCTCAGGCAGGCTGATCCAGGCCAGCTGTGGGTGTTTAAATACAGTGATGAGAGGGTATACATGTTCAGAAATGCATACTAAACTCTTCCTGTTTACATTCAAGGATGACAGCATAGGTATCTATCTTAATACTTAATGTAGCTAATAACTCTGGCTTTTCATATAAAATCTGAACATTTAAAAAGTAGGATACTGGTGTTTTCAGCCTCAAAAGTGTGGTTAATGAGTAAAAGTCTTACTCTACAACTCTGCCAGTCTAAAGTGCATTGTCTGGGTAAATCACTCATAAATCCAAACAGCTGCTAGCCCTTACTTCCTCCAGATGTTGTATTTTAGAACACATTATTTCACAGCATGCAGGAACTTCAGCATCCCTGTGCTGCTTTATAAAAATAAAGTTATTTTTTCCTCATCAGCAGGGGACAGCTATGATTAAGCTAAAATTTAACTTGTGCTATACATTTGTAAAGGATTTTCAGCACCAATCTGTAACTTGAGAAATTTTGTATTGGGGACCTACATCTCTCCATAATGACAATGTTCCTCTTACTGCTTTCAAGCAATTTCCTTAGGCAGAACCTACAAAGGTTAGTGCTCACTGGGTTTTCTATCAATTCCAACTTTCTTACTGTATTATGGCAATTTTAATTACAATTTGCATATTATTCATCTCTGCTAGTTTTGCAAGACTGTCAAAGCACTAATAACCTAACTTGCAAAAATATAGAAAAACCAGACAGACCTTTCACACAGTTATTTTTAACGTTAAAATCTGCATAACAGCTAATATATAAACCTTTGAAAAGAGTGCTTATTAATTCTAAAGTCACCTCTTAAAAGAATAGGATTGCAAATGTATGAATTTAATGTTTAACTATTCTGTGCAAAAATGAGAAATTCCCACTTCTTGGTAAATTCTCTTAAGGGAGCCAAGATGTAGCCTGCAGCTTTCATTTCAATTGTTAAAAAAACTTGAATACAGTCACATTATGCAGAGCTGGGGCTGATGTTACATTTATACATATAAATTTTAAGAAATCTCACACTTCTAAGTCAACTTTAAATGCATAAAAGCGTTGATCATTTATTTTATAACACTTTTCTGTGAAAGTGGAAGCCAAAGGCATTTCCAAAGCTATAATGACTTGTGTTTGTAAAAGCATCTTCAACATATGGACATAACAGGTTAACTGCTGGCCAAAATGGTAGGAGGAAGAGAAGCAGATGTATATCTTTTGCCAAAGAAAAATCAACCTTCAGGGAAAACCCTTTACAGATTTTAGACTGAGTTTTTCTTCTTCAAAGGGCTTGTTTTACATAGCCCTGCAGTTCAGACTAGAGGGGTGTGAATTGCACTGCACAGACACAAACTAAAAGATCCTAGTTCACATTAATATCATCCTGCTGCAGAGTCCCCACAGGAGAGTTACAGTGTGGCACTTTGTTGCACACTGCTAATTCCTATCCCAAGTGTGGGGGATGTGTTGACAGCCTCCATGCAAATGGATGTATAACATTTATTGCTACTAGTACAAATAAGAAAAGGAGTACTTGTGGCACCTTAGAGACTAACCAATTTATTTGAGCATGAGCTTTCGTGAGCTACAGCTCACTTCATCGGATGCATACCGTGGAAACTGCAGAAGACATTATATACACACAGAGACCATGAAACAATACCTCCACCCACCCCACTGTCCTGCTGGTAATAAGTTTGTACCTGCTGGTACAAATAAGTGTCTGATTACATAAGTTTTAAAAACTGGATCTGGGAATGCAAACAAACACATTACTTAAGCCTGTAGTGTGGCTCAGTATGAGTTGCTTGTAAACAGCAGGAAATTGTCAATGAGGAAGCCTTCCGCTGGACATAAAAGGCCTTCCAAAATGTTCTGTGGAAGGACAGCCAGATGAAGCGTTGACAATTGCCTTCTGTCATCAAGATATAAAGAGTGAGTGTGAAAGGGGGAACACTAATAAGTAGCCTGTAACCAAAACACTGGACTTGTGATCAATGAAAATTCTAAAATGTCAGTTTTTTTAACCTTTATTTTAATATTAGAAACTCAAGTTTTGTCTACTCTAGAACAATTCATAAAATGCAAACAGAGTCGAACCAAAAGCTGATTAACTGAGAACAGACAGCACAATTTTAAGATGGAAGTATGGCTAAGAGAATGGATCCTGTACAGCTAATTTTATCTTCTCCAGTTTCTTCCATTACTATACTGTGGCCAGAACGAAGAATTACAAAGCTGCTAGTGGCACTTACCCCCAGATGATTTGAGAATAGAAGCCTTCTTAAACGCCTGAACACAAGCAGTACTGGGAGACTACTGGGTCTTGGCCATAGAGGCTGAAAGCTAGATTTTCATGCCATCTGCCACAATAATCTTTACTCCTTTAGGATCTTACTAATTTTTTTTTTTTAAACAAGAAAGGTGCCACTAACATTGTGTACCTTGTGACAAGCAGAACCACACAACCTTCGTGTGTAAACTTTCTCCCCTTTGCCTGATGTCACCTCTCCATGCCCTTTCTATCTTAGATCCTAAGCTTCTCAGGGTCAGGCACTAGGTCTTTAACCACTCTGTAGAGCAGGGGTTCTCAACAAATTTTATGGTAGCCGCAGAGTGTGGCCACCAACTCTTGCTGGTGGCTGCTCTGACAAACCAGTCTGACTCCCATGGCTCTTCCCTGAGAGCCTGCCCCAGGGAAGGTGGGTCAGGAATTCACCAGCCACCTGTGGAGTTCCAGGCTCCCCAGGCCCCAGCTGGCAGGAGCAGGGGAGCTGCCCAAGGGAGTGCCCTGGTAACTGAACGCTGCAGCTGCCTCCACTGCCAAGAGCCACATCCAGTACCGCACACACCAGCCCCACAGGGCTCCTGAGGCGCTTCCCAGAGCCCCCAAGGAGGCTGAATGGTGCAGGGCACTGATCCCTGTTGGCAGTGCCAGCGCAAACATCAAGGTGGCAGATTTTGCTGCCCTTGGTAACAGCTAGTCAAGAGCAACAGCTGGGTGCTGCAGGCAGGGGCTGCTGCTTTGCTTCCCATCCCTCCCCTCCCCCAAATCTCCACCCATGCTTTGAAGGCTGTCATGGCTGCAAACCAATCTACTGGTGGCTGCTTTTGAGAAACACTGCATGCCATGTGCACCTATGATGTAATATACAAATGTAAATAAATAAAATACTAAGTTAATAAAACAGACTCATCAGCACTCTACAGATCAATCAACTACACAGATTCTTGTAACAGTGCTGTGCACTGTGTCTGCCTGTGCTGTGGCAGTCTGCAAGTGTCTTCCCTTTTCTGTCCACTTGCTGTTCATTTCTACGCTGCATCCTCTTTCTGTACTTTGCCACTGTCGCTGTTCCTTTTTTCTGGTGTATGTGCCTCTCTTCCCCTTTTCTCTAGAAAATCATCACTAAGTAAAGAGAGATCTTACAGGGTGGGTTCGAGTTCTCGTGACTCCTTGAGGATTTCCCATTGAAACAAGTGGAACATGGAGGGTTTTGTTCTCAGGGGCCACTAGACATCGCTCCCTTTCTATGTGGCCTGTACCATCCCTGCCTTTCTGTCTCTTCTAAAAGGTGGCTCTCTTGCCATACCGTCCTTCCCCTTTGTGCAAGTGTGGACCCATATTAGTCTCTGACTCTATTTTTGTTCTGGAAGATGTAAGGAAGGAAAAAAAACACACTTATCTAAGCTTGTTCTAACTCATTTCTCTTCAAGCCCTCAGTAATAATGGTCCACTCTCCAATGGAGAAATGCTGAATGCAGCTCCCGCTGGAGCCAGTCAATGCCAGTACTTGTTTCATTAGGTAAGAGGAGAAGAGATCCTTCCAGCTATGTCCTAAGCATATTTTAAATTGATTAGATTTCAAGTTGATAGTATCCCTTTAACCCAGCAGGTTTTATTATTTTTGGAGAATGTTCTTTAAACCTACCTGTTGGCAAGCAAATAAAACAGGGCCTGTGGCTAATCCAAGTTTGAGATCTGCTGCTGCTGGTTTCCCCAGTTGGTTAGCACATGATGTAAAATCAAGCACATCATCTATTAGCTGGAAGAAGACAAACACAAAAATTTTTTAGCACATTAAAAACAACCAACATTATACAACACATTTTAATTGCTGTGTCTAGTTAAAAAGATTTATGTAGCGAATTACAGCAATCCAGTTTGCTTTCCAATGTAGTTTTGAGAAGTGTGCATTTTAGACTTCCCACTAATTCTGTAAAAGCAACAGAATACACTACCTGAAAAGCTATGCCAACATTTTTTCCATACTGGTATGCAATCTCATGAACTTTTGGATCAGGGCAGCCTAGTATGGAAACCTGAAAGGAAAAAGAAAAGGGACAGCTCTAATTATTCATCTGCAATTCGTTTGTTTTTAGGTGCAACATAATAAGCACAGTGAACATCTGGGAGAGGGGAAGAAGCCACATCTAGAGCATTCTTCCCCATCCGCAATTCCCTGTTTATGCGCACACACAAATATCTAGGCCCATTAGAAAACACAAAACCCAATAGAACTGCAGTATTAAATTCTGGATAGAGATTAACTTTATTATGGTTACAGAGTATACTGTAAGGAGAGGGAATGCAGCAGGAGGAGATGTTACACATGTAGGTTAATTGTCTAATGCAGTTCAGCAACACAGGGCCTGAACATAATTGTTAGGAAGATAGGGCTCAAGTAGGTAGATGGATCTTACAAGCCTCCCAGTAACAGAGACTATGGAGTTGGAAGAGTGGTGCCTAAACTAGGACAGGTGAGAGACGGAAGATTATTTTCATGGGAGATGTTAACTGTCCAGAAATGAACTATCAATAGAGATGTGCTGATAAACTTGAAATTTCCACTGAATTATTGGGGGGGGGGGAGGGTGTTAGTGGCAAAGGGGGCTGGGATGGGAAAGGCACATAATACTAGACCAAATCATCACTGGTTTTGAACAAACCATCAGGAATCTTGAGGTTCAAGAACTGATTGAACTGCAGCCATACTATGGTAATGTGGCTCTTTGTCCATGAGTAGCAGGCAGAAAAAAAAATCCCCTATGTAATCCTTGGGGAAAATACATTAGCATTTTACTTAAGTGCACACAAACGGATGAACTACTCTGAAATGTTCTCCAGCGAACACTTTAACCTCCCTGGTCACTCAATTTCAGACCTAAGAGTCGCAATTCTCCAACAAAAAAACTTCAAAAACAGACTCCAACAAGAAACTACAGAATTCGAATTAATTTGCAAACTGGACACCATTAACTTAGACTTGAACAGAGACTGGGAGTGGATGGGTCATTACACACAGTAAAAACTATTTCCCCATGCTAAATTTTTTCCCCCTACTGTTACTCTCACCTTCTTGTCAACTGTTTGAAATGGGCCATCCTGACTATCACCACAAAAGTTTTTTTTTCCCTCCTGCTGATAACAGCCCACCTTAATTGATCGGTCTCGTTACAGTTGGTATGGCAACACCCATTTTTTAATGTTCTCTTTGTATATATCTTCCTACTGTATTTTCCACTGCGTGCATCCGATGAAGTGGGTTTTAGCTCACGAAAGCTTATGCTCAAATAAATTTGTTAGTCTCTAAGGTGCCACAAGTCCTCCTAGTTATACTAGTGTAACTCTCCATGGAATAACCATAGCAGCATAACTATACTAGTATAACTTGAAAAACTCTCCTATGCAGGCAAGCCCCATGTCACCAGAGTCACAACAGATCTGTTGCAATGTCAATCTTATAGGAATTCCGATAGCTTCCCCACTAAACCTGGATTCAAAATTCTTACTCCTAAATTCAGTCTTCCAAGATAAAGAAGCTAAGGAACCCTTCGTAATAGTTCTTACACTACAATGAGACAACTCATTTTTCTTAAAACTGTATTTCAGAAACATTGTATTTTTTTTAGAACTAGGAACAATTTCCCAGATTTTATAAGCAAGGCTATGATGCCATCTTGCCATTCTGATTTCAAACAGTGTTTATGAACTAGCCCCTCAGAGCTGATGGCTATATATATAATCCCTTGTTATTTACTACTCATAAATTAATACTTCAAATTCCAGTTACTTTGTTGTATGGGAATCTCTTCCACAGAAAGTAGATTATCAAACGGAAGTGACTTTAGTGAATTTTTTTTTAAATGAATGAGGGGATTTATCAGACATTCTGTAATAGTGTCTGATGCACCTGATACAGTAGTTCTATTCGCTCAAACCTGTTACTAGGCTTTACAGTTTATTTTAATGTGCATGCATAGCTTGAGGTGGTTCTGTATCATCAGTGACATTACATTCTTTAATATGTCAAGAGGAGCGAACACAGTTTAGGCTCCAATTCTGCACTGAGTTATGTGCAGTGGACCCCCATGAGAGACACCCAGTGGAAGTTTAAACTTAATTAAATTTGGAATCATTGGCTAGATAGAGACGTACAGATTCTTCCTTTCATTGTACTCCCTATGACAAATCCTTATGGCCACACAGAGCTCTGTTGAGGTCAGTGGGGCTCTTTGTGGGTGCAGGGATATGCATGCACAGATCAGCTTGTAGGATAAAGAGCCAAAGTCTGTAAAAACTGGAGTCCTGCTGATGAAGCGGGAATCTCTGATGCAATTTTTATACTTACTTCAATGAAGAAATATTTTTAAAAAAATCCCTATTTTGAAAGTATCTTATACAGAATGCAAATCTTTACCTGGCTTTGAAATCTAATTATAGCAGGAAAAATAGGCAAGAGAGGGAGAAGCTGCTAAGCTTATTTGGTATCTCAGGTTTCTCATGACAGCTGGGAATTCCATTTGTGCTTCATTGCTGTGAATTCCTGAACGCCTCCACTCCCATACTGTCTTTGAAAAATGCCTTTCAGTAACTCAGGCTACAGTGACTCTCAGGGCCATCTGCCACTATTTACTGAGGCCGGCATGTACTACTCCGGCCGTAGCGTAAGCACACATCTACCATGTAGTTAATACACACTGGAGATTGTGACAGCTTTAGGCCCTTGATAGACTGTTTATTTAGTTACCTCAGTGGCATTTTGGTTCTAATGTAACGTTGCTTTGGAGATGCAGACGATAAACTAGTTCAGTTACAGGAAAAGACCATCCGTATCCTGTTGAGGCACTGTCCCAGGAACACACCAATCGTCCTTCCTTTAGATCAGGGGTCGGCAACCTTTCAGAAGTGGTGTGTCGAGTCTTCATTTATTCACTTTAATTTAAGGTTTCGTGTGCCAGTAATTAACATTTTTTAGAAGGTCTCTCTCTAGAAGTCTATATATTATATAACTAAACTATTGTCGTATGTAAAGTAAACAAGGTTTTCAAAATGTTTAAGAAGCTTCATTTAAAATTAAATTAAAATGCTGATCTTACGCCACCGGCCCGCTTAGGCCGGCAGCAGGCTGAGCGGGGCCTGCGGCCGGGACCCTCGCTGGCAAGGGGCCGGCAGCCAGGACCCCAGACCAGCAATGGGCTGAAAGGCTCAGCCTGCTGCCAATCTGGGGTTCTGTCTGCCAGCTCCTGCCAGCCAGGGTCCCGGCTGCCGGCCCCATTCAGCCCACTGCCGGTCTGGGATCCCGGCCCTGCCCACATAGAGTGGGTACCTACCTTCTCCCTGGTTCTAGCCCATTCTCTTCCTCTCTGCACTCAGCTGAGGGTGGGAGTGCACTGAGCACAGGGCTGGGGGTTGGGGTGCAGGGTCTGGCAAGGAGGTAGAATGAGGGAGGGGCTCAGGGTTGGGTGTGGAGTGCTTTCCTGGGCAGCTCCCATTTGGTGCGGGGGGGGGGGGGGAAGGGGGGGCGAGAGAGAGAGAGAGTGTGTGTATATATATATATATATATATATATATATATATATGGTGGGGTGCAGAAGCTCCCGTTTGGTGCTCAGGGTGGGGGGTGCAAGAGTCAGGGCATGGGGGGGGGTTCACGAGTCAGGGCAGGGGGCATGTGAGGAGGGTGCAGGAGTCAGGGCATGGGGTGTGGGGGGGCTGGGTATGTGTGGGAGTGCTGGAGTCAGGGCTGGCGGTGTGTGTGGGGGATGCCGGGGTTAGGGCTGGGGGTGTGGGGGTGCTCCCAGCCCCCTGCCCAGAGCGGCTCACAGCAGGGGGCTGGAGGGGATATGCCCTGATTCCACCCCCCTTTCCCAAGGCCCATCTCCACCTCTTCTCCGCCTCCTCCCCGGTGCAGCGAGTGCGCTGTGGCTCTGCTTCTCCCCCTCCCTCTCGAAGGCCATCAGCTGATTGGCAGCAGGGAGGGAGAGGAGGAGGGGCAGAAACCCAGCACGCTGGGGGAAGAGGCAGGGGGAACTTGCCTGCTCTGCAGCAGCAGCTGCTGGCAGGACCAAGTTTCTTCACCCTGCCCCCGTGTGTGGGGCGGCTGAGAATAGCGGGCCAAGGCGGACAGGATTTTTAATGGCACGCTGCTGCCTGCCAGGGTTCTGGCCTGGGTTTGGCAGCAAGCTGAGCGGGGCCAGTGGCTGGGACTCAGCAGGCAGCAGCATGCCATTAAAAATCGGCTCGTGTGCCGTCTTTGGCATGTGTGCCATAGGTTGCTGACTCCTGCTCTAGATTCATTCTAACTAAAATCCCATTAGAATTAGTTTTTGCCATTTTTTTCAGCCAATATTTTACCTGATTTATATGAAACTGGAAACAATGAGTGTCTTTTCCTTCCCTTAACACAAGAACTGAATTGGCTCATGCTAGCAGGACTTATCCTAACTGATATTCTTAATCACCAATAATATAGCCTTAGTTTGGCCTTGAGAATGAAGTCATCTTCACTTAAACACTTGGACACTTAAAAGAACCCACTTCCAAGCTACATATAATGATTCTGCTGACCATTCTTCTGGCTACGAAGAGCAGAACTCCTTCTGAACCCATCAGCTCTCCTTAAATAGCCCAAACTGTCCCATGAAAGTATGCTCCAGGCACTTTCTGCCACTCATTCTATCAGTACCATTCTTCCCATCCTTGCTGACCTATGAAGAAAAACTGCAGGAAAGACTAAAAATTGTCATTGTCATAGTGTGCAGAGCTATAATTTTGCCCCCAAGGATAATCCCCCCCCCCCATACTTTTATTTATGAACATGATTTTGCTGCATCCGAAATGCTAAATTTCCAGTGGTGGAAGCCATAATTATGCACAGTAAAAATACAGGAAGGCAACAGTAAAACAAGCTCCCTTTCCTGTCATCTGTACCTCAGCTACACTTTAGATGGATGCCCCTGAATCCCTGGCTTTTGTGCAAACTCTCAGAGAGGCCAATAAGCAAACTGAAACGGTGGAATTTGTAATGAGCATCTATCTAATGGAATGAAAGACCCTGTGAATTCTTTTTTTAGGTTGCCAAAATTGCTATCCAACAGCAACAGCTTTCAGTTACACTGAATATGTGATGAGTCAGAAGCTTGATGTGACTGTCTTTACTCAGGCAAAATTCTCACTGCAGATTTGAGCCTTAGAGAGGAAAGCTCTATCACACATTACTATTCATATGAACCATCCATGTCCTGATCTGTTTCTATAAAAAGAGTTGCCTAAGAAATACATCTGAATCCTTTTTGGCAGATAAAATTCTCTACTTCCAAAATATAAGATCCCACTGAAATTTAGATCCTTGGATACTATTGCATGAAGTTAGTAAAGCAGTTGATAGCATGACCATTTTGAAGGTAGGTGTGGATCTGGTATCAATGATTGGTGGTAGCCTTTTTTCAGGGACCCCAACTTTGTTGCAAGATTAGGTCTAAGTGAAAAATTAAGAGAAATAATGCTTTATCTTTGTTTTGTTGCCAGTGGATATTCCCAATCTGCTTCAGAAACACAAAAGAAACTATCATGAATTTAAGAAGCTTTGGAAATAGATTACTCTTAGTTAGAAATGAAACCATTTCAAGATTTAGGTATTCCCAATGTTGTATGCAAATACGACTGGAGTGTTTTCTGTTTTCCTTGAACTGGTCAGATTTCCAGATTCCTCCGACAGAGTTTTATGGAAAGTATACTGTACTGAGAGTGTTCCAATAAGGTATTACAATATTGGAAATAATGTCCTGTTTTATATAATCCACTTTATTTAGGCAATTTTCAACTGCTCTCTATTGCAGGAATGTACCACTGATTTCAGAATAAAACACTTAACAATACAAATTTGTTAGACTAATTGTTTTTGAACTGCCTCTTATTGCTAAGGTTGTGTTCCAGCTACACTTCCCTTTCTGACAACATTATGGCTCTCTTTGGGAAGGGGATGGAATGGTGGGGGAAGAAGAGAGAAGAGCATTTTTGTCACTTCCTGCATTTTCTAAACTGGTAATAAACATGTTTTTTTGAATAAGAGTTTCTTGTCTGTACAAGTCAATATTCATTTGTTGTGTAACGAAAATAATAGAATTTGGTGGTAAATGTGGAGAGCAGGGTATAGCAGGGTCTGACTGACTGTCAGTTTGTTTGGGACTCAGTCCTTTAATTTATGCTTCTGTCATTTTACAATAATGGAACTAGACATGATTGTTTTAGTCACCCCTAACTCACGCAACTAAAAACACATTCAATTCATAAGACTTAATGAGGACCAGAAGAGAATGTATTTCCTATTTAGCGCAATGTTAAATAGGAAGAACACAAACAGTTTAAATTTTTTGCACTGTTCATGTAGGTCTCTGCATTACAGTTTACTATGCTACACTACAGCAGACAACAGACATGAAAGGAAACTTATATTCAACAAATTATAAGATGACCAGTTCTCGGACACGAATTTTAAAAATAGGCTCAAACTTCTAACATTTTAGAAATCAGCTCAGGAGTCTATAGTGGATCTTACTGTGAACTGAGTGAGGAAAGAGTAAAAAAGTCTGTCTCCGCATGTAAAACAGAAAGGAAAGAATGAAAACCAATAATGGAGGCTGCACAGCTGAATTGAGATAAAAATCTTAACCAAAGATCCATTAGGACTGTGGCAAAATACTAGTTGAAGAATCTAGTTTGGAGCATTTCCAAAGAAAACAACATGTAACTGGGAATTTAGCTGTGAAGCTTACAGTAAGGTATGTTAACTTGAGGAGAGACAGAACGTACATACTGCTTTACAACTGTTTGCAATAAGACTTGCAGTCTTCTTAAAGGTCTTCTCGAGGTAGTGAGTAAATCTCTCATTTTCATTTTCTTTGGAGCCCAACTGAAGGAATTCACCTATAAAGATGCAGGGACAAAGTCTTTATTTTTTAGGTTTATTGTTTAGACAAAGAAGTATAAAGATACAAATAGAAAAAAACCTTACCACGCACCAAATCTTCAATCACCTGACTTAATACCGATATAATAGTAGTGTTTCCAATTCTTGCTAAAGCAACAGAAGCTGCTGAAAGGATAAAATCCCCAGCTAAAACAGCCTGAAAAAAAAACAAAACAAGAGAAGATTTTTGGTTTTGGTTTTGTTTTTTTTAAAAGGTCTCTTCACATAAAAAATACTAGGGACAATCTGACTCCCTGTACATTATCCAGGTCTAGTCATATTACATCATTTTCCGCACAAAGTGTACATGTCTGACTGAAAGCTGGAAAAAGGAAAAAAATAGTTACAGTATTTAAATTTGAACCATTTTGGAGTTCCCATTTTACAGTGATCTCTTTTTTGCTATGTATAGGGTTTTTCCTACTTGCATTATCTGAGTGTGTTTTACCTGCAAGGTAAAGAAATAAGTTTTATTCACTATATACTGTATCGTATGGTTACTGTGCTACTGTTATTGTGTAATGTCAATTAGTTCTAAAGTGTCTTAAAAAACTTGGGAGTGTCACTGATCTCCGTCATCCCCCAGGACTTCCTGAATAATTTTTTTTCAAATGCTTTATGAAGCAGCTTAGTCATCTTACATATTTCACAAGAGAATGATAACAGCAAAACCTTTGCTACCTTAAGCCATATATTTAACATTTTAAAGCCTGAAAATTCTAATGCTAGCATAAAAGCTCTTTTGGCTTGTTATTTCAACAGGGGAAACCAATACATGAGGTGCTTAAAAGGAGGCATATTTTCAAAGCATTTCAACATGATTTTAGCTACTGTATGCAACTGTCATTAAAGTCAATAGGAATCACACAGTAAAAACATCTTCCCACTATACTTTGAAAACGTAGGGTTAGACAGTTTATCCATTTTACCCCCTATATGTAGGAATTCATACCATGTTCACAATTATGTGATCAGCTCAGATTGTACCCCTTTTTCTAAACAGCCCCAGCATCTACCATAGCCACACTCTACTGCCAAGGAGAGAGACACTAAATATTAGCAACATGACAAATACAAATCTCCACTTTACCAGTGCTGTATACAATAACAGAGACTCACCTTTCTCTCCCCCCAGATTTGATTAACAGTCATTTTTCCTCTCCGAGAATTTGCATCATCAATGACATCATCATGAACTAGACTAGCAGTATGGATCATCTCTGCAATTATGGCCACAGAGCGTTGGCTTGCTTGCACCTCCCTAAAATTATAAAAACCCCACACACCTTTAAGTGTCAATCAAGCATACTATGTGCACTGCAATATGCTCATGAAAAATCTCTATGGAAACTAAGAGAAACTATTATTTTTCAACAGCAGTGGTTCTCAAAACATTTTCATGTTCTGAACCTCACACTGACTGCCAACCTTCTCAGCTCTGTATAAACAGACAAGAGAAAAGTCAGATCATTTTAATAGAATGGGTGCAATTGGTTGGTTACATCTCCCCATTTTGTAGCAGTCTGTATATAGGCTTGTTTCTGCAACACTGCAGTTAACGGGAGTTATGCCATTAATTTCAATGAGAGCTGAATCAGGCTCTATACATCTCTGTATATAGGGCTTCAACATCTTATCGCATTGCTTGCGACCCTCACTGCTCCAATATCTGCAAGTCAGGATACAGTTTGGTTCTGTCTTCCTGTGTTTGTGCTACCACCCTTCCCAATTTTGATGTTTCCTGCAAATTTGATTGTGGCTGAATTTACACCAAAGAAACACTTGGACAATGATACTTGAAGGAGCCACAGAATGCAGATAATTGTGAGTTCTGCTAGTCAAAAACATCTGAAAACTTTTAGTATTCCCTGGGCTGGGCTACATTTAGGAAGAGTCATCACTATTTTAAAGTTGATATCCTTCCCTACTGTAACAGTAGCAGATGATTTCAAGATCATGTGAAAGTGTCCTATAGACCATAGTTTGAAAAACCACTGCTCTAAGAAAATTACATTAAATGGTCCTGGTTTTACTGTAGTATCCTTTCTTCTGTTTATGCTATTTAAAGAACAATTCCACCACCACCCTACTCAGGAGGTCTGATAAATGTAGTAAATTTAAATGGCAGGTTCAAGAAAAATAAAAAGGCTGCAAACATGATATATAGCTGAGTGTAGGTCTGGAACTGAAATTTAAGTAAATTTTGCTGATAATCCATGAGCCAGAATAGATACAAGCTTACTCTTCCATAGCAGTGCAGGGCCACCACAGCTAAGTAGAAAAAAACCTAAGACTCTGAATGAACAGAAGGAACAGATTTGTTCTACAATAAGTTGCATTTTTCAGTCCCTTTTTTGACCATATTTCATAAATTTCACTTTTCTCTTCCCATGCAGCACTAGCAAGGTTTGTGTAATACAATGGCATACTTTACATGCAAAACATTCAAGAATCAGTTGAGGTAAAAGTTTGCAGGAGGAAAAGACTTTTCAAAAATATTATTGGCAACTTTTAGACATTAACTTTCTTTCCCCATCCATACTTGTGGGTGAAACATACATACAGTAGAGCCTCACAGTTACGAACTGACCAATCAACCACACACCTCATCTGGAACCGGAAGTACACAATCAGGCATCAGCAGAGACAAAACAAAAACAAAAAAAACCCGCAACTACAGTACTATGTTAAAGGTTAACTACTAAAAAAAATAAAGGGAAAGCAGCATTTTTCTTCTGCATAGTAAAGTTTCAAAGCTGTATTAAGTCAATGTTCAGTTGTAAACTTGACAGAATAACCATAACATTTTGTTTAGAGTTATGAACAATCTCCATTCCCAAGGTGTTAATAACTCTAAGGTTCTACTGTAGGTCTAATTAAGAGCAAAATAACTGCATTAAAGGAATACTATTCACAGAATGTCCAGTTCAAGTGCAATCCTGATTTTTCCAAAGCATGGTCATGACCCCCAGGATTGTACTGTACTCTCTATTTTAGGTTCCGCAGCGTTTCTCAAATGCAGCCACCATGGCTGCATGAGGCCACCAGAGGCTTTTCTTGCGCCCACAGCCTCCTGGGTTGTGACTGGGGGAAGGGGGCAAAGTACCAGCACTTCCCTCTCCCTGTTGCTCCTGGATGCACTGCCTTGGTGTTGGTTGCTGGGGCCACCAGCAAGGGTTGGGTCCTGCCCACCTCTGGAGATACCTGGGGCACAGTGCAGGAGGACCAGGCAGCCGGTGAGTTCCCCACCTTCCCAGAGGCAGTGGGGCTCAGGCTTTGGGCTTGAGCTCTGGGGTCGAAGGCTCTGGCAGAGGGGCTTCAGATGCCATCCCCAGGCTCCAGCTGCGTGGCGGCAGGCCCCAGGTTTTGGATGCAGTGCTTCAGGCTCCAACCCCGGTGCCTCCCCCGATCCACCATTCAAGGCTTAATTTGTCCCCAGGCTTGCCAGAGCTGAGTAAGTCTGCTGTGAAAAGTGATACTTGAATGTTTGTTAATATCACTTTTCATAACAGACTCACTAGTTAGCAATAAATAAATTAAAATGATTTGGACATGTATATATGCATATTTATTTGTTTTTCCTAAAGCTAATTACGTATTTTAGGAAAAAGCATGAGAGCAGCCACCAAAAAATTTGTCCTGAGAACCCCTGGTCTAGAGTGCAGTAATGAGGCACCAGACTACATGATGCCCAAGGACATCTGGATCCAAAGAGAACGCACTCTGGAACATAGCAACAAGGATACCAATCAACTTTGCAGAAGACAGTTTTAAAGGGATGCCTCAACAGCTGGACTGCAGACCCTTTAAAGTCTGCCTTATCTTCACTGTGCTCCACACATGGGAGGTCTGAATTGCAGACTCTCCAAAGCTGGTTGACAACTCACTAACATCTGGAGACATGACAAGCAAGCTTACAAATCTGTATTCTAGATTTGAAAAAGACACAGAACACAGCCTCCAAGGACTGCTGAACTGACTTTCTTGATTCCTTTAAGATTGTGGGTGTCTTCAGAGACTGAGATAATTGGGATTGTATTGCATCATTCATTATATCGGAATATGACCATGAAAACTTATCAGCCAAAGCCACACATTGATTGGCCAATTAAGTCTTTTGGATGATGTCACACCAGCGATTTAACTCCATGGTTCACAGCTGCTTATTTATTTTTTAAAGAGGTGAGGGGAAGTAATAAGAGAACATATATGGGGTTAGCTGGGGTATAGAGGTCACAATGAGGGAGCAGGAAAAGCAACATTTTCAAATCATTCCCTTCCTCAGAAGCGCTAACCTGCTTTTCCGGCAAAAGTCTGAAACCTTAAAAACGAGCCAATCATACAAATTTCCAGCAGAACCAGAATAAATTAAAGAGAAAACATAACAGATCTTGAAATCACTTCAACTCATTATAAAAGGAATTTAAGTCTCGTTGCACATGGTTTAAATACATTTAAATTTAATAATCAGCAATGAAACTGGAAGGTGACATCTTGCCAGTCTGCTGACATAGGTGCCAAGATATTACCCTATTTTTATGCAGAGCACCTCATAGCTTTTAGTGGGGAATTTTGCATGCAAAACAATGGCAGGATATGGTCTGTAGTTTGTGAAAAAAGGAATCATTGTTCAGTATAAGAATAAAAGCTGGACACTTTCATGGTTGTTTTAAGATAGCTCTAATATGCATTAGAAACTTTGTTAGTTCAACACTTTAGTATAAATATTTTTCCATAAAATTATTTTTAGTAAATCATACAACTTACCTTAAAACAACTGTAAAAGTTTCCAGCCTCTTTCATGCATTCAACTGCTCATTGGAATTCCCTGTGTCATAAACTATGTCAGCAGACTGGACTTCCTGCTGGAAAGTAGCAGTAAAATGGCAGCGCTCATTGACAAACCAGAACGATTCAACGGTATGAAGATAGCACAATAGTGACAGACATTTCAAAAGCAAGTTTTGAAAGTTCTGTTTTAAAAGTACAGTTCTTCTCTGAAAAGTGACTTTAAAAATGGCATTCTAGGGTTCATATTTATGGTGTCTCTGATTTCCATATAAAATGTGCCAATTTTACAAGGAACTTAAAAAAATTAGTATTTCTGAAAACTCAATCTGGGCATCAAGCAAGGTGCTTTCAATCTCACACATCAGTAACAGTAATAAAGGTTCTGCAGGCCAAGTTATTCCCTCTGTGATGCTACTGGAAACCCTGATAGGAGCATAGTAAATTTTGTTGATGATGCTCAAGAAATAATAGGAACTTGGTCATTCTCTTTTAGCAGCTTTCCACTCTGCCATGCTAACAGAAGGAAAAAATTTTTTAGTGATTCAGGTCAGCAGATAATGCTGGATACACACAGACTGACTGAGGATGACGGTGCCATTTTTACAAAGTTCTCAGAGTAGAACCACACCACCATTTTATATATTATTTAGTAAATATGTGCAACCTTAACTGCCTTTTTGTGTATGTGCATTATGATAGCTTATAATTACACAATCACATTTTTTTTTTTTTAAGCAGGCCCTCTGCTTTGTTTTGTGCACATACTGGACAGACAATAAGACAGGTTTGTATAGTGAACTGGTGTTGGGACTGCAGTACCCTTGACCTTTTCTACTAGTATGGTGTGCAGTAGACAGAGGCCTGCTGCAAGAGGCAGAATGATGTGGGTAAGGCAATGTTTCTGTATGGAACTCATTATTTACAACTTCACAGAGCTTTGTAACACTCTGCCAGGTAGGTAAGTACTGCTATTCTGATTTTAAGGATGGGGAAAACAGCAATGGGTGGGCTGACACCCAGTCCTTATGCGCTGACCACACCTCTCAGGATAAGCTTTCACTCCCTGCTGGGAATCTGTTGCTGGGGAGGAAGTGTGTACTTTCAGGAGTGTAAACCAGAAGTTGCAAGGGTGCAAGAGGGAGTTGGGGAGGCATGGATTAGGGAGCTGTCAAGGCAGCTACCTGATGCAAACAGCTGAACAATAAGCAATGTACATGATGATTGTGAGGAAGTGAAGATGCTGTCAAGTGATCTTATACTATAACAATGAATGGAGTGTAAGAACCCATATAGATTGGACAGTGACAGAGGCATCAGCTTTGTTTCTCTTGCCCTTTGAGGGGGTCTATCTCCCTACTTTGTTTCTAAGTCTCTTGTGCTCACCCCATTTTTTCCCCCTTTGATATTTCTGTATCTCCTCCTCCTCCTCTTTTATTTCAGTTGCTCTCTGAAGCATGGCTACAGCAGAGGACATGCATATTTCTAGTTACAAGCTATAGGTGGTGTGTCTGGGAAACCAGTAGAGTGCAGAAGCAGAGGTCCAATCAGACAAAGTGATAATTCTCTTTAGTGATAATTCTGTGAGATTCTCCTATTGTGCATAACTCTAGGAGGATGTGTGAAAACACAGGATTCACACAATCCCAATTTAAACCCCTTACCAGGACTCCAGCTCTCACACATAGAGATAAATTTCAACAGTTAAAACAACAGACAAAAAGCTATTGCACAAGGGACCTAAACACTAAGGTTTGTATTTACGGCACTACGATCTTTAAAAGACAGGAAAAATCATACCATCGCTGAACAATTTGCATACTTCATCCACTGATCCTGTAATGAGGACACAAGGGATCCAAAATATTAACTGAGTGTGTAATTTTCCTTGCAGTGGCTTGGATAATGTGAACTTGCTGAAGGAAAAAAAAGAGGCTAATTTACTGAGAATAGTTTGGGGGCCTGTTTTTTTAATTGTAAGAAATATGACCATGCCATCAATCATGCAAGCTGTTCTGTGTGGGTGGATCCCTGCTTCTGCATGGAGCTCCAGTAGGATTCTGCCTGGGCACTGGGGTCCATCCATGCAGAACACATACCAGAATTAGGGCCTAAGATTGTGTAAACTGATGTTCTGCTATTTTAATGGATACAGCGGGATCATTTTCCTTTCTACTGCTATTTACACAGCAAACAAGATTTTAACAGTGGAAAATATGTTGGATGCAGAAGGTTGTACAAGAGTTAGGACTGGCAGTTGGAGAAGAAGAAAATGAAATGCAGTGTCAGTAACACAACCCCTGGAGGCAGAGAGGAGGGCTCAGCTGATGAAAAGCAGAGCAAACTGTCTGAAGAACAGTGCCAGGGAAGGGAAAGATGAAGAACAAAAACCAGTAAAAGGGACCACTGAGAAAGTGGCAAAAAGAGATGAAAAAAATCCACCTGAAAGTGGGAAGTTACTTTTCTGTAAAAATTCTGCTTTTCTGAAGAGATCATCTGACAGGAGTCACAATCCTATATCTTTGTTTCTTTGCACGAGACTAGCTGAACTCTTAGCTCTCAAGAGTTTTTGATCTTTGAGAGGGCAGCAGTAGCATGGTGAAGTATAATCAAGGTACCCTATTAATATTTGTGGGCTCTCTCCCCCTGCCAGATATAATGCTGCCCTCCAACTGTTCCAGTCAATTTCTTTGATTGCACAGAGGGGTGAAGCTCCTAGAAAGAAAAGTAAAGTAAAAATGATCATTAAGATAAGACAAAAAATGCTTCAAAAGGAAAGATAAGAACCATGAGAAAAACATCTCAAATAGGTAAACTCCAAACATGAAGGGGAAGTGGATGGGTGTATGAGACTCACCCATGACGACATTTTCAGAGAAGCAAAATTATAGATGAATAATGTTCCCTTCTCTATAGGTACTATCTGTGCAGGATTCTCACTCTTGGATAGTAAAAAGAAATAACTTGCCAAAAGGAAATGAAAGCACAGCTGTAAAGAGCCGCAACAACAAAGCTAATGACGATGTGAACAGGAAATACATATTTGTGTATACTTATCATATAGTATACAGTGACTCAGAAACCTCTCCCAAGTTCAGCATCAGATTAGGTATATGGCCTGCTAGAAAGACTTCAACACTGGAGAAAAGATCCAGGCAAAACTTGCAACTCATAAGCCAATATCACAAAATAAAACAAACTTCAATTTTTGGTTTGACCTCCCCTAGCCTGGAAACATGTATCAACATGAAAAACAGTATACTGCAGACTTGCATAAACGTACATATATACATTGTGTAAAGTCACCTAGATTTACCTAGAGAGAAAGGGGGATGCAGCAAGGAAGAAGAGAAGAAAGTGAAATCCTGGTATTTCATTCCTTTTCCCCTTCCAAAGCATTTCATTTTTCTCGCTACCCAACATTTCATTTCCAAAACAGACACAAGGGAGGCAGTTACTCAGCCTGTCGGGACACAAACAGCTAGAATATGGTAGGTGACAGACGCCTGAAATATCAAAAATGGTTCAGGAAGCACTGACACTGACTGCATGAAAATCAACAAGCAAAAGGTGCCAGGGACACCAGTCTCCATGCCAGAGCTTTTGCAATGAGAGAACAGGCATCTGCCTCAGCACAAAAAGCACTCCAATATGCCGAGAATCATACTCCTGCTGATATGGGGGAAGGAAATGCCCGAAAACTGGTACAGAGAGTTTAATGTAGGCATCCTGTCTCACCACAGAGGAGCCTGTCCATGTCTAAAGGAGAACACCCCCCCAATCCCTCCATGTTTCTTCAGGACATTGAAGAACGGATGGCAAAGCCCACACCAGATCATCTGAGTTCATCTTCAGATTTATCAACCCAGTTTTAAAAAAAAAAATCAGCACCCACTTTGATAAGAGATTTTTCAGTTGCTCTAGTCTGTGTCAGGAATAGAGCATTAAGAACATTGTATTGCCACCACCAACTGAAGCAAGGGAAAGATTGAAGTTAAACTTATTTTTAAATTAGTAAAAGTGGAGTGGTGACAATAAATCATGTTAAGATGAATATAATGTGCAACTGATTAGAATTATAAGGGTTTAATAATAAAAATAGTTTTGAGCAGTTGCAGCCAGGAATAACAAAGTGGTGATCACAGGGAATCATGTTTGCGTATGTATGTTTGTTTCTTTGTTATTTATATATATAAAGTTGTCATAAGAACTTAACAACAGCATCTTGCCTGTGACTGGCCATCGTATACGGAATATAAGCTATCTCCCCATTGTATAATATTGCAATGTTGGGTACTTTAATGTGTTTGTACCAAGGAAATTTACTTTGCCTTTTTGATATATGCCTTTTGAAAGAATGTATGATGTTTTAGATTTATTGTGTCAAAGTTTATTTTTGTTTTCAAAAGATTGCTGCCTGTCAGTCCTTTGAGCAGAAGGCTGTATCCATGTCCTCCCAAGGGTCAGAGTTAGTCTGTCCTGGGAGTTTTCCAAAGATCAGAGAAAAACCCTGGCAATTCCTCTAGGGCAGGGCACCTCCTTTCACTTACCAAAACCAGACAAATTGAGGATTCAGTTAATGATCTAGGCAGGCCATTGTGGGGGTACTTTAAGTCTGATTTTGGGGGTAACAATCTGGTGTCCCTGGGTAGGCCCATAGCACTATTTGAAGCCTTATGGGAGGTATAGTACCCCCTAGTGGATAGAAGGACGATTGACACCAGGAAGTGAAATTTTTTGTTTTTACTTATTTTAGTAATTTGTTTTTGTAAGCTAGTATTCTGAGCACTGAGGGTGAGCAGCCCCAAGAAAGGGGTTCTGTCCTAAAGAGACAAATACTAGTAAGTATTAGATATTGATGTGTTGAAAGCCATTGTGTTAAGTCAGAATGCTCAGATTATTGCCACCCAGAAAGAGGCCAGTAAGTGGCACAGTGGAAACAAAAACCGTTAGATGGGCAAGCTGCAGTGGAGGCTGTGATCACAAAGATAGAGGAAGAAAATAAGATTAGCCATGCGGTCTGTCAGTGCCAAAAATGTACTCCAGAAAGTGAGCTGCAACTAAGAGAAGGAGTGATAATGGCTATAAAGGGGCCAGAAGGGAAAAACTGGGATAATAAGTTCGCTAAATGGTGCAATAAAGAGGAAAAGATGGGTCTTTGGAGTAACGATTTCTCCGGTTATACTATGAAAGGGATAACCCCAAGAAGCTCCCTCAGAGACTTTGTGCCATGGAACAAATTAGGGTATTGGGCAAGTCCACAGGTACCCTAAATTAGGAGTACAATAGCAAGTTGGTTGGCTAAAATGTCTGATATCTGTGAAACAACAGGAACAGATGTCTCAACCATGGTTGCAAAAAAACTAAGTAACCCTTGTATGTTTAAGTTAGAATCCAAAAGGTTAAAAGATTCCTCAGACCATGTTCAGCAATTGCCCCAACGGCAACTGGAATTTTGTTTTAGAGAGAAGGCTCAGCTTGAGAAGTCCACGCTACAAGAAAAAAAGGTTTAAGGGATGAGCTGCAGATTAAAAAGATGCAAATCACTTGTGATAAGCAATGGCTTAAAATAAGGCGCAAGACTGCTGCTTAAGGAAAACTGTCACAAAGGCAGAAGTAAATGTGGTTCTGAACTCACAGAACCAGCAGAGTCTGGCTAACCATGCATATTGCCAACAGGAAATGACTTGCTTGCAGGAAGAGCTGCAAGCTATACAGGTAGTAAGCAGCACAGCTCAGGGAAGCGGTGTTGTGTTGAGCATTAAGAAAGTTGCGCTCAGAAAATTGGAGGAAAAGAACAGGGTTAGCCCAGTACAAGTTCAAAAAACTTTTCTGAGATAGAATCCTGAGTTGATTCAGGGAGGTACCATCGTGTGTAATGTAACACAATCTGAAGGAACATTAATTTCACAATTTGGTTTAACAATGAAAACAGTAGTAATGTTTCATAACTTAGATGCTGCTTTAGTGTAGGACAAGTTGTAGGTAAAATACAGAAAGGATGCCCACCCCAAGGAAAAAAAACCTAAAGAGGTATCAGTGGTAACCTTTCCAATAATGGTCCATAGGAAAAAGGAGCCAACACTGAAAACAAAATAAAGGGGAAAAATCAAGGAAAGAGGGCAAAAGTAAAAATGTTGCCTCTCATGAAAGGAAGAAAGTTCCTGATGTGGCTAAAAATTTGTTTGGAGAGAAATGTTGCAGAATGAGCCTAGGGATCAGATCCATCGACTACCTACTGAAGAATTGGTTTGGAGATTAGCCAGCCATGAAATAAGTATACCTACAGCTCCCACACACTCCAAAGATCAAGTATAGGGAGGCCAAGCACCCCCCATCTCCCTGGTGTCAGCAAAAGACCATGCTGACTTAGTGACACATTTAATACAGGATATATGGGAAGACCCTACAGTAAATGCGGTATTTAATAAGGGAGCATTTGGACAAAATATGCTAATAGACACAGATGCCACTTTTTCTTTAATTAGCACTAAGAAAAATAACTTGTTTGGATCCCCAGTAGCAATAAAAAGATTGCAAGAATTTAATGAGGCAGCAAGCACCATTTAGCCCCCAATCTGTTTTCAGTTGGAAACAAAATAGGGAATAGGACAATTTGGCCTAATGATCCTAGATGACAATGGTATAATGGGTATAGATATGTTGAGAAACCACCAAATAATAGTAGATTTAGTAAATAAAGTATTGTGTGAAATACCCCAAGGTAATACCTTAGAATCGCCAGTTACAACAGAAGGAGGGCAAGGATTGGGATCAAAAGGTTTTTTTAAATATTAATAGCTATCAGACGAACAGTAGCTTCACATGGGATAACCTCATTCCACGCCATAACTGCTCAGGCAATCTCATGTCTTGCACAACAGTGGGTAGTTGGGACACCCCCAGATGAGTATCAACCTAGGGTGTTAACGGATCAATGAATGCAAGTTGTTAAAATCTATTGCCAAAACACAAACAGGTAGCAATAGCACTTAAGGCAAACATCAACTAAATGGATAAGAAGATCGGACCAATCCTACACCCACAGGAATAGCGAATGGGTGACATGGTCATGTACAGACATGTTAAAGAAAAGGATAATGTGCTTAGTCTAATATGGATGAGACCAGTAAGAATTGTAAACAAGGCCAGTCCTACAGTTTATCACCTAAATATTCTCCAAAGAAAAAAGTACTGAAGTGGTTCCATTCATCTCAATTAAAAATTCTATAAAATAAGTTGAAGCTATTATACTGTTAGTAATTTTAATAATTTGTATTTGATAGGGAGAGAAAGTAAAAGCATAGTAAGATACAGCAGGAGAAAGCATGGTACGAGTTCCTCCCAGAGCTTACAACACAAGATACAGAGGAGTTCGTCAATTCCTTAGCCACGGTTGAAGTGGAATACCCCTATCTGAGAGCAGAGCAACATCCCAATGTAATAGCAACACTATCTGAGGATAACCAGGTGAGACCACTAATAAACATTAGTCTAGGAAAAAATTAGTGTAGGAAGAAAAAATTCAGCAGTTATGCTATTTGGATACATGATCAACATATTCAATATTAAATATTCTGGGGAGTTCCATAGAACTGATCCCATATGTCACACTTGAAACGAAGGCGATTAGAGGAATATATGCGATCGAGAGTGCCGTTCCGTTGAGTATCCCACTAACACTAGACATGGGAAATAGGAGGGTGCAAAATGTTCGATTCAGGCTAATGGAAATAGGGTTTAATGGATTAGGAATAGTAGGGATGGACATTTTGAAGCCAGTCCAATGTTCAGTAGACTTTGTAAATAGGATATTATGGGCAATGGATTAATTAGTTGATTTAAGAAATGTAAATAGTTAAGGTTACATTTAAAATGTTGTTCAATAAAATTGTTATAAATGATACTCACAAGGGAGAAAAGGTGTCTTTCGGGGGGAGGGGAAAAAAGGCAAGATGATTACTTTTTGGTATCAGTAGTTACTGGATTCTGCTATGGTGGTGTGAATTTGGAAGCTGTAAAGCGGACAGCGAAAATCCTGTGGAAAGAACTCAACCAAACTGCTGCCAACAGTAATGTTTATCTTTCCAAACCAGATAGTAAAAATATAGAAAACTCGGTAGTCAAGTTCATAATGGGACCTGTAGGTGATGTAATGATGCAAAATTCACATAAGTGTTTTCTCTCATTCGTCCCCTCCAATAGTTGGGGTATTATAAATCCCCATGATTTCCCCTCACCAGGAGTAACAACGTGTGAGTGGATAGTTAAAGAAAGAACAGGCATAATATTGGGAAAAGCAGTTAAAACTGGACAATGGCAGCGTATCCTAGCAAATGGGTTTGGACTATTTTCACACTCTAGCAGCCTCTTGTAGACCCAAGCAGCCCGAACACCACGCCTGTTATAGCTGCAGCACCAAGAAGTATATTCAGGCAAAAGAAAGGAAGAACAGCATCACAATGGTATGCAAATGATCCATAGGAATGAATAAGGAAGGATGGCGTATAGTCCACCAGATTAAGGTGGTAAATATAAGGGGTGACCATACCTAATGGGGAACCTCACCCAACCTGTGGGATGAAGGAGAGAACATCCAAATTTCTGCAGTTTTAAGTGGACAAAAACGTCAATGGGTATGGACAAAAGAGGGGAAAACATGGGCACATGTAACTGACAATGTCAACAGGGCAGAACATGCCTATTACAAACAGTGGCCCTGGAAAAGATAAACCTATGTTATGGTTTAAAGGGGTCTGCATCAAGGATTAGGTAAATATACCCACATTTTGAGGGGGAATCCCCCATGTGTGTTTATGGCATGGTATGCCCCTAGGTGGCTAAAAGAAGAAAGGGAAACCATACTATTAAGTTAGGCCCATAACAATACCAACATGAACAATGCCTTATTTAATATTATTAATCCACAAGGAGGGTACAAGAGAACAACAATTCATTTCATGGCTCAGCAGAAGGTCATATCAAAGACTCACTTAAGCTTGCAAACACCATGGTATAAATAGATAGATAGAATGAAACAATGGGTGTAAAAAGTCATTATAAGTCAAGTTTTGTTTTCCTATTGGTGTGAAGATAGTAGAAATATAACAAGGAAACATGGAAGTGGAGCATGAAGAATTGTTGGCCTTAAAAAATTTAGTAACGTTTCACCATATTAGGGGTATCTAAACCTGAGCAAGTTAAAATTGGTCCTTGCATAATAAAAATGGATGTTAGAAGGCAATTAACACTAGATCCCACCTACTCAAAGAAAACAGTGGTAGACTTTCCTCATATGAATATCTCATCCACACAACTAGGGTGCGTCAAATACATAGTATCTCTCTTTACAGCAGGGGTGGGCAAACTTTTTGGCCTGAGGGCCACATTGGGGAATAGAAATTGTATGGAGGACCCTGAATTTTCATAAAATTGGGGTGGGGGTGAGGGCTCTGGTTGGGGGTGCAGGCTCTGGAGTGGGGCTGGGGATGAGGAGTTTGTGGTGTAGGAGGGTGCTCTGGGCTGGGACCAAGGGGTTTGGAGGGGGATCAGGGCTGGGGCAGGGATGCGGGAAAGGGGTGCAGGTTCCAGCTGGGGGTGTGAGCTCTGTGGTGGGGCTGAGGATGAGAGGTTTGGGGCGCAGGAGGAAGGGATTTGGAGAGCAGGAGGGGGATCAGGGCTGGGGCAGGGGTGTGGGGAGAGGCTCGGGGTGCGGGGAGAGGCTCGGGGTGCCGGCTCCAAGCGGTGCCTTCCTCAAGCAGTGGCATGTCCCTGCTCTGGGTCCTAGGTGTGGAGCAGCCTGCGACCCTCAGAGCGGGGCCATGCCGTGGCTTCTTAGAGCCATGTGGTGTGGCCCCCGACCCAGCACCCCGGCCGGAGCAGGGATGAGCCGCGTGGTGTGACCCCCGACCCGGCGCCCCGGCCAGAGCTTGCGGGCCAGCTTAAAATGACTTGCAGGCTGGTTGTGGCCCATGGGCCGTAGTTTGCCCACCCTTGCTTTATAGGATGGAAGAGATGGTAAAACTTTGTTTTTTACCAAGAATCCCTACTAAGAAAGTGAAAAGAGATCTGCTAGACATGGCTTGAGGAGGAGCAGGAACAGGTGTCGGAGTACTAAATAGTATAGACGTAGAAGTGCTGGCTAACAAATTAAATGCAGTGGGACAGCACTTAGGAGCTCTATCTAAACCCCTGAAAACATCTCTAAATGAGATAAGTAGTAGTCACCAGAGAATAGCTAGTTTACTCCCTAGATGGGAAAAGCTACAAGAAGCAGATCACTTAGCAGTATTACAAACAGTGGAAGTATTACAGAGCAATGTGTCTATGGCACTAGCTTATACACAAGCACAAACATGGACTAATAATATGGTAAAAGACATTATAAGGGATGGAATGATTTGGGTGCTACTGACATCCTGGCCAAAGGGTGGCTGAAGGACTGGCTAAAACAAAACAAATGATGTGTTGTGATCAGCCCTCTCTCTGTGATCGATCAAGATGATCAAAGAATGAGTGGGATCCTGCCTTCAGAAATAAGAAGTGTAATGTGGAAGCATGCCACTGTTTCTGAGCAAAAGTTGTACCCTTGGTGAAAAACTGTAAATTTTACATATGATGTACAATTAAAACAAATTACCATCCACATAGTAATAATGTCTGATGCTCAAACAGAATGGATATCCCCTATTGTGGCACTGGGACTAAATCTTAACAAGAGCATAATGCAGCCAATGGAACAAAAATTATGGGTTATAAAGCAAATCTCTGTATGGACAACTGTGGAACCTGAAGTTTGTATGGAAAAATGTGGTATTGGATACATTTGTAATCACGATGCTGTGCAACCATACAATATGTTTAAATTCAGAAATGGGAAAGTGTGACTATGAACTAGATCCTTTTTCATTTCATGGATCTGTAGTTGTGTATATAGGGAACAAATGTGTATGTATTAGAAGATGGTGTGAATGGTCTGAAGTTAATCATTTGTTTAATATAACATGTGATTCTCATGAAAACTAATTTCTATATAATATAAATTAATACTATTGGAGTGGCGACAGTAAATCATAATGTTAAGATGTATATAAATGTGTAATGGTTTATAAGGGTTTAATAATTAATAAAGATAATTTTCAGCAGTTACAGCCAGGAATAACAAGGTGGTGGTCACAGGGAAATCACAGCCAGAAAAACTAAAATGATGGTCTTGAAGTGATTTGGCAAATAGCAAACAGGCAGGCTGAGGGGAGATAAAAATCACCCCAAAAACCTGAAGGGCGGGGTCAGTTGAGCATGGCATCAGTTTTCAGTAAGGTCCAGCTTTGATTGACACATAGGGTTGTCAGGCGTCCAGTTTCTGAGCAGAATGAATGGTCGAAAAGGGACCCTGGTGGCTCATATCAGCACAGCAGACCGGGCCATTAAAAGTCCAGTCGGCCGCAGTGGCCGGCTCCATGCAGCTCCCAGAAGCAGCTATTATGTCCCTTTGGCTCCTAGACGCAGGGGCAGCCAGGGGGGCTCTGTGCGCTGCCCCCACCTCAAGTGCCAGCTCCATTTGGCCAGGAACCGCGGCCAATGGGAGCTGCGGGAGCAGCACCAGTGGATGAGAGCAGCGCGCAGAGCTGCCTGGGTACACCTCTGCCTAGGAGCCAGAGGGACATGCTGCATGCTTCTTGAGAGCAGCCTGAAGTAAGCGCAGCCTGGAGCCAGCAGCCCAACCCTAAGCCCCCTCCCGCACCCAAACTCTCTCCCAGATCCTGCATCCCCTCCCACACCCCACCCTCTTGCCCCATCCTGAGCCTCCTCATGCACTCTGAACCCCTCAACCCCAGCCCGGAGCACCCCACACCTTCATCCCCAGCCCCACCCTAGAGCCCGCAGCCCTAGATGGAGCCCTCACCCCCCCAACCCCCTGCCCCCTCTCACACACTGAATCCCTAATTTCTGGCCCCACCCCAGGTCTGCACCCCTCCACCACAGCCTGTACCCCACCCACACCCCATCTCCCCTCCCACACCCAAACCCCCTGCCCCCTCCCACACTCCAAACCCCAAATTCCTGGCCCCACTTAAGAGCCTGCACCCCCAACTCTCATCCCCTCCCGCACCCCAACCCTCTGCCCCAGCCTGGTGAAAATGAGCGAGTAAGCAAGGGTGGGGGAAAGTGGGCAATGGAGGGAAGGGGAGGGATGGAGTGAGTGGGGGTGGGGCCTTCGAGAAGAGGCACAGCAAGGGTGTTTGGTTTTCTGCAATCAGAAGATTGGCAACCCTATTGACAGACGAGTTTAGCAGCTGTGATTGGTTCATAAGAACAGACCAATCTGGGAAGGCATAAGGATGATTGGTGGATGGGTATGCTAATGATGATGATTAAAAAACCAATTAGAACAGGCTAAAAACTATATATAAGGCAGGGAGCTGAAAGGCTTCATTCAGTGTGAGTGGGAGGCACTGGAGCAAGTGAACATTAGGAGAATCATCAAAAGCTGAAAGGTAAGAGCTGAAATCACTGAAGAAAGAAGAACCAAGGCAAAGCAGTTGGAGCAGTGGCAAACAGAGCAGAGGCACAGAAGACTGTGGAGAAGTATGACGACACTCACATAAAGAATAAGAATGTATGAATGTGTATGCCTGAGATAATAAAGCCAGATGTTTGTGGACGTATGTTTGTTATTTTAAGTTGTAATAAGAACTCCCTGTCAGCATCATGCATGTGATTGGCCATCGCATGCAGAATGTAACCACTTAAAGCTATTTCCCATTGTATAATATTGTGGTGTTGGGTACTTTAATGTGTATATGTGCCAAGGAAACTTATTTTGCCTTTTTGATGTATGTCTTTTGAAATAATTTAATGTTTTAGATTTCTTGTATGAAGACAGTGTGTCATATAAAAGCTTATTTTTGTTTGCAAAGATTGCTGCCTGAGTGTCAATTCTTTGAGCAGAAGGCTGTCTCTGTGTCCTCCCAGGGGTCAACACAGTTAATCTGTTCTGGGAGTTTTCCAAAGGTCAGAGGGAAACCCCTGATAAAACCCTGGCGATTCCTCAATAGTAGGACACCCCCTTTCAACTACCAAAAACAGACAAATTGAGGATTAAGTTACTGATATAGGCAGGCCATTTTGGGGGTGCCTTAAGTCTGATTTTGGGGGTAACAACTTCTTCTAGCTGTGACACACCAGTAAGTCTTGTTTCACTGAGTACTGACATGTGAGGGATAGCGGGCCTCACACCTGGACCCACAGCTCCCCAGGCAGCGCTCAGACTGTGGCATCACCCAGTAGCTCATCGGAACCAGTGGAAAAGGGAACTTGCAAAGCTGTAGCTCTCAAAAGGTACCATCCATGAAGCTCCTGATTGGGAGAGATGTGCAGCCTCATCAACTGGCTGGGATGCACTACTTAAGCCAGAAAGAGGCACAGAAAGTTCTTTAAGCCACTAGGAGAATCCTTGGCTGGCTATTACTACAGACCCTGCCTACTTGCCCGATTCCTGAACCGTGCTTTCCTGTCTCTTCCTGCTATCCTTACCGCAGGCACCTGTCTGTTCCTGGTTACCTCCCTTACTCCAGATCCTTTCACCTTCACCCTATCCCTGATGCTGACTCTGGCTTTGACTCCTAACTCTACCTCCCGCTCTAACCTCTGGCTTGGCACCTGACTCTGATTCCATTACACCTGACGACCCATGCACAGTCCCTACAAGCAATAGCTATATTGTACTGCATCAATATTTTGAGTATAGAGGTCCAATGCTCAGATCCACCACCTCTGTTGAGAAGTTTGTGAACATCCCAAGTTACAAACTTTATTTGGGTCCACAGAAAACCTGGATGAACAGTCAGGTGCAGCACTCTGATAAGTTCGGGTGCAGTACGTGCTTTTTAGGGATTTTTTTCCCCATTCCTTTCCCAATTTGAGGACAGCAGCACTGTCCCTAGACAAGACTGCTGTGACACCTAGGAAGGATACAAACATGGCATCTACACCAGTCTACAACCAATGACCATCACTCCCAGGCCACCTGCGTGCAGGATTCTAAGGACATCCAGCAGCATCCTCTCCCTGTCGGCACGCCCCTATCACACAGTACTTGGATTATGAGGTCGCAGAGTCAGTGTTGCATTGCTGAATCACCTGCACTGTGGTTGGATTATAGTGGGAAAGGTGTGCGCAGTTCCATTCCCACTATCTTGTCCATGCAAGCCATGTGCAGTACAGAAATTGCAACAAGCAGCATAAACATGGATTAAGTTCAGCGCGCCTTCTTCTAGCAAATGCTTTGACACTTTACAGTTCCTTCACATTTCCAGTTACTTTGTGAAGGGCAATTAGAAGCTTTATCTCCAAGGGAAAAAAAGGAGGGTGATACACTGGGAGAAGTGCCAGACCAGCCAGAGAAACATGTGCCAAGCACTGAGGTCGTCACCAACCAGGGTGGATAAAATCAGATTTTTTTTTTTTAATTTAAATTGGATTTTTTTGATAAAATGCTTTTTGAGGAAAACACCTATCTAAAGATAGTTTTCATTAAGATACATTATAGCTCAAAGATATCTCACCATGGAATAGGGATTATAAATTCTAATTCTATAGCATGAGACAATATATTCATGTAATGTTTAAGAAAAGTTTTGTAAATGAGTTCCAATAGTTCATGGATTAGGCACCCAATCTTATGGGGTTCCGGGGGTTTCTGTATAGATAAATTTAGGTTAATCTTTCTATGTACCCAATGGGACTCAGTGCTCAGGCTAGAAGATACCATCAGAGATGCTTAGTTTTGCAGTTCTCAAACTGTGGATTTGTGTGTCCAGAAATAACATGCTTGTTAACAGCAAAAAATGTTTTTAAATAAATACTATAGCTCGATAGATGAGAAACAACAGACCTCAACCCTATTGTCCCTCTGCAAATTTGTGTAGACAAAGTCAATCCCTTACCTCTCTCAAAGTGCAAAGTTTCAAAAAGTTCAATGAATAGAAGATTGTTGGGGGCGGAATAGATCTGGAGAAGGAGAAGAAGTCTGGAGATAAATGTGAGAAGCGAGGGACATACACTTGTTTTGTTAAAATATTATACGTTTGTTGTTGAAGAAAAAAATCCAGAATACTTAACGTTGTTGTTTTAGTTAAATAAAACAATTTAAATGTCTGTCTGGTGATGTTCTCCTCCTAATACAGCCTGGCAAGAAAATCCTCCAAATATTAATGATTAACCTGTTGAATTGGAGATAGTTCACCTCCCAATAACTTCATAAATATCTGCTTCCATTACCTTTGGTAAATGAAATAACCAAACAATCATTCATTTTCTGATACAGCTGTAAAACTAATCTGAAAAGTTTTCAAAATAAATCACTGTTTAAAAATGTATAGTGTGTACCTTCTAAAAATGAAACGTACATCTGAGTTGTGAAGAATAAGTATTAAGGTTATAACAACTAACAAGAATGCACTTTTATGTAGAAAACCATGATTAAATCGAGTCTTCCCGACTAGTGATTTAAATCATCATTTAAATCAAATCCACCCTGTCACCAACCCAGATAGGCACTGAACCACAAAACAAAAACAAGCAAGTGGCTTACTAAGAAGTAATGTGCTCAGTAGCCATAAAACTGCCTAACAAATTTAGATGTCAAGGGATGGGAAAATAAAAAACCATGAATGCACCACTGAAGTACACAAAAATGCTTGAACCAAGGGCCTCAGAAATTTAGAATAATCAACTGGACTTGACTAAGGGCTGGGCTGGAACTGACAAATGATATCTAAATGATGCTTCAACCCTCCCTCTTATATCAGCAACAGTTTCTGTCCTTTGCTGAGTACAGACAGGAGGAACTGTCTGGAAAACAGGTGGAGGGCAGCATTTACAACCAGTACGGGTAATGTGAGAGAGCCTGTACAGGGCCTACATCATATTCTACCTCAAGGGCCAAACAACCTAAAGGAATTATGCCAGTTTTGAGCTAATCCTGATTTCTGGGAGTGAGAATCCTGCACAAATGATATCTTTAGAGAAAACAGTTTTTCTCCTAGTTTTGTTTAACCTTGCTGCATAGACTGTATGAAAGGTACTAATTGCTTCCAGGCCTGTCGTGTTTAAATATAAAATACTATTTTCCCTCCCACAATAAACAAGTTCTTATCTATGACAGCAGTTAGTAGCTATAAAGATGCTTATAAATAGAATAGTAAATAGTTTGGGTGAAGTGTAAACTGGGTCACTGGGTGATGTGTGTGGTAATGATCTATTTATGTTACAAGATGTGACTATGACCAAAATCTTCACAAATACTGGAACTGGGGATTCTTTTTCCCTTCCATAGCTACAACAGTACATTTCACAATTCTACTGGAAAAGTGCACCAAAACTATTTATTCAGTTCCAACAATAGAGATCATTGCTTTGTGAGTGTAAAATGTACTTAATGATACAAAATAAAATTGAAGTTTCATGGGTCACCTTATTGTTTTGATGAAGTCACCAGACAAATTTTGTGAAATTTTAACAAATGATAGGTCTGAAAAATCTTACTTAGAGCTTCTATTTGTCCATACCAATATATTTCAAGACCAGGGACTCACCCGGAGTTATTATGGTGAATATTGCACGCCCTTGCCATTAGCACCACAATCATTGGTCGAAAGGCTTTCCCTTTTCCATCAAAGTAATATTCACACATTTCCCTAAGTTCTGCTGTAGATACAAGAAATTCCTGTAAACAGAACAATGTATTAATTTCAAAGATACATAATCAACCTGGATTACAGGTCAGGAACATGCATTCAAATCTTCTAAGCTAGTAGTTTGGTTTTTCTCCCTCCAATTTATGTTGGAATTGGTTTTAAGACTATTTCTCATGATAACTTGGGGGAAAAATGATTAAGAACAGTGAAGTACACTAGATAGTGGAAATAGAGAGTCATTTTTCTGCTTCTATCAGTTATGTAATGATTTCTTCTTCACCTTCATTTTAGATTAAGAGCGGATCTCATGACAGCAATACACGTAGACTATCAAGAGAAATCTTCCGTCAGTTACTATGTTTAGAGCTTTGGTAAATTTTAAAGGGAACCAGATGGTTGCATTTAACCGTTTTCAATGTCAGAATCATTACATTTTCCTAAAGCATTCACCAAAACCTCCTACCTTTTTAATATCCTCATACAGATTCTTTAAGTCTTTCCGACCAAGTTTAAAAGGGTCCTTGTATTTTTCATCAGTAACTGTTTTACTACAGCTGCATGTTCGTGAGGTTGTTGTATGATGAAACCTGGCAACAGTATGATCCAAAAGAATTAAGATTGTTAAAAATGGCTTTTTTCTGACTTTACACAACAGAAACAATTCATGAAGGCTCTTGCCTCCCCAAAAATACTTTCAGCCAGCACAGTAAGGAGTTTAGCACGGCTACATGTCAGGATATGTTACATGTGACACAGATTTTAGAGTGATGTGTAAAATGCAGCATTTGAGAAAATGTGTTCAGTAAACTAGAGGGGATTTTTTTTAGCAATGCCATTTCTGTTTTCCTTTCCTTGACAGCCAATTTGCAGGTGTAGTCAACACTTGCAATTTGGTGCCAACAGAATGACTTTACCATCCTATTTTTTTAATAAAGAAAGTGGTTTCTATTTTGGAGTTGAATATATTCTACATTCTATGCAGCTAGTCACTCTGGCCAACCATGTCTACATCAAATTCAGTCCTACAAGTAGGACAGAGAGGCTGAGCAATACAAAGAGTCAGAGCCTCTTCCTGGATATGCCAGGATCGATAGGGAATGAGCCTAATTTCCTTGAGGATCCCAGAGATTCACTGAATTTGAGGGTTATACCCACACACTAGGTTTCCTCTATTTCAACCTCAGGACCTTACCTGAGCTTTTTTCACTGCTGCAAGTTTTTCAGGATGGGAGAATTTCAGTCTACCTTCATGCCACATCAACAGAAAATGTAATATGACCTATATTAAATTGGTCTTGTACAGACTAGGGTGAATAATCTCATTTTACAGTCTGTTTTAATAACCAAGGCATTAGAGTTTAAAATCCACAACTTCACCTATGCAATCTACCTAATATAATTACTTTACCTACTTGAATTGTTACCTAACAATATGGATCTTCAACTTACCGCAAAAATATACTACGAATTTTTGGAAATGACAAAACTGAACTTCTCCCCAGAAAATAATGCATCTGCAGAAAGAAAAGACTACTTTTACTCTAAAATCAAAACCTTTACATTCAGTGGAACTATATGATCATTAAGAAATACTTGTTCATTAATATTTAGTTGCAGTATTTCCTCGTGTAGATAGAGAGTTGTAAAACCCAGCGCAAAGGCAGTATTGCAATTGTTTCCTTACACATGATGTGGTATGTACATACACATTGCCAGTTAACTACTTACTTGATAAGCTGACTCCTGCACATGGGAATGCGGAACTTACTCACTCCTTCTAGAAAGAACCAGGGAGGAACCTTTTATCTAGTTGATATCTGAAAGCTGTACTAGCAAGACCCAGTCTATACACTCAGGGGAGGCACAGCCTCCTTTCAATGGCTCATTATGTTGCAGGTAGATTTGTGTTGAGCTGCCAAAGGACAAGAGTGGCTGGCATGACCCATGTTGGTATTTCCAGGAACCGCTACACTAATAATAATAATAAAAATAATAAAAAAAGGTGTGCATCCTCTGCTTTCCCCTAAAGAGGTTTTAATTCAGTGTGCCTCCTACCTTAATTCCTTGTGCACAGGGAGTAAGAAAGAATACTGTACCACAGTAGTTCTTAACCTTTACCGCAGCCTGCACCCCTTTGGTTCCCAAAATATGTTCTCGCACCCCTTATCAAAAATCGTTGAAGTAGGTCAGCTCTTTAAACCTACATATATTTTTGTTTATATATTAATCGTTAAAAAATGTATAATGTTAATAAATGCATAGGATTGATTAAACAAAGTACTTACGTGCCTGTGCTTAATTTGTGTTTTCGATGATTTACCTTCGAAAAAACCTGACATATCCTGCCCTCCCAGAAAGGGCATCTCACACCCCCAGGGGGCGTGTGCACCCCAGGCTAAGAACCACTGCTGTACAGGCTCTAAACCCTCACCATCCACCCACCCTTCCTGGAAAAGTTAAAAAATGAAGAAGTCAGGCCTAGTCAAGAAGTGAACATTCAAAACAGCACAGTTCCCGCTAAAGGTCAAAATACCAATGCCACAGGACTCGCTGTGAATCCTGCCCCTCCGTAAGATCTCGCTTCGGGAGGAACAAGGACAATTCACTGGACATTTGCAGATTACAGTTGCAGCAGCTGCCTACTGTGGCATATCCATGATTGCAGTTTCTTTCAGTGGACAACTGGTGTCCCATTTCCTTGTAAGTGCCACAAAATGTCTGATGGGGAAAGGGAAGTTTTGCTCCCCTAGCTCCCCAAATTGCACTTCAGGAGCAGTGCATGTAGCTAATTACTTAAGTGTTTTCCTCAAAACACCCCATGAGAGGCAATGACTATTTGGTGGTTTATATGAGAAACCTGAGGCACTGGAGGCAATTTTTTTTTTTTTTTTTAGTTTTTAACCTCAGGTCACACACACACTAATCAGTCAATACAGGCAGCACTTCTCAGTGCGGGTCAAGCCAACACCATGACCTTGAGAGATGGACCTAAAACACAACCATAATTAAAAAAAACAAAAAACAAAAAAACCCAACCTATTTCATTTTGACTACAAAAAATGTGTAAACTGTATTTTCTTGCTAAACAAACCCAAATTATAGGTGGTAATGAAAACACTGGTTAATTAGCCTAGTTCTCCTAACGCAACCATAGGAAAACCTTTACAGGGTCTTCTTCCCCAACAACAAAACAAGTCCCCACCCTATAAAGACTTTAATTTAGCACGAGTAGTCTTGTTTCAGGGCACAGTAAGGAGGATCAAGGACCAGGGGAAATGAAAATCCCCCATCCCTTTGCAGGGAAAGGAAAGCTGAGAGAAGCTTAATTCAGGCTGTGATTGCAGTGGGACTACTCGGGCTTAAAGTTTAATATGTATGTTTGCAAGACCGGGACCTTTGCATTTGTGTCTAATCTATTAAACTACTTTAAAACAGGGTGGATAAAAATCAATGATTTAAAAAAAAAAAAATCAGACTTTATTTAAATTGGATTTTTTTTGATAAAATGCTTTTTGAGGAAAACACCTGTCTAAAGATAGTTTTAATTAAGATACACTATAGCTCAAAGATACCTCAACATGGAGTAGGGCTTATAAATTCTAATTCTATAGTGTGAGATAATATATTCAAGTAATGTTTAAGAAAAGGGCAACAAAAATTATTAAGGGTATAGAAGGCTTCCGTATGAGGAGAGATTACTAAGACTGGGACTTTTCAGCTTGGAAAAGAGGCGACTAAGGGGGGATATGATATAGGACTATAAAATCACAAGTGGTATAGAGAAAGTAAATAAGGAAGTGTTATTTACTCCTTCTCATAATACAAGAACAAGGGGCCACCAAAATGAAATTAATAGATAGCAGGTTTAAAACAAACACAAGAAAGTATGTTTTCACACAAAGCACTCTCAACCTCTGCAACTCCTTGCCAGAGGGTGTTGTGAAGGCCAATACTATAACAGGGTTCAAAAGGGAGCTAGATAAATTCATTGAAGATAGGTCCATCAATGACTATTAGTCAGGATGGGCAGGAATGGTGTCCCTAGCCTCTGTTTGCCAGAAGCTGGGATTGGGTGACAGGACATGGATCATTTGATGATAACCTGTCCGTTCATTCCCTTTGGGACACCTGCCATTCACCACTGTCGGAGGACAGGATACTGGGCTTGATGGACCTTTGGTCTGACCCAGTATGGCCACTCTTATGTTCTTATGTAAAAGTTTTGTAAACGAGTTTCAATAGTTCATGGATTAGGCACCCAATGTTATGGGTTCCACGGGCTTCTGCATAGATTATTTAGGTTAATCTTTCTATCTACCCAATGGAACTCAGTGCTCAGTTTACAAGATAGCATCAGAGATGCTTAGTTTTGCAGTTCTCAAACTGTGGATTTGCGTCTCCAGAGATAACATGCTTGTTAACAGCAAAAAATGTTTTTAAATAAATACTACAGATAGATGAGAAACAACAGACCTCTGAAAATTGTCCCTCTGCAAATTTGTGTACACAGAGTCAATCCCTTACCTCTCTCTCAAAGTGCAAAGTTTCAAAAAGTTCAATGAATAGAAGATTGTTAGGGGTGGAATAGATCTGGAGAAGGAGAAGAAGTCTGGAGATAAATGTGACAACGGATGGACAGGCAGTAGAAACAAAAGCGAAACTGTTTGAGTAGCATATTACAGAAGTCTTGAGCTCTGAGTGTAGCCTTCATTGATTTGAGATCTACCATGCCATTCTCTCACTAGAAGGGAAAACCTATAATGGCAGCAGGCTGTAAAAGAGACCCAGTTTGGGAATATTTTAATGAAGTTCCTCCACCTGTGGGTAAGAAAAGCATGCGTGCAAAATGCAAACAGAGCAACAAAGAAATGCAAGACCTGGTTGCCAGAATGAAACAACATCATGAGAAGTGTTCCTTCTCAGGAGGAAGCTGAGTTGAAGATGATGAAAGGAACATGTCTGAACATGCAGGATCTTCAGGTTGGTAACAACCAACAAGAATACACTTCTATGTAGAAATCCACAATTAAATCGAGTCTTCCTGACTAGTGATTTAAATCAATTTGATTTAAATCAAGTCCACCCTGCTTTAAAAACAACCAGTCTAGTTTTATATTAATTGTAGATGTAAGAAATACATTCCACTTATTCTGAACACCAGAAAACATTACTTTTTACAGTTTTCTTCTGCATTTGCACCTCCTTACCTTGAACTCGTGTAAATTGAGGTAGACCAATTTAGTTAAAGGGATCAACAGTGTCTTGAGGTATGTCTACACTTACGACTGCATGTAGAGTACAAGACACTGCACGCCCAGCTAGCACGGGTATAAATAGCACCGTAGCTGGTGAGGCACCACTAAAGTGACTAGAATGCAGACATACCTAGAGTGTGTGTTTGTATACACACACACCCCATGTTAGTGTTTCCCAAACTTGGGAAGCCACTTGTTCTGGGGAAGCCGCTTGTTCTGGGGAAGCCCTTGGCAGGCTGGGCCAGTTTGTTTATCTGCCGCGTCTGATCGCAGCTCCACTGACCACGGTTCGCCGCTGCAGGCCAATGGGGGCTGCGGGAAACGGCGGCTGGTACGTCCCTCGGCCCACGCCGCTTCCCACAGCCCCCATTGTGGGTACAATAGAAGCTGTCACATGACTGACTGGCCAGCATTCTCCCAGAAAAGGTGAGGGCTTGAGATTATGTTCTATAAATGTGTTTCACAAACAGCATATTTCTGCTCATGTTCACATGTGTCTTTCACTGACTGCAAACTGCCCACCACCCTGGTACACCAGCCCTCACATACCAACCCCCCATCTGAACATCCCTGTTCTCTGTACCATATAAAACATATTAAAATACTTCTTTCCCCTGCTGAATCCCACAGACATACCATGCATGTGCCCTGCACTCCACATGTTCCTCCCTCCTTACCTTGCACCTCATGCCCCCCAGCCTACTAGCCCAGTACCCCTTATACCCCATCAGCCCCATACCTGGTGCTCCTTACACACCATACCGCACCCACAGCCTTTAGTTCAGTGTCCCCCGCACCCCTTAACCCAGTGCCCCCCGCACCCCCCCATGCCCCCTAACCCAGTGCCCCCCGCACCCCCCATACCCCCTAACCCAGTGCCCCCCGCACCCCCCCATGCTCCCTAACCCAGTGCCCCCGCACCCCCCCATGCTCCCTAACCCAGTGCCCCCCGCACCCCCCCATGCCCCCTAACCCAGTGCCCCCCGCACCCATCGCCCTCTACACACTCCTTAGCCCGGCGCCCCGCGCCCCACCCCGCGGTTCCCATTCATTCCGGTGACCTCTAGTTGCCCGCAGCGCCGCTCGCTCACCTCGGCTCTCCCCGCAGCCCGCCCCGCGCAGGGCCCGCAGCCGAGTCGCGGCCCTGCGGCCTCCAGCAAGCTCCGGAGGGAGCCGAGCGCGGGCGCCCGGGAGAAGCAGCAGCAGCGCCGCCACCACCACCACAGGGCCATGGCGTCTCCCAGCGCCGCCGCCACCCGCTGCGCCTCCCGGCCCCGCCGCGACCCGGAAACGCTGCTCAGCCGCCCTTTCCCCCGCGGGCCAGGTCCGGGCAGGGCGCGGCCGGGCGGGGCGGAGCCGCCTTCGGGGCGGGGTGGCGCCGTGGCGGGGATACTGCGCGTGCCAGCGGGGCGTGGGGAGGGTGAGGAGCAGGGGCAGCCAGGCCCCATCCACAGCCCTACGGGGAGCCGCCCACCCCTGCGTCCTCGGCCCCTGCAGCCAAGCGGGTCCCCGGAAGAAGATACCGCCCAGCGCGGGATAGCCACCCCCCTCCCTGCCGCCCGGAGCGGGCCACGGACCAGGGAGACGCTCCCCGGCAGGGGCAGGCAGATGCCAAGTACTTCCGTGGCGTGACAGGGCGTAGCCGTGCCGCCAAAGCGGACGCCGGTTTTGGCTAGGCTGGTCCTGGGGCCGGGCTTGTGCCTGCTGCCGTCCCGTCTGGGGGGCGCCTTGCCCCCTGGGCTGTGGCTGGGTCACACGCGCTCCGCGGGGGCCCTGTCTCCGCTGGCGCGTTGCCTGTTTTCTGAACTGAGCCTCTAGACTGTGCTGGGTCAGGCCGCTGAGCCCGGTGGGATGGTCAGGCCGTCACGTTTTTAAAATGTTGGTTTTTTTTTTTTTAAAACCTTCTCCAGACCAGGCCATTTCCCGGCACAACCAAGTCACCTGGAAACCATTTTTGTGCAGTTCTGGAAAACGGTTTCAGAACAATAGGCAAATTGCCACTGTAGAATAGATGGGGCTAGAGAGATGAGGAGGGAGAGAAAGTGAGGGAAGAAAATATCTCTAGTTTATAAATTAAATATATTAGAAGGGACCACTGTAATCCTCTAGTCTGACCTTAATGAGCTTTTTCCCTGCCTGAAGGATCTTTCCTGCAGAAGAAGAGCTTTGGTCCCCATTACTACTGTTTTGACTCCTGGGTCTGTACTGACTGGCAATCTTTAAAGCAAAGCTCCAGTGTCAGCATGTCCGGGTGCCATGGAGTCGCCCAGTTGCTCACCTGGGTGGTGCTGATCTGTCAGGCTGGATGCTGCCTCCTGGATTCCATAGGTGCAGCAGGGAGTTTCAGGGGAATTCCTGTCAGCAATAAATCAAACCTTGACCAAGGTTATTGTGAAAGAAAAAGAAAAACAAATAGTCTTAGTATGTGGAGCCTTTCTTCAGAAAGCCTCATAGGTACATTTTATATTGCACAACTATTTTTGTTTGCTGGACTGTGATGTTTGTTAAAATGCTTATTAAATTTGCCTGCAGCTTTATTTGGAAAGAACTGGATTTGGTGGTTAGGGAGAGACAGCGTCAAGCTCATGTACTACTTTTAAAATTACAACCAACATTGACCACAGCAAACTATTTAGTCTTTTTATCCTTGTATTAGAGATCTGTAGCTGTGTTAAACAGTACCACTTATCCAGTAATGGGCCAGGGCTGTCCCAGTTGTGTATTAATGCAAAATTGGTTGTGTCTACAGGATTGCATGCAATAATATTTTGTAACATTGAACTGCAGGGGTAACCTACTCAGATACTAAAATTGTATGTGGTTATAAAAACACACAACAAAAGTGCACTCTTGGACAACCCAAAACAGATTTTTCAGTGGCGGTATTTGAATACCACTTATAGCAACAAATTTCAAGAGTTATAAATATTTTATTAACAATCACTATATTTTTTGTGAAAATGTCTATTAGGAAATTTAACACAGGTACATTTAGCAAAGGATTGTTAAATTACAGTCGCAAAAATCCATGGAAAATGTAAGATTACTTTTAATACTAGGTTTCAGAGTAGCAGCTGTGTTAGTCTGTATTCGCAAAAAGAAAAGGAGTACTTGTGGCACCTTAGAGACTAACCAATTTATTTGAGCATAAGCTTTCGTGAGGTACAGCTCACTTCATCGGGTGCATGAAGTGAGCTGTAGCTCACGAAAGCTTATGCCCAAATAAATTGGTTAGTCTCTAAGTTGCCACAAGTACTCCTTTTTAATACTAGTTTGCTGTCATAAAACATGCTATTTTTGCACTCCTGTCTCTAGCCAGGATGGGAAGTAGCCCTAAGGGAATATTTGAATTTGGAGTGGACAGGCTATGCTGCAGCAAGAGCCACAGACTGTGGGCCCTGCGAAGGCTGCTTTGCACTACACAAAGCAGACTTAAAGTTGGCTAACTGGCTACCTGGGGATCACTCTTGCACAGGGGAGTCTCCAGATCAGTATTCTGGCTGTGTGTCCCCTATGCTTATGGCTGCAATTGTGTTGCTTTCTTGCATAGGGGACTTTGATTGTGGGGGAAAGAGGGTGTGGCTGCTCTTGGGGAATTCCTGGCAGTTGAAATCGCCTTTTAGGAATGTCTACACAGCAAAGAAAAACTCGTGGCTGGCCCATAATGGCCCACTCAAGCTTGTGGGGCTCAGGCTATGGGGTTGCTTACTGCTGTATAGCTTTGCAGGCTCATGCTTGAGCCTAAGATCTAGGACCCTGCAGGATGGAAGGATCCCAGAGGTTGGGCTGCAGCCCAATCCTAGGGGTGTACACAGCAATACAGAAGCCACGCAGCCAGAGCCCCACGAGCCCAAGTCAGCTGGCAAGGGCCAGCAATGGGTTTTTCTTTGCTGTGTAGACATACCCTTAGTGGCCATTACGACTGTGTGCAATTTGTAGCAGCCCTGAGGCTGTTCTAAACTGCATGGGAGGTGGGGGGGAATTGACCACAGTTGACCTTAGATTTGTTTTGGAGGGCATAAGTAGTATAAACTACTTAAATCTGCTTTAAACTGTAGACAGATGAGGATCCAGCCTTTACTGTCTAAAACATGATACATTTTTGTCTCCTGTGTTTTCTATTTTTATTTTGCCTTTAGGGAAAATAATATATCTATAATAATGTGGTTAATTCATAACATTTTTTTAAAAGGTTCATTGGATTTTCTTACAGATATGCTGCCTGTTGATACTATTCCAGAAAACTCAATTCGTAAAGTACGAGACTGCATTTTTTCTGTAGCTTACCCTACTCCTTTTATATCCAGAGTTCTTCTTGTAGCAGTTTCAAAGGTTAGATTTATTTATTTCCTAGAATATAGTGTTCCTGTTTTATTAATATGTATCTTTAAAATTAATAGAAAATTTTGAACACAAAATATACTATGGGTTTCAGAGTAGCAGCCGTGTTAGTCTGTATTCGCAAAAAGAAAAGGAGTACTTGTGGCACCTTAGAGACTAACCAATTTATTTGAGCATAAGCTTTGTATATCATGCACCTTCATTTTAGTGGTGTCTCTTATTAACTCAAAGAATAGCGTGAACAAAATCTCCCTGCCATCAGAACTTTGGTAACGTTTAAATTTGTGTGTGTGGTTTTTGGAGGGGGGTGGGGGGCTGAGAGAACCTGGATTTGTGCTGGAAATGGCCCACCTTGATTATCATACACATTTTAAAGAGAGTGGTCACTTTGGATGGGCTATTACCATCAGGAGAGTGAGTTTGGGGCGGGGGGGGGGCGGAGGGTGAGAAAACCTGGATTTGTGCTGGAAATGGCCCAACTTGATGATCACTTTAGATAAGCTATTACCAGCAGGAGAGTGGGGTGGGAGGAGGTATTGTTTTATGGTCTCTGTGTATATGTCTTCTGCAGTTTCCACGGTATGCATCCGATGAAGTGAGCTGTAGCTCACGAAAGCTCATGCTCAAATAAATTGGTTAGTCTCTAAGGTGCCACAAGTACTCCTTTTCTTTTTGCGAATACAGACTAACACGGCTGTTACTCTGAAATCTAAATAATTTCTGTTTTTTCAGGATGTTCTGGAAGGCATTTTGGACCTTGATGTATCTGTCAAACAAACAGACGATTTTCTCCAGCTTGTCAGTGGTGGGAAAGTGGTTTTAGGGTCTATTCCTCTGGCCCATAGGTATGGAGGCCATCAGGTAACAATAATACCTGTTCTGCACATGATAATATGCATTTATGTGCTGGCATTTACCATTTGAATTATGTCTTGAGAATCTGTAAAAATGCTCAGTGCTCGTTGAGGGCTAGATTGTAATTTTACATTCTGTCTTGTGTAAGGGGCAACGGGCAGAAAAGGGAGTGAATTGTAAATCTTGGTTACAGTTTCCTCCTGTGAGTAAACCCATTAACTTCAGTAAATCTTCATCAGTAAGCAAACAGTAAGCATGTGCAGGATTATGTTGAAACATGTTTGGGGGATCAATCCCTTAATAATTACTTGAGCAACTGTAGCATTATTTGTATCATATAGGTCATGTTAGGATGTTTGTTAATGATGTCCTAACATGTAAATGATAGCAAGAAGAAAATGACTTAATTTTTAAAATTTCTGTTCTTGTTAGTTTGGTAGTTGGGCAGGTCAGCTGGGTGATGGAAGAGCCCACTTGATTGGTGTGTACACAAACAGGTACAGCGTGCTTTATTTTAAAATGATCATATAGCATTTTATGTAATATTTGGTTGACATGTGGATATCCCAGTACGTATCATAAATACTAGTGTTGTTTATGTAGGTATGGTGAAAGATGGGAATTACAGTTGAAAGGTTCAGGAAAGACTCCATATTCAAGGTACAGTACAGTTAATTCACACAGACAGAAGTTTGATGTTTTCTCTACATATTTGAAAACAGAAGACAAAATACTCCCAATCCATTTGTTCTCTGTAGAAATGGTGATGGAAGAGCTGTGCTTCACTCCTCTGTGCGAGAATTTTTGTGCAGTGAGGCCATGCACTACCTTGGAATTCCTACAAGCAGAGCAGCTAGGTATTACCCATCTTTTCTCTTTTGCAACATTCATGTTTATGGAAACTATGAAGTTGAGTTTTGGGATTGGGCTTTTTTGGCTTGAGCTGTGAATCAGTGAAAGTGGAGTAGCTAATCTCTTAGAGATTTTTTCTAAATGCAGAGTTACAGCTAGTGCCAAAATATACCCCTCCATTTTTTGAGATTGGTAAAACTTCTTAATGATGCTAGATTTGAGAATTTTCATTACGAATTGATTCACTTTTGTCTCTGAAGTGATTTGCAAATACATTTTTGCTGATGGTACTGTTTGCTATAACTTTTCTCTGTTTTGGAGTGAACAGCTGTGAATGGATGCAAGGGAAGGTGAGAGACGGTTGTGTTTTAAAGGGACACGGTCAACTTGAAATCTACTCAGCTCTCAAAAATGAGTTAAAATTAATTTAAGAAACAACACCTGCCACTAACTTCCCTTTCCATTGTCTGGTATTACAATCACAATTTCTATTTTAAATGTTTTTTTTTTTTTTTAAACTCTCACCTGTTGCTATATGGAACACCTGCACAAGGAGCAGTGTGAACTAACTGACTCAGATCCTGATCCTATAAGTAATATGCTCATACTTTATGTATATGAGTAGTCAGTGGGACTACTCACGGATAAAATAAGCACCTGTGTAAGTCTTTGCAGGATCAGAGCCTAAATCACTACACATGAAAAAAGGTGAAAATGACAATCTGCAAGTATTATCATATACACAAAGTAAACAAATGGCAAAAATAGAGAACTGTTTTGTCTTTCAGAACTTTCAATTGCAATAACCTTAGGGTGTTTCTTTTAACATAGATAGAAAAACTATTTTAAGCTAGAAATATGCATTTTAGGTTGATGGTGCCCCTTTCAGGTGATCTGATACTTTTCTTAATTATTACAGGATTTTTAAAACTTATGTTGAATATAATTCACTGCACAAAATCTGAGATAAAAGCAACAACCAAGTACACTTGTCATTAGTGTCCTCCAGGATAAAAAAAAAAACCCACAAGTGGTCATATTAAAAAAAAAAAATTAAAAATCAAATCTGCTTGAGATATAGAAACTTTAATAAGCACATTTATCTATTTTCTTTCTTAGAATTCTGTAAATCAAAAACTTTCAAGATGTCTGGTTAAAATTGTGACATTTATTTTGTGTTCCACGTGAGTTGGTCATGTCTGGGGGCTCATGTGTTTCAGAGTCCACAGAAAGTAAACATTCTGCTGCAAATGCATTGTACTCAGCTGTCACGATGCAAACTCTTGTGGTTTCTGTGGTTGCAGAGTGCCTGCAAATCTCTCTAGCATTAGTTTTAACACAGGTTTCAGAGTAGCAGCCCTGTTAGTCTGTATCCACAAAAAGAACAGGAGTACTTGTGACACCTTCGAGACTAACAAATTTATTTGAGCATAAGCTTTCGTGGGCTACAGCCTACTTCATCGATGCATAGAATGGAACATATAGTAAGAAGATAGAGAGAGAGAACATGAAAAAGTGGAGTAAGAGGCTAATTAATTAAGATGAGCTATTATCAGAAGGAGAAAAAAGCTTTTGTAGTGATAATAAAGATGGCCCATTTAGACAGTTGACAAGAAGGTGTGAGGATACTTAACATGGGGAAATAGATTCAATATGTGTAATGACTCAGCCACTCCCAGTCTCTGTTCAAGCCCAAGTTCATGGTATCTAGTTTGCATATTAATTCAAGCTCAGCAGTTTCTCGTTGGAGTCTGTTTTTGAAACTTTTCTGTTGCAAAATTGCCACCTTTAAATCTGTTACTGAGTGTTACTAAATGGCCCACCTTGATCATCACTACAAAAGGTTTTTTTCCTCTCCTGCTGGTAATAGCTCACCTTACCTGATCACTCTCATTACAGTGTGTAGGGTAACACCCATTGTTTCATGTTCTCTGTGTATATAAAATCTCCCCGCTGTATATTCTACTGCATGCATTTGATGAAGTGAGCTGTAGCTCACAAAAGCTTATGCTCAAATAAATTTGTTGTTCTCTAAGGTGCCACAAGTACGCCTGTTAGTTTTAACACATTTGCTCTGCTGGAGTGCAATGTTTGTAAATAACGTGTTGGAAGATCTGTTCACTCATTTCAACAAAAGGTCCCAAAGTGTCAGTAATTGATGCAAAACCACAAATCTGTGTGGACATCAGTGTGAGAGCTTATGGCAAGGTTATGTCCTTCCTGTACTGTTGTCTTGACAAATTGTTCACTTCAGAGATACTATCAAACATTATTCCTTAACTGTGTGCTAATTCTGCCGTGTACAAAATATTCCTTAGCCCACTATACTTGGCAAGTTGGTAAAGTGTCACTGTATAAGGCTGTTCTGTTGACTCTTTCCACCAGACCTGTTTTATAAAGTTTTCACTGAAGAAACCCAGTTGATACCCATATTCGTCCCAATGGGGAACTGTTGTGTCTCAACAATTTTAATCCATTTACAAAGTTCTTGCTGAGTCTTGGCAGAAATGTGGGAAAGGGCCATATAACTCAGCCAAGAAGAGCATCCTACAGGTGGGTTCATGCCATTAACTTCATGTGCTGTGTTTCCAACTGGAAGTTGCAGCCTACATCTGCAGCGGTGCCAGATGAAGAAAATATCTTTATCTGGCACCACTGCAGTCATAGACTGGGGCTTCTAATTGGGAAAACAACACATGAAGTTAGTGGGGTGAACCCATCTGTAAGGTGACCTTTATTTTTAATAAGGATTCAGGGTGAAATTCACCTTACCTATATACAGCCTGGATATTCAGAATGTAGGGCAGCGCGTATAAGAGGCCAGAGGAGGCTAAGCCTCTGCAAAAAAGGCTGGCCATGCAGGGGGGAAATGACACGGATGTGGTGCGAGTCACCCCTCCGTAGGCGTGCTTGCCCACTGCTATCTTTGAAGCGCCGAAAGTGAAGCTCCTTAGAAAGGGGCGGGACTGTGCTCCGCTCATCCCCACTCTGCCTCTTTCCCTGAGGCCCCTCCCTCGCTCCGCCTCTTCTCACACCCACTCTGCCTCTTCCCCCAAGGCCTCCCCTGTTCGCTGCTCAATCCTGTCACTCCCTCCCCCCCATCTCTCACCGAAGGCAGGAAAAAGTAATGGGGCCATGGTCCCCCTGTTCTGGGAAGGAGGCAAGTGGAGAGAAGCGAGCGGCTGATGGGCCTGGCCTTGGGGGAGGAGGCAGAGAGGAGCAGGCGTGGGTGGGGACCTCTGGGTAGAGGGCAGAGAGGAGCAAAGTGCAGGCTCTGGGCTGGGGGTGCACATTCTGGGAGGGAGTTTGGGTGTAGGCTCTGGGTTGGGGAAAGGGGTGGAGGTGCAGGAGGTGCAGGCTCTGGGCTGGGGAGGTGGGGATGCAGGAGGGGTTGAGGGGTACAGGCTCTGGGACAGAGTCTGGGTGCAGGCTCTGGGAGGGAGTTTGGGGGTAGGAGGGGGTGTGTGGGAAAGGGGTGGGGGTGCAGGCTCTGGGGGGGGGGGGGGGTTGCGGTGCTTACCTGGGGCTCCTGGCCAGGGGGCCTCCGCGCTGCTATTCCTAGGCACTGCCCCTGCAGCTTTCTATTGGCCGCAGGGCGCTTGGCGCAGGAGCAGCGGGCGTAGACACAGATCCACCCTGCCCAGGGGCCGCAGGGAGGGGCCATTAGCCATGTGGAGTGAGCGGGCAGGAAGCCGTCAGCTCCGCTGCACTGACAGCGGTGGGTGGGTGGGGGCCCCGGTCCACTGTAAATCGCTCAGGGGATGTGCGGAGGGGAGAGCCCAGGGGTGGAAGCTGGGGCTTAGGGAGAGACCCGGTCTCAAACATTGCTGGAGTTGGGCCCTGGGCCAGGAATATTCCTGGTGCCCAGGCACCATGGACCCATATAACTCGCCAACTATGATTGTTATTTATTTTACAACAGTATCAGTCAATAATCAAAATCCCAAATTACAGCACAAATTAAAAAAGACAGTCCTTGCCCCAGAGCTGACAATTTAAGATTATGACAAGATGGCACAGATGAAAGAAACAGGCAAAGGATGGGTTGTGGGGTTGGAGGATAAGGTAAAGGTGAAACAAACACATTTTGCTAATAAGCTGTAACCTCATCTTGTCACCTGCCTATATTCTTTGTAAAGACTCAATCATACCAGCACACCAATTATTCATCTTTTCTTTCTTCTTTAAAATGAAATAGAATTGTAAAATGTGACTTGCATTTGGGTATAAAATATTTCTGCTCAGACATCTTTCACGGCTTTTTCTCTTCTCTTACAGCTTAGTTGTAAGTAATGATGATGTGTGGAGAGACCAGTTTTACAATGGAAGTGTTAAGAAAGAAAGAGGTAATCAGTGCATTTAAAATATTCTTCAGTGATTTTTGACATTGTGTAGTTGGAAAGTGCACTATATTTTTGAATGAAAATATGCACCAAATCATCTCATTTCCAGAGAGTCCTTATTTAGATACTATACTTCCTCCTGAGGAAATCATTCCCCAAATGTTTCTTAATTTAAAATTCCTGTGGTCAAGGCTGCTGTAGGTGTGACATACCTGATGTGTGTGTCTCTTCTCTTTCAAAATTTGATCACAACAGCCACAACAAAAGAGGTAAAGGGTGAATTTTGATGGAGTTCCCCTCCATCAGTTTCTTCTTTTTGGGAACCTGAAATATGGTAACCCTAGTCTTAACTTAATTATTGCTACAAAATACTTGTTCTCTAACTGAGGTAGGGAGAGGGCAGAAAAGATGTTAAAGGGAGAAGCTGAAATTGCTTATGATTTTTATACCAAATAAAAGTGGATGTGTTGGAGGAAAAGGGTGAGGGGGCAGGGCAGCGCAGGAATGGAAGGAGAAGCAAGAGGGTTGTCTTCCCCTAGAAAAGGTTTCGAAGAGGTATGCAACTTGCAATATATTAATGGAAAAATCTGGATATAGCAATGCCCAAAGAAGACTTTTCTCTTTTCCCCTTTTATTCTTTTAGTATGTTTGTCTTATTTCTCTGCTTTAAGTTAGTTCATTAGGGCCCTCCATAACAGTCCTGCTACATTCCTCTGTCTGAATTAGCTTGTGTGACCAGTGATGCTATTTCTAACTGGATTGCTTTTCTTGAACCTTTAATTTGTGTGTGTCTAGGCTTAAATTTTCAAAAGTGAATAGGTACCCAAAACCACTAATCACTTTTGAAATTTAGGCCCTTCACTCCCTCTGTTTCATTTCTTTTGCCTCTTCCATTTTCCTCTTCATTGTTTCTTACTTGTTTTTCCCTTTTTCTTCTTGGAATTAAATGCACAATTTTCCATATCATATAAGCTCCTGTTCCTTTTTAAATGGGTTTATGTGTGTCAGTCATTTTCAAGCAAATTAAACAGTGTAAAAATATTTGTATGGGAATTTAATGATGTACACACACTCATATTTGGTTTTTAGTTTTATTTATATATATATATATATATATATATATATATAACATGCATGTGTATGTTTGTGTGTATGTGCGTGCATGTGTATCAGCAAGCTATTTAAATTTAACGTATATGTTTATGTTTAAGGTGCAGTAGTCCTACGTGTTGCCAAATCATGGTTTCGTATAGGTTCCTTGGAAATTTTAGCTCATTCTGGGGAACTGGACTTGCAAAGGTTAGAATGAAATCTTCATAGTAATTATATTAATTCTAATATAAATAAAACCTATTCAAACATGTATGTCCAGTAGTAATTTGGGAAGATCACTTATTGGACTGATTCACCTGATTTTGCTATTTACTTATAAGGAAAGAAATACTATTTAATAAAGATTCAAATGCCAGATATTCATGGTAAGGGCTGCATTTAGTTGTTTGGACTTGACCTTGCAAAAATGTTCGCACGGGCTTAAATTTACACACGAGTAGTCCCATTAACTAAGCAATTGTATACATTTTTGTAGGATGGGGGCTTCAGTTTGTAAAAGTTTTCATAGGGGCCTGTGTGTGCTACTGTTATATAAATATGAAATATAACAATAACAGAAGTATGTTCTGCAATATGTATTTTCCAGAAGTATGCAGGATTAAAAAGGGAATAATGTATGTGGGTAACAAACAATGGCAGAACTATTATAGGCTTTTTAACAATACTATAGTTTTCTGATCGTTAAAATATGTTGTCCCTTAAGCAGTTTTGTTGCTCAGTTTGAGAGAGCTGTTTTGTGATTTTTATTCAAGTAAGATTCCTTGGAATTTCCTCCTTTGAATCTATAGACTGCTTGCTAATCACTTACAGTAGGAACTCAGGCAGGTAGTGCTCAGAGAAGAAATAACAGTTACTTAACATAGTAAGCGGTTCTTCAAGATGATTGCCTGCCTGGATCCATGCTGCCTGCCCTCTGTCCCCTTTATTTTGAAATCTTACAGCAGATTTTTGGTTTGCAGAAGGAACTGAATTATGGTTGAGGCTGTGCTACATAGGATTTTAGTTTATATGTGTGCAGCCCCAGTCCGTTGTTTCTGAAAACGTTCCAAGCTAAGGCACCTAGGACCTGCATGTCACTTGCTGTCAGGACCCATATAGGCAGTTCTCGAAGAACGTATTATACTGTGGTAAATAGCTGTTTTTTATAAGGGTTTAGAATTCAGTCATTAAAATGTTCTGTGTGGAGAATCTTGGCTCAGAACTTTGCCTGATAGTGAATTTTTCTTATAACCAAACCAGTTTGTCAGAAAATGTTGTTATTCGGGCATGTAAACAAATACTGTGCTCTAATCAGAGAATGTAATACTTGGAGTTGTTTTAACATAATGTGACTGCTTCTAATCCTGTTCTGTGTGTGAAACATTAAGTTTTATTGCTAACAGATTCTATTAGGGTCTTACCCATTGCAGTTAATGAGTGTTTCTTTATTGACTTCATTGGGATTTGATCAGCCCTTTAATGTGGAGAATAAGAATGATTAGTCATCCGTTTGGCACATTAGTCCTAAAAATACTGGTTTTGGTTAAAGAACTGTTTGGTTCTTTTTTTCAGGACACTGCTAGACTTTGTCATACAAGAACATTTTCCATCTGTAAACATGAACGATTCAAATAGATATTTGGTGAGTATAGGAGAGACTTTCACTTTGCATGCATATTATCAACAAAGCATCATTTGTATTAACAACATAAAAAATAAAATTTAAAATATTGCAAATATCATTGAAGTGCGCTTGCAATTTTTATTCAAACAGATGTTTGCAAATATTCTTCTTCAATATTCTCATAGTTTTCCCTTCAACTTCAAGTATGAAGATTGTCTTTTCCTGCCCTGTTACTTTACACAAACATATTTATTATGGTAATATCACATTCTCCATTAATGTTTGTTCTCCTTATGCCCTTCATATCCTAACCATAGACTAGTGATGGAGTGCAGGATCATGCTCTACCCTAAATACATGCAATATACTTGATCATTACTACACTTTCGTTTTATTATTATTGCTATTGCAGCTGAGTATGTGTATTGTCACACACCTCTGGGTGTTCTTGGATAAGATCATCATGCAGCTAACTCACTGAGAGTGTGTGCCCAAATATTAAAAAGAAACCAAGTATAACGTGCCAACTGTTATTTTTAAATAAACTATATATTTGATAACATAGCGTTTATCTGTATTTATTAATTAAAGGGTTTGAAGTGAAAAATGTTTTTGATTTCAGGACTTTTTCTCTAAAGTGGTATTGGAGACTGCAAATCTGATTGCATTGTGGATGTCAGTGGGCTTTGCTCATGGTAAGTGATGATAGCTCAGTTAAATTATTGGTGTGGTAATTGTAAAATATTAAGGTCTGTTAAAAGTCCCTTTACCCGTAATAAATTCAAAGCTTTTTGGTTTTGGTATTTGTTTTGTTTAAATTTCCCTAGAATGTATCCGTGTTTATTAAAAAAATTAAAAAAACGAGTTAAAAACTGTGCAAAAAATAATTTCACAGTTTTTTGGGTAATTATCAGGGTTAATATTGGGGAGATAGGAGGACAGAAAATAGCAACAAGTAGAGAAAAGTAAGAGTATTGAAAGTTAAAATAGTTTAGTGCTGTGGTTTATTTCATGAACTGTATATTAACAGTACATAGGTATATGCACGTGTGTGTGTGCGTTCGTGTGTGTGTGTTTCTTCCAGTACATTGCCTTACTTTAACAGACAGCCCCTCACTTACACTTAGATTAATTTATTATTAACATAAACACATCTATCTAATACAGTGTATTGGATTTTCTTAAGATAATTAGTATTTTCATGTGCTTGAAGGGTTCAAAATTCAGGTGAAAATTGGTAAAAACCAAAAAAAAAATAGCTTTTGTAAAACCTGGGGATTTTTTTGGTAGAGATTAGTAAAAACCAAAAATGAAGATCCTTACATATACTCAATAATGGCTTTTGCTTTGTCATGTTTAATTCTCCTCCTTTTTGTCCTTTATTTCAAACTTTTTGGCATTTTTGCCTACAATAATACCCCTGTTGTTGATTAGCGCTTCTGCAAGTTTTCTCTGACAGATTCAAGAGAGATTCTGATTTTCAAAGTGCAGACAGATTAGGAAGAGGCAAAAGACTGGTATAGTACATGGGCTTCTCAAAAAATTCTTTAAGAAGGGTTGCTGGTTAGTGGCAAAGAACACAGTTTTATCAATATTACTTATTTAGGTCAATCTACTGGATTTTTTTTAAAGTGAACCCTTTAGATGATACAATACAGTGGTTGTTTTTGAAAGACAGTTGCACTGACATACCACTAGTGCATGTAATAGTGTTTTGTAATGTATGCAGAGGCCACATGTTGGTGTCATATAATGGGCATGAGTTTGGGATGCCTTCATTAGATCCTATCCTATATAGTCAGATAGTGCAGTGGTGCAGCAACATCAGTACCTAAATTCACTGAGATATGAATTTGTTTATTTGTAAAACCACTGTACTATCAATATGCTATGAAACTTTGTTTCAGAATTATACCCCATAAGTAGAATCAGCATTATATTGCTAATATACCACACACACAACTCACAAGGAAAGGAAAATAATTGATCAAGTGTGCAAGAGGTAGTCATAGTTCCTCAATGTCGCCACTGAAAGTAAAAGGAGACCGTGCCATCTAGGCATAGAAACAAGATGAGATATCACAGAGACATCAGATGTTTTCAGTTTTGATATATAAAATGCCTGCAAAGTTGGGAACAAGGGACTGAACTTAAAATCCAGACTCTCATCTGCTGGGCCCAACTTTAGTTATTGTAATTTAAATCCACTGTAATCTAGGCTTTTCAGCAACTTTTCTGCTTTTGATAAATCAGCAGCGTGTAGAATAAACAACTTTATTGTTTTAATAGTTGTATTTTTGTTGTTGATTAATTCTAGGTGTGTGCAATACAGATAACTTCAGTTTGTTATCCATAACAATAGATTATGGTCCATTTGGTTTTATGGAGTCCTATGATCCAAGTGAGTATAGCACATGTATTTGAATATACATGAAATTTCTTCTTATTGTGTTGTTATATAGTTTTTGTTTGCTCAGAATGTTCTTAACATTATTAGCACATGGATCCTACATGTGTGTACTATTGCATGTACATTGGTCAAAAAATAAGTTTTGTGCATCTAGTTGCATTTTAGATGAGAGAGCAGTTTTACTGTGTATTACACAAGTTCTATTTAAACTGTACACTAAAAAACTTGCAGGTAATGTATATTACTACTAAACCCATTTCCATGAAGTATCTCTCATACTGACATTCATCAGATTCCCAGATGCTACAGCAGAAATCCAGAAAACTCCGTAAAAATTGAATACAGCTAAAAGTAGCCAAAAGCAAAATCTATATATGAATTTCTATATGTCATCTTTTATCATTTTGACTTTACCATCACAACTGTTAATACAGGGGGTAAAAGTCAAAACCCAGTTATGACACTCCACTGTAAATCTTTAATTGAAAGCATGAATTATATTGCTCTCTCCATCTCTAATAAATAGACATATGTCCAGAAGATGGTCTTCAGATGTACATTTCATTTAGGCTGGGGTTTGGAAGTCAAATGATGGCTGGGGGTCAGGCTCAATGGTGTTGAAATCTCACTGTCCATTTTCATAAGATTACAGGCTCAAATGATGAAAATCTCATGAAATCTGATCTTGTACACCTTAGGCATATCTCAGCTGGAACCTTAAAAGAGGCTCTTCTAGTCTGAGTTCTTTCCCTGAAGCCAAATCAGAGGAGTGGATGTAGATCTGCAGATTCAGATTTGAACATGTACCTCAGCTCCCAAAATTCACAGTTGTGTAGGTGGTCTGGGGAGAAGATTGGGTTGCATTTGAAGTAGTGTTTTGGGCCCACCTCTAATAACAGTGAATCAAACAAAGTAGAATTCCTATTTGACACCAACTCTGAGATGCTGTTCATAGTCACAGTCCTTGTTTCCTTCTGAGTGCTAGGGCTGATCCCCATTAGTATTACTTCTGGTAGTAGCTTCCTCAGAGAGTGCAAAGGAGGATCCAGGACGACAGCCTTTTCCCCCCATAGACACTGAACAGCAGAGCTGGCCCTGTTCTGGACAAGAAGTGCATGCTGCATCCTTTCTGAGGTTGATGCTGTGGCTACGTTTACCCTTTGCTCCTGGATGCATTATGCCTTTCGTGAAGGGTATGCGTTTGCCTATTCGCTACTCATTAAAGTGGACTTTCTTATACTGGAACATTTTAGCCCTAAATATTTCAAAAGCAAATATATAATTATATATAATTTGAAATAATATTTATGTTCAGATAATTAGGGTCACTACGCTACTTAAAAATATATGCATCTCATTTACTGAGATTACATCATAAAAATATTTTGTTGTTTGGAAGTCCAGAATCCCTAGGCATCGAATCATATGATATTTAATAGTAGCATTATTTATATTAAAGAATACTGAAAAACATTATTCTGAATGTAAAAAAGAATTGGCTGTTTAAATATCTGAATTTATTCTGTGTCTTGAAGTGGGAAAACAACACTTGTGACCATCTGGGAACTTGTGCTCTAAGAATGTATTCCTTACTCTGGCAAATGTTAGATCCCGGGCTAATCCAGTGTAAATAAATATTCTTGTGTTTGGAGTACTCTGAGTTAATATTTAGTGCTTGCAAGACTTCTGTTAGTTTGCTGTGTAAATATGAAAAATTAACCTCTTTAAAATATTAAACTTTGGTTGTTTATTCTAATTAATCTGTTGAAATGTAATGCTTTGTTTCAAACAGATTTTGTTCCAAACACATCTGATGATGAAAGGAGGTATAAAATAGGAAACCAAGCAAATGTTGGGATGTTTAATCTGAACAAGCTGTTACAAGCTCTAAAACCTGTATTGGATCACAGACAAAAGCATCTGTAAGTTATCCTTAAAAATATCTTCACACTTAAAAGAACTAGAGAGAGATGCTATAATGGCCATATGTGTAGGAGAAAAGGGGGCTCTTTTTTTAGGAAGTTTGATTTCTAAACAGAAAGTATTTTCTGGATATGTTACGAGCCAAACAAGACTGTTTTTAAAACAAATAGAAAAATATCAAAATGGGGTAAGAGAGAAGTTTTTCATAAATAGGTACAAGCCAGAGAAGGTTTCACACTTGAATGTGAAGCTGAATTGTCTTTGGTATTACTATTGGTCAATAGGATTTGATATTTCCTTACTTTTATAGTGCTTTCCAGATTCTGGAGGGATACTCTGAGCATTATTATAGCCGGTATGTACTTCCATAATTCAGATTTTAAAGAAGCATATACTATAGAATATGTTTTCTGAACAATGTCTTTGCCTTCATAACTTCTGTTACTACTTTCAGTTTTACAGAACTATTCAGAGCAAAATTGGGTCTCCTTGGGGAGAGTGAGGATGATAACTATTTGATTGCTTTTCTCCTAAAAGTGAGTTTATTATTGGCCATTCTTTTGGGGATATTTGAACTGATGTCTAATATTTTAAAAACACTGATAGAAATGTATTTAATTTCATTAGCTCATGGAAGATACAAAGGCTGATTTTACAATGGCATTTCGGCAGCTCAGTGAGATTACTCAAGACAAGCTAAAAGAGCTCCGTGTTCCTCAGGTATTAATTAATATAATATATTTTAGGAACATTTTATTGGCCTTTGAGCTCACCGAGGCAAGTCTGGAATGAATAAGTGACTAATTAAGGGTACATAGTGAAAACTACATACATCAGGTATGTCTTCTGAGCACCTTCAGCCACATTAGATGAAAGGATTGCTAAGAGAATGCCATCTCCTAACATGTTAAGTGTATATATTTAAACAGCAGAAATATTAATAGGAAAAAAACACTTTTGTTAGCATAGAGATAGCTAAAAGCGGTTCTTCATAAAGCATATATGGTATCTTCAAAGTTTACGTTCTACAGCCTTTACAGACAAGGACGCTGCTGCATCTGCAAACTTTATATTTCTTCTTTCAGCAGTGTCCACTTCAGGTGAGCTCACACCCTTGCACCTTTAATCAGATTTTTGGTAGTAGTGCCCATTTGGTCCGTGTATGTGACTTACGCTTCCTTGGGCCCCAATTAAAGGCTATATAGGGCTGCCTGGGTGAACCAGCCCAGTTCCTTCTCAACCTCCTGGGCCTAACACAGAGCATTAGTGTGTCTTACTTTTGAAGTTTCTGAGCCTGGTTACCCTTCTTTAGTTTGTTTTTTCTTTAGTTATTTTATTTACTTTTTATTTAGGGGGACTTTCTCTTGATCCCTTTTCCCCTTTGGGGAGGGGAAACTTCCCATGTTAAATTGCTTTGCCCGGGGGTATGTCAGACTTTCCAGGTTTCAAGCAGTTTATCTCTTACTGGGAGGCCATTCCATTCAGTGACTGGCATTCCCGTTGTCTCTGTTGCTTTGGAGGTCTCATATCCCACGTAAGTGCTCCATCTGCTCAACTTTTAAGGGCAGGGCAAAAAAACACTGACAGATAAAACTGAGATTCTAAAGAATGGAGCATTCCCTCCAACTGGCCTCAGATCCAGGTCAGGAGACCCCCCTCGATGTCAGTCACTTAATTAACAGAGTGCTCCGTCAACTTTGACATGTTTACCTGCGTTTACATGAGGTAGATCCACAGACAAGACCCACAAAAACCAAAGTCTTTCTCCACAGAAAGAGTCCACTTCAAAAGACCTCAGTCCCTGCAGAGCAAGACTGCTACGAAGACCTGGTGTCCCACCTTGGGTATGGCTGAGGCTCCAGATGCTCTCGGAATCGATCCTGTGCCTCGGGCGCCAGGCTCAGCAGAAGAAAGCATGCTTCATCGAAGCATTCCACGCCTCAGAGAACAGTACCCGCAACTTCTTTGGTAAAGTCTACATCTAAGTTGGCCACTAAGATGGCGTCAGTACCGGGAAGACACCATGCCTCTTATCCACTCTCAGCAGTCCCCAAGGCATCTTCATCAGTACCATCTATTTCAACCAGAGTGGGCTTGCCAGAACAGCATATACCCTCAGTACCAATAATGGAATGATGCCCCACTCTTCAAACCAACCCGATATCATAGGGGTTCAGATTCTCAAGGGATCTATTTGTTTCAGAGAAGCTGGAGTCTCTCTTCTTGGTCGGTACTAGGAGGTTATCAGTACCAAGAAAAGCACAGTCACTGAGATGGGACCTTTCCACAGCACCGCTTGACTTGTCAACATCTTCAGAGAGTACCGGTGGTCCCCTTCTTGAAGAGGAGGAATTTTCCTCCAATTTGAGTATTTTGATCCAGGGATTTCCATCCTGACACTTCTGACAAGAGTGGGGAGTTGCATCAAAGACCAGCCCGTGTATCCCAGACCTTGTTCAAGGACAAGTGGTTGCCACCCCTGTCAAGGCTGATTCCGCGCTCTGGCACTTCGAGTGCAGAAGGTGGGGGCTCGCAAGGACTCTAAAAATTAATACTTGCCACTCCAGGCTTGTATTAAACTCCCAAGGTTACAGCTTTTCTCTGACCTTGGATTGGTAGATGCTGCCACCACCCAAGTGCAGAACTGCTTTGAGAGACCAGGAAGGCTCACTTGGGAATTCCTTCCTGTGGGATACCCTCAAGCCCTTTCACACGCCCCTCCAGGGAAGAGCTGAGGGCGGGGGGGGGGAGGAAATAAGCTGTTGCCACTAGCTAATTAAATAGTATGCACAAACCTCTTAAGACACACAAATCCAATTCTGTTTTTAAAAAAGGTAAATTATATTTTAAAAAAAAAGGAAGGAAAATACATCTGGGAACTCAGCTGTTGCTAGATTTTAAAAGAGCAATTACAAGGATTAAGCACCAAGAATAGTTTTCTTGAGGTCCAGCTTAAATGTTACAAGCAAAACAGAAACACTGGGGTTAGCACAGAGGAATCCACAAGCCATAAAGAAATAAAGGGATAAACCTAATCTTGTCTTCCTAGACATTTTCTGATCTACTTACATATCTGGGGTTTCAAATGAGTAGTTTCTAGGTATGATACTGATGACTTGTCATACCTGGTCCCAAGCTTTTTACAGCATCACTGCTCCGTCCCCCTCTTCCCGGAAGAACAACCACTGACAGAGGGGAAATTTTTTTCTCAAGTTTAAAAAGCTCTAGCCTTCCCATTGGCTCTTTGGTCAGGTGCCCACTCACTTTCTTTTACCTATGTATAGCAGTGAGACTTTTTAACCCTTTACAGGTAAAGCAAGTAGAGAACAGCTACTAAGAGGGATTTTATAGCAAGCTGGCTGACTGGGTTTCCATAAAAGGGAGCTATTCCACCTCCCCTTCATTTATCACAACCCCCTTTTGGTCCTTCTCAGTGGCCTACTGGGATCCATCAGCAGTTTTACCATGCCCCTAGTCTCTCTTTCAGAAAATACAAGGGAGAAGTTCCTGTAATCCAACTTCTCCTCCTCTCTTACCTCACGCACCTTTGAGGGGCAGGAGGTCAGGGCAGATAAAGAGGTCACTCCCCAAACAAACATTTCTTCATCTTCCCCAGATGAAGCTGTTATACCTCTCTCATTGACTGTGGCTGACGACTTTGGACATTTCTAAGAGTTAATGAAGTGCATTGCAAACTTCCTCCAGATCAGGAAGTCACAACATAAGCTCCTGGACATCCTCCAATGGACTCCCTCTATCCGAGTTGCCCTGTTTATTAATGAGGCTCAGTCAGCTGTGTAGCTAGGTGGAGTGAACAGGGGCAGCAGACATAAAAAAAGGTGCCAACCACTTGTACTCACTGGGCGGCACTCTGGGTCCTCGGCGGCACTGAAGGCCTCCGCCGCCGAAATGCCACCGAGGAGCCAGAGCACATGCAGGCCCCCACCGCCAATGAGCTGGAGCACTGCCAGGTGAGTAAAAATTTAAAAAGGCACCACTTGTGCTCAGAGGGGGAGCAGCCGCTACGCTACTGGGCTTAGTTGGATCTTGCCAAATCCGTCTGGGAGTCCCCTGCGATGATTCTGCTGAAGTGTAAATGAACCGATAAGAAAATGTTACATCCCAGCTAAGGACTCTGAATTTCTGTTCACCAGTCCAACACCAAAGTTCTTGGTTGTGCAGGCACTAAATGAACACGGCAGATAATGTTATGTGAAGGCCGTGCCATGTCATAAGGACCAAAAATGCTTTGATCTATTCAGAAGAAAGAGCTATTCATCCATGACTCTTCAGTTTAGGATCGCAAACTATCAAGCTCTCATGGCTAAATAAAATCACTCAAATTATGCCAAATTCACCACCTTTATTGAGCATCTGCTGGATGATCAACATGACCAGTTTCAGGCTATTGTTAATGAGGGTCATCTGTTAATTAGAACATCACTACAGGCCTCTTTGGATGCAGCCAACACTGCCGCTCAGTCCATCTCTGTGGCAGTAGTCATGCAGAGGGCTTCCTGACTCTAGCTGTCTCGATTCCCAAGGAAGGTCCAAATCATGATTGAAGACCTTCTCTTTGATGGCCTCAAACTGTTTGCTGAGTCCACTGATGATTCCCTGTGTACTCTTAAGAATTCCAGAACCACATTAAAATCCTTTGGAATTTACATGCCTACAAACAAATGAAAATTTAGTAGATCCTAAACTGCACAAAGATCCCTTCCCACTTCATTCTCAGGTTTTCAAAGACCGTATCAACCTCCCAGGAAAAAGTCAAGGTTCCAAAGGAAGAGATCACCTGCTCCTTCTGTGCCCGCTACTGCATCATCATTATCATCTAAGCATTAGTTTTGATGGACTGGTCAAATTATCTCTCAATACCAGGCTACATATACACCATTTTACCCATCTTCCACTCTTTGGAAACTGTTTCTCCCATTTTCTTTTTGCAATGGAGAGAATCACATCAGACAAATGGATGCTAGAGGTCATAAGATCAGGATACTCTATTCATTTTACCTCCCTTCCCCATCCCTCTTCATGGACCCTTCTCCTGAACACCTCTTAAAGCAAGAAGTTTTAACCCACTTCTGCAAATGGGTGCAATAGAATCAGTTCCTGTTCTGCATAGAGGGAAGGGGTTTTATTCCAGCTGCTTTCTGGTCCTGAAAAAGAAAGGACAGTGGAGACCAATTTTAGATCTAAGATTCCTAAATAACTTTGTCAAGTCTCAAAAATTCAGGATGGTGTGACTTACATTTATAATTCAGTGATTACAACTGGGGGATTGGTTTTTAGCCCTCAACCTTCAGGATGTCTATTTTCATATCACAATTTACCCATTTCACAAATGATTCCTGTGCTTTTCAGTAGACCAGGGCCACTTTCAATATCGAGTGCTCCCATTTGGCCTTTTGTCTGACACAAGAGTGTTCTCAAAGGTGCCGGCAGTTGTCGCAGCTTATCTTCGACATCCGGGGATAACCATTTTTCTATGCCTCAACAACTGGCTACTCAAAGGCTGGTTTTACAATGAGGTTTTTGACACCATAAAGAGGATGAGCTCTCTGTTCCATGAGCTAAGGTTGCAGCTCAACACTGAGAAATTCAAGTTGAACCCAGTACAAAGAATAGAGTTCATAAGAGCCTCCTTGGACACTATATCAGCTAGGGCTTATCTTCCCCTTAATGGATTCTTGATGTTAGTGAATCTTGTCTCAAAGATTCAAATCAGCCCATAGATACCAAAAAGAAGTTGTCTTCAATTGCTCAGACACATGGCAGCCTGCACTTCTGTGATGTGATGTGCCAGGCTCCACCTTTGATATTTCCAGGGCTGGCTCAGGACTGTTTATAGTCCAAACAAACACAGCTTGAACAAGTTAGTGTCGGTCTCTCGTCAGGTAAGAGTCTCTCAGTTGGTGGAGGGACATCAACAAAGTCATCACGGGGACTCCGTTTGTTCAGCCTCCTCCCCCATCACTAAAATGACAGATGCAGCCCTGAGGGGTTGGGGGATGCCTTTGGGGACCTTCACAGACCCTGGCAAATGGTCTTCTCAGGAGATACGACTACACATCAACTTCGTCGAACAGAGGACAGTCAGGAATGCGTGTATCCACTTCCTCCCTTTAATCTCCCTTTTGGAGATGCCTTCCTCATTTCATGAACAAAAGGCTTTTGTCAAGGTTCCTTCCCCACTCTGAACTCTAGGGTACAGATGTGGGGACCTGCATGAAAAAAACCCTAAGCTTATTTTTACCAGCTTAGGTTAAAACGTCCCCAAGGTACAAACTATTTTACCTTTTGCCCCTGGACTTCATTGCTGCCACCACCAAGCATCTAACAAAAATATAACCGGGAAAGAGCCCACTTGGAAACATCTTTCCTCCCAAACCCTACACCCCCTTTCCTGGGGAAGGCTTGGTAAAAATCCTCACCAATTTGCAGAGGTGAACACAGACCCAAACCCTTGGATCTTAAGAACAATGAAAAAGCAATCAGGTTCTTAAAAGAAGAATTTTAATTGAAGAAAAAAAAGTAAAAGAATCACCTCTGTAAAATCAGGATGGTAAATACCTTACAGGGTAATCAGATTCAAAAAATTGAGAATCCCTCTAGGCAAAACCTTAAGTTATAAAAAGACACAAAAGCAGGAATATACATTCCATTCAGCACAACTTATTTTATCAGCCATTTAAAAAAACAGAATCTAACACATATCTAACTAGATTGCTTATTAGCCCTTTACAGGAGTTCTGACCTGCATTCCTGCTTTGGTCCCGGCAAAAACAACACACAGACAGAGAGAACCTTTGTTTCTCCCCCCGGCTCCAGCTTTGAAAGTCTCTTGTCTCCTCATTGGTCATTTTGGTCAGGTGCCAGCGAGGTTATCCTAGCTTCTTAACCCTTTAAGGTGAAAGGGTTTTTCCTCTGGCCAGGAGGGATTTAAAGGTGTTTACCCTTCCCTTTATATTTATGATAGCTTTCCATATGTATTTCCCCCAACACCTCTGATTCTGAAGGCGATCAACAAGATCAAGCACAACAAAGCCATAATAGTCTGAGCATAGAATCATAGAATATCAGGGTTGGAAGGGACCTCAGGAGGTCATCTAGTCCAACCCGCTGCTCAGAGCAGGACCAATCCCCAATTAAATCATCAATCAGCATGGACCAGGCAGCTATGGTATCCTTTCCTGATTCAGCCATCTGTCAGGTGATCAGCCTTCCATCCATTCCTCATTTTTCCCAGGATGCTGGCTGCACTCTTCATCCCAACCTGAATGTACTTCGTCTCAGAACTTGGCTCCTCAATGGTTCATGGGATTACAGTTGACTTGTTCTAAGGAGGTACAATGAGTATTATTGGACAGCAGCAAAGATTCCAGGAGATATGCTTACTTCCACAAATGGAAAAGATTCAGCCTACAATGTGTCCAGAGAAGTGTTCCACCTCTTAATTCTTACCTCTTGATCATCCTTAATTACCTCATAGCTAAAAAAACCCCAGGATTGTCTTTCAGCTCTGTCAGGGTCCATTTGGCGGCTATAACAGCCTTCTGTTCAGCAGTTGAAGGATTCTTCACCCTATGATGTTGCACCCCATAATTCTTAATGGAAATATGCTTATGAATGTATATATGACACAACTGGAATATATTTTATGCTACATATACCATGTAACATATCTCTGTAAAGTTTATGATCTATTGAATATATTCATCCTATTTGTATGCATGTTTCATTTTTGTATTCAAAGTTATGAATATTGACTATGTATTTGTTTAATTTTAAGTAGCCTCAGTGAAGCAGTTGGTCAGCTTCCTGAGAAAAGACTGTTTTCAGTAAATGTCTAATCAAGAAACACTTAAGCCAACAATGAACTTGGAGACGCCAATCCACATCTGATCTTTCCCAGGAATGTGGCCTGGCTGGTAAGGAACTCAGTTATGCATGGACATGTGACATGCCCATGTGACTCCAAAACTCCATCTTGGAGCTGCATTCTGGATAGGAGAGAGGAGGAGGTCTCCACCCACAAGAGAGAGTCTATTTAAGCCCCTGGGAGAGCCCTCCATTTTGTCTTCAGCTGGCTCAAGAGATGACCTTTCCACCCCCAAAAGGATACCTGAAAGAAACGGGAACAAAGGACAGTGTAAACGGGTGTGAGTGGTTGCTGGACCCAGACTAGAAGGAGACTAGTCTGTAAAAGAAGCTTACTAGAACATCTCTTAGGGTGATTTTTCATCTGTAATCATTTTCTGACTCTATTGGGCATAGACTTGCGTGTTTTATTTTATTTTGTTTGGTAATTTACTTTGTTCTGTCTCTTATCACTTGGAACCACTTAAGTCCTACTTTTTGTATTTAATAAAATCACTTTTTACTTATTAACTAACCCAGAATATGGATTAATACCGAGGTGTGGGAAGGGGGACAGCTGTGAATCTCTATCAGTGTTATAGAGGGTTAACAATCTATGAATTTACCCTGTATAAGCTTTATACAGGGTAAAACGGATTTATTTGGGGTTTGGACCCCATTGGGCGTTGGGCATCTCAGTGTTGGAGACAGGAACCCTACTTTAGCTGTTTTCAGTTAAGCCTGCAGGTGTTTGGGGACATGGTTCAGACCTGGGTCTGGGTTTGCAGCAGGCTAGCGGGTCTGGCTGAAACCAGGCAGGGCACTGAAGTCCCAAGCTGCCAGGGGAATCTGGCTCGGGGTAGTCTCAGCACATCAGTTGGCAGTTCCCAAGGGGTTTTCTGTGATCGAACCCGTCACACACCCATCCTACAACTATAAGATTTCTGGGGGACAAAGAAACGTTTTCCCCCAAGTTAGGGAACTCACTCCTATCTGGGATTTGAATTTAGTATTTAGATGCCTTATGCCAGGGCTAGGCAACCTGTGGCAACCCAAGGGCGGCACACAAGCTGATTTTCAGTGGCACTCACACTGCCCGAGTCCTGGCCACCGGTCCGGGGGAATCTGCATTTTAATTTAATTTTAAATGAAGCTTCTTAAACATTTTAAAAACCTTATTTACTTTACATACAACAATAGTTTAGTTATATATTTTAGACTTATAGAAAGAGACCTTCTAAAAACGTTAAACTGTATTATTGGCACACGAAACCTTAAATTAGAGTGAATAAATGAAGACTTGACACAACACTTTTGAAAGGTTGCCGACCCCTGCCTTATGCCTTTGAGCCAAACCTCTTTCCTCTTTAATTTATCTTTGAAGACAGCCTTTTTGGTGGCTATTACCTTTGCTCGCAGAATTGGAGAAGTAGGGGGCTCTAATGGCAGATCCTCCATTTACAGTATTTTTCAAGGACAAGATTTTGTTATGTACACACCGAAATTTTGTACCCAGGATATCATCTGAATTTCACATCAACCAGATTATGCGCCTTCCGTTTTTTCCCCCCTAAGCCTCATCGGTCCAACGAAGAGGTCATTTTACACACTTTGGACATTAGGAGGGCAGTAGCCTTTTATCTGGAAAGAATCAAGTCATTTGGGAAGTAACCCAGACTGTTTGTGACTATTGTGGATAGATCCGAAGATTCAGCAATTTCCACCCACAGACACTCCATGTGGATTTCTGATTGTATCATATTGTGCTATAAATCTTTAGATATACAGTCTCCTTCTAGGGTGTTGGCCCATTCCATGAGATCTCTGTCTGCTTTTATGGCATTTTTCAAGAATGTTCCTATTCTGGAAATGTATAAAGCTGCCACTTGGTCTTTTGTACATAATTTTCCTAAGAATTATTCACTGGTCCAGCCTTATGATCAGATGCTGCAATTGGAAATGCTGTGGTGTCTTCAATCTTGGACTTGGCACAAAAGTCTCCCTCTCTAGCTGGGGTTACTGCTGGTAGTCACCAGAAGTGGAGCACTTATAGGGACACTACTCAAGGAAAAAGAGGTTACTCACCTTATGCAATAACTGGAGTTCTGTGAGATGTGTCCCCCTATGGGTACTCCACTACTCGCCCTCCTTCCCCTCTGCTTTGGAGTTTCCTCTGGGGACTTCATGGTACATAAGGAACTAAGGACTGTTTGCCTGCACAGCCCTATATAGCTTTGCAGTGAGGCATGAGGAAGCTTAAGATGCATGTGTGGGCTGAATGGGCACTACTACCAAAAATCTCCAATTAAAGGTGCAAGGGGCGTTAGCACACCTGAAGTGGAGCACCCATAGGGATACACATCTCAAAGAACTCCAGTTACTGCACAAGATGAGTAACCTCGCCATGTAAGTAATCCCATGTCAGTGCAGTGGGACTATTCACATGCATGAAGTTGCTCATCTGTGTAGATATTTACTGGATTGAGGTCTAAATTTTCAAAAGTAATTAATTGTGTATGCAAAATATGGTCCTAATCCGTAAACATTTTGCGTGCTTCCTGTGAACTTCATTGGGAGTTGAGCACATCGGTGCAAACAGGTAATTATGCATGCAAAACAGTTTCCTGTGCAAAATGGATTACTGCATGTTCATTTAGCCATTTACATTATACAGTTATCTGCTACAACACACATATACTGTGTACATGCAGCATAGGCAACTAATTTTGCAAATGTAATAAAAGGAGTATTTGGATTCTATAATGCATAGGCTATATGTGACAGGTTCGGTCACAGAGACCTCCTTGGGACTGTCAACTGACGTGCTGGAATTACCTCTGAGCCTGTTTTCCACTGCCAGCTTGGGTTTCCAGAACCCTGCCTTGTTGAGCCAGACATGCTAGTCTGCTGCAACACAGACCCAGGTTTGGTCCACGCCCCCAAAGCTGCAGACTTTAACCAAAAACTGCTCAGCAAGTCACCTCTCTTCAGCACCCAGACACCCAGTTCCCAATGGGGTCCAAACCCCAAATTAATCTGTTTTAGTCTGTATAAAGCTTATACAGGGTAAACTCGTAAATTGTCCACCCTCTATAACACTGATAGAGAGATATGCACAGCTGTTTGCTCCCCCAGGTATTAATCATTTACTCTGGGTTAATTAATAAACAAAAGTGATTTTGTTAAGTATAAAAATTTAAGTGATTTCAAGTAATAATAGACAGAACAAAGTAAGTTACTAAGCAAAATAAAACAAAACATGCAAGTCTAAGCCTAATACATTTAAGAAACTGAATACAGGTAAATCTCATCCTCAGAGATGTTCCAATAAGCTTCTTTCACAGACTAGACTCTGTCTTAGTCTGGGCCCAATCCTTTCTCTGGTACAGTTCTTATTAGTTCCAGCTCAGGTGGTAACTAGGGGTTTTCTCATGACTGCAGCCCCCTTTGTTCTGTTCCACCCCCTTTCCTGTCTTGTGCCAAAGATATAAATCCTTTGTCTCTCTCTGGGTTCCCACCGTTCTAAATGGAAAAGCACCAGGTTTAAGATGGATTTCAGTATCATGTGACATGTTCACATGCCCTGTGAGACCCCAAGCCTCTATTCTTCCTGGGCTGACACACAGGAAGGCTACAAGTAAACAGAGCCATTTACAACCAATTGTCCAAGTTAATGGGAGCCATCAAGATTCCAAGCCACCATTAATGGCCCATACTTTGCATAGTTACAATAGGACTTCAGCGTAATACTTCATATTTCTAGCTTCAGATACAAGAATGATACATTCATGCAAATAGGATGAACACACTCAGTAGATTATAAGCTTTGTAATGATACCTTACAAGAGACCTTTTGCATAAAGCATATTCCAGTTACATTGTGTTTACATTCATAAGCATATTTCCATAAAACATATGGAGTGCAAGGTCACACTATAGTTGGGGAAATTAGCATTTCTTGCACTCTGTCTCAGGGTTGGAAGTCAACAAAATAGATCAGATACTCAGCTAACATAAACTGACATAGCTTTGTTGTCTTCTCTGGAGCTGCACTGATTTACATCAGCTAAGGATCAGACTTGATATTTTTTTTCTCTTAAAAAAATGTAAAGTCAAATAAAAATCCCCATAAGATTTACAATAGTCAAAATAGTAATTTGAGGTAATATATAATATTGATAAGGTTTCTGCTAGTTTTGGAGGTAGCTATGGCTTTCATAGAAATCAGTCTAATATAATTAAATTTCAATTTAGTTTAATTAGAGTAATTAATGTTTGTACAGAACTTTGAATATGTAACACACCAGAGAGAGCTAAGTGTTATCAAGTATTTAATGAATGTTGAAGTGATGAAAACAAGGTTGGTTGTTTTAAGTATCGTTTACACAAAACCTGCTTTTCTTAGTGAGGAAGAGGATGGAGTTTGTGAAACAATTGTTGTTTTAGAGATGCCTGTTCTATTTTAGGCCTTTCACCATCTATTTCCATGGCAGCAAAGCATTCAGGAATCTGGTATATTTCAAAGACAAAATACAGGAAATTCCACTTTCACAACAGCAGCTACAGACTAAAAATCCAAAAGGCTCTGAGATATTTAGTGTGTTTAACCCTAGCCCAGCTGCACAAACTGGTAATAAACAAAACTCTAGTCTAGGTCCACAAATTAGCATCGACCTTAACCTAACATGGGCCCACCAATAAGTACTAAGCCTGGATCCGACTTTGGGACCATTGGCCCGCCCCAATCTAGTCTTGTTCCCACTTGCCTGCATCAACCTTAACCGTAACCAGGGCCCACTGGGGTTTACCTAACCCTGACTTCAATGTAGCAGGCTGCACCCAGCCTGGAGCTACTAGCCAGTGTTCACTCTGAGCCTAGCCCAGGCCATGGTGCTGGCACCAAACGTAATGTTAGCTAGGGCTTATCAGGTCACGCTCAAATTTAACCTTAACGTGTGTACTGAGCTATCCCCAGTGTGGCCTCCCAGATAATCTAAATCCCTGCTTTTATTTAGGCCATCTAACTGGCCCTGAGACCTCATGCTAACTGGCCCATGGGCCATCGCCAGCCCTGATTTGAACCTGGGCCCACCATGGCCCCATCCCTCATCTGGTCCCTCTCCAATCCCAACGTGGGCCTAGGACTAGCCCTGATCACAGCTTAAGAACATGGGAACTCATCTTTGTCCCTGTCCCCTGCCCAGCCCACAGTCCTGTCCCATCCCACTGATAACTCAACTGAGCCTAACCTCCAGATCTAAATAACAAAATAAAACACGTAAAAACAATCTAACAACTGTAAAATGAGGTAGAAAAATATAGACTGCATTTAATGCTGTCCTCAACAGTGGAGGATTAACTAAAATGTTGACTGTGTGGAGGACGCTTAGCAAGTAATAATTTAATAACTAATAAACAGTAGAGGGGACTCATGGAAATCTGAAAGGAAACACATTTCTTTACAAAGGATTACTGTGGCTATTTATAATACTTTTTCTTTGTGGGGAGCACACATCGTCTTGTCCAGAAAACTCATAGACCCTCTTTAACTTTTGACCTTTTTGCTCCTCTTCTGAATCCAGCTCAGGACAGGCAAATCTTTGTGGGAGGCAAATGCATCTTTGTGGGAGGCAAAATGCTCTTGTGCATAAGGCTGAGTGTGAAAATCAGGAGAGATGGATTCTGTTCCCAACTATGTCACAGACATTTAAATGATCTTAGCCAAAGTCTCTGCTTTTCGTTTCCTCATCTGTAAATTCAGGATACCTGCCTCAGTGGGTTGCTCTGAGGTTTAATTTGTTAATATTTGAAAAGCTCTTTGACAGCCTCAGATGGCAAATGCTGTAGATGTGCAAAGTACTGTTATTTTGGAGAGACTCATGTATACCAAAGGGATGACTGAAAAGAAAAGTGTGTATACGTAAGAGCAAGAATAGCTTTGTCAGCTACAGAGTAAGAGACAAAACCTCTCCCTGGCTCTTAGCCAATGGAATCCTCCCAAACATGAAGTGGAGTCACTCCTGAGGCTATAGTAGCAGCTGTGGGCTGCAGTTGTGTTCTTGGTTACTGCATCTCTTCTTCTATGAGGGGCCAGGATGCTGAATCAGTTTAGCTGTGTCTGTCTCTCTGAGGTACTTATATGGCCCCCATTACCATAGTGTCTGATTGCTTCACAATCTTTAATATGTTTATCCTCACACCCCCTACTTGTAAGGTAGGAAAGTGCTATAATCCCCATTTAAATGAGGCACGGAGAGATTAAATGTCTTGCCCAAGGTGACCCAGGAAATCTGTGGCAGCAAGTCTTAGGCCAACATTCTAATGCTGCATGATCACGCCTTTCCTTGTGTACTAAACACACCCCTTCACCAGGCCGACGGACTTCTGCAGCCCTTATTTGGGCTGTTGCTGTTTGAGTAGCTGAACAAACTGTTTCAAGCATGTCAGTTTAGGCTTGTCAAGGATAAAGTGTTTTGTTCAGGGTAGAAGATAATTTAACCCAGGAGTTCTGATTCCCCAAACCTGATTTGAAATACCAAATGTAATTTTATTCTGTTTAAAAGATTCATACTTTTGAAAAGAAGGATTTTACTTAAGAAGTAAACATACCTACAGTTTTTCTATGCAAGAATGCTTTGCCAGTGGCAAGGTATGTTCTTAAAAACCAGAAGACCACTCGCATATTTCCCTCCAGATGCACCCATAAACCAATATAAACACATGCCAAAACCCAGCAGAAATATTGCAAGAACAGCAACTTAACACCATTGTATTCTCAACTAGGAATATCTCTTTTCTCCCGCTAAAGCCATTTATTCTCTCATCCATCATGTAGGAATACTGGACTTTCACATTCTCCTTCTATCCACAAGCTGGTTGCTCAAGCTAGTCCTTCTACCCAGTCACTTTCCCGGACTCCCTTGTTTTTCTTTCTTTTCACTTCCCTTTCTTTGTTTCACTCTTTGTTTCCTTCTCTCATGTACTGTGGTGTATCTCTTCCTTTATGCACATCTGTGCTTGTTTCCTCTTAGTCTGTTTCTATAATGTTTATCCATTTTTGCTGGCTTTTTTGTCCCACACAGCCAATGCAAAGCAACTAAACACAGTTTAACCAGCTCATGAAACCTGATTTATGGCTACTTTGCATCCCTGAAGTGGCTGCCCTGAGTCTCCTTTCTCATCTTGTTCCTTTATCAGACTTCTTTCTCCTCCCTTTCCTTCCCTGTTTCCTCTTTTCTTTCTTTGTCTACCACCTCTTCCCCCATTCATTTTCCTTCCCTCTCGCAAATATTTTTAAATAGCTGTGGTATTTTCTGTAAAAGAAGCGATTTATAAAGGGGCCTCACTTGAGGCACACAAAGCTCAGATACGGGGAGCACAAATATCTTTGTAGCATCTCTCTGGGTTAGCATGAAGCACAAAACAAGCACACTAAATAAAAGTTAAGGGCCAAGCACTGTGGCTTCTTTCTGCCCTGCTTATGTCCTAGAATATTTTATAAATCTGTTCACTTTGTTCGTTGCTTGTAAGTAACAACCTGCAGTGTATCTGTCATTAACAGTATTTTTTCATTTAGGAATTCTGGGCTCTGCAGGACCTTGCTAAACACAAGTTCTTTTCAGACTGGGTTACTATATACCTCTTAAGATTAGGACGGTAAGATAAATACAGTTTCAAATTAAAAATAACAAGAGTGTGTTTGGCAGTGGAATTTAGGTGCGGTAAACTTAATCTTATCCTGATCTGGGTCAGATATTGTGTGGTCTTTAGCCAATCCTATATATTGCTCCTGGGCACACTTTTACATACCATTTTTCCCTATGTGCATGGAAATATCACTAGCTGCCATGATAATTGCATTGCTGGAATGTATATTTATTCTGTCTAATTACAATCTGGTCTGGTCTGAAACACGACTTTGTAAAAATGCCATTACGGAGTTCAGCATTTAGTGTCCCTCGGTGATCCCATAGCACATTTACTCACTTTACAATTATGTTTGTTTTTTAAATTGACAACCCAGCAAATTCAGTCTGGGATTTGAAAGTCAAGCTGTGTTCTCTCGCTTCTGGTCAGGTGCTCTTCTCATATACACTTATGCAACCCTGTTGCCTTGGACATGGGGGACTGCACAGATGTGACTCAGTGTGTAACTGAAAGACAATGGATTGCATAGGTGTCTGCTTCGCAGTTGGAACCAGCTAAAATTCTGTTCTTTCATAAGCCAAGAAAGAACCCTGTTTGCTCTTACATAGTTGTGTTGACTCTGCAGGGCTGATAGTGGCAAAACATGAGAAATCAAACATTTTTAAACTCAAGACAATTCTCATTCTCTTTAAAGATACAATTCTCAGGGAGCAAATGTGCTGAGAAAGAAAATGCCATTTTCTCATAGTCACTTTTCAGAGTATAATTGCACTTAGGGGTTAATCCTGCTTCCATTGAAAACAATGGCAAAACTCCTATTAACTTCAGTGGAAGTAGAACAAAATATTTAAAAAAGTAAATAAACCCCACAAATGCATGGCAAAGTTATGTGCCTGATTTGCACATACATTTGCCATAGCTGCAGCTACAAATCTGAGATACTGGTAAATGTCCAGTGAGATTTGTAATTTGGCATTTATGCCAGTGAATAAGTATTTACCGTTTGCATTTGATCATATGCAGTTTAGGAAATTAGGTCAACAATGTCAAATGGAATGCATTTAGAATATATTCAGTACAGAAATTAAACTCAGCCACTTTGCACTGGATGCATTATCTTCTGAGAAACCTTGAGGGAGTATATGTACTTCAAGAGTCTAAACAAATGTAGATTGAATACTTTATGAATGATGTTTTGGGAAAATGTTAGGAGAGGGATAAAAGGGAAAGTAGATATGCCAGTTATGTTTGTTAAATTCTTGCTGTTCAACTAATGGAATTATTGATTTTTTCTATTTACAGTAGGATAGGAAACTATAATGAAAGGGAAAAGAGGGAAATGTGGTATCAAGAAGAGAAGTTAAAGGGCACAAAATTCATGAATATTTTTTGTTTGGTTTTCCACATATAGTAACATGGGTGATTCAGACAGTACAAGAAGAAAAAGAATGACAGGTATGTACATCAATTGGAGAATTTAGAACTTTTCAGGTGATTGGAAATCATTAGGTAACAGTTTATTCACAGAAGTATGCTATCTACGCACTGGGTATTCCATTAAATAATTACTGTGGTTGTGACATGTCACTGGTCTGAAGAAAGTATCAAAATTGTCCACTGGGAATAGAAATATGTACATTTGCTTTCCTGCAGATTATACAGAGCCTGAGTCTGTGACTGTTAGGGTACTGTGCAAGGTACAGCTTTTTTTTGTCTGAGGGGAGAGACTGGGTAATTGTATTTCATGGTAATTGTATTTGTTTCATTTTCATTTCATTCAAACAAAATCCCCCAACAACTCAGAAGCACTATCACACTTGTAAGTAGTGCCTAGCTGCACAAAACATGGTTCTTCAAGGCTATCCACCCCTTCCTTTCAGGAGCACTAAAAAGTACCATATTTTTATGAAAAAAAAGAAACAAGGGCCGGATTTTGGTCTCAGTTACACTGCTGTACATTTGGAGTAATTCTGTTAAACTTCAATAGAATTACTTCAGATTTATACCAGTGTAATTGAGACCTGAATCTGGCTAAATGTATCCTAACAGAACTGTATATACATATTTCAATTGAACAAATGGTCATGACGTTCATGGCTTAAAATAAAGCTTTATTCCTTCAGCGGTTAATGTTTTCACTCCTTCTATACTGTGTTTACATTAATTAAATTAAAATGATCCACCTTGCCCCTTCAGACTTTTTCCTTGTGTAAATTATCACAGTTTCAGTTACTTTAATTTAAAGTATCTCTTCATAATTACTTAGAATGTGAACAACTAATCTCATCCTGTTGCTGTGGCAGTTTAATCTAAGTGAAAGATATTAATGAACAAACATTATTAATTGGTTTCTAATCTTTCAAAGGTCAAGATACATCACATTGTTCTGCATTACATTATTTGATTAAAGCCAAATATAATTCTCTATGAATGCTTATCTAGAACTTGTGAAGTACAATTTACTTTTCTGCACCATTTTTTCTGTTGAGCAGGTATTAAGATGCAGTACCAAACCAGTTGCTATTTTTGTACAAAAAGGCTTTGAACATGTTGAAACAAAAAACATTCTGTTTTTTTAAAACTTGCTTTTATCCCTTTCCCCCAACAGTCTCCATAAAATGAAGTAGAAATCAGAAATGTACATAGCTGGCTTTTGTGACCATGGATGTGGAATCCACATTTCCTCTGTTTTTTACATTCCCTGAAAGCCAAGACTAATTTAAGTTTTCATTTAAAAATCTGAAATCTCTAACCCTTTCCACTGTGGGGGCAGTCTTCTGAATGTAAATTGACTGGTAGGAATGAAAGTTTACCACTGTGATTGAGATAAAGGACTGAAATCACTTCTGCTGGTTCAGAGAGAGGACTAAATTGCATATCTCTGCACCAGCAAGGAACTTGAACTGTCCTCTGGGTGGAATTCAACCCTGGCAAGGGCAGGTAGAAGCAGATGCAGCCTAAGAGAATCTAGCCTGGTATCTGAGATATCAAATAGTGGACTTTACTTTGATTCTGAGCTAGATTCAGTGCTCCTGTCACCCCGAATTTAGAATAATCCTATTACTAACACATAGGTATTGGAGAGGTAAACTGGCACCTAAAAATATAACTCAACAAGTAAATCTACATCGGAGCATTATAAGTGGGATTTTCAATATCTGTATGAAATCTTAACTCTTAAGGAAAATAGTATTTATTTCAGAAATATCAGTACTTTTACTACTACTGCTACTATTGCCCCTTTTATATAAGGATCTCAAATCACTTTACAAGTACATTAATAATCATCAAGCTTCACTTGTGAGATAGGGTAAATGTTGTTAGTATTTGTTATGATTCTGATTATCCACATCACTTGGGGGAAACTGAGGCACATAATTTAAATGACTAGCTCAAAGCTCCAGAATGAGTCAGTGGGTGGAGTTGATAGTTAGCTCATAGAATCATAGAATATCAGGGTTGGAAGGGACCTCAGGAGGTCATCTAGTCCAACCCGCTGTTCAAAGCAGGACCAATCCCCAATTTTTGCCCCAAATGGCCCCCTCAAGGATTGAACTCATAACCCTGGGTTTAGCAGGCCAATGGTTGACCCCAGGAATCCTAGCTTGCAGCTCCTGATCATCACTAGACCACACTCATCACTCTTTCTCACTAGACTTCAATTTAACATTATAACTACAATACCATTTTATATCAAAAGATCAATTTCTGTTGTGTACATAATATTGAAATCTCATTTATGCATTGTTTAAAGATGACCTAGCAATACTGACAAAACTTTATTATTTCCTAATCTACATGCAATTACTAAAATCATATAATCATTTCTTATCCTAGCATAGTTTTATACTGCTGCTTATCATCATATATTACTCCTGGGGGAATTCTGTGCCAAAAATTAAAAATTCTGCACATACTACTTTACAATTTTGCAAAATTATACATATTTTATTCTTAAAAATAACACAATATAATCAGACCAGTTTTAATTATTTCGGTAATTTATTTCAACTTATCTGTCAGCAAGTATGTCTGTAACAATACAGACCAAAAAAAAGATTCAGGAAATGTGTTTTTGACAAATAGATTCCTTACTAGGCATATTAATACAGAACTTTCATTTAAACTACAATACAGAAATGCATTTCCTGCATTCCTCAGAAGCAGTGCAAAGGCTTGAGGGCTTGGAGGAGCTGAGGGAGAGGGAAGAAACCTGGGCGTGAACCAGGAGGGTTTTTGGGTGTGGGTGAGAGAAGTATGGAAAAGGTTTTTTGGGTGGGGGAGGAATTATTAGGGAATTGGGGAGCTTCCCCCATGCAGACCCTGGCTGATCTCTAGCTTCTGCTATTCAGTCAGGCACATCTGCCCCGTCCCTGTGTGTCCCTGCACGCCCCGTCCCTGTGTGTCCCTGCACGCCCCTACCCTTTGCCATATGTGTCCTGCAGCCTCCCTCACCCATCCCCATGTGGCCCTGCAGCCCCATACCCCCTGTCCCCTTGTGGCCATGCAGCCCACCTCCCATTCAGCCCCTGGCTCAATGTTGTCACTCCACTAGCTCCTGAGTTGCTGCCCCCAGCCCTTTGAATCCCAATCCGTGACCGCCTAGCAGCTCTGTGTGCCCCACTCTGTTTGTCCAGTGCCTCCTCACCTGGCCCTGCTGTGAGGAATGCAGCCTCTCTGGCTGGCTGCCCTCTCTCCTGGCACCACAGCAACCCCTGGTGGACGAAAAGTGTAACTGCAGCATCTCTCCACCAGAATCTCTATTCTGCGGAGAAAAAATCCGGGGGACATGAATTCTGCACATGTGCAGTGGCGCAAAATTCCCCCAGGAGTAATATATCTGAGCGCCATCTATGTAAAATCATTAGCAATACCGAAATCTGTAGTGCACTTCATGGAGTCTTTGTCACTTTTTTCTTTTCAAGGTAAAATCTCTACTAGGGGTAGGATTTGTGGTTCTGATTGTTTGGACTTTATTAACTTACCTTTTTTCATAGAAGGGGGTGGTTCAGTGTTGTGAATATCATATGATGGAAAGACCTTTCAAAGAGGAAGATTTTGCAGCATTTCCTAAAGACAGTCAGACTCTGAATTTGCCTAATCTCCTCTGAATGTCTATTCAGTAGCCATATCTCCTCAACTTTCATGTGTCCTGGCCTTGGTGATCTACCTTGTTCCAGAGGAGTGCCACTGTCTCATCAGTTAGTATATTAGGTCAAAATTCATTCTTTGATAGACCAGGTCCCAGCTACATTAACTGCTTTGAGGATTAGGACCAAAGCATTAAACTGATATGAGAAGCTGTTTGGGAGCCAGTGGAGGGGTTTAATCATAGGCCTGATGTGCTCATGATGGCCTGTCCTGTGAAGGAGTTGTGCAACTGTATTATGTATGAGCTGGAGCTTGTGCATTGTTTCCACATTCTACTTCAGATACAGTAAATTACAGTAATCCAGCCTGGAGGAGACAAGTGCATGGATCGCTGTGGCCAAGTCCTTATCTTCAAGGAAAAAGCAATGTTTCATTGAAGCTGGAAGTAAAAGAAGGTAGTTTTAGATACTGATGCTACCAGGTCATCCATGCTTAGTGAGATGTCAAACTGAATCCTGAGGCTTGACACTTATTTGGTAAATGGAGGCAGTATGCTTTGAGTGGAAGGTGAAAACAGTGTCATGGTTAGTTCATCAAAGTATTTCCCTTCTTCAGTTAGCATCACATCGGTCTTGCCTTAGTTCAGCTTGCCAGCCTCTCTTCACCTAAGAGCTGATGCCTTGCAGGCATTGTGTTGTCATAATAGTGGTGGTGATTGCATCAGATGAGAATGAGATATATAGTTCACAGCTGAGCCCATGACACCTCGCTGTCTCCGCCAGTTGTCTGGAAGACATTGGAAAGAAGAAGAGATAGTATGGATCCCTGCAGGGAGGGAGGTGAGGGTCTTTGGAGAGGAGCCAGTTCATCATCATCACCACCCTTGGAATTCTGCTGGAGAGGAATGATTGGAGCCACTGTAGTGCTTGACCATCTGTCCCTGCTATATCATAGGCTGGTTAACAATACCACATGGCCCACTCTGTCAAAAGCTGCGGAGAGGTCCAGCAGCATGAGCCTGGAGATCTTAACTGTCTGTGGCCATAAGAAGGTTGTCTTTGAGTGCCACTAGAGCTGTCTCTGTGTTGTGCCCTGGTCTGAGCCCTTGGGAGGCATCCAGCATGTTAGCTGATGTCACGTGTTGGAACTTGGTGGTTACTATTTTGTTCATGAATGGGAAGTTATAGATGGGACAATAGTTGGAGAGGTCTTCACAGTCAAATGATGGCTTCTTGAGGATTAGGCAAACTTTGTGTTTTTGAAAGAGTGTGGTAGGTATGGTTCCCTGAAGGAGACTTTGACTATTTCCATTAGTAGTGGGCATAGTTGTTCTCTGCTTGCTTTCACTAGGAAAGGAAGGGCTTTTTTTTAAATGTTAATAATGTTAAAGTTATGAGCATCAAAATTACTAAATATGACAACCATTCATTTGTTTAGGCATATTATACATTGTATGCTTGATCGAGCCCTGTGAGAGAAATGGTTTTTTTTAGATTATTCACTGTTGTTACTGCTGCTTTTTCAGCTATTCTTTTACATATTGAGAGCCAGATCCTGAGGTCCTTCTTTAGAGAGAGATTTTGCCTGGCCATTTTGTGGCTCCACAGTGAAATCTGTGAAAAGCTTGCATATCGAGGACCTTGAACTATTGAAAGTCTTGAGGCACAGATGGTGCACACTCAATAGGGGATCTGATCTTACTTTGCACCAAAAGTATTGTAGGCTTCATCTTTAGTTACCATGCTACTTTGGGAGCTGTTGGATGAAAGTTTTATTCACATGTGTAATTGCATTTGCAGCTGGTAGCCATAGTCCTTTGTGAGATATTGATCAGGTACTTGTTTCAGGAAGCTTTCATTGAGTCCAGTGAAAAATAGAAGGAGATTAGATTGTGGCTTATCAATAAGATTTAAAAAACTAGGTTTGGCACAAATTCCCACTACTGCTGGGGTGTTGACCATGATTATTTTGACCTTTGTATTTTGGATCCCCCTGTTCTAGCTGAAGTTTTATCCATTTTAAGGGATAGTTTTTATTTTACATGTGCTTTTAGAAGATTAATGTTAAATAACAGTCAATAATGTTGCAGAAAGTTTTTATTATAATTATTATTTGTGTTGCAGCAAGGGCTAGAAGTCCCAGTTATGGATCAGGACTACAGAAATTCTCCAACAGAACTTTTTTTCCACTGGAGAATGCAGATTTGTTGAAATGTTTTGCAGAGACAGTTCAGTTTCAACCAAGGTTCAGTGTAACTCAGGCAGGGCTTTGATGGAACCTGCCTGATACCCTATCAGTCTGCCCACCCTCCTCTTTGGCAGCCTGCCTGGTGAGCTGAGCGGGAGCCAAGACATTATGGCATATGTCTATTCAGCAGTTAAACACCCATGACTGGCCTGGGTCTGTTGACTCCAGCTCACAGGGCTCAGACTGTGAGGCTAAAAATTGCCCACAAGGTAGGAGGGTCCCAGAGCCTGGGCTCCAGCCTGAGTCTGAATGTTTTCACAAAAAGAAAAGGAGTACAGCAATTGTTAGCTCCGCAAGCCTGAGTCAGCTGACCCAGGCCAGCCGTGGCCATGCCACAGGTCTTTTATTCAAGTATAGATGTACCCTGTAAGCCCCAGGAGTGCTGGCTCCCAAGTTCTGAGGCTCTGGACTCAGCTGGTGCTCCTGACTCCCCTTGAGCCTACCAGGGCAAATTTAGTTTTGAAATCATTGAAACAATTTTGAAATCCTCTGTGAAATGGAATTAATTTTCCCTCCCCATATGTAATAGAGCATTGCTCTTGGCCTAGTCTGAGCTCCTAGAACAATGCTGGCAAGAGCTCCCATAGCTTAACATTGTGTATTTTCATGTATTGTCCTTAAGCAGTATCTTCTCCTTCGAAATAAAAAAGTATGCCTCTCTGTCCCATCGTGGTTTGTTTTCAGCTAGTACCTAGGCCAGGGATATTCAGACTGCAGCCCGTGAGCAGCAAGTGGCTCTTTAATGTGTCTCCTGCGGCTCTTTGCGGCACATGATATTAAAATACTGCGTGATTTAATTATTAACCAGTCTGGATAGGTTTACTAGGTTATTAATCAAGAAATATGGATTGATTTTTTATGGTGTTTATAGTTTATAAATTATTCAACTCTTTATAACCGAATTCAACTGGATTTTCCTTTGATTTCAGCTGTCAATCCTAGATATGTACTTAGGAATTGGATGGCAGAATCAGCAGTACAAAAAGCTAAAATGAATGACTTTTCAGAGGTAAAACTGTCTACTTACTTACTAATTACATTTATGGAGCTAATGAAATTAGTGTTGTGTTCATAACACTTTTGACCGGTACTCCTCTCCAATAGTAGTAGTAATAAGCAGTTAGAGGAGTAATTCCTTGAGTGAGTTCAACGCTTAGTATGTTTTGCCCCAGGGAATCTACAAAACAAGTTTGTGTGGAATGGCTTCTCAATTTTAATTGTTTCTAGGTTCAACTCCTGCAGGAAGTTTTACAACATCCCTTTCAGTGGCAAGCAGCAGCAGAGAAAGCTGGCTATTCACTACGTCCACCTTCTTGGGCCAAAGACCTCAAAGTTAGCTGTTCATCCTGATGAAGAGCAGCTGAAGCAAGAGAAAATGAGTGGGTTCAGAGTTCAAGCCTTCAAACTGGTGTGGGGATCTAGGCAACACTACCCTCTCTCTCACTGTAGGCATGGTTCCTTCCATTCTGCTGTGTGAACTTTTGACCAGGTTTGTCAAGAGAAATAGAAACATGCAGACCTCCATCAGTAGGTGATTTGCTGGAATTTCTAGCTCTGACCCACAAACCTATTTATGCATTAATTTGTGTCCAAGAGAAAATAGCGTTCAGTCAGGCTGTCCCATTAACTTCCCCAAATCCTCTTATTGCTGTGTCTTGATTATTTGCTTCTTGATAAGTTTAAAATTTGCCTGACATAGTTTTAATCATAGAATATTTTGATTAATGTCCCCACTAGGTGTGACACACTGTTCAAACATAACTATATTCTGTTCTGAAGAAGGTATTTGGGGATTTGAAGCAGGAGGCAAATGTAGATCTTAGCTGGACAGGATTAGTATTGCAAAATGGTGTCCTTATTAAGTTTTCTCTCGATGACCTCATTGCTTCCCATTAAATTACCAAATAGTTTAAGGAAATTAAATGGTGAGCACATCTGTCTATGGAATTAATTGTCCAAGACTAAAGTGGGATGTTATTTGTATACCCAACTGTCTATGGGCTTGGCTCACCGTACTTCCAATTTTTAGCATTTGACAACAGTATTAAGATTTATTTTGTACTGGGGTGTAATTCCTCAGGGAATGTTTACTAGCTGGATATGGAATCTTCCTGAAGATAACTCAGTATATAAATTTAAATTAGATCAAGATGCCTTTCATACTCACCTTCCAGCTGTGCGGTGGAAGTCTAGCAAAAAAACACTGGAAAAAATGGAGATATTTCTGGAAGTATGTCACTTAACAATCCAATGGATAAATATGTAGAGATGCTAGTCTTCCCATCCTTAGAGATTGGGATTGCCTTCCATTATGAGCCTTTAATTTCATAATTGATGTTATGGAAGGCTAGAATTTTTCTGGAATGGTTAAGGTAAATTAAATTATTTGGAAGATCTGAGGGTTCAAGAATGAAGTGATCTTTTTACCCTAAAATTTTAGACGCCAGATATGTTAGCCTATGACAGCACTTTTAATTTAACAGAAGGGTAACAAGGTTGTGGTTGCCCTAAAAGAATTGTCAGGATGTTACCAGGGGGCTTGTCTCAGACCCACAGAGGGCTCCCCAGAGAAAGCTAGTCTTGCTAACCCCTGAAAGGACACAGATACAGCCTTCCACTCAAGGATAGAAACACAAGCAGTAATTCTTCAAAAACAAAAGAATTTATTTATTTAAAGAAATAAGTGGTTATTTCAATTTATTTAATGAAGCAAGAGAGAATACATAGACTAGAGTAAAATGCAATAGAATTACATTTAAAAGAAGTGATGCAACGAAAAGAAAGACACAGATTATATAGGATAACTATCACACACAGGAAATACAGTAGTTTCAATGTAACATGGACATAGAGTTTACCATATACACAAAAGGCTTTTAGCTTAGTGATACAGTTTAACCCTGTATTTAATACTATGTGGTATATGTGACCTCTGTACACATATAAAAAACCATTACCGTATTCACATTAAAAATAAACATTTACTTGACATCAACATTAACCCTTAACGTTAAACATTTAACGTCCTGTAAGCACAGGCCAAGTGGTTACAAGACGGGTAGGGGAGATCTCACTCAAGATGCAGGCATCCAGCTTTATTTACAAACAAACCTATATGCTCTTAAATAATAGGGAGAAAAGAAGATCAGACTTTTTATTCAGAACTTTTTATTCAGAATTTCCCTCTGACCTGTCTAATTGGTCCTTCTGCTCTGTCTGATTTCCAGAAGTATGGGCTCGACAGCTGTGCAGTTGCTCAGTTGGGCTGCGGATGCGATGATGGTTGCTGCTTTTCTGTTGCTATTGGCAAGGTAGCTGCTAGCAGGCAGTTGCTCATTGTCCTGGCAACTTTAGAATTTTGCTGCTGCTGTTTTTCTAGGTGGTTGGTTTTCAGGTAGCTGCTTTTGAGGATGTTCAGTTTTTCTTTTCAGGCAGCTTCTATTCTTATGCAAAGCCTCAAACCCACTACTTTCAGCCTGTTAACTGAAAGCCTCCTATAATCTCAGCCTGCTGTCAAACCCACTACAGTCTCAGCCTGCTAGCTATTGGTCTTGTATACTAGTTGCTCTCTCAGCCAATCAGCTTGTAGCTTTTCGGCTCTTTCCCATGACATTATACTTATTTTTAGGTAGGAAAGCTCCTCCCCTGATGCCATCTTAGATTCTAGACCTTTTTAAGTTCCTCCCTCTAACACCGTCTTGTTTGCTGGAACTGTCCCCTACCTAAATTTGAACTATGTCATCCCCATCCCTGCCATTTTGATCAACCATGTTGGATTTTCTAAATTTAAACTATCGTTAATTTCTACTTAGAGCCTTAATCTTAAAACTAATTACTATGTTATGCAAACCAAAGTGTCCTGATACTGTCACCACATTAATTATATCAGTTGGAAGAAGTGAATTTTTCAGTATTTTTAAACTCCTTCCAAGGGTTTTCTGTAAGCCTCTAGTAAGGTGCTGCAAAGTATTTTAGAACATTCAAAGCAGAATCTCTCACTCCAATCTCACTTCCTGAACTATTACTTCACAGTGGTTTGGATTTTGAATAGATAGGACTAGAAACTCCAATTTTCTTTAACATCTTTTGATTCTGAAAAAAGCAGCAATTTAGCAGTATAGTGACCATTCCAGAAATATATCCATTGTATTTTCCCCCTACATTAGCTCTCTCCCAGTGGTCAGAAAAGAATATTTTACGTCAGGATGGTGGGTTATTCAAGACAATTTCCCAAGATATGCAGGGTTTATAACCTGCAGCCCATCAGGGTAATCTGATTGCGGGCTGAGAGACATTTTGCTGACATTCAGCATCCATAGGCACTGACCCCTGCAGCTCCCAGTGTCTGCGGTTCTCTGTTCCTGGCCAATGGGAGCTATGGGAAGCGGCAGCCAGCAAGTTCCTGCAGCCTCTTCGCCTGCAGACGCTGCTTCCCACAGCTCCCATTGGCCGGGTTCATAAGGTAAAAGTGTTAAAATGGGAGACATAATATAAACACATAGCCATAAATCTCTTAAATCCAGATGAAAAATTAGACATCTTACATGATAAAAGCGCAGGGTAGGAAGAACGGGGAGCTACAAGCGTAACAGTTACATTATGTACAAAACCAAAGCCAATAGTTTCTCCATTCAAGCAGCAAATTATGCACAAAGTAGATTTAATGTATTTAAGAAATTCATAGGCCAAAGCTGTGAACTTCTTTAAACTTGTACCAAAATATCTTTCCTCAAGTGTCCTTCATCAAAATGTCTGTCTTATAAACAAGGTGCAGTAATTGCTGGTGGTGGCAGATCTGTGAAAGATGGGAGTAATGCTAGGTCATTTTGGTGGCCTTAACTGTACCTTTCTGTATGTTCTAACAATTGTGAACCTAAAAATTATCTCTCCATTTCCAGGACTTGTCATGTGTATTTTTACACTTGTCATGTGCAGTTTTTTAAGACGACTGCATTGTTAAAGATCTCTTATTTTAAGTAATTGATAGATATTCACAACATTTTTGCCTGGGAATTTAGAACCAACACAAGTGCCAGTAAATTTGTAGTGGCAGGGATAACAAAAAACAGAACTGTTTCCGTATATGTCATAAGAATATAAAAATGGCCATACTGGATCAGACCAGTGGTCCATCTAGCCCAGTATCCTGTCTTCCGACAGTGGCCAGTGCCAGACGCTTCAGAGGGAATGAACAGAACAGGGCAATTATCAAATGATCCATCACTTGTCATCCACTCCCAACTTCTGGGAGACAGGGGCTAGGGACACCCAGAGCATAGGATTGTGTTCTGATCAGCTTGACTAATAGCCATTGATGGACCTATCCTCCACAACTTATTAGTTATTTAACCCAGTTATATTTTTGGCTTTCACAACATCCCCTGGCAATGAGTTTCACAGGTTGACTGTGCATTGTGTGAACAAGTACTTCCTTATGTTAGTTTTAAACCTGCTGTCTATTAATTTCATTAGGTGACTGCTAGTCCTTGTGTTATGTGAAGTGGTAAATTACACTTACCTATTCATTTTCTTCACACCATTCATGATTTTATAGACCCTTATCATATCCCCCCTTAGTCATCTCTTTTCTAAGCTGAGTAGTCCCATTCCTTTTAATCTCTCCTCATATGAAAGCTGTTCCATACCCCTCATCATTATTGTTGCCCTTCTATCTTTTTATTTCTCCAGTTCTGATATATCTTTTCTGAGATCAAGCAACCAAAACTGCATGCAGAATTCAAGGTGTGGCCATACTGTGGATTTATATAGCGGCATTATGATACTCTCTCATTATCTATCCCTTTCCTAATGTTTCCCAACATTCTGTTAGCTTTTTTGGACTGCCGCTGCACATCAAGCGGATGTTTTCAGAGAATTATCGATGACTCTAGGATCTCTTTCTTGATTGATAAGAAAGAATTTAGACCCCTTCATTTAATGTGCATTACTTTGTATTTATCAATATGAATTTCATCTGCCATTTTGTTGCCCAGTCACCCAGTTTTGTGACATCCCTTTGGAATTCTTCAGCCATCTTAGGTCTTATCTAGAGTAATTTTGTATCACCTGCAAATTTTGCCACCTGACTGTGTTATCCCACTATTTGCACCCAAGGCACCCTCAGTACTGGCTTGCCTGTAACCATAAATTGATGGTCAATTTACTCCGCCCAAATGGGTAATAAGGGGTGGCTCACCTTAGAGGAATTGCCAGGGTTTTACCAGGGGGTTTGTCTCTAACCTACAGAGGACTTCCCAGAGCAGACTAATTCTGCTAACCCATGGGAGGATACTGATAAAGCCGTCCGCTTATTTGACATTCAAGCAATAATTCTTCAGAAACAAAGTATCATTTATTTAAAAGAAATAATCAGTTACAATACATTCAATGAAGCAAGAAAAAACACTATAATCTATAAGACATCATAGAATACAATTATTTTTCATTTAGAAATCATGTACCAAAGCAGCACAGGAGAATAAAAAAAATACACAGACTATATGCAGTTACAATGTAATACCTAACATTACATATTAAGAAAGCATTTATTATTTAACACTAACATCCTGTAAGTGCTGACCAAATGGTGACAGAATGGGTGGGGGTGGATTGCACTCAGACACAGGCATCCAGATTTATTTACAGGCATACCCAGTCATTCCTTAACAGAAAATCACTCCTCCTATAATCCCTCTGACTTGTCTAGGGTCCTTCTGCTCTGTCTAATAATATTGGTAATCAGGCTGCCGTTGTTGCTACTGCTTTGCTGCTGCTGTTACCCTAAGTTTTTAGATGCCAGTTACGTTATCGACAAGTTTGGCGTTGGGCGCTATTAAATAACACTTAGCCCATCAATAATTTAAGAAAAGGGTAACCAGGTTGTGGCCCCCCCAAAGGAATTGGCAGAGTCAGGCCCACCAACAGCAATTCCAGGCTCCAGTGTAGAACAGTCAATGGGCTCCTTAGAAAGGGATGGCTGAGGTCATAGGAGTCCAACTTCCCCTCTTTTCCGTGGGTGCTCAACTCCCCCGCTACTCCCAGCCCTGCCCCGCCTCTTCCCGCCCCCCATTCCAACCCCTTCCCCAAAGTCCCCACCCCAACTCTGCCCCCTCTCTGACAATATTCCAACTCCTTCCTCAAATCCCTGTGCTGGCCCCCGCCTCCTCCCCTGAGCGCGCCACATTCCCACTCCTCTCCCCCTCCTGGAGCGTGCTAACATTGCCAAACAGCAGTTTGGCGGTGGCCAGGCAGGAAATGCTGGGAGGTAGGCGGAGGAGCAGGAACCTCCTCCATCTACCTCCCAGCATTTCCCGCCCGGGGACGTGCGCTCAGGGGACGGAGAGGAGGAGGAGTGGGGTAGGGGCTGCTGGTGGAGGCAGAGTACCCACTAATTTTTCCCTGTGGGTGCTCTAGTCCCGGAGCACCCTTGGAGTCAGCACCTATGGCTGAGGTTTACAAACACTACTGTTTATCTTATTGATAACACGTTAGAACCCACTATACATAAATTGTGGCGTTGCTTGATGTAGTTAACTTCCCCCCCAGTTACAGCACCAGTAGTAAACAAATTGTGAGCCTAAATATAAGATGAGGAATTTGTTATTTGAATTATATATTTAAATTAAATAAATACATTATGGAATGAAATTGGAGTCCAATGGAGGGTAATGAAAATGATTAGGGGGCTGGGACACATAATTTACGAGGCGAGGCTGAGGGAACTGGGTTTATTTAATCTGCAGAAGAGACGAGTGAGGGGGGATTTGATAGCCGCCTTCAACTACGTGAAGGGGGGTTACAAAGACTGGGGGGTTTGTTAGCAGCCTTCAACTACCTGAAGGGGGGGCTACAAAGACGAAGAGGATGGAGCTAGGCTGTTCTCAGTGGTGGCAGATGACAGAACAAGGAGCAATGATCTCAAGTTGCAGTGGGGGCGGTCTAGGTTGGATATTAGGAAAAACTGTTTCACTAGGAGGGTGATGAAGCGCTGGAATGTGTTACCTAGGGAGGTGGTGGAATCTCCACCCTTAGAGGTTTTTAAAGCCTGGCTTGACAAAGCCCTGGCTGGGATGATTAACTGGGGATTGGTCCTGCTTTGAGCGGAGGGTTGGACTAGATGACTTCCTGAGGTCTCTTCCAACCCTAATCTTCTGTGGAAGATATATAAAGCATTTAAAGAAGCGCAAAGAAAGAAAGCACCTAATGTACCAAGTAGGCTAATTACACATGAATCATAATTAGGTGTTTATCTAAAAAAAAGGAAAAAATTGATATACAAGATGTAACTGAATATGAACAACAAAAGTTAAAATATACAATAATAAAACAAGTATTTAAAAATTTTTTTAAAAAAAACCCATAATATCTTAATGCAGAAGGGGTCCTAAAATGCAACTCTTTGGGATTTTTTTTTTTGCAGAAAAATCATCAATTATATCTTCAAAGTTCAATGACCTGACAAGATCTTGCTCAATAGCAAGACCTTTAAGTCTCTTGTCCGATTGTTGATCTTTGTACACTTTTGATTTGTTTCATTTTGCTAAAAGATCTGTCGGCTTCAGAAACAGTTAGTGGTATGTTACAGAATATCCACAGAGCTATGGTGACATTAGGAAAAAGACATTCCAACTTAAGCTCATGAATTTTATTTAACAGCTCCAGTGGTTTGAGGTGTACAGTTCCAAAGTTTGCCTTATAAATTGCTTTCATGTGTATCACCTCATCGATGATGTCCGTGGATACATCGTTGTCATATTCTCTGCAAAAAGCAGAACTCAAATTTCCAATTTGCATATCAGTGAATTCCAAATATAACCACAGAAAGCTGAAATAAATTGATATCTCTGGCCATGACAAACCACTGTATCAACCCCCAGATTACACAGTCAACAAGCTTGTAAAATATGAACATTCATTTTAAAAATCTCTCTTCATTCTCTTCTCTCAGTTGGACTTCTGGTGTTTCATCGTGAAACAGATTTCTCTTTTTTGTGTGTTTCTTGGGGATTTTAGTTTCAGTTGGCAGGTCTGCTTCGGCTGCACGCTTGGCTTCTGATAGAGTTTTCCACTTACCACGTAATTCTTTAAGTTCCTCAATCAAGTTGTCAATGTTTTGTACTTACACATCAAGAGTTGCCTCTCTTGATTGAGGAGCCTTATTGTGTTGATCTATGACCATCAATATTTTGAGCCATATTGTTGCCATCAAAGTACATTTAAATGACTGTATGTAGCACTGAATTCCCTTTAGCTCTGTTTTGCACTCAAAAGACAGATTTAGTTCCTCACACTTGACCAGTGCATGTGTTATTAGTGGCAAATGTTTTGCAATTGGTTTAACGCTTTCCACGCAACCTAGCCATCTAGTCCAAGGGTTCCCAAACTTGGTTTGCGGCTTGTTCAGGGTAAGCCCCTGGTGGGCCGTGAGATGCTTTGTTTACCTGAGCATTCGCAGGTGCTGCCGCTCGCAGCTCCCAGTGGCCGCAGTTCGCCGTTCCCAGCCAATGGGAGCTATGGGAAGCCTCACTTTATTTACAGGATCCTGAAGAATTGGATCATATTTGGCAAGCAATTAAACAATTTCAAGAAAATTACTGTTATGGCAGTCTCCGATTGTGTTTGACATTCCCATGAAAGTAAGTCCTTTCTCACTCAGGAACAAACTAATTGACAAAATTTGGTTAAGCAAATCCCTCCAGTACTTCGCTTTAGCTTCTATTTCTTTGTCTAGCCGTGACATATCAGTTCCTTGGGCAAATCTTCTCTAAATTTTGCCATTTCAGATAACATTGCCTGTGATGATGCAGGCAATTTATCCCACAATTTGCTTCATAATTCCTTCTTCCAGCTGTTGTCACTTGCCAAAACCGATTTGCAAGAAACAGCGTCTGAACTGAATAATTACAAGGGAAACAAAAGAGCAATTCTGCACTTTCAGTCCACACAAGCCAATCCCTGTCAGAAACCTCTCTGGGGGATTTTTGGTTGATTTTAATACAGAATTCAGAAACTTTTTCCATCACCAGGAAGTGTGTTTGGATGCCTAGGTGGCCCTTTTCAAACAACAGTTTTGTCAGAGTTGCAGATAGTCGAATATCACGTCCACATCCTTCATTCTCTTGAAATGCAATATTGCTTTCAGCAATGCTTGTTTTTTCAGCCTCATTGGTTGAGTGTTTCCTCCCATGCAAGAGCACTAGTTTGGACTGTTTTTGTACTTAACTCACCCGTTTTAACAGAATCATCACAGGCTTGCTCTGAACTATTAGGCCTGTTGCTGGCACCCAGTGCCGAGAGGCTAAACAACAGCTGGAGTTGGTTCGCTACCCAGTGGCTACACCCAATAATCACAACGGGGTGGAGAAGCAGAAAAGTTTATTTGCAGCTGCAAAAAGGTACAGGGAGAATAAAATCTCAAATCCTGCACACAGAGCAGGAAGTTACACAGGCTTTTATACATCCTTTTTCCCAGCATACTTATCCAATAGCAAGCTGCCCTAAGTATCCATATAGCCAGCCAATCCAGTTCCCAGCTAGTGCCCTTGTGCTCTGTATCATTTCTTAAACCATACATAAAGCTGCTTTATTCAGCATTGTTCTTCCATATCTGCCCTGTTTGGCCTTGCTTAGTTTCAGGCAGTCTGACTGTGCAACATATTGTTGCAAATCCTCAGCATAACTGCTGCGAGTGCCTCCAGGCGGGGGGGCCAAGGACACTTGGGCCTAGTGCGAGGGGGCTTCATCGACACTCGTGGTCTTCCATCCCCTCGAGTTACCTAGTGGCCATGCCCAGTGTCCCCAACAGGCCACTACTAACTGTAGTGACTAGTGGTTCTACCTGATCTTCTTTAGGCCTAACCCCACAATCAAAGTACAACTACCCTTCCTGCTTTTTTCAAGTCAGGTTTCTTTTTCTTGTTTTTTTCTCCACTTCTGAGCTCTGGACTTATGTTTGTACTCCATAATGACACACTGCCAGTCACACCAGCAGAGTGCAGCAGCTCTCTGGCAAACTATTACAGGCCAAATGGTCTATTTTTAACCAACAGTTTAGGAATTATTTTAGCCGTTGGGACGCGAATTGTGCTATCCTGAGATTGGGCTGTTTTGCTGACCCTCACTCCAAAATATCTTGTCCGCCTGAGATGTGCTCCACTTCTGCCGTTCACCCGCCAGAGGTTGCTACGGCTTGGCACCAAATGCAAGAGGGGGGTGATGTGTGTGGTGGATATGTGCACAGCAGGGGGCGGGTTGCTGGGGCGGGGAGCCACTACTGCTGCACATCGTGCCAGGAGGGCTGGAGCCGGGCCTCCTGCTGCTGCTGGCTCGGCGTGGCGTCGCCACGTGGGCACAGAGCTGGGCCACGTGCTGGAAGTGGTGCATGCACAAGCTGTGCCCGCGTGGATGCAGTCTGCCTGACACTGGGGTGGTGCTGCACCTGCACTGCCTGGTGCCCAGCGAGCTGCTGCCGGCTGCGCTGCTGGGTCTGCTCTTCTGGCACAGCCAGGGCTTCCACCTGCCCGCCCAGCTGCTGCCTTTGCTGCCGCCAGTACCACCCCATGCACGCCGAGGAGCCCGGCAGCCCTCCCAGGCAGTATCCCCTGCCCTGCTGCCATCAGCGGGCCTGGCCAGAGTGTTACCAAGGGGCTTGTCTCTGACCCGCAGAGGGCTCCCCCGAGCAAGCTTGTCTTGCTAACCCTTGAAAGGACACGGGTAGGGCCGGCTCTAGGCACCAGCAAAACAAGCAGGTGCTTGGGACGGCACATTTCTAGGGGCGGCATTCCGGTGCCGGCCAGGCCGCCCCTAGGAACATGCCTCCGCTCCGCCTCCGCCTGCCCCCCTGAGCGCGCCACGGCCCCTCCGCTTCTCCCCACTCCCTTCGTGCGCAGCAAGCCTGGGAGGGAGAAGCGGAGCGGCAGTGCGCTCGGGGGAGGCGAGGTGAGCTGGGGCGGGGAGCGGTTCCTCTACCCGCCCCATTACTTCCTGCACTTCCCCCCCGCCCCCTCCCCGCTCACCTCCACTCCACCTGCTCCCCTGAACGCACTGCCTTTCCCTTGCCTGAGAGGGAGGGGGGAGAAGCAGAGTGGTGGCGTGTTCAGGGGAGCAGAGGTGAGCTAGGGTGGGGGAGGGGAGCCACAGGAAGCAATGGGTGGGTTGGGAAAATGCGGCATGCCCAGGGTTGGGAAGGGGCAGAGCACGAAAAAAAAGCGGGGGCCAAAAATTTTTTTGCTTGGGGCAGCAAAAATCCTAGAGCGGGTCCTGGACACGGATACAGTCTTCTAGGACAGTGGGGTGGGAGGAGGTATTGTTTCATATTCTCTGTGTATATATAAAGTCTGCTGCAGTTTCCACGGTATACATCTGATGAAGTGAGCTGTAGCTCACGAAAGCTCATGCTCAAATAAATTGGTTAGTCTCTAAGGTGCCACAAGTACTCCTTTTCTTTTTGCGAATACAGACTAACACGGCTGTTACTCTGAAACACACAAGCAGTTGTTCTTCAAAAACAAAAGTATTATCTATTTAAAGAAATAAGTGGTTACAGTGTGTTTTAGAAAAGCAAGAAAGGATATATAGAACAGAGCAAAATGCAACAGATCTACAATTAGAAGAATTAAAGCAGTGCAGCAAATAAAAGACATAACAATGTAATTGTTCACTTAACACTAGCATTTAACTTCTAACATTTAACATCCAATAAGCACTGGCCAAGTGACTACCGGATGGATAGGGGAAAAGCTCACTCAGACCACAGGCATCTGGCTTTGTTTACAAGCAAAACCCATATATTCCTTGATAGTGAACAGAAAACTACACTTCTACTATTCTTAGATCCCTCTGAGTCATCAATAGGGTCCTTCTGATCTGTCAAAAGTGAAACGCTGTCTGCGGATGTTTGACATTGTCTGCTGCCAACGGAAAGCAATTGCTGCTGCTGAGGTGAAAGCTGCCCTAAATTTAAACGACCATTAATTTCTGCTTATTTAAAGCCTTAATCTTACAACTCTGTCTCAGTCTCTGGCCTTCTCTAATTGGTTGCTTTTTCAAGTACAGAAATCCCTGCCTAATGAGATCATCTCAGCCAATCAGCTTCATCTGTCACTGAAACTAACTGAGCCTCCTCCTAACTATTAGTATAAATCCTCCTAGCTCCACCCTTTAGGTATTTTGGAGAGTGAGTTGAGTCATACCTGCTGAACTTTACTTCATCCCTGTCTCTTATCCACTATTGGTCAATTCAGTGTGTGTCCTTCATTTTGATGCTTTCTAATAGAGAAACATTGCAGCTGCTATTTTTTATTTTTAGTTCTAAACTATCATTAATCACTACTTATCTAAAGCCTTAATCCTAAAACTACTGTTTTATGCAAGCTAAAGCATTATGATACTACCACCATCATTGTTATGCTAATTTGGAGAGGTGATTTTTTTTACAATGTTTTAAACCCCTTTCTAGCTGTTTTTCTGCACGTCTCTGTCCTGAGTGCTGCAGGCTTTTATACAGGATCAGAACAGCTAAAAGCAAAACCTCTTGTATCAACTGTTTATTACCTTTTCCAGATCATTTCTGAATATGTTGGACAGCACAGATCCCAGTACAGATTCTTGGGGGATCCTGGTATTTACCTCTCTCCATTTTGAAAATTGATCATTTGTTTCCCATCTTTTAACCAGTTACTGATCCATGAGACGACTTTCCCTCTTATCCCATAACTGCTTACATTGCTGAAGAGCCTTTGGTGTAGGACCTTTCTTTCTGAAGCTCCAAGTACACCATATCAACCAGATCACTCTTGTCCATATGTTTCTTGACACCCTCAAAGAATTGTAATAGATTGGTGAAGAATGGTTTCCCTTTACAAAAGCCAAATTGTTTTTTCCCCAAAATATCATGTTCATCAATGTGTTTGATAATTCTTTTCTTTACTGTAGTTTCAGCCAATTTGCTTGGTACTTACATTAGGCTTACTGGCCTGTAATTGCCAGGATCACTTCTGGAGCCTTTTTTAAACGTCAATGTTACTTTAGTTTTCCTCCAGTCATCTGGTACTGAAGCTGATTTAAGCAATAGGTTGCTTACCACAGTTAATAGTTCTGCAATTTCATATTTGGTTCCTTTAGAACCTTTGGGTGAATACCATCTGGTCCTGGTGACTTATTACTATTTAATTTATCAATTTGTTCCAAAACCTCCTCTACTGACACCTCAATCTGGGACAGTTCCTCAGATTTGTCACCTAAAAAGAATGGGTCATGTGTGGGAATTGCCCTCACATCCTCTGTAGTGAAGACTGATGCAAAGAATTCATTTAGCTTCTCTGAAACAGCCTTCTTTTCCTTAAGTGCTCCTTTAGTATCTTGATCGTCTAGTGGCCCTACTGATTTTTTGGCAGGCTTCCTGCTCCTGCTGTACTTAAAAAGTTTTTTGCTGTTAGTTTTTGTGTCTTTTGCTAATTGCTCTTCAAAATCTTTTCTGGCCTGCCTCATTATACTTTTATGCTTCACTTGCCTGAGTTTATGCTCCTTTCTATTTTCCTCGTTAGGATTTCACTTTTGATTTTTAAAGGATGCCTTTTTGCCTCTGACTGCCTCTTTTACTCTGTTGTTTAGCCATGGTAGCATTTTTTAATTCTGCTTACTGTTTTTTATTTGGAGTATACATCTAATTTTAGTCTCTATTATGGTGTTTTTAAATAATTTCCATGCAACTTGCAGGTATTTCACTCTTGTCACTGTTCCTTTTAATTTCCATTTAACTAGCTTCCTCATTTTTGTGTAGTTCCCCTTTTTAAAATTCATTGCTGCTGTGGTGGGTTTCTTTGGTATTTCCCTCCCTACATCGATATTAAATGTAATTACATTAGGATCACTATTATTGAGTGGTTCAGCTATATTCACCTCTTAAAGTCCTTTAAGTCTTGGGTGTGATCTGAGCATTTGCAAACAGTAGCTATAATATTTCTGTTTGTTTGAATGCAAGAAAAAGAACATCAGCAAGAGGACATGGAATAGAAAGCGAGATCTCTGGTGAACCAGAAAGTTGCCCACAGTGTTCTAAGCACTGTACAAAACACCAAAAATGAAGACAGTTCCTGCCTTAATGAGCTTAGTCTAAAATAGAAACATGCAGAAGAGAGGACTCATTGCAAAATCAGAAATCTAGGTAGTTTTAATTTTCTTTTCTTTAATAGTAGTATGAACTGATTTGTGTGCATCAGGGAAGTAATTTTTAGGGGGGATTTGAATGACAGGAGATTGGTGGCTTTGGAAACTAGGGTGGGAAGATCATTCCACTCAAAGGTTGATATGGAAAAAGGCAGAAAATGTTGGTTGGGGGCGGGTGGAACGAAACTCACAGGCCTCCAGGCTGACAAAAGTAGCACCCTGGAAGAATTGATGAGAATTTTGTTGGCATCTCTGACTGATGGAGCGCTGCTGCCATTTGCGATGTGGATTTCCAACTGTAAGTCTTATGCCAGTGTGCTGCTGGAGGTACAGAAAGCGTTGTCTATAAGAGCCCTTTTTTCCATGTGTTTTGTAAGACTACTGTGTATGTTTTGGATACAAATCTTGCTACAATTATTCACGCATTCGTCACTACATTCTGTAATGTACTCTGCATGGTATGACACCTGAGCTCCATTCAGAAGCAGCAGCTAACACAGAACGTGACAAACTGCTCACTTAGGGGAGCTTCATTTCAAGGGAGTATAAAGTTGCTTAGGTATATTTATAATTGCATTATTGCACTGTTGGGATTAGTAGAGGTGTTCAAGGTGGAGCTCCTTCAATATAAATGGGAGGAGGCTACCGAGGGTGTTCTCTTTGAGGACGCTTCAGCAGTGGGTCCTCAAAGGGAACCTTCTCTTGTTGAATCATTGACAAGGACATATGCTCCAAATAATTATGGCAACAAAAGCCATAGTGCAGTGGAATTTGAAAAACCCAGTTCTGCCAGCCCAACCAGAATGGTTAAGGATAAACTTTTTTGTGTCGAGGATAAATAGGACAACTATGTAGCTTTGAGCCTTGCTCTTTGAATTAGTTGAAAGGGAAAATTCTGGTTTGGTTTGGGCCAAAATATCTAATCACTGTCTCTTCTGTGTAGGCCAGACAATGCTGTCCTCAAAACATCTCTACCACGTGGTATTATAGTAAACATACAGTGCACTGCTTTCATCTTCAAAGCACTGTACAAACTCTTGTTAGTAAGAGCAAAGATGAATTCTACATCGTACATGGTTTATGGTTAAAGGAAAACTCTCATGTAATACCTAAGGAATTGTTTCCCTATGGGCCTGATCCAAAACCCATTGATGTCAATGGGCTTTGGCTCAGGCCCTATGCATAAGTACACAGGAGTGATCACCAAACATGATGTACGTCGTAAATATATCTTTTGGTAATACTCATACATGGACTGTTCACCTTCACAATTTGATGGTGAAAGCAGGAGCAAAATAATCAGTTTTTCCATCAAGATGGTGGCCAGTTGCTCCAACAAACCCTGACTTTCACTGATAAAACAACAGTTGATCCTGAAAGAAGCCAAGCATCTATCCTAATACTTACATTTAGTATCAGTTTTTGATTGTTAATCATGAGGTGCCGCTGGCCTATCTTGCAGGAATGAACAGAACCCTCAAAGCTGGCTTCGCTTCTTCTTCTTGGATCAATCCCAGAGGGTGTCATGGGCAGCTACGTCTCTTCCGTAGTTCACTCATTGGTTCCAGCAGACCCAACCTTATCACCTCTTTCATTCCACATATACTCCAGACTGGCAATCTTAGGTACAACTTTGTGATGGCTATTGGCTAATGTTGACTTTTTAATGGCAACCACTTTACATTAGAGCACTCAGCAAGATTGTGAGAAGCTATGAGTTGCAATGCCTTCCTTCTGTTGGGGATACTGCACTCTTTATCTCTCACCAAACACAGACACTGCTGTTTTCAACCTGTCCCAATGTTTGAGAGAAACTGGAATCTGCATGAACTGTTCCTGGCTAAAGCTCAACCCTAGTAAGGCAGAGGTCATGCTCGTAAGAAGAGGAAGCATTTTGAGGTATTGGCAAGAGTTACAATCTCATTCTATAATCAGAATTTCTTTTGTTAAGCTGTTGCACTGTCTTCAGGCCCTGTTACTCTCATTGCTTCTTATGAATACCCACATAGCAGCAGTGATCAAAAATACTTTCTTCAATTTTTACCTAGCTATGACAAGATATGAGGCTGTTTGTGATGACTAATACATTAATTTCTGGGTTATGTCTCTGCCACATGAGCTATATATCTTGCATCACTGCAGTGCTGGAGTACCTGAAAGCCACATGAAATCTACAAGTGTCTTGACACTCCGCATCAGGGGTGCTTTGTAGGTAAGGTATACCAAGGAGAGAGCATTACACAGTGCTCTACACCCTGAGCTCCCGATCTGATTCCAGATGTGTTTCATGGCCATAAATTATTGCAGTTTAAGCACCAACATTGTGCAAGGTGCTGTACTCTTTAAAGCTCTTAGCTTGGCCCCTGCCTGTTATTTCAGAAGTTCTCTCTTTCTCCACTTTCCACCATCGTAGATGTGATTTAGGGGTGAGTGGTGAGGTAGAAATACTGTGATTGATAGTTGTCAGGGTGACATGGAGGCACAAGTTGGGTGTTTTTAACGGGATACCCTGTGGAATCCTCCCTTATCACTTTCTGCTTCTAAGGCACAATGGAAGATTGATTTTTCTAAGCAGGCTTTCTTTCACTGATGGAGTAGCAAAACATCCCAGCAACATTACTCTTGGAAGACTACGGCCAAGACCTGATACCATTTGAGTTGGTGGATTATAATAGGGAGGAATGTTATTTTTCTTTTCAGACCAAAGTATCCTTAATAATGTATATGGCACCTAGATAAAATGGTGACAGATGTATTAGAAATGCAGATTAGTTATATAAAGAAGGGTTAGAAATTTAAAAAAAAAATCTTTTAAAAATGTTTTCATTTACAATATTCTGATTTCTAGTGCTTATTCTTGGAAGATCAGATGCTTTCATTCTTACTTTACATCAGCAATCTGGTACCTCATTAGTACATCATTAAAACAGCAACTCTGGTCATGAAATAGAGATCTTAAATTCAGTAAAGATATAAACATAGTAAACAAATGGCTAAACGCCCAAGGCATTATAACTAATTCCTGGAGTTTTCCTTTAAGTTTGCCGTTGTATTTTGAAGAAAGTTCACCTTTCACTTTTAGAACATAAGTTGTTGAATTTTTGCAATCACAATTACAAATGTAAAGTGTGTTGCATTTAAAAATTCCTTGTGCTATAATACATTGAGTGAGGAGTTGAGGATATGGGGCAGTAGTCTGAGCATTGCTCTGAGAACAGTGGACACCAGAAAAGCTGTGTAATAGTCTGTCGTCTTCATGTGTTCAGAGAAGCACCAACTTACTATGAAATATTAACAACTTCAGTGATATGCTGTATTATGCTTTATTTTGATAACAGTTGAATAGTTTTTAAAAGAATAAAAAACATTTGGTATAAAAATCAGATATCAGACAGGCGTGGTGTGTTTTGAGAGAGGTTTTTATGCCAGAAGAGTACACATAGCTAATTCTCCATCCATCCCTCCCTAATTACTCTCCATAAAATGACACTCTACTGTCAGGTACTTCAGAGGCAGACACAGGCTGGGGAATCCCCCTTCAGAAGGTGTTTCTGCTGTAAAGTTAATACAGCAGAATATCCTGCAGACTCCTTGTCGGGTTGGTGGACTTCTCCTTGGCCAATCACCCAAGCACAAAACCTGGAGAGCACTCCGTGTGATCGCAGGGAGTCTGGCACAGTGAGGTGGAGGTAGCCGAATACCCCTTTCTATATGGGCAGGAGGAGATCAGTTGTTATATATTGATGTCCTTGTAGCCCTCATTAGTTCAGATCTTTGATGCACGGAACCCTTTCCTAGTGTAATTCCAGTTATTGATTCTATACTAAGAATGAATTGACTCCAATTTATTTTCCTGTTTTTCAAATACTGAAAATGCAAAAGCATATTATACAGTCTTTCATAAGAGGGGGAAGAAGAAAACAGGAAGAGCCCATGAGATACCAAAGACGATGTCTTAAAATATTTTAAGTTGAATGAGATACCAGATGCCAGTAAAGATCCATGTTCGTTAACTTTGACACTGTTTGTACAGACATAAAATAAAAGAGATTTTTATTTGGGGACTAATAATGAATGCACCTTAAGTGACCAAGAGAGAATTACGAGAAGCACAAATGAGGACACGTGTGTAGAAGGAGACAAATTCATATACAAGTACAAGATAATTTGAAAGTCTTTATGAGAGGAATATTTTTAGATATAGTTTAAGACAAAAATTGTTAACCAAAGGAAAAAATGACAAATAGTTATCTTAAAATGATTTAGTCTAAAAATTAAACAGATAAATGAAGTTTATAAACAACCGCTGTCATAGCTGACCAAAGTAATTTTAGTTTTATATGGGGACATTTGAATTTAAACCATTTCAGTAAATGTCAAAGTGGCAGACTGTTGATGGCAAGGCATGGGTGTGCAAGGGTGCGAATGAGCGGCTGCCAAAAGCCTTATCCACACTGCATCCTAGACAGAGCTGGTTGAAAATTTTTAATTAAAAAAACTTTTGTCCAAATTATAAAATTGAAAAATGTTTTTGACCAAACTGAAAACTTTAGGTGAAAAAAATTATTTTGTTGAAATGTTCTATATTTTTGATTAAAACCCAGAAATTGAAAACAAAAAATGGTCCATATAGAAAAAAAATGAAAAAATTTCCCATGAAAAATTGGCCCTTTTCAACCAGCTCTAATCCCACCACAGAGGCTGTACGTTCACTCACCAAGTGAAGGCACTAATCTAGGCTAGTACTGCTGCCACCAACCCTAGCCATTCATAGTGGAGTGAGGGACAGGGGTTTGGGCCCAACCTCTCACCTCAGCTAGGGGTGCGGGCTCAGTGAAGAGGGAGTGCACGGTACCCCATCTCAAGTTGTGGTAGAGCTATCACCACCAGCATGCACTTCTCTGGACCTCCCAGGAGGAATTCAGGGTCAGGCAGAATTCCTCCAAGGGCTCCTGTTCCAGCACAACCCTTCCAGGAAACCCCCACAATGAGAGCTGTGGTTTAAAGTCAGTCTGTCCCATAGATTTCAAGAGGTGTTGCCCCTTTTCTTCTGTAGGGCTTTCATCAGATCAGACATGAGATCTGGCTGTCCACTTCCGCCTCCAGCTGGAGGCAGCCCCGTTGACTTTGGTTCTTCTGTCCATTCAGTGTTCACTTGTCTTTTTGGAGGAAGTGGCACAGCTTTCTTTGTCACAGGTAGTGGCTTACTGGAGACAGAGGCCGGTGGAGGTGGAGGTGGAGGGGGTGGTAGCAGGTCTTCACTGCTGCTGCTACAGGTGGGTGGTGGAGGGGGCACAAAATCTGGAGGATCTTCACAGAATTCAGGTGGCGGTGGTGGCAAATCCTCTGTCATTTCAGGTGGTGGTGGTGCTGGAAAAGTGAGTGGATCTGATGTGAAAACTCCACTTCCGCGTTTGGGTTGGACAGGTAGAAGAGGTGTAGAGCTCACAGCTGAAGATCGCCTTTGAGGCGGTGGTGGCTTTATTGAGGCCCGTTTATTCTGGTATGTCTGCGGCTGGCTGGTTGGCTGCACTGAACAGCAGGCATTGACATCATTTGGTTTCTTATCCTTTAATAAATAAAACAACAGAGTTGTGGTGATTGGTATTATAGTAAGACCATTTATGAACTAATGTTGCAAAGTGACATCATTTGAATTGGTATGGAAAGGCATAAGCTGATTTCACTATTTCTCACTGTCACAGAATCAACTCCTTGTTGCAACAGAACACAGAACTCAAATGATCTAACCAGGACTCCCCATCCTAGAAATCATAGTGGGCAGGTAGTGGCTGACCTTCAAATGAAGCCTTATACTATGGCTTCATTTGTGGGGTCCTCATTATGCACTTTGATGCTTGTGCACAGATGTGCTTGGTACCTGAAGTGCATTATCTCCCTTCAGGTGCTAGTATTCCAGTGGAGATTGACAGAGGTTAACAAAACAAGGATGATTTATTTCATAGTGATGCAGGAGGAGCCTTGGGTGTGTCGTGCTGGTAGGAGAGAAATGTGGTGTGGAAACTATAGAGTGGGTTGGAGTCCTTTGGGCCAAACGCTCAGCACAGAGGGTATTTTGGTTTTCTTTCCCACAGCGGCCCATGAAGCTTTGAAAGCTGCATTCTCACTGCAAAATACCTGTTTAGAACATTAACAGAGCCCCTTTGAGCACTGCCTAGCACAAAGAATGGTGATACAATGTCACAGTGGTTTCAACTAGTGAAGCCTGTAAAGGAGCTTCCATGGTGTTCCAACCAGCTGCCCTTCCCTGAAAACATAAGATTTTTTTTTAAATCTCAATAGTGTGTGTTTATCCCCAGAAGTTAAAGTGAACAAGAGACTAAATTTTCACAATGGAAGTCATCTGTGGTCCAGCAAAATTTTATATTTGTCTGCAGGGTGGGCTTTCCCATATAATACAACTTTCAGTGTGCTACAGATGTTCTGTAATGCTAGGAGAAGCTTGCAATTCAATTCTCTGTGGCAGAAGGTCATTACACTAAAAGAAAAGTCCAGCTGAAGTTTGAGTGAAAATTAAGCACAAAGTCAATCCTAGTAGCTACAAATTAATTAAATTAGTTGTGTTAAAGCTCATGGCAGACTCATTCATTCAAATTTGCCATGATTTTTATGGCATAAAAAGCAAGTGTGGATTTTTTTTTTTGCTTTCTTCCTTTACATAATATTTTATATTACCTCCTTGAGTCATTGCTACTATATTTTTGGCTAATGTTAAAACAACAAGGAAGCTACATGTCGCCAATGGATAGTGACATTTAGCCACGACAGCCCTCAACAGGTGGATGCTTGGAACGCTGCATTGTGCTGCCCTTGGTGTGGTTGGCTAGCTTTGCAAGCTGATGTGAAGGGCAGTATGTGCCCTTGGAAGCACACAGTTGGTAGCAGTCCATGGTCTATATGGGGTGCAAAAGGGGGAAGACTAATTTTGCCCCTCCTGCATCAAAACTAGGGCTAGGGACAGTCTGCCCCTGTACATTCTTCTGCATTTGTGCCAGTAACATATACCTTTCCTCCACTTGCTCTCATAACAAAAATGTGGCAAAAAAACCCCACTACCCATTAAGCTCTAGTCACACTCAGCCACAAATGTAACAGTCATACAACAGCTTTGATCACTTTTTTTTAAGGGAAAAAGGCAAAGCATCCATCAGCCATGTTAAGAAAAGTAAAATAAAGGTTAGCAGTTCATTAGGCCTGTGTTTGCTTTGGCAGAATATTAGGTGAACTTTCATTCAAAAGGTGATTACTAGGTCACATGCTAAGGATCAGTAAAGCCCCCTGGGCAAAATCTGAACATACTCTCTCCATATTTTTAGGTGACAGCTACTAGCTGTTAACATTCACAAGTGCTCTACCTAAGCAGAAAGTGCTTTTACATCTATTCTTGTAAATCTGTGGAATCGTTTCCTAGGATGAACACACAAGCCCAGTACACGTTCTTAGTCCCAGCTGTACAGAGATGGTGGGCAGAAATAAACACAAATGAAATATATTAATTGAAAGATAGATTGTAGTCAGCTCTGTGCTCTGTTGTAGAGCAATGAGCTACCATGGCGTGAAGTTCAAAACTTGAGTTTGGGCCTCCGGTCCCAGGCTGGTAGAAACTCTGAGCACAGCACATTCGGTGCTTTTAGTAGGAGTGCCTAACAACCCCTGTGGTCAGTTAAAGACTGTTTTTTTAAAACGGGGATAGTGATACTGACCTCCTTCATAAAGCACCTTGAGATCAGCTGATTTAAAGTGCTGTCTTAAGAGTTTAGTATTTGTAATGGGCTGTGTACCCCATCCTGGCTCTGAAAGAGTTAACTGAAACAGGAGGAGTCAGCCATCCACCTCCCCAGATGGCAAAACCAACACACTACCCCTTAATGCTCTAGTGCTTTGAAGGGACAGAGAGTGGGTGAGGTGAAATTTAGCTATAGTGCCCCAACAGAAACCTCTGGTTTGTACCTTTGTCATCTCAGTGTGTTTCTGGGCCTCCAAGCTGGCAGGAGGTATGCTCTGGAGAATCTGTCCATTTGCTTGAACAGTGCCTGTTATGTCTCAAAAAGAGGAAGGAAAACACAGGTGTATTGAATGTGCAGAATTAACCAGAACTCAAGCAATGAACAATAAGAATTAACAAAATATCTGTTCGTTTTCCAGCAGGGTACTAAGAGCTAGAATTCTCAAGACAGTAATTGAACTCTCATGGATTTTACTTCATCAAAAAGGACCATGCTGAGTTAAAACGTTGCCTTTTGCTTGTTTTCCACTTTTTTATTCAGTTCTGACTGACTTGCTGTGAAAAACAAACAAGTGAAACCATTTAGTCAAATCAATGACCATACAAATTTTACCCTTAAGTGCAACTGGCAATCCTAAAGGAAACAGTATTGCAAAGATTATCAGAGTGGAATTATCAGTGTCTCAAAAGGTAATGGAAGCATGAGAGTCTCTGGATTTCACTGGTGGAAAGGGGCCGAGTTAGGATGGCATAGAACTAGGGAAGAAGGTCTTTGGGCTTCAGGTTAAGCCAGGGCATGTGGCATGTGGGTAGAGTTAAGGATGGTATTTTCTGACCTTTCATCGGTTGAATTCTTAATTACAGTGTAAAATTTTGCTAACGCTTTTAGTAGTGTTTCGTTTGAGAATTTAACTGTACAACAATACATTTTTTCCTGGATTTTTTTAAAATGGAGCCTGCTTACGTTTAGAGACAGAAGTATAATCATTCTATATGGATAAGGCTGTCAGATTTGAGGTCTTAGGATATTATGGATGGGGTCATCCCTTTTCATTAGTTGTCATTAGCTGTCAATTAATCACAGTTAACTCACTCAATTAACTAAAAAAAAATTAATCGCAATTAAAATTAATCACACTTATACCCATACAATACCAATTGACATTTATTAAATTTTTTTTATGTTTTTCTACATTTTCAATATTGATTTCAATTACAACACAGGTTTCAGAGTAGCAGCCATGTTAGTCTGTATTTGCAAAAAGAAAAGGAGTACTTGTGGCACCTTAAAGACTAACCAATTTATTTGAGCATAAGTTTTCGTGAGCCACAGCTCACTTCACTGGATGCATGCAGTGGAAAATACATGCATCCGATGAAGTGAGCTGTAGCTCACGAAAGCTTATGCTCAGATAAACTTGTTAGTCTCTAAGGTGCCACAAGTACTCCTTTTCTAATTACAACACAGAATGCAAAGTGCACAGTGCTCACTTTATATTACTTTTTTATTACAAATATTTGCACTGTAAAAATGATAAAAGAAATTGTATTTTTCAGTTCACCTCATACAAGTACTGAAGTGCAGTCTCTTTATCGTGAAAGTGTAATTTACAAATGCAGATTTTTTTTGGTTACATAACTGCACTCAAAAACAAAACAATGTAAAACTTTAGTGCCTACAAGTCCACTCAGCCCTACTTCTTATTCTGCCAATTGCTAAGACAAACAAGTTTGTTTACGTTGATGGGAGATAATGCTGCCTGCTTCTTATTTACAGTGTCACCTGGAAGTGAGAACAGGCACTCGCATAGCACTTTTGTAGCAGGCGTTGCAAGGTATTTACATGCCAGATATGCTAAACATTCGTATGCCCCTTCCATGCTTCGGCCACCATTCCAGAGGACATGCTTCCATGCTGATGAGGCTCGTTAAAAAAATAATGCGTCAATTAAATTTGTGACTGCACTCCTTGGGGGGAAAATTGTATGTCTCCTGCTCTGTTTTACCCGCATTCTGCATATATTTCATGTTATAGCAGTCTCAGATAATGACCTAGCACATGTTCATTTTAAGAACACTTTCATAGTAGATTTGACAAAATGCAAAGAAGGTACCAATGTGAGATTTCTAATAATAGCTACAACACTCGAAACAAGGTTTAAGAATCTGAAGTGCCATCCAAAATCTGAGAGGGACGAGGTGTGGAGAATGCTTTTAGAAAAGCAACACTTTGATGCGGAAACTACAGAACCCAAATGACCAAAAAAGAAAATCAATCTTCTGCTTGTGGCATCTGACTCAGATGATGAAAATGAACATGTGTCAGTCCGCACTGCTTTGGATTATTATCAAGCAGAACCCATCATCACCATGGAAGTATGTCCTCTGGAATGATCACTGAAGCATGAAGGGACATATGAATCTTTAATGCATCTGGCATGTAAATATCTTCCAACACCAGCTACAACAGTGTCATGCGAACGCCTGTTCTCACTTTCAGGTGACATTGTAAACAAAAACCAGGCAGCATTATTTCCTTCTAATTGTAACCAACCTTGATTGTCTGAGTAAACTGGCTGACCAAGAAGTAGGACTGAGTGGACTTGTAGGCTCGAAAGTTTTACATTTTTATTTTTGAATGCACAGTTTTTTGTACATAATTCTACATTAGTAAGTTCCATTTTCGTAATAAAGAAATTGCACTACAGTTCTTGTATGAGGTGAACTGAAAAATACATTTTTTTTTGTTTTTTACAGTGCAAATATTTGTAATTAAAAATAAATATAAAGTGAGCACTGTAGACTTTGTATTCTGTGTTGTAATTGAAATTAATATATTTGAAAATGTAGTAAATATCCACAAATATTTAAAATAATTGGTATTCTATTGTTGTTGAACACCGTGATTAATCATAATACATTTTTTTAATTGCCTGACAGCCTTACTTTTCATTATTAACTTAGTTCACAGCTCTGAATCTTTGTATTTTCTCTAGGAGGGAGTTATGGGAGGCTTGTGAAACCGAATACACTGCAGAGTAGTAAATGTTTGCTAGCTGACTAAATTAAAACCCTGGAAGAGTTTTGCATGCTATCAGTGTTGTGTAAGGGACTGTGTAGAAATATCAGTGTTGCTAAACCGAATGATGACAAAACAGAGCTTGTGGTTACTAGAAAAAACAAACTTTATAGTCTCGGATGGATTAAACGAACTCTCCAGTTTAGTCTGGGGCCTTTGGAAACTGCAACACGTGAAAGAAGTAGACATACCTCCTTGATATCTGATGCATAAATTTCTGAACCTCAATAAATAGTCTAGTTTTCTTAGTGTAATTTACTATGCTGAGACCCAATGAAGATGGAAGAAAGGCCTTTCAGAGTTATAGCATCTTTATGGATTACATTTTCAGTTGAAGAAATAAGATATGATCTACAATTTCCATATCCTGTGCTTACATCACGAGAAACATCAGTCCCTGCTATTGCTACAGCAGATTCTCTAACAATGTAAGGCACAGAAAACTGGCTGGAAAATAAGGATGTGATTCTCAGAGGTGCTCCCATTGAAGTTAAGTGTAGTTGTGGATTCGCAGGCTCTAAATCTTCTAGAAAGTCTACATGATACTCTATGACAGTGACAGGTTTCAGAGTAGCAGCCATGTTAGTCTGTATTCGCAAAAAGAAAAGGAGTACTTGTGGCACCTTAGAGACTGACACATTTATTTGAGCATAAGCTTTCGTGAGCTACTGCTCACCTCATCGGATGCATTCAGGGGTCCGGGGCCGCAAGCAGGTTTCAGGGGGTCCGCCAAGCAGGGCCAATATTAGTCTAGCTGGGGCCCAGAGCAGAAAGCTGAAGTCCTGCTATGTGGTGCTGAAGCCCAGGGCTTGAGCCCTGCCACCTGGGGCTGAAGCTGAAGCCTGAGCAACTTAGCGTCACAGGGACCCCTGTGGCGTGGGGCCCCAGGCAATTGCCCTGCTTGCTACCCCTTTGTGCCAGCCCTGGCTTTTATATGCAGAAAAACAGTCGTTGTGGCACAGGTGGGCTGTGGACTTTTTATAGCATGTTGGTGGGGGGCCTCAGAAAGAAAAAGGTTGAGAACCCCTGCCCTATGACAGTTATTTCTGCATCGGAAAGCACTGAACTGTGATTTCTTTGCTAACTGAAACCATGTAACTAGCTGGCCATAATTTATCTTTATTATATAAATATTTATTATATAAATAAATATAATTTATATTTATTAAGACCTAGTCCACCAGAGCAGTTAAATGTGTGTCACTTTAACCACAGGACCAGTCAGTGAGACTACTTGTGCTCAAGTGCTTCTTGGATCAGGGTTTTAATGAGCACTGAATATCCTGTAATACATGTCTGAGCACAGATGTTTTTCGTCCTGGCATGTGCAAATAAAATTGCTGCATTTGTCCATTTAGTAAATAGGTCAGGGGTGGGCAAACTTTTCGGCCCGAGGGCCACATCGGAGTTGTGAAACGGTATGGAGGACCGGGTAGGGAAAGCTGTGCCCCCCAAACAGTCTGCCCCCCGACTGCCCCCCTCAGAACCCTAGACCCATCCAACCCCTCCTGCTCCTTGTCTCCTAACTGCCCCCCTGGGACCCCAACCCCTATCCACCCCCCGCTCCCTGTCCCCTGACTGCCCCAACCCCTATCAACACCCCCACCTCCTGACAGGCCCCCCAGGACCCCTGACCCATCCAACCCCCCCCTTGTCCCCTGACCGCCTCCTCCTGGGACTCCGTCCCTAACTGCCCCCCCAGGACCCCCACCTTCCTATCCAAACCCCCCTGCTCCCTGTCCCTGCCCAGGACCCTGACCCCCAGGGACCCCACCCCCTATCCAACTCCCCCACTCCCTATCTCCTGACCACCCTGCCCCAAACCTCCACCCCATCCAACCACCCCCTGTCCCCTGACTGCCCCACGGGACCTCCTGCCCCCTTATCCAGCGCCCCCACCCCCTTACCATGCCGGCGGCAGGACAGGCTTATTGGAAAGCCTGGGAGGTGGGCGGGCGCAAGCGGCGTAGCTACAGAGGAGCTCCCTGTAGCTACGCCTCCCCGGCCGGGAGCTCAGGGGCTGGGCAGGACGGTCCCGGGGGCCGTAGTTTGCCCACCTCTGAAATAGGTGCTGTGAATATGATGTGCAAAGTTCCAAGTATTAACAGTAAATGACTTGATTAGAAGATTTACAGATCACACAGCTTTAACAAACAGAGAAGCAAGACCAAACTCTGCTGTGCCATTGACTTCACTACGGCTACACATGATGCAAGTCAGGGTAGAACTTGGCCTGGGGTCTCTGCTTTTTATGTATTCATTGAAATAAATCTACTTAATTCCATGTGCCATGCTGATTATGGGCACTATATTCAATGTTTGTTAAAAATTTAACAAGGAACTGCCATAAGCTGATGCAATCAATCATGTGGGCCACTAGGTACAAGTCAGTGGGTGCAAGCACCCTGCAGAGAGATTGGTGGACCAGCTGGGATCCATAATCCAGCTGCTTAGCTGGGGGGACACATTTTCCCTACTTGGTGTGTGTAGTCTTTCCGTGAATGGCACTGAAGAACAATTCACAAACAGTGAGAGCTTTTGGGTCAGTCTGGTCAAAAATGTTCTAATCTCCAGTTCTGCTGACCCTAGAAGGGGAGAGGGTGGATAGATGTAGGGCGCTGTATCCTGGCCCTCTCCGCACAGTGGACCTGTCTGGCAAATGATATAATCAGGAAGTCAGGAAATAGCTAAATGGAAACCCGCTGCCAATGCCTCCTGGCATTAATGGCTCTGTCTCTATTTTCCAAATGGCACAAGACTTAAGGGCACCATTTGGCACTTGATCCCCAACCTGCTATACACAAGGACAGCCAGCTAAAGCATGTTCCATTACATCAGTGAAAATCCAGAGTAATTCCATGCTGCCTTCTCTCTAATTTTGTTTTATAGTCTTTCCAATGTTCAAACAAAATTATTAACAGTTTTTTAAATTGGCAAATTTTTGTCCAAAATAGAATACAAAATGTCCTGTATAGCAATAGGCCCCTTGCACAGGGAACAGCAGCAGCCTTGGTCTTTTGAACACCCTGATGTATTGGCAAAACTATACACTGTGCGTTCAACCATATGAAGATTACTGTAGCAAGACAGAGATGAAAACAACATATTGCATGAGATTACTTTGGCACAAAGGACCCTTAAAAAACCACAGACTCTGCACTTTGGGTGTTTGCAGATACCTCAAACGTTGGCCACAACGTTCCGATCACCATACATGCTACAAATGAGATGTGAGAACAGGAAGCTCCACCTGCCATCTGAGCAATGCTTCAGCGGTTATCGAGGCTGATGAAACAAAACTCCCTCTCGTGTTAGTGCAGGCTTGTAGAGCACTGCTATTAATTCCAGCCAATATTGTGAATGGCAGTTTGAAAAAATATTCCGCCCCATTTTAGAATGTCAGCCAGCAGCTGCTCATTGTTAGACATTCCATATGATAAAAAGGAAGGGGGGACGGGGGAGACTAAGTTCTGGCCACATCTAATTAGCTGTATTTTATGTTGGGCTAGTGCAGTGGTCCCCAACCTCTCTGTTGCAATAGCATATTCTTGTTCCCAGAAGAGAGTGTGACGGGCACCGGATGACCAGCCGCCGAAATGGTGGCATTTCAGCGGCGACGTTTCTTGGCGTTGCCGCTTCTGGGCGGCATTTCGGCAGCTGGTTGTCCAGCGGCCACGCTCCTCGGCGGCGGGTTGTCTGGCGGAAGCGCTCCCTTGTCCGTAGGCGGGCGCACATAAATGCCCAGGCAGGCGCCATGGCACCTGCGGGCCCTGCGTTGGGGACCACTGGCCTCGTGTGATAGATGCTAGCAGAGTGTATGTATAGTCCCAATAACCTACCTGCACTAGAATGTTAATAACCCTCAATCAATAAGTCTACAGTGATATCAGTTAATAACATCTTTCAACAGGTATATGACCATTTAATATGAGCCATTCTTTCAGATTAATAGGCAGTGGAAGTGTTCGCTTGATTTACTGCTTCTATTCTATATTTGAACATGTTATAATGTATGAAATTAATCAGTATCACCACTATAGGTCATTTGTATTTTGATTGTGTTCCACTGTGTGTTTGTTTGTGTATATAATTTCCACACACACATCCATATAAATATAAAAAAACCCTCCCATGATTTAAAATCCCTGAGTACCCCTGGCTCCCACTGAAATAATAATTTAAAATTATCAAAGCTTCTCCCCCTCACACACACATTCAGGTTCCATGTATAGTCTAGAACTGTGGTTTTCAAACTTCTTTTTTGGCGACCCAGTTGAAGAAAATTGTTGATGCCTGTGACCCGATTGAGCTGGGGATGAGCGGTTTGGGGTGTGGGAGGGGCTCAGGGCTGGAGCAGGGGGTTGGGGTGCAGGGGTGATGGCTCCAGGGTGGGGCCAGGAATGAGGGGTTCCGGGTGTGGGAGGGGGCTCTGAGCTAGGGCAGGAGGTTGGGGTGCAGGAGGGGGTCAGAGCTCTGGGCTGGGGGTGCAGGCTCTGGAGTGGGGCCAGGGATGAGGGGTTTGGGGTGCAGGAAGGGGCTCTGGGCTGGGGTAGGAGATTGGGGTGCAAAAGGGGGTCAGGGCTCTGAGCTGGGGGTGCAGGCTCGAATGGGGCTAGGGATGAGGGATTTGGAGTACAGGAATGGGCTCCAGGTTAGGGGGGGGGCTCAAGGCTGGGGCAGGGGATTGGGGCACGGGGTTGGGGTGCGGGCTTACTTCGGGTGGCTCCCAGTCAGTGGCGCAGCAGTGGTGCTAAGGAAGGCTTCCTGCCTGCCCTGGCACCACGGACCACGCTGTGCCCCAGAAGCGGCCAGCAGCAGGTGTGGCTCCTAGGCGGAGGCGCGCAAGCGGCTCCGTGCGGCTCTCGCCTGCAGGCACCGCTTCCCCCCGCCCAGCTCCCATTGGCAGGTTCCTGGCCAATGGGAGTGCTCGGGGCAGGGGCAGCTTGTGGAGCCCTGCAGCCCCCCTGCCTAGTAGCCGGACCTGATGCTGGCCACTTCCAGGGCACAGCACGGTGTCAGAACAGGTAAGAACTAGCCTGCCTTAGCCAGGCAGCACCACTGATGGGACTTTTAACGGCCCAGTCAGCAGTGCTGACCAGAGTCGCCGTGACCCAGTGCCTGACATTCTGTAACCCAGTACTGGCTCACAACCTGTAGTTTCAAAACCACTGGTCTAGAAGACAGCTATCCTTCTGCTGTGAGAGACACGCAGTGTGTTGTGTGATCACTTATTATGACCTATGCCTAGATTCTTGTCAGTGGTCAAAACCATAGACGTGCATATGCTCAAGTAAGCCCTGCTCCTGTTCTGGGATCTCCTAGCATGGATTCCTGCGCTTGCGTGGAAACCTACTGAAGTCAGCCACTCCCCATCACAACATCAAATCTGAGTCAATCCGCCACCCCTCCAGAAGCTGTCCCATGCCTCTCAAATGGAGCCGCTGGCAGGGAGTTCCCCTTGACTTTGGAACTCAGTCCCTTTGCTGGTCGCCAGGAACCTGAACTTTTCCAGGCATGCTGCTCCCCCCCAGGCATTTGGGGCGAGGGCAGGTAAGGCCTGGGGAAGATATCTAGAGAATTCTGGAGTGGGATGATTTTATTTATTTATTTAGTGTTGTGATGGGGGAATGTGGAAGGTGACAATACTGGTGGGGTGGGGACAGTTTGTTTAATTTGATTTTAACTAGTTTTAAAGGCATTGGGTATTGTAATTATTTAAAGGGGGCCCAGAACACTTTTCGTAACAAATAAAATATATTTCAAACGTGTGAAGTAAAAATAGTTGTGCAGGTTACTATTATTGTCATACCCTGTTATGCCTCTTCAGCAAACTTCTTCAGGGTACACACTCCACCTTTGGGGGGCTCACCTATGTCAATGAGATCCCCAGGAGTCAGAGGTGTGGCTTGTTTTTTGGGTTTTTTTGCTTTGGTTTGGGTATTTTGGGGAAAGTTAAAAGCACAAAGATGGGTGTGGGGAGTGGGAAGCCCAGGAGAAAGGGTGGTTGGGTGCTGCCACTAAGGGGTGGCAGGTCCATGTGTGTGTGAATTGCAGAGTGAGACCCAGCCTCCCCGCCACTCACCCTGCAGCAGTAGCTCCTGGCCCATAGGGACAGCTAGCCTCCATGTTCCACACTTGAGGCATTGCGACCTGGCCCCTGGTACACAGGGGCCCTGCCTCTCTGACAGCAGGGCAGCCAGGCCTAATCTGAGTGGCACTGTGACCTTGTCCTTGGTGCATGGGATCACAATACCCAGCATGGAAAGCCGAGCCCAGCCAGCTCCCTGGGACAGGAGCTACTTTAACTGGAACATATTCTGGCTTTCTTGAATTTTCTCTCCACACCCCCAACTCCCCCACTCACACTTTTAATGTCTTATGACCCTTTGTACCCTCACAATCCCCTGAGCCCGCCACAGTTTGGGAAATGCTGCTCTACAGTGATAAATGGGCAACAGAAAGCAACAGATCTACTAACAGATGTAAAGTTAGAAATTGCCCCCACGCTCCCCCTTTGTGACTGTGCTGTAGTGAAGATGAGTTTGCTAAAGACTCTGGGGCCTCTTGTCCCACGCCGTGATGGAAATGGTGTTCTCTTCCTTATCTCATTCTGATTTTTAGATAGAGTGGCTCACTGCTGTCCTGATCACTTCTTGGAGTGAAAACAGCATCATCCTCAGGAAAGCCCACTGGAGCAAACGTTCCAAGAGTGACAATGTAGAGATGATGAACATGTCTTTCTCTGAATGAGAGACTACAGGATCTTGGCCATTTAGTCAAGATGAGGCATAGTGAAGGGGAATCTATATATGGAAGCCACCAAAAAAGCATTCTATTCAATGTGCCAGGAATGCATGTTAACTCTATTCTGCTCTTGGTGACTTATGTTTGAAGATGTGAATTTATTTCCTGTAGCAGTATCTCATGGCTATGGATTACAATTGTGGGCCAGAACAAAAAGTCTTATTACTAAGCTCATGGGACAGAAAATCCCCAGCACTCTTGCCTAAGGTTTAATCATGTCAAACAGTGTAGATACCTGTCAAGGATGATCCTGCAGTGACAGCTGGTTTCACAGTCGCCAGGTTTGCCCATCCAGAGGCCAAGCTGGCCCTTTGTACTGCACGTTTGTAGTTATCATACAGTGTCTTGCCATACTGGGGAAATAAAGCGCACCTTTAATCCTGGAGCAGAGTCAACGCAACTGTCTGCATGTCCAAACACACATTTGCTGTGAGCTGCATTTTTTTGAACCCTTTCCCAAATTTTGTTAGAAAGCAGCTATTTCTACAAATAGTGAGCCTGAATCTGTACTGGGACATGCCAGGGAGAATCCCTGCACCTGCGTAGAGTCTACTGATCCCTGCACCCTATTGATTTCAATGGGATTTTGCCCTAGGATCCACTCAATGCAAGATAAGTGCTTAGAATAATACTATAGCACCGTATGCTATAGTCAAAGCACTTTGTAAAGGGGCACCGGGAAAGCCTGGGGGATGTCTATTTGGTGTCATCCCACAGCAAGAAACGGTGGCAATTACAGAAGCTAGGATCAAGCTACTTACTGTACACTGACTGGATGTACTGAGCCTTGATGACAACCAGTTAGCTGAGGGAGTTGGGACAGGGGGGAGAGAAGAAAATTGTCTTCATTCTCACCTTGGCAATTCTGATTCCTGTTACCCACTGCTGTAGAGTCCATTGGTCATCACAGCATAAATACTTGATATATTGTGACTCCTTTTGAATCTGGGGATGCTGGAATGAATAATTCTTGCAGTTAGAAACCTACGTATATCAGGCAAAACGTAAAAAAGTTAAAGCCCCATATGGTGATTGCAATGGGAACACTGCCTTTCTAGAGCACGTTAACATGAAGATGACAATTATCAGTGTGTAAAAAATGAAATAAAAAACTGCAGCACGTAGGGATTAACATTTGTAGCATTTGCTTATAATAAATGTAACAGGTTGTAAGAGATGTCTGCAATGTAAATACCTGAGTTTTAGAAAGCTAAAATGTGACCTACAGGTCAATAAAGTCTAGAAATGTCATGGTTCAGTGCCTAGCGCTCAATATGTAAACAGAGGAAGTCTGTTGCAATCTGTAACACATCCAGCCTGAAAATACAACATGATTATCATTTCTAAAGAGCACATTCAATTTGGATAAGCACAGATCTTCAGCTGAAACAGATTTTTGTCTTTAGACTCATTGTCTTCCTGTGAGTTAGCTCTACGCTATTACTCCAAGTTTTTGTTCTATGCCCCTTTATCTGTTGTAACTCTCACCAACATGGGTGCAAAATTTCATCCTATTGTAGCTATAGATTTATACATAATGCAACACTACCAAAAGTAATCACTTTTTCCAGGGCACTTAAATCCTTTGATTCTTTGAACTGGTTTTGGAACTCTTACTGCTACTGCTCAACACTGATATATCCCTACAGTTCAGAGTCTGCTACAAATTTCAGTCAGACTGCTTGCCTGAAAATTGCACCTATTGATTTTAGACTTTGAAGGAACTAGCCTTCAATGCTACAGTAGAGTAGGATGTAAACCTAGGCAGCTCTGAAACTCTAGGGCAGGAGATTTCTGCTACCATCTATTGGTGAACAAGGAGACGAGACAGGATGAGCAGACCTTATGTTATCCATCCGCCCTCCCAGTGTGAACTTTAATTAATTTTAACCAAAACAACCAAAGTGCTGGATGTAGGGGGAAATTAAATGTTACCCTAGTGTGTGACAAAAGGGCATAAAACTGTACTTAATATGCCCTGATAGGCGTTGCCATAACCCCAAACTATTGCACAACTGGACAGTACAGCTAGTCACACAGGGTTCTTACCTTGTGAGAAGTAAATCTCTTGTGGCCGGGACTGTGCTCCAGGGTCCTTTGTCACTAAGGTGACCAGATGTCCCGATTTTATAGGGACAGTCCCGATTTTTGGGTCTTTTTCTTATATAGGCTCCTATTAACCCCTTCCCCCTGTCCCGATTTTTCACACTTGCTGTCTGGTCACCCTATTTGTCACTGAACCTCTTCCATAGTGCAATGATAGAACTGAGTTCACTCTCGTAAGGACCTATGTCTGGCACCTACATAGCACCTCTAGAGCAGCAGTCACTATTGCTAGGTTTGGAGTCCGAGGACCTGCATCCTGATAAGATATGATGCAGAGGTAGTACTAAGGCAGTACTTCCTTTTTGAGGCCAGAGATGAGTCTGCCTGACTGTATTCCCACACTCTAGGACTAATCACTGACCAAAAAAACGCCAAAACCCATGGGTGGGTGGGGTATATGGGGTGCACTAGTGAGAAAGTGAGGTGTTAAAGGGACATATGTCCATCAGGTGTTCACATCAGCAGGTGGGGAAACTGAGGCAAAGGATTACTGCCAAAGAAACTGTGGGTGAGTGTTTTACCTACTACTCATATAAACGTATGAATAACTTATGTTGTTGTGTTTCCCCAAATTAATGCTGTATTCCTTTCCCCCAATAACATTTTCTTTGTTTTATATACAAAGTTGGTGCATGCCAGTTAAGGGTCACAGAGGCAATATTTAGTTTTCCCGGTTTTCTGGGTAGGGGTTCAAGCTTGTGGTAGTATTGGTTAATTCTAGGAAGAACCCCTAGATATTTGAACCTGGCCATTTTTGCTGCTGACAACTGCTGACAAAAGGGTTACAAAGACATTATCACTGGCTTATTTCACTGGTTTTATCCAAGTGCACTGTTGGTTGTTTATCCTGGGGAACTCCAACTCAGAACATGCAAGGTCCAATTCAGTTTCCTGGTGTGAAGAACATCTCCAGACCAGAGCCCCTCTCATATGGAGGGGCTAGAATGGGCATATGGATAATTTCAACTCCTGATGCTTGTTTCACAAGATACCAGGGAATTTTTGGTCTGACTTGTAATATTCTGTTCAGTCCAGCAGATGGCATCAAATACTTTTCAAAGGTTTTATAGCACTGGCGGATGAGGATGCTACCAAACGTCCCGGCACACTGCACATACGATGAGAGAGAGGGTCCTCTCTTCCCACCAAAATGAACAGCAGTTTGAAGATCCTGTGAGTCTCCCTCAGTTTTTCAAATACCGCATTTAATATCACTTGTGAGAACTTCCTGAAAGAAAATTTGTACTTAACCCAAATAACTTGGACAAACGCTAAGAGAAGCTTTCTCACTGGAATCAACAATGCTGAAAAGGAAGTAGCATGACTGCCAGCTAAGCATTGCCGTAGTTTAGGGGGGATGAAGAGCCATACTGTTCAAGAGAACTGAGAGAGACTCAACCTCAAGAATGCCTCACAGCGTTACCCAGCACACACACCTCCAGGCTCAGTGCACGCTGTGTTTCGGAACGCTCACTGCAATGATCAGATGGCAAAGCAAAAACATCTTTCTTCTCTGAAGAGGTTTATTTCCCTTTTCCTTGGAAACTTCCAGCAATCAAGTGAATTATAAAGGACAACAATTCAAAAAGCAGCTCCTCAGAAGCCATAGGTCCAGTGAAAAGTGATAACATTCAAGCAAACTCCAAAGAAGCAAAAAGGGAATTCAGGCTTTATGTTAAAAGCCACAGAAACCCACTCTGCTAATATAGGGCCTGAAAAATAATCTATAACAGATCTTATTACATTTCAATGCACAATATTTCTATAGCACTTCTCCCATAGATCTCACAGTGCTTAATAACGGTTTGGGAGGGAGTATTAGCACCATTTTACAGATGGGGAAACTGAAGCACATATTGGCTAAGGGCCTGATTTTCAGAAGTGTTGAAATTTCACATGAAATCAAAGAGAGCTGCAGGTTCTCCCTTTGAAAATTAGGCCTTTCAGGGACTTGCCAAAGATCAGCCAGAAAACCGGTAAAAGAGTCAGGAATAGAACCCAGGCCCTGACCCTCAGTTCTCCACTCCAACCCTTTGGCTTCTTTCCAAGTGTCATGTAACACACTGTGTCCCTCCCAAGCATTATTTGAATAGATAATAAGGAAACACTTGAATATAAAGATCTTATTTTTCAAGAAGCCTAGCAAAACCAAAAACCGTTGTGTGCAGATGAATTTAAAGTATAAAGTAAACCTTATGCCTAAAGAAAACAAGATAGAACACACTGAAAGCCTACAGTGAAACAGGAACTGAAAGATGTGGGTTCTATGGCTTGTGCCTAATGCCTAAACAAGAGTGAGTGAGTGAGTGAGTGAGTGAGTGTGTGTGAGAGAGAGAGAGAGAATCTCTCAATAACATGTTATCTTTCTTCATCTTCTTCCAACCATGAAAATGAAAAGTAAGCTATAGATCTATTCAGGTATCTCATTGACTTCCTTGCCCAAAACTCTGTAAAGCTAGTTACCCAAAGTTTCTGGGAGGTGATACTGTCTACAAAACTGAGCACTGATCCACAAACTGATGGCTTTGGAGTTAGGCCAGAAATGCCAGAAGTGGCTATTGATTTTGGGTACCTTTGTGTTTTTTAGGTGCCCATTTTGATATCCCTTGAGGAGTGGTTTTCAGAAATGCTGAGCATCTGCTACAACTGGAATCAATGGAAGTGGTGGGTGCTCAACACTTTGGAAAATCAACCCCAAAGTATCAAGTTGGACACCCAGAAAACTGAGATAAAAGTTTGGCTAATTGCTTCTAAATTCAGTTACATCCTGACTCCACATATTCCCTGCAACCAGAATACCAGCCTGGAGGCTTGCCTGATTTACCTAAAATGTGCAGAGAATGTGCTTACCTAAAACAAACGACTGCATCGCCATAAGGTACTTCTGCTTCTGACCTACACTTCCCAAGTGACTGAAGCAATCGTTTTGGTGTAGCTATTTTTTTAAAAAATCAGTAGTTCCTGTTAACTAAAGAGAATACCTTTGCAGAGAAAAGAAAAAGCATTTATTATATCCCTTCCCTCCCTCTATATTGTTTAGGCACCAATCCTGCAAAAACTTACACACTTACTTAGATTGTGAGCTCTTCAGTGCAGGGCCCTGTTTCCCTACATCTCTGAAACAGCTTATTAATAAATAAATAATCTTTTTACATTTGCTTCCTTCAGGTTACTGGCGGAGGCCTGATTTTAATTTAAATACTCACCTGAAATGTTGATTCTAAAGGATTAAGTTGTTTCAGGTGAAAAGACAAAAATGCTCTCTTGTTCTGTATCCTTTTCATTTCCTTTCTATGACTGTCTCATATCATCTTATCTCTCAAATGCACTTACTTCTCATGTTTACATTTTTAAAAGGGTGTCCTATAGAGTGTATACTTTATAGGCATCTGTGAGGGGATATGTTCGCTGTGAGAGAGGAGAGAACCAGCAGTGGGCCAAACTAAGAACCAAATTATCTGCTGGAGTAACTGCATTATAGAAATTGAGCAGAGAATTTGGCCCTAAAATTCTCGGGAACATTAGAGATCTGACAGAGACGTGGCAGACTCCTGAGATACCAACAAAGCTTAGCTAGATGGGCTACAAGGGAAAATGTACCCAGCTGCAGAAATGGAGTATGATGATGCCCTTGTCTCAGTTTATCCCCAGGAAACCATTTTGTTTCATCCTAGATTAATTCAGCATTATGCACCATTACCTTCAGATTACTCAAGCAAAACCAGCACCAATAAACCATAATTAAATTCACTCAGTCACAGACACATCAGATTGACTAAACCAGTCAATTTGCATATAGATTACCTTGCTATTTGTCTGCTTTGAAGGATTTTTCATCATGGCATGAGATAACCGGCTCCAGGACTGGCGAATACACACACACACACACACACACTATAATCTATAATGTTCAAAGTTTCTGTTAAATACAATGGAAAATTTCACCAAGGAGATGAACTGACCCTTCTTGCCAAAGTGGGTTCCCCTGGCTTTGGAACGGTTTCAACTAGGGCTGTTGATTAATCACAGTTAACTCACACGATTAACTCAAAAAATTAATTGTGATTAAAAAAAGTAATCGCGATTAATCGCACTGTTAAACAATAGAATACCAATTGAAATTTATTAAATATTTTTGGATGTTTTTCTAAATTTTCAAATATATTGATTTCTATTACAACACAGAATACAAAGTGCACAGTGCTAACTTTATATTATTTTTTATTACAAATATTTGCTCTGTACAAATGATAAACAAAAGAAATAGTATTTTTCAGTTAATCTCATACAAGTACTCTAGTGCAATCTCTTTATCATGAAAATGTAACTTACAAATGTAGAGTTTTTTTGGTTACATAACTGCACTCAGAAGCAAAACAATGTAAATCTTTAGAGCCTACAAGTCCACTCAGTCCTACTTCTTGTTCAGCCAATCGCTCAGACAAACAAGTTTGTTTACATTCATGGAAGATACTTCTGCTTGCTTCTTATTTACAATGTCACCTGAGAGTGAGAACAGGAGTTAGCACTTTTGTAGCTGATGTTGCAAAGTATTTATGTGCCAGATATGCTAAACATTCGTATGCCCCTTCATGCTTCAGCCACCATTCCAGAGAACATGCTTCCATGCTGATAATGCTCATTAAAAAACTAATTCATTAATTAAATTTGTGACTGAACTTCTTGGGGGGAGAATTGTGTGTCTCCTGTTCTGTTTTACTTGCATTCTGCCATATATTTCATGTTATAGCAATCTCAGATTATGACCCAGCACGTCTGTTTTAAGAACACTTTCACAGCAGATTTTACAAAACGCAAAGAAGGTACCAATGTAAGATTTCTAAAAATAGCTATAGCACTTGACCCAAGGTTTAAGAATCTGAAGTGCAGTCCAAAATTTGAGAGGGATGAGCCAGGGGTGGAGCATGCTTTCAGAAATCTTAATAGAGCAACACTCAGATACGGAAACTACAGAACTTGAACCACCAAAAAAGAAAATCAACCTTCTGCTGGTGGCATCTGACTCAGATGATGAAAATGAACATGCGTCAGTCCGCTCTGCTTTGGACCATTATCAAGCAGAAACCATCATTAGCATGGACACATATCCTCTGGAATGGTAGTTGAAGCATGAAGGGACATATGAATCTTCAGCGCATCTGGCACATAAATATCTTGCTATGCCGGTTACAACAGTGCCATGCGAATACTTGTTCTCACTTGCAGGTGACATTGTAAACAGAAGCGGGCAGCTTTATCTCCTGCAAATTGTAACCTAACTTGTTTGTCTGAGCAATTGGCTGAAATAGGACTGAGTGGACTTGTAGGCTCTGAAGTTTTATATTGTTTTGATTTGAATGAAGTTATTTTTTTGTACATAATTCTATATTTGTAAGTTCAACTTTCATGATAAAGAGATTGTATTACAGTACTTGTATGAGGTGAACTGAAAAATATTATTTCTTCTGTTTTTTTACAGTGCAAATATTTATAATCAAAAATAAATATAAAGTGAGCACTGTACACTGTACACTTTGTATTCTGTATTGTAATTGAAATAATTATCTTTGAAAATGTACAAAACATCCAAAGATATTTAAATAATTGGTATTCTATTATTGTTTAACAGGATGATTAATTGTGATTAATTTTTTTAATTGTACGATTAATCATGTTTACTTTTTTTAAATCGCTTACAGCCTTAGTTTCAACCTAACAGTACAAAATGAATGATGATGATGATGTACATGCTGTTCCCAATGCAATTCCCAGATAATGTAATAGGAGAGCCATATTTTAGGGACAGCTGCTTTATATTTATATTGTATAGGTGCTATCCCACATGGTGCTGGACAGTCTTGGCTTGTGCACTCACTACAGGTGTGAGAGGTAACTTCTTCCAGTGATTGCTGAAAATTGACTTCCTGGAGAAGTATGAGCAGAAGTTTTTGCTTCCCCTTCATTTCTGAGTAGCCAGAGCTGTCAAGAAAAGCGGGTGGTTTGGAAAGCTGTGCTACTGTGGGGTTTGTTCTTTCTGCCACACTCCACATGGCAATAGGAGAGGTGTCCTATTTTCTCGTCTGTATTGGAGATCAGGAGAGCTTCCTTGGACCGTACCATTAGTGTTCTGTCATATGCATGGGCACCCAGAGGCTGTTTTATTATTGTTGGATTCTTTGGAGAGGGACTGCTAACACCAGCACCCTGCCTTTGATATGAAAGGAGAGCCAAGGATTAGAATTAAAATGTGCAATACCCCCATTTGGCCTCAAAAGGGAAAAGGTCTGACGCCCTTTAAATTTTGGCCTGTGTTAAGTAATGGTTAGTTGAGCAAGATGAAATTATCTGCATGCTTAGATGTGCAGCTCCTCCAAGGGTTTGCTTCCTTCTGAGGTTTTATTTTTTAATAGGTTGTGTTGTTTTTCTTATGTGTAACTTTTCCTTTAAGGAACAGAGGCCTGATGGGACGCCTGGTTCACACGTAAAAGGCCTGTTCCAGTGGTTAGTCTCATTTTATTGAGAGTTATGACCCAGCATAGGCCAAGTGAGTAAGAGGAGAAAAAAAATCTTTCAAGCTTTATGGTTCCTCAAATGCCTGAGGATACATGCTGACTCTACCCATATGCCTCGGCAGAGCCCTTTCCCTACCCTGCGCTATCTTCCTAGGGTTCCAAAAGACGTTAGTTCCAGTTTACTGCTCAGGAATTGATAGAGGCAGCTAAATGTGACTTCAGCTTTCTGGTAGATGCTGATTAGCCACCTGGGCTCCTTTCAGTTAGACAAGCCCAGCTGGGTTTGTCTCTGTCTAATAGAAGTGGGCATTAGGAAGTAGCTATTTGTTCCATTGCCTCCGACTCTTTCTGAATCATCCTGATAGGAAACTTCTGAATAAGCTGAACAAAATGTTCTCTCTTTCACTAGAAGACACTGAGCAGTGCTCTTGAGAAACCTCTAAGATACTGGTCAACTAGCTTTTACCTTCATTATCTCCTGAGGTATCTTGATGGTTCAAATGGAAAAAAAATATCACTGAAAGGAATAGCTTCCTCCTCTGTGCTCAGGGCTAAAGCATGTTTAATGCAGCAGTTTAACGGAAAAAGTCGGGAAGCTGCATTCACAACTCATCACTGTTCTATCAGAAAAGATTCTCGGAACATAAGAGGTTATAATCAAAGGGGCACATCCTCCTTTGATAGAATTTCCACCTTCCCTTTCCAGAAACACTTGACAATCCTACACATATACACAGGAAGATGGTAAGAAACGCTGTTCCTTGCCTTAATCGTCTCTTGAGATTCCCTTCCATCCCTAAAGAAATATGAGATCATAAAATAAAAGAAAGCAAGATTTCTTTCAGGGTATACTTCATCACATTGGTATTGTGGGGGAGGATCTCTGGAGTCAGGTACTAGTTCTGTTGCTTGGATCTAGTCATCTGGTAAGATGGCTCAATGATGTTTTGGGGTTGTTTTTTGGGTGGGAGTAGGGTGTATGTATGTGCTTTCTTCAAAACTAACATTCATGTTGTTTTATGTAGCTTTATCACAGGCTGTTCTGTTAACCATTCACCTCCTTTGCATGAACAATGGGCCCTTTCAATATCTTTGAAGTATGTGTGAGCATAAGCTTAAAAGGTGTGGATGTGAAACCAATAGCTCATATCTTAGTCTTACTAAAATGAGGTCTGGAGGAATCAATTATCCAAAAAATAGTCTCCTTTCACTTACAGGTTAATTCCACTGTCATCATTGCACCTGAATGTATGCACGAGACTTCCTTTCCATTAATTCATCTTGGACACTCAGTCACAGAATGAAAGACATCTCTTGTTGTGATTAGTCAGTGATGACTCTCTAAGATGGTTTGTTCTCCTTTGGCAACTCAGTACAAGTTGCCCCCTGCAAGATAATCTCACCTAGAACATTTGCACATTAATACTTAACCTAACTAGGAGAGGAGCAGTTCATCAGTATAAACTTTGTGACAGCTCTACTCCCATCTTCACACTTTGATATGTCACCAGCATCCACTCAACCTAAAAACAGCCCAACAGTCAACCACAATTCTAGACACTGTTAGAAAGTTACACTTCTGCTCCCAGCAGGAGTATATGGAGGCTCGCAGTACAGAGAACGCACTGGTTTAGGCCCGTCCCTTACAGACAGTGAGAGATAAGAAAGAGCTACATGCAACAGGACCAGAATTAATGAGATCTCTGGTTTTGCAACTACATCCTAAATGCATCTAGAGGAATCGATACTTGAGTTGGCTTGCAGCTGTGTGGGAGTGTGACAGCAGTGCGGTGCTTGCCATGTAGGGCAACTGACTGAAGTTATACAGAACACACCGCAGTGTGTTTCTTTCCCACAAACCCCTGCACTCAAACTACCACCATCCTCAGCCCCATCGTACTGGCAATGGCTGAAAGTACAAGAGGAAGGATGTGGTAGAACTTGGCTCTATTGGCCACTATTTCCCCCCATACAGCAACAGTTTAAAATGTGCAGACCATCTACGTTTAGGCCTCTTTCAACCACTGCAATTGCCAGTTTCAAGAATGCCACAATAAAGTGTAAAACTGTTCCAGTCAGGAACCTACCACATGTCCCAGCCTCTGAAAACATATTAGAATAAAAATGAAGACCAATAACAGTAACATAGACCACATTTCTCCTTACCCATAATAGGGCTGTGTGGATATGATGCTTATTCTGTTACATTGCTAGTACACTTTAAAGGCCCTATAGCAAACATTTTTAAGTAAAAGATATTTCAAACTCAAATTTATGATGCATAAACCCCTTCCTCTCAGGCTTTCACTATTGGTTTTTCCCCTCCACCACCACCACAGTAAGTGATACAGAGGCACAAGATGTTAACTTCATACATCCAAGGTATTTTAGTTTAATAAATATGTTAGTGCAACAGTGATAATTTGTAGCATAAACTGTTTTTTTGTCACAAATGGTAGCACACTGGGTTATAAAGTTCTCACAGTGATGTGAATTATTAAAAACATTGCTGAGCACTCTAAAAATCATTTTCCTGATGTACTTCATTTTCACCTACTTGCAAAGCGAATAAAATGTCTAGAAAGCACGTACATTAGTCAGATACTAATTTTGACCACTTTCACCCACTTTGAATGTTATACAGATGCACTGTGGCAGTTAAATATGCTCACAACAGCTTTGAAGTCTTTTACAGGGAACCAACTTCAACTCATTTTAAAAGCAGATTGAACTATTTCTCTTTTCTCCATTAAGTGTTCACGTGTTTTCTGGATAATAATAATACCTAGCTCTGATATAGCGCTTTTCATGAGTTCAGCGGTCCTCAACCCACGGTCCAATTACCACACAGCTGCAGCCCAGCTCTGCCCTGTGTGCCTGGGGTCCCGGGCTCTCAGCTGCCCAGCACGAGGGTGTCTGAGCTGTCCCACTACCAGTGCAGAGGGATCCAGCCGGGCTATCCTGCTGCCCAGCATGGCAGGGATGGGGTCCAGGTTGGGGCTGCTGGCCTGCCCTACGTGGCGGGAGTCCAGGGTTGGGGCTGCTGGGGGCCCCATGGGGTCGGGAGTCCGGGGCTGCCAGCGGGCCCATGGGGACTGGGGCAGTTGGCCTGCCCTGTGAGCTTCAGGATCCGGGGCAGCTGGCCTGCCCTGCGAGCTCCGGGGTTCAGGGCAGCTGCCCCGTCCTGTGAGCTCTGGGGTCTGGGGGAGCCGCCCGGCTCAGAGAGCTCCGGGGCAGCCACCCAGCCCCATATGGCGGAGTCCACAGGGTTCCCAGCTGTCCTGCTGCCTGGCGTGGCGGGGTCCAGCCAGGCTGCCCCGCCACCCAGCGCAGTGGGGTCAGGGCTGCTGGCCCGCCCCGTGTGGTGGAAGTCTGGGGTTGTGGCTGCTGGCGAGCCCTGCAGGGTCGGGGATCCAGGGCTCCTGGCCGGCCCTTTGAGCTCCAGGGTCCAGAGCTGCTGGCCTGCCCTGCGTGGGTCCAAGACTAGAGGCCGGTCTATCCCGCCTGGCAGGGGTATGGAACAGCTGACTGGCCACCTGAACTCTGGGGTCTCGGTGCAGGACTGCCAGCCGGCCCCGCATGGCGGGGTTTGGGGCAGCGACGTGGCAGGCATCCAGGATGAGCATCTGGCCCACCCCACATGGTTGGGGTCCGGGGCAGCTGTGTGGTGGAAACTGGGGTTGGCCTGTTGGTCCCATGGGATCCGGAGTGGGCAGCTGGCCACCCGGCACAGCAAGGGTCAGGGTCAGGGCTGCCGCTACTCGGCCACCCGGCCACTGCAGCCCAGGTAACATATTGTGGGCCACATATGCAGCCCACAATATGCGATCAGTTGAGAACCACTACATTAATTAACCTCAAAGTGCTTTCCAAAGGAGACAAATGTAATTATACCCATTTTAGAGATGGGGAAAATGAGGGACAGAAAGGAAGTGACTTTGCCAAAGTGGTTTGTGGAGAACTGCATTATCTAAACTGCTGAACTGTATTAGTCATTTAAATCTGCGAACAGAAAATCAGTCTGATTCACACAAATTATTTGTACTTGGGCCATGTGTAAACTAAATTGGCAAACACTTGAAATTGGACAGATACTTCTTTTTTGGATAACAAGTCCATTAAAATGCAGCTATAACTGGAAGAGAAAAATTAAAAATGGCACTTTGCTGTGTATCTGCTTCTTATTGTCTTTCAGGTTGACTAACCATTGTTTGGTAGCAGCTCTTGTTAGCACCACAGGCCCATAAGAGCTGTAGAAGAAGAATCTGTATCTTCTGCCATGTCAGTGTTGCCAGATATGTTCTGATTTCTGAATCTCTATTATTTTAGCTAGTAATCTAGACCCGGTTAAGGCCATCTAGTGCCCTAGATGCACAAGGCACCTCACAGTTCTGGCCCTGCGCCATGGGCTCACCCCTCCACTTGGAGTACAGTGGTAATGCGGCATCCCCTTCTCTCCCTGAGAGGAGCAGGCAGTAGCGTTGGGTCCCTCATCTCCCCACCTGGAGTAGCAGAAAGAGGAGACCCACTACTTTCTCCAGCAGCTGGACTGTAGCTACGTGGGTGGGCCAGGCCCACCATGCTCTTCTCCTCCTGCCACACAGAGTTGTGCTTTAAAGCATGACATCTACTGGGCCTAATCCTGCAAGATGTTGAGCAACATCTTAAGGGCCCCAATTCAGCAAGGTACTCATTGTGACTACTCATGTGCTTAAAGTTAAGTAATTCCTAAAGGTACGTTGCTGAATAGGGCCAAAGTGACTCACAGGTGAGGGTGTGCAGTAATGTTGCAGGAAGCACTCTGCACCTTACAGGATCAGGCCCTTACCATATCTGTATATGGCAGCAGTTAAAGTACACATTAGCATAACAGACTTCTCTTGTACATACCTTTAAGACAAAGCAGTAATCCGTAGGTGCCTTGTATTTCAGTTTGTACTGAGTACCATAATAAATATTCAAATTCTCGAATTGTATGAAGCAAGCCAAATCCCGGGATGTCTAAAAAATGGAAACCAAACATTCTGTTGTTACAGGGAATTAAGCTATGATGCCAGACACATTAGAAGACCTTTTTTCAAACCACTTTGATGCCGAATCTTGTTTTAACTGTTGTGGATTTTATCAAAGTGGAGAGAATGACAAGTGCTTGAGTTGTTCTTAAACTTCAGTGACCATTAAGACAAACAGAGAAAGGTATCAATGCACCTTTAGAATCACAATGAAACATTTTACTACATTCCATATAAATCTGAGTTTTGCTGTTTTAATCCTTTGTTTTGTTTCCAAGCCAGTGAACTGTTATCCTTACTGAAGAGAGTGGTTCCTAGTAGGAAAAAACTTTAATTGATTGAAATAGATGTAGGTCCTGCAATGACGCTTCTGCAGTTCTAGGGGGAAATGGTGTTAGGGAAAAAATATTGTTTTTATTCTAAGCAACTGCCTTTCCCTTGGAACATACAGTCAATGTGTGTAAATTTACACACGAGTAAATGAGCCACATTTCATCTGTTCCTGCTTCAAAACTGCCTTAAAAAGACAATTCCAGCCCTCCTCCCACCGCATCTCCATGCGCTGGTATCTTTCTGTCTACCACCGTAGGTAACCTATTATTTGTTCGTACCGTGTTGCTGTGGCAACAAGGTGTCTGTTGGCACACTTTGCTGCATTAAGGATTTCTGGGTACAATGTATAATCTTCATACTCTTTATACATGTTAATGCAAAAACAGTTCTATCTCCATATCTTTCTGAATATGCCCATATACTTAGTAAATGAATGTACACTGGACACCTCAAAAAGCTTCTCTCCTTGGGGGTGGAGGTCATATTTTAGTGTAACATGCTTGCTTGTTGTTACACTTTCATTAAGATACTTCCTTGGGATCACTTTATTCACACTGGTAGTGCATTTATGAACACTGCCATTTAGTGGTAGCTCCATCAAAATACCTGACAAGAGGGGACAGTAGCATGAATTCTGTGCTCTGGAATGCCTTGGTATTAATTATAAGTATCTCCCTATTCAGTACCCAACCGGAAGTTCCTACTGAAGTCTTTGTGAGTTTTGCCATTGACTGCAGTGGGGCTAGGATTTCACACTGAGCGCATTCAAATCAATGAAACTTACGGGCAACCTCAACACCAAGCCTTCAATGGGAATGACAATGGAGTTCTTGCTTTTCTTAGGAACCAATGCATGATTGAGTCCAATCCAGATACAATTATTTAAAGGGAAACATTCATCACAGGTAAGTAGGGGACAAAACAAATTATCATGTAGAAGATAAGTCATTTATTGCAAGTATTTTTGCAAAGCCATAATGTTATTCCTATTGCATGACCAGACAAAACAAGACTTTAACTGCATAATTTAAAGAAAAAAGTTTAAACAAGTAACTTGTGTGTTTGGTGCTGCTAACTTCTTGGGCTTTCCATTAATATCAGTTTGTGGGACAGAGAATGATACTTAGGTGGACTAACGGTTTGAAGCAATTCCTGGTGTGGAAATAGTGACACGATTGCAGTCAAGGACACTTTCTCAAAGTTTTAGGGCCTGACTTGCACGCACAAAACAAGCATAGACCTAAATATTAGGGTATGCAAAATTAACTGCATGTTTGTTTTCATGGGCCTAGATATATTTTGAACGGTCAATATAAAGTGCTCATTTTATTTTTTTAAACATAGCCCAAGGTATGTCAGATTTTCTTTATTTCCATTTTGCTAGAAAGAATTAGACCAATTTCATAGTCCACCATTCTTGGAATGAGAGTATTTCACTAATCTGCATTGTGATTGGAGAAAATCCTTCCAATCACAGCTCTAGACTGTTTGGTAAGAGTGCTGTATGGGTGGGAGATTCACTGAGGAATGGAAAGCCCAGATGACCACTGCCTTAGAAGTCAGACACAGCCATTCTACAAACTACAGTACAAGCAGGGCAGTCATCTAATTAATGCTGCATGTTGCCCGGACTTGGGTCCTAGTCTGTTTCTGCACCTGGGTCACCTGAGTAGTAGCACTACACGCCTCTGCCACTCACTGGCGGACTTGTCTCTTATTTTTTAAGTTGATCACTATTTCTTTCATTGTGATTTATTCAGGGAATGACAAAAAATTAAGTCCCATTGACTTGGTGTACATCATTAGCTCTGGGTATGGGGAGGCTCAGTCACTGGCACAAGCATTTTCATCCAAAGCAAATCTGAAGCATTAAGAGCCATAAGTGGCAGCACTTGTCAGAATATAAAACTGCCAACCCAGTACCCAAAAGTCAGTACCAAAGATGTTACTCTAGAAATGAGCAGCAGTGAGCCCCCTTCTGCAGTGCACTTCAGGCTCCTTTGCTTATCCACTGCGGGCTGGCAATTCAGACTCTTTCAATACCCGGTAATGGTAAATGTCACTGTATTAGATTCTGTCAACCTGAACGCCTCTGTCTCACCTCTTGTTCTATTGAGGGCAGCCTTAAAAAGCTGAAAAGGCACAACATATTCTCTAGGCAAAGATCTCTTCAGGAAAAACATTTGGCATATAATAGCACAAAGACTTCAGAGCACTCCCCTGCAACAGCTGTTGGCATGGCAAGTTGGTTACAAACACAGACTATAAAAGCCGGACTAGAGCTTTCAACTGAGTCTTGTTATAAACAATGTCAGGTTTTCTGCACTTCCATTTTGCTATACAGAGTGAGACTGTTTGCAAACTTCTTAAATTCCCTTCCACAAGGAATTAGATATGAAGTAAAAGCATTATTTGCAGCAAAGTGCCAGCTGATGGACATTGGGGTTTTCCCCCCATTGACTTCAAGAGCGGCAAGATTTCACCCAATGTTTTTACCTAACTGAAGAAACCAAAAATGGGGGGAACTATACAGGATTTCTGTGACTACATCCTAATATTTGCACAAGTGTCGCAGTCAAAGGAAAAATCTGTCGCAGATGCACCAGCCATTGCTCTCAAAATGTCACTTCAGGAGCTCTTCACTTTCACCTACATGAATTGCTGTACTGCTAAAATGATGCCTTTGATTTCCTGACCTTGGTCTTTCCCTTGGGGACGTAATAAATTCCAGAAGCTCGTAGGAGAAAATAGCGTCTCTTCCAGGACTTTTTTCCATCTTCCTTCAAATAAAGGGCCCCTTCAAGTTCTGGCACAGTGACAGATGTCCCACAGAAGCTTTCCTGTGCAGCGAGAATTGGATTACACAAAATAAATGGACTTGAGTACCCATATTAATAAACAGCAGCAAACTGTTCACTTAAAACCAGACATTTTCTGTGACAGTGAATGTATAAAGATGGGGAGCCCAGTTATGGAACAGAGAGTCAAATATGTAAATGTGAGTTTTCCATATTAAAGTGCTCATGTGGGACTTGGGCATTCTTTTTAGATACTTGCTCTGGGGAACTGTCCTCACAGCAGAGGGCCCACACACAGCTAGCTCATTCCCTTCTCTTAAGCCCCAGACTAAATATTTAAGGGTTAAGTAGTGGATAGAGACTTCTACCATTAGGCTCTTTGCATAGTGGTGGACTTCTATTTCTGGCCACCCCTAGTCCTGGACCAGAAACAGATATTACTTAATGAAGGATTTGCAATAACCTACTAAAGACTTTAACCAGAGAAAGCATTTTCTGCTGAGGAAGATAGAATAAAATGCTTGGCACCATTATTCTCACATGCTCGGGTTTTTGACTATTGCAACATCTCTAGGTTGTGTAGGGAAATACTTAATACCCTAGAAACTGCTCCTAAAGGCACCAAGAACTTTAAAATAAAATCAAAGATTGAGAGATTTCTATTAATACTTATTTTTAAGCACATACCAGCATTCACAAACCATGTGAACAAATACATGTTATTATTAGCCATGAAACTGCTCCTGTTGCGAGGGGTAAAACACTCAGGGTAATCTCTAATGTCAACATACTTTATTTTCTCATTTAGAAGTTACTGTGGACAGCTCTCTGCTTGCTGATATTTGGTGGCTTTGTTATCATGCACTAATTCTAAAGTGGGACTCCCCAGGCATCTGAGTGTAGATTATCCTCTTCCTGCATTTGCATCAAAGCTAAAATGTTTGCCCAAAACTAAAGGGTTTTTTCATTCCCTTGGTTCTGTGATCATCGTTTGTTTGTTATAAGTCTAGATTTCTCTTTCTCATCTGAACTGAACTTTCAACAAGAAGGGTCAGAAGATAAGCAGGCTTAAACTGGAATCAAATCCAAAGGCTGCTTGTATAAGCTGGCCGCAGAGCTAATACTAGTAACTGTAGCAACCTGCATGGAACTTGGGAGGAGGAACTCAGGTTGCAGGATGGAAGAGTCTGGAAGAGGAATCAGGAAGTTAGTCTGTATGCATGTGGCTTGAGTGCTTACAGCAGCATCTCTGTGAATAGTTCTCTTTATAAAGAGACAATTTAGTTTTACAAGCATGGAGTCCTTTCATGGTACAACCCAGCATGTAGTACATGAAACAAAAACTTGTGGGGGTGGGGTAAATGTACCTACTTTAACTAGAAAGAAAAGCAACTACTTATTTCATTATTATCATTATTGATCAGTCTTATTAATGATTTAAAAAATAAAAAGCCAATCTGATTCTAGCCCAGGAGTGTTTTAGACTATTGGTAATGCGCTGTTGGGGATCTTGCAAGCAACACATTTCTGCAACAATGTCAGAACTAAGATGAACCTTGATTGCAGGTGCCTCTTTAGAGGACTGTGAAAGTGCAATGCTTCTAATCCCCTGCTGTCCTTGTTCAGGCCCCAGTCCTGTAAACACCTAAGCAGGTGCTTCACTTAACGGAAATCAGTCAGACTACTCACTGTAGAAAAAAGCTAAGCACACGTGTAAATATTTGTAGGACTGGCACCTAACAGAAGAAAGGAATTATCTGCACTATGTTTTATAATAAAAATATAAAAAAAATATACAATGTAGAGTCTATGCTTTCAGTGGTGAGCTGCAGATGAAGTTGAACAGCTTCCTACACAGCCTTAAACACAAAACTGGTAATAACAAACACAGAACTTCCTGTGACACATTAGCCAACAAAGAACTAAGCACGGCTGCTAGGAGCAGATGTAGGCTGTGGGACTCTGCCGCATCAGCACTTGCACCATCCCTTTCCCAAACTGGCTTACCTCCAGGAGAAACTCTTTGTTTTTCTCATTCATTTCCTTGCCTTCATTTTTCCCTTTGTTTGCCAGGTAGAAATTCTGATTAAAATACAAGAAGTTGATGTTGAACAGAAAAGACAAAGAATATAAATGAACAGATCACATCATTATTCAGCCTTTCTGTATTGTGCACTGAGCTAGACGGTATGAGGCAGGTAGCCAAGTATTGCTCTTCAAATCTCATTACAGGAAACCTTCCCCAAAGCTGCCTGTTGGAGTTTATATGTCAATTTCTCAATCTAAAATTCATTTTACCCATATACCCCTACACCCCACCCCAACCCCTTACTTGAAAAAAATGTGGCTCAAGTCTTGATTTTGTTTGGCTGCTTTTCTGGGTCAGTGGGTTTGATTTTATTTTTTCAATTTGAACACTGTCCGAGCTTCCTAGAGGTGGGCGTTACAGAACATGATTGAGGGTCATGCAGCAGATTAGTATGTGATGAAGAAAAATGTAGTGCCAGGAACTGAATGCACAATTTTCTAGCAATCAATGTTTATGGTGTGCATTGCTTCAGAAATGGAGCTGCGCATGTGCCACAGATCTTTATTATTTAGTAACAAGTGTTTGGACACAGTCGATTTTACAGAGTTCCTTACTTCTACATTTGTATGTTGCATTTTTTCACCATCCAGGAAAGTACTTTTTGTCCAAGGAGTCCTTTGAAGGCCAAGGGGTTATTTTGCATACTTGTTGACAGACGCTGTACACCACCACATCTAGCATCAAACTCAGTGTTTGAGACTTGGGCCTAAACTTTGAAACAACGCCTCCACCACTGTGGGTGCAAGTATCCTCACCTGGAATTGCACCCATTCAGAAGCCTATATGCCTAGACAATGTAGCTGTGCTGTCTAAAGGGGTACAGTTGCAGACACAAGTAGTTGGACCCACATTTAACTGTAGACTCGAAACTGTATCTGGAGTTGTGAAGGTCAGGATCATGCTCTGGTAAAAACCAAGGCCCAAATCTGTTGGCAGCTTCTAAACCTAAAGGCCTGCTGACTTGAAACCAAAGCAGGGAAATAACAATGTTTATAAATAGTCCCTTTGGCTTTGGTTGAATTATGAATAAGGTAAATTGTTTGCTTTGTGGCCCCTATCCTGCAAACAAAACCTGTTTCATCCAGGTAGAATTCTGCCACATTTTTTGAAAGCTGGCTACCTAAAATTACTCTCCTAAATCCAGCGTAAAGAGTGTGATTTTTTTTTTCTCTTTTCCCTATTCCCCCCAAAACCCACCAACAGTTCCCATTGACTTCAGTGAGACTTCTGTGTCCTCAATAGTTCTGACAGTCAGATGACATATTTACATGCAGATTTGTCCTAGAAATCAACAAAGGCCAAAATGTGTCATGGATCTGCAATGTCTTTTTTCTCTTTTGGTGACATTTGCCAGTTAAAGGAGGAACATATTGTGGTTATAAAAAGCAATGTAACCAAACTCCACCTTCATGTGCAAGCAGGTAATTGGAGATGACTGCCACCAGGCAGCCCAGAGAGAAATCGGGGAACCCAGCTTGACCATGTAACCACATCTTCCTCCTCAAGCAGCATTTTGCACACAGTTTTGTGGGAGAGCAGGGCTTGTTCAAGATGGTTTATTTTTTCAGGGAGACCCCAGGAACAACACTTATTTTTAAAAAGTGACCTTAAAATGCACAATATCAAACAAGCAAGCCTAAAAGCACCATCAGCCACACCTCGTCCTACGCTCCTGCCATGGCCACAGCAATGATTAAACAAAAAAATGAAAGACACTGGAACATTCAAAACTGGGCTATTTTCTACTAGAAACAAAATGGAGCTCAGACTCAGGATTCCCAGAAGTAGGAAAGACTAGACTGGCTACTAGCTGCCTGAGCACATGGCTAATCTGTAGTTCATAGTCCAGGGCTAGATTAAAGTAAATACATGAGTCTAGAGAGGTTGTGGGCAACCTGCGGCCTGCAGGTTGCTCATGGCCCATCAGGGTAATCCGTTGGCGAGCCGCCAGACAGTTTATTTACATTTGCACGGCCGCCTGCAGCTCCCAGTGCCTGCGGTTCGCTGTTCCCAGCCAATGGGAGTTGTGGGAAGCGGCATGAGCCGCAGGGATGTGCTGGCCACCACTTCCCACAGCTCCCATTGGCCGGGAATGGCAAACCAGAGCCACTGGGAGCTGCAGACGGCTGTGCAAATGTCAAAAAACTGTCTGTTGGTCTGCCAGTGGATTATCCTGACAAGTCGCGTGTGGCCTGTGGGCAGCAGGTTGCCCACCACTGGTTTAGGGCCACAGCTCCTGGAATCCCATGATTACACTGGAATCTCTGCTTTCATTTGGAAATATGTGCATTTCTAGCCCTTTTGGTTGTTAAAAAAAAAAAAAGCCTTGAAAATGTGTCCTGAGTGTGGCTGGAGCCGTGATGCCTGCCTGAGTCTGCAGATAGCCTGAAACAACAGCTCTGATGAGGTGAAGTACCACATTCATCTCAGTGCAGTTGCTAATCAGACAACTCCTGCTTTGAGCAGAGAACTCTGTGGTGCCATGCAATCATAGCTCTGCTGCGCTGGTGTTGGCAGGAGCCCCGCCCACAAAGGGGAAACGTTGAAAACCAAGCAGGGAATATAGCAGAACAAGTCCCATGACGACTTTTCTTGGCTGGGTGGGGGTTCCCCTTCAGGTAGGATGGACTGTAGTCCACACAAAGTTAGATTGTTGGGTAAATTGAAGCTTCCTCCTTCTCTGGACCAACACGGAGCTTCAGGAGGACCTCACTAACCCAGCAAAAGGCTCTAGTGTGGGGGCCTTTGTCACTATCAGCTCAGCAGGGAAGGGACCATAGGAAACCCCAGTGTGTGATTAGGGCCCTGGATTGTCTCAGTCTGGCCCTGTTATAGCCACCAATGCACAGATTCAGAATGACGCTGATGGCCTTAATGAGACCACAAAGGTCCTCTTACTATGCGTGATTTACATTAGAGCATCTGGCATTTATTTAGGGAAAACAGACCACCCTGTGCCTACAGTCAGCAGTAGAAAGAGAATTTCAGTAATGACAACCAGGTGGCATCACGCATAAGGCTGCTTCTTGTCAGTGCAGGAGGGTTTTGCCACCCAACCCTATGCTACACAGATGTATCATTTCATCTTTCCCTTGCCAACATGCATTTCATTTATTATGGTTCACCTCTTGTATGTCCTTCTATTCCTGAAATCTGACAGTATATGACCTTTATTATCCTTCAATGGATTAGGCCCAGGGGAGGAGACTGCATACTGCACTTGCTATATCTGTATCACTGTGTGGTCTACCACTGATCAGAATGCCATTCATCATGTGCTAGGGGACCACGTGTCCACAATAGGTCATTCCAAGTTCAATAGTCAAAGGTCATATTAAAAGACAAACTGTTTCCCTTCTGCAAAGACCCTGGGGGAGAAGTGTGTCAGGGTTGGGAGAGTCAGGCCATTAATGTGAATGCTGCCTAGATTTGCTGGAGAGCTCTCTCCATATACACACAAACCTCCCAAGCATGAATATTTCTATTGTTTGCAAAGGAGGATGTGTCTATCTGTGATAGGGAACTGAGACTCCTTAACAGATGGAGTGATTCTCTGGGAATACAACACAAGAACATGCATGTACATAAGGGGGCAGAGTTACAGTATACAAGTAACATTAACTTTGCCCCCCTCTCCCAACTTTCAGATTCTGCTTTTTGAAGCCTTTGTGTTCATGTAATAGTTATTTTTGATGTAACAGCCCAGTCCCCCCTCACCACCGAAGAAAGATAAAATAAATAAATTCTGGTATGTAGAATGCTATATCATGCACAAGATGCACACTCAGCGAAGCAAGGCCACATCAGGCTATACATCACTGAACACGGTAGGGAATGAGGCAAGGTTCCAAAAGGTCTATGCTCCCGGAAGTTCTTCTACACACACCTGCATATGAACTCACAAATTGCTCTCCACTCTCATAGCCATGCGAACACATAGCCAAGAGAGTGATGAGCAAATGACATCAGAAATTACCTATGTGCAGTGCCAACAGAAAGTTAAATAATCTTTATTGGCTTTAAAAAAAAAAATGCAAGGGAGAGCACAAAGATAGCCTTTAAACCATTACAAAAATCAACCAAATCTAAAAGAAAAGGAGTACTTGTGGCACCTTAGAGACTAACCAATTTATTTGAGCATAAGCTTTCGCGAGCTACAGCTCACTTCATCGGATGCATACTGTGGAAAGTTTAGAAGATCTTATTATATACACACAAAGCATGAAAAAAATACCTCCTCCCACCCCACTCTCCTGCTGGTAATAGCTTATCTAAAGTGATCACTCTCCTTACAATGTGTATGATAATCAAGGTGGGCCATTTCCAGCACAAATCCAGGTTTTCTCACCCCCCCCCCCACACACACAAACTCACTCTCCTGCTGGTAATAGCTTATCCAAAGTGACCACTCTCCTTACATTGTGTATGATAATCAAGGTGGGCCATTTCCAGCACAAATCCAGGGTTCAAACAAGAACGTCTGGTGGGGGGGGGTAGGAAAAAACAAGGTGAAATAGGCTACCTTGCATAATGACTAAGCCACTCCCAGTCTCTATTCAAGCCTAAGTTAATTGTATCCAATTTGCAAATGAATTCCAATTCAGCAGTTTCTCGCTGGAGTCTGGATTTGAAGTTTTTTTGTTGTAAAATAGCGACTTTCATGTCTGTAATCACGTGACCAGAGAGATTGAAGTGTTCTCCGACTGGTTTATGAATGTTATAATTCTTGACATCTGATTTGTGTTCATTTATTCTTTTACGTAGAGACTGTCCAGTTTGACCAATGTACATGGCAGAGGGGCATTGCTGGCACATGACCACTGGTGGGTATTGTAGTTGTAAGAATGCTTGATAGAGATCTTGTAGGTGTCTGTCTCTGTCTGAGGGGTTGGAGCAAATGCGGTTGTATCGCAGAGCTTGGCTGTAGACGCTGGATCGTGTGGTGTGGTCAGGGTGAAAGCTGGAGGCACGTAGGTAGGAATAGCGGTCAGTAGGTTTCTGGTATAGGGTGGTGTTTATGTGGCCATAGTTTATTAGCACTGGAGTGTCAAGGAAGTGGATCTCTTGTGTGGACTGGACCAGGCTGAGGTTGATGGTGGGATGGAAATTGTTGAAATCATGGTGGAATTCCTCAAGGGCTTCTTTTCCATGGGTCCAGATGATGAAGATGTCATCAATATAGCGCAAGTAGAGTAGGGGCGTTAGGGGACAAGAGCTGAGGAAGCGTTGTTCTAAATCAGCCATAAAAATGTTGGCATACTGTGGGGCCATGTGGGTACCCATAGCAGTGCTGCTGATCTGAAGGTATACATTGTCCCCAAATGTAAAATAGTTATGGGTAAGGACAAAGTCACAAAGTTCAGCCACCAGGTTAGCCGGGACATTATCGGGGATAGTGTTCTTGACGGCTTGTAGTCCATCTTTGTGGAATGTTGGTGTAGAGGGCTTCTACATCCATAGTGGCCAGGATGGTGTTATGAGGAAGATCACCAATGGATTGTAGTTTCTTCAGGAAGTCAGTGGTGTCTCGAAGGTAGCTGGGAGTGCTGGTAGCATAGGGCCTGAGGAGGGAGTCTACATAGCCAGACAATCCTGCTGTCAGGGTGCCAATGCCTGAGATGACGGGGCGCCCAGGATTTCCAGGTTTATGGATCTTGGGTAGTAGATAGAATATCCCAGATTGGGGTTCCAGGGGTGTGTCTGTGCAGATTTGATCTTGTGCTTTTTCAGGGAGTTTCTTGAGCAAATGCTGTAGTTGCTTTTGGTAACTCTCAGTGGGATCAGAGGGTAATGGCTTGTAGAAAGTGGTGTTGGAGAGCTGCCAAGCAGCCTCTTGTTCATATTCCGACCTATTCATGATGACAACAGCACCTCCTTTGTCAGCCTTTTTGATTATGATGTCAGAGTTGTTTCTGAGGCTGTGGATGGCATTGTGTTCCGCACGGCTGAGGTTATGGGGCAAGTGATGCTGCTTTTCCACAATTTCAGCCCATGCACGTCAGAGGAAGCACTCTATGTAGAAGTCCAGTCTGCTGTTTCGACCTTCAGGAGGAGTCCACCTAGAATCCTTCTTTTTGTAGTGTTGGTAGGGAGGTCTCTGTGGATTAGTATATTGTTCAGAGGTATGTTGGAAATATTCCTTGAGTCGGACACGTCGAAAATAGGATTCCAGGTCACCACAGAACTGTATCATGTTCGTGGGGGTGGAGGGGCATTACCCTCTGATCCCACTGAGAGTTACCAAAAGAAACTACAGCATTTGCTCAAGAAACTCTCTGAAAAAGCACAAGATCAAATCTGCACAGACACACCCCTGGAACCCCGACCTGGGATATTCTATCTACTACCCAAGATCCATAAACCTGGAAATCCTGGGTGCCCCATCATCTCAGGCATTGGCACCCTGACAGCAGGATTGTCTGGCTATGTAGACTCCCTCCTCAGGCCCTATGCTACCAGCACTTCCAGCTACCTTTGAGACACCACTGACTTCCTGAAGAAACTACAATCCATTGGTGATCTTCCTCATAACACCATCCTGGCCACTATGGATGCAGAAGCCCTCTACACCAACATTCCACACAAAGATGGACTACAAGCCGTCAAGAACACTATCCCCGATAATGTCCCGGCTAACCTGGTGGCTGAACTTTGTGACTTTGTCCTTACCCATAACTATTTTACATTTGGGGACAATGTATACCTTCAGATCAGCAGCACTGCTATGGGTACCCACATGGCCCCACAGTATGCCAACATTTTTATGGCTGATTTAGAACAACGCTTCCTCAGCTCTTGTCCCCTAACGCCCCTACTCTACTTGCGCTATATTGATGACATCTTCATCATCTGGACCCATGGAAAAGAAGCCCTTGAGGAATTCCACCATGATTTCAACAATTTCCATCCCACCATCAACCTCAGCCTGGTCCAGTCCACACAAGAGATCCACTTCCTTGACACTCCAGTGCTAATAAACTATGGCCACATAAACACCACCCTATACCAGAAACCTACTGACCGCTATTCCTACCTACGTGCCTCCAGCTTTCACCCTGACCACACCACACGATCCAGCGTCTACAGCCAAGCTCTGCGATACAACCGCATTTGCTCCAACCCCTCAGACAGAGACAGACACCTACAAGATCTCTATCAAGCATTCTTACAACTACAATACCCACCTGCTGAAGTGAAGAAACAGACTGATAGAGCCAGAAGAGTTCCCAGAAGTCACCTACTACAGGACAGGCCTAACAAAGAAAATAACAGAACGCCACTAGCTGTCACCTTCAGCCCCCAACTGAAACTTCTCCAACGCATTATTAAGGATCTACAACCTATCCTGAAGGATGACCCAACACTCTCACAAATCTTGGGAGACAGGCCAGTCCTTGCCTACAGACAGCCCCCGAACCTGAAGCAAATAGTCACCAGCAACCACATACCACCACAACAGAACCACTAACCCAGGAACCTATCCTTGCAACAAAGCCCGTTGCCAACTGTGCCCACATATCTATTCAGGGGACACCATCACAGGGCCTAATAACATCAGCCACACTATCAGAGGCTCGTTCACCTGCACATCCACCAATGTGATATATGCCATCATGTGCCAGCAATGCCCCTCTGCCATGTACATTGGTCAAACTGGACAGTCTCTACGTAAAAGAGTAAATGGACACAAATCAGATGTCAAGAATTATTACATTCATAAACCTGTTGGAGAACACTTCAATCTCTCTGGTCACGCGATTACAGACGTGAAAGTCGCTATTTTACAACAAAAAAACTTCAAATCCAGACTCCAGCGAGAAACTGCTGAATTGGAATTCATTTGCAAATTGGATACAATTAACTTAGGCTTGAATAGAGACTGGGAGTGGCTTAGTCATTATGCAAGGTAGCCTATTTCCCCTTGCTTTTTCCTGCTCCCCGCCCCCAGACGTTCGTGTTAAACCCTGGATTTGTGCTGGAAATGGCCCACCTTGATTATCATACACAATGTAAGGAGAGTGGTCACTTTGGATAAGCTATTACCAGCAGGAGAGTGAGTTTGTGTGTGTGTGGCGGGGGGGGTGAGAAAACTTGGATTTGTGCTGGAAATGGCCCAACTTGATTATCATACACATTGTAAGGAGAGTGATCACTTTAGATAAGCTATTACCAGCAGGAGAGTGGGGTGGGAGGAGGTATTTTTTTCATGCTTTGTGTGTATATAATAAGATCTTCTAAACTTTCCACAGTATGCATCCGATGAAGTGAGCTGTAGCTCACGAAAGCTTATGCTCAAATAAATTGGTTAGTCTCTAAGATGCCACAAGTACTCCTTTTCTTTTTGCGAATACAGACTAACACGGCTGTTACTCTGAAACGAACCAAATCTAAATGGATTTTCCGCAGTCCACAAAGTGGCATATGTCTAACCTAGGGATTAGTTCTATACCAAATGAGAAGTCTGTACCAAAATCAGAAACATCAGAGCTGTTCAAAAGAAAGACTAATATTATTTTTAATATTAACAAAAGTGGCTTTTGTTTTTTGTCTTTGATAGCACAAAATCTTACTCACTTGAAAATGGCTGGACTGTTTTGGTCAGACTTTCCAAAACGGAGACCAAGAGATGGTCAAAGTTATAAGCAACTGAAAGGTTTCAGAGTAACAGCCGTGTTAGTCTGTATTCGCAAAAAGAAAAGGAGTACTTGTGGCACCTTAGAGACTAACGAATTTATTTGAGCATGAGCTTTCGTGAGCTACAGCTCACTTCATCAGATGAGTCCCTTTTAGAATGAGCTACTTATATAACTTAAAGGCAACTTAAACTATAGGCACAAAATGAATTAAAATAAAGCTGTGTTCAGCAACTCCCTGCTACAGTATCTGGTCTGTGTGTTCAAGTCATATTGACTGTATACTAAAGCAATGATGTGCTGTAGTGCAGATGGTGTTTTTCATAATCCTAAATCAGACTGTATCTGCACAGCCCTATCACTTCGAAGATCACAAACACGAATCTGGAGAAGCCAGCAGCAGCTTAAATCAAAGCTAAGTAGGGTCCAGGAAACTAATCTTCAAACTTGGCTTCCATCATATTGTTTAACAAAGTTACTGCGGCCCATCTTCTATATTCTAGGATAGACTCTCCTCCACTTCTGTTAGCGAATGGGAGAACAGGTGGTAAGTGAGAAAGATTCATAAATATTAAATTCTTCTAAGAAAAAAGCAGCAATAGGAATGCAAGTGCCTAAAAATAGTATGTACACAAAACATTAAATTGTATAAAGTCTGTTCTTGTGTTATGATCCCAGAAAAATAAGACCATTTGTTTGAGGGACACTGTCAATTTAAAAATCATGCTCCTGTCTAAAACATTCTTACCTGCTATTGGGACATATAACAACTAACAGCAGGTACTGGGCAAAACCACTTCTCTATTTTCTGTTTGCTTGTGCATTTGACTGCACTCAGTGTATAGTCAATTTCACTCTTGTTTGTGCGGGTCTTTCACATGACAGCAGAGGAGAGAAAAACAAATTTAGAAAATAGGAATCAGATTGTAAAGCCAGATTGTAAAGGCATTAGCAGAGGGACAGGTGTAGTACCTGCCTGAAACTATTAAACTTTAATGGACTAAATTTAAAGTTCAGTGTCCCTTAAGTGGACATTTGCCTGCTACAGTGAGACACCACCTTCTCTGGACATAGATATTCATGCACGGAATTCTTCATGGTTATTAAATTATTTGGAATTCTTACACCACCTCTTAATTTTACCTTTAGTTTTAGTATCGCTGTTCTAGTTTAACCCCTCAGATGTCATCCCTTGGACAGAAACAGGAGTCCATAATTCAGGACACAGGCACCAACTCACAGGGCTCTGATAGGTGTAGCTGTCTCCCCTAGCTTACCAGTGGTAGTAGAACAGAAGCACAGAGCAGCCACTATTTGAAGCACATTGTGTAAATACTTTCAATCAGTTTTACAAAACCAAAAGGGAATGTGCACAATTTGATCCACAGGGCCTGATTCTTTCTCATTTACAGCAGTGCAAATCAGGAGATCAAAACAGGTAGAAGAGAAGAATCAAGACCAGAGAGTGTTTCAAAAACAAGAGATTAACATTTTGGTTTGTGAGTTTAACATCAGCTACCCTGGGGGAATGATCTAACCCAAATGTATGAAACAAAAGCATTTCCAGGAGGGTTTTTTCCCTCCCATATTACAGTCTTCCTCGGGTCATTATTATTCTCTAGGCTCTTTGAATTTTAGTGTCAATGCCAGATAGCCTGTTTTTTTACTATTTTCCCCCAAAACGTCAGCCTAGCATCATTGCAGCTGCATTACAGAGTGATTTCAGTCTTTCAGATGTTAAGGTGGTCTTCTTTGTGTGCATGCAACCCAATATGTGTTAATATTCCAGCCTTTAGTCATGGGCTTCTGACCTTCCATCTCAATAACTGAGTCACTGCCGCAGATTCATGGAGCAGCCTCTTAATGTGATTTCCATTGCACAGTAAATTATATCACAAATGGGTGAGCGTGATGATGTGCACATCCTCATGAAAGAGTGGAGATCTGAAGATGAAAGCCCTATTTTGTAAGTAAGTATATTATAGAAACAAAGCGAAGGATAAATGCTGGAAAGGACCTATATTGTATAACTCACTAACTTTTGTCAATGGCTGCTAGCATTAGCTGGATAGCATGTAGGTGGCAAATGTGTAAGGGATAACATCCTTCCCCCAAAAAATATATAAACCCAATTAATCTTTAGATGAAGGCATGTTTAATAGTTTAGAAGCATGTTTAATAAGTTATTGTAAGTGCTTACATAACTTGCATGTGAACTGTGTCATGTTTCTCTCTAGTGGCTGATCCACAGAGGATAACAGCCTACTACTAGTACCAGCTAATGGAGCTTCTCCTTTAGCTCAAGTTGGAGAGGTCCATGCTGCAGTGCTGATGGTCTTGTGTTCAAACACTGTTTCTGATCTGCATTCGTCTTTACATCTGAGCCGTGTGTTTACCCAATAGCTTTCACCATTGCTCCCTGCAATGAAGCTACACAATTGGGGAACTGAAGGTCTCATTTTTAGCAGTGTAGACAAGGCCTACGAATATACTACAGAGGAAAAGCTCTCTTGTGTGTTTTTTCCTTGTTACTGAAACCACAGATTTGTTTTTTCTCATTTAGAACTGGCTGAACTAAAGCCAATAAAACCTCTAGCATGCATAGTGTAAACTAACCCACATCATTTTAAAGTATTTTGCCAATATCACGTTACCTTACCTGGGGATTTTTGAACACAGCATATTTTTCATTTTTTTCCAAAAACAGAACCTTATTTTCACTGTCCCGGGTCCAGTCTGATAAGACTTCAACAACATTTTCATGGTCTTCAAAAAACCTTTCTACAGAGACAAGAAAGGTCAGCGTAAGATAAACACACACTCCAGAGGCAGCAGACAGAAAGTCCTGTCTCGGAATATAACCATTATCTTACGTTCATTCAAGAAGTCAGAGCCCTGCAGTCCCTTCCTGTGCAGAGAAGGGAGCCTCACCTCACAGAAGAGGTGGAGTGTGAAAGGGCAAGGCAACTCTGTAGCATGTAGCTCTGGCATCCCCTTGGTGCTAGCTCCATGTGTAGGATATAGCACATGTGTTAGGGGGCACGGCTAGCCAGGTTGGGGCTGTAGTTAGTACAGCTGCTCTGTATCGAGTGTTTTATAACGGGCATGAAGTAAGTTGTGAAACTGAACACAGATTAATGCCTGCAGAGCCAGCATTAACTTGCCATGCCCTGCACAAGCCTTTTATCCTTGTTTCCAAAGCTCTGATTGCTGACGGCGTCTTTCTACGTCTCTGAACGGACACTGCAAGGAGTGGTACAAATGCTGTGCCACTGGGTGCGCTTGGGCATCCTTGTCCCTAAGCAGCTAGGTCAGGGTGCAGCAAACCTCTGCAGGTTCCCCAAGAGCACTCTTGCTCTACTTTCAATAGCCCTTGGTGACCCCATTCTTCAGACAACTTGGACTGTACTGATGCGGGAGGCGATGAGGAAGCACATTCTGATGGCCTTTTCTAGTGTTTCGTACCCTTCTCAGACCCTCCTTCAATCCCTCAAGTGGAAGGGTACGATACAGTCCATCAACACTCAGTTCTGACGATTTAACAACTGTGTGCTTTCAGACGTTACAGAGGCTCAGCTGGGGAGCCTGTCTCAATGTACTCAGTTGTTCCTCAGCAACACAAAGCACTGTAATACTTTTAATAAAGCCACTGACAATGTAAACCACTGTATAATTACAGGTAAGGAACAGAAGGGTAAATTGTGTCCTAAAAGATATGAATGTAACTTGGAAATAACTTTCAAAACAGTGGCCCTAGCACTAATCCCAGCCACAAGGACAGTACAGAGGAATATAGTCGCCTCTAAACCGGGGTACAAGTTCATTATGTGGTTAAATTGCTCTGTTGCAAAATACAGCCCAATGTAAACAGTACCACAGTAAAGCCACAGAAAACCTTCATGAAATTTTTCAATATGCAATTTATCTGAAGGAATAGCTCATTTCATTTACATACAGTCTTACATAAAAACATACGTACAGTACTCTACCAAAGATGTTCTGATACACGAATAGCTTGGACTCTTTTTGGAATATTTACTCACTAATTTGAAACGTTGGCTTCTTGGGCTTGCTACTCAAAGTAATATTTAAAAAGGCTACATTAGAACTCTCATGCAGGGAAATGACATAGAAGAGTATAGTTTCTTTGTACAAATGTTAAGATTAGAGCTGGCCAAAACATGGGAATTCCAGTTCACGGGAAATTTCAGGTCCATTCCAAATTGGAACCAAAACAAATTTTTCTAAATTTCCCATGAAACAGATACCTGAAAAAAACTGCTTTGTTCCCTGAGAACCTGACAGCTGCTAAATGAAAATAGCAGTGTGAAACTTACCAGAATGTCATTTTTACTCAGCAGCTGCCAGGTCTCCCAGGGCTCTGGCTCCAGGGCCGCCCCACCATGCAGACTGCTCTGGGCTGGGGACCCCCCAGCTTCCAGACTCCCAGCCCTATTGGCTTCCTGGGGAGCCAGCTGGGTCAGGAGTCTTGAACCCTGGAGTCCCTGATCCCAGGCAGTCCACAGGGCAGGGCTGCCCCAGAGCTGCAGACCCTGGGAACCTCTCCCCAGGCTTCCAGGCTGTCTGTGGAGCTGTAAGCTGATCCTCAGTTGAAGCCAGGGTTCATCCCAGGGCTGGCTTCTGGCTCCATGGCAAGGATCCTAGCCTGGCATGGCAGGGCTGCCCCAGAGCACTGCACCCTGGAAGACTGGGTTTGTTGGAAGCTGGGCAAGTTGGCAGATTATGGGAACCTGCCTGGTTCACTGCGAGTTTACTGAACTCAAGATCTTTCTGTGAAGCATTTTGGGTTCAATGAAGTGTCATTTTCTGATGAAAACCTATTGTAGTCCAGTAAGTCTGCTTAATCAGAATGTTAATGGTACTATTTTAATCCTGTGAACAAATGTACAAGGGGGAATAAACAGCAGACTGCATTTTAAAACATTTGAAGAGAATTAACGAAACCTCTTTCTGCTACAGTATATTTCACACCAGGGGAAACAGAAGACCTCCTGACACATACTGCTCCATCCAACCCAAAATACCCTTCTACAAATGATTAAACTTTATATCCAGCTCACTTGGTCCAGAAGATAGGGCAGTGCAGTGAAATTCAAGAGACTTCAGTACTATTCCTGCCTTTGCCACTGACCTGCTGTATGACCTTGGGCAAGTCATTTCTCCTGACAGTTTCTATCCTTCTACTTAGATGGTAAGATCTTATGTGCAGGGGCTGGGACAGTCTCTTTTTACATTAGTACAACGCCAAAAATGATGGGGCTCTAAATACAGCTGGGACTTCTAATTGCTACTATACAACAAATAATTTCTATTTCTTTAAAATGTCTGAACACCAATCCTAATTTCTTTCCCTGTGTTTTCCCCAATATCTTCTGCCTCTGGCTATAAGGCAGGGGATTCAAAATGGCATTTCAGATCATACAAACACATAGGTAAACACCATGGTCCAATGGTTATAGTAGTTCAGGAAAGAATTTGGCCCTATGCTGCCATCCAGTGTTCAGGGATTTCTATCCAGGTCAGACCAGACCAGAGACAGCAACTTCCCAAAGCAAGGAAACACTCTAAAATTATTCAAAGTGACATCTGTGACATTTCTTGTGCCATTTCCAGTCTCTCTCTAGTTAAGATAAGCAGGTACAGGAGAAGATGGCAATATTGCTTCATGTATCATCTTAATGGGGTAGAAAGAGTGGATAGGCAATTACTTTATCTGCCACTCCCAACAGTAGATGAATATCTCCATGTTCAGAGGCACCCAGACTCTTTTCTAACCATTCACCACATCTGATTTATAGTGCAATAGGATAATTATTCCTGGGACTTTTTTAGTACATGAGGTTGATGTTAACTTTCTTAATAGATTTTCAAATCTGCGTTGGCTTATTATGGCTAGGTGAGTTTATACATTTATCGTTCTAAGGGCCATTTTCAGTTTGCAATTTCTCCAGGGCACTGCCCCACTGGGAGAAGGTCATGGCAGCATTTCTTTCTTCATTAATGCATTTTGAGCATGGCCCAGAGACAGACATTTGTGATAGTCCAGAGGGAAAGAACCTTCCATCCCATTCAGGCCTCGAGGCCTCTTTGAAACCACATTGATTAAATTGTACCCATTTGTGTGAATTCTTACCTAGCTGTTCCCTAGGGGCTCTGAGGTCAGCCGAAGCAGGCACGTTACTCTTTGGGTCATGAGGCACCACCAGCTGAGTGGCAGCCCTACTGAAGAAAAGGAACACTATAGCGTACGTGATCTGTACTTAAAAAAGCAGCCACAGGTGAAGCATATCAGAAATGACTGACATGCTGCTCAGAAATGTTTGCTTAATTACAGCACTAGCTGGCCCAAGCGAGATCGCTCTGGCCAACAGCACTCCACCACTGTACTCTCTCATCTAAGACTTTAGCTGTTTTTTTGGTATAACCATTCAACTGGTTCATTTTGTGTGTGTGTAAAATCTGAATAACGAAAATGGCCGTTAACAGGGAGTCTCCATGGTCTGCTGCACTGAGGTGTGGGAGACGCATTCCCCCAGAGTGACAGAGGCTCAGTACATCACAACACCGCAAAGTTCCACCTACTGGGTGGACTGGTACTTTCTGCATCATTTTGACAGCAGGTAGTGATGGCATTCCTACAATTCAGACAGACTGCTTCAACAGTGATGCCTCCAACACAGAGAGAGAGCCCATAAATGGATACTGGGAGCAGGGAAAACTTAGAAGTATAGTCTCACTTTTAATAATTATCAGTACCATAGAACAAACATACCATAAGCCCAGATAGGCCCTTTGCCCTATGAAACTTACCAATTTGTAGTTCTGGGTATATTTCATACAGACACCAATCCACCTTGCAATCACAGTGGGTTTTCTCAAAGAGGTTGTCTAAAACATCTCGTGCCATCTGCCGTTCATCCACCATCAGGGACTTAGTACTGTTATCATTCATGTGCACCTTGACGACAAGCTGAGTACAGAGTCATATAAAGTCAGTTAATTTCAGCAGAGAATAAAAAGCTAGGCTGGTCAAGAACCTGCTAAAACAGATAAGAAAGATTAAGGCTGAAGGTTATTACAGATTCAAAAGGCACCACGTACTACACTGAACTGGGAAAATAATATATCTTGGGAGCTTGTACATTCTGTTGGCACCAAAGAAAAAGATCTGTTGTAAAAAAAGAAAATTAAACTTTGTATTGGGCGTAACTCAAGGAAAGGTGAAATGGTGCACAGAGAGATCGCAGAATTTCAACTCTAGTCTAGTACAATGAAGGAAAATGCTAGGCAGAATAGCCAAGTACAAAGTGCCCTTAATGAAGACTAGAAAGAAACAGTTACTTATGTAATGGTAATTCTTCAAGATACGATGAAGATCCGTATTCCACTTGGGTGTGCGCATGCCCAGCATGCCGGAGACCGCGGATTTTGCCCGGCAGTACCCATAGAGAAGCGGTGTTCATGCCGCATTGCCATAGCCCCTTCCCCTTCACTTCCTTCACACCGAACACCCACAGACTAGACTTTGATGCAGAGAGGATGGAGGGTGGGTTGTGGAGGACACGTCTGTATCACATCTTGAAGAACCAGGTACAGTAAGTAACCATTGCTTCTTCTTTAAGAAGATGCAGCCATGTATTCCACTTAGGTGACTAACACCCCAGGAGATAGGGCTCAGAGACTACCCGAACAAGCATGGCAGGACCGCCCTGCCGAAACTTGCATCCACCTTGGAAGATGCGGTAATGACATACTGGGTCACAAACGTATGTACGGACAACCAGGTAGCAGCCCTGCTGATGTCCAGTATTGAGATGTCACTGAGGAACGCTACTGCTGTTGCTTGCGCTCTCACAGAACGAGCTCGCGCTCGCTGAGGGGGGGCATAGCCAAAGCTATCTCATAAGCAGTCCTGATAAAGGATTTCATCCATTTAAAGATCGTCTGTGAAGAGAGCATTTGACATGGTCATACGATCTGCATATGAGGTGAAGTGAGGCAAAGCACAAAACTGTTTAGTCCTGTCCAGATAGAAGGCTAGAAATTTTCCTACCCATAAGATCCATTCATTCAGTGTCCTTATCCTTGGTAGTGGACTTAAACCTGCCCTGCTGGGCTCTATTGTTCACTGAGGTTACAACTAGGGAATTTGTGGATGTATGGAAGTAAAAGCTCTCAAATCCCTGCACTAGAATGAAGGAGCATGTCTCCATGCACTTTGCTGCAAGGGGTACCAAAGCCAGTGTGCTCCAGCAGGCTCAAGGAGCACAGCCATCAGAGACTGAGATGTAGGCAGTCTGGCCTAGTAGTCAGAGCAGGAGTCAGGTCAAGTGGGCAGAGCAGGCATCCAGGTTAGGGAACGAAGCCAAGGGTCAGCACCAGAGCCATCAGGGGTCAAGCCAGAGTCTCAGTCAGAAGCCATGGTCAGAGCCAGGACTGGTAGCTGAGGATCGGAGGTGAGGTGTAAGGGCAGGAGGAGAGGCAAGGATCAAGCACAGAACAGGAGCATGGTGGAAACAGGAGTGAAGGCAGGGGTAAGGAGGGAGCCAGGAGCAAAGCAGGAAACAGGAACGGGGTTGGGTGCAAGAGGCAGGCAGAAGCAGGGTCCAATGCAGCCACAACAGGAAAGCACAACAGGAAAGCACCTCTTCCTCCTCCTGGCTTAAATAGCATATCTGGACCAATCTCCAGTCGCCAATGGGCGATTCTCCAATCAGAACTCCCATGGGTGGTGCCTTGGCTGGGGCTAGTAGCTTCTCAGCCCACCAGGTTTAAGTAGCCATGGGGTGAAGGCCAGGATGTGGCAGCTGTCTGGAGACTCCCAGGCCTGAGTTCAAGACCCAGGACATTACATCATCATTAATAGGGAAGATGATTCTCCCAGGGGCAGATGGCTGCAGGATATCCAGTAATTTGCGGGTGTTCTTCTGCAGGAACTCTGCTTGGATACCTAGAGGAAACAGTCATGTGCCACAAAAAATCCTGGTATGCCTTGAAATCCTCTGGAACCAAAGTGGAGGAAGAGCCAGGCAGCATGGAATCATTCGGGAACGAAGATGAAGCAGTTAATTGTGCCAGAGCTGGATTCTGCTCCTGGACTGACTGACCCGGATGGGATGACTCTGGAGGTGCTGCAAGGGGAAGGCTCCCCAGGCCTGGGCCTGTAGCAGATCAATGGTCACCACCACAGACGTGCCTGGAGATCTCGCTTAGAGAGTGAGATGAGGAGCATCCCATAGATTCCATGGAGGCCACTGTTATGGATAGTGCATTGGTGACCACTAGGTGCCAAGTCAAGGGCTCCCATCCTGACGGAGAGACAAGCGCCAATCCTGGTACTCATAGCACTCCATGAATGCCCCCTGATGCAGGTCAGGTGATGGAGAATGAGAGGAAAATGGCATCGAGGTTGGGATCTAAGAGCCCCAGGCTTCCAGGGATAAAGGTGGAGCTAGCTCTGAGGATGCGACCAACTGTTCTGACTTGTCCATAGCCCAGAATGACAAGGCAGCTCGTGCTGATGGCGGAAATGGTACTGGCTGCATCGAGTACTCCTTCATTGTTTGTGGTGTGACGTACTCCATATGTTTTATAGAAATATGCTTATGAGTGTAAATGATGCAACTGGAATATGCTTTATTCAAAAGGTCTCTTGTAAGGTATCATTACAAAGCTTATAATCTACTGAGTGTGTTCATCCTATTCGTATGAATGTATCATTCTTATGTCTAAAACTAGAAATATGAAGTATTACTCTGAGGTCCTACTGTAATTATGTGAAGTGTGGGCCATTAACGGTGGCTTAGAATCTTGATGGCTTCCATTAACTAGGACAATTGGTTGTAAATGGCTCTGTTTACTTGCAGCCTTCCCTTGTTCCTGTGAATCAGCCCAGGAAGAATAGAGGCTTGGGGTCTCACAGGACATGTGAACATGTCACATGATACTGAAATCCATCTTAAAGCTAGTGCTTTTCCTTTTAGAAGGAGGGGTAGAGACCCAGAGAGACAAAAGATTCTGGCCTTGTGCCAAAGATATAAAAGGGGGTGGAACAGAACAAAGGTGGTTCTAGCCATGGGAAATCCCCTAGTTACCACCTGAGCTGGAACACGGACTGTACCAGGGGAAAGGATTGGGCCCAGACTAAGATGGAGTCTAGTCTGTGAAAGAAGGGATAGCTCAGTGGTTTGAGCACTGGCCTGCTAAACCCAGGGTTGTGTGTTCTATCCTTGAGGGGGCCATTTAGGGGATTGGTCCTGCTTTGAGCAGGGGGTTGGACTAGATGACCTCCTGAGGTCCCTTCCAACACTGATATTCTATGACAGAAGCTTATTGGAATGTCTCTGGGGGTGAGATTTACCTGTATTCAGTTTCTTAAATGTATTAGGCTTAGACTTGAGTGTTTTGTTTTATTTTGCTTGGTAACTTACTTTGTTCGGTCTGTTATTATTTGGAACCACTTAAATCCTCCTTTTTATATTTAATAAAATCACCTTTGCTTACTATTGAATCCAGAGTTAGTGATTAATACCTGGGGGAGCAAACAGCTGTGCATATCTCTCTATCAGTATTATAGAGGGTGGACAATTTACGAGTTTACCCTGTATAAGCTTTATACAGACTAAAACAGATTTATTTGGGGTTTGGATCCAATTGGGAACTGGGTGCTGGAGACAGGTAACCTGCTGAGTGGTTTTCGGTTAAAGCCTGGAGCTTTGGGGGCGTGGTTCAGACCTGGGTCTGTGTTGCAGCATGCTAGTGTGTCTGGCTCAACAAGACAGGGTTCTGGAGTCCCAAGCCATCAGAGAAAACGGGCTCAGAGATAATTTCAGCAGAACAGGTGACAGTCCCAAGGGGGTTTCTGTGACCGAACCCATCACATCTGGTAACGGCACCAGTGTTGATCCTGAAGTGTAAGGGACTGGGGCGTAGGCAGCCTTGCCTACTGGTCACAACTGGGCTGAGGTCTGCCCACCAGGGACAGTAGTTGCCGAGCAGGAGTTTGAGGAATCACATGAGTCAAAGTCAGGTTGGAGTCGAAGACCAGAGATCAAACAAAGCCTGGTGTTGCAACAAATTGCAGTCTGTGTGATTGCCCAGGCAACTTCCTGGGGCAACCGTTAGGGTTAAAGAGGGTGTTTGGCCAATCAGAGGGCTGCAGGGTACTGTCGCTCTGGGTTTCTTGGGCAGCACTTCCTGCAGGACCTACTCCCCACGGTGCTCCCTGGCTGTGCCTCTGCATGGCCTCCCAGTGGGAATATCAACTGTTCCAGACTCTGCGGACCCAGGGCCTAGTCCCCAGATCCTTACACCAAGTCAGCAGTGGTACCGAAGTAATTGACGGTGCCATGGTAACACTGGAGGTGCAGGTTGCAGGGATGCTGAAGACTTTTCCAGAGCACTGAGCTTGGCACCAGCTCCACTTCCACTCACTGTGGAAGGGACACATCCAGTTAGAGTGCCAACACTCACAGGTTCAGGAGCCTGTCCAGCCACCAGGGCTATAAAACACAAAGCCTTGGAAAAGTCCTGGACCAAGGGCAAGGCCAGGACAGAAAGGCAGAAAAGGTCTGTTGCCGCCCCAGATGCTACCAGTGTGGAATCAACCGGTGCTGGCATTGCCCTCATCGGCACCAAACTCAATGGATGCCCCAGGGTCAGAACCAGAGTTAACAGTACAGGGTCTCTGACCTCCTTATGAAGTACCAGGGAGTGGTTGACCAGGACCTGTTCCATCCCATGCACCAACATTTACCCCATGCTGATCCACATGTCTTCTGGAGGATCAGTCCCCACATGACCTGGAGGGGCCTTTTCCTCAGCGCACCTGATGGAGAATGACTCCTTCATCTCTTCAAAGAGACGCCAGCTCCAGGATGTGAAGCAGCAGCACTCTCAGAAACCGCTGGCGATCTCCGATCTCATGAGGATCTTCGTGCTGAAGCAGTCCACATAGCCTGTTCGAGCAGGTGTCGCTTCAGACGAAGATCCCACACCACCTGCACCCATTTGGTCAACAATCTGCAAATAGAACACCACTCCTTGACGTGGGCTTCGCCTAGACACAGCCAACATCATGTGTGGGGATCATTGTTGGGGATGGCCCCCACACACGACAGACCAGATTTAGAGGAACTGAAGAGAATCGGGGCAGCATCACCTCATATAGCCAAAAGAGGGGCTACGATCATGAGATGCAAGCATCGGCCCTCTATGGGCAAAATTCTCTGGCTCCGGCGTGCTGGGGTGACACACAACAAATTGGAATACATGACTCCATCTACTCGAAGAAGAATATTGACTTGGATGTTTTAGACTTAAATTAGGAAAAGAATGGAAGAAACCGTGCTATGCCAATCAGCTAACCTGGGTTCATGTGCTGCAATGGTGGATACTAGTACAAGACTGCAATAGACAGATCATCACTTACAGTGATTGACTGCAGAAATCAAAAGAGTTCATTATTCCTCTTGAAGCACTCTTTAAATGACAGAAACAATATGCATGTTTATTGTGAGGGGGAAAAGATTAAAAAATTGCTAAAATATAGAAGTCAGAGAACTGCGAATACACAGTAAGAAGAACAGTCAAGTCATCCACTTGCACTGGAAACAGCAGAACAATTCCCTGCCGGGAACCATATGTTGAAAAATTGGGAGAACTTCTCCCAGTGCTGTAGCTTTAGTAAATACTCATTTTAAAATGTTTGCATACAAGACTCTGCAGCAGAGCAAATCTCTGCTAAAGCAGAGGTAATACCACAGAACTAAGAGCAACCAGGAAAAGTCCATACAGACTTTTGAAAAGAAGGACTTGGAAAAGAGCTCTGTGTAAGCTTGAAAGCTTGCCTCTTTCACTGACACAAGTTGGTCCAATAAAAAATATTACCTCACCCACCTGGCCTTGGAAAAGAAAAGCACATCAAAAAGCTAAACTGTATGTTTGCTCTGATTTCAAACCCCAAAATGTTTTTTCTAAAATAAGGAGCCCAGCAGTGGTGGAGAATATGCAGAAAGTATGTTGGACATGCATAATCTAAAACACGTTTAGGAAACAAGGGAAAGTAATGTCTGGTTCCAGTTCTTTGACTGTTCACAAATATGCCTGCAGTGCTTTACATCATTTTCACAGCTCTACGCCACAAGGTGTTTAAACAGCCTCTTTTTAGAAGTGAAAGAAGATTCTCCCTCTCTAATTTTGTTTTAATTTTCCTTAAACTTCATAGTATGACACTAATTACAGCACAGATGGTATTTAGCAACAGGAAGACCATCAGAGTCTAACTTCTAAAATACTCTGACTTTAAATATTTAATATCTTGCAAAAAACAAAAGATGCAAAATAAATTGTTTGCCCAAAAGGACATCACTTGTTATGCAGGTAAAAGGGATAATATGGACAGCGATTATTAGCAGAGATTTCCCTTAACTTGTCCTCTGGGGAGAGTGTGTGCATCTTTGTGGGAATTGTTTCAATTTAGACACCCCAAAATTCATAGGAGACCTGCACCATGTGTCCACAGGCCCTATAGGCTCTGGTCTCTGGCAGCCTCCTCCCCTCATGCCTTACTCAAACTGGATTGTAAGGGTACAAAGCTGAACAACTGCAGCTCCTGTTGAGTTCAACTGGAATTCTAGGTGCTCCTGAGGGTCAGCCCCTTACTGTACTGCCTATATCTCAAAGTGCCATTAGGGGATTTAGCAATGCAACTCCATTGGAGCGATCTGGCGAAATCCATACACACTGCTTTGGAAAAGTACAGGTTAAAATTTTTGGTATCAGCTTAGGGTGATTGAATAATATTTGGTCATAGGTTCCAATTCCTTAAAACAGATTATAAGGATATGAGCTTTGTTCAGATAATGGAACTACAAATTAAAACCTTTCTCAGTGCTTTCAGAGGTAGAGCGATAGAATATTGTTTCTCCGGTACATGACATAAAGTACGAATACGAGATAGTGCTAAATGTACATTTTAAAATGTACAAAAAATAAAGGAAGGATATGAAGACTAACATTATAAACAACAAAAAGGAGTACTTGTGGCACCTTAGAGACTAACCAATTATAAACAATGTATTACAATGAACTCTGACATACACACATACACACACACACTCAACTGCATGTTAAGTTAGAATTTCAATATTTTAAGTCCTACCTTTTTAACCTTCGCTTCCTTCAGTTTTTCCAATGCAAGTTTAATCTTGTCGGCTTTTGCTTGTGCCTCTAGATCTTCCTGAAATAACAGCAAGATATTCAGTAAGCTTTCTGTTAAATAAATGAACAAAGTGCCATGTTTACATGCAAATACCTGTTCATAGTTATTTATACCAACATCACAAGGCCTATCAAGGGAAACTTCATTGGCACAGGTGCCAGCTACAGGAAATCAATGGACACTGATGGCTTAGCCCCCGTTTGCCCCAGACTTAATTCTGATCCACAAGACAAAGGCTCTCTGTTGCCCAGCCATGGATCTCTTACAGGATAGTGAGATGATTTAGGCAATGCCTCACAGATTGCTGTAGAACATGGAGACAGGTCTCCCCTATGCTCTCATGGAGATAACTAACATACAGTAGGTGTAGTAGTAAGGTCTGAACTGAACTTGTACAAAGAAAAAAGCGATTGCACCTCGGGAGGCAGTCTGGCTGCTGAATGACACAGCATTGTGGACAGTAGCATGGAATAGCAAACTCACTGCCTCTCAATTTATGCCTTTTAGGGCTCAGAGAACACGCATCTCCAGGATCATATTGACCACCTTGTTTGCAACCACGTCATGCACAATTTGAATCCCAAGTCACTGTAACAGCTAGAAGTGCCTGTTTTCCTTTGTGGTTGATATAAAGATTGGGACTGTTTCTCTCCAACATGGACCTTCCAACAGTTCTCCATGCCTTCATCACCTCGCAAGTAGATTATTGTAATGTATCTTTATAAGGGGCTACACTTAGGTTAGTAACCACCTGTGACTTCTGAGATCATGATGGGCTACTAATGCAACACTGAGACCTCGGTTTCCCTCAAGATCCTCTGCCAATTCCCCAAATTCAGGGCTGCCTCTCTTCAGTTTTCCCCCTTCTCCTTGCCCTCAGGGAAGAGTCTCTAATTTGTAGTCACTGGTGATCTTTTCCTACCTCCACGACTTCTTTCTGAAGGGGTGGATGTTTATTGCTATGACAACTGGAGCCAAATCCAGCTTCCAATCAGAAAACATTGGGAGGCAGTTTCTGTCCTAGTGCACTACTGAACATGCTAGATCATCTCAAAGAAAATACTCACTGACTAAGACAGTAAAGCAAACATCCATGTTTAATCAATTCTTTCCCATTCCTTTTGTGCAGTGTTTCCCTCTGGCTCTGACACTGCCATTCAGTTAATAGCAATATATGACAATATTGCATGTGGACAGCAAGCCTCGCAATTAAGAGCACATTAAGATGTTTGCAGCATCTCACATAACGGGAGCACTCAGAACTTCAGCTAGGTCTAGGGAGGCAGGCAGTGTTTTTGTGCAGCTGCATCTGTGACCAGGAGGCCAATTAAGGACGTAACTGTGCTTAGATTCCTTTAGACTATCATCCCCATTTGCTTGCAGAGCGTTGGAGATTTCTGGGAACAGTGGCTGGAGATCTGACATAGCACACAATCTCATAGGAACTCTTTTCATTTGGGGAAAGAAGAGGGTGAAGGAAATGTCTTGCATCCTTCTGTGATGGGGTGTTCATCCCACACAAGGCAGAACAGATTAAATTAAGTTAATTAACCTGATAGACTGTACCTGAGGGGGAGCTAGGGATTGAAAGGCTGATTGATGATGGAGCCCAGTGGAGAAGGAACAGGTGGGGCTGGTATAAAGCCAGGAAGTTGGCAGTGGAAAGGGACTGCAGAGGAAGTAGGTTGCTGTGACGCCTGGGAGTAGGGTGGGGTGGATTTGAGGCTTAAGAGCTAAGTAGTCTGCTGTTATTCCTGGAGAGAGGGGAGCCAGAAGTTGAAGGAAGGAATTCAAGGAAAGAGTAACAGGGTCCGAGGGAAAACAGACCAAAGTTTCTGCACATAGGGTCCCTGGACTGGAACCTAGAGTAGAGGGTGGGCCTAGGTCCCCCTATCAGCCACTGGGAGAAGTGGGGCAGACTAAGCAGTGGAGCAGAAGACTGCTGATACCCCAGAAGGAGAGGACTACAGTGACTGTGCCAGAGAGGCAAGTCATGAAGAGAGGGTATCCTGAGTTGCAGGGAAAGAGGCGCCAGGGAGCGTTAATGAGTGGCAGAAGGGGGTGTTGGACCTGGAAGGAGCTAATCCCTACAGGAGGAGGTGCCCTAGTGGTGAGTAGATCCAGTGACACCTTCCCTAAAGAATTCCTGTTAAGTCCACGCCTCTGCTGTTGTGGCCTAAAGATCTTATTTTCTCTTCCAGCCATGAATACCCTAGGATGTTCCACAATGGAGGATTATCCACAGGGAAGCTATCACTGGGGATCTGAAACCAAAGAATTAGAGCCCAATCCAAAAACCCACGGAAGTGGATGGAATATCACCCACTGACTTCAATTGCCTTTGGATCAGGTCATCAGTGAACGTGGAGTCTGCTCAAGCAATGGTCTCCCCAAAATAGGGTGGAGGTATGTCTGTAGTCAGCAAGTGAAGCTTGTCCTACTAGTGCATCTTCTGTATTTGTTTATGTATTTTAAATAAAGGAGTTCAGTTTTCAAAGCTAGCTGGCTGCTGCCTTTCACACACACTGAAATTACTCCAAAATTCAAAAGTAATTTTAAAACAAGTAACCATCTTTGAGGTAGAGAAAAGCAGAGAGTGAAGGTCCTCCCACATGTTTACAGCTTTCATTCTTCAGACAGCGTGCCTATCTCCCCACACAGCAATTGCAAGTCAGTTCTATCCCTCTAACTGCCTGTGTGTCTGATCAATGAGCTCCCCCTCACACAGAATTTCTATTCTTTATGCTAAATGTGTCTACTACGGATTATCTCAGTGTTGTGCTCCTTCCATGGTCAGTTTGCTGTGAAGTTTTTAAACTGCAATATGTTGTTTATGCTTCTGTGCAGAGCTGGCCTTGGCATTTTTGGGTGGTCCTGCAAACTGTATCTCACTACCTTGATTCCCAGCTTACCAAATAACAAATGACTCCTCTCTATCATGGTCATATCACTATGCACAGACTTGACAGAGGATCTGGGGAGGGGTAGTAAAATTATCCTTTGATATATCCCTCATGTAAACAGCTCTATTTACATATCCTGTATATGCACTGGGAGGGGTAGGGGATCTTTAGGATCTTCCCCACAGCTTGAGAAATGGAGCCTAGTGGCTTGCACTAGAATCAGTTCATATAGTTTCCACGGGCTCAAGCAGACGTTTAAGACAGACAAATGTCCAAAGGTCACTAGGCTCCCAGTCACCAAGGGTTGTGTCTGCATTCTGCTGATTTTATAGTGCTTTATGAACATTAGCTACTTAATACCTGCACTTAGCCTTGTGAGGCAGGTAAGTAGGATTTGTCCCCTTTTACATCTTGCTTTTCTGCCTTAATTTCCCTAAGTCACTTGACCTAGAAGAGCAGAGGGAGACGTGGCAGAGCTGGGATTAGAATGCAGTCCTTTCTTGATCTCAACCCTGCGTTCAGTCTACGGGAAAATGCTGCAGTTTTACACAGTTGAGCAGGCCCTCCTTATGGCCAGAGGTCACACTAGCTGCTGAGCACAGGAGCCAAGTCAGTTGCAAGAAGCTGGCCAGAGCTGACAATAATCCTACTATTGTACCATTAGTAGCAGCAGCCTGGGCTGTAATTAATTAATCTGGGGCCTTCCCAAAAGTCTAGGGACCTCAAGATTTTCACAGACCCTAAAGGCCAGTCGCAGGTGTCTATAAGATGGGAGGAGGGGCATGAATACCTTACTATCTACTAACTAACAAACCAAAAAAATCAGTGACAAGCTTCCTGTCCTAATAATCAGTTTTCATTAATCGATGGCTGTTCAAATCTCTCACCACAATGGCCAGAAACACTGAGATTCTCCTTTACAAGCCAGAATGCGATCGTGGCCACAGGCTTTGCAGGTCCCAAAGGTGACCTTTGCCTCTATATAGCAGCTATCAAAACTTTCCTAAACTGTACTAACATGTGTATTCAATTATGAACAGTGTCACTGTAGGCTGGTCCATTCCAACTTGGCATGAAATATAGCTGTTGTTATTGCCTGCTCTGTAATGGGCATCTAACATTCAACAGTTTATGGCTGTTTTACTGCTAACATTTAAGTTCATTCATGGCTATTCTTCCTCATTCCTACTCAAACAGCCTCTACACAATTACAGCACAAGGTATGGGGATGTTTGGTACAAGGTTCCTTCAGTGCTTACCTGAGTGAGTGGTTCAGGAGGAGGCGGTGGTAGTGGGAGGTCGAAATCAGGATCTGGAGGTGGAGGGGGCAAGTCATCCTCAAAACGTCCAGTGGCAGTAACAGGGACATTTGATTTATAACCAGAAGAAGCAGCAGCACAAACACCTGTTGAAGGCTGAGTGACTGCACTTTGTGGGTAGTGAGAAGTTTTCTGTGCTTGTAATGTCTTCTGTTCAACTTCACTTAGGTCTGCTACCAGATCAGCCATTAAAGCATCCAAGTCATTGTCCTCCAGTGCACTTAATGATTCTGTTAAGAAACGCACCCCCACAAAATACTTTAGAGAGTGGATGACATGAAAAACAGTTTGCAGTCAGGTTTCAGAGTAACAGCCGTGTTAGTCTGTATTCGCAGAAAGAAAAGGAGTACTTGTGGCACCTTAGAGACTAACGAATTTATTTGAGCATGAGCTTTCGTGAGCTACAGCTCACTTCATCAGATGCATACCGTGGAAACTGCAGCAGACTCTATATATACACAGAGAATATGAAACAATACCTCCTCCCACCCCACTGTCCTGCTGGTAATAGCTTATCTAAAAGCCATTTCCAGCACAAATCCAGGTTTTCTCACCCTCCACCCCCCCACACAAATTCACTCTCCTGCTGGTGATAGCCCATCCAAAGTGACAACTCTTTACACAATGTGCATGATAATGAAGTTAGGCCATTTCCTGCACAAATCCAGGTTCTCTCACTCCCTCACCCCCCTCCAAAAACCCACCTCCATACACACGGTATGCATCTGATGAAGTGAGCTGTAGCTCACGAAAGCTCATGCTCAAATAAATTCGTTAGTTTGCAGTCAGTTCAATGAAAACTAAATTGCGGAGGAGGATGCTAATTGTAGAGTTAAGGGAAAGGGGACAATTTTAAAGAGGGAGACTTTCATTTGGACTCTACAGAACAGGTGTATTTTGGGGATAATTATTAAGCTGATCATGCTCCAAGATAGACTAGAAGGGAACTTTCCTTTCTAAAAGAACTATATTAGTATCTTAGGCTTTGTCTACCCAGGAAATGCTCTCACACTGAGGTAGCTATCGCCACTTGTTGGGGGTGGTTTAATTATGCTCTCTCCTGCTGGCATAGAGTGGCTACAATGAGACCGGACAGCAGCACAGCTGCAGCGGTACAGCTGTGCTGCTCTAAGGTCCATAGGGTAGAGAGCGACCCAGGCATGTGTGTGTCTGGAGCGCCAGACAAACGGGCCTACACACAGCAGGCCCTCATGTAACCAAGCAGCCGAGAACCAGCCCAAAGCCTGGGAGAGACAGACCACTGACTGGGGACGTCCCAGCACAGAAATCAGGAGAAGCACTGTGCTAGGAAGGAATCATGTGAGATGGACAAATCGGAGCCAGACCTAGCATCCCTGTTGCCCAGAGCTGCACAGGACCACGAGTAGTGCAGCTTGTGACTTTGCACTGGGAGAAGGAGGGAGGCTGTACCTAGTTAAGTGGGGAGGTTGTCGCTCTGCGTGGGTTTGCAGAGAGCGGCAGACGAAGGCAACAGAGGCATTTCTTGGGGAAAATTTTACTGGAGTCAAAGTTGACCAAGAGTGCCCAGGACTCCCTGTTGGACTGGAACTCTGCCCAGGATTCCTGAACTCTGAGTCTAGACACCTTGCTCTGAGTCTATCCTTTTATACTGTGGTACCACTGGACCCGTGGGTTCTCATGTTGAATGTAACCCTGTTTTACCACTCCCCCTATCTTCTCCCCCAGTTGTTTTTCTCCATTCATCCCTCTATAAATAAATATTTCCCTCTCCGTATTAGCTGTACTATCCTGGGGTATGTGTGTGTGTGTGTGTTTACTCTGGGGGGGTGGGGCGGGGTTTGGAACAAGTGCCTTGGGGGTGGAAGGGCATTTCCCTGATGCGTTCCTGCACACGCCTTTTGTTGGCCAGAGCTGCCAGCAGACTCCATCTTATCCACTAGGGTGCTAGAGTTACACTTGGTGGCCCGTATGTAACCAAGCAGCCGAGAACCAGCCCAAAGCCTGGGAGAGACAGACCACTGACTGGGGACGTCCCAGCACAGAAATCAGGAGAAGCACTGTGCTAGGAAGGAATCATGTGAGATGGACAAATCGGAGCCAGACCTAGCATCCCTGTTGCCCAGAGCTGCACAGGACCACGAGTAGTGCAGCCCATCACTCTCCCTCTCTCCACAGCGCTCCCTCTGGACCAATCAGCACTTGCTCGTCCTGGAACAACCTCTGCCTCAGGACCAGGTTTTAAAGGGACTGTGCTCCCTAAATCCCAAGGGGCTTACACAGGAGTAACATCACTAAATCCATGCAGTTACACAGGTGAAAAACCAGTGCTAGTGAGAGGAAATCAAGCTGTGAGGCTTTAAGCTATAAGAAAATAATATCTGAAAAGTCACATTCCTACATACTATATCAGTCGTGCAATATGCATCAGTAACTTACCACACATAAACTAATACGCAGGCCTCTGAGGACCCGTTCAATCACAGTTCAAACCATGCAATTTCTCTTTTAAGATATTTTACCAAAACAGATCTAAACATTCCACATTTGTTTTGTGTTTTCAACTCTGACACACTTAAATGAGATAATTCTTTTAACTGGAGTTTCTAGCTGAGTCAACAGCTCCCTCCTACGATTGCTTAATGTAGGCCAGAGTTAAGAGATCCTGTGGCAAGACATTAGACAGAAAGGTGTGGTTTTACCTAGTCCAGGAGCTAGTGAGTCTGGAAGAACTAGAGGGCTGTGTCTGTGTACAGTGGTTTTGCAACAGGGTTGTTTGTCCCTTTTAAGGGCTGGGGGCAGGGAGCTCCGCCCCTGTTCTGGAGGGAAGCCCAGCAGTCAGGTGCTGGGAATCAGCAGACTCTACTGAGCAGCATCTACTGACTGGATGTGATTCCCTTGAGGGCTCCAGCCCCATAAGCCTGGTTGGGACCAGGAGAGAGCTGAGTCCTGCACAGATACAAATTTATATCCACAGATGCGGATATCTGAGGATAGAAATCAGTATCCCCTGAACCACAGGGCTCTCCCGGGAACTGCAGCGATGAAAGGAGCAGAACGTGGGGAGCTCTCAGGAGCCAGCAGCACCCTGTGCTGGCAGCTCCTCCCATGCGGCTGTACCGCTCCAGCCCCGCCCCCAGGCCTGTCCTCCGGTGCAGCTGTACAGACCCCAGACAGGAGACGCAGTCACACAGACAGCTGTGTAGAAGGGACAGGGGTGGGGCTGGGGCAGTACAGCCACATGGGAGGAGCTGCCAGCGCGGAGGGCTGACTTTTGGGAGTGGCGGCCCCATGTTCTGCTCCTTTTGCCTCTGCGGTTCCTGCAAGAATCCTGCGGTTCAGCGGATAGCAATTTCTATCCGCAGCTATCCACATCCGCAGATATACAGGGCTCTACTGAGAGTATACTTTCCTGTGAAGACAGCGGAAGGCTACAAGATGGCAAATGCCCTGCGGACCCTCCTCTCCCACAGCCTGGTGAGGTCCTGACCCTTCAGCTACTGGAGGTCAGAGAGCCCCACAATCTCAGTCTAGAACAGAACTGCTGCCTTTGTTATTATTCCATATTTCCCTTTGTCTGTATAATGAAGAATAGGCAGGGCCTTGAAGAAATGGCTACAAATGGAGCTGGGTTTGGCTGAGAGTTTCTCCCAGGCTGGCCCACTGTAGGGCCCCAATTCAAGGGAAGCACTTAAGCATATCTCTGAGCAGGGATGAATTTAAGCATGTATTTAAGGACTTTCCTGAAATGGGACCTAAATTACTTCTAAACAAGTCCTATCTTTCTTTACTGTAATAATTAGGACATTTTTGTGACATACACATTAAAACAATATGCTAACCTATATAGTTTCCAATATTCTCAAAGCTCTAGTCATATTGTTTTATTACTGAAAAAAGGACAGATACCCATAAATACAGATTCCCTACCAGGGCCAAGCGCAAATGACATTACACAGTCTTATTTTCCTTTCATGGATTCCATCTGTCAGACTAACATTACCAATCTTAGTTTTCAGTTTCATTAAACATTTAAATATGAAAGACATTAGGCCATGATTTCCCAAAGTGACTAGTGATTTCTATTTTTGGTGTCCAACTTGAGACACCTTCACAAGCCTGACTTTCAGAAAGTGCTGACTACCCATGCTCTGAAAATCAGACTTCTTTAAGGTCAAATGGAGATACCCAAAATCATTGGTTGCTTTTGACAATCATGGATGTTTAGTTTTTTACTCCTCCACTATTGTAGTATTTTTTAGATGTACCTGATGTCTGAATGAGCTCTCCCCTGACATTAGTGATGAGCTGGGGGAAAAGACTTCAGGAACCGTGTTTGCATAGACATGGCTATTCTGCCTCAGTATGCAGCATGATGGAGCTACTTTGCCAAAATGATCACCTTTGGCTGGTGTTGGGTTACAAACCACTTTAGTGCAAGAGTAATGACACGTGGTTATCCTTATTGTTTGAGTAAAGGGCAACAGAACTGTACTTAGACAGCCCTGGTTGAAGAGGTTGCCCTAAACTGAACCTTACTCTCTAAGTGGGGGGTAGGGATGTCAAATCCCAGTGAAAGACAGGTGATGGGGACTTGTATTTGTATTATATTGCTATGCTACCTGGTGGTGTGGACTCCGCCCAAATTGTCCTAGACACCCTTTGAGCTTCCCCTCTCTAGTGTTTAGAGACAGAGCTAATCAGACTCTATTCAGAGGCACTGTTTCTGTACAGTAATTACCAGTGCTGAATCACTGATAAGCAAGTCTAGGGGGTCTTAGACCTGGTGTTGGGATAGTGGCGAAAGGAAAGACAATGCAGAGGCTGTACTGGCAGTGAGGTTTCCTGCTACCTGAAATCACTAAGAGCTGAAATCACTGAAGACCTGGGTTAAGCAGTGGAACCTCAGAACATGGCATTGCAGAAGTGGCAGTGAGTGTCCAACAGTGGCAACACATGACCACCAGCAGCAAGGGCACACAGCAACCACAGAGACATTGCTTGATGCTCCCCACACCCTTTGTGGAATAGAAGGTGAACCCCTGTGACCACACCTCTGAACTCTGGGTCTTCGCTAACCAAGGACAGCCACATGCGCGGAGGATGGGGGAGTGATGTGTTAAAGGCACATTCATTTGTCAGACTTTCCCACCACAAAGTGGGAAACTGAGGCAAAGGACACCGCCCCATGCACTGTGGGGCTGGGATTCTGCTTATGGTGGCATGCTTTTGAACATGGTTGTGGGGTTTTCCCAAACTATTGCTTGGTTCCCTTTTCCTTTTATTAAAAGTTCTCTTTTGTTACCCAGACTCAGTGCTTGGGAGAGGGGAAGTATGATCTCTTAGAGGTGCCAAGGACTGGTGGTAAATTTTCTCAGATTATTGGGTTGGGGCTCAAGCTGATTCTGTTTTGTATTGTTAAGAGGGACTCCTAGATACAGAACCCGGCCCTTGTTGCTGTTGATTCCAACTGGCAGAAGGCTGACAAACACATCACAGCAACACTACATAATCCTTCCAATCACTTACCATTTAAATCTTTAAAGCCAACTGTAAAGTTATATTCTTTATTAGATTCTTTGGGGGATGGAGGCTGGACAGTTTCCACTCCTAAACTCTGTGGAGATGGAACAAAAAGAAAGGAGCTGATGATATAATTATCATTAAGATACTAATATTTACTGACTACCTTCCCTCTAAGCTGCACAGCCGTGCGCCCGGCTATCAAGGGCCACTCAGGCATGCAGCAGGGAGAGGCGCCTCTCCCCTGGCCCTGGAGCTGCCACTGTAGGGAGAGGCACTCTCTCCCAGCCCCAGGCTGCTGTGGCGAGAGAGGGCTGAGGGGAGTCCTCTCTGCCCGCCGCAGCCCCAGGGAAGCCAGCACCCAAAACCCTTCATCCCCAGCCCCACCCCAGAGCCCGCACTCCCAACCGGAGTCCTCACCCCAACCTTATGCCCCAGCCCTGAGCCCCCTCCCATACCCCAAACCTCTCATCCCCAGCCCCACCCCAGAGCCCACACGCCCAGTCAGAGCCCTCACCCCCTCCCACACCTCAACCCTCTGCCCCAGCCCTGAGCCCCCTCTCACACTCCAAACCCCTCGGGCCCACCTCAGCCATACATCACCTTCGTATTGATGCACATAACAAAATTCATTCTGCACATGGATGTAAAAAATTAGAGGGAACATTGTTTACTGACCAGGTTACACTGATAATTATTCTAACAAACTCAGTTCTTCCCTCAAGAAACAGAAACCCACATACTAGTGTGTTGGTCTTGTTTACTCCATGATGTTTTCTATGGGTGAATGGCTTCTTTAAAGGGAGAATTTCTCTAGCCTGCAGTTTGTTCCTAAGAATGCAGGTTGGGGACTGGTGCTTTAGAAAACTATGAGAAGCATACAAAATTAAGGCAAGGAAAGAGGATTCCTCTCTGTAATTCCCACTGATGAAATAGTTAGCTCTAGCAGCTAAATGATCCCAGAAGTGTTTATATTTACTAGGTTGTCTGAAACTGGTGACAATTTTCCATAAAAAAATTAATAAAAACTCTTTTTTACTAGTTCATTTCTTATGATTTCCCAGCTCCACAATGTTAGTTTCTTATGAACTTGTGCAAAGCTGAAAATGTGAACTCAAAATATCACTTCTGCATTATGACTAGTCACGCTTGCAAAAATAGAGAAGGTGTGAATAGGGAAAGGAAGGAAATAAACACATAAGATAATTTCACAAGACCAGATAAAAGGAATTAAAGAAAGGAGTTTATATACAAAATAGAGAAGACAAAAATGGCAATCATGGCCCCTGATCCAGCAAAGCACTTACTACTGGCCTGCTTTACCTTAAACATTTTCTTAAGTGCTTTGCTGGATCAGCACTCAAATGCATAAAGGAAATGTTTTAATTTTTTTTTTTAAAGACAGGAAATGGTATTTCATGCTGGTCAGAAAGGAAAACTGAAAAGAGTGGAAGTACAAGCAAACTGAAAAAGACAAATCAAAGGACAACAAGGACAAGTGCAGAGTCCTGTACTTAGTATGGAAGAATCCCATGCGCTGCTACAGACTAGGGACCGAGCGGCTAGGCAACAGTTCTGCAGAAAAGGGCCTAGGGGTTACAGTGGACGAGAAGCTGGATATGCGTCAGTGTGCCCTTGTTGCCAAGAGAGCTAATGGCATTTTGTAGGGGCAAAAGTAGGGGCACTGCCAGCAGATCAAGGGACGTGATCATTTCCCTCTATTCGGCATTGGTGAAGTCTCATCTGGAGTACTGGAGTCTTGGACCCCAAACTACAAGAAGGATGTAGAAAAATTGGAAAGCGTCCAGCGGAGGGCAACAAAAATGATTAGGGGGATGAAGCACATGACTTATGTGGAGAGGCTGAGGGAACTGGGATTATTTAGTCTGCAGAAGAGAAAAACTAGGGGGGATTTGATAGCTGCTTTCAACTACCTGAAAGGGGGGTTCCAAAGAGGATGGATCCAGATTGTTCTCAGTGGTGGCAGATGACAGAACAAGGAGTAATGGTCTCAAGTTGCAGTGGGGGAGGTTTAGGTTGGATATTAGGAAAAACTTTTTCACTAGGAGGGTGGTGAAGCACTGGAATGGGTTACCTAGGGAGGTGGTGGAATCTCTTTCCTGAGAAATTTTAAGGTCAGGCTTGACAAAGCCCTGACTCGGATGATTTAGTTGGGGATTGGTCCTGCTTTGAGCAGGGGGTTGGACTAGATGAGCTCCTGAGGTCCCTTCCAACCCTGATATTCTATGATTCTATGAAAGAGAAAACAATGGACGTGCAGAAAAGTAGTTAAAAATTAAACATGAAGAGGTAGTATAAATGAGAATCAGCCCTTTCTGTCTAAGGCCTGTTTATCCTGTGAATGTGCCATATCTACATCTACGTTCGGGCTTGTTTACACTGCCAGAGTGGTATAGAGAGACCTTAGTATAAATGAGAATAAAGGCCCAAAGACAGTAATAAAAGGGAAGAAAAAATACATTTCACAGAATAGTTTAGGGAAATAAGAAGCTAGAAGAACCAGTTCTTAGAAAAAGTTCTAAGAAAAGCAGGGGGAATATGAGGAAGACATAAAGTAAAAATTAACACAAAGCAAAAGTAGTTTTTCTTTTATATTTCAATATTTTACTATGAAACTAATTACTCTAAAAGACCCTGTTCTCAATTATAACTAAAGCTGTTAAAAAATCAGAAAGCTAACAGGGAACCAAGTGTTTTGGTTTTGATAGCCAAGACGGTCATATTAAATCATGTTTTCCTCTAGGCTTTCAAGATGCTTCAAGCAGAATTCCTATTCAGTGTCACAAAATGTTTGGACTTGAATTTGGCAGACTGGAGTTCAACAAACAGAAAGACTTCAGAACTAGAGGCTTTAAGTAGGGCACCTCGAACAAAATTCCAGATGACAGTTTAAGTGTTTCAATCAAGTATAATTTAATTTAAAACAAATTTAATGAGTATAACAAGTTTTTGGTTATGAATTCTTCCTCAATCTTACCAGTTTTGGTGTAGGAAATCTTCCAAGGTCTTGGGTTTAGAAAGAGACTCATGTTGTTTTATAGTTCTTTCCAGAACAATATTTCGTATACACATATTCCCTAATACCATCAGTGTTGTGCCATTCATATTTTGGCACATGTGGTGATGAATCACTATGCTAGATGTCTTTCAAATAGTCAACAAATTAGTAAAAAACATTTTTGTCTTCATTTTCATAGTTTATAGTTCACTCAGTTTAGAGTTTATAATTGTGAAATCCTCATCACTGGAGGTTTGCAAAAACAGGTTGGACAAACAGGGATGGTTTAGGTTTACTTGGTCCTGCCACAGCACACAGGGCAGGACTCGATGACTTCTCAAGGTCCCTTCCAGCCCTACATTTCTAGAATTCCGTGCTTCAACAGGTTACAGTTCATTTAAACATGAACGCAAAGTGTTCATCCATGGTGATTCAGATGCAAACTCTTCTTGTTTCCATAGCAAAACGATTGCACATTCTGGGGCTAAGTCTACTAGGAATCTGAATTAACTTTTTGAAAAAGGCCTCTGATATCATGTTAGAGCTGCTTCATGTTCTAGTCTACTATAATGTCACTTTTGTCGTTGTGCAGGCAACATGATTTAGAGAAAATCAGTTTTAAGTCACTTTCAAAAGACTACCTGTATTTATTCAGTAGGAAGGTGCAATGAGTAGTTGCAGAGGAATAAGGAAGGTAAGGTGTTCTCCTTGTTTCCCTCCCTTATAGTAATTTCTCTTATCCCTTGTTTTCAACCAGATTACTTACCTGCGTCAGCAGGTCCATTTCCCCCAGTAAATTGCTGAACATTTCATCTATATCATCACATGTCTGCTCCATCTGAAAAGAAATAAACCCATGGACAAGAACATCAGCATTAGTCTGTTTAAAACTTTGGAAGCAATTCTATAAACACAGAAAAAAACCCCACTTCATCCAGTTAATTTCTTACAAAGCCTTTCCAATTTATATTGAAAAAAAAAAACAGTTTCTTATTCATGATAATTTAGCAGATAAATCTTTAAATAATTTAGAAATAATTGATTAATTAGGACTCTGATCCTGCATATTCTTAAGCAAATACTTAATTTTATGCTCTTGAGTAGTTTCATCAGTCTCGGTGCTCAATGTATAATCTATATTTGATTAAAAGTCACCAGGTAATAAATCTGCACCTTAAACAACTAAAACTGAGGGAGGGAGAGAGGGAGAGAAAAAACTGAAAATTTGAGGCTGACAAACTCCTGAACACACAGTGTGAAGATTTCAGTCCTTGGCTTAAGCCACTGTAACTACAAGATTTTAGCTGGGCTGTTTTCTAGTACAAGGACTGGATACGGTTTGATCCACCTAATTTTTTGTCTTGATATTTCTCCCTATGTTAAACCAAACATTTCTTTATTTGAGATACCTCTGGTCTTACACTGTTGGGTGTTTATTGCAGACCATCAAAGACAGAGACAATGCAGTTGCTTCTGAGATACAGGAACATGCTAAAAGGTACTTGACCTGGGAGCCTGGCAAACTGCACTCTCTCACTTAGGGGCTCAACCCTGCAAGGTGCTGAATACTCTGGAACTGATCCCACAAAACATTTAAACACTTGCTGAGCTGTAAGCATGTGAGTAGTTCCATTGACTTCAGTATGACTGCTCATGCACTTTAATGTCTTGCAGGATGGGGCAAAAGTGCTCAGTACGTCACAAGACCAATGAGCTCTCTAGCTGTGGTCAGTAGGGGACATGGAGAAAGCCTGGTGATTGCAAGGAGTGGCAGGAAAAGGGGACCGGAGGTTGCACCCGTCTTTAGGCACTTAATTTTACAGAGCACCTAGAGTCATAACTATTCCATAATTATACAATAAATACCTTTTCTTGAGAATTACTTGGTAATTTTACTTGGTTACCGAACTGTACTAAAACTAATGGGGGCTGGGATTTTTAAAAGAGCCTTAGGGAGCTAAGCCCCTGCAGGTCCCATTAAATCCCTAACTCCCTTAGGTGTCTCTAAAAATCCCAGCTGAAAGCAAAGGACTGTGAACCTAAAAGATTCTGGTTTCAAATCTGGTCTGAGTTCCTGATTCACTGTTGTGTGAGCTTGGGTAAACCAGTGATCTGCTTGTGTCTCATTCAATCCAGCTGGAAACAGCACAGCAAAACAAAGGCCCTTACTGCAAATCAGATGCTGTATCTGAGCTCAGCTTTCCTAAGGGAAAATACATATAAGAAGGCACGGCGAATCTTGAAAATTTTTGATTTTATGGTACTTGTGTATTATTATTTTTGGAAGGCAAAAGTTAACGTCACTATCCTGAGAGTGCATGGCACTGACTATGTACATACAGGGTAAATAGTTAGAGTGGTCAGTAATTAAACAATTCTTACCTGCTTAATTGCCCTGCATAAAATAAAGCAACATCAGGTCCAAGGTAAATGTTGTAATTTGTGGGGACTTCTGGCACTTCTTCAAAACTGTGATGGAACCTGAGGATGCCACAGTCTCTCTCCTCCTAGCTCCCTTTAACCACCACTCTAAAGCTTCCTGTGTATCACAACTCATCCAATGAGGCTTCCTTTTAACTTGAGTGCCCCACTGGCACTCAGTACTCGCCAGAAAGGTCTCTAGTAGAGCAACATGAGCCGCTCTGCCTACCTCCCTTGGGCCCTCTGGCATGGGGATAAAGACGATATGTCATCATTTGCACATTCTGTAATCTGGTGTAAAATGCTATAGTCATCTAGCAGTTTTACACCTACTTTGGACTCTTTGCACTAGTGTAAATAGCTAAACAGGGCAACAGAAAATCTGTCCAGGTGCATGCACAGTGATCTGAGGTCTTACCAACCCAAGGGAACCCAAGATTGGGAACTGGACTCAGAACTGCTGCACATCAGTGCAAAATTTCACTACGCAGCCATCTGGTACACCAGATATAGTTTAATAGTCAATTGAGACATCTGTAACTTGATTGTCCTTTTGTATATGTATACACAGTTACTTTGACTACATAAAAATATTTTGTATGATTTAAATACCAAATGACTGCTTATATAGGGAGCAATGCTTAGGCACCATGGTTCTAGGAGCTTTATAATACTTATGGATAGATACAGATGCTTGGCAATGATCTACAAGATTGAGATGTAGTATTAGACATGTAAACACACATATCAGTTCAAAGTGAATGTTTTTATTACATTACAAACTTTCAGATTTGGTTTGTTTTCCTTTGCTAGAAGTAATTTTTATTCTACGGAGTTAGGGAAGGGATATCAAGGAGACAATTGCCTATAATACCACTGTACAAACAAAAATGACTAATACATATATCAAGAGTTTAATTTTACATAATCACAGATTCAGGAGCAATAACCAAAGGTATGTGGAGGTTCTGTAATTTACCGGGTAGGGGTAACTGATTATTAAATCCTAATTCAGGTATTGGAACCATTAGCCTTACAGCAATAGCCAGACTGCAATTTAAGCATTTCCCATTATACTTAGGATTAGGGGAATGCAGAGTTTTCATTAAGAGACAGAGATGTGTTTGTATTTGATCAGACACAGCAAATTCATGCTTGTCATGTGATGAAAACAGAGTTGCAGTATATCACCAAATATATTGTTGGTGCTTAATAAATAACAAATTCTTCTTAATTTTCCTGTTTTCTACAATTTAGCAGGGAAGGAAAACTATCAGCTATAGGAATACCATTAACTCCATGAGCCTGTTGATTTGATTTGACTTTTTTTAAATGATCTACTTATGTTTAAGGACAAGGCTTTGCTAAGTCAAAATTATACTTTGCTTTTTTTAAAAAATGCACAACAGGAATGTAAAGAGGGCAACAAGTACTTTCCGGTTGCTACAGAAGGTCTTGTCAAAAGAGGAGATTGCTTTTTTACAGTGGATGAAAGGATTAGGAGGTGAGATGGTCTAAACTCAGACGGAGCTAATCTTGTTGAGAGTTGAACAATAGATTGGTGAAAAAAACTGATGCAAGAGAACTGGATGTTGAATTCTCTAATAGTTCACCCAATTTATCAGATTATTACAAACTCTAATATATTTAAAGCCTCTCTCTTGACTTTACATGACTGACTCTTCAGATCCAATCGATTCATTGGGAAAAATAATATTTCCATTTAGAAAAGCAATGTTCAAAGAAATCTCAAAGGATTTCCACTGTAGAATGGAACTGGCTAGTCACTGCTGATTGTTACTTGATCGGTCAAATAAAGGGCATCGTAATATCAGATCATTCAAATATGATATTAAACAAATGGGCAGCCCTACAAGTTCCATCTTATCTTCAAATAATGATTAGGAAGCATACCATGTCTAGCTCAGGCACCACTTTCAGTGAATAGATATTCATCATGAACACTAGACTGATTACACCGAGATAGTCATTGAGCCATCTCATTTACTAGTGTCCATATTTTTCTCTTGTATTTTTATAAATCATTCTCAGGAGAACAAAGGTAATGTTCCCATCACCAAATCTTGAGAGCAGAGATACTACTTTTAGACTAAAGTATATTGAGTTATCCCTTAAACTAACACAAGTGTGCCCAAAATTCAACAATGACCTTGGTAAGGGCTAAACAGGGCACTGATTTTAGACTAGAGCGGTGTGAAAAGGCTCACCAACAGCAATGGTACCATATCACAGATCTGGTCTGGAGGCTCCCATGGATTTAGCCATATTCACAGACTTGTCTATCCGTATTGATAATTGGCTGTGTGAGTGAAAAAAGAAGAGGGGGACCATGCTGCCATTCCACCTATGTCCCTGTCCACCTAGCCCTTCCCCTTTCCCTCCCCCGAGCCCTGTTCGGGATCCTTCCCGAGCTCCCAAGACTCTCACCACACCTCCAGGTACAGGTTCAGCTGTACATCCCAGAGAAGGCCCAGAAAATTCCTCTACAATGGGCCCTCTGACTTTGGTGCCGCTGACAGCTTCATAGATGCAGTGATAGTCCGGGCTCTACGAATCCATGTTCACAAGGAACCTATGCCTGATCTTGTGGAAACAACAGATGGGACCTGTCCCCCAGATCATGATGCAAGGGACCACACAGCTAGAGGCTGCAATACAGGGACACCGGGAAGCACTGCAGTTCACTATCCGCATTTCACTCTAATGCTCAGCAAAAACTGGCTGGCATGTCATGACCTGCACATCCACTAATGAGAGCAAAAGGGAGACCCTCCAAGTCCCCAGAAAATACCAGGACTTCATCAACATCTTCTAAAAGAAAAATGCAGACCCACTGCCCCCACACCAAGACACTGACTGTCGGATAGATCTGCAACATCAGGGTCAATATGCTGTATGGCCAGATCTATGCAATGTTGGAGCTTGAACTCCTGGCCTTCGGTGAGTATATCCAGGAGAACACAGCTGAAGGGCTCATCCATTGTGTAATGTCTCCTGGTCCTGCCAGGGCTCCAATCCTCTTTGTATAGAAAAAAGATGGGTCCCTATGTCTCTGTGTAGACTGCTGGATGCTAAATCAAGAGGCATTTTGGATCCAATACTCCTTCCACTGATCCCAGAGCTGCTGAACCATATCCAATCTGCTTGGGTGTTCACCAGACTAGATCTTCAGGGGGCCTGGTACAGTATACACCAACCATAAGAACCTAGAGTATTTATGTAAAGCCAGAGCCCTGAAACAACAACAGCTCCGATGGGTGCTATTCTTTCTCCATTTTGATTTCACTATGGCCCATCAACCTGAAACCAAGAACAAGAAAGCCAACACTCTGTTGTGCAAGGGAGAAAACTACAAGGAGGAAGATAACATAATTGGGAAAGACCCTTCCTTCTCAAACCTCACAGTGCAACATGATCTCCTTACTTTAATCCAATTGGCTGCTCAAGACGACCTCCTGGCCAAGACAACTGCAGTTTCCCCAGAGCAACCCAATGGTCATACCAGGCAGTGGTGTACTGTGACAGATGGAATAACATATGTCCCGCCAGGATGCCCCCTCTTGAAAGTACTCTGGATATGCCACGATGCCCCCTTAATGGGCCATTTTGGCTACTCCAAAACCTTATGTCTGACCTCCCACCTCTTTTTGGTGACCCCCAGGTATGGACAGCGATTCAGACTTATGTCAGCTCCTGCAGCATGTGCGCTTGTGCAGAAGTTCCACTCACAAAATGCCTCGGCACCTTTATGCCCCTAGAAACTCCCACTTGATCCTGGACAGTGATTGCCATGGACTTGATACAGAACTTCCTGAATCGAATAAACGCACCACCATACTCACAATAGTAGATCAACTGACTAAGACGGTTCACTTCATTCCTTGTGCACAACTGGCCACAGCAACTGCTCAATTTCTATCCACATGCGTCTTTTGTCTGCATGGGCTCTCTGAATGTATCAGATCTGACAGAGGGTCCCAATTCATCTCCCAATTTTTGGCATGAAGTTCTCTAACTATTAAACATCCATACCTGCTTATCATCTGCGCACCACCCCCAAACAGATGGCCAAAACAGAGTAAACCAAGTGCTAGAATGGTACATGTGATGTTTCACAAACAGCCATCAGGATTACTGGTCCTCTCTTCTCCCATATGCCACGTTTGCATATAACAACACTGGGTCACGTCTCCACAGTCCAAAGTCCCTTTTTTGCCAATTATGGTTTTCATCCCATGCTCTCAATGACCTCCCAAAATCTGGAGGCCTGAGATATAGTACAGCAAATCCACCACATTCAGGAAGAACTCAAGGAACATATGGTGGAAGCAAAAGAGGCCTATAAGCAAATATGTGGATTGCCAGAGACAGGAGAGCCACGAATTCATGGTGGGCTGGAAGGTCTGGCTCTCAACCAAACACCTCCACACAAACAGTTCATCCCATAAACTAGATGAGTGTTTCTCAATCTTTTTGATATCAGGGACCGGCTTGTTGCCTTCCTAAACTGCGTCAGGGAGATCTCAGGGACTGGCATTAGTCCACGGACCAGTCTTTGAGAAACATTGAACTAGATCACTGATATTCGAGACCATTTCAGATTTGCCAGCTAATTACCCTGTCACTGTTAAACTCTGCCTGCCAAGGTCACTCAAAATGCACCCAGTCTTCCATTCACAGAAAACCCATTTCTGGACCTAATGCAACCAGCTTCACCATCCAGCCAGCTCCAGAACCATGAAGAATACCTTGTCCAAGGCATATTGGACTCCAAGATCAAAAAGGGGAAATTATAGTAACTTGTGGACTGGGAGGGGTATGGTCCTGAGGACCCATGCTGGGAACTAGGCTTCCCCACCCCCAAGTTAATAGAGGCTTTCTACAAAAGCTACCCAGACGATGCAGAAAGTTTGCCCCTAAGGGTGAGAGAGTGATATGAGGAGCAGCAGGTCCAGAACCTGGGTTTGCAGATTCTGCGGGTGGCAACCACCCCCACAGTAAGGATTCAGGAACTAGAAGCCAGGTTGGCAGAGCCTGGGATAGCTGACATTCTCACAGTGCCACTGGGAGGCCATGCAGAGCCACAGTCAGGGATCATTGTGGAAAGTAGGCACTGCAGGACGTACCACCCAAGGGAGCCAGAGTGACAGTACCCTGTGGCCCTCTGATTGGCCAACCACCCTATTTAACCCTGGAGGGTGCTCCAGGAAGTTGTCTGGGCAACCACACAGACATTGGGCCTGCTGCGACTCCAGACCTCACCTTGTCTCCTGATCTCCTGACCCTAATTTCTACCTCCTGATTCTAGCCCGGTACTACCTATGATCTCCGGTCTCTGATCCCAGCATGCCTTTGACCCTGACTCTTGCTTATTGAACCCGTCTCGCTGACTAGCATCTCTCACCTCAGCCCAGCTGTGACTGCTAGGCCAGACAGCCTACGACACAATCCCTTACATCCACGCTGCCGCCTAACAGTTCTGGCAGCAGACACACTCACCAAATCATGAGCCTCAGAGACCCACACACACCACAGGATGTGCTGCCTGTGGAGGGCCTGACTGACAGGACATTCCCAATTCCTGATTGGTCTGGACATACGACTTAAATCTGGGGAGGATACAGGAAGTTCATCTGTGCAGCTAGGCAGAATCCCAGCTAGCTGCTGCTGAAGACTCTGCTTCGTTGTTGTGCTTCTTATATCCAGTTTCTGACTCGACCTTGTCTTCTGCATTTGACTTCTGGTTTCTAATCCTGTATTGACAAATGACTGTTTCCTGATGTTTGGTCATGTCTCGTGCCACTTGGCTAACTACCCATGACCCAGCGCTGACATCAAGGGGCCATGTGGTAGGTGAAGCATATAACACAATACATTATTGCTCTTTATTTAAGTACAACACACACACACACACACACACAGAATACAGGTCATATAGAAAACAACCACCAATCTGAACAAAACATCCTTCACTCAAGCTCACTCTTCCCTTGGGCATCCTTGGGGGACCAGCTGTGTTCAGGTAGACAGGATCCCCCTGTGCCTGACCCGGCTCCTGAAGCAGCTTCCCTCACCTTGAGCTGGTGAAAATGGCCCTGGACCCTGATCTGCTCCTGTCCTTTATAACCTTCCAATCCCTCTGTCAGAGGGCTACTAGATCAGCCTCCCCAAACTACCAGGCAACTTTGTTGCCAGGCAATCCCTCCCCTAACAATCAAGTTTTCCTGGCTGGGAGCCACTCTATCATCTATAGTGTTTGTATTAGAAGAGAGAACCATCCCAAGTTAATGACCCTCTATTGTCAGCCTTTTATCACTAGGACTGAAATTCCAAGGCAAACATGGAGGCAAAAGCACAACAGAGAAAGCAACTAGCCTGCGCACTCAAAATGGAGATGGTGGCCTGATAAAGATATACAGAGAGAAAGTTCATCATCTTGCACAGAATTCATAAATTGTACAGACAGAGTCCTCAATCATCACAGAACACTTGTGACATTTTCAAAACGATAGAGTGCTATGAAGCATCCAAACAGGGTGAGCTTGGAGACAAGTATCCCCTTCGCTTCCTTCCCCGTTCCCCATCATTTGGTTCTCTCTTCTCTTGGGCCCTTAGTTCCATTCCTCCTTCTGCTGATTGCTGCAATAAGAATGGATAGAGAATGTGGTGTGGTGGGTGGCTGGAATCTATCCCATTCAAAAGACATGCTGCTGTGTATTGGACCAGCTGCCCAGTGGCCAGGGGCCTTTACAGCTAGTTCTTTAGGATTATTCAACCAGAAACGCAAAGCAAAGTTTGGCAATATCTCAGCCTGTAGTAACTAAAAAATAAAACAGGAAAAGGTTTGCACAAGCCTCTTTAAAGTTAAACTGAGTTTCAAGCATAGTCCTCATGTATAACCATTTAACATTTACTCACGTCAGAATTTTCTGAACATACTATAATTACAAGTAACTCCTGAGGGAGCTATAAATGAAAGCAATTAAGGAAAAAAATGCAAATACAACAACCCTTTATAGTCTGTTTCCCTTGTTATTTGTCTGAGACAAATACAAATAGAGCGGGGGGGGGGGAAATCAAAATTAAAACAAAAACGAGGAAATTGTGGTTGTAAAATAATAAGAGTTGTCAGGGAGATGCCAGGGAGATGTCAGGGGAAGTGCAGTTTGTGAAACGACTTTTAACCTATTCTTAAAAGGACTGAAGTTCAAGTTGACAGTATCCCCTTGAGTTACTTTCGAATAAGAGCAAAAACACAGGAAAATGTGTTTGTTTTGTTTTTTCAAAGATTTCACATATCATTTATTCTCTATATCTCCAGAAAAACCTCATTTCCCCATCTGAGCAACTTTGACCTTAAACATTCCCATAACTCTCATACTGTATGAGACTAATTGGAACTTTGTTAAAACATCAAACTGAAGAAAAACTATCAACCTTCATTATTCAGCTTCTGCAGATTAAGTCCTATTTTAAAGGTTCCTGTTATTTAGAAATGTCTTAGCCAACTCACCAGTTCACCCACTTTGACTCATAGATCCAGTTATTCATTCTGTATCCACCATTCAGTCCTACTGCACTAGTTTCCTGCTTAGCCTTTTATTTTTAAATCTCTCTTCTGATTTCCCAGCCTCTTTGCTGCTACTTCTCTTACGTTAGATATTTACAGCTTTGTGAAACTGACCAATCTGAAGTCATTTTATTCTGCTATTTGTACTTTGCATCAATTTGTCCAATGAAATCAGGTTTCTGCATCTTGATTTCTCTTTCTGTTCTGGTAGCGTTAGATGAAAGGACCCTTTCTTCCTGACCAACTGGGCTTTTGCTGCTCACTAATTCTGCTGCCATTTCCAAAGTCCTGTAAACATCCATTTTGGGTGGTGTCTTGTACAAAGATGTCTCCAGCTGTTCCTAATTCACTGGTACCACTTCTGCAGTCCCTTGTCTAGCTGATCATCACAACAAACTTCCTGGATGCTGGATTTCTGAAAGTTATCAGTCACAGCATGCAACAAGTGTTCCAGATCTTACAAGCACTTTTGGAATTTCTTGTGTTAAGGGAGGAGTTTGCACCAGAACTTATCTGAAGCTATGGGCAAGGAAGCAAAGATGCTTCAGCACCATGGCAATTCAACAGTTTCAGGGCAAGATGGCTCAAGGGAACCTGGGGAGGGAAACACTGCCTGATGCAACTTGCTGCCATTGCATTAAGGAACAGCCCATCCTCTGAAGACAGTGGGCATTGCTAACAATGGATAACAAAGTAGTAGTGCACACACTCCCTTACACTTTCTGAAGCACTAGGGAAAGAGTCTGACCTGCTTCTTGTAGTAGGAAGAGAGCCTGAGACATAAGCCCTTGTATCAGAGGCCTGGTATGAGGCAGGACCTGCTCACAGAATCTGGCAAGGACAGGGATGATATTGCAAAAATACACATTACTAAGAAGTGCTAAGCACAGAGTACTCATGCAAACACAACCTGATATCAAATGGTACCAGAACATCCCAATATCAAGGATGGTATAAAAACATTCCCCACGGATAAGAGGAACACACTGACCCCTCCTAAAAGATAAGGTCAGGATGACAGTACGTAATAGAGATGTTTTGATTGAACCAACATGTACGAAGTGATGGATAATAACTAGCCACGTCTGGGGGCAGTAACTAATTATGTCAGAGTAGCAGTACTAATTTGTTTGTATGAGGGTATAAAAAATGTAGCTCAGAGGGAGTATCTTTGTCCAGCCAAGAGGGGAATGCAAAGTCCCACCATTCATTGACATGCGTCCATTGACATGGGCATACATGTCTTAGTATCCTCGTAGAGTCTGCCAGGTGTGATTACCGTGCAGAATGACTGTTGAGTGTGCTTTTGGCCTTTAAAAGCGTGCTGGCGCTGCCTCTATGGGAAGCTGAACCTGGCCGATGGCAATATTCCTATGCTTATAGCCGTGTGCTGTACGCTCCATAATATTTGTGAAGGAAAGGGTGAAAGCTTCACTCAGGGCTGGACTACAGAGGCTCAGCGCCTGGAGGTTGAGTTTGAACCAGAGCTATTAGAGGGGCGCAACATGGGGCCATAAGGATCAGGGATGCCTTGAGGCAGTAATTTGAAGCCGAAAGCCACTAATATTTGTTGCTATGCTCGAGAATGCAGTGCTTGTAATGCTAGGAGGTGATTGGTGCAGACGATGCAATATGTGGGCTTAACGTAATTGTATGTTGCTTTGCAGGGCTCTTTTTGCTTTCAATTAATAGAATAAAGATTGCTTTCAAACCAACACAATTCTTTTATTAAAAAAAAAACACAAAAAAACATCAGCAGTGAGGGGAATGGGGTAAGGGAAGGTCCCAGGAGGAGGTAGGGTCCCAGGACAGCTAAAGATTTGTGTATGGCCAGGGATCATATCCAGCCTTCTCCTTTGAAGTACAATGCAGCAGGTACTGTACTTCAGCAGGGCCAAACTGCAGAAGGATGGATATTGAGTGCAGTGGGTAGTGGGAGTCCGCACTGCTGGACTGTAAGGGGGGAGGAATGGAATGCCACGGGTATAGACTGGAGCCAAGAGGGTGATAAGAGTGTGTTGGTAGTGTCTGGGGGGAGCTTAGGAAAGAGTTTTGTGACAGTGGCTGCAGGGGAGGGCAGGCGTGGAGCTGCTGGTTTGCAGAGCTTGTATCGCCTGGAGCATATCTGCTTGATGCTCCGTAACCTTTAAGAGCCACTCCCTGGCTTCATTCTGGCATGCCGCATTCTCCTTTCAGTCCCTCTTCTCGCTGTCCCAACACTCCTTCAATTCCTGTTTCTCAGCGGCGCAGTGCATCATAACATCACACAGAAGTCCTCCTTAGTTCTTCTTGGCCACTTTCTAATTCTGCGCAAACATTCAGATGCCAATAACAAAGAAGGAGGCTGGGCTCCCCAGGTCATCTCTGTGAAGTTTAAATGCAACATTTTACAGAAGTAGTATTGTTTGCAACACAGAGAACACTGATTCAGTGATTTAAAACAAAGCCAGTACTCACACATCTGTTACTAACTGGCTGACCCCACGCAAGCACATATGAGCCACAAGACCCCCAAAATGGTAAGTTGCCAGAGGGGCAAGGTAAATCAGTATTCCTGGACCCTGTTGTACACTGGGCACGTAGCTCTTGGGGAGAGCCAGTACTGTAGGAGGGCCCTGATTATAATTCCTGTCTCCACACTTTCCACAGGATGTGATCATTATGGAAGATATCTCGCTGCTGAGGGTGAGCAGGGAATCAAGGGAGGGTCTTCTCCAAGACTGCAGCTTCCGCCCTGGCCCCCATGCAGCTTGACTGTGTGCAGCAATGGTCCAAACCCTCCCTCCATTCCCTCAGTGATGGCACAATGGCGCAGGAAAGTTACCATTAATGGGGCAAGAAACAAAGCAGCTCTGCCAAAGAACCTGCACCAGTAGATTGCCCAGTATCTCCACAGGAGTTTCCTGGAGATCTCTGAGGGAGATTCCCGTGAAGTGAGGGAGTCAATCAATAGCCTGTTCTGCTGCTCAGACGAGGCATGTGGTGGGAGACAAGGCATGCAACTCTCCTGATCCCAACAACTCGCTTCAGCAATTCCCAAAATCAAATCCACTTACCAGGGGCCTCCTCTCCCGTTTTCACTTTGCCAACATATGACAGCTGTGACTGGCTAGCCTCCTCCGGGGTAGAAAAGAGCTCCTGGTTGCATGCATCTCTGAACTCTGAGTCATCCTCTGCCTCTGGGTCCCTCTCCCACTCCACATCCTCATCCAAAATTTCCTCCTCCTGGCTTGGTCCACTCTTGACTGGCACGCGAGCCACCGAAGTATCCACAGTGGTCTTCACAGTGGATGTGGGGTCGCCACCAACTATCATGTCCAGCTCTTTGTAGAACCGTCAGCTCATGGGCGCAGCATCAGAGCAGCGGTTTGCCTCTTGCGCCTTGTGCTAGGCGTTCTGCAGCTCCTTCACTTTGACCCTGCACTGCAATGTGTCCCAGTCATGGCCCCTTTCTGTCATGCATTGTGAAATCTGTACGTAGGTGGTATAATTCCTATGGCTGGAGTGTAGCTGGGACTGGACAGCCTCCTCTCCCCAAATGCTGATGAGGTCCAGCAGCTCGGCATTGCTCCAAGCTGGGGGATCGCCTGGCGTGTGGAGCAGGCATGGCCACCTGGAAAGATGCACTGAGACCACTGCATGCATCACCGAGCAAACAGGAAGGGGACTTTCAAAATTCCAAAGGAATATACAGGGTAGGGATGACAGGTGGTCACCTCAAGACAGGGCAGTAGAGTTCAAACCGATGACCAGAAAGGCAAGAACAGGCATTGTTGAACACCTTTCAGAGGCCAATTGCAGCGCTGTAATCGACCAGTGTCTACACTGGCACAGCAGCGCTGTAGCCCCGGCGCTGAAAGCTGTACACCTCGCGTTGGGGTGGTTTTTTTAAAGCGCTACAGCTGCACAGTTTCTGCGCACAAAGTAGCTTGGCAGTGTGTACACCTCAGGAGTTACAGCGCAGAAAGCTTCTTTACTGCACAGAAACTTGCCAGTGTAGACAGGGCCTCAGACACACCTGAGACACAATTCCTCCCCTGCTTCCTCCTTGCTCCAAGGTGGTGGTAATTTGCTGCTACAACAAATTAGGAGGCCCACTGCCCTGCCTCAGTGCTGCTCATCAGCAGTGAAGTACCCTCAACCAAGTGGGAAAGACAGAATTAAAGCTCTGTCCATTCCCTGCTTCCACCTGCTTCAGAGAGTTTATTCTGTCTTACTCCCTTGTTCAGACCAGCATCCTGTTAGCTGGCCATTAGCAGAGTGGGGAATACGTTGCACCATCTTCAAGGATCATGCAGTGAGCAGGAAAGCCTGCACTGCTCCCAGGAGCAATTCTGGTAGGGTCAGACTCTTGGAGACTCTAGTTTGAGACCTCACGAACTGTGTGGCCCCTCAGAATCCCCTCTGATGCACCTGACAACATAGCAAAAATCTACTGATGTGCCAAGTAGGCAGGTATTCCAAAGCACAATCTAGCCCTTTGAGGTGCAGAAAAAATTAACAATAGTTTGCCTCTCTACAATTTGACAACTGTTACTAAACAAAACAAAGGAGTGGATGGTTCACAGAAATCTATAAAAAAACAACAAAAACCATAGGGCCAGATCTCAGGCCTGCCAAATCTCTTTTGTACCACTCTGGCAGCACAAAGGAGAATTAAAGTGCCCCAAGTGGACAGCTGGGAATTTTTCTGGCTTGGGGGAAACCCCAATGTAGCATAAGTGCCATGCCAGATATGGGAGCATTTCAGGGGGCATGTTGAGGTCGGAGCAGTTGTGGCTGAACTATTCTGTGCACAAGTGACCCTGCTGATATATCAGCCTCTAGCCAAAGTCAGCACAACTTAGAGTGGTCCTGAAACTGCTTTAAGTTGTGCCAGCCTCAAGAATTCAGGGGTGGGGAAAGGTGGCAAAAAGCCACCTATGTGCTCCCTTCCCCCGCACCCCTGGTGTGCCGAGTGCTGTTCTGATTCCCCTCAAAGTCTGGCCCATAATGCAGACAAAAACTCTCCTACATACTACATGGTTTCAGGGAGTTCTCCCCTTTACACTCAAGCGTGCACTCTTGCTTTAACTCCTGAACACATTTGCAAGAGAAGAGGATCTTGGTTTCTTAAAAGACAATCTGATGGTTATTTTTGGCTTTGTCATCTCTTTGTGATTTCATAATTATCTCCACAACAACCACCTGTGGTCTCCCAACACGACTGTGATTTCAGTAGACTCAGGCTTAAGGAAAAAAAGATCATCTTTTTCTGCAACACACAAAAATTTATTGGGATGCAGGGGAAAATGCTGCTACTCTGAATGTGGTGAACCTGGGAAAGAAACCCACAATTTTGCAGTGTCCTAGTGGCCACCAAGTTGTAGCTGCCCTTCTGAATTCAGAAGCTGCAAGGAGGGGTTTTGAAGTTTTAAAACATTTGGGTTTCATTTTTAAAGACTTATTGGAGTATTGTCAAATTTGCCAAAGCTGGATAGTGCTGCATTGGAAAGTGGGAGCCAAGTGTCTAGGCTGTGGAATATATTAATCATGGAACACTCCACATCACAGGAGACTTTGAAAAACCTATACTGTCAGCAAGAATACTAGACTGTAAGTTCTTCAACGCAGGAACTGACTCTTTGGTATATGTTTGTACAGTGCCTAGCCTAATTGGTCCCTGGCCTCTAGCTGCTACTGCAATACAAATATCTCCTTAAGACATGGGCTTGCAAATTATCCTACACAGTTGATCCCTTTCAATCACTTCTTCCAGTTGCTTCTTACAGCAAGATGGGGGTAGAAGTTAGGAGGGCTGGAATTACTCTCTCACATCAGACTAGTGGTCTACCTGGTCCATTATCCTTGCTCTTTTTGTTGTTGCTGTTCATTTCGGGTACTTTGTCACTTGCAGTGTGTACCACAGCACCATGAATTTGGACTTCATCAACCCAGGACAGTGGTACCAAGCTCACTGCTGAATTTGTGACCCTGCAGAACAGAGCATTCCGCTATCTACTAATTAAGAGGCTGGTTAATATTTTATGGTGCGCTCCAATGTGTTCACAAGATGCTAGCCAGAAAAGAAAAAAAATAATTTTTTTCATCTAAAAGGGTTTGAATAAATCCGTACTGTCCATCAGGCAATAAAAGCACTTATTTCTCTTGCCAAATAAAACTATTTGAAGTTCACCTTTCAGTTCCTCTGTAAAGTCTTCTTCATTTCATTTCAATTATTTACATATTACATTACTCACTGAAAATGCCTGCAAAGGTAGTGATAAGATTTTTATCAGTTCATGTTTTTCCTATTCTTGCAGCCTACCAGTGTTTCTGTGTCACCACTATGTTGACTTATAGATATGGAAGAAATTATTCAAATATTTTACATTTTAAGAAGTTTTACAACCAAAACTACCTTTAAAAAAAAGTTATTTTCTGAGTAAGGCTTGTACTGAATGAATCTGAGGCCTGAAATTTGCAGGATGGACACATCCTTAGAATGAGATATAGAAAAGAAGAACACTGACTGAAAGTAGGTCTTAAGGAATGAACCACCAAAAAACAAAACAAAGGGAGAGGGGAGGTTAAAAATCTGACACAGACTAAAGGAAGGCAGAATATCTGTCAGTAGGATTAAAAGACTGAAAAGTGAAGCGAAGAGGCAGAGCCCCAAAGAAAGTAGTACAGAGCTAGTCTGTGGCACCTACATGCTTGTAGTTTTGAATTTGTTGGCACAAAGCAAATAAGAGGGGTGCAGAGTGGGCGAGGTCTCCAGGACTCTGACTCAGCCAGGGTTCTTCCTAGAAACTCCCAGGTAGCACATGCTTGCTACATGACTCTTGAAAAAGGTGCAATGTATTCCCCTCTTCTGTTTGGCCAACCACAATACTAGCATGCTGGCTTGTGTAGAGGGAGGGATGGAGCCATCACTGCCTCTCCCTCTCCCCTTTTCAGGCACCTAGCAACCATGGGACAGATCCTTGGCTGGAGTAAACTGTCATAGCTCCACTGACATCAATGGAGCTATGACAATTCACACCAGCTGAAGAATGAGCTTCCTAGTAACAAACAGGGACTACACTTCCTGCCAGGATTCTGGTCTCACCTTGCCAGGGTGCAAGAACAGGAGAAAACTCCTTGTACCCTCCATCAGCTTTCACATATGCACTGGGGCAAGCCAGAATCTGACCCATGGTATCACGTTTCTCTCAATGAGAGTTCCCTGCATGTAGTGAATGTGGAATATCGGAGCAGGGATCTGCCATATGGATCTGTAATGGGAATTTTACCTTGAAACTCAAAATGAAATCTTTTGTCGATATTGTGTATTCTAAGAGTGATTAAAACATATTCTGTAAAGTTCCAATCCACTTAATTTATTAAGAGTGTGTGAAAAATGAAAACACTCAAAACTTCATATCTGCAAGAAATAAGGGAGTAAGTTTCATGGTTTACATGTTTTTATCTACAACATCAATAAGTAACCGTGCAGCTTCCAAAAATGAAGTGAAACAAGTAGATTAACTTTACAAAACTAGTAAATGTAGCATGACCAGTAAAATTTTAAACAAAATTCACTCTACTTTTTCAGAAAATGTGATTAAATAACTAAGGTGCAATCTAAAATGATTACAGTGGAATGTGTCTTGGAAAAACAGGTCTGGGTGCCACACTAAAGCGCATTGCAACTGTTCACATACAATACTTCCTCAGTGCCACTAGAAGCAAGTCTTTTTTCTCAAAAGTGTTTTACAGGAAGAAGTGGTCTACCAAGCACATCACATGACCTAAACATTCCTGTCTGTAATCAGAAAACATCTAACAGGAAGCACTAACATGATCTTAAGCAAGATTACCATCTCTGCATCTCCAGTCTTGTCTCAGCTGAGTTGATGGCATTTAACAGACTGAAAACTGGATGAAGGACTGTATACAAAGAGGAATGATAAATGGATCAGGTTTGGGGAAGATGTCCAGTGGGCTGCTGCAGGGATAAGTATTAGGACCAGTTATATTTAAGTTTTCCTAATGATCCGGAAGAAAAGATCCAAACCAGACCATTAATTAAATGCAAATTATTATTATTAATTATTATTATTACTAAGATGCAAAGTGTTCAAATCATGAGGATAATGAAAAGTTACAGACTGGCCAGAATAATAACAATGTAAATTTAAGCCTGAAAAATACAAACTGATATATCTTGGGATAAGCCATCTGGAACAGATTTAGTGGAAGGATATACTATATTTAGAGAACACTAATGCCAGAAAATACCTAGGAGCAACAAGAGTGAACTGAATACATGATGCAGTTGCAAAAATGACAAAGCAGATTTCAACTATGGAGAGTGAGTGTCTCAGTGCTGGGAGTGGGGAGTCTCTCTGTAGTTGACACTGGGAATATTGGGCAGATCATTACAAAATAAAACTCTAAAAATAAGCAATAATTTATTTAAAAAAAAATCAAAATAGAATACCATATCCTCCAGTCATCGTGCGCACACAGCTCCTTCTTTGTGTGTGGGGGTGTGAGAGAGAGGCTACAGGAATGGGTCCATGAACAGGACTCATAGACAATCCAGATGACAACTAATGGGGTTATAATTGTCTGCAAGTATTCAACGGGCATAAAAAGGAAAGAGATTGTGTGAGTAACCCAAGGGTGCACAATGATGACAGGAGTAATGGAATGACACTGCACAATGGAAAGTTTAGATGATCATCAGTATATTTTCCAAACATAGGGCTAGCTCATGTCACCAAGCTCCATGTGTGGAGGGGACCCTTTGGGCCCAGATTTCACTCCTCCCATGGGGGAAATCAGCCAACCCCATGCAGTTTTCTCCCCATTCCTAGGACAACATGGAGGGCTTTTTGTGGAAGTGGGATCCACTGGCAGAGAGGCACTGGGTGGGCTGGGAATAGAGGCAGAGTGGCTCCATGTTGGGCAGCAGTGGTGTTAGGGGGGGACGGATGTTGTCCCACCTCTAGCCTTCTGGAGCTTACCTGGAATAGATACAGCATTATGCTATATTACCTGATCTGCAGAGCCCAATCTGTGGCAAAAACCAGTCCTCAAGGAGATTTCCTTAGGCAAGCTACCGCCTGGAGGAAGGGAAAGGGGAAGTGCTTCTCAACTGTGTTGTGATGGGGGAAGGGACTCACTTAGAATTTGTGTTTAGTGGTCCATTCACATATCTGCACATCTTTAAGGTGTCTTGCTAGACAGTACACAGCTCTTGAGAAGACAATGCATTGGAATGGAGATGGGCAAAATGACCTATCAAGTCTTTTCCATATCTAATATCTGGAATTCTATTACTAAGTGACAAATAAATAAAACACTGTTCAGGCAAGGGAGTTGGAAGAAAGCATTGCAGAAGCAAACAGGCAGCACAGGAGCATGTGGGTGGGTCGTGGGGAGGAGGAAGGGGCATCGGCAGCTCAACCATCTCTAGCCATATATGAGATGGGTGCAACAGAAAAATATACTACCAGAAACTCTGGCAAATAAAACAAAACAAGTGAGGAAATAAAATGCATGGGTTAACAATTACAATCCTATTCTAGAAATCAATGGTTCGCCTTCATCTAGGATACTGTCCTGTTCACCCCATCTCAAAGAGCACACTGCAGAACTAGAGGTGATTCAGAGAAGGGTGACAAGAATGATTAGGGAGGTGGAAACACATTCATGTGAAATCAGCTTGAAAAGATTGGGACTGTTTTCCATAGAGAGGAGATAAATGAGGGTATGTTTACATTGCAATCACAGAGTGTGACTGCAGTCTGTGTAGATATCCCTGAGCTAGCTTTCAACTAGTTAGCTTGGTTACTGGTAGCCATGAAGCCGCAGCAGCATGGGCGTCAGTGTGGGCTAGCCACATGAGCGATTACTCAGAGTTCTGGGTGGGTTCATACAGCTCATGCTGAAGTGTGCACCACCCCAGTTTCACTGTCGTGGTTCTCATGATAGCTAGACTAAAGCTAGTTTGGGTATGTCTACATGAGCTGCAAGCACACCCCATGGCTGCAGTGTAGCAATAGCCTAAGAAAGAACATGATAAAAATACATCAGTTTATGAATGGGCTAGAGAAGGTAGATTGGGGTCATCTATGTCATAAGTAGGGCCCTACCAAATTCATGGTGAAAAACGCATCACCAACCGTGAAATCTGGCATTTTGTGTGCTTTTACCCTATACTAGAGAGATTTCACAGGGAGACCAGAATTTCTCAAATTGGGGGTCCTCACCCAAAAGGGAGTTGCAGGGGAGTCACAAGGTTATTTTAGGGGGATCGTAGTATTGCCACCCTTACTTCTGTGCTGCCTTCAGAGCTGGGCTCCCAGCCAGCAGCCGCTGCTCTCCAGCTGCCCAGCTCTGAAGGCAGCGCCGCCACCAGCAGCAGCCCGGAAGTAAGGGCAGCAGTACTGCAACCCACCACACAGCAACCTTGAGACACTCCCACACCTCCTTTTTGGGTCAGGACCCCTACAATTGCAACACCTTGACATTTCAGATTTAAATAGCTGAAATCATGAAATTTATGATTTTTAAAACCCTATGACCATGAAATTGACCAAAAGGGACTGTGAATTTGGTAGGGCCCCAGTCATAAGACAAAAACAAGGGAACAGCCAATAAAACTTAAAAGGTGAAAAATTCAAAACTGATCAAAGAAATACATTTTCATACAACACCTAATTACACTGTGGATCTCATGGCCACAGGATGCCATTCAGTCCAAGAACGTAGCCAGATTCAAAGCGGGGTTGGACATTTATGTGGACAGCAAGAGTTATAATAGTTAATGCAAGCAAACATTGAAACAGATATGAAATCGCATGGTTCAGGTGTCGAGCCAAACTATTAGAAATTAATGTGAGATCTTCATAGGGGGAAGATTATCTCGAACAGTGGCCCCCAGATGATTCAGAGACAGGACACTGGTCTAGTTATACTACAGGTCTGTTCCATTGTGGCCACGCCTACATTCCTAACAGAGATACAATAGATGAGATGTGTTTAGGAAAGTTCTGTGGGTAAAACTCTGATTTCACCTACAGGTCTAGGTGCACCAAGTTTGAAGATCCTAGCCAACTGTCTTTTGAATCATGATCTCTCAACTGCACAGAGCTTTAGTCCTAGAATGTCATTCTCTATGGAGGGGAACATTCAGAAGGACCGTAGTTTTGCAGAATTCACTACAGAAGAGGAAGGTTGCAGCTCAGTTAGATCCCAGCTAAAGAAGCTAAAGTTTTAGAGTGATAGTGTTGATGGCAGCTGCCTCCACTGTACCAGTCTTTCAAGATCATGAGTTCTCAACCAGAGGGTCACAACCAGGCCTGAGGATTAGGTGTCACAATCCCGTCTCTTTCTTTACGTGTAATAGGATGGGGGATCCTGGAACTCTTTTCTGTTGTAACATGGGGTCACGGTATGGAAAAGATTGAAAACCACAGTTGTAGATTGCCAGGATGACTAGCTTCCAGCATTGCTATTTCCTTAACATTCATATGCACAGCATTCTCCAAGAATATGCCAGCACACACAATTAATGCTGAAAACAGTCACCTAGCCTATTCTTCTAGGAAGTATGGAGAACCAGTTACTCTTGCATTAGCCACAGCTGAAAAAAAAAACAAAAAAACATAGAACTGCATATTTTTCTTGGGAGGGGTGTGGGGACATTTCATAACATTGTTCATGACAGATGGGAAGCCAACATATTACAGCAGTTGCATTAAGTTTGTGGTACAAGTTGCAAAGTAGACTAGCCAAAATAGTTTAAGAGCAAGTTTAAAAAGGCTTCCAGTTACTGGACTTAAAATCAAAATGACATATCAAAACAGTGATGTGGAAGAGTCCTTTTCTTAAGCAGATTTGTGGCACTACGGCTTCCTCAACTGACTACCTCGGAGTAGAAAATTTGACAATGTTTCCATTTAGCATTGTTTAGATCAGTGATACTCAGACTGAAACTTGTGAGCCACAAGTGGCTCTTCAGTGTGTCTCCTGTGGCTCTTTGCAGCACATGATATTAAAACACTGTGATTTAATTATTAATCAGTCTAAGTTATGAACCAATCAGGATGCTTTTACTATGTTAGTAACCAGTTGTAGATGATAAAATAATACTTGATCAGTGTGACAGGATCCCCGGGGTGCAACCTGGAACTGGGGTACCATTGGGTCCCCTTAACTCTCCAGCCTGGGCTGTCTCTCACAATGCTTTACTAGTGACATGCAGCAAAACCCTTCAGGCGCTGTCATCATTCAGCACAACAGCATATGCCGCCCCACACCCAGCTAGATTGCATGAATGCTCCTAGAGCCACTCACGAACCACGTAGAGATAGGCACCAGCCAATTCCCCACAGCTCCCCAGCCTTACACAGCAGAGCTGTACCACCTTGCCCTGGTGAGAAGCCTGACCAGTGTAAGTTTATTATCCAATCTGCCCCTCCCTCAATGTGGAGAAGACATGCACTAGCCTTTGTAACTGAGCTGAGATTTCCCAAGCATTTCAAGCAGAACACACTGTTTTAGGTAAAATATAAAACAGGTTTATTAACTACAAAAAGATGGATTTTAAGTGATTATAGGAGATAGGCATAAAAGGTCAGAGATAGTTACCAAAGAAAATAAAAGATAAGTGCACAATCTAAATCTCAAATCTTATTACACTGAGCAGTATTTAGATCAAGCACTTTTCTCACCCCACTGGATGTTATAGTTTGTAATACATGGGTTTCTCTCTTAAACCAGGGACGAGTCTTCTCAGTTGAAGTTCTTTCTCTTCTCAGCATCCTTGGTGCTTCCCGTGTAGGTGGGGAAGGAGAAAGGCCAAAGCATGATGCCACTATCTCCTATTTTATATCCTTAGTCCATGTGCCTAGAAGACACTTGCCTAGACATGTCCTGGTGGGCTTTGCTGAGTCACAGGATTGAGAAATCCTCCTGGTGGTCTTGTACAACTGAGTCACAGAGCTGAGCAGTCCCCATTGTGTGGTGCTTGCACAACTCTCACTGAATTGTAAATTCCTTGATTACAACTCCCCTACTGATTAATGGTCGATTAACACCCTCCTGGGAATGGTTAGCAGTAGAGACTCTCAAACATACAACATATTTCAGTAGCAACCATACAGCAAAGTCTCATAATTTCATACACACTAATGATAGACATATTTTGACAGAACAACGGGTTTCAGCAGATCATGACCTTTCACATATCTTACATGACATGTTTTGTATGAAATATCACAACCATATATGAATGAGGATTATGGAGTTTGCAGGGTGCTATTTTGAGCTATTGTGTCACAGACAGTCATTTTGCTCTCAGAAAAAAATATATATATAAACATTTCCCCCGTCATACTGTTGAAATATAAATACATAGTATTATAGTAAATGAAACAATAAATTCAAACTACTGTGACTCTTTTGGGTAATGCTGATCACTAATTTGGCTCCTGAACCACTGAGGTCTGAAGATCACTAGTTTAGGTCAACATGTGCTATGAATAAGGCTAAGATTTAGACACAGGTATTTTTAGTAAGAATCATGGACGGGTCACAGGCAGTAAACAAAATTCATGGTCTATGACCTGTCCATGACTTTTACTATATAAATACCCGACTAAAACTTAGCAGCTCCTGGGGCCCCAGGACACCGCTGCTGTGGGGGTCTGCAGGCCGACGGCTAGCCTCTGCACTGGCCATGGGAGCTGACTGCCCCCAGCCATGCCTGCTCTGAGGCCCCAGGGACCACTGCTCGCTCCCCAGGGCCAACCACCCTGGGGCTGCTGCTCGGGCGCTCCCCAGGGCCAGCTGCCCCAGGCCACCCAAGCAGCAGTCAGCAGCTGGCCTTGGAACAGCTCCCGGAACCGCTGCTCGGGCACACCTCAGGGCCAGCCACCCCAGTGCTGCATGAGCTGCAGCCGGTGCAGCTGGCCCTGGGGCCGCTCCAGCAGCACCCAGTGCGGCTGGCCACAAGGCGCCCAAGCAGCTGACCCCAGGGCCAACTACTCTGGCAGCCCTGGGATCAGCCACACTGGCCATTGCAGCTGCGGAAGTTACAGAGGTCGCGGAAAGTCACGGAATCCGTGACTTCTGTGACCTCCATGACAGAATTGCAGCCTTAACTATGAATAAGCTTGTTGTACATTGCTTCAGAGACCACTTGGATCACAATTCTTCATGAACATTGCAGGGAAGATTTTGACGAACGTCCTGTAGGTCTATGTCATCCCAATTCTCAGGGGGTGACCCCGGCATGGGAAAATGCTTGACAATCAAGTCCACAGCTTGTACCCTGCTGCCTACTCCAGAATTACACACCCAGAAACAAACACAGAGCATCAAAAGAAGAGCATCAGAAGTGCCCAGGGATTCTACCCCTATAGCACAGAAACTGGGTATGCAATTTTGCTTCTGTATTTGAGGGCCCAGAGAGACTGAGGGAGACAAAGGACTATTTTAAAGGTTTCCCACAGAAATTGGAACCAGCAAAGGGGTTATAGGCAGAAGATGGGAAAGGTTCGAAGAAACCCTAACCACTAACAGGCAGCATAGGGAGTAGGTCTGGGTGGTGAATAGAGCGGAATATTTCAGCTGCAGTGGATGGCCACTCCTTGGTGTAATCTGGAGCCCAGGGGTGAGAGAGTGACCAGGGTCTGCTGTACTACCTGGAGATGACGAACAGAAAGCCCCTGAGACAAAGGGAGATCACAAAGCTGGGGCACTTTCTGAACCTGGTGAAGGCTAAGGGTAAGTCTACACTGCACAGTTGTCGCTAAAACTTTTGTCTTTCACGGGTACTTAAAAAAAAAAAAAAAAAACTGCGAAAGACAAAAGTTTTGCTGACACAAGCGACAGTGTGAACGCAGCTTTGTCGGCAGGAGCGCTCCTGCCGACAAAGCTTATGCCGCTGGAAGTATTTTGTCAACAAAAGTGCCAACAAAATACCACAAAAGAGTGTTCACACTCGCTGTCTTTTAGAGACAAGGCTGTATCGACACAGCCTTGTCGCTAAAAGCTGCGTAGTGTACACAAGGCCTAAGGGACTAATTTGTGTTGTTTAAAACTTTGCGTTGGATTCTCTTGTTGATGTTCAGAAGGAGAGAATTTCTGAAGTGTTGTGCCACATCAAAGCACAACAACACTCAGTGAAAGAGGGGAAAATAAGGCATGGGGCACCTGAGGAGGGTCTGTGGATGACGACTTGTTTACAGAACCCCTTGTACACAGTAATATCTCTACTTAGGATCAATTTTAGTGTGGATTTCAGTCTCAGAAAAGCACAGAATTTTTCCTCTGTGTCACGAACAGCCTAGATCATCTTATTTCTACCTTATAATTTAATTCTCTCTCTTAAACTGATTATATATCCACAAGCATAGGGTGTGAGTGAGTGGAGAATTGTGCTTTGGTATTATTTTACACCAAACATAAATGACTACAGAAGGTGCAAGACAGTGTAGAATTAAACTCAGAATTATTAGGGTCCCCCGACTCCAAAACTCAAATAGTGAAGGATTGATTGCAGTCAGTAAGAAATCTGTGATACTGAATTTCTTCACACATTTTTCCACAGTGTTTTTAGGTACTTCACAGTTTAGTGTTGACTAAAACTTGTTATGTTACTTGTTTTCCCTCCAAGTTCCCATCTTTTACTGAGCACCCTCAGTGTCTTCTGATGTAGAGACCATGTTGTATGCCTGCTGCAAAGATCTGAAGAGTTATCACAGTTCTGATTTGTTGACAAATATTAGTGGATTACCCAAATAGCAGGGAAAGAGAGGAGAGGGACTGGGGAGGGAGAGAGAATGAGGGGAGGAATCTGGGGACCAGCAAGGGATAAATAGGATGGGGAAAAACTAAAAAGAGATCAGAGGGACACAGGTTGTAAACAAAATACTGAGGGTAGGGGGAAGGATAGTATAAACTAAAGACAAGAGAAGGGAGGAAAAAAGTTACTGTACAAAAGAATTATATATAGGAATTCCCATACTGGATCTGATCAATGGTTTATCTAATCTGGTGTCTTGTCTCCAATCATGACTTGTATCAGATACAATTAGAGGTAAGCATAATAAACCCTGTAAACGACAAGTATGGAACAATCTGCCTATAAAGAAAATATCTTCCTAATCCCAGACTGTTAGTAACTGGTTTACGCCACAACGCACTAATTTATTTTATGTAACTGGATGTTCTCTAACAAGGGAGACATAAACTCAGGAAAGATGGAGGAAAAGACCCCAAGATATAATGCAGAAAGTATTTAAATAGGAGTGCAGGGAAAAGGGAGAGACCAAATCCAAAGAAAATTTAGTAAGTGTGTGTTTTTAATTTTATACAAAATCCAATGCCAATGTTAATGGAGCATTATATGTTTCAGTTTAGTTTATGTACACCAACTACTGTGCAGACACTTTCACTAGCGAAGTGCATAGGTTCACAGTGAGCAGGAGCGTTAGCGGGGAAGGTATTCTGAACCTTCACTAGCAGGCTTAGTAATTCTGGCTAGCAGAGACTGGGTAAATGTTCATGTCTTGTATTATATCCCTTGGATAGGCTATCTCCACCACCAGGAAAATGAGGTACTGAATGGCTATGGGGGGACTCAGACAATGGCTACTAAGGGAGCTGTGCTGCTATGGGGAAACATGGAGTCATTACAAAGGGACATTCCATCCGAAGGAATATCTACATAGTTGTGCTTGGGTTGCAGGTTATGCACCCTCTGCAGAGCTGCAAACTGCTCTGCGGAGTATATAGAGGAAATTTAGAGGAGGACCACATGGCTTTTCCTACAGAATGTTCCCCTTCATGCCTCCCCCACCCTCCGTCGAGATAGCGGGGAACTGAATGACTGTGCTGGAAAGAGCCAACAATTATGTGATGGTGGAAGGGAGGCTATTAGAGACACACCAGAAGGGCTCTGCCCAATCTTATATAAAGACACGATCCACACCACTGAAAATGGGATTAAAAATGCCTTAGCTTTGGTGCTGAGTCCATACTTACAACTGACATATCCTAAAGCCACCAGCTCTTCCGCCCGTGCTGTATTAGTGCTAGGTTATCAGGATTACTAGCCTCCCTTCTAGCAGCAAACTACAAAACCAAACTGTAGCTGCTGCAGTTATGGGTGTGTTCTACTTCCATGCCCATTTGTAGTGCACACCCTTACTTGTTTACAATGATGGCTTATCTCCACAAGCATTTCCCCACTGAGCCCTGGCCTCCCAGATACCAAAGTTGGTCAAAAAACACAGCAGAAGGGGAGAAAAACCCTCTGTTCTGATAGACTACATAGCTTTCAGAAATGGACCTAACTCTTACCTCAAGTGAGAAAGCTGTTTGTTTGTTTTATCTTACAGTCAAACTGACAGTAACTACATCAGCAGCATTCAGAAAGAGTCTTTTGGCCAGTGCTGCTGATGCATCCTTATTGTTTCTGTGTTGTGATAGAATTCTAACAACATTGAAGGGGGGAATCGGGGGAGAAGCTAATCATTTAAAAAAATCTATTCTGCTTTCCAGGCACACAGAAGCACAGTGGGGAAAGTAACAAATACTTTCCTCATGGATTGTAATTTCCAAATGGACAACCTACCCTAAATTCTCAATTACTGAGAGACAATCTTCACTCATTGACATATTTGCTTTCCACAACCAACTCTCTGTATAAATTTTCATGCGTGATGTACCTGAATACTTGGATGCTAATATCTAAACTGTATTCTTAAATTTATTCACCTAAATTTGGGTTAATGCTGATTTTGTTTTTAAAGTCATACGATCCATATGGTACATATTTTGTATTTGTGGATAATCTAAGCACTATACCCAGATATACAGACACTCTTTTCTCAACCTGTGTCTTATATAATTTTTTAACATTAGCTTTAATAAAAATTTTAAATCTGCTCTGGCACTGCCTAGCTACTAAGGAAACAACACTCTCATCCTTCTGTAATTAGAGGATTTTATGAACACTCTTCTAACACTCACGCTCTTCTTTGTACCCTGACCTCCAGCAAGTCTACTTCACTCCTACCCCCTTTATTCCAAAGAGCATCTCTCAGGCTTCTATATGCCACATGCCCTGCCTCCCTCCCTTGAAATCTCTCCTCCTTACCCACCCTTTTCCATAGTCCTTCACACTATGATCCTCCAGTTAATTCTCTCTAAGTATTAACGTTTTTTTAGGGGGGAAATAGGTGCTAATATGATCTGTACTGCCCAAGAAAGTGCACAAGCTTCTTATGTTTGCCCTCCCTCCATCCCACTTGTCTTTTTATCTTGCCCAGAGTCCTCTCTTGTCATGATCTGGAAGCTGTTAGTCATGATCAGTTTCTACTGGAAGCTATGCAGGGGAGGAGTTGTATTTTTACTCACCGTGAGAAGCAGCCTGCAAACCCATGTGCTATATTCAGCTGTTAAATAATAATCACTTTGAGTCAGAAAGTATTAGAGGTCAAAAACACTACTTTAAATAGATGGGGTTGCATTCAACCCTGCTTTGTGCACAGCATAAAACAGGTGCAGGGTAACAGCAGAAAGTTTGCTCACACCAGAACCCTGCAATGTCTGCAACCCTCTTCTCCACCAGAGGGACTTGTAGGGGTTGTGCTGGCTGGGGATGGCCAGGAAACTCAGGTACAGTACGTGTGCCTCTGGGGATATGATAAGCCTCTGGCTACTGGCAATGTATCTGATTGAAGCGTGAGAATCTCCCAAGTTCAAAAATAACTTTGTTCCTGTGTTTCCTCTAATATAACTGTAAACAAAAAACTTATTTTAAAAAGTTGCATAAGAATTTTGTATTTGTGATAGCTGCTTGCTTGTCAGCGCTGGAGGCCATTATTTGCAGGTCAGATACAGCACAAGCACCCAGAGGAGCTTCAAGCTGGTCTGCTAATGTTCCCTCCAGGGCCTGGTGGGTGCACAACTCTAGGAGCGGAGAGCAGCTCAGTCCATATGTAGTCAGCCATCAACCCTTTTTTTGTGGGTGGCAAAAAGGGTACTAATTGTGGTGAAGGCTTTTTGAAATGTGCAGCCGTGGGAACTGAACTGAGTCCACCAAAATAACAGGTTTCAGAGTAACAGCCATGTTAGTCTGTATTCGCAAAAAGAAAAGGAGTACTTGTGGCACCTTAGAGACTAACCAATTTATTTGAGCATAAGCTTTCGTGAGCTGTAGCTCACGAAAGCTTATACACCAAAATAACTTCACTGAACTGCCATGAGGTTGGTAAACTTTCAGTTGCTACTGATGTGGGCTGGGCTCTTACAAGCAATCCAGAGGTGGAAGGCTCGGTGCCCCATTACTAGTCTTCTGTCCCCTTCCATCAGATGGATGCACTAGTTATCTAATTTTAAAATTTTGGACTGAGGAGACTGCTTGTTTCCTGGAGTCTATGAATAAAGGTACCTGTTGGGGGATGGGGCAGAGCGCTAGAAGTCCCATCTTCCATTCCCTAAGTTACCTTGATAATGCTCCTGAGTGGAAGTCAGCCAAAGCCTGCATTGGGCCTTCTGCTCCAGCTGCTCTCTCACCACCATGGACTAGCAGTGCGGCTAAAGTCAGATTTACCCCTCCTTCTGTAGCCTCTCCCTGCCAGGCACAGGATGATAAAGTGTCCACTGAAGCACTAGTCTATCACTGGGCTTATCTGAGGACAATGGAGAACTTTCTGTTGTCAGGGACATGAGGGACAGTAGCAGCAGATGCATGGCGTGTATTAATACTTATTCATATTTTCCAGGCAGCGTCCATCACTTTAATAGTAACAGTCATGAGAATGTAACCACATTCATAGTGTGAGTGAAAAATCACTTCAGAGGAGAAGCCCCCGTAAGAAGTGTCCCTGCCTGTTGTGGGGTGGAGACCCTAACATTTCTGAACAATAACAGGGAAGACATTTTAGCTGCAAATATTTTGATTGCCCTCTTCCTTCCCAGGGCCATCACTCCTCTGTCTGTAAGTCCCTTCCCCCCCCTACTTTTGATGTGCTCTGAAGAATTTGCCCAGTGGCCTTCAAATCCCTTTCCTTTCTCTCATCCGTACCAGATGGCTGTTCCTTCAACCTAGCTCTCCAATGGCTACTGAGTGCTCACTCCCCTGAAGCAGCCATCTCTGGGGGACTTCCAGGTGTGGCCATGTTCTCCCTTGATCAATAACAGTTATCCTAGAGGACCTACATATCAGATCCCATTGCCCTGAACCTGGTGCAGTCATTTACACCAGTGCAAAGTGAGTCTGAATCATTACCATTCTGATTTCATAGAGCTTTAGAGTCCATTTTACCGGAGTGCAAATGACCACACAAGATTCAGGGCAACAGAGAATCTGGCCACTGTCTGATGGATATCCTCCTCCACATATCAAAGAATCCCACTCACCACTGCATGGAATAAGACCTGCCCAGGTTCTTAAATGGCAGAGTGTAGGCTGAGTCTTCCAAGATTGCCAGAGTAACCCCAAAATACACTACCTTGGGATTTCCTTAGCGCTGCAGTTCTAGCCTTCAAGCTGCAATGAACAGAACTGACATCTCTCAGCTCCAAGCCGTCAGCACAACACTGTCCAGAAGCATTTCCTTCCCCTGCTGCTGCAATACAAAGCCTCTAGATTAAACTTCATGTAGATTGAGGCAGCAGCAGTGACATCTGTAGGGTCCCCAAAATGTCTAAGGAAACTAGTCATCTGGCATCCCCTGAAAAACTGAGACACCAGTAGCATTTCTCAAAACTTCATTGCATTGAGACCCCCTTCTGACAACAAAAATTACCATATAGCCCTGGGAAGAGGGACTGAAGCACCGCCCTGGGTGGAGGGGTCAAAGTCAAAGCCTGAGCCCCATCACCCAGGGCTGAAGCTGAAGCCTGAGTCCCACCGACCAGGGCTGAAGCCCTTGGGCTATGGCTTCAACCCTGGGTGGTGGGACTCAGTCTTTGGCTTCAGCCCTAGGTCCAACAAGTCTAATGCCAACCCTGGTGACCCCATTAAAATGGGGTCCTGACCCACAGTTTGAGAACCACTCGCTGAGAGGATAGGCAGCCTTACCCTCAGGGCTCCTGTAGATAGCAAAGCGATCCTGGAGCATTAGGGAAAAGATCTGGGGAGAGGGCAGGAAAATCTTGAGAGGGAGGGTGTTGGGGGCATAGAGTACAATTGCATTTGGATTGCCAAATGTTGCTCATACATCAGGGCCTGTGTACTCTAATAATTTTATTAAGATGATGTTGAAGTAAAAAGAAAACGTTACAGAGTTTAAGCATAGAAGTTTCTGGTTATCAGGGAATAAGGTACAGATGATCAAGGGGTGTGAAATTCGGTTTAGGAACGGGTAGCGTAAGGAATACATAATCTGCAATCTCCCCGATTGGGGGTAAAAGTTTAACGGGTCAAAGTACAGACATTGAGATATGGGGGTATGTTGTTCATATAATGGCTATGTTCAGATGTGGAGTATAATGAGTGGATATGATGATGAGGATGGATTTAATGTTCAGTGAGTTTATGGTTCCAGTTCATATGATCCAATGGAAAAAGTCTCTGTTATTACACTCTACTCCCTTCCCATATAAACTATATTCTTCATATCCCTTTCCAAAAACTCTTTATCTTTTCTTTCAATATATCTTGACCTGTTTAAAAATAGTGCTAGCTGATTTGGCATTGTACCAAAGAATTTGCTTTGTTGCCTGCTGATGTGGAGCGAAAGTGAAATAAATTGACAGGGATGTGTTTCCCAATACTACTGATACCTCTTCTTTCCCTGCAATGGTATGAAAGCTCTAACGTTGGCCCCTGTGTCCTCTGAAAGCTTTCTGATAATACTACTTTGTACTTATCTGAGCCTCTCAAAGCACTTTGCAAACATCAGATGTTCTAATAATTAAGGAGCAATTCCCCATACAATGAAATCACTCCCAAAGGAGCAAGGGATGCCTCTGTATTCTAGGCCAACTATTCATCTCATCCAACCTATTGATCCATTGCTTCCCTAGACAGTAATGTTGGTGTGGCTTCAAGCAAGGGACATGGTTCACTATTGCTGTGAAAGAGGAGAAACTGGGATGGTTTAGTTTCTCCTCAAGCTTCCAGGAGAGAGAAAAGTGGATGATTCTCAGATATCCTTCCTTCCCCCCCATCCCTCCCCATCCCCAGCTAACTCCATTCTGAGACTCTGCTTAAAAATGAGGGCTCACATAACCCTTTTTTCATTTACAATGTTTGCTCCCAATTTGTGAATAAAAGGCGACAAGTGATTTTATTTCCTGTCGCAACTTTAAAGTGGGAATTTTCAGAGTAGTTTGATAGCGACTATTAAAAAGTTAAACTTTTTTCTCAAATCAGTAGATGGATCTCTCCCTCTCCCCTCAACTTAGATGAATTTTAGATCAGCAGTTAGTTACTGCTCTCGTCACTTTCCCTGCAGGAAGCACAATTGTACAAATAACACGGTTTCTCTCCACTGAGAATCAGTCTGGCATATAAAGTGTCTGGCCTGAAATGCCGACTTTTCTTCTGAATGGGATGAGGAAGTACATTTTTTTACAGAAGAAGACTGGAGCAGTAATTGTACTTAGAAGGGCTCTTAGCCCTGGGGTGGCCAAACTATGAGCCATTGGGAGGGACTGAGTTGCAGCCTAATAGGAGTTTGATGGCTGCAGGTAACCTGCATTAAATGGAATGGATTTCAGTCACCCACATCTATAGTATACCCGTAGTATTACCGTGCCTTAAGATGCAGCACTGCATGCTGGGACAGCTAGCCTCCACAGACTATACTTCTGAATAAGTGAGGGTAGCCATAGGCCACAATGCAGAATCCTTCTGCGCCTCATTTACCTACAAAGATTTGGTCCTGACACCATGTGACTAGTGACTCTCCTTTGTGTCTTATGTAGCCACCAGGCTGAACATCTAGGTCATGCGGAAAAGTTTATTTGTACAGACACGCTAAAAGTAACAAATACCACCAAGTTTTGAATTAGTTAAGCAATATCCTGCTCCTCACAATGTGTGTATAGTTTGCCACTGGAGGAAGAATCAGGGTGACTCTGAACTGCTCTGCTCATAAGAACTGCAGGTTCTTTGCCCGATGCTAAGAAAGCACTGAGTCACCATCTTTTGCCCCCTTGAATAGGTTTTACTGCAGAAAAAATAAAGAACTAAAGAGACACAGGATCAAAGAAAACACAAGTTTAGACAAAAGCTCTACATGCTCCACTCTGTCAACTGAGGTTACCTTTACTAACTTAAAAATGAACACCCCAAACCTAAGTCTTTGGAAAATGTTTGTAAAACTAAAGCAACTAAATCCCAGAGAGATGTTCTGGCTAAATCTCATTCTTAGAGCAGAATTTAGCCTTTTCCTGTTTTTAATGTTCCATTAGGACATGGAAGAATGCATTTAGCTGACACATCACTGAGGCAGTTTCTAGAGGCTGCTCAAGGCCTGACACATGGTTAAGTTATAGGTAGCACAGTAAAGTGTTAAAAATGAAATGCAAACCAAACTGACACAAATACAATTGTTTACGTAATGAATATAGCCTTGAATTCAAAAGGCATCAGCACCTGCTTGAGGATGTTGTGCACTAAGCGATCGGGATTCCCATCAACAATTTGCAGCAAGAGTTAAAACACAAATTACTCAATTCAGTCTTTAAGGTTCCTGTCCGTTGTTTGATTCCAGCCACTAGAACAGCTTGTTACTATTGTAGCATTCACAGGGAGTGTTTAAAGAAAAGAACAACAAGCAATACCCCCACTACTCATTTTCCAAACATACATACCATCTTCTCAAAAGCTAAAACAAACAGGGTTGTTCAACTATGCATCTTACTTTGTTGATTGCCTGAAACCTCCCCCAGACAGTCACAGCCCATAGTGCAGAGTTAATTGTCTCCATTTGACCTACCTAGATATTGCAGATGAAAAATACATCTTGAAGTGATACTTGCACAAAATGTGTGTTCGAATGCATTGAACATCCACTGGGGGAAAGGTGTTTTTAATTAAAAAATGTGCAGGGGGGAAAAGAGAGTGAATGTTCTGGGAAAAATCTGAGAATTTTTAAAGAGCAATGTTTCACATTATAGCAATATTTCTGCATGCTGAGGCTTATATTTTATCCTTGATCTTTGTGCAGATCTCTCAGCATGAAGTCTCCACAGTGGAGTCTCATATTACCTAACTTTCATTTCATTAAAAACAAACATCTGTGCCTAAATGGCATGAACCAGGAATATCTCCACTGAATTCAGTGGAATTGATCCTGCACAAAACTGATGTGAGGGTGGAATAATCCTTGGTTACATTGACCAGTATATGGTGTAGTAATATTCTACAAGAATACCACGTAGCATTATCACTAATTAAAAACTAAACAACAACTGACAAATCACTTTAAAAGTACACTATGTTTTGATGTGTTACTCTTAGTTTTACTTCTCAGCTAACATAATGCAGTCCTTCACGTCAGGTCTTCCAGCCATTGGTGTGAATTTAAGGAAGTTCTTCTACTAAATACTAAATTCTAATATGCAACTTACAGGATATTAAGAGCCATTTCAATTAAAAGAAATTAAACAAAACGCAGAAATGTGAAGTCATGAACTTGCTGCTAAAAACAAAGGAAGTACCTTTTCTTCAAAACAGAAAGGTATTGTTAATCAGGGTACATGACAATTACAGTGGCTTAATAGAAATTGCCTTCTGCTGCCTTACATTTTACATAACTGTAATGCAATGTCATTCATATATAAAATTCTACAGAGCACATTCAACCCTAGTTATATTCCCATTTACTTCCATTAATTGTGCCCACTTATGCCACGGTTGAATCCGATCTCCACAGTAAACAATGTGGCACTTCCACCTATTTAGGCCATGCCAGGTTTGGCTTATTATTATTTGTGCCTAGAAGCCCTAATCATGGATCAGGACCCACATTGTGCTAGGTGCTGTACAAACCAGAACAAAAATATGGTCCCTGCCCCAAAGATCTAAGTACAATTTTTGCTGTAACAGGACACAACTTTGCATAGATAATAAATAAGACATGTAAAATACTTAAACAAAAAAACATTCCTAATCTAGCACTTCATTAAGACGATGGCATATATTTTACAGCTATGACACTGGGACAAAAATCAGATTGAAACCAATAGTGAGTGACTGTAAGGATCAATATTCTACTAAAACAGAACATTATTGTAAAGATGATGCTATAATACTGAAACAATATGAGGTGTGAAACTTTATTAACTCTGACATTAATGGATTTATCCATGAAACTGGTATTTGTTAAAAGTGAACATCTGTAGCCAAAAACAAGGATTTTGGGGAACTTGCAGAAGGAATCAAAAGCAAGAGATAAATACCTGATCTAAAAATACTGAAAATGAAGAAGTTTGGGATTACACATCCAAGCTCATATTTTGGCTCAGAATTAAACGAACCATGATAATGAGCTTTCATGGTTCAGCCTTCTTTCTAAAAGTAGTGTCCAGGGTTAAATGCCTGACTACATTTAATCCTAGTATTTTCTCAATAGGGACTGCAGAATCTAGCCCACAGAGAGAGAATGCTCCTGGAAGCATACTTAATAAACATTAATGAAAATTAACTTGCAGAGAAGAACAGCACCTTTAACTACAAAAACAGACTTCCTATAATACCAAGTATGGTAAATCAAATGAAAATTGATATTACTATTACGTTAATAAATTATTTTTATCCAGGTCAAATCTGCTTGCCTTGCTCCATTATGTGGTCTTAAATAGAACTACTTTGCATGAGTAAGGTGAGGAGAACTTGGCCCTAAATGTTTTTCCAGAGAAGTAAAAGAGGAAACATTATTGTTGTTCTCTGAATTCTCTTAACCTATATTCATTACCATTTACTTAGATGACCTCATGTTTTGCAAGCACAGATAAAGACATACTCCCTGCCCTGAAGATAGAGATACCAGTTTTTTAGATATCCTAAGCAGAATACAATCTTGCATGAATAAAGGCCCATACTGGGTACTGAATGCCACAAGTAATTAACTCATTGGGATTTGTGGCTTCCAGAAGAAAGGACAGTTTATTCTTAAATCCAGCTAATACTAACAATGATTTTTAAATGAGTCTTTTCCTCAACTTGTATTTAAAATACGATTGTTTTTATTCTTTGGTGCACTATACTCAGTTCTGTCCAGTTGATGTGTTCAGTGCAAAGTGTTCATCCTGACCACTGTACATTTCTTTTATAACACCAGGTATAGCATATTATGTATCCTTTAGTTTTAATCACCTAATATGCAATTTTAGGATCACAGTCATCTGTTTGATTTTTATTTATAATAGGAGGGAAATTTAAAATAAGTTCCCCATCATGAGGAATTTCCACAGGAAACCACAGAACCATGTGCAGTAATGATCCAGCCCCAACTCTTATTCACCAGAGAAGCCTTTATTCACACAGTAGCCCCCTTGGCTTTATTAAAATCACTTGCCCTAGTAAGGCCTACAATGGTAAGTAACGGGTACAGGGTTGGGCCCACTTGTTATTTAACGTTTATATTGCAACAATGCCAGGAAGCCACAATGGGGCCAGGGCCTCATTGTGCTACGCCTGTACATAATGTATTATGCTTTTAGCACCTTTTGATCTGGGGATCTCAAAAGCTCTTCATAAAAGGGGGAGGGGGAGTAGGCAGCATTATTCTCCCCTATCCCAGAGGGGTCATTTCCATGGTGGCAGAGAATGATCGCAGGGACACGGGGCTCTCATCTCTCCTCCCCATTGAAGTTCCCCAGCCCCCGGGCATGACTCCCCTCCGCTCCGCCCGGGCCTCCCGCAGGCTGGGCGAGCAGGGTGGCGCCCGCCTGTCGAAACGGAGCGGCTGGAACTGATGCGCTTGCTGCAACTTCCGCGGCAGGAAGCTTGGCAGCGGTGGCGAAACAGCCCGCGGAGAGGAGCGCGCACGCGACCCTTTCCCACCCAGCGGCGGGCAGGTGGCCGGGCGGAGACTGTCCCTGGGTGGCCGCTCCCGCCCCAGCCGCGGGGCTACCTACAGGGGGCAGACCCCGGGACCTTCACCTGCACCAGGGGGCTCTGCGCCCCTTTGCCCAGGGAGCCTCAGGTCAAAGTCACCCTCCCCCAGCAAGCGGGCCCGGGCCAGTGACCGCCGCTGACTGGCAGCGGCCCGCGCCGCTCTTACCTTGCCGGAGTTTCCCCGGCTGGCCTGTCCGCCCGGGCTGGAGAAGGCGCCTGGGGCAGCGGGTGCGAGGAGCAGCGAGCCGGCTCGGATCACACAGCCAGGGCCGGGGCAATGCGTGCAGCCGGCCCCAGCCTTGTTCGTTCACCTCTCACCAGCCCCCACCCAGGCACGCTGCTTCCCTCTCTGTGAGGAAGTGCTGTTGGCCTATCAGCCGAGTTCAGTGGGTGAATCGTGTCACGTTCAGCACCCCCACACCGAGGTGCTCTGGGGAGAGGGACCCACCCCAGGCACAGCCACGCCCCCTCCCTGGGGACAGGGACCCCTTCCCAAACATTTCGCACAAGCCCCCCAAATGCTGGGAAGAGAGGTGCCTGCCACTGCCTGGCACCCTCCTCTTGAGGAAAGCCAGACTCCCCCATTCCCAGGCTCCCTGCAAAGACTCCCCACAAATCTGCTCTACCCACTCCCGGCCCGCCAAATCCTGTGGAGGGGGAATACCGAGGCAGTGCAAGGAACTCCCAGGTCCAGGGTGAAGGGGACTGCCAGTGATTAATTTGTAATGAAAGGTGCTGGGGCTGAAGCAATTAGGTGCTGGGGCTCAAGCAATTTTTTACTTTCATAACGGATGCAGCAAGCCAGAGGTGAAGGGGCTATGAATTGCCAAGCCTAGAGGTGCCGGGGCTCAACCCTGGCAAGCCCTGGCAGAAATTAAGCCCTGGAGTCTGCCCTATTCACTGCTGCAGATCCGCCTCCCACTGCTTACCAAGCAACCCCACCCAATTCTGGGTGAAGAGAGGCTCCCTACCCCACACCCCAAATACTGGAGACAGGGACCTTTCTGGAGCCTCTCTGCAACCAACCCAGTTCCTGGGCGAGAGGGACTCCCTACACAGCCTGCAATCTGCACTTACAGCCCCCAGAGAGAGGCCTCTCCCTCCCCACCCTCTCACTGCCCCAGTGTCAGGGGCCTGTCTGCTGCCTGTGCCCCTTGGGGTGGGAGGTAGGGGCACTTTCATTCTTGCAGGAGTTTGTTTCACCCTTGCTGTCCCGTCTCTGCTTGCTGTGTGTGAGGCACACACGCAGAGATGTTCCCCTTGGCTCTTTGCTTACTGAGATTTTCTGCTGGTCACACACATCTGCCACTGACTGCAACTGTAAAGTACCCAAGAGAGCGAGAGCTTGAGAGTCTCCCTCTCTGGCATGCTGGGGCTGGGCACCTCCCTGTCTGAAGTGAATGTGCACAGGACGGAAATGCCAGCAAACAAAGAATCAGCTGCAAGCTCTGCCTAGGCTGGGGGTGGATAGGGACCAGGCCAGGAGGGGAGTTGCACTCCCATACACAACATTGCCACACTAACCACCATGCAGGGGAAAGCAAGGGGTTATTTGTGTTCCAGGGGGAGCAGCCTTCGCTGCTCTGGCACTGCACCAGTCCCTTCCCCATTCTCTCTCCCCTAAGCTGATTACTTTACCCTGTGACCTATCTTCCTTCCCCTTCTTTGCCTCTCTTGTTTGATCCTCTACTGTTTGATCCTCTCTGGTTTCACATGTTAGCCCCCTAGAATCCCCCCTCCCTTGTACTGTAGCTTTTTCTGTTTCACTTCCTCAATCCTGCAAACATTTATACCTAATTTTAATCAAAAAACCCAGTCCCCATTGAAGTCAGTGGGCCTGGTTACATGAGTCAAATTACTCATACACCTAAGCGTTTGCAGGATCGGGGCCTAAAACCATAAACTGAGGGTACAAAGTGCTGTCAAATGCACATAATAAACTGGACGGGGGGGGGGATAGAGAAAATTCTCTTTCTTTTCTTTTATTTTCTTATAATAATCCGAAGTGTTGCATGTAACTATAGTAGATCTACAGTTTTCAGACAAAAATGTGATTTTTCCCCCCAAGTTGGAGGTGCCCCTTTAAAAAGCATCTTCTTTGGAAAGAAACATCTAGCTACAGCCACATCAATCATTTTTGGTGGATTTGGTGCATTGCAAACATTGCAAATTGCTATCCTAAAAAGTACCTTATCTTGTTCACTAAATGGAAACAATTTTGCAGTGTGTTTAAACTTCATAAAAAGAAGTGTTTGATAAAACAAAGAAATGCCAACCCATCTTTAGGGTTGTTTATCATCTGTCAGAAAAGGGAATATAAATTAGAAAATTCAGTATGGCTGTTTCTGACTTGACGTTTTGACCTTTTTAGTTTTAATAGAGCATAAGTGTTGAAAGAAGAATGCCTGTTGCATTGACAGGATACTATAACTATTAGACTGAAAGCTAGCTAGAGTCCCAAAGTGCTTGTGTTTTACAGTTTTATTGTAATTTCAATAATAGCTGCAATGCTAAAACATTTAATTATAATGAATGTGATGGGGTGTCCACCCCACACATGCCCTGGAGAGGTTAAAGCGCTAGCTGGGTCAATTAACTCCCTAGGCTGCACCTGGAAGAGAAGAAAGGGAGTAGGGATTAATTAGATGAGGCTCAACTGGATGGGAACGGGAGGGGCCTCTATAAAGCCCAGAAGCTGAGTGAGAGGGAGAAAGGGAAGTAGTTTACAGTTATGCCCTCCCTAGGAAAGGGGAGATGTATTTGGGGCTACAGAAGCAAGTATAGCTCCTTTCTGGGAGTTTGAGCTGGCAAACTCAGGAAGAACCAGAAAGAATCTGGGGGGAAAGTAGCAAAGTATGAGATAGGGTAGACCTTGGCTGCTTATGAGAGGGCCCCTGAGCTGGAATCTGGAGCAGAGAGTGGGTTTAGGTTCCCCTATCAGCCTTGGGGGTTGCGGAGAGGAGTGGTATAGATTAGTCAGTGGAGAGTGGACTTCCAGGGACAGTTTGTGCTGGATGACTTTGACACCCTAAGAAGGGGGGAAACATGCATAGTGACCTGGTTTAGAGGACCAAGTTGTGAAGAAGGCTCCCCTGGAGGTGCAGAGGCAGGTGGCGAGACTGCCAGAAGAGGGTGTAGCCCCTGAAGGGAGCTAATCCTCTGAGTAGCCTGGAGGATGTGCCCTTACTGGTGAGTGGACACAGTGACAATGAATGATGTTGCAGGTGGCATTACTCAAAATCAAGGCTGCTTGACACACTTCCTTAGAGGACCAAGTTTTCAATTGCCTGTAACTTTGCCAAACTCACAAATTTTCCATGCTAGGTATCTGCCTAAGATTTATTTCTGTCAGAAATGTGCCTTTTGCCATCTGTCTGAAAATCCATCCAAATTTGGACAAGTTATAATACTTTGAAAAATCTGTTTGCACATGCTCAGTTGGAATTTGTTTGAGTTTAGCTGCTTAAGTCTCCAAAGATTCCATTGAATGCTCCATCCTGTGGCTACAGAGGCTGAGCAAGACTTTCTCTGAAATTGCTCCTCACAGAGACGGAATGATTGTGGTGCAGGGACAGAAAGCATTTCAAAATATTGATTCAAAATGAACTGTTTTGTTTCAAATTTTTCCATTGAAATCAACAATTACTTTTGAAACCCATCAAGTTTCCTGAAAACCCATATTTAATCAGGAAGTCTTTTTTTTTGTTGTTTTTTTGGGGAATGGAAAAACTGTTTATATGGGACTCTGTGGTTAAAACTCCTGTGCTGTATTCATGCTAATGGCTTATCACTTGGGGCATCTAAACTGCCACTGGCAGTTGCTGAAATAAAAATACTAATTTTGCTAGGCTAGTAGAGAACCCTATTTTGCTAGTGTAGATGCCCCTCTAGTGTTCTTAAGTACATATTGTGTGTCTGTCCCTGCTCTATTCAGTTAGCATAAAACACAACCAAGGAAACAGCAGATCATGTTTAATGGCAACCTTTTCCTACCCCTGGTTTCAGAGTAACAGCCGTGTTAGTCTGTATTCGCAAAAAGAGAAGGAGTACTCCGTGGCACCTTAGAGACTAACCAATTTATTTGAGCATAAGCTTTCGTGAGCTACAGCTCACTTCATGAGATCCATACTGTGGAAAGTACACAAAATCTTTATGCACACAAAGCATGAAAAAAAATGGGTGTTTACCACTACAAAAGGTTTTCTCTCTCTCCCCCCCACCCCACCCCACTCTCCTGCTGGGGATAGCTTATCTAAAGTGATCACTCTCCTTACAATGTGTATGATAATAATGGCCCACCTTGATTATCATACACATTGTAAGGAGAGTGATCACTTTAGATAAGCTTCCCCCACCCCACTCTCCTGCTGGGGATAGAGAGAGAGAACCTTTTGTAGTGGTAAACACCCATTTTTTTTCATGCTTTGTGTGTATAAAGATTTTGTGTACTTTCCACAGCATGCATCTCATGAAGTGAGCTGTAGCTCACAAAAGCTTATGCTCAAATAAATTTGTTAGTCTCTAAGATGCCACGAGTACTCCTTTTCTGTTTTCCTACCCCTGTGCGTTGTAACCTAAGGGTGGAAGAATAGGCATCACTCTTTGTGGGCATGTGAGAATAAATTAGTGGGGCTCATCCTCAGAGGAAAACATGATTTCTCAGAAATTGCAAATGATCCTGAGCTGAGTCTTTTTTTGGTCACGTGTGGTGCAAGTGTTTTATTCTAGTGGGATGGGTGGGGCTAAGGAAAGAAGAAATGGAATTAGGGAAGTGGAGCCTTAAAGACTAACAGATTTAGTTGGGCATAAGCTTTCTGAAAAAGTGGCTTTTTACTCATCAAAGCTTATCCCAAATTTATGTTAGTCTTTAAGGTGCTGCTTCCCTAATTCCAACAGATATATCTGGGCATAAGCTTTCATGGGTAAAAAACCACTTCTTCAGAAAGCTTATTCCCAGAGGCGAAAGTAAGCCGGTAAGCCATGCTGGACCAGACTGGCTTCCCCAGGCTGGCAATTTAAAGGGCCCCGGGCCCTGCCGCAGCGGAGCTTGAGCGGTGATTTAAAGGGCCTGGCACTCTGCTGCAGTGGCTGGAGCCCCAGGCCCTTTAAATCACCTCTGAGCCCTGGGACTCCCCCATTGCCTCTGCAGCTGGGAGCTCTGGGGGTGATTTAGAGGCCCCGCCTCTTCCTGTTGAGGCCGCGCCTCCACTCAGGACTCTGGCATACCGGTAAATCCTTTAGGTTACTTTCACCCCTGCTTATGCCCAAATAAACCTGTTAATCTTTAAGGTGCCACCAGACTCCTCATTGTTTTTGTGGATACAGACTAACATGTCTACCCCTCTGATAATTAGGGAAGTGAGAGGGAAGATGATCTTTGTCCTAATGAACGTAAGAGGAGAAGTTACTGCCAAGCAGGTGGAAATGTAGAACATTTCTTAATTGGTTTTCTCCTTTTGCCTCTAAAATGAATGATCAGAGGATCCATCCCACTCCTGACCCCCCAGACCACCACGTATCTGCTGTTCTCTGAAAGCCATTCATTCTGTAAGGGGGAAAAAATACAAATTGTCTGGCATTTGTGTGACTTAAGATTTTAATTTATGCAGTTACAAATTGTCTTCCTTTTCTTCTCATTGGAGAGTGGATCAATGGATAGCTATTCACTGCTCTAATGCTGTCATTACACATACTCTGCTCTGGTAGCCTTATCAAAACTCTTCAGTCTCTGCTGATTGCATTTCTTTGAAATGTATATTTCACTCAAATAGAAGATTTTGATTTAAACAATAATACTTGCTGCTGAGAGGAAACACTCTTATTATCAGCAAAACATGAGGGGGGAAGATTTATTAAATATAAACATAACTTTCCTATTTATACATAATGAATTTTACCATCAGTGTACTCCATCATTTTGCACTTCCATCTCTTCATCCCTTAATGATGTGACACTGAGACCAATCCTTAGTCTGTTTACAGGCTGAACTCTGAATGATACAGGTAGAACTCCCATTACACTGAGTGGGAGTTTAGCTTCCACCAGGAAGGATCAGCTTGTAGGACCTGATCCAAAGCCCACAAAAGTCAATGGAAAGGCTGACTATGTGAATTGACAGCACTCTCTGTTTTAATATTACCTATCCATTGTTTTCCTATGAGAAAAGGAAAAGTAACTTAAAACGACATAAATTAAATCTTCAGTCACACAAATGCTGTAAAACACACAATTGTTCTTTTCATTTTTCACCTTGCAAAATAAAGTTTTGTAAGAGGTGTGGAGTCAGGAGGCATATTGCCTTATCATAGTGATACATCCAATCTACTGATAGCAACTATTCCTGGTCCCCCACTAAATCTGACTTAATTTCTTGTGGCTTTTCTTGAAAGGTGTGGTAGGGCTTGTCTACACTTGAAATGCTACAGTTACACAGTGTAGAATTTTTCCATCCACATAGCACTGTGTACGCTGGGATTAGGTTGGTTTAACTACGCTGCTCAGGGGTATGGATTTTTCCTCAATTGTAACATAGCATTTCACTTTCACTGATATTTTCATCAGGACATCCTGAAATGGATGATGATCTATTGCTGATGAAGACCTTGAAAGTGTGTTCATAGTATCAAAGTGACTGACACTGCACTTTGACACCATGCTTTTTATTAATCAGGATACTCTGGAAGACTTTATCACAGTTAGCATCATGCTAGGTGACAGGGATGAAAAGAGTGTAGACTGTCAGGTGACAATTTGCAGGCAATCTGATATCTGCAAAAAAGGAATTACTTTACAAAGAAACTGAAGTTTTGCTAATCTTACTTTTGCCATGGAAAAAATATAAAACTATTTAAGATAATGATAAATTCATTTGGGAATTTTGCTCAGGCCCAACATTTATTTGAGATTTTTAAAAGGTGACAGCAGAGAGAGGGATAAATTCTCCTTTTCTTGGTTTGATATATCTTATCTCTTCTAAGACAAGATATCAATACAAAATAAAACACGCATGCATGCAGTTCAGAGGCTAATAACAAATGCATCAAAGATCTTCATACGTCAAAAGTATGAAGAGCCTAAAACCAAGGGTACCGAAAAATGCTATTCATGTCTTAGACAATTTAGGACTCTTACAATTGCAGTCCCTGTTTTTGGAGATCAAGGTTTGATCCATTGGATAACTCTGGCTTCTAAGGTTTTCTTGTCTAAAGTAGAATAAGCAAATCCTTGCCTTATTGCAGGACATGATCCTGTGCAAAAGTAGGACAGAAGAATGAGGTACTGCATTGAGGAGGAAGTATTTTCTATAAGTATGCTTTCTTGCAAGGTCTAAAAAGAAATCTTGTGGTAGCTAATGTTGACAGATTTTGGAACTTAATTCTTAACAAATAATTAGCTCTTTATCTGGAATTACAAGAGAGCCCATATGCAGAGGCCTCTGGGTCCCTAACATACTCAAAATATAAATATCTTAACATTTCTAAAAAAGATCTAGGGCATAGAAGAGCAGGCTCTAAACCTATCTGAGTCAACCCAAGGCCCATACACCATTTAATTTCTACCTAAATCCTATTTTGAGGTTCAAATAGTATTCAGGCCTTGCCCTGGCCCTCTCCATAGGGTGTGAATTTAGCCATCCGTGCAGAGCTGGTCCACAATTTTGATAAATTTTGCTAAAAATTTGCAGGAAAAACTTCCTTTTTTTGTTACTGTCAACAGTTTTTTTACTTTTAAAAAGGCCATTTTATCGCTCCCTCCCCCTCTCTTTTAACCAGCTCTAGTGCAGGGCAAATAGGGAAGAATAAAACATGAACAGTTCTGCAGAAATCCTACAAACTCCTCAGTCTTGGTTCTGAGGTTTATGTTGTGGAAGGGCAGTTTATCACAGTACTAGGTACCAAACATCCCAAAACACTTGAGTTTATCTTTAAGCTCCTTTCCATCTCTGGGGACAGCCTGAGAAGTAGCTCATAGAATAAAAGAAATTAAAGACCAGCCAGGTCATTTAGCATGTGACTGTTCCCTGCAGTATAGTCTCTATCTGCCTTCTTCTAGTGATCATGCCTTTCACTACTGACCATCTCCCATAGGATACCTCTTTTTCTTCAATGTTGAATGGGAATTTCCATGAAATTAACTGAACATGTGGACCAAATATGCCCAGCCCCCAGAGGATATAGTTAGTGTAGGTACCACAGACAAATGCATACTTCCCCATGCTACCACAGGGTATACTTGGCAATGAAGTTAGTGACACAAGTGAAATCCATATCATTGTTAGTCTATGAGGGCTCAGTTTGGTGGGGTTTGCATTCTAAATGAGGGAATACATTAGCCACCAATGGGAGCTCTAGCAGGATTGGTGTCTTGTCTCCTTCATACAACTGCAATTTTCTTTTTCTGATTTAGCAGTTTTTGTAATCGCTTTTAGGGTGTCACTAATACATCTGTAAGTACGGTCTGATTTAAAAAGTCACTTGCATGCACCATAAAGTTAACTATCTTCTTCCATGTGTGTATTAATCCATTGACCCGGTTCTCAGCTGCAGCCAAGTATCATTTTAATGCAGCTGAGAACAGGATCTGCAAAGGGGTCGTAAGCCACCTTTATGCTTCTCTGAACCTGGGTCATCTGGGCTCCATTGCAGGCATAAACCAAAACAGCCCAAAGGTTGCTTTAAAGAGCATCAGTTGCAAATGGCCCCAAGGGATCACCATGGTGCACTGGTCATGTCCCCTTTTCCCTGGATACAACTATTCCTCCTATGCCAGCAACTGAGGGTGTTGGGTGGGTACACAGTGGAGAGCCACCCAAACCAAGGGGAATCCTCCAGTGGCTGGAGAATCTGGCCCATGACATTAGGGTCCAAATATTATACATTTTTCTACAATGTACTGGCTAAAACTGCAGCATGCTAAAACAGTCTAAATATAGTATGATATGGTAGGTATCTTAGCTGCATACCACTGAGTAAGATTCAGTTTGTTTATATTCACATCTTTGCTAAATATTGCACAATGCACTCCTGCCTTGGATGAGAAGGAAGTGAGGGTATGAGCTTTTGTGGGAGGGGGTCCAACCTGTGGATGTGAGAAGTGGAGATATTGCCTAATCACTTATTTCTCCACAGCTCAAGCAGCAGATACCAGGGCAGGTGAACAGCTGCAAAAATGGTCTTTTTACAAATATTCTTCCGCCCAGAAAGCCTCTTATAGTTGCAATATTCCCCAATGGCTTGTTTTAGCTAAATGGTCCCTTTATGCTGCCAAAAGACTCCACAATGGAACACAGACTCTGCCCCAAGCACGTCAAACAAATTTGGAAGCAGACAGGAAAAGCATGTAGTATAACTGTGACATGCTCTTGTTTATCTCTTCCACCTAGAAGATATGTTGAACTAGGAGAAGATTCCATTTGGTCCTCACAATTTGCTCTATGCAGAATGTGTTGCCATAGTCCGGTTTACATGTCACTTAGATCACTCTATATGTGACCTAGTAGTCCTCATCCTCAAAGGAAACTTGCACAACACTTTGAAAAATGAGTCTGGGAGCTTAAATTCATAACCCTATGTCATAAATATAAAGGGAAGGGTAAACCCCTTTGAAATCCCTCCTGGCCAGGGGAAAGCTCCTCTCACCTGTAAAGGGTTAAGAAGCTAAAGGTAACCTCGCTGGCACCTGACCAAAATGACCAATGAGGAGACAAGATACTTTCAAAAGCTGGGAGGAGGGAGAGAAACAAAGGGTCTGGGTCTGTCTGTATGCTGCTTTTGCCAGGGAAAGAACAGGAATGGAGTCTTAGAACTTTTAGTAAGTAATCTAGCTAGGTATGTGTTAGATTATGATTTCTTTAAATGGCTGAGAAAAGAATTGTGCTGAATAGAATAACTATTTCTGTCTGTGTATCTTTTTGTAACTTAAGGTTTTGCCTAGAGGGGTTCTCTATGTTTTTGAATCTAATTACCCTGTAAGATATCTACCATCCTGATTTTACAGGGGGGATTTCTTCATTTCTATTTACTTCTATTTTCTATTAAAAGTCTTCTTGTAAAAAACTGAATGCTTTTTCATTGTTCTCAGATCCAAGGGTTTGGGTCTGTGGTCACCTATGCAAATTGGTGAGGCTTTTTATCCAACATTTCCCAGGAAAGGGGGGGTGCAAGTGTTGGGAGGATTGTTCATTGTTCTTAAGATCCAAGGGTCTGGGTCTGTAGTCACCTAGGCAAATTGGTGAGGCTTTTTACCAAACCTTGTCCAGGAAGTGGGGTGCAGGGTTTTGGGAAGTATTTTGGGGGGAAAGACGCGTCCAAACAGCTCTTCCCCAGTAACCAGTATTAGTTTGGTGGTGGTAGCGGCCATTCCAAGGACCACGGGTGGAATACTTTGTACCTTGGGGAAGTTTTGACCTAAGCTGGTAAAGATAAGCTTAGGAGGTTTTTCATGCAGGTCCCCACATCTGTACCCTAGAGTTCAGAGTGGGGGAGGAACCTTGACATGGTGGCATAGTGGTGGGATTAACCTGAAATCATTTTGAGATCCAGTTGAGATTTTTTGAACTAGAAATACAGATTTTAAAAAGGAATTTTTTTTTCCTGTGGCTTTGAAGCAGCTTTGAAAGTGAAAGCAGCTTGGGTTTTCCCTGCTTTGTGGCCAAGCAGAGACAAAAGGGGATTATCTTGTGAATTGCAGGTTTTCTTTGCCTGGAGGCAGGGTACTTAACTCCTGCAGGGAAATTCACAGTCTTCCAACCCAGAGGTTTTTTTTTTTCTTTTCTTCCTAAAAGTAAATAGGGGGTGTGTGTTCTACCCATTTGCTTTTTCTTTGGGCTGGATAAGCCGGTTTCCAAGTAGTTGGAATTTTTTTGCTTTAATTTGGGCCCAGAGCAGAGACAAGGGAATTGTCTTTTTCTGTAGGCTGACAATCACTATCAGAGAATAGGTATTCTATTCCAGCACAGCAAAATTTTACAGCCAAGTTTTGTTTGTTTATTTCTAAACCTCGGGTGTAAAGTTAGTTAAAAACAGAGAGGTTAGAATGGCAAAATCCGCGGCTCGACTACAGCTCGAATTAGCCAAATTTCAGGCTGAGGAAAGACAAAGGGAACATGAAAGACAGATAGAACTCATGCAGCTGAAGAAGGAACAAGAAAGGGAGGCAGAACAACACCAAGCGGCTGCTCACAGGAGAGCTATGGAAGCGAGGGACAAAGAACTGGAGGAGAAGGAAAAAGAGAGGAAGTATGTGGAGGAGATGGAGAAGATAAAGGCTCAGCAGAATATCCCAACAAACCCTAGTAATCCTTCTCCAAGTACCACTTCCCAGCCCAGAAAGTTCCCCACCTACAAGGCAGGCGATGATACTGAGGCCTTCCTAGAAAACTTCGAAAGGGCCTGCCTTAGGTACAACATCTCTACTGACCAATACATGGTAGAGCTGAGGCCGCAGCTCAGTGGACCCTTAGCTGAGGTGGCAGCTGAAATGCCTAAAGAACACATGAACAAGTATGAACTGTTTAAATCCAAGGCGAGAGTCAGAATGGGGATAACACCCGAGCAGTCTCGTCGGAGGTTCAGAGCCCTAAGGTGGAAACCAGACATGTCATTTACCCGACATGCCTACCACATTGTGAAACATTGGGATGCCTGGATATCAGGAGCAAGTGTTGAATCTCCAGTAAATTTGCCCTTCCTAATGCAAATGGAACAATTCTTAGAGGGTGTTCCTGAGGAAATAGAAAGATACATCCTAGATGGGAAACCCAAAACTGTAATCGAGGCAGGAGAGATTGGAGCCAGATGGGTGGAGGTGGCAGAGAAGAAGAAAACTGGTCGCAGTTGGAGCGGAGACCAGAAGGGACCACCCCAGACCCCACCCTATTACCGGGGGCCGCCCAAGGCCCCACCTACCTCCCAAAGAACCCTCCAGACCCCTTATCGTCCTGCCACCCCGTTCTCCAGCAACCCTCCTCGCCCCAGTGACCCGTCAGCTGGACGATGTTTTAAATGTAACGAGCTGGGGCATGTAAAGGCCAACTGCCCCAAGAACCCCAACAGATTACAGTTCATTGCACCGGAATCACACCAGAGGTCCACAGGCCCAGATACTTCCCAGATACCCTTGGAGCGGAGGGAAACTGTGAGTGTGGGCGGGAAGAAGGTCACGGCGTGGAGGGACACCGGAGCACAAGTGTCAGCTATCCATGCTTCCTTAGTGGACCCCAATTTAATCAACCCAGAGATCCAAGTGACAATTCAACCCTTCAAGTCCAACTCTTTCAATTTGCCTACAGCCAAGTTGCCTGTCCAGTACAAGGGCTGGTCAGGAATGTGGACTTTTGCAGTCTATGATGATTATCCCATCCCCATGCTGTTGGGGGAAGACTTGGCCAATCATGTGAAGCAGGCCAAGAGGGTGGGAACGGTCACCCGCAGCCAGGCTAAACAAGCCGTGAGGCCTAGCTCTGTTCCGGAAACTGCTATCAGGACCCAGTCAGAGGTGATGGACCTGGACCTTAGGCCAATGTCTGCAACAGCAGTAGTGGATCCAGTCCCAGAGACCCAGACGGAACCAGTCCCAGAACCGGAACCAGCCGAACAACCAACACCAGACCCTGTGTCAGCACTGAATCCAGTACTTGCAACCTCAACACCAGAGGGCCCCACTGAACCTGAACTGGCAGCAGCCGATAACCCTACACAAGAGGCTCAGCCGGAGCCTGAATCCCAACATAGTGCACCAGCGGAGAGCGGTTCACAGTCAACAGAAACAGCTCCATCCCCTATATTGCTTCCAGAGGGACCAAGCCTAGGTCCACAATCCAATGAGGGACTGATGTCTCCAGCATCAAGGGAACAGTTCCAGACCGAACAGGAAGCAGATGAAAGCCTCCAGAGAGCTTGGACAGCGGCACGGAGCAACCCACCGCCTCTCAGCTCTTCTAATCGATCCAGGTTTGTTGTAGAAAGAGGACTTTTATACAAGGAAACTCTTTCTGGTGGACATCAGGAAGACTGGCATCCTCAGAGACAGTTGGTAGTTCCAACTAAATACCGGGCCAAGCTCTTGAGCTTAGCCCATGATCACCCTAGTGGCCATGCTGGGGTGAACAGGACCAAAGACCGTTTGGGGGGGTCATTCCACTGGGAGGGAATGGGCAAGGATGTTTCTACCTATGTCCAGTCTTGTGAGGTGTGCCAAAGAGTGGGAAAACCCCAAGACCAGGTCAAAGCCCCTCTACAACCACTCCCCATCATTGAAGTTCCATTTCAGCGAGTAGCTGTGGATATTCTGGGTCCTTTTCCGAAAAAGACAGCCAGAGGAAAGCAGTACATACTGACTTTCATGGATTTTGCCACCCGATGGCCGGAAGCAGTAGCTCTAAGCAACACCAGGGCTAAAAGTGTATGCCAGGCACTAGCAGACATTTTTGCCAGAGTAGGTTGGCCCTCCGACATCCTCACAGATGCAGGGACTAATTTCCTGGCAGGAACTATGAAAAACCTTTGGGAAGCTCATGGGGTAAATCACTTGGTTGCCACTCCTTACCACCATCAAACAAATGGCATGGTGGAGAAGTTTAATGGAACTTTGGGGGCCATGATACGTAAATTCGTAAATGAGCACTCCAATGATTGGGACCTAGTGTTGCAGCAGTTGCTCTTTGCCTACAGAGCTGTACCACATCCCAGTTTAGGGTTTTCCCCATTTGAACTTGTATATGGCCGTGAGGTTAAGGGGCCATTGCAGTTGGTGAAGCAGCAATGGGAGGGATTTACACCTTCTCCAGGAACTAACATTCTGGACTTTGTAACCAACCTACAAAACACCCTCCGAACCTCTTTAGCCCTTGCTAAAGAAAACTTACAGGATGCTCAAAAAGAGCAAAAAGCCTGGTATGATAAACATGCCAGAGAGCGTTCCTTCAAAGTAGGAGACCAGGTCATGGTCTTAAGGGCGCTCCAGGCCCATAAAATGGAAGCATCGTGGGAAGGGCCATTCACGGTCCAGGAGCGCCTGGGAGCTGTTAATTATCTCATAGCATTCCCCACCTCCAACCGAAAGCCTAAGGTGTACCATATTAATTCTCTAAAGCCCTTTTATTCCAGAGAATTAAAGGTTTGTCAGTTTACAGCCCAGGGAGAAGATGATGCTGAGTGGCCTGAAGGTGTCTACTACGAAGGGAAATGTGCTGGTGGTGTGGAAGAGGTGAACCTCTCCATGACCCTTGGGCGTATGCAGCGACAGCAGATCCAGGAGCTGTGCACTAGCTACGCGCCAACGTTCTCAGCCACCCCAGGACTGACTGAACGGGCATACCACTCCATTGACACAGGTAATGCTCACCCAATTAGGGTCCAACCTTACCGGGTGTCTCCTCAAGCTAAAACTGCTATAGAACGGGAGATCCAGGATATGTTACAGATGGGTGTAATCCGCCCCTCTGAAAGTGCATGGGCATCTCCAGTGGTTCTAGTTCCCAAACCAGATGGGGAAATACGTTTTTGCGTGGACTACCGTAAGCTAAATGCTGTAACTCGCCCAGACAACTATCCAATGCCACGCACAGATGAACTGTTAGAGAAACTGGGACGGGCCCAGTTCATCTCTACCTTGGACTTAACAAAGGGGTACTGGCAGGTACCGCTAGATGAATCTGCCAAGGAAAGGTCAGCCTTCATCACGCATCTCGGGCTGTATGAATTTAATGTACTCCCTTTCGGGCTGCGAAATGCACCCGCCACTTTCCAAAGACTTGTAGATGGTCTCCTAGCGGGATTAGGAGAATATGCAGTCGCCTACCTTGACGATGTGGCCATATTTTCGGATTCCTGGGCAGACCACCTGGAACATCTACAAAGTCCTTGAGCGCATAAGGGAGGCAGGACTAACTGTTAAGGCTAAGAAGTGTCAAATAGGCCTAAACAGAGTGACTTACCTTGGACACCAGGTGGGTCAAGGAACTATCAGCCCCCTACAGGCCAAAGTGGATGCTATCCAAAAGTGGCCTGTCCCAAAGTCAAAGAAACAGGTTCAATCCTTCTTAGGCTTGGCCGGTTATTACAGACAATTTGTACCACACTACAGCCAAATCGCTGCCCCACTGACAGACCTAACCAAAAAGAAACAGCCAAATGCTGTTCAGTGGACCGGAAAGTGTCAGAAGGCCTTTAACAAGCTTAAAGCGACACTCATGTCTGACCCTGTACTAAGGGCCCCAGACTTTGACAAACCGTTCCTAGTAACCACAGATGCATCCGAGCGTGGTGTGGGAGCAGTTTTAATGCAAAAAGGACCTGATCAAGAATTCCACCCTGTAGTGTTTCTCAGCAAAAAACTGTCTGAAAGGGAAAGCAACTGGTCAGTCACTGAAAAAGAATGTTATGCCATTGTCTATGCTCTGGAAAAGCTACGCCCATATGTTTGGGGACGGCGTTTCCACCTGCAAACCGACCATGCGGCACTAAAGTGGCTTCACACCATCAAAGAAACTAACAAAAAACTTCTTCGGTGGAGTTTAGCTCTCCAAGATTTTGATTTCGACATCCAACACATCTCAGGAGCTTCTAACAAAGTGGCTGATGCACTCTCCCGTGAAAGTTTCCCAGAATCAACTGGTTAAAAACGTCCTTGAGATGTGGAAAATATTGTTAGTCTTTATGTACTTGGTAGTATATTTAGAGATGCATGTGTCTTATTAACTCTGTTTTTCCTAGAGCTCCAGGAAGAAATCCCAGCCAGTGTTTCACCCTAGCTGAGATTTGGGGGGCGTGTCATAAATATAAAGGGAAGGGTAAACCCCTTTGAAATCCCTCCTGGCCAGGGGAAAGCTCCTCTCACCTGTAAAGGGTTAAGAAGCTAAAGGTAACCTCGCTGGCACCTGACCAAAATGACCAATGAGGAGACAAGATACTTTCAAAAGCTGGGAGGAGGGAGAGAAACAAAGGGTCTGGGTCTGTCTGTATGCTGCTTTTGCCAGGGACAGAACAGGAATGGAGTCTTAGAACTTTTAGTAAGTAATCTAGCTAGGTATGTGTTAGATTATGATTTCTTTAAATGGCTGAGAAAAGAATTGTGCTGAATAGAATAACTATTTCTGTCTGTGTATCTTTTTGTAACTTAAGGTTTTGCCTAGAGGGGTTCTCTATGTTTTTGAATCTAATTACCCTGTAAGATATCTACCATCCTGATTTTACAGGGGGGATTTCTTCATTTCTATTTACTTCTATTTTCTATTAAAAGTCTTCTTGTAAAAAACTGAATGTTTTTTCATTGTTCTCAGATCCAAGGGTTTGGGTCTGTGGTCACCTATGCAAATTGGTGAGGCTTTTTATCCAACATTTCCCAGGAAAGGGGGGGTGCAAGTGTTGGGAGGATTGTTCATTGTTCTTAAGATCCAAGGGTCTGGGTCTGTAGTCACCTAGGCAAATTGGTGAGGCTTTTTACCAAACCTTGTCCAGGAAGTGGGGTGCAGGGTTTTGGGAAGTATTTTGGGGGGGAAGACGCGTCCAAACAGCTCTTCCCCAGTAACCAGTATTAGTTTGGTGGTGGTAGCGGCCATTCCAAGGACCACGGGTGGAATACTTTGTACCTTGGGGAAGTTTTGACCTAAGCTGGTAAAGATAAGCTTAGGAGGTTTTTCATGCAGGTCCCCACATCTGTACCCTAGAGTTCAGAGTGGGGGAGGAACCTTGACACCCTATTAGACTCTAAAAATCATAGTCTTAATAAGCTATAAATCCAGTCTTTATTACAACAATCTGTAAACCACTAACCCCTCTTTAGTCCTATGACTACAGAGGTGTTAATGGGCAACTTCACCTTGAATGGTCCCTTAGATTATGTGCTAATTACTTATATTAAACTATCTGTTTGATCTTGTATTTAGGTGAGACACTTAATTCTGTAATGTAGACATAGCCTAAGTCAACTTTAGTTACACTGGTCATAAGTCCCTTTAATTACATCCATTGTGCATGGTCACGCAATACTCCTTGTATTGGCGGAGTGCAGCCACAGTCACTGAACTGCATTGTGAGTAGCTATCCGACTGGGTGCAACTTATCACCTTCTGCCACTGGGAGCGCTGGGAACAGTTTGCAGTGCATCATGGAGGCATGCTTGCTGTCCCATGATGCAGTTTTCTGTCCCATCATTCCATGGGCTTCCAACTACATTTTGTGCTGTTTTTTAGCAGCCCTTGTAAACAGTGCACCTGCCATTACTGCCTGACCACGTGGATCCAGACCTGCTGACATGTCTGGTGATAAGCATTATGAACACAACACAGCTGGTCCTGCAGTATTTCAGGAACTGTAAAACAGAGAATCGGTGGTACCTGCCCTTCTGTCTTCCATGGAAACAAATAATTCATGATTGCTGCTGGCATTCACAGAACAACTGCACACAGTGGACTGTCAGTACCGGGCTTGGGAAATAAGCACTGAGTGGTGGTATCGCATCATGATGCATGTATGGGATGACTAGAAGTGGCTGCAGAACTTTTGGATGCGCAAATCCACCTTTCTGGAACTGTGTGCAGACCTTGCCCCAGGACGGTGGCACAAAGATACCAGAACAAGAGCTGCCCTCATTGTGGAAAAGTGCATGGCAATTGCTGTGTGGAAGCTGGCAACTCCAGACTGCTACTGATCCATCACAAATCAGTTTGGAGTTGGGAAGTCCACTCTGGGGATTGCGGTGATGCAAGTGTGCAGGGCCATTAATTGCCTCATGCTACAAAAGACTGCAACTCTTGGTGATGTGCTGGAAATAACTGATGGTTTTGAGGCAATGGGATTCCCTAATTGCGGTGGAGGTGATAGATGGAACACTCACCCATTTTGGCCCCTGACCATCTTGCGATGGAGCACGTCAACAGAAAGGGCTACTTCTCCATGGTCTTGCAGGCACTGGTGGATCACTGGGACCATTTCATTGACATAGGTGCAGAGTAGTCAGGGAAGGTGCATGATGCACATCTCCTTTAGAACACTTGACTGTATAGAAAGCTGCATGCTGGGACTTTCTTTCCAGACCATAAAATTCCAATGGGGGATGTGCAAATACCCATAGTTATCCTGAGAGACCTCACCTACCCCTTGCTTCCTTGGCTCATGAAGCCTTACACTGGGAACCTTGACAGCAGCAAGGAGTGCTTAAACAACAGGTTCAGCAGGTGCCAAATGATTGCTGAATTTGCATATGTCAGATTAAAGAGTTGATGGTGCTGCATTTTCGGCAGGCTAAACCTCAATGAGGAAAATACTGTGATAGTCATTGCAGCCTGCTGTACTGTGCATAATATTTGCGAAGTGAAGGGCGGGGGTCTGTGCTGGTAGATATGGTGCATCCCAACCAGACCTACTCTGTCCTGCACTGTACAATCTTTGATAATCTTTATTTGGTCAGGACCTCCTCCAGCTCGGGTGTAGGAATGGTCTATCATTCGGCCTCCTGTCCATGGACCAGGCGAAGGTGTTTGATAAGGTGGACCATGGGTATCTCCTGGGCACTCTACAGGCATTTGGGTTTGGGCCCTGGTTTGTGGGCTTTCTCCAGGTGCTGTAAGCTTCCATGGAGCACTTGGTCAAGCTCAACTGGACCCTGACCAAACCTGTCATCTTTGGTTGAGGAGTGTGCTAAGGCTGCCCACTGTCAAGCCAACTGTACACTCTGACCACCACGTCCTTCCTTTCTCCTCTGCAGGAGATTGACAGGGTTGATGCTCTGCAATCCAGAGTTACAGGTGGTCCTGTCAGCATATGCTGATGTGCTTCTTGTGGTGCAGGACTTGGGCTGACCTGGTGTATATGGAGGCCTGCCAAGATCTCTACATGGTGGCCACCTCCACCCGGGTCAATGAGGTCAAAAACTTTGGCCTGATGGTTGGGGGTGGGTGGTGGGCAGGCTCCTTACCACCTGCACTCCAGGCTATCCCCTGGAATGCAGGTCTGCTGCTACCTCTCTGCCGCCCATCTCTTCCTGTCAAAAAACTGTCATAACTTGGACAGGGTGGCTGAGCAGCTGCAGAAGTGAACAGGACTGCTCTGGTGCTTTTCCCTGCAGGAGCAGGCCCTAGTGCTTAACCAGCTGGTCCTGTCCATGCTCTGGCAGTGGCCCAACGCTCTAAGCCCAGCCCCAGGTACTGTGGCCCTCCTCCAGAGACTAAGTGGAGTTCTTTTGGGCAGGGCTGTACTGGGTTTCTGCAGGGGTTTGGAGTCTCCCCTGGAGGAGCAGTGGGGACAGGTTGTGCTCTGCCTCTGCAATCAGGTCCAGGTCTTCCACTTCCAGGCCATGCAGAGATTCCTTTATGGTGCAGTTAGTGTGGTGTGGAACACACTGGAACATATTCCTCTGAGGGCTCTGATATAACCAGCAACTCTTATCTCCATCTGAGGGGCCTTCTGTGAGACCTTTCTGAGCTGCTGGTCTTCTACCAGGTCCTCCCCCAGACCTGGAAGCTGGTCTCATTTTCAAAGACCAGGTCTGTGGTGTCCTTTGCCTGTACACAACCCCCAGCTCTGTGCATATGGCAGAGTACCCCTCTGATGCACTGGAGGTTGGTCCTGGCACATACCACCATGATTCAGAGACCTCCTGGACTATGACTGGGGGGACAGCGTGGGTCCTGGTGCATATTTCAGGAGGTGAGGGAAGGCTTACCACCCACCTCTCAAGGCTTTTCTTGAGCAGGTCCTGCAGGAGGGTGCTCACTGGCTGCCCCCTCCACACAACCCAAGCTGGCTGCATGATCTGCAGCCAGTTCATTTCTGAGCCATACCTAGGCAATAGCTGTACATGCTTGTGCTCCATACATTTCACTTCTTCACCCTTACGTCCCACCCTGACACCAAGTGGCAGAACCTTCCACTACCTATGGAGGGTGAGCGGCTGTGGTGGGCCAGTTTGTATTTCACCCTGGTCCCATGGCCTGTCAGGGATATCAGACTGGGTCTGGTACCTCCTCCCATTGTGTGGGGGGGCACCTTTATCTATGGGCAGGCTTGTGCCTGTCCATCCATGGCTTTTAATAGGAGCTGGTGCCCAGCACTCTCTCAGGCATATGTGTGTGTTTGTGTGTGCCCACACTTGAAGTGATCTCCTTGAGTTTGTAGAGAGCATGAAATATTAGCTCGGAATGGAATCAGCTGCCTCATTCCCCTCAGTGGGTTCTAACACCTATGCCAATGAATGCACTTAATGTCAATATTAGTGCTTTTGCTGCTCATCAGAGCATGACAGAATGAAAGTGGAAGTATCATTATGAAGACGTACACAATCTACTCTGAGTGACTGCTCATTTTGGAGCCACAAATGGGTGGGCTTGGGAGTAGTTTGAATTTGTAATGAGAGAGGTGCCAGGGTTCAAGCAATTTTTGTTACTTTCATAACTGATGCAGCAAACCCAGAGGGGCTGGGGCTATGAACCCCCCAAGCCTACAGGTACTGGGGCTCAGCCCTGGAAAGCCCTGGCCCAAATTGAGCACTGCTTGGGGGATACTACTACTTATGTGTTGGGATTCTTTCTCCACCTCTTCCCCGGCAAGGAGGAACTAAGCCCCTGGAGCTCAGCAGGTTATCGGAATATTACAGAGGGGAAGTCATGGCCAAAAAAAATCCATGGCTATATTTAAACCTCATTGAGGTGAAGCTGAGCCAAGACCACATGCATGCTCATAGGTTCATCTTTGCAACCTACTGGGAAGGGTATTTTATCCTGGTGTCCTGTGTGGGTGCAGCTTGTTGGGTGAAGCTTGAAAGAGTATTACAGCCTCCTTAGTTGCTCCCTAGTTCCCCTCCTGTTCTTCCTACCTGCGTCACTTCTGCCTTTCCTGGGTTTCCTTCAGTCACTGGCCAACTGATAAACAATAGAAGAGACCTTCACTGGACAAAATGCTACTACTAAATTGGGTATGTCTACTCTAGCACTCTTGTTGGCATATATTTTAAAATCTTCTGGTGAGCCTGACTGAACAATGGAGTAGCAATGCAGGTTAGCTACTAAGCCCTTGCAAAATGTAAATTCTTATTGATTCCCTTTAAGAGAAGGGGTCTGTCTTAGCATGAGGATCCTCTCTCACCATATGGCTTTATTTTAGATTTGTTGTTGGTCAAATATTCAAATAAGTATTCACCAATTTATTTCTTCTACAGCTTGTGCATTGAATGCTAGCGTAATAGCAACTGATGAGTTACTCAGTAACTGCCTAGCACAATTGGGCCCCAATCTCAGGTCAGGTTTCCAGATGCTACTGTATTACAAATAATAAGAATAATGTTAGTTTGTGATGATCAAAAAGTTCAACTATGAGCCTTACTTCATTCAGAGCCGTAAATGTTCACTTCCAGAAATTGTAATTTAGCTCATGGTTAGATTGTGCAGCTATTACTCATTTGATGAGCACATTAGAGGCTGATCCAAACCCCACTGAAGTCAGCAGGAATCTTTTGGATCAGGCTCATACTTGCAGGAGTAGTTCCATTGACATAAAAGGAACTATCCATGTGAATTAGTCCTCCCAAAAATAAGGGTTAGATAATCTAGACCTTAATATTTTGTTACCTCTTCTGTAGTTTCCTCTGCTGGGGATCAAGTGAGGCAGCTTTACAGGGCAGGATTTGAAATGTTCCTCTGTCACAGCCTAGATTATTGCTGAAGTACTCCCCTATGAAACCCACCATCTTGGATATATTAACTGAGTGACCTATTTGTGATGTGGTGCTGTCACCTTTGTTCAGCCTGTCCTCATCCATCCCTCCACGAATGCGAGTTGACACAACACCATTCTATTTTGTAGCGAGTAAGTTCTTTCCATTTCTGGCCAAAGTTTTCTCATGGGATCAGCACAGCACATTTTTGGTCTGCCCAGCAGTCACTCGTGGTCTCTGGGGATCCAGTCACTGATGCGGGTTGTCCACCAATTGTCTTGCCTGCGGACTACATGACCTGCCTATCTTCACTTTGCATTGTACATTTCCTGCACTACATTGGTCACCTCTGTACACCTTCTGATCTCCTCATTTGGTATATGATCACAGAGCAATATCTTACACATTCACCTTTGCATTGCTCTCTGGGTGACAGTGAATTTTTCTTCCTCCGCTTTCATTGTTGACCAGCTTTCTACTCTGTATATCAGAACAGCTAGCAGAACAGTGGAGTTAAACAGTTCTTTCCTTTTCTTCATGGGCAGCTCATCATCCATTAGAGACCACTTTATTTTGTTGAAACTTGCCCACCCAGCCTTTTGCCTCCTACTGCATTCCCCTTTGAATTAGTTCTCTGCTCCACTGCTGACCCAGATAAATACATTTGTCAGCCTCCTCAATTTCTCTCCTGTTTCCAGGGATGATTCCTTTTGCACAAAGCTCATTCTGCATCCACTGCCTCTTTGACGTGTTCACTTCCAACCCGATATGTGGAAGTGTTTGCAGTTACTGCAATTTGTTCTCCAGTTCCGCTGTGTCCTTTGCCAGTATTATACAGTCATCAGCGAAGAGAAGACATGTTAACAGTCCTTAGTCAATTCTGATTTCTTCTTCCCAGTTTAATTTCTTGAACAGCGACTCCAGTACTGCTGCAAACCACTTCAGTGAGATTGTTCCATTGTCTAACTCTTCTGTGTATAGTAATAATGCAGGGGACATTGAGTAATATCTCTGTCGAGCAATTGCGGTTAATTTTCTCCAGCAGGTTAATGTACCTCACATCTCTTCTGATTTCATTGAGCGTGTTGAATGCAGCGTTAATCTCTACAGAGTCAAATGCCTTTTTGTAGTTGACAAATGCAATACACAGTGGTACTTTGTATTCCTTGCATTTTTCGATGAGCTGCCGAACTGAATGGATGTGATCAATTGTCAAATACCCTGAGCAGAAACCAGCTTGTTCTCTGCTTTTGTGCATTTCAAGATCCATCTTAATTGGAGTATGATACGGGTGAAGACTTGAGAGGAGTGTGATCAGACTGTAGTTGCTTAGTTCTTCTGGATCACCTTTCTTCATCAATAGTATTTTTGATTTCTTCCATGCATCTGGAACACGCTTGCTATTGATGTAGGTGGTGAATCATTGCACCAATGCTTTGAAGATATTCCAGTCAAACATTGTCCACTCCCAGACTCTTCCCTCTCTTTATGTTGTGAACTGCATATTCAGTTTCTTCCCACATAACATCGGGAACTTCTTCCGTAACCTGCTGCCTTGACAGTGTACACTGGACATTGACATGCGAGGAATAGAGATCATTGTAGAATGTTGTACATATTTCATTCATCTTGCACCTCTCCAAAGTCCTTTCACCATTTTCATCTTTCAGCGCAGCCGCAATAATCTGTTTCAGCCTAACATCCTCATTCTACCTTCTTCAGACTCTCATTCTTTTCAGCCACCTCTCTCAACTGCTTTCTAAAGTCTTTGTGTGAAGTTCAAATTTCTTTGCAGTGTTCTGTATTCTTCACCCATTTTTCCTTCTAATTTCATGCAAGCCCTCCTCGCTATCAGATTCAGTTTCTTTGCTGATCCTCTGCTTGCGTCCCAGCATTTTCAATGACTTTGTCTTAGCTGCTGACATTATCTGCAAGAAACTCTTCATAGTCCTCATCTCAATGTCCTTGTTGACCTTGTACCCGAGGTCCATTTCACTCACTTCCTGGGCAAATGCCTCTTTGCTGAGGTGCCATTTTTGCTTTAGTTTATGGCATCAAGGCAAAGGAGTGTTTTGAAGAAAGCTTTGTAGACATTTATGGGGTGCACCTCCTGAGCATGAGAATCAGCGTGGGAGAAAGCAAGAAGGCACTTGTTTGCAAATATAACAAATGGGTGGTGGAGGCTACCAAAGGTGGGCGGATTTGGGATTGGAATTCAAATTTTGATAAGGAATGAGAGATGATAGGTAGGGTGGAGATGTGTTATGAAGGGCCTTGAAAGTGAAAACAAGCAACTTATGTTTGATATGATAGAGAAGGGGAAGTCAGCGAAGGGATTCAAAGAGGACTGTCATCATTGTAGCTAGCTTAGAGAATGTGTACAGTGGCATTCTGAATGGAGATGAGTGGGGCAAGAAGGCATTTGTCAAAGCCCGAAAAAAGGATATTGCCGTAATTGAGATGAGTTTTAGCAGTGTGGATGGATAAGAGAGGCATCTTGGAGATGTAACACAGCAAGAACTGGCCATATTTTGACAAAGCTGGGATGTGAGAACCTGGAGAAGTCTGAGTAAAAGATGTGACCCAGGTTATGGGATTGAGGGATAGGTAGGATGGTTGTGTTGTTCAGGGTGACTGGGAAGCAGGTGGTGGGGATGGTGAGGGAGTAAGTACTCCTGCTTTAACCATGTTGAACCTAAGCTGACAGTTGGACATCCATGAGGAGATATCAGAGGGCCAGGGTGAGACTTATGCATTTCAGGTAAAGCTGAAACTGAAAGTTGCATTCTGAGTAATAGTAGCAGCTGGCACGGGGAGAGTATTTTGTTGTTTTTTTTTAAGTGGACAGTGGCTGTTCTCATTTTGTATGGTAAAATATGTACTTGATTTGATCTCTGTAGAGACCATCAGAAATCCAAACATATATTTTTCTCCTGATGTGTTGTTGAAATAAACTTGCAAAGACAACAGGATTTCCAGAACAGAACTCAATGTCCTCATTCATCATTTTCTTCATATTCAGTTATCTAGTCCTCCTACTGACCTGCTCCTCCCACCCCATCCCCAAAAGAAGATAAAGGCTGTAAGGCAAATGAATTATTCTACCCTTAATCTACAAACATGCCCCTGAACATCTTATTTATTTGAGGACACCAAGAACAGCAGAATAGGGTCCCAAATCTTCACACTCAATGCATAAAGGAAATGCTTTCTCCCTTAAGCAGGACCACTTTTATGTGTTTGCACATTTTCCTGAAAAAATTGAAGTTTTTTTTCCCCCCAAGATTTCAGTCTCAGTCTTAGATATTTATATGGCTCCTGTTACTTTAGAGATTATGAGGTGCACAGATACTACAGTATGTATCCTCACAACCCCCTTGTGAAGTAGGGAAGTCTTCCTTTTCCCTCCTATGTACAGAAAACTAGGCAATGGAGCGATAGTACTGTAGCTGGAGAGGAAGGGTGGCTCAGTTGTATGGTGATTGTCATTGAAGTCCCTTTTCTCCCCAGGCTGCTAGTGTGACTTTGGGCAAGTCATGCAGGGACAAATTTTGAGATGAATTTAGGTGCCAAAAGAGGCAGACAACCCCACTTGACAGCTTTAGGCCCCTATATACCTCACAAAATCTGACCCCTAAGCTGTCTGTGGCTCAGTTCTCTGTCTATTTAAAAAATAAAAGGGAAGGGGGGGGGAATAATAGCACTTCCCTCCCTCAGAGGGCTGTTGTGAGGCTAAATAAGTTAAAGATTGTGAGGTGCTCAACACATACTGATATAGCCCTCGTTACCATAGTATCTTAGATAATTGTGCTAACCACAGCAAAGAAATTGTGCTACAGCTTCTGAAAGTACTGAACAAACACAGGATGTAAGTGAACCTGGTATAGTGGGGGTAGGGGGGAGAACCTATTCAAGGCCTTTTTTCTTTCCAGAAACAGTATTATTGCAGGTTAATATTTCCACTAAGAAAGGCCAAACCAAACAATAGTCTTGGACTAACTGAGAAATATCTTTCTTGAGCAGAATAAACCCAACTGGATCTAGATCAATGTTTCAAACATTTCTAATTTGATCATTTGTATTTAAAAAGAAAGTTTTAAACTGTGGTTAAGAAGAAATCTTTGTAATTGATCCTGTCCTATTCTGAGGATTATTAAAATGAGGCCTGGGTTCTTGATGCCGAACAAAGAGCCAGGCTTAAAAGAACCAGCCATAAACATTTCACAGCTTGGAGCAAAGATCAATATAAACTGTTTACAGAGGGCACTTGAGACCATCAGATGCTGGAGTATTGTTCAACAGAAACATTTGAATTATTGTGTAGAGTTCTCCACTAGTAACAGGAGAAGTTAATTTTTGTTTTCCTCTTGCAGAACAAAAATGTTTCTCTTTTCTTAAAGAAAAAACACACCCTTATTCATAGGGGTTGGATTTTTTGTCTGAACTTCTATGCCTTTAATATGGAATGTATTGATCACAAGAGAATAACCGTTTGAGAGAGATGCAGAGGGCTTGATCCACACTTACACTAAGCCCCTATAGAATGTATGGCTTAAAAAATTGTTAATGTAGTCTCCTTTTCCTGAAGGGACTAACCTCCCCAGCCCCACAGTTATCCAGTGATTAGGGCAGGGGTTCTCAAACTGGGGGTCAGGACCCCTTAGGGGGTCACAAGGTTCATATGGGGGAGGGGGTCATGAGTTGTCAGACTCCACCCCAAACCCCACTTTGCCTCCAGCATTTATAATGGTGTTTTAATTTATAAGGAGGGATTGCACTCAAAGGCTTTTTATGTGAAAGGGGTCACCAGTACAAAAGTTTGAGAACCACTGGATTAGGGCATTCATCTGGGATGTGGTAGACGCAGGTTCAAGTCCCTGTCCCAAATCAGACGAGGGATTTTAATTCTAAGTCTCCCATGTCCCAGATAGTGCCTTACGCAATAGCCCAGTGGTTATCCTGTGACAGATGGGCACACATGCCTACCAGCTCAGGCCCTGCAGGCAAGATACCCAAGAGTGCCTACTTTGAGAATTCTGCATTGGGACTTCCCCAATTCTGGCTTGCACAAGGCCTCTGAGCTGCTTGTTAGCTGTGGGGTGATGTCAGAACTTAAGTTATGTGCAAAACCACCTATGGAAATTTAGGCACCTTGGGGGCTAGCCAGCAGCTGAGCTGTGATTTATGAGACTCAATGGCAAACTAGAAATTCTCATTTCTTACAAAAGGAAAGAGAAGATTATAGAAATTGCTACTGCACATAAATGTAAATTCAGCTGTTTACCTTTTTCCCCATGATCCTCAAAGCCATGTGAACAGGTAAACTAGTCTAGAATAAAGAAAAGGAGTACTTGTGGCACCTTAGAGACTAACAAATTTATTTGCGCATAAGCTTTCGTGAGCTACAGCTCACTTCATCATCAGATGCATTCAGTGGAAAATACAGTGGGGAGATTTATATACACAGAGAATATGAAACAGTGGGTGTAACCATACACATTGTAAGGAGAGTGATCATTTAAGGTGAGCTATTACCAGCAGGAGAGTGGGGGCGGGGAGGGAAGCGACCTTTTGTAGTGATGATCAAGGTGGGCCATTTCCAGCAGTTGACAAGAACGTCTGAGGAACAGTGTGGGGGGGGAATAAACATGGGGAAATAGTTTTCCTTTGTGTAATGACCCATCCACTCCCAGTCTCTGTTCAAGCCTAAGTTAATTGTATCCAGTTTGCAAATTAATTCCAATTCAGCAAACTGGATACAATTAACTTAGGCTTGAACAGAGACTGGGAGTGGATGGGTCATTACACAAAGGAAAACTATTTCCCCATGTTTATTCCCCCCCCACACACTGTTCCCCAGACGTTCTTGTCAACTGCTGGAAATGGCCCACCTTGATTATCACTACAAAAGGTTCCCCGCCCCCCCCCGCCCCCCCCCCCCGCTCTCCTGCTGGTAATAGCTCACCTTAAGTGACAGGTTTCAGAGTAACAGCCATGTTAGTCTGTATTCGCAAAAAGAAAAGGAGTACTTGTGGCACCTTAGAGACTAACCAATTTATTTGAGCATGAGCTTTCGTGAGCTACAGCTCACTTCATCGGATGCATACCGTGGAAACTGCAGAAGACATTATATACACACAGAGACAATGAAACAATACCTCCTCCCACCCCACTCTCCTGCTGGTAATAGCTTATCTAAAGTGATCATCAAGTTGGGCCATTTCCAGCACAAATCCAGGCTCTCTCACCACCCCCCTCCCCCCCCCCCCCCCCGGAAACACAAACACACACACAAACTCACTCTCCTGCTGGCAATAGCTCATCCAAACTGACCACTCTCCAAGTTTAACCAGAATGTCGGGGGGGGGGGCATAGGAAAAAACAAGGGGAAATAGGCTACCTTGCATAATGACTTAGCCACTCACAGTCTCTATTTAAGGTAGCCTATTTCCCCTTGTTTTTTCCTACGTGCCCCCCCCCCTCCCGACACTCTGGTTAAACTTGGAGAGTGGTCAGTTTGGATGAGCAATTGCCAACAGGAGAGTGAGTTTGTGGGGGGCGGGGGGGGGGCGGAGGGTGAGAGAACCTGGATTTGTGCTGGAAATGGCCCAACTTGATGATCACTTTAGATAAGCTATTACCAGCAGGACAGTGGGGTGGGAGGAGGTATTGTTTCATGGTCTCTGTGTGTATATAATGTCTTCTGCAGTTTCCACGGTATGCATCCGATGAAGCGAGCTGTAGCTCACGAAAGTTTATGCTCAAATAAATTGGTTAGTCTCTAAGGTGCCACAAGTACTCCTTTTCTTTTTGCAAATACAGACTAACATGGCTTCTACTCTGAAACCTGTTTTAACCATGTTGTAATGGAGACCAGCTTTCACTTTGTTCTGACTCCACTTGTCACTGAGACCTGACTGCTTTAATCCTATTCCTGCTCTGCTACCATTATAGGGGACTACTTTCAAAATACGTTGATATTTAATGTCCTTCATGAACTGAGAATTTTTTTAAAAAGTTTGACTCCTCCATTGTTTGCATGAACCTTGGTTACACTGAATTGCTTCTTTCTATGCAGAATTTGGCAGTGTGGTTTTGATCTTTTATAGCAAAGAATGATTTGTTCTTTGCCATTCAGATTCAAAATCGTTAATGTGTTTGTGATAACTTGGCTTGATATGTGTCAATAGCAAAGGGGGAGTCTTCCTTTCAAATAAGTTCTTTCCCCTTTCCTTTGTTAGCGGATAAACTCCTAAATCTGGAAGAGTGTTGGTTACACTGAGTGATAACGTTTTGGCTATTTATTTTATTAATTACTGGTCTGCTGCTGAAAAGGAGATATAAGAGCTAGTTGATTTGCTATTAGTTGAGCGATTTCTGGGTCTCCTCCATTCTGGACGTTTGTGAGTTTATATTTCTTTCCTTGTGCCATCAAGATGTAAACGTGCCTATAGAGGAGAGATGAGCACAATAGCCTAGACGTCTAGGGGAGGCCATATTCCTGAGATGTCCACCTGTGGAAATGGCAGCAGATACCATAGGGAAGGGGAAGAACTACTTCACTGGTGTTGCTCAGTCCCTATGTGTATAGCTCCTCAATCCTCCAGTTTAGTCATCACAGAAATCATTACATACTACAGAAGGTGTTTTTATTAGAAGAATCTTATCAATCCATAGTACTATCTATCAGTTCTTCTCCGCTCTAATTAGGCATCATATTTCATTGTATTGCAGAACTGACTTTTTAGCAAACCAGACAAGAAATAAAGTGAATATTTGGTATGAAAAAATTTCAGAACCAGCATGAAGAACTATCTTGGCATTTAAATTTGACCCTCTTTTTTTTTTTTTTAAACCTATGAAGAGTATTGTATACTCAGCATAATTATAGAATGTACACTCTGGCTTTTGGAGCGGTATGTTAGTGATTTTTCTCTTCTCCATTCCTCTCCAATCCCCGTTATTGATTGATCATGGGGGCGGGGTGGAAAAATTCCCCAAACCAACACCCCTTCCCAACGTCTTAATTCAGCAAATGGCCACAGAGTTTTCCATTTTAATCAGACTATTTCTTTATTTATCAAATTCAGGTTCTGGGATTAAAAACTAAAAATTGAGAAACCTAAATGTACTAAAACTGGTGAGTAACTTGTACTTTTTTTTGTTAAAGCCTGAAAAATTAAGATTTTTGTTTTAAGGATACATTTTTACTTCAATGATTTGATAAGGAAAAAATATTTTTTAATTCCGGGTTAAGCCCCAAACCTGCAAAGATTTATGCACAAATTATTTAACTGTGTACTGTGAATAGTCTCATTGAAGTCAGGCAAGTCAGTGCACAAAGTTAAGTAAGTCTGTAAATCTTTGCAGGATCAGAGCAATAGTTTCTAAGAGTTTTTAAAAGATCATTCTCTTCAGGAGAAGAAATTAAATCTTAAATCTGGTTTAGAATGATTGTGGAATTGTTCCAGTGTTAAATTTATGGATTTTAATGAAGATGAATTAAATTTGATATGTCTGACTACATTAGATAGCTTTCTCCTACTTATACTCTGGTAGGGACTGTTTATAAATATTAAACATATCTTAGTTACATGACTTTTTTCTTGCAAAATGTATTCTATACAATTATAATTCATCCAGTCAAGTGTAGAGCTCTAGAAATATGCATTTTATAAAATCCAACTAATTTGACTAGGAACAAGAAAAGGGAGCAACTTATCCTTAAACACAATAGTGATGGTATATTATTAAAAATTATGATTTAAAGGGGTCTGTGTTCATTAAAAATGTTAGTGTGTGTTTTTTTTAATGCAATTCAGATCATCCACAGAATATTAAACCTGATTTTGACTCAGGAAAAACTCCCTTTGCCTGACAATGGAGTATAGGATTGGGCCCATGTTATATTCCTGAAGTGTGGGGGTTATTGGGATCCAGGCCCTGACTCTGTTGTTCATATGGAGCTAATACACCCCAAATTTCTGTAATGGACTTCAAAAATTGATCTTTTTATGTCTGTGAAAGACCATTGTACATATCCATGTGGAAGCAAGATAAGAAAGGAAATGCTATGGGGCAATGAGGGAGAGAGAAGGATGAAAAGGGAATTATATTTTATTTGTGGACACCAGGAACTGGCTATGGGTTCTGGTGGCAGCTAGTTCAAGAAAGCTTTGATCCTGGATAGGACTTTAGTGACTGGGTTTGGGGGGGTGGGGTAAATGCATGCATGTGATCATGTTGCCCTCTAGTGGCTAATCTACAGAGAAGTTAATGAACCTACTACTGGAACTGATCCAATTTCTATTGAAACTAAAGGGAGTTTTTCCATTAACTGTAGTGGGAGTTGGATGAGACTATATTGCCATCTGAGAGAGAGCTCTTTTAGACAAAGTAGTAGAGTTTGAAGAGGAAGGACCTGCATTCTAGTTTGGTTCCCTAAGTATGTGACATGCTCATCTAGAATGGATGAGTTTTATTATTACACTGTTGTATCATGTAGCTCAATATTTTTAGTAATTTGAGTTTTAAAAAAAAGCTGTGGAACGACTAGGGTTTTATAGTGTGTGGGTTTTTTAACCCTTTAACAGCTGTGACTTCAACGGTTAGCTCTTCCTCTTCTGGTGGGTTGGAGGAAGAGAGCCATTGCCACCGCTCCTGCTCTTTGGGCAAGATGAATAGCAGGCCCCGATTGCCACAGATCCCACTCTTCTGGGGAAGCCCATCTGCTGCAGCTATTAGGCCTTTGCTGAACTGAGGGGAGGGAGCCTGCTGCTGCTATAGCTCCTGTCTAGGACAGAGAAGGGGTCCAGCCTACCACAATTTTCAGCTCTTTTGGGAGGAAAGGGACCCCAGAAATGGCATCTTCCTGCTCCTGCTATCTTGGGGGTGGGGATCCTGCTACTGCAACTCTTGACTGCTGCTCTTTGGGAAAGTAGACTGCTGATGCCACAGATCCCTGGTTTCTCTTTGTCAGCCTGGGAAAAAGAGGCCCTGGGTCCCCTACATTGACCACAACTCCTGAGTCATGTTCTTTGTCAGCTAGGTCACCACTACCAGTCTGGGCTTTTGGACAGGCTTGCTGGAACTTCTCTACTCTCCAGTGAAATGCTGCTGCTTCTCCAGGTGCAGGGATATACTTAAGGCTTAAATTCTCATATACAATTTCCAAAGCACATGCCTTCCCCGATGCCCTCCCAGTCAGAGCTCTGGACTTCAGCTCCCTGGGGTGTGTCAGGGCTCACCCCATGTGTTAAAAAATATTTACCAGACCTTTGCTCCAGACAGCTCTGGCTGAATTTAAGTCTTAGATATAAACAGTACCTAATGTATCAGGATAAAAAGGATATTAGAGAGACAAAGTTGGTGAGGTGGTAATATGGTAGGCATAGCTACAATGACACTGTATATACAGGATACACAGCAATGCAATGAAAGCTTTTACTACTGTTTTTAAATGAAGCAAGCATTTCTTAACTGCAGAGCATCTGTTCTGGCCTGTTTGTTAACCCCATTTTTCCGTAAATATTCAATGCAATTTCACTGGACCTGGAGGAAGTGATTGTTTCATCTTTAGTATGATACTGCTGTGGGCACCCAATACTGCTAAGTAGGTGCAGCAGGAGTCATTTTTGTCACACTCAAACACACAGCATGATTATTAGGCCACTCAGCTCAATTTGAACCTGCTCAGACTCCTAGAAAGAATAACCATGTCTCGTCTGTCATTCTCAGAGGCTTAACACAAGCCCTAATACTCCTCTATTAATATCTCACAATGTCATCTGCACAGTAGCTCATAGGAACATGATACTTATCCTTCTGAAGATCACAGTACAACCTACAAAATTATGTTGCACAAATAAAAACTTGGGGCCAGATTTTGCACTCATTTATACCAGCATATATCTTGAGTAACTCTAACTTCAGTTACTCAAAACAAATAAAATCTATAAATAAAATCAATTTGTTAGTCTCTAAGGTGCCACACGTACTCCTTTTATTCTAACTTCAGTGGAGCTGCTCTAGATCTACATTGGTGTGACCCAAGAGCACAATTTGCCCCAGTCATGTGTGTGCACTATTCCATGCAAGTGGAATTATTTTGGGAACTTACAAATTTCCTGCAACTCACTGCAAGCCATCATTGGAAGTTACTGGAGAGATGCACAAGTGAGTCTGCGTACTTTGAATTAAGTCTCGCAGTTTTTGTATGCAAACGGCCTAGGGGAGTTAGGGATCATTAAAGGCTGAGAAATCAGCCCTATACTTTGGAGGACTGCGTTCCCTATGCTACCAGATATATAGTAATTGTCATACCTTACTGTGCTGTGGTTTTTGTTTTTTTAAATCCAGATTAAGTAAGATAGAAAAAGCTGTTGATAAAGGAAACTTATAGGGAGTCGCATGGAATACTTATGTTCAAGATTTTTAAAAAAAAAGAATGGAGAAGAGCATTAACAACAAAGCACAGAGCATATTAAAAACTGTGTGTGTGTGTGTTGCAAGACAAAAGGAACATATAAAAGATATGTTGCAAATATTCAGAGCCGGGAAATCCTGGTCCGAATGAAACAGCTAGGAGTTTTGCTGTTGATTTCAGTGTACTGTTTTTACACAGATTTTAAGGATGGAAGGGACCATTATAATAATCTAATCTGACCTCTTGCATTAAACCTATGTCTGCTTAAACTACAGCATATCTTCTAGCAAGTCATCCAATTCTGATTTAAAGACTTCAAGTGAGGGGAGACTCCACCACACTGGTAAATTGTTCCAATGGCTAAGTACCCAATTTAAAAATTGGCACCTTGCTTGAATTTTTTTAGCTTCAGCTTCTAGCCATTGGATCTTGTTATGCCTGTCTGTTAAGAAGCATCTACTATCAGAAATCTGCTCACCATGTAGGTACATGACCAATTGTGTGCAAAATTTGGTTTTCTAGAATAATATTATCATTACAGCCTTTTTGTTCTAGAACAGGCCTTTTAACAGGCTGTTAGCCTTCCCTGTGACTCTATTCCTACTGAAGTCACTGGAGTTGAATTCAGCCCATTGTGTGTATGGCATTGTTCTATGGTTTTCCTTCAGCAGGTGCAACAGATCAGACTGCGTGACTGCACATAATTTAAATTTGGAACATAAACTTTCAAACACCAAAAAATGGAGAGAAATGTGTGAGTATGGCTAGCCCTTTCTCCTCTTCTATTTAATTTTTAAAAGACTACAGCTGTTACAATAAAAGTATTGTGTTGGGGGGGTGGGGTGGGAGGGGAGACGGTTGAAGACACTGAGTTAATATATACTGGGTTTTTTTTCTGGTTATAGGTATGACTTTACCCAATATAACTCAGTGTACCTTGCTGATAGTCAAATCCAATAACAGAAAGTGCAACTGCACTTGGTAATAAAGTGGACATACCCTTTGAAAGAAAATGTGCTGGTTTTTCTTCTATAAGCACCTGGCAGAGATGAGATTTGTGAGTCTACCCTAGTGAGTTATTCATGGAGCACTTGAAACGTACACTGCTTCTCCCACCTCCTTAAGTGTCTTGCTATGATCAGAAGTATCATGGGGGTAGAGTTTTTTAAACTAGAGACCACCAGGCTTCAACTCTAGCACTACCTCTGGATTAAAGTGAAAACCCCTCTCTTCCCCCTCAGCTTCTAGCTTAGCTAAAGGTCGACTTTACTCTTGAATAAACATCCCTCGTTTGCTAGCCCCTGAGGTCACAGTCGCAGTCTTCCAGCATTTATCCGCTCCGTGAGCCCTGCCTTTTTGCTTTGTCTTAAGTGAAGTGCGGCTGTTTATGCCTGTTGTCTTTACGATAGCGGCGTATGCAAGTCCTCACGGCATAAAAGCTTTACGCGGTGTAATCTTTGTTATGAGGTACCTTCCCCCGCAGCCCAGGGCGGTGGAGTCGCAAGAGTTAAAGGGAGGTGCTTGGGGAAGGGGATGCTAATGAAGTCTAAGGAATGTTCTACATTAACATTCTTCCAGGCTTGCAGAGGAGGTCAGGCCCCACGACTGGGGAAGGAAACTCCCTCCGCTCCCTGCCTGGCCCTTGCAAGCCGCCCAGCTCCAGAGAGCGTGGCCTTCTCAAGTGCAGCTCCGCGCCGTCTCTTAGGTAAAGCAGCTGGCTACTCCCGGGCCCATGGAGCCAGCCAAGCCCCACTTTGGAAGGAGTTTGCCCAGGGTTTGACACAGGCGCGGGGACGCACAGAAAGTCGGAAGGAGTGGGGAAGGAAGCTGCAGCTCGCTGCAGCCGGGTGGTGGGTGGGTGGGTGTGCGCGCAGAGACCCCCGGCTCTGGAAGAACCCTTCAGGGTGCCTGTGTGAGCCTACCCATCTAGGAGCCAGGAGGTCCCGGGGGCATGTGCACTCTGCAAGTGGGGCGTGCCTGCTGCAAGGCAAAACACTGCTGGCTACGGAGCCGAGTGAGCAGAGGGGGGTACAGGCACTGGGAGCCCCTGCGCGGGGCTGGGGCGGCTGCTCCCCCTGACCGCTCGCTGTCTCGCTCTTTCTCTTGCAGATGCGGCTGGAGATGCTGCGCTGGGCTCGCTGCTGCTGCTGGCTGGGGGTTTGCCTCTCGCTGCTGGCGGGAGCGGGAGGAGGCAGCGGCGCTGGAGGCTGCCGGGGCGCCCTGTGCGGCGATAGAGATCCGCCCCGACAGCAGTGCCTGGGGCCCCGCTGCTCGGGCAGAGCCAGCCGCCCGTCCCGCTCCTTCCCCCACACCGTCCGCGGCAAGCAGGCGCCGAGCGCCCAGCACGCTGCCCCTCTCCCCGCCGTCCCCTCCAGGAGCGCGGCCGAGCTCAGCCCGGAGCTCCCTGCCCCGGCCGCTAGGGGCGCTGGGGAGAGCTGCCCGGGAGGGGACTGCGCCGCCCGGGCCCCCAACGGCACCAGCCGGGACTGCAAGGGCGTTGAATGCAAACTGCCCCTGCGGCTCCGCCACAAGTCGCGGCCGGGCAGCAGGGCTCAGTGCGCCCAGCAGGGAGAGGCCTGCCCGGAGCCCGCCCGGCTGCTCCGAGAGGCAGAGCGAGCCGCCCAGTTCCTCGCGGAAGACTTCGCCTATCCGGCCTCGGAGCTGGGCGTGCAGCTCACCTGCGACCTCAAACCAGGTGGGTGCTGGCTTCAGAGCGAGGCGGGCAGGGTTTGAGCGGGGAGAGCTAGCCCCCACCCCAGGGATGTGTGTATGTGCGCTGGCCCCTGCTGCCCCCATGCTGAGGAGGCTGGGAGTGCCACCAGTGCAGTGACTTGGCCCGGAGAAACCAGTGGCCTGCGTAGGGTAGGGCCATGAGCCCAAGTGCCTGTCTCCCACACCCAGCGTTTGGCACCCTACCTCTCCGCTAGCCAAGATCCAAGCGTAGCATTTTCTTAAGTGCCCCTCAGGATTGGAGGTGCCAGACATGAGACACCTAGGGCCTGAATTTCAGAGGTGCTGGGTGCCCACAGCCCCACCTGGGGTCAATAGGGAGCTGAAGGTCCTCAGCACCTCTGGAATTGAGGCCCAAAGTGTGCTGAGCTGGATGCCCCAAACTCATGGCCACTTTTGAAAATTTGGGCCCAAATTTGTGGCCCTAGTCTTTCCAAGCAGGGCGGGAACTATGTCTTCTTCTCCCCTCCCCACACTCAAATGAGGGAAGCAACAAAGGAGCAGAAGAGGAAGCCTGGCAAAATAAGAGATCAATTATTTTTTACAAAGTGTAAACATTTTCTATTTAGCTTCACAATCTGTTATTTCTGATGTCTGTAATTTCTAGCAAAGCCAAAGAAGGTTTGAGTGGGATGAAAATACATCTGCATCCAGAAGGAATGACTTGGTAATCAGGCACAGTTAGTGTTGCCCACCAGAATCCTACGGACATTGACAAACTCACTAATAATAATTGATAACTCATTTACAGAGTGCAAGGATTCCAGAGCACTTTACAGCTATATCATTTAAAACACCATCATGGAAAGTCAGACACTTCTAGGGTGGAATTTGTCAAATTTTTAATGGTGGACAACACCTTACTATGAAGGTATGCTATATCCAATTGAAACTGCAGGGAGGGCACAAAGGGTCAAAATTATGTTTCTCAGGATAAAGGCAAAGGGCTTGATTCTTCACTCTCACTGGTATAAAATCAAGAGCAACTCCACTTAAGTAATTTGACTCGCACTGCTGTAAAACCACAGTAAGTGAGAGGAAAATGTGCCCTGGAGGGTTTCTCAGGACCCATTTATACCAGCTAAGTGCATAAACAGTAACGTTTGTTGTGGATTTTTCAGCAAAATCTTCCGGTTCATTGAAACATTCCTGCTAGTAGTTCCACTATCAGTTTCAATTAAATATTGTCAGGTCCAGGATGGCATTTCTGGTCACACCCAGGGAGACAGCCTCCTACCTCAGAATAATAAAGTGATTAGGCTACTCATCGGGGATAGCCAGATTCAAGTTTCTGCTCTTTCTAAGAGCTCCTGGGCTATAGAATTCACTCCCTCAGTCAGATCCTGATGATCTGCCAGGCTTGACTTTTAGGGCAGGGTTATCAACCTTTTTCTTTCTGAGCCCCCCCCAACGTGCTATAAAAATTCTGTGGCCCACCTGTGCCACAGCAACTGTTTTTCAGTTGATTATAAGCCAGGGCCGGTATTAGTAGGTAACAGAGCAATTGGTCAGGATCCCATGCCACAGGGGCCCCCACAAAGCTAAGTTGCTATGGGCTTTGGCTTCAGTCCCGGGCAGTGGGGCTTGGAATTTGGCTTTCTGCCCTGGGCCCCAGTTAGTCTAACGCTGACTCTGCTCTCTGGTTTATGTTGGTGGACACCCTGAAACCTGGTTGTGTCCCCCCAGGGATTCCTGGACCCCTGGCTCAGAACCGCTGTTTTAGGGCACATTTTTGCTGAAGCATTTGTTTGGACTATGAATCATCTTTGGGGAGGTTTGGTCGGTTGGAGTGTTACAGGGTGTGTGTGAGGAGATTATTTGGGCTAACACAGGCAGTTTAAGATGTTTTTAATACCCTTTGGTCCTCTATAATTTTGTTAACCGCTTGAGCATATTGGAAAAACCAGGCCTCCTTCCCTGGACATTGGTGAAGACAGTAGGCTGAGGGATGAAGGGATATGATAGGTTTAATGTGAGGATTATAGTGATGGGTAGATTTTATATGTGCTGTACAAAAAGAGAACAAAAAGATGGTCTCTACCCCACAGAGCTTACAATCTAAGTATAAATCGAGACAACAGAGACAGATTAGGGAATACAAAGAAACAATGAGACAGTATTGGTCAGCAAGATAGGCTGTGGTCTCAGCATGCTAGCTGCGTAATTGTTCTTAAGAGTTTTGTGTGCATGTAAAGCACCTTGAGACTTGGAAGATTGCTGGAAAAATGATTGATACATGCCTGGTGATGAGGGAATAAAATAATTCAATATAAGAAAGTCTTGTAACCATAAATAAAGTCCAGCCACTGCCTCTTGCAGTGTTGTACACTTGATGTTCCCAGGTAATGTTAACACAATTCCATACTGTACCTGTCCATGTAGAGTAGCGCTCTGCATGGTGATGATAAAGTCCTTCCTGCCCCTCAATGGTGGTGAACTGATGTCCTGAAGGCTTGATTTCCCCCCTACTTTAGCATGCATGGCTATTAATGTTGTTCATGAAACTGACCAGCCTTGTTATATTGAATTAAAGCAGTGCACATATTAATCAATATAGGAATTGGTCCTGCACTCATGCCTTGCATTCAGTGGGACTACTTGTATAAAGTTACTCGTGTGTGAGTGTATTTGGGATCAGGCCCATAGTTTCTGAGTATGGAGTATTGAAAGAAGATATTGATAGGAGAAGTTTTGTATTTTTAATAAATACATAAAACATAGTAGATTAGTAAAATTCTACTATTAGACATGAAGGGCTAGAGAGTGTGTGGATTATTGCATTAGAAAATGTTACTTATTTTTTCTATTGTTAATATAAATCAGGGCTGTCAATTAATAGCAGTAAACTCACGCGATTAACTCAAAAATGTAATCACGATTAAAAAAAATTAATCACGAGTAATCGTACTTTTAATTGCACTGTTAATATAGTACCAATTGAAATGTATTAAATATTTTTGGATGTTTTTCTACATTTTCAAATATTTCAATTACAGCATAGAATACAAAGTGTACAGTGCTCACTTTATATTTTTTATTACAAATATTTACACTGTAAAAATAATAAAACAAATAATATTTTTCAATTCACCTCATATAAGTACTGCAGTGCAATCTCTTTATTGTGAAAGTGCAACTTACAAATATAGGGTTTTTTGTTACATAACTGCACTCAAAAACCAAAACAATGTAAAAATGTAGAGCCTAAAAGTCCACTCAGTCCTACTTCTTGTTCAGCCAATCGCTAAGACAAACAAGTTTGTTTACATTTATGGGACATAAAGCTGCCCGCTTCTTATTTACAATGTCACCTGAAAGGTATTCACACAGCACTTTTGTAGCTGGCATTGCAAGGTATTTATGTGCCAGATATGCTAAACATTCATATGCCCCTTCATGCTTCGGCCACCATTCCAGAGGACCTGCTTACGACGTTCATTTAAAAAAAAATGTGTTTAATTAAATTTGTGACTGAACTCCTTGGGGAAGAATTGTATGCCTCCTGCTCTGTTTTACCCACATTCTGCCATATATTTCATGTTATAGCAGCCTTGGATGATGTCCCAGCACATGTTGTTCATATTAAGAACACTTTCACTGCAGGTTTGCCAAATGCTAAGAAGGTACCAATGTGAGATTTCTAAAGATAACTACAGCACTCAAACCAAGGTTTAAGAATCTGAAGTGCCTTCCAAAATCTGAGAGGGACAAGGCATGGTGCATGCTTTCAGAAGTCTTAAAAGAGCAACACTGAGATGCGGAAACTACAGAACAGAACCACCAAAAAAGAAAATCATCCTTCTGCTGGTGGCATCTTACTCAGATGATGAAAATGAATATGTGTTGGTCCACACTGCTTTGGATCATTATCGAGCAGAACCCATCACCGGCATGGATGCACGTCCTCTGGAATGGCGGTTGAAGCATGAAGGGACATATGAATCTTTAGTGCATCTGGCACGTAAATATCTTGCAACGTCAACTACTACAACAGTGCCATGCAAACACCTGTTCTCAATTTCAGGTGACATTGTAAACAAGAAGCTGGCAGCATTATCTCCTGCAAATGTAAACAAATTTGTTTGAGCAGTTGACTGAACAAGAAAAGTAGGAGGACTGAATGGATTTGTAGGCTCTAAAGTTTCACATTTTATTTTTGAGTGCAGTTAGTTTTTGTACATAACTCTATATTTGTAAGATCAACTTTCATGATAAAGAGATTGCACTACATAATTTGCATTAGGTGAATTGAAAAATACGATTTCTTTTGGTTTTTACTATGCAAATATTTGTAATCCAAAATAAATATAAAGTGAGCACTGTACACTTTGTATTCTGTGTGGTAATTAAAATCAATATATTTGAAAATGTAGAAAAATATTTTATTATTGTTTAACAGTGCGATTAATCGCAATTAATTTTTGAATTGCTTGACAGCCCTAATATAAATGTTTTAACTTCAGAGGGTAGTTTAAAAAAGAGTCAATTATCATTTGACTATGAAGATAAATCTAAAGAGGTTTTAATTTTTGCTTGTGCACACAAGCTTCAAGGTTCATATATTTAAGGACATAAAAACATAAGAACGGCCATACTGGGTCAGACCAAAGATGGCCCAGTATCCTGTCTTCTGACAGTGGCCAATGCCAGGTGCCCCAGAGGGAATGAACAGAACAGGTGATCATCAAGTGATCCATCCCCTGTCACCCATTCCTAGCTTCTGGTAAACAGAGGCTAGGGACACCATCCCTAAGGACTATTTATAGGAAGGATATGTGAGAAGGTTATTTCTTACATTTTAGATCTTCAGAGTAGGGGTGATATTTTATTAAATCACATTTAATTAAAAGAAAGGTCTGATGGAATTTTGAGGAGGTAGTTGAGGAGATAATATTATCTGGAAAATTTATTTTTTGCCAGGAAAAGTAATAGACTGTTTTGTATTTCAGGAGAAAATGAAGTTCCATCTGAAGATGCACTAATATTACAACTGCAGCTTGCAAAAGGCCAAGAGAAATTTGTTGAAATGTTAAAAAGCCAACAGAAGATAATTGTGGATTTGCAACAAAAACTTGCTGAACAACAGAGCACATTAATTAGCCAGCAACGAGAAATTCTTGAACAACAAAGAAAAATGTATGAGCAAATGGATCTGATAAAAGTCCAGTATGGCATGCTTTTTGACACAGTGAAACAAATGTCATTCCAGAGTTTGCATGAGGATATTCAACATTATTTTGAAGCTCAGCTTCAAGGACTTCAGAACCAGGTCCGAAATCATCTCCAGAAGTCATACTCTGTACATAAAGTAGAAGTTGATGCAAAAGTGATTAATGCTGGGGAGACTTTGCTGGACTGTGACCTTTGTGAAAGTGATGAGTTTTGCAATTTCCAAAAGACACCATCACGGTGTGAAAAATGCACCTTGTGTCCTGCTGGCTTTTTCCAAATGTCTGAATGTTCTGCAAATGCCGATCGGATTTGCCAGGTGAAATATTATTCTGTGTATTTTAATAAGTAGATCAAGCATTTTGTCAGGCTTATAGATGATACCATTCTGAGACTGAGGCTATTCAGAGAGTAAGGAAAGAGATCCTATTCTGTGTATAAGTTTTCTATGCCATGCCAAGTTTAGGATTCTTAGGTTCTCCTGTGTTAATAGTAATGTATTTGCTTTAAGAAATGTATTTAGTAGCAATTCATTGTCTCTAGTGCCAACAGTGAACTAGGTGTTTTGGAGACAGATGAAAACGAGGAACTTGTCCCAAAGAGCTTAAAATTTGAACAGCTGTTGTACAAACATAGGAGGGGACACGAGAACAGTGATAAATATGCTTGTTTTTTGTTAGTTCCACATTTTATATAGGCATCTCTTTTCCAATAACTTACAGTATTGGGTTGTGGTTTATGGGCCTTAGGGAAATGTATTTTAAGGAGGGACTTGGAGAAGAGGGTGGAAACAGCAGGTCGCAGAGGTGGTTCCAGTCATATAAGCAGGCATGAAAAGTCCCAGAGTTGAGAACTGAAGAGAGACATGGGTTGGATTGTTAGACATGCAGCTTGGGCAGAGCTTAAGTGGGTGAGGAGGTCCATGAAAGGAGACCAGGGCAGAGAGGTAAATAGGAGTCAGGTTACAAAGGGCTTTGAAGGCATGGAGAGAGTTTAAAGATAATGCATCTGGTACAGGAAATGAAGGGAGGAAACTGAGAAGTGGCTGGACACACTCAGTGCAAGGTACAGAGTAAATGACTGTAGTGGCAGCATTCTGGACATGTTGAAAGGGTGGTGTGATGGATGTCTGGATGGCCAGAGAGAAGGAGGTTGCCATAATCAAGACAAGAAATAATCAGAGCTCAGACAACAGTTTTGGTTGGGGTTGGGAGTAGAGAGAGGGATGGGTGAGTTCTGGAGAAATGACATGATTCAGTGAGACCATCAATGTGAGGAAAGAGGAGGGAAAGAAGATGGAAAAATGAGACTGTTTGAGGACCTGAGGGATGGGAAGATGTTGGAAATTCAGACTGACTGAGATTGGGGAATAGCATAGAGGAGAGGGAGGCTAGTGGGGGAAGATGGAGCAAAGTGTGTCAGAAGTTGGAGGCTGACGGCTCAGAGAACACAGAAGGAATGTGAGACAGAGCAGGGAATTGGGGGAGAGGAGGATACGGTCAGAGAGAATTTGGAAAGTGCCAGGTCAGAGAGGGAGAGCAGTTCTGAGTAAAGATCAGGTCAGGAGAGTGATTGTGGATCAGTGGAAGCCAACTGATTAATGCTAATACAGTTACATAAAAATGACTGACACACATGTCAGCATCCTCAGAAGTTTATTTTACAAAATTATTAAAACCAGTACAGTTAAGTGGCTGTCAATTTACAAACCTGACGTGATTTAACTGGATGCTTTATATAATTGAACTATAAAATGTTTTTCATTTGGCCTTCCAAGTAAGTGTTTTCCTGTTTTAAAGCTTTCATATTAGCCATTTCATTAAAAGTGAAATTAATAAGATTCTTGTGATTTGTAGGACAGAGATGAATGCTTTGAATCTCCCAACATTTGTGGTGAGAGAATAAAATGCCTGAATACTCCAGGTAAGTTCCTACCTTTCTGTGGCTAAACACATCTTCAGTGAAAGAACAGAAAGGCAATGAAGAGCACTGTCCTGCTAGGTGCTGGGCCCTGAAGTGCTTAGGATGCTGGAATCAATGAAAATCAAAGGCACCTGGCACAGAGAGGTAGGCTGTAAGAATGAAAACTAATCTTAGGAGGCGAATGGGCTGCTTCAGGCATAACACTCTTCACAGCCTCTGGTGCTGTCCTTACTTCTGTTTGGCTTTTTAATTGCCATACTGCCTTTGGGCCTGATGCTCCTCTCACTTCCACTGGTGTAAATTAGGAGTAACAACATTAGAATCAATGGCATTACCCCTGGTGGCCAACTACCCTGGAAGGATAGTAGAGTCATTTATCTCTTGCAGTTGCTTCTTTTTTTTTTTTTTTAAACTAATATATGTACTTATATAGCTTTCCCCCCTTGCAGTATCTGAAGCGCCTTGTAGCAATAGTATTGTCTAGTATTGAGACGTGAAGCCCCAGTTTTCACCTCCAGTTTCTTTGGTGCCTTCGATAATGCCATCCTACGTGACTCCAAACCACAAGTTCTGTTAACCTTCTCCACCCCAGCTTTGGCCTGACACCTACCTTAGGTGGCCCCTTCCCAATCAACGTGGCAGTCCGGCCCACAAGTATGAAGTCAACAGACGCAGTGAGCATGCTAAATCAACGAGGACTGTTCTTTTTTGCCTGTCAGTTAGCCAGGCAAGAATTGAAAGGAACTACATGGCCAGCATTCACTGGTTATGAACTCTGCGATTGGACTGTCAGTCAAGGAGATGAGAAGAGTCCTTCAGGTTAAAGACTGTCCTTTCTCTGTCACTCCCACTGCCTTCCCACCCAAACCCCATAGCAATGGGGGCAAAAGGAAGGGAACACTGCAATGTAATGATGGCCCATACAAAGGTGAAGGGGGTCAACAATCTCCATCCTCTGTAAATCACCCCATTTCATCTACGGGGGAGGGAGAGTTCCCTTCTCCCAATAACTTAATTGTTTTAATTGTTAAGGAAGATTGCTATTTTCAGGACCTGTTGCCTGTTTGTTTAAGACAATCCCTTAGCTTACACAAGCCCAATGTACTTCTTCATAGGGACATTGAAATCAGATTCTGCTTTGGGACGGAAAAGTAGAGAGGAATTAGGTCTGACACATGAGGTCGAGAGCTGGATGTGGAGCCTCCATGGAACTACACACAGAGGTGGTTCCAGCTTCCCCAACTCCTGTGGACTGCACAGCTTTGGTCTGAGGGGAAAAAGAGAGCAAGTCAGGATAGAGTTGCATGAAACGAGGAGCCTTCTATTCTCCATTGCTCTGACCCACTCTCTGAGGAGCTCTGCTAGAGACTGGATTGTAAAAAGGTGGCTGCTGCTGAGTGGGGGTGTGCTTTCTGCAGCGAGCAGCCCTGATCTCTCAGTAGATCAGTCTGCGCTATGTGTCTATGCGCCTAGAGGACTTGCATGGCCTGATGCTGTAGAGATTTTCTACAGAGCAAAATATAAAGAGCTCCCTGGAATTAATGCTTATTCTTTAATTCAGCAAATATCTCAAAAGAGGTGTGTATGCATGTGATGGGGCGGGGGGAGCTCAAAGAAGAATCAGAGGTAGATTAGCTTGATACAGAACTAATCTTTCTTCTTAGACGATCCAGCCTTGATCTAAGGGTTAGTCATGCAGTGTGCAGATTTGAAGGCTCATCAGTGAACCGAGAAGAACAGTAGACATCCTTCCTCACCCTGCCCACAAAAAAACTGTGTAAAGCTAGAGTCTAAAAACTTGCTTAAATATATATTAAAATATTTTTTAAGAAGCAAACTACATTTCAGAAAAAAATCCTTTTCTACAATATAAACCAGTTTTAGAAGGGATGAATGTACAGTAACTCCTCACTTAAAGTCGTCCTGGTTAACGTTGTTATGTTGCTGATCTATTAGAGAACATGCTTGATTCAAGTTGTGCAGTGCTCCTTTAGAACGTTGTTTGACAGCAGCCTGCTTTGTCCACTGCTTGCAGAAAGAACAACCTGTTGGAGCTAGCTGATGGGGGCTTGGAACCAGGGTGGACCGGCAGCCCCCCATCAGCTCCCCTCTCCCCTAAGTTCCCTGTGCATAGCTGCCCAGCAGGCTATCAGTTGCCGGCAGTTCAGCTGTCCCTCCCCCCACTGCCACGTGCTGCTTCTGCCCTCTGCCTTGCAGCTGCTCCCCGGAGACGACTGCTTGCTGTGCAGGGGGGTGGGGAGGAAGAGGGGTGCTAATGTCAGGGAGTCCCCCTCTCCCCGCTCCTGTACCTCATCTCCACAGAGCAGGGAGGGACATGACAGTGCTCAGTACGGAGAGAGCTTGCTGGCAGCAGCTGCTGTCTCAGCTTGCCGATCTCCTTAAAAAGGCAGTGTACTTAGAGTGGGGTCACCGTACTTAAAGGGGCAATGCACATCTCTCTCTCTCTCATACACTGTGTGTGTCTCTGTCTCTCTCTGCCATGCTGTCTCCCCTCCCTCCATTCATATTGCCTTGTAGAGTGTGTGGCTACATTAACAACAATGTATTAACCCTTGAGGGCTCAGCTGAGTGCTAGTTCATCATTTAGCAGTAAGGCATTCTTTGGGAAATATCCCACCCTCTGATTCCACCACCTCAACCAAGCTTCACAATCATCACTGCTGTGTACAGTATTACATTGTTTGTTTAAAACTTATAGTGTGTGTGTGTGTGTGTGTGTGTATATGTGTATGTATATATATATATATATATATGAGAGGTCTTTCGTCTTGCGAAAAAAATTTCCCTGGAACCCACCCCCCCCACTAATTCTTATGGGGAAATTGGATTCACTTAACATCGTTTCACTAAAAGTAGCATTTTTCGGGAACATAACTACAACATTAAGCAAGGAGTTACTGTATTCAATAGCAATACATTTTATTATTTTAAATGTTAAGTTAGAGTATTAGTATGAGATTTAAAAGGTTGAAATTTTTCATTTGAACAACTTTGTTTCCAGTGAAAAATGGATGTTTTTCAAAATGAAAAGTTTTCATGGGAATTTTTTAATTACAAAAAACCCTAAAATGTTTGGTTTTCTAAAATCAAAAAATGGAGGGTTTTTTTTGTTTTGTTTTTCATTGAAAAAACAAAGTTTCTGTGGGGATTTTTTTTTTTTTTTTTTTTTAAGTTTTTCATTTGAATTTTTTTGTGGAAATTAGTTACCACTTCCCAACCAGCTCTCATAAGTACATACTGCCTGGCTCCACAGGAGATGTTGATACTTGTTCTCATAATCATGCAGTTATACAGCCCTACATTTCAGTGTTACTGAAAGGATAGAGAGCATATTAACAATTAGTCATTTTGGCACAAATATGTGTAGCTCCTTTATTTAGGGTGCTTCAAGTTTTTCCAAATGTAGACACCGGTGGCCTGATTTTCAAAGATGCTGGTCCCCCACAACTCCAGCTGAAGTCAATAGCAGCTGTGTGTGCTCAGTGCATCTGAAAATCAGGCCATAGCTCTCTAATGCTGGGCATCCAAAGGTAGAGGCCACTTTTCCATATTTGTCCTTCAGGATCATATTCTGTGAGCTACTTATTTGCCAGGTGAGTAGGTGCACCCATGCAAAGTGGGCTTAAATTGGTCAGAGACACCTGGTGGAGAACTCTCTTTGTGCACGGAAACTCTCCACTTGTTAAAAGGGGCACTGTCACTTCTTGTATCAGCCAACCCCACAAACCTCTGCCTAAGGGGAAGGAGGGGCACATGTGGGGAAGGGATGTGGTGGAGCATCCCCTGTGCCTCATCCTCTACTGGTGTGCTGCGTAAGAGCAGCCCTAACATGCACTGGGGTCTGGCATCCCTGCAGCTCCCCTTTCCCACTCTGTTTGGGTGCCGCGTGAATGCGGTGAGGTATCAAGGCTATAGTATTTAACCCATTCTTGGAATAAAGGGTGCTCTGACAATATTGAATAACCTACTTTTGCTTTGTTAGTGTCAAATGGCTCAGAAGGTGTGCCTGTGACTAAAACTGCCTACTTCTACAAACAGGTGGCTTCCGATGCCTTGGAATTGCTGAAAAAGATGCAGCCTTGGGACTGTGTGGAGAGGAATATTTCTTTAATAAAGAAATGCAGGAATGCCAGGCTTGTTTAGAGTGTGAAGACGGAATAGTAGCTTTCCCTTGCTCCCCAGTCACTGACACTGTTTGTTCAGCAGACAGTGAGAACAAGCTTTCTGAATCATGGGCTGCAAACATTATTTTACCCTCAGCAAAGTCTGGCACAGCTCAGGTCTACCCTGGTTTAAACTTGAAGATAAAGGGAAAGCTTCACTGTGAAGTCGTATCTGTTGAAGATAACAGCCTGGTATTCAGGCAACATGGTTTGATGTGGACTGACCTCAATTTTGCTGTAAAGCACAACTGCAGAAACTTTCTCCAGCTGTCCTTGAAATTAAATGACACTGAGGAAGGCTGTGAACTGAGTGGTGTTCGTATCGAACAACCAGAAGGAAAATATTTTCAGAGCACCAGTTTAAGCAGCGCGGCAGAGGTGGAACCAAGCCAAAGTCTCTCTCTGTTTCTGAAGAGTCCAAATCAATTCTGCAACCAAAGTAAAGACTTAAATATTTATGACCTTAATGCTCCACTCAGTTTGTTTTGGTTGTCCCATGATACAGGTGCGGTGGCTATGAGTGCACAGATGTCAACTGCAATGCACTACCAAACTAACTATCGACCTACTTTTAAAGTTATTTCTGTTTCTGACCCTTACATGTTAAGTTTATCTCACGATGGCAGAGCTATAAAGTTCACTGAAACGGGTGTCATAAAATTTGTTTTTCACCAAGCACTCTATTCCATGGGCCATACATGTGTTCGTGAAGGCTTTTCCTTGGTCTCTTATATCAATAGGAATGGTACTAACCGAGAATTAATGAACATGTATAAATCTGGTGTAAATTACAGAGACACATCAATATCTGCTTCTGGGGCCACAAAAGTCAACAGTGGGGATCTTCTTAGCTTTGAGATCCTTTCTCCAGCTCAATGTAATGTTCGATATTTTGGAGACAGCTCTGGAATTAGTATGCTTAGCCTCATCTGGATCCCATCTGCAGTTTCCACTGCCATCTCAGCCACAGTCTCTGTTACACGACTGCCTACAGGAGCTGTCAGAAACAAATTACTGGATTTCACCCAGGTCTCAGCCAGTGAGAAACAGATACAGCTTGTTTCTTCTGGAGAACTTGCTCAGAAGTACTTCAGATTTGCTGAACGGGGAGTTGCCAGCATTGCTTTTAATTTAAAGCTGATCCACTCATGTAATGTACTCAAAGTGACTCTAAATCATCTGATCAGTGATCAGATGCAACCCACAGCAGTTGGCCAGCAAATTGGAGGTCAGATGCCTGAGGGAAGTATATGGACTAGTGTGTCCCTCCGCTCTTCTTTCGAGGTGCATAATGGCACATTGATATCCATTTCTCTTGACTGTGTGCGTGGAAGAATCAATCAGATTGCTCATGAACATAGCACCAGCATATCTATTTTATGGATTTCATCTTAATTACTTTGGATTGAAGTAAGCCTGAATGGACAGTTGCAATGGGTTTTGAATTTTGTCATACTACATATGTTCAGTACCCTAGATTATGTGAACATGTACAGAACATCACATTAAAATATTCTTACCACGAGGAATATTTTAAAAATAATCTTTGGTTGGATTATCATCTAAAGAAAAGTAATGTTTCTGATTTTCCAAAGGGATTGCTTTGTTAACATCTCGGATCATAGAGTTGGGACTCCAGCTCAGGCTCTACTTCTTACATTCTCTTGAACTCAGATTTTGCAGGACCTACAATAATATGAGGGGAAGGTAAACAGAATAAATGCTATTTTTAAAAAAAGTATTGAAATTGGCAACAGCAAAGACACCCAAACAATGTAGGCCTGCTTTCAAATGCCATTATCCCTTACTACATATACTGGGTAATGCCAGGACTACATGTGCTTGCCTTAGGTAAGACAAACTCATCTTGTCAGGCTCTGACATAGCGGTGCTCCCTGTATATAGGCAGGGAGAAAGTGTGCTTCAGAGTAAAGACAAAAGGGTAACAGCTCAGCATTCATGCTTAGAATGTAAGAAAGAGGGTTGTTCAACAAATATAATGTAATTGTCACCCTGCTCCCCAATCCACCCCCCAAAAAGAATTGTAAGGTAAATGACAATTTTAGTGTTATTTATAATGGGGGAAATTATGGTTTTAAGTGGTTTTTTTTGGGGGGGAAGGGGTGTTTCCTTCCACTTTTTCTTTCTCTTTTTTTTTTTTTTTTTTTTAAAAAAAAGCTTTTTTCACCAAAAAAAGGTGTGTGGAGGGAACAAAAAAGTGAGAGGAAGCAGGGGAAACACCTCCCGCAAAAAAACTTCTTAAAACCCCCAGATCAACAACAACAAAAATCTCAGAAGAAACAAAATGAAACTTTCTGAAATGTTTGTACCACAATGATTTGTTGAGAGAATGATTTAAAAAAAAAATTGGCTTAAAAAAACCATTTTAATCAAAAATGCATCTTTTTGGTGAAAATGTTCAGTCAGCTCTAATAAGAAAATGTAATTAATATCATTGACTTTGTTTGCTCTTTTTCTAGGCCTTCCATCAAACTTTTTTCCTTCTGGTCTTCTTTCCTACTATATCAACACTCTCTCATTTTCTCCACTTTTCTTTCGCTCCTTCTTGCCTCTTTCTCATTTCCTTTATTAGGACCAAATTCTGGATCATGTGGGAAAAGTGGCATAGATAATCCACGTGGGATGATGGGAAAATTGGCATTAATAATGCACCTGGAGGCTACCTCAGTCTAGTCTAATATGCAGGTACCTGGGGCATTCTTCCCCTGTTCAGACCGCTAACTGTGTGTGTGTGATGCTATGCTATGCATGAGATAAACACTTATGCACACACCTGAGCTAAGCTTATATATGTAGACCCACATTCTTCCTTATGGCTTCACTATGTCTGGGATATCAGTAGGGCCCTACCAAATTCATTGGCCAGGAAAAAAGGATCACGGACTGTGAAATCTGGTCTTGTGTGTGCATTTTACCCTATACTATACAAATGCTGGGGGAGACCAGCATTTCTCAAATTGGGGGTCCTGACCAATTAGCAGTGCAAACCACATTGGGTAAAATTCCGACTCCATTGTTTACATGTTACCAAAAAGCACACTAGAGGGGTGTGATGTGTAGAGCACTCTAAGGCTTTGTCTAACTGGCAAGTGAAAGACACAACTTTTGTCGTTCAGAGGTATTAAAAAAACACCCCCTGGAAGATAAAAGTTTTGTCAACAACAAGCGCCGATGTGAACAGTGCTTTGTCAGCAGGAGCGCTGTCCTGCCGATAGTAACGCTGCTCTTTGGGGGTGGAAGTTTTTTGTCAGCAGGAGAGCTCTCTCCTGCTGACAAACAGCAGCTACACTGCTCACCTTTTAGCAGCATGGATGTAGCGGCACAGCTGTGTCGCTAAAAGCTGCATAGTGTAGACATAGCCGAACATGTTGCATTCTTACTGCACTGTGTAGACCCTGCCAGTGCACTCTAAAAGGTTACTACTTAGGATTAACATTGTTTTGTTTCAGACTATGTTAATGTGAACTAGATACCTTGTAGTGCACGCTAACAGGGTCTACATGGGGCAGTTAGAATATGCCATGTTTGAGCCCTCTACAGGTCACATCCCTCTAATGTGCTTTGCTGCACCATGTAGACAAACCCAAAGGCAAAACTCTCACTGATTTTCAGTGAGGCCAGTATTTCACCAACTCTGACTAGAAGTTTAGTAGGGATTAATAAACTCCAGTACTGCAGAAGTAAAACTTTATCCCAGACTGAGAGTTCTCAACACTTGGAAAATATTTTTGTGGCTGTAGAGAACATTTAGTATGAAAAAACAAGAACTCTTGGAATTAGAGCATTTGTCTTGAACGGATTTATACAGAGGAGCCCTTTCACTTGAGAGCAGTAGCATTTCTAATAGCCTAGTTAGACTGGGCAAATAAACAAGTCAGTAAGCTTAATTCCTATGAGACTACCCAGTAAAGCAAACTATTCAAATAATTTTTAACTGGTTTAATGTGTTTAAAGTAAAGCAGATTGCAACAAGCTGGCAGTTTTTGCCTAAAATACTCCACCCTGTTAGCAGGTGTTGATTTTTAGTGGAAAAAAGGTGGAATGGGTTCTACTGCCTCACAGAGGGAGGCTTGTTACTTCACAAGGATATATGGGAGGTACAAGTGGATCTTTAGAGAGCCACTGTGGGCTGAGCAGCCCTGAGGTAGGACCTCTAGGAGCAGGCAAGTTTGGAGAGAAGGCTTGTGCTGAGCTTTGTCTTATTGCTAGGGCTCTACCAAATTCATGGTCCATTTTGGTCAATTTCACGGTCCTAGGATTTTAAAAATCACGCATTTCATTATTTCAGCTATTTAAATCTGAAATTTCACGGTGTTGTAATTGTAGGGATCCTGATTCAAAAAGAAGCTCTGGGGGGAGGTCACAAGGTTATTGACGGGGAGGAGGGGAGTTGCAGTACAGCGACCCTTATTTCTGTGCTGCTGCTGGAGCAGCCCTGCCTTCAGAGCTGGGCAGCTGGAGAGCGGCAGCTGCTGGCCGGGAGCCCGGCTCTGAAGGCAGCAGCGCCGCCGCCTGCAGCAGCACGGAAGTAAGGGTGACATGGTGTGGTATTGTTACCCTTACTTCTGCACTGCTGCTGGTGGGGCGCTGCCTTCAGAGCCGGGCACCTGGCCAGCAGCTGCTGCTCTCCGGCTGCCCAGCTCTAAGGGCAGCACAGAAGTAAGGGTGGCCATATCATGACCAACCTAAAATAACCTTGCGACCCCCCCCTGCAACTCCCTTCTAGGTCAAGCCCCAGTTTGAGAAACGCTGGTCTCCCTGTGAAATATGTATAGCATAGGGTAAAAAGCACATAAAAGACCAGATTTCACGGTCCCTGATGCGTTTTTCTTCGCTGTGAATTTGGTAGGGCCCTAATTACTGGTGATTTCTTCGTTAATAAAGCAAAACCCCAGGAAGCAGCTGAGTCTTTGACTCAGCATAGTATAGGCAGGTTAGGAAAGGCACCTGCTCCCACAGGTATAATGGCCTTGTTTTTCCTTCAGTGTTTTCCTGTCTGAAGTTATATTGTGGACAGGAGGCCACATTCTGTACTGTCACCCCAGATTTATACTGATGTAACTACAAGTTAGTAGAGTCACTCCAAATTTAAACCTGTCTAACTGAGATCAGAATCTGACCCTGTGTCCCCAGAGTAAAATACAGGAATTATCATGATATAATCAACATGGTGTCATTTGCCTAGATGCAGTCCAGCTCAGTTTGACTATACTGTATTTGGGTGGGATTACAATATTTATGGAATTGCTTGTGTGTCCTAATATGAATATATTCAGTGAAATTTTTTATAAAATCATGCACAGATCATGTACGTGCTGTAATTGCTTGTTTTGTGTGTTTTATGCATTGTTTAGAAATGCCACTAGGCAGGTACCAGTGAGTATTATAAATATTAAGGCTAAGAAAAAGCTTTTAGAGTAGAGGTGCTTCACTACACTATGCTCCTGATTCTGCATTCCTAGCACCCCCAAAATTTCAAGTCAAAGGCAGTTTTGGATGCCCTATGGTCGGAATGCAAGGTCTGGCTCCTAAGTGGTTAAACTAAACATTGCAAATACTGCTTGTCTTTCACAACTTATCTCAAAGGATGCAGGCAGATTAGGACAAATCACTTTCTCTCCAAATACTTCTTTAACAATAGTTTACAGCAGACTTCACTTTCAAGTGGGTTGTAGCCAATTGTTTCCTTGCCCTCCTCACTAAAAATACCCAGCATCTATATTTCAGTCCAGATTTTGCCTTTGGTTACACGAAGGTAAGTCTGGAATAACTGGGAATCACTCTTGATTTACAGCAGTGTAACTAAGAGCAGACCGTGGGCCTCCACATTTTTATATGTGCTCTGAAACCAGTACTATGTACTATAGGATACGATCACCAACAGTGCACTGTAATCCTATACCAAATATTATTCAAAAGGAATCGGGCACAGTGAAAATGAATGTTATACCCAGAATATAACCAAATTGCATATTTTCCCTATAATTGGTTTATTTTATCTACTTTTGTTGACAATTCGTGAACTCCTTTAGTCAAATCAATTAAAGTTAACTCTTTCTGATATCAGAATACTGTATATTGGATACTTCAAGTGCAAAATCCATTTATAAACAACATTTTGCTCCAATACCATGGGCATGAGCATGGTATAAATACCTCTCCAGTCCTTGCTCACACAGTGGTATTTTTCTCTGTGAGTAGTTCCAATGCAGATAATTGCAAAGTAAGGTACTGCGCAGTATGAACAAGGGTGGCAGAATCTGGCCCATACTGGTAGAGATGGATAAACGGAACCTATTCTAATGCATATATGCAGTCCTGTAGGTTACTACATTACAATATGTGTGTAACATGCAGTAGTTCATTGAAATAAACTTGTCCATTACAGAAGGGAAATACTTTAGACTTTCTAATGCTGCTTATACAAAGGAAAGATAACTTGGTTTATAACGGACTGCCATTCCTGTATAACAGGGGTGGGCAAACTTTTTGGCCTGAGGGGCACATCAGGATTCCAAAACTGTATGGAGGGCCGGGTAGGGAAGGCTGTGCCTCCCCAAACAGCCTGCCCCCTGTCCGCCCCCTCCCTCTTCCCATCTCCTGACTGCCCCCCTCAAAACCACCAACCCATCCAACCCCCCTCAACTCCTTGCCCCTGACCACCCCGTCCTGGGACATTCTGCTTCAATGTGTGTTCTAAACATTTTGCAACTGTAAACATTTTATCTGAATATATTTTATTAATTTTACAAAGTTTTTATATTTCTATAGTGTCAAACCCGGAGGGATATCTTAAGTATATTTTAATTTAATATTGTGTTTTTATGCTTTCTGTTGGTGTTTATGTAGAATACATTACATTATGAAAACTATATTAGTTTATGGTATTTTTTATCAGGTATCATGTTTCCAAATATTACCTTGATTTAAAAATATTGTTTATATTATAATATGTATTAAGAAAATTTAACATAAATAAAACATACTGACTTGAATGTTGATTAATGCCCTATTACCATGATGGGGTGAAATCCTAGTTTCACTGAAGTCAATTGATGTTTTACCATTGTGTCATCATTGCTTGCCTATGATGTTTAAATTGTGTTAGGCCTGTATTTCTAGGGGCCGTCAGAGTTTTGGGTTTTTTGCACTCTTGCAAATTTAGTTATCTGAATAGTTAAAAACTTTAAATTGATGTTATCAAGCTGATAAATGCTTTTAATAAATTAAAGTTTTTTATTTTAATAATTGTTACCACAATATTAATTCAGAGAAGAAATAGGAGTATTTATAAGAATAGTTAGGTGCTTGATCCTGCAAGGTGCTGAATACTCTGGCACAGATCCAGCAAGGCACCTATGCAAGTGCTTAACTTTAAGCTAGTGACCAGTGCCAATGAGGTCAAAGGGGTGGGATCCCCAAAGGGACTTCAGCATTGCAAAGCTGAGTATTGCGGTACCTGACTTCTAGGATCCTAGAAAAATGACAGGAACAACACTGTGATCCATGAAACTTGTTAGATGCTTAGGCTCCCTGTACAATGAATGGGAAGAGAGAGGCACCTAAGAATGCAATCCACAAAAGCCAGCATGCTAGGCAGGGAGCCTCCTAAGTCAGCCAATAGGAGATGCGGAAGAGAGAGTGTACTAAGCTCCGTCCCTCTCTGATAGGCACCATCCTGTTAACTGGACTTAGGTGCCTCGCTCTGCTTAGCCATTTGTGAGCAGTAACCCACTGTACCTGCAGTAGGCTGCTAAACCAGTTCTTGAGGGAACGAGTTAGATACCTGCCTCACTTAACACCAAAAAGGAAGGGAGGAGTTGGTGCCCATCTTCTAACTGTTAGCCTGGTGTTAGAGCACTCACCTGGGATGTGGGGTTCTATTCCCCCCTCTCTGCTAGAGTGGGAGAAAGGATTTGAACAGGAGTCTTCCACTCCCAGGTGAGTGCTCTAACCCAGGGACTCTCAACCTTTCCAGACTACTGTACCCCTTTCAGGAGTCTGATTTGTCTTGCGTACCCCCAAGTTTCACCTCACTTAAAAACTGCTTGCTTACAAAATCAGACATAAAAATACAAAAGTGCCACAGCACACTATTACTGAAAAATTGCTGACTCTCTTTTTTTACCATATAATTATCAAATAAATTAATTGGAATATAAATATTGTACTTACATATCAGTGTATAGTATATAGAGCAGTATAAACAAGTCGTATGAAATATTAGTTTGTACTGACTTTGCTAGTGCTTTTCATGTAGTCTGTTGTAAAACTAGGTAGATATTTAGATGGGTTGATGTACCCCCTGAAAGACCTCTGTGTACTCCTAGGGGTACACGTACCCCTGGTTGAGAACCACTGCTCTAACCAGTGAGCTATGGGATATTTTGGTATGCGGTCTCCCTGAGTCTCTCCTGTTTGAAGTTGTTCCAGTTAGGATAAAAACTAAGTCATTGGAACAGCTTCAGCAGGAGAGACTGAGAGAGACCCCATAGCTCACTGGTTAGAGCACTCTCCTGAGAGGTAGGATTTGAACAGGGGGTCTCCCTTCTCTCAGAGCCTAAAACTTAGGCAGCTAAGAAACTGTTAAAGTGGAAAGTTGGGTGCTGAGGGAGTTTAGGCATCTACAGGGTTAGCAGCCAGGTGAGAGTTTCATGGATTGTAGCGGTGCTGTGCATGGGGGCTCAGGAGCCTAAGTTGCTTTGTGGATTGCACCCTAGGACTAGTTGTGTGTTGAAAGGTAAGTACATGATTAGAGTGCTTTGCTGGATCAGGGTCCGTGTGCCCAGAATGGTGCATGATTAAGCCCTAGGCGCCCTTGCCAAATATTTTTAAAGCACAAAATGTATCTTTTTTGAAACTATTAATTATGAGAGTTGGGTGAAAAAGGTAAAGATCTATCATGAAAGAAAAGGTAAAGTATATTTCAAACATTTTTCAAACATTCAAAAATATTTTTTTAGTTATCAAAAAATAAATGTTTGATCAAAATGATGGTTTTTGTTGTGAAAATTTATTTTGATCAAAAAAGCATTTTCCATTTAAAAACATAAAATTGAGATGGAGATTCTTCAGCCATTTGCATTACTTACATAGTACCCAAAAGTGTGCTAAACAATTTAAAGATGCAGGTACTGTGATCCGGAGAATTTACAATCTGGAGCTCTAATCCTGCAAAGATTTATACATTTGCTTAATTTTATAGGATCAGGGCCTAGATGCACAAAATTAAAATGAGAGGTAAAAGAGGGCCTTGTGAAATGTATGAAGAAGGTGAGCCAAGAAACTGAGCTGTTTGAGGAAAGTGATTGAATATACTTTGCAAACATACAGCTTCTTTAGGTGACTGCAGTTTATGTAGTTTTCCTAAGTCTTTCTTTTTTCTTTGGAATTTTGAATTCTTTTCTTAACTTAAAGAAACTAAACATAAGAGTGCATTCTGTAAGTGTCTCTTAGATGTGAAATTCTAACTACTATCACATCAGAAAACATAGTACAATGCTGTTAAATGCCATCCCTTTAAAAATGAGATAATTTCTCACATACACAGGTGTTAATACCAGGCTGGAGCATGAAAGTAGAGCTGGTCAATTTTTGTTAATCCCTTCTTGCGGAAAAAATAGAAATTTTTTTAAAAGGCTTTTTTTCTAACAAAAAACAAAACACCCACATTTTTCAGTTTTTCCTCCCTCTTTGTCCTGGTGACAAAGTACGCAGGTACAATCTGGACCAATGAATGGCTATGTCCCCTCAGTTCTCCAACCCGGGTTGCCTTTTACACTACTTTGCTGTGAGAGCAACCACTCCTGGTCTGCTGTCACAGCCTCCAGCATCTAAATTACTCCCAGTTATATTATATGAGTGCTATAGCCAGCCACTCTTGAATTAGACAGTGGAGCTACACCAGCAAATTCCCAGGCCCAGATTTTCCCCAGAAATGTACATCTTGTACCTCCCAGCTCTCTCCTGGACAATACAAGCTCATATAAAGTCCGTCATTAATAGAAAATTATATGCACAAATCCTATTGTCCCAAATGGAGTTTGCCAAACACTTCAGTCCAAAGACAATGATAAAACCACAAAACAAATTTATTAACTCCAGAAGATAGATTTTAAGTAACAAGTAATGAGGCATAAGGCAGATTTGGTTACAAGAAAATAAAAGTAAAATGCAACTTATGCCTAACTTAACAAGCAAAGTGAATTCAAAGTAAAGGTCTCTCTCACCATGTTTCAGCAGTCTTACTGGCTGAATTTTTTTCAGTCAGGATCCCTCCCTAAGTCCAATGATGCTTCCTTTGTTCTTCAGGTGTTGTCAATGTCATCAGTACAAATGGAGGGAGAAATGATTTGGGGCATTTGCCCTTCTTATTTTTTTTTCTCTTCTCTGAGAATCATTTCCACCTGAGGTTCAGGAGACACAGTCTGTGTGGATGGGAACTCCCAGCTTCTTTCTTTGTCAAGATGTAGATTTTTTGCTCACCTCCTCCTTCCTACCAAAGAATGGCCACTTAATAAAGTGAAGGTCTATTTGACCTTGTTGACACCTGGCAGAGACGTCAGCTAGCCTTTTGTCTCTGGGGAACTGGTTTGTGACTGCTCCACAGACTTGGAACGTGTTTTAGTAATACCATACGGAGGACTCTTATAACTTTACGTGCAAATGTTACCACACACATTTTAGCAGAACAAGAACCATCAGTAAATTATGAGTTTTCAAATGATAACTTACAAGGCATGGTTTGTACAAGATTTCTCAGTCCCGTAAAAGAGGTGAACATAGGGATACAGACTGTTCCAGTTCCCTGTTTTTACTGGCAAAATAGGAAAGTGTGGGAGAAGAGGGGAGAAAAGAAGGGCAGAAGGAGGAAGAAGAAAAAGCAAAACTCAAATATTTGGTTAATTTCTCTTTCCTACACCCACACACTCACTTCCATACCCACACCCACAAACCCACCTCCCCAACCCAGTTCTCTTGGAAGTCTTGGAAACAAATTTCTGAAAACTTTCACAAATTGTTAGTGAACCAGTTCTACTTAAAACTTTGTCCAATTGGAACAGTCTTCTCAAACTTTAAACCCTCTATGCCCTGATTCAACAAAGCATTTAGCAGATACTCAAATTTAAGCATCTGCTTAAATTGTGTAGACTTCAATAGTACTAGTCATATGCTTAAAGTTAAGCACATGGATAAGTGCTTTGGGGAATTGGAGCATTGTTTGATAAATGAGGAAGTTAATAGACAACTTGGACAAAGAAACTTCTAATTATATTTGTGGGTGTTGGCATGCCATCACTAATTTTCAAGTGTCTTCCTAACTAGAGCTCAGTGAATGGTGGACATTTTAGTTTGCTGGCCATTCTGAAAAGTTGTTAAAAAAAAAAAAAAAAAAAAGTTTTAGCTCAATAAAACACTTCATTTGACCTGAAATATAATATTTAAAATGCTTGAAATCGAAACATTTTTAATTATTTAAAGTAAAATTAAAGGAAATTTCAAAACAAAAAGGTGATTTTTGAATCTAAACCTTTCAAAAACAAAACATTTTTTAAACCCTTTTTTTCCCCCTGACCCAAATAGCCTGGTGAAATTTACATGAATTTTCTAAATGTTTTGGTGTTGCCAAATCTGCATTTTTCACTGGGAAAAAAAAGTTGGGCACCTCTGTCTAGGAGCCAGAGAAAGAGTGTGTGTTTACAGCAGTTTGTTGTGATTTGTTTTCAGTTGCTCACTTCATTGTTTTAAACTAGCAATCAAAACTTATTAAGGATTCCCTAAGATATATAGGAACTTTAATCTAATTACTTCAAAGCAAATGTGACCTATTAAGTGTGTTAGCCTGGTAATCACATCTGAATCACATGATTGCACCCTCGGTGGTAAAGAATAAAAGAGACTAAGAGTATTAATAGATTCAAAGCAGGTGGTCTCAGAGTGCTGCAGATGCTTTGTATCAATCCCAAATAAAAGACCTCATTTTATTTGGAAGACCAAAAAATTAGGGAGATTTATTATGCACTGTAAAGTATTTTGTTTGGTCAGGGTGAAGTAATATTTTTGGTGTTATTAGTAAAGGAGAATAAAGGAAGTTTGCCTCATGCCAAATTGATAAAGGCACCTTAAGCAATGTATCTTATTGCTATGCTTGAAAGAGCTCTGTACTTCAAGGACAGCTTCTCGTACACACATCTAGATTTACTGAAATCATTGCTTCAGATTACTGGCACATCAGTGATTTAATACATATGTGTAATTACCTGGAAAAAATTAAGTAATTGTCAAATATTAAATGGACACTTTTTGTAGAAACCCAGTAGAGATTCTAAACTTAAGATATAATGTTTACTGTTTTGTAATGTCCTGTACTTGTGCAAACCTATTTGTAAACTGCTATAGTTCCATAGATTTTTCCCAAACACTTTTTATTTTTTGGCTTTTCAAGTAAGGTAGTCTCTTCTAAGGTTATGATAATGCTATATGGTGGTTCTGGAGCCTGAACTATACAGAAGTAGTGCCTAGATTTATTCCGTGGCAAACTTGGGTCAGTGCTGCTGAAAGCCTTACAAATTAGACAGAGGTATACGTGAAAGTTAGTGTCTATGGGGAACATAATAAAAAGTGAGCTTTTGCTTCTGCATGAGTGGTTCTTGGACCGGCCAGCCACCTTAATGGGGGTTGGGGGTGGGTGAGACAATGCTACTTAATGGGATATCTGAAGCTTCTAGCTGCAGAAGCTGAATTAAGACAGGTATTTGTCATCTTCCCTGGCCTCAACTGTATTTCATATACAAAAATAGCTGAAGATGTGGCTATGAGAGAGAGGCAGTCATCTTGTTGATTTAAAAGTGTAAGGCTCATCACAACTTCATCTGCCCACAATTTTCTTATTTCCTCTTATCTCTCTTCCTGTTATCTCTGTCCCTCATTCCATGCAGTCATTTCTAAATATTTTAGTTTTCTGTTACTGCCCATCATGTAATATCTAAGCTCCTTCCTTATAAAACAGGTTGTCAACTACACGGTCCCTATTGGTCTTCATGTGTCTCTGGCTCTTTTCCCTTTTGGGGGTCTAGAAACTCTGCTAGGGTAATTTTGTTTGGTAGATCTTGTAAGTTTTGGGCCTTTTTTTCCTTTTTTTTGGATGGGGGTGTAGCTAGCATCAATGCTGAGTCATGTCTCTTCCACCATACGAATATCAGAGGAACAATCTAACTGCTTCCTTTGTCTACCTCCAATCACAGATTCAGATTTTTTTTCCACTCCATATCCTGTGCTTGGACAGCCTCCCTCTCGTTTGTGTTCCGCACCACTAACTTGCCCTTCAAACCCCACTTCTTCTACTGAGCCTTTCAACAAATGGAAGAAAAGGGAAGTTGATAGTAATGGATATAAATCAGAATTTAGGAATTGTAGACAACTGATGGGGGAAGCCAGGGTACACAAAGAAATCTCTGGCCAGCTGGGTTAAGGACAATAATGAGTTTTTTTAATTATATTAGGAACAAAAAGAATCCTGACAATGGTATTTGTCTATTAATAGATGGAAATGGTAGAATGATCAATAATAATGCAGAAAAGGCAGAAGTGTTCAATAAATATTTCTGGTCTGGATTTGGGGAAAAAGAGATGATATGGTCTCATCATATGGTGATACTTGTTCTACTCCACTAGTATCTCGGGATAATGTTAAACAAAAGCTACTAAATTTAATATTTTTAATTCAGCAGGTCCATATAACTTGCTTCCCAGAGTTTTTAGAGTTTGCTGAGGAGCTTTAATATTGTTTTTCAGTAAGTCTTGGATCACTGGGGAAGTTCCAAAAGACTGGAAAGAAGCTAATATGCCAATTTTTAAGACGAGTAAACATGACCCAGGTAATTATAGGCTTGTCAGCCTGATGTTGATCCCGGGCAAGATAACAGAGTGGCTAAGGGACTCAATATAGAATTAAAGGGGGGTAACGTGATTGATGCACATCAATATGGGTTTATTGGAAATAGATCCTGTCAAGCTAATTTGAGATATATATATATATAATATATATTTTTAGAAATTACAAGTTTGGTTGATTAAAGGTAATAGACTTGACGTAATAGACTTTTATAAGGCATTTAAGTTGGTACTGTATGACATGATTAAAAAATTAGAATGATATAAAATTAACATAGCACACATTAAATGGATTAAAAACTGGCTAACTGATAGGTCTCAATGTAATTGTAAATGGGGAATCATCATCAAGCAGGTCTGTTTCCAGTGGGGTCCATAGGGATCAGTTCTTGGCCCTATGCTGTTTAACATTTTTATCAATGACCTGGATGAAAACATAAAATCATCACTGATAAAGTTTGCAGATAACATAAAAATTGGGGGAGTGGTAAATGATGAAGAGAACCGGTCAATGAGTTAGAGGGATCTTGATCACGTTGTGAACTGGGCACAAGCAAACACTATGTGTTTTAATACGGCTAAATGTAAATGTGTACATCTATGAACAAAGAATGTAGGCCATACTTACAAGATGAGGGACTCTGTCCTGGGAAGCAGGGACTCTGAAAAAGATTTTGGGGTCATGGTCAGCTGAACATGAGCTCCCATCGTGATGCTGTGGCCAAAAGAGCTAATGTGACCCTGGGATGCATAAACAGGAGAATCTCGAGTCGGAGTAGAGATGTTCATTTGGCACTGGTGTGACCACTGCTGGAATACTGTCCAGTTCTGTTGCCCACAATTCAAGAAGGATATTGATAAATTGGAGTATGTTCAGAGAATAGCCATGAGAATGATTAACGGAGTAAAAACATGCCTTAGTGTGATAGACTTAAACAGCTCAATCTGTTTACCTTAAAGAGAAGGTGAAGGGGTGACTTGATTACAGACTAATCATCTACATGGGGAACATATATTAATCATCGGCTTTTCACTCTAGCAGAGGTATAACATGATCCAATGGCTGGAAGTTGAAGCAAAATTAAGACTGGAAACAACATGTAAAGTTTTAACCATGAGAATAATTAACCATTGGAACAATTTATCAAGGGTTGTGGTGTATTCTCCATCACTGACCATTTTTCAATCAAGATTGGATGTTTTTCTAAAAGATATTCTCTAGGAATCATTTTGGAGAAGTTCTATAGCCTGAGCAGTACCGGAGCTCAGGCTAGATGATCACAGTGGTCCCTTCTGGCCCACCTCTTCCCCCAAGGCCCCGCCCTTGCTTCGCCTCTTCTCATGAGGCCCCGCCCCATCACTCGCGGCTCTCCCGCCTCCTTCTTGCTTCTTCATGTCCACCTCCCTCTCCCTACTAGCTGGGCTCCCTCAGCTTCTGGGCTAGGATGGGAACCTGCCTGCCCACGAGATGCAGGTACAAGGTGGCCCCAGCTGAGCAGGGGCTGGTGTGAGTTGATGACCCAGCACCTCCTCTCTTGCACCCCTTTCCCCCCCCCCCCCACCAGTGGTAACTGGACTTTTGGTGTCCGGTCAGTACGTGTGACCGGACACTCTACAGATCCCCTTTCAACCAGACTTTCCCATTGAAAACCGGACACCTGGAAACCCTACCCATGGACATTAAAGGGAGTCTTTCTGTTGACTTCAATGGATGCTGCATCAGAATTAATGTGCAAACCTCACATTTACTTCAATATTAAACATTGGGGGGAGGGAGGTTGGTGGAATACGTTACAGCCCAAAATGAAACAGAAAAATACAATGCATAGCTTCATAGAAGATTATTCACCAGTTTCAAGTGATTATTTCTAAGCATACTAATATTTTATGTTAATGATATCTTATTATTATTATAAGTCATACAAACCCAGATGTCCCAATGTCTTGTGCAACAATCATGGAGAAGCTGTGGTCACTCTTTTAGTCCATAACCTGGAGTAGGGAGCTGTGTTGTACTCCCATGCCCTGGCCTTGTTTGGGATGGGATTTCATTTTTTCAGTCCCCCTCCCCGCACCCCCTTTTCACTCCTTATTCTTAGACTTTTGTTAAAATGTGTATGTTTATGGCTATGATATAATGGGTTTATCAGCGGAACTGATTGGCATGTATGCTATGTTTCAGTGGGAGTCTTTTTGTATTGTCTGCTTCTCTCCTCTCCCAAGTCCTTGCTTTTTTGTACAAAGCAATGTTGTTGAGGCATGAGTACCCTGCAAGCCTCTTTAGGCTTTAGAGTGTGTGTGTGTTTGTTCCAAGGGAAAAGGGTGAAAATTTTTCTCCTTTGACTTCTAAATCCCCTGAGTATCAGCTGTGCAGAAAAGAGCTGCCCTCCTCTTCCTGGCAGTTAATCTCCAGGGGCCCAGAACACACAACAGGGCCTAATAGTTCTGATGCAATTTGTCCCCTTCCCACAACTGCCTTTCAGAGTTAGGTAAAGGCCATGGAATTTCTCTGTTATATCTGGGGGGATGATTAAACCTCTTTCAAAATTCCTAACCTTTTAATTAAATCCAAGGTAGCTTCAATAGTTATAAACACATTTTTAGCTGTTTTAATTGTGATTATGTGAAGAATATTCGTCATGATACGTATCCTAGCTGCATAAACAAGAATACAGATTATTATGCCTGGTAAGATATTTAACACTTGATTCAGAATGTAGCCAAAGTGTAAATTTGTGGCCCCCAAAGCCTTTTATAAACACTAATTACAGTGGGCTCCATTATAAAAATGCCTCTTCTTTTAATCAAAATGCATGGAATCATTTAAAAAATAATAAAAGTGTGGCTCAGTGGCAGGAGTCATTTGTGGAAAATCCTTAATGCAATCAGTTTCTTTCTTTTTAAAAATCTATCTAAACCAGGGATCTCAAACTCAGATCACCAGGAGGGCCACATGAGGACTAGTACATTGGCCCGAGGGCTGCATCACTGACAACCCCCCACCCCCGCAGCACCCTGCTCCCACTCCACCCCTTCCATGAGGCCTCACCCCTGCCCCGCCTCTTCCCACCCCTTCCCCACCCCCATTCCAACCCCTTCCCCAAAGTCCCCACCCCAACTCTGCCCTCTCCCTGCCCCATTCCAACCCCTTCCGCAAATTCCCACCCCTGCTCTGCCTCTTCTCCGCCTCCTCCCCTGAGCGCGCGGCCCCCTGTTCCTCCCCCCTCCTTCCTGGAAAGCACTAAGCACCTCCAAAAAGCTGTTTGGCGGCAGGAAGCACCTGGAGGTAGGCAGAAGAGCGGGGATGCGGCACGCTGCGGGGGGCGTCGGGGGAGGGGAGCTTGGCAGCCACAGGAAATAACTCGGGGTGGGGGTGGGGACAGCCCGCAGGCTGTGTATTTGAGACCCCTGATCTAAACTAAATCTAGCAATTGTCTTTATAAAGGTATCCATTGCTTTATGACAACATTGTCATACTAGGGTCCTAAAATGAAACCTCTAAGTTCACATTTAGGCACCTAAAAATGTTGCCATACTTCTAAAGAGTGCTGAGCATTCGCAATTCTCAATGAAGTCAAGTCTGAAAATGCTAGCCATGGTATCTGAGTGTCGGTATGTAAGTGCCAGTACAATAGAACCTCAGATTTACGAACACCTCAGGAATGAAGGTTGTTTGTAACTCTGAAATGTTCATAACGCTGCACAAAACATTGTGGTTGTTCTTTCAAAAGTTTACAACTGAACATTGACTTAATACAGCTCTGAATCTTTACTATGCAGAAGAAAACTGCTGCTTAGAGCTGCCTTTCTCTCCCCCTGCTCAGCACAGTTCATCTGATTTTTTTTTAATTTACTTTTTGACTGCCAAATTTAGGTTAATAACAGTATAAACCTGATAGTATGATCTGGCTCTGAAATTTTACAAATATAGAGAATTCCACTATGCCTCTCAGGGACAGAATATTTATAATAGTCTTTTTGGGACATAGAAGGAAAAAAGTGTATGTTCCCTGCATGGCCAGGTATGTCTTTCATAACACATGTATCCTTAGCTAAATCCCCCTTTTGCAAACTTTATTTAATGGGGAAAATACCAAAAATAGGTTTGATCCTGCAAAGGATTACACACATGCTTAACTGTATCTATGTGAGCAGCCCCTGCTCCCAAAGCAGTACTCACGCACAGTGTTTTTCCCAGGAATCGAAATTAGGGGGGGGGTGTTCGAATTTATGGTGGGGGAGGGTGAGGTCAGGGCCGACGAGGGGTGAGACCGTGAAGGTGAAGGTGACTCTATGGCACCATAGCAAAAACTAAAAAATGTTTCATGGCCATTTTATTAGATTTAACTCATGTTTTAAAATCATCACAAAAATTAAAGTTGGCTACTCAAGCCTTCTATGAAGCACTACGTCTTCATCTTTCTTGGTTTCTTGTTATAATTTTGCACAACTCTGTTAATGAACTTCTTGAATGCAATGTGTTCATCTTTGGTGGCTTCTCGTGTGTCCAGTACTTCCATTCCTTCAGTTGATATGTTCATTCGATCATTCACATGATCAGGCAGAAGGCGACTTCTTTCAGAACACAAAATTCTATTCAATGAGGCAAAAGAACGCTCAACTCTAGCTGTTGTGATTGGGAGTAACGAGATTAATTCCTACTCCTTTCATCCCAGGAAAGATAGCACAAAGATTGGGTCAAGCCACTAGTGATTAAAAAAAGAAGTTGAAGTCAAATCTTCATTCATTCATCATATGATATTCCACTGTGTGTTCAAATTCTCTGTTCTGTCCTGAGCACATGGCAGCCCCATTGCTGGTAGTGCCTCACTCCACTCAACGGTCGGTGTTTTATAGGACAGGGATCTGTAAAAGCTACGTAGAGGTTGAGTAGAATCTAGAAGTTGCTGTTGTAGATTTTTAAGAATCAAGTCTGTGTACTTTTTCTGTTGTCTTAAACACTTCTTGTCTTCTTCATTTAAGGATTCAATATAAATGCCTTCATTAGTCAACTTCTGGACTGAAGTCTTTGCTTCTTCCAGTACCGTTTCAATGGATAGCTCTCTGATTGATCCAAATGTAGTTTCTATTGCTGGACAAAGATCTACTACTGTTGTAGCAGATGCCTGGATGGCATTGTTTAATGACCCAAGTGGTTTCAACAGTAGACTTACAAGGGAGAGAATGGCAATAGTCTTCTCCGAACATGGTAGTAAAAGTAATCCACCAGCTTCACTACTTAGATCCATCCCATCTTGGTAGATACTTTTCAAAGCCAGTAATAATGGCTGGAGTAATTTTAAGACAACAGCCAAGGATCGCTCATGAGAAAGCCAGAAGGTTTTCCCAGGTTGGACTAATTTGAACTTCAGTCCCAGTGTATCTTCTATATTTTCCAAGATATTTAGTCTTTTTGGACACTTGCTGAAAAAAGAATATAATGAAGACATTACATTTATAGCTTTTAAAATGTCTTTTGAAGAGTCTGCAGCTTGTACTAGTGCTAGTTGGAGTAGATGGCCTCTGCAGTGTGTATAGGAGAGATTAGGGTTACACTTTTCTCTGAGCAAAGATTGTACTCCACCATGTCTTCTAGAGAAGTTTGCAGCTCCATCAGATGCTCAAGCAGCCATCTGTTTGGGGTCCAATTGACAAGCATTTAACTCTTCTAAGATGTGGGTTGTCACAGATGCAGCTGATGTGTCTTCTATAACTTGAACATCTAGAAATGCATCTACTGGCCTACTACTGACATCAAGATAACGTACACAATGACTTAATTCTTGATCCCTATTTGCATCGGTGCATTCATCAGCCATGTATGCAATTTTTTTTTTGTGGTGAGAGAGTTCTTCACTTTTTCAACCATTGAGTCTTTCACTGTTGCACCACATGCTTCTAGCCAGTCAGCTGAGCTTCTTGCAGAAAGATAGTGAGCATTTGCTGGTCTTGTTCAGAACCAGTGTTCAACTTCCGGATGAACAAGTGACAATGCACTTAACATTGGCCTCCAGTTTGTAGTGTGTGGTATCTCTTGCTTAAATAGAAAGTATGATGCCACACCTATGTTTGTTCACATGAACTGTGTTGTGCCTCATTAACACTCAACCGGTGTTGTCCTTGCTCAGTGGAGACTCAGAGCTCAGAGGTGCTTTCACATGAGTTCACCTCCCAGGTGGGGAGCAAGGAGGCATCTTGCTCGTTCCTCCAGCTGCTCTCTGTTCACTCTGGCCACTGTTGTTCGTTGTGTCACCGTTCACTCCATCGCTCTGTTGCCAATGACCCTGCACCGTCACCTTCTGCTGCCACCTGCCACTGTGACCTCTGCAAGTTGGTCTCTTGAGATTCCACCCAGCTCTCAGTGATTTCAGCTGAGCTCTCAGTGGGGGAACCTTGCTGCTAGTGCAGACTGGGCTGTCTCTTCCACAGAAATACTGTCCCACAGCAAGTCTAAGCACTTAAACCTGATTTCAGCTGTAGTGATCACTTAACAAAACAAAACACTATCTATGGAGCCTAATCAGCTCTGTCTTTAAACAGAGGTGCGGGGCAGGTCAAATAGTACTTGTGACTCAGGCAGACCATCAAGCAAAACACCTGTCCCCACCCTCTCTCTCAATGCCCTCAATCAGCACAGGCTAAGTACAGTTCTACTGCCCTTTATTCAGACAATAGGAACAACAACATTTCATTTACCACCCCCCACCACATTCAAGTGACTTGTAACCCAAGCCCAGCCAAAATCTATCACTTGGGGAACGCAGATCTGTTTGCTGGATACCTAGGTAGATTAGGTGTGAATGTAAATGCAATCTAGTCCTGAAACCTTTCCCCCCAGCTCATCACTAGCTGTCAGGGAGAGCTCATTTAGACTTTGCTTACAAATCATAATTTGAAATTAGGTTGGCCAACATCACCGAAATGAATGCACTGACATTGTCATAAAAAACAACAGCTGTCTAAGGAAGCTAGTCTATGTTTATACTTTTCAAATCTATTATACTTTTTCAGATATAGAGTGTATGATAAAATAAGTGTATGCTTTTAAAGTGTGTATTAATGTTTCAATTTCAATTCAAATGTCCAAACAATCACTAAACTGGCTACACTGCATGTAACTAGTTCACAAAACTGGGGGAGAGGGGGTGTTGAGGAAAGTCGGGGGGGGAGGGGGGGGAAATCCCTGGGACTCACACACACAAAGTGAAGTGTATGTGTAAATCTTTGCAGAATCAGGGCCTTAATTAGCATGCCTGAAACTACTTGATGCTTAGGATGTGCCAAGCTCTAAAAGGGTAGAACCTGGCTTTATATTTAGACAGCACATGGCAACTAAGTGTTAACTAAATAAGTGGTGAAAAAACATTCTGGAACCAATGAGACACATGCTAAACATTGCTGCTCTTTCACTTGCTTTATATTGCATCCCTTCCCACATCTGTTGTCTATATTATCTATTTAGGGCCTGATCCTACTCCTATTGATGTCAATGGCAAAGCACCCTTTAATATTTATGAGTGCAGGATTGAGTCCTTGTATTATAAATCTTTTGGCACAGGGACTTCTCACATTTATCTGTAAAATACCTAGTGCACATATGATGATTTCATAATAATGTATGTTCTTGCCCTGCCATTGGAAAGCACTGCTTTGGGAAGAGGGAAGGAAGTTTGCTAAGTGCTAAGCTATCAGTGCCAGTTTTCTGTTTTTTCTCCTCCCCTACTACTTAGTGCCCTCTGCCTTCCTTTGCTTAGTTTCTAGGGTATGATGAAGCTGTGAAAATAAATCAAGACTTCTCCAAAGCAGCATGGAAGCCTCAAACCAGCCTCAAAGGGTCGTGATAGCAGCAAGTGCAGGAATGATTTAATAAGAGCAGACAGGTACAGGCAGACTGCCTGGTTTGCAGGGTTTATACAATCTCAGAAGAATAGCTTTAAATACATTTCTAATCCACCCTTGCTAGTAGCCAACCCATCACATAAGTCAAAGATCTCATTTTTGGCTGGCCCTGATTCAGAGGATTGCCACCTTTCATAGAAATTAGAGCTGGAAAAGAGCTGTTTGGTCATCTAGTACAGGCCCCTGCCAGTGAAGGGCTGATCCCTGCAGTGCATTTTCTAGTGCTTGGAATAAAGGTGCTATGGCTTGCCTGTTGGGGTCATCAACGATAAGGAGATTGTGTGGGTTAAAGGACTCTCCTTTGTCAGTTAAATCTCAGAGGAGTCTTTGCATTGCAAAGCAACGGCAGGAACGGGGATGGGGGGTTGATACTCAGGCTCACCCTTGTGAAGGTCGTAGAGTCCCAGAGGAGGAGCTTTGAGTCAGAGGTGTAAAACTCAGCGACTGGGGCGGCCATAACTCTGTTGGTAAGCTTTTAGGTTTGTGTGAGACCAGAGAGAGACTGGATCAAGGGAGGCTGCTGCTTTGGGGAACAGGAACTTGAGGACTCAGAAGAGGGAGTTTCATGTGTACAGTTTGTCACCACCCCCATTCAAGCAAACAGATTCATGTACGTTTTGTAAACACTGGCTGCATTTGGCTCTCCAGCTGTGTGGACTGATCTGGTCTTAGGTGTGCTCACCAGTGGAGGCCAATCTCGCAGGTATGCTCAGAGCATGCCCATGGGATCAAGCCCTGCTAGCAAGATAGCATGAAAAATGCCGAATTTGAGATCCTGCTTTGGGGTTACTGGGGCTTTGGCTTGTGCTAGGGTGCCAAGCAACTCATTAGCCGTGGGGCCGTGTCAGGACTCAGGCAGCTTTCTGAATTCCCAGCTGCGGAAACGTAGGTGCCAACTGGGTTAAGCAGCAGCTGAGCAGTGGTTTGGAAAATGTCAGTGTCATCTAAATATGGGGCATAGGCACCTAACGAGGCAGTTAGGCCTACATACCTTTGTGACTTTGTCATTTACTGTCTATGTGCCTGACTTCCCCCATCTGTCCCATGGGGATGAGGTTTCCTGGCTGCATAGGGGCGCTGTGAAGATAAATTCATTAGTGTTTGAGGTGCTATCCTTGCTGACCACCTACAGGATCAATCATTAGGTGGATCATCTGTCTAATTTTAATAACAGTCACTTAGAAATAGATATTTTGCACTGCAGTAAATATGGTAAACTTATACTGTGCATATCAACAATACTGTTATTACCGTTCAACAAACCCAAAGCAATAAGATTGTTGAGCTGTGTTTCAACAGGTAATATAAAACCAATTCATCCAAAACTAACAGCAAAAACAAAACACAAACCAAACAACCCAGACTGATCACGAAAACTGGTAACATGCCCACACTAACAGTGAAATCTCATTACATTGGAGGCAATTATTGCTTCTGCCAAGAACAGCAAGGTGCAATAGCTTCACAAAAGGGAAATGTTTACAAAGAGTGTGGAAAAAAAACCCCAACAATTAAGATAAACAACCCTATGGCTCCTCTAGGGCAACATGATGAGAAAGAGAGTGAGAAAATAGCTTCTCAGATTTTAGGAATTTCCATGAATATTGCACTTTTACTGCCTCTGAAATGTTTTTGTACCCAGTGCTGCTGCTGTTAGCTCTTCACAGATTGGTCTACTGCAGGGGATTCATTCTTTCTAGAGACAAGCTTAGAGCTGAGGAAGGACCCATTTATCACTAACTCAGCTTAGCAGTCATAAAAGTGGCAATAATAGTTAGCTGATAAGGGCAATAAAAAGGCAGGTCTCAGTGTTCACATGACCCTGGGGTAGGTTTTGACAAACAGCTGTTCAGGAAATTGGGTATGTTGCTGGCTTTGAGACAGATGGGCTCATCAGTAGGATGTAGGTAATGCTACAGGTAAATTACAGAGAAGCTACTCTAGGGGTGAGTTGCATCATCTTTTCACCTGAAGAAAACTTATCTGTTGGTGGCATCTTTTGCCTTGGTAGTTCATTCATTTTTCTTTTAAAGAAGCCCCCAGACTACCCAGAGAGAGAGAGAGAGAGCTATTCAAGCACAATGAATGTCATGCCTTTTGATTTGTATCGTACATTAGACAGCTGGTTTTTTGATGATTCTTTGTCCTAGATTGTTGTGGTACAAGTCTACAGACTCCTGCATTTGATTTGCAATTGGTTTATGATAGTTTTTCATTTTATTGCTTGTTTCTACCCAGTCTTTTATCATTTGTATTCTATGTTTTAGGAAACACGAATCATCTGCTATTAACTGTGTCCCTCTTGAAGTATTCTCAGTATAGAATTAAATGGTAATTTAAATTAGGATACAGCCTCCTTTTTAAAAGGAATGGAACATATATGCTATTCTTAGGTGGGGTTTGCTGTGAAGGGACTAGGAAACTCAATGGGTAGAAGCTTGAAATGATAAGGGATTTGTTTTGTTTCTTCCCTCAGGCCCCTAAATGACAAAATTAAACCACATTTTACAAATGCTGCATATACGCAACATTCAGAAATGAACTCAAGCTTGTGAGAGAGCCTAAAGCTCCATATTCAGCTCCCCTCACTGGAGTTAAGGTTAGCAGTGGAGTCCTCAAAGAGTGAATTATCTGACCTACCCTATGTGCTTATAATATTTTGGCACAAGCATGAGAATTAAAGATAAAACGGTTACCTACCTTTTGTTACCTAACTGTTGTTCTTCGAGATGTGTTGCTCATGTCCCTTCCATTCTAGGTGCGCGCGCCCATGTGCACAGTTGCCGGAGATTTCTGCCTTAGCGGTATCCATAGGGCTGGCTGTGGCACCCCCCGTATTAGCGCTCCCATGTGGTGGTATATCAGGCGCCACCGGCCCTGCGCCCCTTCGGTTCCTTCTTGCCAGCAACTCCGACAGCGGGGTAGGAGGGTAGAAATGCAGCGGACATAAGCAACACAGCTTGAAGAACAACAGTTATGAAAGGTAGGTAACCGTTTTTTCTTCGAGTGCTTGCTCATGTCTATTCCATTTTAGGTGACTCACTCAGCACAAAGTGAGACATCAAGGTATGGACAGATGACCAGGTAGCTGCTCTGCAGATGTCCTGAACAGGCACATGGGCCAGAAAAGCTGCTGAGGAGGCCTGTGCCCTGGTAAAGTGGGCGATGACAATCGCCAGAGATGGCACTTTCACTTGGTCTTAGCAGAAGCAAATACAGGCCATGATCCAAGAAGATAATTCTTTGAGTGGCTATGAGACAACCTTTCATCCTGTTGGCCACTGTGACGAATAATTGCATTAACTTACAGAATGACCTGGTTCTGTCAATGAAGAAGGCCAGAGCCCTCTGGACGTCCAAGGCATGTAGCCTATGCTCCTCCTCTGATTTATGTGACTTCGGGAAGAATACCGGTAGGTAAATGTCCTGACTCAAATGAAACTGAGAGACGACCTTGGGGAGAAACACCGGGTGTGGTCTGAGTTGGACCTTGTGCTTGTAGAAGACCGTGTATGGCGGTTCCGAGGTGAACGCCTGAATCTCAGATACTCGGCAGACCGACATCACTGCAACCAGGAACGCAACCTTCCAAGAAAGGAGGAGGAGAGAGCACAAAGCCATAAGCTCAAAGTGGGGACCCATGAGCTGTGACAGTACCAGATTCAAGTCCCATGGTGGAACTGGATCCCTGTCCTGCGGGTAGAGACACTGTAGTTCTGTAAGGAATCCGGCCATGATATCCTGAGTGAAAACTGACCTGCCCTCCAATGGCGGGTGGAAGGCCGAGATGGCCGCTAGATGGATCTTGTTTGACGAAAGGGACAAGCCCTTGAGCTTGAGATGCAGGAGGTAGTCGAGAATAAGTTGCAGAGAAGCCTGTTCAGGATATGCACCCTTGTCCACGATTCAGCAGGTGAACCGCTTCCACTTTGCCAGGTAAGTCATCCTGGTGGAGGGCTTCCTACTTCCAAGCAGAACATGCTGGACCTCAGCTGAGCACTGCTGTTTCTGCATGTTCAGCCACCCAGCAGCCAGGCCATCAGATGTAGCGCTGCTAGGTAGGGGTGCAGCAGACTGCCTTGGTTTTGGGACAATAGGTCCAATCTGAGTGGTAGCCGGAATGGTGTTGCCACCGAGAAGTCCACCAAAATGCTAAACCAGTGCTGGCACGGCCGTGCTGATGCTATGAGGATAATCCTCATCCTGTTCTGCCTGATCTTTGCGAGGACCCTGGAGGGGTCAACAGTAGAGGAGGGAAGCCATACATCAGGGCCCCCGACCATGGGAGAAGAAGGGCGTCCGACAGGGATCCTCTGTCCATGCCCCCAGTTGAGCAGTAGATGTCGCATTTTCTGTTCTGCTGGGACGCGAACAGGTCCACCCGGGGAGCTCCGCACCTGCAGAAGAGGGAACAGACTACGTCCAAATGGAGGGATGATTCGTGGCGAGATGAGAACGTCCTGCTGAGGTGATCCACCAAAGTGTTCCTGGTCCCTGGAAGGTGAGAAGCTACGAGATGGATGTTGTGCTGCAGGCAAAGGTCTCAAAGCCAGAGGGCTTCCTGGTAGAGGGCAGACAACCTGGCTCCATCCTTCCTGTTGATGTACAAGACTGTAGCTGTATTGTCTGTCAGGATCTGAACCACCCTGTCTTGAATCTGAGGTAGAAAGGTTTGGCAGGCCAGTTGAACTGCGCTAAGTTCTCTGACATTGATATGTAGAGCGCGATTGCGACTGGACCAGCGACCTTGAGTGCTGAGAGCGCCCAGGTGTGCTCCGCATCCCAGGTCCGAGGCATCAGAGACTAGAGTCACCGACGAGGCCGGGGTCATGAAGGGAAGTCCCTTCAGCACCAACATGGGATCCTGCACCAGGGGAGGAATAAGAGTACTTCCTCAGGGATCCTGGCCACCTTGTCCATGCTGTGGCAGTTGGTGACACAGGCCGACGCTAGCCACGCTTGAAGGGGTCTGAGGTGGAGACGAGTGTGCCAGATCACGTAAGTACATGCCACCATGTGGCTCAGCAGTCTCAGGAACATGTGGGCGGTGGTGAGCAGGTGGGCCTGCAGCCCCACAATGAGGTCTGCCATGGCCTGGAACTGAGCATTGGAGAGGAAGACCCTGGCCCGAGTGGAGTCCAGGACCACCCCGATGAATTCTATTCATTGTATCAGGTTTAAGGTTGACTTTTTCTCGTTTATAATCAACTCTATGTTGTGACAAGTGGAACATACCAAGTCGAGATGCCTCTGCACTTGATCTGAGGACCATCCCTTTATCAACCAGTTGTCAAGGTACAGATGTATCTGGACACTTCAACATCTCGGGTAAGCAGCCACTGGTGCTAGGCATTTTGTGAATACCCTTGGGGCTGACAAGAGAACAAAGGGCATAGCCATAAACTGGAAATGGTGCCCACCCAACGTAAAATGGAGGAAGTGCCATTGCCTCGGAAGATGGAGATATGGAAGTATGCGTCCTTTAAATGAAGGGTGGCGTACCAGTCTCCCATATCAAGGGAGGGAATGATGGAGGCTAGGAAGACCATGCAAATCTTCAACTTCTTGAGAGTCTTGCTGAGGCAATGCAGGGCTAGGATGGGTCTGAAGCCCCCTTTTGCCTTCAGAATTAGGAAGTAGCAGGAGCAAAATCCTGTGCCTTCCATGTTCCGCGGGACCATTTCCACTGACCCCAGCTGTAGGAGGTTTTTGACTTTCTGGATGAGGAGTTGCTTGTGAGAGGGTCCCTGAAGAGGGATGGGGAAGGGGGGTGGGAGGGACAGTCGGCTGCAAACTGTAGGGTGTAGCCTGAAGAGACCGTGTCTAGCACCCAACGGTCCGAGGTGACCCGGGACTAGGCCGACCGGAAAGGGTGGAGGCGGTCGAGGAAAAGGAAGGGTGGATCCGGTGCATTGGCTACAGCACTGTCCTCGAGCGCACCCTCAAAATGATTGTTTCTGGCCTCCCTGACTCTTGGAAGGGTCAGGCTGTGCAGATGAGCCCTTGGTCCTTCCTGTTCAAAGGTCAGTAATACTCAATCAACACTTTATCCATAGACAGTGTAAGAGACCAATGTTGGCCTTCTCAAAGTAATTATATCTCACTTGTCCGTTGCCTTGCCCTGTGTTTATTTGACCAGGGAGGAGTCAAGCAAGGTCCCATAGGGGTTGGGCCACAAGATATGTGTGTGTGGGAGAGAAACCTGGACTTCACAGCATGCTCATACCGCTCCTGGATCCCATGAGAAGGCCCTTTGCATGAAGTCTGTGGTGTCATGACTCCACATAGATTCAGGCTTGGAGCTGAGGAGCAGCTGCACTCTGCACTGCTCTTACTCCAAGTCCTGTGGATGTCTCTGCAGGTATAGGCAGAGGCAGTGTGACCTAGTGACTAAAACACTAGACTGGGACTCAGGCCATCTGGGCTCTAGTCCCAGCTCTGCCACTGGCCTATTGAGTTACCTTGGATAAGTCACTTCAGTGCTCTATGCCTCAGTTTCCCCATTGGTAAAATGGGGATGTGACGGGTTGGGTCACCGAGACCCCCTTGGGACTGCAACCTGATGTGCTGAGACTACTTCTGAGTCTGTTTTCCCTGACAGCTTGGGACTTCAGAACCCTGCCTTGTTAAGCCAAACGTATCAGTCTGCTCCAACACAGACCCAGGTCTGAACCACGTCCCGTAAAACTGCAGGCGTTAACTGAAAACCATTTAGCAAGTATTCCTGTCTCCAGCACCCAGAAACCCAGTTCCCAATGGGATCCAAACCCCAAATTAAATCCATTTTACTCTGTATAAAGCTTATACAGGGTAAACTCATAAATTGTCTGCCCTCTATAACACTGATAGAGAGACAGGCATAGCTGTTTGCTCCCCCAGGTATTAGTCACTAACTCTGGGTTCAATAATAAGCAAAAGTGATTTTATTAAATATAAAAAGTAGGATTTAAGTGGTTCCAAATAATGACAGACCGAACAAAGTAAGTTACCAAGCAAAATAAAATAAAACACCCAAGTCTAAGCCTAATACAGTAGGAAACTGAATACAGATGAAATCTCACCCACAGAGATGTTCCAATAAGCTTCTTTCACAGGCTGGACTCCTTCTTAGTCTGGATCCAGCAATCACTCACACCCCCGTAGTTACTGTCCTTTGTTCCAGTCTCTTTCAGGCATCTTTTTGGGGTGGAGAGGCCATCTCTTAAGCCAGCTGAAGACAAAATGGAGAGGCTTCCAGGGCCTTTTATATTCTCTCTTGTGGGTGGAAACCCGTTTGTTCTTCTGTGCAAAGTCACAGCAACAAGATGGAGTTTGTAGCCACCCAGCAAGTCACATGTCCTTGAACGTTTCAGCTTTTTGCAGGCCAACGTCATTGTTTACATGTTAGTTTGAACATTCCCAGGAAAACTCAGATGTGGATTGGTGTCTCCCAAAGTCCATTGACAGTTAAGTGTTTCTTGATAGGACTATTCTCAGTAAGTGCCCATTCTCAAGAAGCTGACTAAATGCTTCACTGAGGCTACTTAGAATCAAACACATAGATGTAGAAGTACATAGCCAATCTTCATAACTTCAAGTACAAACATGATACAGACAGCATAATCATAACCAGCAAACTACAGCCTTTCCATAGACACCCCACTTGCCCTCCTCTGCACAAGACCTGGTGCAACCATAGGACCCTGGTTGTAACAATGGTCTATACAGTCACAGTTCATGTCAACAACGTCACAGGGGATAATGATATTGACTCCTTCATAAAGTACTTTGAGATCTGCTGATTATTATTACCTGACCTGGAACTAATGCTATGGGGAACAAGATTAATTCCTAAAATTTTGCAACTCCATGGCTGTTCTTATAGATTCATGCTGCCAAGAGCCACATTGTTCCTTTAGGAGCTGTGCTGCCAGCGGTGAGTATAGCCTTTAGGACAGCACAGAAACTCCAGAATCTCGGGGTTGAGTTTCCCCCCTCTCCTTGGTATATCTTGCCTATGGGCTAATCCTGTAGTTTCTAGCCAGGCAAAACTCCCATGTAGTATAATGGGAGTTTTGCCTGGATGAGGCCACAGGAGTAGGTCCCATACTTTGAGCTCTGATATGATAGAAGCCAAGAGAAGGTGTTTGCTGAGATATTAAACTAGCAACATACATTGCAAGGGGTGGGGGAGAAGGGGAAGACATACAGAGAGTCTGATCTTGCTCTCCTGGTAGTCAGTGGCATTTTACACCACTGGAGCAGGCATGGGTCCATAGCGAGGCCCCCCCCCGGCACCAATACTTGCTCTTTCACTAACTCACAGCAGCTCCTTTTCTCACTTGTGATAATTTTACTGTCCAGTATTTAAACTGCCCCCCTTCCAGTGTTTTCTCCAAATTCGTTTTCAAGCCAGCTGGAGCAATTGCCAGTAACCATTAAGCAAATCCAAACACCGAGGGAGTCCATTTTCTGCTTGATGCTGTGTAGATCTGTCACTAACTTGGATAGAAGTTAGAGGAGTGGGATCAGGATAGACCAGTAAGAGGTTAGACTGGTTGGCACTCTTTATATAGGTGCAACAGTTTTTCTTTATTTATGTTAAATCCAGGGGCCCAGATTTTCAGCTTTGTGCAGTCTTAGCAGCACAAAACCAAGTGTAAAGCTGCCACCCAGGAGCAAGCCTGAGATTTGCCTCAGTCTGTGTATCCTCTGGTGGTGTAGCAGGAACAGGGTGGAGAGGGCATGCTAGGGATGGGGGTGGACATGCCAGGGGCTTAGTTCATAGTGCTCTGCCTTATTCCTGGCTGGCATGTGGTCCTTGTTAGACTGCTGGATCTGGCACAATTTAGAGTGGTCCTTAGTCTGCTCTAATTTATGGTGGGAGACATTTTTGACCCTGGCTGGCCCAGGACGGGGGAAATTACAAGTTGACTGAGAGCCTCCTCCTTTGCACCTCTTGAAACTCCTCCCCTTTCCCAAGAGCCTTGCATAAACAGTGACATGTATTATCACAGCGGGGAGGCTTGACCAGTGACTGCAGACTGTTAATATCTTCAGCAATACAGCAGCACAGCCAGGAAAGTCAGAGCTTTGCTGGCACCTGACTGGCTCCAAGTCTGAATATGGTTTTAACTGGTGTCCAGTAGGACCCACAAACTCATGGTCACCGTTTTGGATTAAATCCCATGAAGGGCAAATTGAACATTCTCTACCTGTAGCGTACCCCATTCATCAGGGCAGTGCTGACAGACACGAGGCTTCTCCTGGACTAGTTTTAACCTTATTGGGCCAAATCCTGCCATCCCTACCTGCAATGACTGAGTAAGGAATATAGCAGGGTTCAGGAGTCACAAGCAGGCATCAGAGGCTCCCCAGCACCCTGTTCTTCCCATACTGGTAAATGGAGAAGGGTTGGGGGCTGGTCCCACTACAGTGTAATATGGGATATGTAAAGGTTGAGAATCATGAGACTATTGGATATGACCTACCATTACTATATTTCCTCTTATACTTTCTCACTTCTAATGTCTCCATCAGTATTAATTAAGCATGCTTAGTATCATGAATTCTTGGCAAGTTTTTCACAGGAGTTGTTTACAAGGAAAAGGCATTTTGGTATAAGTTTAGATTTTTTTCAACAAACTGCCACAAAGGTTCTTTTTCCAACTTATCTGACATTTTGTCTCATCTTAAAGAATGCATTTTGCAAGCAGCATCACACTGTTCTGGAATGAGTTATGCCACTATAAGGTTTGGGTAGGAACGTCCATATTTCAAATTAACTATACCACTTCAGGCAGTCCTGCTGCTGCTATCCCACACTGCATTGCTTGACACCTGGATTGGCCTGTCTGTGTACCTGTGTGCCCTCCATTGCTCTGGGGTCATCTTGACCGGATGGCACTGATCTCCCTTAAATGCAGGAACATACCCAGATGTACATAGCTGGAATCGATTGCAGTTGCTACGCCCCATGCTTCAGCATGTTTCTGTCTAGAAATCCTGGATTTCCTTGGCTTCTGGAGAGAGGCGCATGTCCAGTCCCAGCTTCACAGGAGTCATTGGAATGCCAAGGTCTACAAGTGGCTAGCAAAGCAAATGTGGGAAAAGAAGAACTTCCGGGATATGGCCCAGTGCCATGCCAAAGCCAAGGAGCTCCTGCCAAATGATAAGAATATAAGGGACAAACCCAAACCTGCAGTAACACTCCCAGTACACGTGCGTGCGATGAGGTGCTGTGGTGGGGTGGCTGCCCCACACAGGGAGAAGAAAGCGTTAAGAGCAGCACCAGGGAGGTTGCACAGAACTCACAAATCAGGAAAAGGCTTACTGAGCCCACCAATGGGGGGAAGGCTTGCTAGAGCAGCCAATCACATTGTATGGCAGACTTCTTCACTGCACCAAGAGATACAAAAAAAGAAATAGGAATAGAAAACATACTTTGCATCTTAGTTTGATCACTGCCCTGAGCTTTTAGCTACTCTGACATTTTCGAACATACTCTCGAAGATGAGGTAAATTGGCCAGATGTGGCTACATAGGCATTTCATGATGCACAACAATTATAAGTAGGCTTGGCAGAATTTGATTTGTTATTTTTTAATAATTTTGACAGATATTGTCAATGTTTACTATAAGCACTTTAACTTTTTTAACCAATTTACATTTTCATAGTTGTGGGAAGTTATGGGGGATGTCAGATAATGCGGGGAATCAGACAATAATTATTGAATGACAGACATTGAGATTCAAAAAGTTAAAGCTTTATAACCATTGAAATACAAATTATAAACATCATGGCAAAATATACAAAGCGAATATCCTTCAGTTAAACTCTGAGTTCTCAAGCCGCATTTTTTCTTACTTTGAACTCAGAGGTGGCATTGTGTTTTGAGTTCTGTTTTAGTTCTACAGTAAACCACAATTAATTCTGTTAATCAAAGCACTAATCTACTGAATACTTTTTCCCTTATCCTTCCAGCCACCAAAATAAACCCTGATATTTACGCAGAAAAATTATTAATAGTTTTTTGCATCGATTTTCAGCTTTTTTTTGTTGCAGTAATGAACACCGATTAATTCACAGGAAAAATTAAATAAAATAAAAACTGAAAATGAAGGACCCTAGGTACTTTGCAGAGTCATTCTCTCTGGCTGTTCCTAAAGTTTCCCTCCATTGCCTCCTCCCCCATGGATTAGATTCCCTCCTTTGCTTTCACAGATGTTGTGCAAAACACAGCTGTCATAAATATAAAGGGAAGGGTAAACCCCTTTAAAATCCCTCCTGGCCAGAGGAAAAATCCTCTCACCTGTAAAGGGTTAAGAAGCTAAAGGTAACCTCGCTGGCATCTGACCAAAATGACCAATGAGGAGACAAGATACTTTCAAAAGCTGGGAGGAGGTTGAAAAACAAAGGGTCTGTGTCTGTTTGTATGCTGCTTTTGCCGGGGACGGAACAGGAATGGAGTCTTAGAACTTTTAGTAAGTAATCTAGCTAGGTATGTGTTAGATTATGATTTCTTTAAATGGCTGAGAAAAGAACTGTGCTGAATAGAATGACTATTCCTGTCTGTGTGTCTTTTTTGTAACTTAAGGTTTTGCATAGAGGGATTCTCTGTGTTTTGAATCTAATTACCCTGTAAGGTATCTACCATCCTGATTTTACAGAGGTGATTCCTTTACTTCTATTAAAAGTCTTCTTGTAAGAAAACTGAATGCTTTTTCATTGTTCTAAGATGCAAGGGCTTGGGTCTGTGTTCACCTGTGCAACTTGGTGAGGATTTTTACCAAACCTTCCCCAGGAAGTGGGGTGCAAGGGTTGGAAGGATTTTGGGGGGAAAGGCGTGTCCAAACTAAGTTTCCCAGTAAACCGAGATAAAGTTTGGTGGTGGCAGTGGAAATCCAAGGGCAAAGGGTAAAATTAATTTGTACCTTGGGGAAGTTTTAATCTAAGCTGGTAAAAGTAAGGTTAGGAGGTTTTCATGCAGGTCCCCACATCTGTACCCTGGGGAAGGAACCTTGACAACAGCTAGTAGCTATCATACAAGACAGATATTTCTCGAAAGCCTCTGGCCTTGTCGAGACACTTCCATCTTCTCTTCAGTCTTCCAAATGCACATTCCACTGTCATTTGGAAGCTATTAAGGGTACAACTAAACAGCTCCTTTCTCCTATCCAAGTGTCAAGTAGAAGGCTTCATAAATCCGAGAAGCAGAGAGTATGCTTGGTCTCTGAGAATGAAAGTAGAAGTCACAGCACCATTAATGTACATAGTGGTCTTGGGAGCAAAAGTTCCATTTTCAATTGCATGAAAGAGATGAGTTTCTAAAGATAATGGATCTTTTCAGACCTGGTGAACCTACCATGGTGATCAACCCACCCTTGTAGCACAATGGAGAAATATCACTTTCTGTTGAGGAATTCTGAGGTCTTGTGGGGAAGGGGCAAATAATAGAGCATGTGGGTCTCATTGATAGCCCTATACATCTTGGGAACCCCAACCATGCAAATCCATCAATAATCCCCTGTGCACCACTCAGCTTTATGACCCATGGCGGCAGCCACCTCTTTATAGCAGCTCAAACCTATATGACCGCAGCCCCAAAAGTTGATATACCAACACCTGAGTGGTAGCTACTGGGGATAGTGAGCTTCCAGATGGCAATAGCCACATGCTTCTCCCCACTGAAGAGCAATCCCATGTTGGTGTTCCACTGCTCTTGCCCCAGGCTGAGCTCTGCACAGATCTCGCAGAAAGTAGCCTTCCAAAGTTTTGCCACTGCTGCTGGTTATCTAGTTCTGCAGCATTATCATGCCCCACCAAACAGTCCTAGTTGGTTGCGCTCCAATGTGATGCTCCACCAAGTGATGTCACTCCAAGATAATGTCATGCAGGACTAATGGCTTGATTTCCTTCTCCTCTTGCACTACCCTCATGCTGCTCAGCAGTGTTTCTTCCATGCTGCCTGACAGCAGTTTTAAAATGGCACTGGATCACTAAACCAGATGAATTGTAGGATACCAAGAAAGGAATCATGGGAGTTTGTGAGTTTAACCCCAAATCCAAGAAGTCCTTTAAATTCTGGTCCATATCCCACAATGCACTGTAAGAAAAATCCCAGAATGCATAGAGCCTAGCAATGGAACATTGCCCTCTGGGATATCTGCCCAGAATGCTGTGTGGTTATTCTGAAAAAGCACAGAGCTGTGTAGATGTAACGATTCCCAAGGGAAGTAGCTTAAGGACGCATAAACAAAGCAGTGTGTACACACCCGTTCAGTACAGTTATACCAGTATAGCTATAGTGGAAAAACAGCTACAGAAAGAATCATAGAATATCAGGGTTGGAAGGGACTTCAGGAGGTCTCTACTGAAAGCAGGACCAATCCCCAACTAAATCATCCCAGCCAGGGCTTTGTCAAGCCTGACATGTCATCTGCTACAACTGAGAACACCCTAGATCCATCCTCTTTGGAACCCCCTTTCTTGTAGTTGAAAGCAGTTATCAAATCTCCCCCCCGCCCTTCTCTTCTGCAGACTAAATAATCCCAGTTCCCTCAGCCTCTCCTCATAAGTCACATGCTCCAGCCCCCTAATCATTTTTAAAAAGAAAAGGAGTACTTGTGGCACCTTAGAGACTAACAAATTTATTTGAGCATAAGCTTTTGTGAGTCATCGGATGTATTCAGTGAATACATCTGGTGAAGTGAACTGTAGCTCACGAAAGTTTATGCTCAAATAAATTTGTTAGTCTCTAAGGTGCCACAAGTACTCCTTTTCTTTTTGCAAATACAGACTAACACAGCTACTACTCTGAAAACTAATCATTTTTGTTGCCCTCTGCTGGACTCTTTCCAGTTTTTCCACATCCTTCCTGTAGTGTGGGGCCCAAAACTGGACACAGTACTCCAGATGAGGCCTCACCAATGCTAAATAGAGAGGAATGATCACGTTCCTCGATCTGCTGGCAATGCTCCTACTTATACAGCCCAAAATGCTGTTATCCTTCTTAGCAACAAGGACACACTGTTGACTCATATCCAGCTTCTCGTCCTCTGTAACCCCAGGTCCTTTACTGCAGAACTGCTGCCGAGCCATTCGGTCCCTAGTCTGTAGCAGTGCATGGGATTCTTCCGTCCTAAGTGCAGGACTCTGCACTTGTCCTTGTTGAACCTCATCAGATTTCTTTTGGCCCAGTCCTCTAATTTGTCTAGGTCCCTCTGTATCTTATCCATAAAAATGTTTCCATATAGACACACCCTTAATTACAAGGCCTTGCTACCAAGTGGGATTACTCCAGTTTTTACTCTTTGTTCTAGAAAGGCCACTGTAACGTTTTTTAAACCAGTCAAGAGGCCACCCCCAAGTCTGCTCGGCCCAAATCTGCTCAGGCTTTTGGAAACATGCTGGCAGGGCTTCTCACCTCCACTGCAGCTTCTGTATGCTGTTCAGCTGGTGTACATGGACTGTGCAAGCCCCACAGTTCTCACGTGGAGGATTTCCTCAATGCAGGCACTGTGTATGGGCACCATAAGTGGCCCCGTGCTATCTCCCTGCAAGCCCTGGCATTGTACTGGGGGCAGAAGTGTATGTTTTGAGTGCTTTGGTAATTCCATGCTTATAGGCAGCCCTTGGGGAGCTTCTGTACATTACAAGAGTCTCTGGCTCCTCTAGTTTACATCAGGGGTCATTCCCTAGCCTAGGTGACAGTCCAGAATGAGAATGCAAGGATGGATTAAAGCTAGCATTGCCCCCTTCACCCTGTGTGTGTTCTGTGCTGTACCTCCTGGAGGCATGACACAGAATATTTCCCCTCATTCATACTGGGCATGCCCAGGGGCTTTGCATTACCACCAGCACTAGTATAGTCAGTCCAGTGCTGGTAACATGATACGTAACCTTATGTTTTCTGCCATCATTCTGTATGTACAATTCCTAACGACTCCAGAGGCAATCCCCTGGGTAGCATGATGGCAATATATGGTCCATTTAGAATATCACTGTATCTGCAGGGGTGCTGGAACAATTTGTATAGTGCGGGTATTGACAGCCATTGAACCAAACTGTAAACCCAGTTAGTTGTGGGCTGAACTGTATTCTTTGAGGAATTATGTGTGCCTTAAATGCCTATTTCTTTCTGTAATGTGTCTGTCTGGCATTATAATTCATCAGTTAGAAAAACACTGTTCCTTTGAGTCCATTCTCAAAGAGGGCCCATCCATTTCAGCAGGCTCAAAGAGTTTTACATCATGAGTTGTTCTATTCCTGGATCAGCATGTGTGGGTAATTGCTTTGAATCCCAGTGTCTCCCATTTGCTTTCTGTAAAGCCAGGGCAGTGCTTTGCTGACGTACAGAAATTAATAACAGGCATTGTTCTTTCTAGGTCTGTGATCAACAGGTAGCAGAGGGAGAGGAATTATGGATCCTGTTAGACAGGAAAGAGAGAGATGCGTCCCATTTTATAGGAGGTTTCTTTGGGGTGAGGTGGTTGGGGGTGGGGGGCAAAGCACAAATGCTATAATCCACTTTATCAAAAGCAAAAGCGCCCTTTCTGTGGTGTGTAACATCACCCATTGTTTGGAGGCTTTGCTGCAGATGGATTCTATAAACTGCAGGAGGATCCTATAAAGTTCCTGGGTGGAATCCTGGCTCTGTTGAAGTCAATAGCAAACCTCCCAATCTTACCATAAGGGTAATGGTTGTTTGTCCAGAGACAGAGTTTTCTGGGGAGCCAGTCTGAGACAGCAGAATGAACCCCCACAGAAAATTAGGACAATCACAAACCTCACCACCCTCTTTTCCCAGTGTAAGGTGCACTTCTCCACCCTCCCCTCTCTAACATGGACACACAGCAGTGTGTAAACAAAAAACAAACACAAAGCCCTACCAAAACAAAAAACTCCATTGCACATACAATTCTCCCCCTGGAGAGAGCGTGAGAGAAAATAAATTCCAGGTAACAGATGTCAGTCATGTTGCTTAATGCACTGCTGGAAGGGGCTCAGATCCTATGGTGATGAGGGTGGTATAAGAACCTATGCAGAACAGCATAGGATTTCAACCCAGGTCTTTTCATAGAGGATCATCATTGCTCACACAATTTTCTTATTTTTATAGGTTGGATTCTAAACCCTGATATCTAATTTTCTTTGTCTTCAGATTGAGGCAACATCACCTACTGGTTAGAGCGGCAAACTGGCAATTAAGGTGGGTTTGCCACTTACTGTGTAAATTGGACAAATAATTAATCTGTCTGTGTTTCTAAGTCTCTCTCCCTGTAAAATAGGGATAAGGAGAACTATGACAGCTGTTCAAACAATTTGTGGTGATCAGTTTATTTCCTGAAAAAGATTCCCATTGGATTCAATGGACTTTGGAGCAGGCAGTAACGTAGGAGAATGATATTTCTGTCTAATTTGACTGGTAATCCACAGACAGAAGGGACACAAGGCCTAAGGTTTGATCCTGCTGCCAATTAAAATAATGGCAAAGCTTCTATTGACTTCAGTGGGGCAGAAACAAGCTTTAATAGTCTGCCCATGATCAAGGGTGTTAAGCAATTGGGTTTAATGGGAACAGGAAGGGTTGCTAGAACATTTGCAGAAAGCGAACACAAGGAAAAGAGAATAACTCAGGTGAGGCAAATTCAATCCTTTTTGTCTTATGAATGTTTACAGAAAATACTTTGTGTATTTATCCACAGCTAAACGTGATTAACTATGATTCCATCTACATAAAGTTGCCTTGAAATTGTGGTTTAAATGTTGTCATTTTAGTAGAGTTTTCCATATTACAAATATGTATTTAAAATAACCTTATGGTCTTCCCCTGTCAGCACTCCACATGCTGGTCACTCGCTGAATTCAACAAGAGTACTGAATATAGAGTACATGGAGCACAAAGTCAGCTGCCACTCTTCACTGTTGTAGCCATCTCGGTCCCAGAATATTAGAGAGACATGGTGGGTGAAGTAATATCTTTTGCTGGACCAACTTCTGTTGGGGAGAGAGAGACAAGCTTTCCAGCTATGCAGAGCTCTTCTTCAGGTCTGGGAAAGGTACTCAGTAAAAGATATTACCTCACCCACCTTGTCTTTTACTTCTCACGTAATCTTTTCATGCCTACTATACAGTAATCTTTCTACAGCTTGTTATGCAATGGTCCATATTATATTGTTATGTATTGGTCTTCTATAATATGTTCTGTGTAGCAAATGCCAAAGTTTCTGTTTGGCTCTATGCAAATCAGAGAAGAATTTGATTAGGAAAAATGTTTTGTGAAGGAATTCATTTGTAGGCTACCAATGTGTGCAAATTTCAGTCCAACATGATGTAAAACAATATATCTGAAAACGTAAGGCTGCAGGTTTACAAATACATGCTAACTAATATCTTGAGGAAATAATTTGCATAAAAATCTTGCTTGTAAAAAAAAACAGAGACAGGAATGTTGCTACTGCCAATAACAAGCCAGATTCTCAGCTAGTGTAAGTGGATCCAGAAGTACTGATTTATGGAGCTATGTGGTTTCATACCAGCTGACAATCTGGCCAGAGGAGTGATCTTGCTCCTACTGAAGTCAGTAGCAAAACTTCAGTGGTAGTAAGATCCTCACTAGGGGGCCAGACAATGATGCCTGTTCTCACATTGAGTAATGCCTTACTCCATTATGACTTCCCACTGAAGTGAAAAGGAATATTTGCAAAATAAGGTACTACCAAACATGAATGAGGGTATCACATTCTGCCTCCAGTTAATTTTCAGATGGAAGGCAGCTTGGTCTGGTAAGTGAGAGCACAAGACAGGGAGTCAAGAGATCTGGGTTATAGTCCTGACTCTGCTGCTGGCTTGTTTTGTGGCTTCGGTCAAGTCACTTAACTGCTCTATGCTTCAATTTTCCCACCCATGAAGCAGGGATGATTCTGATGTTTTTAGATATTTGGATGATAAGTGCTGAGTGTGATTATTACTGTTAAATTCACATACTTTGTCAACAGCTCTCTTACATCTTCTCCCCCCTTCCCCCCCCCACAAAGTCTGTAATTTAGAATTCACATCATGGACTAAATATCCAGATATCCGGGGGATTTCATTTAATAAATTAAGGCTACAATTATGACTTCTAGGAAACTGAGCTATGGTGGCTGGGAAGAGGGAGAGCACAGCTTGAGTGGCCCCCACTGAAAGCATTATGCCTGTATAATGCAGACGTAAAGCCACTGAGGTTTCACCTGAGGAGGGATGGCAGGAGTTAGCCTATGACAAGAGGGTACAATTTTTAAGATTTCTTTTTCCTAGTGCTGCTCTTTTCCTCATAGCCCCTTCCTGCTGACTCTATCTTGTTGAAGAAGTCTGCAAATCTAAACAGAGACACCTTCCTGAGGCAAAAAATCAGTAGCTCTGCGCTGATAGTTTCATGTTCTTTTTAGTCTAAGATCACCTTTTTACAATGGCATCATTTAAATGGGAATAACATTACTGTCTATGCCAAAGCTTAGATCAGTTCATAGTTGCCTTTCCACAGCTACTTGAGCTTTCTGTAGTAGTAGCTAGCAAGATAAGGGTCAGTAACCAGAGATTGGGGTCAGTGTCCCAAATAACACTATACACCCCTCAATTGCTAGCTCTTTCTGGGATTTTTATACAATGCTATAAAAGTTTAGTTGTGTCTTAAACTGAATGACTTCAGGTAATTTAGGATTCAGAACTCCTGTGGTTTGTGACAGGCTCAAAACAAGAACCATACGCAGTTATTTTTCAACAAGTGAGTGGGTTTAGTTTGCTGGAAGGCAAGTTGAATTTTGACAGGATAGCTGACACAGTGGTGCGCTAGTGGTGTACTCCAATGCTTTTCTCATTTTAAAGAGGGTGAATTGGTTATTTGCATCAATGGGACTCATTATGCTATTTCTTCTATGAGACGATTACATATAGGGTGTAATAATTTTGTTCCATTCGAGATGACATAGGCTGACACTCACTGGGATTCTTGGAAAGGAGCACAGGGCTGCCCAAGTAAATGGAATCTGATTAATGAGTAATAGAAATGAAACATGCGCTTCTTCCTGTTACTAATATTTCAGTAGCTCTCTGTGAGCTAGAGGAAAATGGGACTTGTAATGTTTGTTCCTGGGAGATTTGTTAATAAGAGGCAATTAGAAGTAGCAGCAAAAAATTCTTCTCTCTTGTGTTCTCTTCTTGCCGCCACAAGAAAATGAGTTATAGCAAAAAAACAAACAAACAAACAAACTCCCATGTGTTTTGGTGAGAAACATGGAGGGAAATGGATGAATATTATGGGCTTGCCTGCACTGAGGACTTGGCCTGGTTACAGCCACCAATATGGATGCACCAGTGTAATCAAGCAAAGTCACCATCAACTGTTATTTGTAATGGTGCAGTTTCCCCTTATTTGAAACCAGGTTAGTCTGCACCAATACAATTAATATCACAGCTTATAGTGGCCTTGCTTGTACTGTATATACTAGGGGTTTGCACTGGTGAAACTACACCAGTGGCTGGCTAACAATGGCCAGTGTCCCCAGGGTGGACAAGGCCTTAGTCTGTGTACATTATTATTTGTATTACAATAGTGACTGGAAGCCCTGACTGTGATCAGGGCCCCGCTGTTCTAGGCACTGTACAAACTCACAGACAATGCCAGCTTCAGACAGTTTATAGTCTAAACACGACAGGCAAAGAATGGAAGGGGAAACAGAGGCACGGAGAATTGAGGTGACTTGGTCAGGGTCACCCAGCTGGTCAGTGGCGGAGCCAGGGATAGAAGCCAGGCTTCCTGATTCCTAATCTAGTGACCTATTGCAGAGCATATTGTTCTGCTTCTGTTCTTTTCAGCTGAAGATTCTATTCTTTTTTTTAAACTGATCTTAATAAAGCCCAACTCTCTAGAGGTAACAACAAAACAGAGAGGTGACTGTGGGAACAAGAACATCCTGCTCTGATTAGATTCCTTTTTATGAGACTGGGGATATTTTAAAGCAGTAATTAGAAATACTAATGACAGTTACGTGCTTAAATCCAGGGTGGATAAAAATATATTTTTTAAAAATTGGGGGTTTTTTTGTTTAAATTAAATACAAGGTTATTTTTAAAAAAATGGAAACAAACCTATTTAAAATTAAAATTTTAAATCATGATAACCTATAAGTGATAGATATGACAATATGTTGTAATATCCTGGACAAACCTTATTGAATTATGTTTATGTGCTATTGAGGGATTGTGTGAAATTCCATGGGGGAGAGGGACCACAGCCCTCCAGGAACTAAGGCCAGTGGTGAGTGATTAGGCAGATTCACTTAGCTTGTAACAGCTCAAGAGAGCTATCACCAGCTGGAGAGAGGCTCGCATACTTCATTCTCTAGGGACCAACAGACAAAGAAAGGACTTTTGGTTAAATAACCTGAGTTAAAACTGACTCAGGGACTTCTTTCAGATCCAGCAAATGGACAGGACCCCCAGAGGTGAAAGTAAGCCAGTCCGGACTGGCTTCCCCAGGCTGGCGATTTAAAGGGTCCAGGGCTCCCTGCAGCGGCCAGAGCCCCAGGCCCTTTAAATTGCCTCCCGAGCCCCGCTGCTGGAGCCCTGGGGTAGCGATGGCAAGGGTCTAGAGGTGATTTAAAGGACCCAGGGCTCCAGTTGTTGCGGGGAGCCCCGGCCCTTTAAATCACCGCTGGAGCCCTGCCGCTGGCAGCCGGGCTCGGGCACCAATTTAAAGGGCCTGGAGCTCTGCTGCGGTGGCGGTGGCTGGAGCCCCAGGCCCTTTAAATCGCCCCTGAGCCCTGGGGCTCCCAGCCGCTTCTGCGGCTGGAAGCTCTGGGGGTGATTTAAAGGCCCCAGGGCTCTCACCGCAGCTGGAGCCCCAGGGCCTTTAAAGATTTAAAGGCCCCGTCTCTTCCGGTTGAGGCCACACCTCTTCCAGTAGAGGCCACACCCCTGGTCAGGACTCTGGCGTACTGGTAAGTCCTTTAAGTTACTTTCACCCCTGAGGACCCTTCATATAAGGGAGGCTCCAGTCCTTAGGGAAGGGATAGCAGGACTTTGGCCCCCTAAGAGTCCATAAGACTGAGGCGGCTTGTTCTGAGCAAAAGTTTCTATGAACTTGTGGCCACAGGAAAACCCCTGGCTGGGGGTGATTTCTGGTAAGCTTATTAGCAGGTGTGTAGGTTCTTTTATTGTTTTAATATGTTTTCTCTGTGTTGCTTTTACCTTAAGAATAAATGTGCCTGGTTAGAAAGAGCTGTGTGGTAATTTAACTGTGGCTATTACCCTATATACCCGCTCTGTGGAGAGAAGCGAAGCAGGCCTGCTTAGTCAGACTGTTTTTTGCTGGGGATATCACATATAGTCAGGGAACTGTAAAGCCCAGAAATACCTGGGTCAGAAATGAGAGAGCTATGTAATTGCTTAAATAAATGTGTATAGCTAAAGTGTATTCTCCTAGTTAGCAAAAAGAAACATCAAATTCAGTGTAAACACTATGTTTTGTTGCAAACCAACATATTTTAACCAGTGAGAATCAATTTTTCTTTAGGAAAATAACTAAAAAGTACAAATGCAAAACATGATTAAAATCAAAGTTTCCTGCCTGTTGATTTAAATAATGATTAAAATAGATGTTTTCAGTTGCTTTGATTTAAGTCAATCCACCCTGCTTAAATCTCTTCTCTCATATTAAGGACCTGATCCAAATCCCACTGATGCCAATGGGAGTCTCCTCCTCCATGTCTGCAGGTCTTGGAGGGATATAAAGTGCACAACGCATTCCTCCCCTGAATTGGGGAGAGCTAGGAAAGTTTCTAGCCTATTTCCTTGCAAAGCTAGCCTTTAACACAGAACACAGTGTTCGCTGATGTAAATCAAATGCCAGTGTTGAATGTCTGTCATCTATTTTTTTCATTAAGATCATGAGTTATTAACAACAGTTCTCCATACAGCTCCTCAGAGCTGGCTTTTGGGTTCCATGAAAACCATGGAAAAGGTTTCTCCATTTTTTGAGAGGATCCCAGATCAGTTTGCAGCTGTGAGAATGGGGGGAAGGGCAGTAAAAATGTTAGTGTTGATGGAAAATCTCAGATGAAGAAGGAAATATGCTTGAAGGCTATGCACCGACACCCGGTGAAGTATGGAAAAGCTTCCACTGACTTCAATGGCAATTGGAACAAACCTCAAATGATGTATCCTAAGTGGAGTCAGCCTGAATGTCCCAAACACAGTGTCCTTTCCCCCCCAGATGTGTTGTAACCTCAGAGATATCCAGTGCTATGTCTCCTGTTTTAGGTTACAAGAATATAGAAGTATCTCCGGTCCATAAAACAATCAAGACACTACTGACCTGATGCCATTAATGCAAACTTGTTTCAGCTAAATGTATTGTGTCTGTCTGTCCATCTGGTATGTAAGAGCACATTACTGGGTTGTGAAGAGAATAATGATATCCAGTGTAACTCAATTAGTCATGTCATTGTCTCTTGTTTAACCCTCTAAAAGTTGGAGTGCATTTTTCTCCACGCTTCCAAAAAGTCATATGATGTCAAAGTCCTGCTATATAGCTGTCTGATGACATTGTAATAATGAGATGTGACTTCTTTGCATTGCTGTTCATGTGATCCATGCTTATAATTTAGCCATAAAACATAAATCAAGTCAGAGTATAGAGAGGGAAAATGACATGCAAGGAACACTTAGAGGGTGCAAGAGGATGCTTGCCAATAGTGCAGCACAATAGGGTGGTCCAGTGTCCTCCCTTGCTAGGGCTGGAAACTTAGGTATTTTATAGCATTGGAAAGCTGTTTAGTTCATTCTCATTAAATGTATTGGTACAGTGACTTTATTGAAGGCTGTAGATTTGACACAGTTGACTCAGTGGAAGTGGTAACCATTATCTCATGTAAGTATCTCTTTTCTGAACACTAAAATGGCCTATAAGGCAATAAACCTAGCTTCAGAGGTCAACTTGCACAATTAACAGTGAAGAATATCCAGAACTTGCTGAGTTCTGCAGAATAACTCTTTTTGTGTAATTGTAACCATACCTCTCCAGTGTGACATTGAGCAGAGAGGAGCTGCTACTAGGGAAAGCAGGCCCCATGTGTTAGAAACAAATAGGAAGTGAATGTACAAAACGCTGCTACTAGGGAAAGCAGTTCCGCATGTGTTAGGAACAAATAGGAAGTGAACGTACAAAATGCTGCACAACTAAACAGTTTGAATAAAGAAAGCCTGTTAGAAGGAAGTTCAACCCTTGTTTAAAAGTAGAACTCTGCAAACTGTTGGCAACAGAACCTGAGGCCATGTGAAATCCAGCTGGTTCGGGGTTTCAGTGCAAACTCAAAAACTCAGATCAGGTTAACTGAGGGTTTTGCTGATGTTTGCAAATCTTCCAGGTGAATCTGGACTCACTTTCAAATAATTTTTTGCCTGGTTTGTGGGTGGCAATGAAATTGCGTGAAACTTTTTGAAGGCAGATTTTGCCAAGGCTTTGGAAAAGGTTTGAATCTGAAACTTCTGAGTTGTGAATTTAAGCAGATTGAAGCAATAGTTTCCATGAGCCCCTGTGAAAAGTAAAAATGGTGAGATTTACATAGTTCTGTGTAAAGCTCTGTCTATTAAAGTCTTTTGCTTCTTGTGGGACAAAAGCTAGCGAGAATGTTTTAGATTAATTTAAGAAAATTGAGATTATTGATGCCACAAATGACTGACTAATGGGGTAGCCTCACAGATCCCCACACAGGAAATGTCAGACATGGCAATATGATTTTCTAAAGTGCGGCAGCACATGACGATCCAAGGCCTGTTTGAGGTGTTGTTTTCCTCCAAAAGGGAGATAAAAATGCACTGCAGCTCCCCACATTTTGGCTCTTACAAACAGTGAAGGTAGGCAGATCCCAAATGCAAAACAGATGGCACCACCTAGCCAAAATAAAGAGTCTCCTCTGTCTTGAAGTCCCATGCTGTGAAAGAAAAGTTAAGGAGGAGCTCACAAGAGAAGTTGTAAAAAGAAAAGGAGTACTTGTGGCACCTTAGAAACTAACAAATTTATTTGAGCATAAGCTTTCGTGAGCTACAGCTCACATGCATCCGATGAAGTGAGCTGTAGCTCACGAAAGCTTATGCTCAAATAAATTTGTTAGTTTCTAAGGTGCCACAAGTACTCCTTTTCTTTTTGCGAATAGAGACTAACATGGCTGCTATAAGAGAAGTTGTGTTACAGTGAGAGATTTATTGGTATTTAGAGCTAGCTAGAAAATGGTCATTTTTTTTGTGTTTAAAAATTTGAAAAAAGCCAACAAAGTCTTCCACGGAACATTTTTTGGTTTTTGAAAACCAAAAATTTGGGGGATTTTGATTTTCCTTTGTCTCCCTTATTCCCCCTCTTTTTCTAGGTGGTAAAATGAAAAACAAAACCAGTTTTTGTTCAAAAAAGCTTTTGATGAAAAAGTGTTGACCAGCTCAATTATTATTATTGTACAAACACTACTCTCCTTGTTGAGAAGTATTTTTACAGGGTTCCAAGTGTGTTTGGGGGACAACACTTCCGTGGACGCTTGCATGGGGAACTAACACTTGCAGCTGCTCAGTACAGCTTTGGGGTAAATAGATGATCCCAAGACTAGCTATGATATTACACATGGGATGTCTATTAGCAGCGCACAGAAATTTGTTACTTTGTTACACTGATTTTGTCACAAGTGTCTTCAATGGAAGACTTGAGGGAGAATCTCACATGGCACCATGAGAAGATTCAGAGGGAGAGTCTAATCATATGGGATATCTTTGGGAGATAATCTTCTTGGGTAAAGACTTGTAATGATCTATAACTAGGTCCTTGGAATAAGCAAAGAAAAGATTGCCCTGGATAATCCACCCCATGGAAGAAACATTCTGAGTTATATCTGTACAAAAGTGGGACATGATCAAACCTTCTTTTATCCCCAAAGGTAAATTCACCTGCCATATATTGTTTCCAAATTACAACATCACCCACAAGAACCTCCAGGAGACTCAGCAACCACAAATGGCTTGAATTAATGTTGTCAAGATTCCTTCCCCACTCTGAACTCTAGGGTACAGATGTGGGGACCTGCATGAAAAACCCCCTAAGCTTATTTTTACCAGCTTAGGTTAAAATTTCCCCAAGGTACAAACTATTTTACCTTTTGCCCCTGGACTTTATTGCTGCCACCACCAAGCATCTAACAAATATATAATAGGGAAAGAGCCCACTTGGAAATGTCTTTCTCCCCCAAAATCCTCCCAAACCCTATACCCCCTTTCCTGGGGAAGGCTTGATTAAAAATCCTCACTAATTTGCATAGGTGAACACAGACCCAAACCCTTGGATCTTAAGAACAATGAAAAAGCAATCAGGTTCTTAAAAGAAGAATTTTAATTGAAGAAAAAGTAAAAGAATCACCTCTGTAAAATCAGGATGGTAATACCTTACAGGATAATCAGATTCAAAACATAGAGAATCCCTCTAGGCAAAACCTTAAATTACAAAAAGGCACAAAAACAGGAATATACATTCCATTCAGCACAACTTATTTTATCAGCCATTTAAACAAAACAGAATCTAACGCATATCTAGCTAGATTGCTTATTAGCTCTTTACAGGAGTTCTGACCTGCATTCCTGCTCTGGTCCTGGCAAAAGCAACACACAGACTGAGAGAACCTTTCTTTCTCCCCCCTCCAGCTTTGAAAGTATCTTGTCTCCTCATTGGTCATTTTGGTCAGGTGCCAGTGAGGTTATCCTAGCTTCTTAACCCTTTACAGGTGAAAGGATTTTTTCCTCTGGCCAGGAGGGATTTAAAGGTGGTTAGCCTTCCCTTTATATTTATGACAAATGTTGAATGTGTTCCTGTTGAATAGGAAAATCTCTCACTTAGTTTAACCTTTGGAGTGCTGCCATTTGGGGGTTTGACAAAAGAAAGCAGTAGGAAGGCTTCAATGGACTTTTTCTGTCAAACAGGGAATATTATTTATTTAATTGAAATAGTCATTGCTGCATTTAAAAAAGTAGAGATTATTTGGTTTCTATTTGCAGCAATACATTAAATTCTATGAGACGAGGTAGCATATGAAGATTTAACTGGTGAGTTATTGTTAATTTCTAATACAACAAAATATTTTGAGCCATATTTGCAGAGCTGCTAACTCTACTAAGCCTACAAAATTTCTATGAGCACCCATTACATGCACAAAAAACCTAATTTCACAAACAAATTTTGTGAATAAGTGTCCATTTATTTAAGTCATGCAAGTGTTAGTTTCGCATAAAACTTTTGCTTCTGGATTTCCATCCAAATAAAGAGGAGAGGAAAAATAGTCATTGGATTTTCATTGTATAATGAGGAACAGTTCTGAAAATAAATATATCTTATAGTTTCTTGTTTAGTTTACAGAGCAGAGCAAACAAACCTGAGTCTATAAACCACATTGCAGGCAATAAGAAACATATGTCTGAGAAATCCCAACTCCCTTTCAAGATATAGACTAACACAATACTTCCATTTACGATCACACATGCAACCAAATCCTTATAATTTTCTTACAACAATTCTGAAAAATGATTTATGACCACCAGAGGAATACCCTCTACTTCACTAGGTTGACTTAAGCTTGTTGAGGATTCAAACCACCACTTAAAACTGAATCACATGTTTTTCAGAACTTGAAATCCGGAGCATGTTGAAACTGTGTTTCCTTTCTTCGCTTTTCATTGTCATGCATTAAACAGGAGGTCTTCAGCTGTTTTTTGCTTACTTAGAATTATTACAGCTGAACAGAATTGTTTCCTTTTACCATAATTCACATGATACCAGCTAGGTTAGCAGCATTTGGAACTCTTTCATTAGGCAAATAATACTTGCCCGACCTTAGGTAAAATGTGTTTTGTAGGGTTAGCTGCCTACAAAGAGGGCAAAATCAATAGTGTGCTTCTGGCCAAATGTATATTTACAAGTTATTATAAAAAGCTAATTCTAAGTCAAAATCTAAAAGTAGAAGAATTATTTTGAGTTACAAAACATATCTAGTTTAATAGGGTTTCGTGCCAATAGACTAATATTTAATGGTTTTTAAACTCTGGTTAATAGGCAATTAATCTACTTTTTTGGTGCATAGATGGGCATGAATTACACAACACGGAGTAATGTATGCTTCCTGCTTGTCATCATCCTACATAATCTTGTCTTGATCCTTGTTCTTTTATTTGAAAAGTCCAGGGCACATTCCATTTAGAGTTCTTCTAATGGAAAACATCAGTTTAGAATAGTGAATAAAGATGCTGTCTCACTTGATCCGTAGATCTACTTTAGTTTCATTTTTTAACAAATGCTTAATTTTCATTTTCTTGAGACCATGAACAGTGCTGATAGTTGTTCAATGTACACTCACAAAGCACTTATTTTGTATCTGCTTCAGAATTTGATAGAAAAGGAAAGTCTGATTGAACTAGCCTACAACATTTAATAGAGACTGTAATTCCTGCCACAGAATTCTATATGATGGGGCAAAAAACACATAGTGAGGTCATTATTTTCTATTAAATTCTCTATTTTTAGAGTAATTTCTATAGGAATTTTCCATAAAGGATATGTTGATTAAAAAAAAAATACTGATGAGACATTATGGAAGCATAATACTGTCCTCATGTACATACTGCTCATGTGCAAATGGATCCCAGATTGTTTTACCAACAGTTAACAAAGGGATGGATGGGCACCTTGCAATCCAGCCCAAGGAAGGGGAAACGTGTAGCTTCACTCCACCGGAGCAGGGCAGGGACTCAGTCAAGTTCAGTCTCTGGTTCCCCTTTGCTCTATGTGGGAAGTAATCTGCGCCAGCCTTTTCCCTACTGCAGCCTACATCCCCCTCTGTGCCCATGAAGCAGTGAGTGGAGTGAAGGTCTGCCGATTTCCCTGCTTCTCCCTGCAGATCCCTGCCAAGCTGCATGAGCTGGGGAGTAGCAGCCTGGAACCAGCTAATTTCTCCCCATTCAGCTCCTCTGCTCCCTGTGCCCCTTAGCACCCCTGGTCAGGCAGTCGTGGGTTTCTAGCTGAGTCCTAAGCAGACAAAACTCCCACTGGACGCAATGGGAGTTTGTCCTTTGTAAGGACAGCAGGATCAGGAGACTATGTATTATATAAAATCGTTCTGCCCACCACTGAAGTGCAGCAACTATTGAACACTGCACAGAAGCACTAGCTTGGAACAGACAGCAAGTGAAGTCCTGGTCCCATTGAGCTCCATGGGTCTATCGCCATTGACTTCAGAAAAGCCAGGATTTCACCCACCCCATCCAGTAGAATTACAGAGGAAATGTAGACAGCCAGAGTGCAGTTACCCAAGTTGGACTTCAAATAGCCAGGGCCTCTGTTTTACAATTCATTAAAAAGCTAGTGTGATGTTGCACCCCATAATGCTTTATAGAAGTATGCTTAGGAGTGTAAATATGACATAACCGGAATATGTTTTATGCTAGATATGCCATGTAACATATCTCTGCAAAGATTATGATCTACTGAATATATTCATCCTATTTGTATGCACGTATCATTTTTGTATTCAAAGTTATGAATATTGGCTATGTACTTGTTTGATTTTAAGTAGCCTCAGTGAAGCATTTGGTCAGCTTCCTGAGAAAAGACTATTCTTAGTAAGTGCCCAATCAAGAAACACTTAAGTTGACAATGAACTTTGAGAGACGCCAATCCACATCCGAGCTTTCCTGGGAATGTGGCTCGACCTGTAAAGAACTGAGTCGTGCATGGACATGTGACTTGCCCATGTGACTCCAAAACTCCATCTTGTAGCTGGATTCTGCATAGGAGAGGAGAGGGGGTTTCCACTCACAAGAGAGAGTCTATTTAAGCCCCTGGGAACCCCTCCATTTTGTCCCTCTTCACCCCAAGGAGATGCCTGAAAGAAACTGGAACAAAAGACAGTAACTACAGGGGTTTGCTGGACCCAGATTAGGAGGACATCTAGTCTGTAAAAGAGGCTTATTGGAACATCTCTGACAGTGAGATTTACCTGCATTTAGTTTCCTACTGTATTAGGCATAGACTTGTATGTTTAATTTTATTTTGCTTGGTAATTTACTTTGTTCTGTCTGTTATTACTTGGAACCACTTAAATTTTACTTTTTGTATTTAATAAAATCACTTTTTACTTATTAATTAACCCAGAGTAAGTATTAATACTGGGGGGGGGGGCAAACAGCTGTGCATATCTCTCTATCAGTGTTGTAGAGGGCAAACAAATTATGAAATGTGGCAGTCCCAAAGGGGTTTCCTTGATCCAACCCGTCACAGCTAGCACCTACAATGTGCAATATCCTCCCTAACCCTTTCTTGATGCACTGGTTCACTGTTGACTTGGAGAGAAGAGTATTTACCTACTGAATTATCAAAACTGTAGTCTCTTGGTTTTCTACAGAGGTCTCTTATCTAAGTACTGAGGTCCAGTTTGACTCTGCCAAACTTAGCTGGTGAAATCTGAAGAGATCACAGGTTGAGGTGGTAAAATTGCAGGCAGGCAGGGTCTCTCTCCATTAATATGGTGCTTTTACATCTGTATCCATCGTTTTTTGTTTTTTGTTTATAAAATATCTCTTGGCATTTTTAATGCACAGATCACTGTGGGATGCAATTTTAAAAGACATTACTGAATAATAATCAACTGTTTACTGTGCATTAGTGCTCAGCAAATAGAAAGAAACCTTTGCTTCTTTGTAACTAAAGTTTAGGTTCCAATCCTGAAAATCTTCTTCTAATTCTTTATTGTTTGTATTTCTATAGTGGCTTGGGAATGTAGCCTTAGACCAGGACCTGATTGTGTTAGGCATTGAGCTAACACAGGACACTGAATATGTGCTTAACTTCATGCACTGCAAGCAGTCCCACTACCAGGGTTTAAACATGTATTCTTAGACCTTCTGGTTTCTAAGCTATTTTAATTAAAATATATGTCTCCTACAGAAGAATAAATATTTCTAGGCACAAGGTTAATTACAAAGCCTAGCCAAGGTATCTTTTATTCACAACTCGCTACTTATGATTGCAAATTTCTTTTTTTCTGTGATGTGTGCTTCTTTCCCATTGATGAAATATTATCTTGTTAGCCACATGGCACTAAAAATCAGATTAAGCAAAACCATCATATACACAGAAAAATGAAAGAGGAAAAATAAATTAAAAAGTGAAATACTACAGAGAGATTTAGTTTCTTGTATTTGAAATACTATAAGCAAATCAGAAGAAAAATATTGGTGCATGTCTTATCTAGTAAGCCAGTGAATTTCAGCTTATGATACAGCTGGGTGTTAAATAGATACAAATGTATGTGGCATTACTAGGCAAAGAAATCAGAAATAATTTTAACATTATTTTCAGTATCATTCAGTTGTACCAATAGCTTTCTTTGGCATGAGGGGCAACCAAGGAGGAGGAAGTTCAGACTTAGTATTAGTCCGTTTAGAAGTCTGAAGGTTTCATTGCAAAATGCTTGGACACCTGGTGTATTTTTAAGAATGATAAAGTCTTTAGTTAAAGCGGAAATAAAAATTTTCAGGTTGCTAAACCAGTCATCAGAAAAAGCTCACTCAATCCCATGAATGCAACAGACACATACTACTGTTGCAAACTAAATACATAAATAAAAATTAATTCCTATCCTTTAAGGGTTGATGATTGCAGGAACTTTCACTGTATTTTTATAATTATCTGTCAGTGTGGGTGCTGTCCTGCCCACTGGGATCAGGTAAAACTCTTCCTTTCCTTGAGGTCAGTTGGTGTTTTGCACAAGGAATATAGGCTCAGACCCCTATATTCCTCTAACTCGGTGATTCCCAAACTTTAATAACCTGTGAACCCCTTTCACTAAAATGTCAAGTCTCGCGAACCCCTTCCTAAAAATGAATATTTCCAGGAATTTTCTCCTTTACCTGAATATAAATTATAAAAGCGGTGATCTTGGAAATATAAAATTTGTTTTTATGACATGCTTATTACACACTGTTTATTTTATTTATCATGACAGTGTTTTCATTATATTATGAAAATGGCAACACACTTCCAGGATCTCACTTTTGTAGCTTGTATCACTTTGAATAAGCCTGTTATAAGACAAGGCTCCTATGTTTCATCAAGGAGTGTCAGATGTGAAACAGCATGAAGGGATTTAAGAAGCCAACTCAAAGAGTTCCTCCTACACAAGCATTCAGGTCTTGAGCAGTCCAGGCAAACAACACACGTTACAACAAAGCTTAAACTTGTTCTTCATAATAATTTTAAAAACAATACTAGCTGCCTATTTAATTTTAAAAACGGTAAAAAATATCCACCCCCCTTTCCATTTCTTATAAGGAGTCTTGAAGTTTAAATCTCCTCAGTGTGATAGATATGCTTGCTTTGATCTGCTTAGCTCTTGGAAGTCCAGGGGCTCCAGGCTGCTGGCCCCATGCTGCCCGGAGTCCCTAGGGACAGCTCTGTCCGCCATTAGGGAATTTTTTCCCGAGAACCTCATGTAACATTTCGCGAACCCCACTTTGGGAACCACTGCTCTAACTTTTTGGATATTTATAGTGGCTTTCCCTCTTCTTTTGCATTAAGTTCAGGTTTCTCCTCTTCTTCTTCAACACAGTTTACATATGCTCCCATGTAGATTTCAAGGCCAGAAAGGACCACAAGGACCAGAAAGGATAATTTGGTCTGACTTTCTGCACAACATAGACCCGAAAATTTCACCTAGAAATTCCTCTAGTGGAGGAACTCATTCTCCCCTGCAGTGCGTATGAATAGCATTGAACCCAGTAACTTGTGGCTGAACTAGAGCATCTCTTTTCCTTCCTCTTCTTTTCCTACAAATCCTTGACTGCCTTTACTGCACCAAATGTACTTACTTGTTCTTCCATACCAACCTTTCCTTGAGCACCAGCCACATTCCTTCAGCTTCTTAAAACCTGCCTGTACAGTTCAGCTATCCTAAACACCAGCTACTGCATTCTGGACTGTATTGCTATGTAGTCTAATGATGTGCACCTCAGCTTGTTAATCCTTTGGGGCAGGGTTTATGTTCACTGAGTACTGCTGTTCTACTTTACAGAGCTATATCAATAATTATCCATGGTGTGTATATGGTACCTAATCGCCATGGTATTTGGTCACCATTAATAATGAAGTCCTGTCACTGCAGCCAAGGGATTTGAGCCAGGTCATGTTGCAGGGGGCAGGTTTGAACTAAAACAAACAAAAATACAATTCCAGTTTTTGGCGATAAGGAAGCAAAACTTTAACTTGGTTCTGTATACATTGTAATTGTGGGCTTTTTTCTCATTTGAAATTACGTAAGGGGTAAAACATGTTGAAACTAATGAAATAACTGGTTTGTTCCATGCTGTATAACTACTGTATGATGTTTTGATTTAGAATATACAGAACATGACAAGAACTGTAATTCACTCTTTTTTAACATAAATTTAAGTTGCCTTTGGAATTGGCTGCAGGATAATCTAAAATATCTTTTAAAATTTGTGCCAAGTAAGTTTTTGCCTGTGTGTATTCAGATAAAGATCTTATTCCACTGAACTAAGTCAGCACTTCAGTATTCTTTAAACAAAACATGGAGTTGAGCTGTGTTTGCTCAAGGACTTTATTGCACCTCTGCAAAATGTGAGCGGCATCTGTGAAACAGGGAGATGGGGCAGCCTGAAGCCTGGCCTGTCTAGAAGGCTCCTGTGAAGGAAGCTGTCTTTTCTATGAAGAATTCATTCAGGGTGAAATCTTGCCTTTGACTTCAACAGGGCCAGGATTTCACCCTCAGACTCTGGGCCCGCTCCCAAACCCTGTTCTCTGGCAAAATTCCCATTGCTGCCTTGAGTTAGGACTGCAAGATTGGTCTCTCCATTAAATTGAGGAAAAATCCTCCCTTCCTGTAGAAACTCTGGGCAAACTGGCTGCATGTCAGGATGCTTCCACAGGGGATGGAGAAGGAAATAATCACCCTCAGGACATGGAACATCAGTGGAGCTGTGACTGATTCTACATGGGCTGCAAAACCCTCTGAGCCTTTACATGGGGATGGTGAATGGGGAGGGAGTCCATGTAGTTGTGGATCTGCTTAGCATTCCCCCTCCCCTAAAACACCTCTTTTGGCTACCATTGACAGAGCACAGTTCTCTGCTGAAACCTTTTTGCACGGCTCTCTGTAGCTTGTCCCATGGCCTATCAAACCACATTAGTTCCTGAATGGCAGTGGAACTATGCACCTGTGTGGACAAGATTTGCCCACTTATGTATTGTGTTCAGGTAGAAAGATGTTAGAAACTCATGACTATGTACTGGGGTTAGTGGAAAGGAATTCAGCTCTGATCCTTCTCTATCCCCCTCCCTTAAATTACCTCTTCTGATGAAGATTTTTAGTGGTTTATTGAGAAATTAAAAATGTGAGATGTCACATCTCCAAATTTGGATGTGGTTTTGGCAAAAATGGTGAGTTTTTGTAAAAATGAGTATTTGATTTGGGAAAGAATTTAGGGCCAGATTTTTGAAGATATATTTAGGTGCCTAAAAATGCAGATAAACACCTAGTGGGATTTTCAAAATCACCTAGGAGCCTAACTCCCATTGAAATAAGAGAATTAGGTATCTAGGTGCTTTTGAAAATCATACTAGGTGCAGTTAACTCTCACGATTAACTCAAAAAAATTAATCGCGATTAATTACACTGTTCAACAATAGAATACCAATTGAAATGTATTAAATATTTTTGGATGTTTTTCTACATTTTCAAATATATTGATTTCTATTACAACACAGAATGCAAAGTGCAAAGAATGCAAATGCTACTTTATATTATTTTTTTATTACAAATATTTGCACTGTAACAAATGATAAACAAAAGAAATAGTATTTTTCAATTCACCTAATACATTTGTTTTTCACAGTGCAAATATTTGAAATAAAAATAATAATATAAATTGAGCACTGTACACTTTGTGTTGTAATTGAAATCAATATATTTGAAAATGTGGAAAACATCCATAAATATTTAAATAAATGGTATTCTATTATTGTTTAACAGTGCAATTAATCACACGATACATTTTTAAATCGCACGATACATTTTTTTAAATTGCTTGACAGCCCTGATAGTTCCTATTTTTAAAAAAGGGGAAAAAAAAGTGATCCAGGAAACTAAAGGCCTGTTACTTTGACCTCAGTTGCATGCAAGGTCTTGGAACAAATTTTGAAAGAGAAAGTAGTTAAGGACAAAGAGGTGAACAGTAATTGGGATAAAATACAACATGGTTTTATAAAAGGCAGATTGTGCCAGTCCAATCTGATCTCCTCTTTTGAGAAGAGAACTGATTTTTTTTTAGGCAAAGGAAACGCAGTAGATCTAATCTACCTGGATTTCAGTGAAGCAGTTGATACAGTTCCACCTAGAAAATTATTAGTTAAATTGGAGAAGATGGGGATTAATATGAGAATTGAAATGCGGATAAGGAACTGATTAAAGGGGAGACTACAATAGTTCATACTAAAAGGTGAACTGTCAGGCTGGAGGGAGTTTGTTAGTGAAGTTCCTCAGGAATTGGTCTTGGGACCTATCTTATTTAACATTTTTATTACTGACTTAGGCATAAAAAGTGGGAGTGTGCTAATAAAATTTGCAGATGACACAAAGTTGAGAGGTATTGCCAATACAGAAGAGGACCAGAATATCATACAAGAAGATCTGGATGACCTTGTAAACTGGAGTAATAGAAATGGGATGAAATTTAATAGTGCAAAGTGCAAGGTCTTGTATTTAGGGACTAACAACAAGAGTATTTGCCATAAGCTGGGGACTTATCAGTTGGAAGCGACGGAGGAGAAAGACTGAAGTGTGTTGGTTGATCAGAGGATGACTATGAGCTGTCAGTGTGATGCGGCTATGAAAAAGGCTAATGCAGTCCTAGGATGCATCAGGCGAGGTATTACCAGTAGACACAGGGAAGTGTTAATATCATAGAAGGCACTGGTGAGATGTCATTTGGAATACGGTGTGCAATTCTGGTCTCCCATGTTTAAGAAAGTTTAATTCAAACTGGAACAGGTGCAGAGAAGGGCTACTGGCTCTGCAATAATGGCCAATGGCTCTGCAATCACATCCACCAACTCCCTCAGCACCCTCATCCTTGCATCCGGCCCCATGGACTTGTGCATGTCCAGCTTTTCTAAATAGTACTTAACCTGTTCTTTTACCACTGAGGGCTGCTCACCTCCTCCCCATACTGTGCTGCCCAGTGCAGCAGTCTAGGAGCTGACCTTGTCTGTGAAGACCAAGGCAAAAAAAGCATTGAGTACTTCAGCTTTTTCCACATCCTCTGTCACTTGGTTGCCTTCCCCATTCAGTAAGGGTCTCGCATTTTCCCTGACCTTCTTCTTGTTGCTAACATACCTGTAGAAACCCTTCTGGTTACCCTTCACATCCCTTGCTAGCTGCAACTCCAGTTGTGCTTTGGCCTTCCTGATTACACCCTGGCATGCTTGAGCAATAATTTTATACTCCTCCCTAGGATTGTGGGTCTAGATATCAATTAGTAGATTAAACAGATTCAAAAATATAGTTTTTAAGATCTGTGGTAGAGACTTTCCTTTGCTGTTTCAACTCCATGTTTGAGAAAACCCAAGTGTGAACACAGTACACGAGAGAGGCAGCTGCATCATTTCATAGCACATGGCAGATGTCTCAGCAAAGTGAAGGGAATGGCACAAGGCAGCATATGAAATGGAAAGCATCACCATATGCCAGCTCTAAAGCTAGGTGGCATGCAATAGCTGAAGAGCCAACATGTGACATTTTTCACTTCACTGAGAATCAGCCAAAAGAGCAGAAATCTTGGCAATTGCTATTATTTTTCTTGGTGCACAATTCAGTACACACTTTACTCTCTAAGGACGTGACCAGACGAGTTTATCGGCTTTTGTGAGTGAGTATTCCCAGTATAAATGTGATAGTACAGCTATTTCACTCAAGCTATATTTTTTTCTATCCTCACTCACTGGGCAAAATTATTTACTGGCATAAATCCTCTTGGTTTCACTGGAGCTACACCTGCAAAGATGCCCCCTTCCATCCTCCACATGCTTTAGTTTGTAGATTCGGTGATGGGCTAAATCCTGCCCTACATGATACGGGGGTACTATGGCTCCAGAGGAGAAAGAAATCCTCTTTCCCAGTGCACCCAACTGCAGCAGCAGCAGCAGGAGAAGATACACTCCTAGGCCCCACTCTTTCAGGATGAGCCATCTGGACAGACCTTTATGTCCAGACTGAATCCCATTAAAAACAGCAGGGCTCTGTACACATGCAGAAGTTGGTCCATGCTGATCTGCGTTGTGGGGTCAAGCTGATGGTAGGGGAAGGAGGTTTAGCGAATATGGTCAGGGGTGCTGCACAGCCCCAAGATTTTGCTTTATAAACTTGTTTGTGGTTAGCAGCAGACACTTTGGGGAGGGCGGGGTCAGTTGCTCTGTGAGCCATCCTGCCCTGAACCAGCAATTACATTTCTGTATTTTACATTCAGGCACTGCTGCTGATTCTGTCTGATCTCCCGCACTATGTGATGAGTGGGTTTCACCCTAAATCAATGCAGTTTGCATGTTTTCTTATATCAACTTCAAACCACTATTGGTCTGATCCAAAACCCGATTATTCCAGTGGGTATGATCACACAGTATTTCTCCTTCACTGTGTTTAGAAATTCATAATTTAATATTAGAACTTCCGTAGCTGCCTCTCACTGCTAAAACCTGATGTTTTGCAAACTAGCCTTCTGGGTAGCAAGGAGTGAGGAGTACATTTATTACCTCAGACTGAAGTTAGTGCATTTTATTTATACAGATAGATATTTATATTTATTTATACTGAATAAATCTTTGTTTGAAGTTTTTGTTACTTGTCCTGTAATTCACTAGTGATGGTTCTAAGAGCTGAATCGATGAAAACAATGTGATAGGCTCATTTCTCATCACCACACAACTACTGATGGGTGATCAGGCTTGGATACAATGAGAATACACCCCATTCCTGAACTTTATTGAAAACTTTAGCCAAACCTCGGATCAAACTTTTTTTGAGATTTACAAAATTGTGAATGACTTGTCCTCCTTTGCCACTTTCACATACACCCATTCTTCTGGTTTCTAGTCTTGACCAGTAGCCTCAAATGCCATGGGATAGACTGATGCTTTTAGGATTTCTGGCCCAACCAGAAATAGGAAATGCCAAATATTTCACATAAAAGACTGTTCCCATGCAATCTTTGTAGACCCAAGAGGTTCAGAGAAGCTTTGGGTGCTTCTCTAACCTTAACCCAAAAGATTTCAAGGTTTGCCCTTCACCATACACAACTGGATCAGATCCTCCCCAAAAGCACAGCTAATTGTAAGAAATTAAGTCCATAAAATAAACTTAAATCCATGAGCTCAAATCTGCTGAATCACAGAAATCACAGAAAGCTTAAATCACAGAAAGGTTGTGAACCGAATATGAAACAAAGGGGCAAGGATCTTGGTTTTTTACCTGTTTTTCTTCCTCTCTTCCTTTCACAGTCATGAAGATAATGAAGCAAGGTAATATTGTAAAAAAGAAGCTGACCCATTTAGTTTTAATTAAATATACTTATACAGCCTTCAGTCACTTTCTCAGCCTCACTCTTACCTAGTCTAGATAATAGAATTTTCAGTAGAATTAACAAAGCTGCCACAGACTTTAAGTTCTTTCTGAAAAGACACAACACTACCAGATGTACTCAGCTTTTAATTACTTCCCGTCCGTCAGAAGTCTTGATTCCTTCCTTGTCATTCTTTAGTGCAAATATACTTTCCATGCTGGGAAGCCAGCTTCCAGAATATGGCAGCTGTTATCTAGCTCAGTGGTTGTCATCCTTTTTTTTCATTTGTGGACCCCTAAAAATTTTCAAATATAGGTGTGGACCTCTTTGGAAATCTTAGATGTTGTCTGCAGACCCCCAGGGGTTTATGGACCACAGATTGAGGAAACTCCAATCTAGATCTGGTATGGGGGTTGCTGTGTCCTTTCTTAGTTGATCACTCTGTGTGCTATGCAGACAATAGTCTAATATTTGCACACAGAGCCAACTTTGGGTCAGGAGCCCAACTTTTCCTACACTCTTCTTTGGAGCTTTGTCTTAGTCTGGCAACAGCCTTCCTGCTGTAAAGCAGCCAAAAGCCATGCCTCCCCTTTGATAACAGATGTGATCAGAGGAAAAGTGTGTATCAGTACATAGGAAGGGTGTGTTGGAGGCAGATGATCAGCTGCCTCCTAGTGCATGATCCTCGTACTATCCTGGCTCACCTTAAACTCCTTCCTCCTCAATTCAAGTAATCTTACTATTGGCCCATAAATGGCAACAGATGTGATCAACTGTAAAGAAGCCTGCTGTATTAACTGAGAAATTACTACGGATGAGGGATGTTTTGCAGCTGCTATGACAATGCAATACCATGCAAGACTTCCTGTTGGCATTTGTCACATATGCCCTGCCTAGCCCAGGGGTTCAAACAATTTGTAAGTGAGCAAACATGGCATCCAAACAGATGGGCATTAGTTTAGGCAGCCAAGACACCCTCTAAATTATGTGGTGCATAAAGTAAATCTAACGCCATTGCAGTCAATGGGAGTTTTGCCATTGACTTGGATAGGAACTAGATCAAGTCCAAGTCATATGGCTGCAGACAGAGCAGGATTTACAGCCATCTTTTACCTGCCAGCCCTGCATTTATGTGGTAAGGTTAAGGGGATGTTTTAATAGCAGCTCAGCATGGCACTAGGTTAACTTTCGACTTTTAATTTTCAGTTAGCATAGGGTCAGAGCTTGTCCCATATCAGTCAGAGGGAGAGATGAACATCAGGGAAGAGCATATTTAGCACCTTTGTGCCCCCTTAACAGGAGTGCCCAGTGGGCCAGAACTAACTTCTGCACCTGGCCCCTTTGCCTGAGCAGTTCTTCAGAAGCCACATCCTATCCAGATGCACAAAAGGGATGATATGTTATTTCGTTCAATAAGAGTCCCTTCATATCAGTATAAGTAGATGATCACCGCACATGTACATAGTCTGGTGAACATGTGTAAGCAAAATATATATACAGATAATAAGATCTTGAGTTTATTTTACTAATCAAATAGTTAAGATCTATATAGGATTAAGAATCACATTTTTTTCTCAGTGCTCACTAGTTTTAGTAGAGGCTTAATTCACCCAGTTCTCTTTTTCTTTTTTAACCTTCAGCTCTGTGATAAATGAGTTTTAGTGTTAGATTCTCTCAGAGTGCTCAGATTTAATTGAGAACCCCAGGAATACAGGGCTATGTTGTTTTAACTGGCTAATGATTTGGAAGCCTCCAAGGAATTGCACGGCTAACCCGGGGCAATTGGAGTATGCATAGGTAGAGAGCCTACTCATTATTATGTCTCAGAATTTTGTAAAAAATCCCTACAGATCTCTTGCTACACAGATTTACTTGCAGTTAACCCACTATTTTTATATGGTAGTTAAGTACTAACCTTGAAAAGTGTCCTTGAATGGAGTCTTTGGAAACCACAATAATCAAGGATTGGTATCTTGACATGGGGTTGCATTATTGTGACCAAATGTCATCACCCATTGATGTAATAAGTGAAGGCCAACACTACAACACAATGCCAGGAAGTCACTCTGATTACTTTGTGGCTCTGTGCAACTCCATTTGACTTTATCTCCTCCCTTCACCAGGTTTCCAGGCTGGTTTTGTAAATTTAAGGGATGGCTCTCTTGTCTCTCTCTCCTTCCCACTCCCTTTCTGGGTGTTTGGAAGGATGGAGGATCCCAAGTGCATTTGTTGAGCCTCACCATATGTATCAAACAGCATGAGAAGCATTCCTTTAATTAGCCACCTGCTCTCTGCTCAATATCCAGCAGAACGGGAGGAGTTCCAGGCAAGCCCCATGGATGCCATACAAACTGCAAGGCCCTGAAGAACAACTGATAGCCTATAGTGTCAGAACCATGTCCAAAAGCTGAATTTCCCAGATGCACTGCAGAATAAATAGTCCTCCAGGAATTCTCCCTCCTTACAAGTATTTTGTGGGTGGAGGAACATTGTGGAGGGTGGTTCACTCCACTAGCCTGTTCTAGCTCAGTAATTATTAACCATGAGGTCATGACACGAAGGTGTCTCATAAAAATGTTTCCTGAGAGTGCACTGATTGGGGCAGGGGTCCTGTGGAAAAATGAGCCTGTGGTCAGTAATTAAGGACTGTACCATAATGGAAAGGGACAAAATTTAGGTTGCACAGGCAGCCTTATTTCTGACAATTCCTAACTTTTGAGGGCTTGACTTTGAAATCTTAATACTGTTCTTTTAACTTAGTTTTTATCTATAATACTTCTTACATACAGGCATCAGACCATCCAATAAAAGGTCCAGTGGTCTTCTAAAATGTTTGACTTTCCGTCTTTTCTTCAACGGCCCATGTAAATCTTGTACAACATTATCACTACAGAGTCAAACCCGTGTCTCAGACAGACTTAAGTACTCTACAGTGTTGCACTCACAAATCAGGGTAGGGTCTCATTAGGCAATTTAGTTCATCTACAAATTCAAATTTTTCAGCATTATCCAGATCACTACTGTGTTTGTACCAGCTGCGGTGAGTGCATTTACCCTGTTAAAAATATACTTCCATAAAATGTAAACTGCTACCAGACGTCCCTTGTAACTAAAATACTACTCTTTAGTATTTGCTTTGTGCAATAACACTTCTCAGGGTACTAACCTGAGCCACTACACTTCTTTTCAGTCACACACTTTACTTAACAACTGTGTGCAGCAGCTTTTCCCTGAGACTAGCAAACACGCACGGTGTTAACAGAGCCACTGTTTGCAGTTATTGCTCTTAAGATTAATACTTAACCTTTATAAAAGTTTTATAAATTATCATAACAGAAAAGACAACAGTATCTGCAAATTTAAAGAAGAACAAGCTCACTATGGGCACGTTACAGGGGACTCAGACCATTCCTGATCTCCAGAGCTGTGCTGACCTGGGAACTCAGATACAGATGTAAAGAGATGGGGGTGGAAATATAGAGCTCAAGCATTTTATCCTGCTTTATGGAGAATCAACTCTTTTTGCAAGAAGAGAAGAGAGGCTACATTTATACTGAAGGGAACAGTGCAGTGTACAGCAGCATTTCAGAGTGAAGGTGAGAGCAGCTAGGCAGGTTGGAGCTGCTTCCAATTAGGGGAAACCATAGGGTGGTTTTGTCAACCGGGAAGGAAATCAGGGTCTTTGTCAACCCTCTGGGCAGGGCCTAGACAGGGGAGTTGCACTGGAGTGCTTGCCCCTGCAGGTGCTGGACTCCCATCTTTTACAGTGGGGTTCCAAAGGGCCAGGGGGATGCAGAGGTCATAGGATTATGGAAGGAGTGTAAATTGACCTAAGGAACTCCTAACAGTGCAGGGCCCTGGGCATACAACCACTCACTGGGCCACCTTTGCAAGGTCTTTTCACTCCTCTCTCCTACTACTCTCCAAGTATTCAAATGAAAGTGCATATAAAGAGGCACATCTGAGAGCGCTACAATCTATAGACCTTCAACGTCTAGTGCCTTTCTCCCCACCTCTTTTTTTACCATGATTGTCCACAGACAACAAGAATGTTCCCTCCTTGGGAAAGGCATTAACAAATGGCCCCTTTCTTTAGCTCTGGTTTAATTACCGAAAATGAAGCTCTCATTCTAGCAACAATCAGTAAGAATTCTTCACTGTGGCTGTATCCCGTCTACTTACTTTTTCTGGAGCTTAACGGCAGGTATTCTCTCCATGGCTGTTTTAATAGAACAGACTTTGTAGAAAAGCACCTTTCCTATTCAACAAAAAGAACAGGAGAACTTGTGGCACCTTAGAGACTAACAAATTTATTAGGGCATAAGCTTTTGTGGGCTAAAATCCACTTCATCTGATGCATGCAGTGGAAAATACAGTAGGAAGATATATAGAGAGAGAAAACATGAAAAAATGGGTGTTGCCATTATAAATATGTTAGTCTCTAAGGTGCCACAAGTCCTCCTTGTTCTTTTTTTTGACACAGACTAACACGGTTACCACTCTAAAATCTGTTTCCTATTCAAGGTCCCCAAAGTACCTTACAAAGCCATGAGTTAGATAATGGCAGGGCAGAGACTGTGTTGGCAAAGGAGCTGCATCCCGGACTTCGCAATAGTTCCCACACAGCATTGCACATTGGAACCTAGCTTACTAAGGGAGGAAGGCCTGGGCAGGATACCAGAGCTCTCCCTACTCTTTGCGAGAATGTTAACTTCCTCCTGGGGAGTTACCATAGGCCATAAAGACCTTGATTTAGGGCCATGGCAGGGGAAACCGTTATGGCTCACTTGTCCCCTGACTGGGATATAATGGGTAGTGTGGCCAAAACCACATCCAAGGTTTTGGTATGGTGATATCTCTTTCTGACCCTTTTTTTATGCTGATTTTTTGCCAAGGTTGTATCGATCCAGCCCGATGTCAGAAAGAACATGGAGTGTCACATGTTTGTGCACAGAAATGAAAGTAACGCGCTGGATTCATTTTAAAGCAGCAAGTTCTAGGATGCTGCTCAACCTCAATTCCATGCTGAACCCACCCCATCCCACAGATATCCACATATAAGCTGGGGAGTTTCCATGGGCAATAAGCACCTTGATTTAGGGCCATGTCAGGGGAACCAGTTATGGCACAGTTGTATATATGTGGAAGTGTATACACTATCAATGAGTGCCTCTTAGGGCAGCTTCTGAGTGTCCAGTGATCCCTTAGGAGCTGTGCTGCCAGGTGGGAGGGTCACAGATAGAGCAGGACAGCGGCCGGAGCCATCCACTCAGATCAGACTTGCCCCACGTTGCTGAGGGTAACTGAAAGAGTCAGTAGAGGGCGAGGGTTTCTGAGGGTGACAGGCCTCACCCCAGCTCTCACTGTGTAACACTTAACCCTGCTCGGTGTTTGACCATCTGTTCCTGAACGGGAACATCCTGGAGTTTTCCTGACCCTCTGGCCCCCTCCTGTGGGTTACTCATCTGAAGTGGGTTAGATTATGAATGTGCTTGCCGCAGTAGTGTCCATGTGTGTGCTCTAGTGACAGGGCTTAGTGCAGCCCGAGTCTGAGGTTCTCAGAGTTCCTCGTGTCCCATGCAATGTATCCTGAAGTTTAATGCCTGGCCAGCTCATTGGAACTGTCAGGAAGACTGCATAGTGTCTAGGGGTTTTTTTGCCTGATATTAATTTTCTTAGTTGGCTTCAGTACAGAAGATAAGGATAGTTGGTTTTTGTCTGGTATTTTGTAGCTAGGATTACTGTATATTTTGGGTTCAGCAAAAACATCATTATAAAAGTATCATTTTATGAATACAAGTAATTCTTTTGCTTAGTTAGAGATTCTGTCTTGAGAACTGAATGCTGCTGTTCACTCAATGTAGTTCATTCAAGAGTCAAGATTTCATTAAAGATACTTTAATGCTTTAAGGCTCAGCAGAATTCAATTTTTAAAAAAATATAATTTCTACGGATAATATTGAGGTTTATTTTTATCAATTTAAATTGTCATAATTGTGCTAAGTTATAGGTTTTAAGCTTTTTATTTCTATTTTTATCTATTTTTTCCCACAAGTATGGGAAATTATGAGTGGTAGACAATAGTCAGAAAATAATTATTTAATAACAGTAGACACTGAGATTCAAAAAGTTAAAGCTGTATAGCTGTTAAAACATAAATTGTCAACATCATGTAAGCAGAGTCAGAATGAGCTCTCCCGAGGCAACTGGTGGGGAGCTGTGGAAAAGGACTTCAGGGGCTGATCTCGTTTGCATGGACACACCCACCCTGCCTATCATGAAGGGACTGCTTGCCCAAATGGTCACTTTGACTGCTGTGGGATCCCCAGTCCCTTTGTTATTGGGGCAGGAGTAATAAAATGTTGTTATCCTGGTTATGTGAATCAAGGACAGTAGAACTGTACTTGGCATTTTATGACCGAGGGACTCACTCTCAACTAAGCAGCACTTGCTAGGCAAGGGACATGGGTTCCAAAGCCCAGTGAATTGAGAGAGGTTGGGGATAGGTATTTGTATGTGGGGTGTCTTCTGAGGGCCCCAAATACAACCTTGACCCTATCTCTGTCCACTGTGTAACAACAGAGCTAATTTTGATTACATTAGGAGTCTTGTTACATGCTACAGAGCTGAAATCACTGATACCTAGGTCTAAGCATTAGACCTACTTTGGGCTAGTGGTTCTGATGCAAGAGGACTATCCAGGTACGCCAGCACTGAAGCTCCCCTACTAACAGCTGAAGTCACTGAGGGCTGTATGAAGTGGTGGGGGGCTAGAAGAATGGCTAGTGGAGAGGTGAAGCCAGCTGGGCAGGACAGCTAGCAGAGAGGCCTGGGCAGATGGCAGAGAGATGCAGCTAGCAGGACAGCTAGTGGAGAGGCACAGCCAGTGGGATGTCTGGCGGAGAGGCGCAGCTGGTGGTGAAGACTGCAGCAGAACCCCCCAGAGAGGCATGGCAATCGGCTGTCAACCCGAGCAGCAGAGCATGTAAGGTGCCCCCATACCTCCCCTCCCCCCGCTTCCATCCAGGCTGGGAGGTAAACTCTGCAGCTGAACTTCTGAACTCTGGGGCTGCACTGACCAAGGACAGAAACTGTGAGTGGGGTGACTTTTGGGTTGCTGGACTCAAGAACCAAAGGGAAAGGACATGGCCCAATCTACTTGGGGGTAGGCTTTCTGGTTCATGGTTTGTGTTAATGAACCCTAGTTGTGGCGTTTTCCCAATTTAATGCTAAGTTGTTTATCTCCTGTTATTAAAGATTAATTGCTTCACCGAGACTCTGTGCTTGCGAGAGAGGAAGTATTGCCTCTTTGAGGCACCCAGGGGTGCGTGTATAATTTTCGCAGGTCATTGGGTGGGGGCTCGAGACAGTTTTGCATTGTATTGTTGAAAGGGAACCCCTATGTACTGAACCCGACCCTTGTTGTTGTCAACTCTGCCTGGCAGAAGGGTTACAATCACATGTCAAAATATACAAAACAGCCTTAAAGCAATCTCTAATAAGCTTTCAAGCAGCTTTTTTCTTACTTTACTTATCTGTAAATTTTTATTATTATTGATGAAAATGTTTTTTCCTTCAGTTTATGTGTGTGTGTATGATAAAATTGACCTTTACCAATAAAATCCTAATACTGTAATACTATGCCTAAAGATACTGCAAGGAAATTATTTTAAACTCTATACTTAGTATCACCAATAATTGCAGCTCTAGCACCTGCAATCAGATACTTTCATCATGAAGAAGAATTAAAAAAGAAACGTATCTGAAGAGGCTAAAGAGGGAGAGAAAAAGCGACTGCCAGTTGCCAGTTTAAAAGATGATCACACTAGTAATGTTGCCGACACCCAGTGCCCAGAGGCAAAACAACAGCAGGGGTTCGTTACCCAGTGTGCGTCACTTAATAATCACAACGGGGTGGACAAGCAGAAAAGTTTATTTGCAGCTGCAAACAAGGTACAGGGAGAATAGAATCTCAAAATCCTGCACACCAGAGCAGGTCATTACACACACTTTGATATTCGTTAATGCTACTGCACTACACATTAACCAATCAAAACTTTACAGAAATACTCTGCCTTCCTTATATGGGTTACAACAATATTTATTTCCTGCAACCTCTAACAAGCATTCCTAGCAGCTTAAACAACCAGCACATTCTGTCTGGCCTTGTAGCTGTCTCTCCTATTATCTTTAACTTGGCGTCAGCAAACCTTACACTATAAGGCATTATCTACAACTGCAACATTGTTTTAAGAGCAAAAGAGCTTACTCAAACCAGCCAGGCTTGAATTCTATTAAGGGGAGTTGAGAAGAAGCCCTTAGGCCTTCAGCAGGGAGACCTCCTCGACCCTTATGGCCTTCCATCCCATCGACTTATGGCCATGCCCTGGGGTCTCCAACAGTAATACAAGACCAACTCATTTAAAAGCAGTGGCAGAAAAATCTGCTCATACCTTTTTGGCTTATAGTCAAACCAACAAGAAGTGCTTGTTTTCAGATTTCCTGCAGTGCTGCCTCATAAAAACATGACATCATAAATTAAGAGAAGCAGAAAAGAATCAGCATAAATTGGACCATATTATGCATAAACAAGGTATTAAATAAAACCTTGTCATAAATTGAGAAGTACCATTAATCCTTTGTATTTTGTATTTCATTTTAATGTGAGAATTTCTGTGTATTGCTGACAGAAAACTTCAGGAAATGTGAGGTAGAAATAGAAAGACCTTTGCCTGGTGGTGCACAGAAAGTCCCCATATTGTGAACAGCTTCATAATTCATTTGTGCTTCAGGTACAAGGACAAAGTGAGTCATGGAGACATTTGCCATGTTTCATAGTGACATAATTTATCATCTGCCTGTTGGACACTAATTTCTGGGGCTGTTTATCTCTCCTATAGGCTGGACTCAGGAAATGATGGTATTTCCATTCAAAATGATTGTGGGGAAAAATCAATCTTGGGCTTTCTCTCTAATAATGTTTTCTGTAAATATCTATTCTGAAGTTTCATGAATCCCAGTGAATATTGAGTTTGGACCTAATGCACCATGTTCATCACCTCATTATTACTTTAGGCATCACTAATAACATGTTTAAATGTCTATAATGTGTAAATGAGGCAGGTGATGACAACTTTCTTGTGGTCTGCCCTGTTATGTGCTAAGGCACAACCAATGTCATAAAATTGGCATCCAAAGGTCACTCAGAGAAGTCGTGGATCAAACAGCAATGGGAAGAGTTACTCTGCAAAAAATCCAGACTAACACAGCCACCCCTCTGATACTCTGCAAAAAATGATTCCCTGCAGAGCCACTTTAAGAAAACTGTAGGCCTAGCTCTAGGAATTTGTCAGTTGGCTGTCAAAGGCATGTCCTGAGCTAGAAATGACTACCTAGCTCACATCATGTGAGACATTATGATTGATGTCATTGCCCTGCAAGAAACCCGCGTTAAAGATGACACCCAAGAATTGCACTGTCATATTGCTGGTTACAGGCTTGTCGCCTCCCTCCATTATCTGAAACGTGGCCTTGCCATATACTCCAAGCAAGGCATCAAGGACTATGACATGATAGAAGCCAGGAGTAACTCTGGAACCTTCACCATCTCCATAAGAATTGACAAGATAACAGAGAATGCGTAATGGGGGAAAAAGCCAGTCTGTATTCAGCGGTTAATATATGTTAACTGCTATCACTTGGCGATATATGCTGATAATTTCAATAGCCACTATACAACATGGGGTTATAGTAGTAATGACAATGCAGGTGAGGGACTTGTGCACTAGTCCTCAAACAAAGACACACGTTCTTTTTCATGTGAAAGACAGAGGCGTTTTTCATTCTGCCTCTTGGAACAGCAACTACAACTAGATTTGTTTCCTCACCAAAGACCAGTTCAGAATCCCTCAGAATGCCTCCAGAACTATTCTTGGCAATGTTCCACATTGTCAATATCAGCTGGTGATAACGCAGCTTGAGACTGAACTCCCAGTAATCCTATCATCACGCAAACTGTGATGGAATTTTTAAAAGGCAAAAAAACTGTGTATGTATATGTACACTGTGGTATAGGTGTATATAGACCAATTTGAAGGCCAGAAGAGACCATTGTGATCACCTCGTCTGACTGCTTATATAGTACAGGCCACAGTTATCTCCAGGAATTATTTTGGGGAAGTTTAGTTTTACTGAAACATCCAATCTTGATTTAAAAATGGTTAGTGATGGCGAATCCACCACAACACTTGGGAAATTGTTCCAATGGTTAATTACTCTCACCATTTAAAATTTGCACTTTATTTCCAGTCTGACTTTGTCTAACTTCCAGCCATTGGATTGTGTTCTTCCTTTTCTGCTAGATTGAAGAGCCCGTTGTTAAATATTTGTTCCCCATACTGGTACTCATACTCTGTAATCAAATCACTCCTTAACCTTCTCTTTGTTAAGCTAAATAGATAGAGCTCCATGAGTCCATCACTATAAGAATGACTAAGGATTAGAAAACATTCTCATGGCTTTTCTCTCAACCCTCTCCAGTTTATCAATATCCTTCTTGAACTGTAGGAACCAGAACTGAACCCACTATTGTGGCAGTGGTCACACCAGTGCCAATTACAGAGGTAAAATAACCTCTCTCCTCCAGATCACATTTAGCTATTTTGCTTACAGTATTGACTAGAAGCTTATGTTCAGCTGATTATTCACCTTAACCCCAAAATCTTTTTCAGAGTCACTTAATAGGATAGAGCCCATAATACTGTAAGTGTGACCTACGTTGTTTGTTCCTAGATGTATACATTTACATTTAGGCATATTAAAATGAATACACTGGTTTACTTGCACCCAGTTTACCGAGTGATCTAGATCATTCTGGATCAGTGACCTGTCCTCTTCATTATTTACCACTCCCCCAATTTTTGTGTCATCTGCAAATTTTATCAGTGATGATTATATGTTTTTTGTTCCAGGTCGTTGATAAAAATGTTAAAGAGCGTAGGGCCAAGAACTGATCCCTGCAGGACCCCACTGAAAACAGACCTGTTCGATCATGATTCCCTGTTTATAGTTATGTTTTGAGACCTATCAGTCAGCCAGTTTTTAATCCATTTAATGTGTGCCATGTTCATTTTATATTGTTCTAGTTTTTAATGAAAATATCCTGTGTTGTCAAGTCAAAGGCCCTACAGAACTTTAAAAATATTATGTCAACACTATTATTTTTATCAACTAGACTTGCAATCTCATAAAAAAAAAAGATATCAAGTTAGCTTGACAGGCTCTATTTTCCATAAACCCATGTTGATTTGCATTTATTACATTACCCTCCTTTAATTATTTATTAATTGAGTCCCATATCAGCCATTCCATTATCTTGCCCCAGATTGATGTCAGGCTTACAAGCCTGCAATTACCTGGGTTGTCCTGTTTACCCTTTTTAAAAATTAGCACGTTAGTGTCCTTCTCATCTTCTGGAACTTCAGAAGTGCTCCAAGAGTTATTGAAAATCAACATTAATGGTCACATGGGCTCCTCAGCCAGCTCTTTCAAAACTCTTGAGTGCAAGTTATCTGCTGACTTAAAAATGTCTAACTTTAGTCATTTCTGTTTAACATTCTCCAGAGATACTAGTGCAATGGAAAGAGTGTTATCATCATCAACATATGAAAAGACTGTATCATCATTTTTTCTCCCAAATACAGAACAGAAATATTCATTGAACATTTCTGCTTTTTCTGCATTATTATAGATAATTCTACCATTTCCATCTAGTAATGGGTCAATACCAGTGTTGGGATTCTTTTTGTTCCTAGTATATTCCTTCTGAGGGTATGTAAACATGCAATGTATGCTCGGGCTCAGACTTGAGCTTGAGACCAAACTGCCTTCTGGCTACACATAGATCTCTCCAGGCTTGAGCTCAGACCTATGGTCCTAAAACCCTGCAGGGATGGAGGGTCTGAGCCCATATCAAGTCATGACCCGGGGTTCAAGCTTTATTATTTTGTAGTGTAGATGCAAACTCACTTGATTCATGTCCTGGGAGTCTGCCAAAAGTTATCCTATAATCCCATGGGCCAACTTCTTTTGTCCTCTCTATCCCAAGAATCTCCAGTTGACTCAATTGGCATGTAATCAAGCCCTCCCTCCTCTCCAAGCACTGACCCCTAAAATGAATTAGCCCCATCCCCCCACAAGCACATTCACAGATGTACTATTCCCCCTCTTCCATTGGGCCATGCAAGTCCATAATGTGGGATCACAAAGTATCCCTGACTTCTGTTGCCCAGGTGCAGCCCGCCTCAGCTGTGCTAGGTGCACTAGCTGGCTGAGTGTACTGATTCAGTGGCCTCTCACTGTCATAGATCCATTTAGGGAGAAATGGCTCTCCTCTGGCACCACAAAGATTGTGGAGAGCACAGCAGCCCCAGCGATGTGGACAGCATTGATGACACTGGCATTCAAATGGGTCTGTAGGCATCTCCAATGGGATTTCAATCTGCCAAAAGCACATTCAACAACCATGCTGCACCTGCTGACAGTGTAATTGAACCATCTGGGTTCAGGGCCTCTGAAATCTGGGTATGGTTTCAGAAGTCAAGGCAAAAGGAGGTATGTGAGAGCCCCCAGAAAAATGGTGGAGCCAGTAAGTCCACTTATGACAATGTCATTTGTTGGGATTTGGGAATAGTGTCTGTTAAGGAAAAGTTAGCACATGTGACTCCATTTTGGTTTGGGGCCCACCATTGTTTAAATGCCAGCACATCATACACCAGGAGGAGTAATCCTTAGATATTGAATCCCTGTGAAAATCCTCCTCCTTGTCTCCAGCCTGCCTTGTCTCCCAGTATCTGGTTTCTGTCAGTCTTTAACTCCCGGTTTCTTGGCCTTGATGTGAGGCCTCCCATCCTGATAATAAAAGTTACTGATGCATGGCTTTAGGACCATGCTGTGTAATTAACATACTGGTATAGCACGAGGAATGCACCAAGCAGGGATAGGTGGTAGATAAAACAAGGGTTTGTTTATTGGCTAAGGTTTCCGATGCATGAGGGCAACATGCTTTGCTAAAAGGTATATAATCTTTGTATAATCTGCATTCAGGGTCCCCTCCTGGCTAGCAGGGGGGCACCACGCTCGAGCATAATAAACTTAGTGTCTTTTGGGAACTCTGCAGTTGTGGACTTTGTTTCTGTGCCTCAGCCTAGATTCGAACTGTGCGTGTCCTATCAGGTATAATTCGTAGCACTTGTGTGCGTGTCCTACCAGGTGTAATTCGTAGCACTTGTGTGCGTGTCCTACCAGGTGTAATTCGTAACATGTCCCAGCCTGTCCATGAATGTAGATTCCCAATCAGCAAAAAAGCACTAGCATCATGAACTTTCCTAGTGCAGCCCACATTGACATTCATAAATCAACCTCTGTGGTCCACAAGGGCCTGCACGCCAGCGGAGTAGTACCCCTTGTGGTTTATGTACTCGTGTGCTCCTTGAGCATGGCAGACTGTGGGCACATGGGGCTCCATCAATGGCCTTGGTGCAGTTTGGAAACCCCATTCCCTCAGAGCCAACAATTACCTTAGGAATATCTTTTATTCCTGCCACCGTGTGTTCAACCACACAGCTGATCACCTAGGCAACCTCTGCTACCAATTAGCCCACAGTCAACTTTCCCACCCTGAATTGTTTGGCAAGGGACCTGTCGTAGTCTGGGGTAACCAGCTTCTAGACAGCTATAGCAACCTGCTTCTGGACTGGCAAGGGTGGCCTCATGTGTGTGTCTTTACACTGTAGGGTCAGGACATGCTGCACACAAAGCTCCAGAAATGTAGCTTTTTTCATGAAAAAGTTGTGGATATACTGCTGGGCATCCCAGGTCTGCACGGTGATGTGTTCCCACCAGCCTGTGCTTGTGGCCCTGCACCAGAAGCACCAGTCTACTATGTAGGGAGCAGCAGCAGCTATTCTGAGTGTACTGAGTAGCATCAGCCAGTAGGAGTCTGCCATCTCAGGGTACTCTGCCTCCTCCAGCTGAAGCTCCGTCAGGTGCCTTTGTTGGGGTCAGAAAATGCTGCTAAAATGTCCACCAGTGCCCCATGGAAGCTCTGCCCAGTTCCTGACAAAGTGCAAGCAAGATAACTTTCCTTCATATTGTTTGGCAGGCTGTTCAAACTCCCTGTAATGTGCAGGGTGGGCAATACAGTTTTCCCACATTCAAAAGTACCATGGTCAAAGTGCTAGAGTGGCCACATTTCAGGAGCGTACCAAGGAGTCTTAGACTCATAGACTAAGGTCAGAAGGGACCATCGTGATCATCTAGAATGCCTGCACATTGCAGGCCATAGACCCTCACCCACTCACTCCTGAAATAGACCCCCAAACCTCTGGCTGAGTTACTGAAGTCCTCAAACCATGGTTTAAAGACTTCAAGTTACCGAGAATTCACCATTTACACTGGTTTAAACCTGCAAGTGGTCCATCACCATGCTACAGAGGAATGCGAAAACCTCCCAGGGTCTTTCCAAATCTGACGCAGGGTAAAATTCCTTCCTGACCCCAAATATAATGATCAGTTAGACCCTAAGTGTGTAGGCAAGACCGAGCAGGCAGATACCCGGGAAAGAATTCTCTGTAGTGACTCAGCACCCTCCCCATCTAGTGTCCTGTCTCCGGCCATTGGTGACTTTTGCTACTGGCAGTCAGTGATGGGTTACATGCCATTGTAGGCAGTCTCATGGGGGGAGGGATAGCTCAGTGGTTTGCGCATTGGCCTGCTAAACCCAGGGTTGTGAGTTCAATCCCTGAGGGGGCTATTTAGGGATCTGGGGCAAAAATTGAGTATTGGTCCTGCTTTGAGCAGGGGGTTGGACAAGATGATCTCCTGAGGTCCCTTCCAACTCTGATATTCTATGATTCATCATACCATCCCCTCCATAAACTTATCAAGCTCAGTCTTGAAGCCAGTTCGGTTTTTTATCCCCCACTGCTCCCCTTGGAAGGCTGTTCCAGACCTTCACTCCTCTGATGGTTAGAAACCTTTGCCTAATTTCAAGCCTAAACTTGTTGATGGCCAGTTTATATCTATTTGGTCTTGTGTCCACATTGGCACTTAATTTAAATAACTCCTCTCCTTTCCTGGTATTTAGCCCTCTGATGTATTTATAGAACGCAATCATAACTCCCTTCAGCCTTCTTTTGGTTAGGCTAAAAAAAGCCAAGCACTTTGAGTCTCTTCTTATAAGGTAGGTTTTCTATTCCTTGGATCACCAATGTCTTGTATAATGGTACTAATACTTCCCTGCCTCTACTGGAAATACTTCATCTGATACATGGTAAGACTGTATTAGCCTTTTTCACAGCCATATCTCATTACAGCTCATATTCATCCTGTGATCAACCAATATATCCAGGTCTTTCCCATCCTCTGTCACATCCAACTGATAAGTCCCCAGTTTAGAGCAAAAATTTCTGAGATATGGTTGGTTTGAGTTGAGTCTTAGTACTGCAGGGTGGACACCAGAGTCCCATGTTCAAGCCTGCGTTAGAAAATTCTTAACATAAAGTTAAGAATCAGTGTTTATGCTCAAGCCCCAGGTTCTTTAACATGAGTCATCTGACTTAAGTCTCACTAACCCTGTAATTGCATAGCAGTATAGACAGAACCTTATTTTCCTAATCTCTGCTGGGCATAGCTTTCTCCTTGTGTCTCTTGGCTTCCCTTATCAATTTTCTACAATTTCTAACGTCTGATTTATATTGATTACTATCAACTTCCCCTTTCTTTCATTTTGTGTGTGTTTGTATATAATTTTTTTTACAGCTGCCTTCACTTTCCCTCTAAACCAGGTTGTTGTTGTTTGTTAATTCTCACAGCCTTCTTCCTTAATTGTGCAATTCTGGGATTATCGCTTTTTGGGCATCCAGATGTTCTTAAAAGATTTCCAATTAGCATTCACAGTTATCTGATTAAATTCTTCCTCCCAGATGATTTGGCTTGCAATTGTTTTCAGCTTTGTGAAATTGGCCCTATAAAAGCACCAAGTGTATATATTACGGGTCTGGACTTTATTTTGTTTGCACATTATGAATGTGATCAAGTCATGATCACTTGTATTTAAGCTATCATTAACTTTCAGTTCTGTGATCAGTTCCTCTTTATCTGTTAGGGCAAGCTCTTATATAGAATTCCCTCTGCAACACTTTTTGAATTGGGATATTGTCAGCCGTAGTGGTTAGAAATTACAAGGCTGTTTTAGCCCTGGCAGCATATATCACTCAAACTGAAGACATCCATGATCACACAGTTTTTTTATTCCTGCGCAGTATAGATAGGTAAGGAGGTGCTCACCTTATTCCCTAGTATGATTTAGTCATCTGTAGCAGACACCAGCTAGTGCTTTATCTGTTAGGCCATTGATCCATAAGCATACAAAATCATTTTCTTCTGAGTCATCAGTGACTTGGAAACAGGTTATACCATTTTTGATGTAGAGTGCCACTCCCCACCCACCCCTTTTACCCGCTTGAGCCTTCCTAAATAGGCTATAACCATTGATTTTAACATTCCAGGCAGATGAATCATCTCATCATATGTAGATCCCATACATAGCTATAATATAGAGAGATTATATATGACTATGGCATATTTTATCATCAATCTGAAATGTAAAGGGTTGCTGAAGAAATGAACTATTAAACACTTTATCTAAGGTGTTAGAGTAATCCACTGAAGCACTTATTGGTTGCAGAAAGTCAAATCAAGATAGCTCAAGTCAGCTCAGCTTTAAAGCAAATCTGCGGTCAGGAAAAATCTGATGGCATGTCAGCCATTTTGTTTTGCCTTCCTAGCAAATGGAGCACTGAGTGGGACCCATCCATTATTGTCAGGTGGAGAAGAAAATTGGTCTAAGCAGCTTTAAGTGCAACTGAAATTAGGACAGTTTTTCAGAAAATATAATAAAATGTCAGAGAAAGATGATCACCCTTCATCTGTCATGTGACAATGCTAAAAAAGTCACAAAACAAGTTGCTCTGTTCTAACCCTGAATGAAGCGTTTTAATAAGTTCAAGATACGTTATTATCCCTAAAGCTACTTTGGCTTGCTCTGCTTCACTACAGCATTTCAACTAGACCCTCCCTAATACCCAGCCTTTCTGCTATAAAATTAAACAACCAGTACATGTAATCTCACATATTTATTGTATGATCTTGTTATTTTTCCTTTTGTAGCCTTTTTAAAGTGGTGTCGCAGTTCCTTCCACATTTGTCCCAAAAGGTGATCACAGTCTTTCCTTCACTGCTCTGATATGGTCTGATTCTTATGCCCTGCTTATACACTGCTCTGATAAGCAACTAAATTTTCACGTGCTTTAAGGCACCTTCACATTGCCAGTGAGTTGTAAAGGGGCCGTTCGCATGAAAGAGACTCAGGTTTACAGTGCTTAGTTTTGTAGAGCAGAGCACTATAAAACCACTGTCTTCTCTGCATAGATCTCAACTCCTGAGAGTACTGACATGCATTCTTAAGCGTCCTCTATCATTCCTTCAATTCATCTCCAGTCAGATAACAAAATATGGAAGAGTTCAATGAAAGCAGGTTAACTGCATGTATCTAATCTAGCTATAGTGCATCTAAATTCCCTATCACTTTGGTAGCTAAACACTGAGAAATGTCGAATTCTTCAGAGCTGGTGCAGATTGTGGAAAAAAACCTGAGCAGATTGTGGAAAAAAAATCTAACGCCTGGTGAGTGTAATGAGCTTTTAGCTATCTTGCCACACTCTTCCAGTTTTTGGCTCAGTTCTGATCAGTGGCCAAATCCTGAAACTCTTACTCCAGCAAAAATTGCCAGTATTTCAAATGAGACTTATTTGAGTAAGACCAGGCTAATGATCCTGATTCTGCATTGCAATGCTCATTGTATAGTCATTTACACATGAGGCAAGTGTCTGCAAATCGGGTGTAAAAGGCTGCCATTCCAATTTGATTGCATTTTACACCCATTTTGCATTCATTCTACACAGGTCCAAAGATGTCCTGATTTAGCTCACTGACATAATAAGGTTGTCTGAGTAAAAACAGTAAAAATACATGGACGAGATCAGGATTTGGCCCATGATCTGGCAAATAGAAAATAGCTACAGGCTCATATAAAGGAGAATTCACAATCTCACTTTGGCAGCACTACTTCACAAGCATTGTTTGTCTTTAATAGTCCCATTCCCTCTCCCTATCCATAATGAAAAGTATTCAGGATGCTCAGAATATCTGTTTTGTATCCAGCAAGTCACTCAGTGTAAGAGTGGGGTTTTCTAAAGAAGGTGAGGAGAGGCTTGAAAATCCAAGATTTATGTCCAACTGCATGCACTTATTATGCCACAATTAAATATCTCCATTGTTTGGGGATAAGGACACATATAAAAGACAGACAAAAAAATTGAAGGGCAACGAATGCTGATTTTTTTATAGGGGCGAGAAAAAAGTACATGTGTAGGATTAGTGAGAGCTGGATCCACCTTGGTAACAATCAGATAAAGGAATGGCAGCAAGCATGTTTCCATGTAGATACTAACGTTGGCTAATATATGACTCTGCTTATGTCAAGAGGGTCTGACATGAGATTTCAATTATTTTGTTATGTATTATACATTTAATAGAAGGTGTCTTATCAATGAAAATTCAGAAAGAGCAACCAGAAGAGAGCTAGCAGGAAATATCATCATCCTCATCATGAGCCTGGCTCAGAGATGATCTGACAGATGTGCCTTCTTTCTGTTCACACTGAACTTTGAGGCCAATAATAAAAAAAACTCTCTCAGATACAGCATAGCCACATTTTACACTTTTATTTGGGTTTAGATCAACAACACAGAGAAAATACTTTGATCAAACACAAGAAGAAGAGGTTGCCATGTAGTTCTTTCTGGCTGCAATAAACACAGTAACATGGAAAAATGCTGGTGTCCTCATGAAACACTGAATGTATATCTTGTATTGGCACATAGAACTAATAAATACAGCGTTTATACTTAGCATTTGAAAACAGAATTGCACATGCAAGATGTAACCAGGCTACTGCTCACTTTCACCATTGTCCCTGTACTATTTTTTACACTTAGTCATTTGTCCCCCATTTTCTCTGCCACAAACAAGAACAGAATTTGCTTGGCTGCTCAGTGTTTCAGTGACTACAGTTGCTAATTCTGTGACCTGTTTGGATAAGGTTGCTTTAGTCCTCATTGGCAGAATTGGTATCTGCTCTAAAGCTGTAATTGAAACATCATGCATTGTAAGTCGCAGTGGGTCACCACTGCGGTGAAGGGAATGTTCTACTCTCAAGCTGATCATGAGAGGATAGTACTGAGCAAAGATATAGTATAGGGACTTGTGTGTGAATGCAGCTCTTACAATACCAAGAGTCAATAGTATTACTACACAAAGAAAGACATATCAATAATATATTGTACAAGCTTATTCAGTAACACATGTTGATTTGCAACACTGTACAGTTTAAATCTAAAATGCACAGCCTCAATCTGAGGTGACAAACAGTACTATCAATATAATAAAGGCAACACAATTACAGACACAATTTATTTCCTCGTCTCACGTCACATCCTCCTCACACTGAATCAATACCCCATTTATGTATTTTAGGTCAAATTAAACCACACTGCACTAGTTTTCTTCAAGTATTTTAGAGTGAGTAAAACAATCTTGCTTTACATACGAAAGTGGCCATGTAGATTCCAGTCAAAGCACAACCAAAACTTAACTAGGGTTATAAATAGAAACAGGTCTGAGTCATTAAGTTCTGATCCAAGCTCTTCCAGATTTTAAGGAAGAGGAGGTTGAAGCTCAGTTTCCACTTCTGTGCCTCCCCTAGTGTCAAAGAATGACTCAACATATCAGTTATGCAGGATTTTGCACCCATGATTTCTAAATGGGTCTGGATGATTCTACACTGACTGTGCTCTAAGTATCGAGGGATATCTCAAAGCATTCTAGTAGCAATTTCAATCAGACAAGCTCAGTGTAGAGCTGGTAGGTAGATTTAAATCAAAACACTTTCTTCGTCTGAAAAAGGTGTTTTGACTAAACTGAAATTTTTCACAAAGTTGTATTGAGGTCTACAAAATTTCCCACAAATGAAAAAAAAGTTCAGAATGAACATTTTCAGAATTTTCATTTTGTGGGAAATTGCAAAGATATTTGTTGTTGTTCTGAATTAGAACAAACATTTTTGAACGTTCCTGTGAAACTGAAATTCTGAGTTTCCATCAGCTCTATCCCAGCGCTGGGAATGGGGATGTTTAGAAAAACTGTTGTCATGTGGGAAACTCAAGTGCCGCCATGATATAAGCATCTGACTTAGGACCCTATCCTGAGACCTTTACAAAAGTCCTTATTCATCCAATTAGCATTACTCCTGTGAGATTTTGTAGGATCTGGGTCTTAGCGAATTCTAATCAATCTTAGTTTTCAATTTATTTTTATCTCTAATGAATAAATTACTGTTTGTAAAGATGCTTATGACACAAGTATTTAGTGTAAAGTGTGGCCCTTTTTGATAGGCTGTTTAAAAGTAGAACAGAGAAACCACACAAATATAACCTTAATTCAGTCTTGGTTAGGACTGTATTTTGATTGTCCATTTGCTTAGGTTAGGCCACGTAGGAAATATATTTAGGAATAATAGCATCCTTTTGTTGTATTGTAGTAGTTCTTATTAAGAGTTTTTAAGAGCTGCAGTACTTGTGAGGTTTTGCAATACTTAACTCTAGAGATGTACAATCCATGTGACATATAGAAATGAGGCATTGTACCTTTTAAAGAATTTATGTGGGTTTATGGTTCAAAATAATCTTTGTAGATATTTGATGCATCTCTATTAAAAGAAAAAAATTGTTTAGTTTTCAGTTTCTGCCCCTGCATTTTTTATAACCCATATAAAATAAAAATCTATAGTTTACAAAATAGGATATTTTAATATATATATATATTCCTTTTTTAAAATTATATGTATTTAAATACATCTGAAATGTTGCTATAGGTAAATCAGAAATTCTGTTCTAAATCTAAGAAAAAGGCAAAGTATTTTCACTTTTAAACATACAGTTTCTTTACTTTATGTATCTTAGTGCACCCCCCCACCCACCATTTGATTTTGTCACCATTTGGGGCAAATTTGGCACCACTCAATCTGATCACTTTTAACCTAAACATGTATTTACTAACTGTATTAAAATTTGGGGGGAAATTGCAAGTATCTTCTGTTATTTCTTATCTGTTTGAATGCAGCCTTTTGTGTATCTAATTATTAAAGAGGTATTCTAAAACTCAAGAGAGGATTTAAAAGGAGCATGTTTCTTGATTTTAAACTGTACTATACTTTGACGCCACAATATAGAAATAGATTTACTTTGGAACAAACTACAAATACATTCGCACAGTTTGTGACAACTTTTTCTGGACCAGACTCGCAGACCAGATTATTATAAATCTTGCCCCAGACGTTCTATTTCCTCAATCAGGAAATCAATGTCTTGATGAGTAGCTGCTGGGTTTGAGATGACCATACGGAAGAAGTTCACTTTGTCTCCCAGTGGTTGATAGCTGACCATAGTAGTTCCGTATTCCATCATTCTGGCTTTTATCACTGGGGCCACCTGCAAAGGCACGATACAAATATCAAATAATTATTTCTATTCTAGAATTTGCTTTTTTTAATAAGAGAAGGAAACTAAAACAAATTAAGAAAAAAGTCAATTTTTGGCCAAAAACAAATACAGCACAGAGTAAACTGATCAATTTATAAATTGGAGAGGATACAGAGAAGAGCCATGTGAATGACTAAAGGATTAGAAAACATGCCTGATAATAATAGGCTCAAAGAGCTCAATCTATTTAGCTTAACAAAGAGAAGGTTAAGGGAGTGACTTGATTACAGTCTGTAGGTACCTACATGGGGAGCAAGTATTCAGTAATGGGCTCTTCAGTCTTGCAGCGAAAGGTCTACTATGACCCAATGACTGGATGCTGAAGCTAGACAAATTCAGACTGTAAAGAAGGGGTAAATTTTTAATGGAGAAAGTAACTAACCATGGGAACAATTTACAAGGCTTTGTGGTGGCTTCTCTGTCACTGATAATTTTAAATCAAGACTGGATGTTTTTCTAAACGATAAGCTCTAGGAATTATTTTGGGGAATTTTTATATCCTGTATTATACAGGAGATCAGAATGGATGGTCCTTTCTGGTCTTGGAATCTATGGGCTAGTCTACACTATCGCTTAAGTCAATGTAACTTATGTCGCTCAGGGGTGTGAAAAAGCCACCCCCCCGAGCGATGCAAGTTACATCACCTTAAAGCAGTGTCCATACTGCACCATGTTGGCAGGACACGCTCTCCCGCTGACATAGCTTCCCCCTCTCGTAGAAGTGGAGGTATTACGCCAAAGGGCAAGTGCTCTCCTATCAGCATAGCACATCTTCACCGGACACACTACAGAGGTGGAGCTGCATTGGTGAAGCTGTGCCAACATAGTGTGATAGTGTAGACTAGCTCTAGGAAAGTACTACATCAAAAAGGCATTGGTGGCATTGTTGTGCTCTTATTACAATCAGTGGGAGATTTTCTACTGACTTTGTCTCCAATTCACCAAGGTATTCATTAGAACTGGCTGAAAATTTTTCATCAAAACTGTTTGTTTTTTGCGTTTTTTTTCCTTCAGAAAATTGGATTTTCAACTAAACAAACATGAAAATGTTTGCTTTCCACGGAAAAATTTGATTTTTTTTCATTGAAAAAATAAATGTCTGAAACCTGAAATGTTTGTGATTTTCAGCTGAAAACTGAAATATTTTGTCTAAGCCTCACACTATTCTTATTTAGAGATACCACTACAGTGCCTCATGGGAGCTACAGTTTGGTTATCTTCTGTCTCCATTCTTCTCTGTAAGCCATGCTCTCCCAATTGGTGTTATCTCTCATGATGCACAGTGACCATGGAAATCCCATGATGCACTCCCTCCCATCATCAAATGGGTTAGGGTAAGGGTTAGGGTTAGGAGAGACAAGATGCATCATGGGTAAGGCTACTTTTTAGTCATGGGTATTTTTAGTAATAGTCATGGACAGGTCACGGGCCGTAAACAAAAATTCACGGGCCCGTGACCTATCCATGACTTTTACTAAAAATACCTACTGTGACTAAAACTTGGGTGGAGGAGTGTGCTGGGGGGGGTGGTCTGGGGGCACTGCGGGTGCTGGGGGAGGGGGTCAAGGTGATCCAGGACCCCCTCTGGTGCTGGGGCAGAGGGGGCGGTGGTGGCGCTCACCCTGGGATCCCCGCTGGTGCTTGTGAGGCGGGATGGGTGGTGGCGCTTGGTCTGGGACCACCGCTGGTGCTTGGGGGAGGTGGCATTGCTGGTAGGCTACCTACCTGACTCCGCATGTACCTGCAGCTCCTAGAGGGAGGGGCGGCCAGGGGGGCTCCACGCGCTGCTCCCACCACAAGCACCCGCTCTGCAGCTCCCATTGGCTGGGAACCACAGCCAATGGGAGCTGTGGGGGCAGTGCCTGCGGGCACGGGCAGCGCATGCCACCCCACACCCCAACTCCGTGCCCCAGGCTTGGGCCCCGTCCCGCACACCTAAACTGCTGCTGCTGGCCCAGGGGCTGCCCGAGACAGGCAGCCTCTGAGCCAGCACCAGCCACTGCAGAAGTCATGGAAAGTCACAGAATCCGTGACTTCCATGACCTCCGTGACAGACTCGCAGCTTTAATCCTGGGAGATGTAGTTGAAACAGGGAGACCAGCCTATACAGGAGCTTGGTGAACCTGAACTACAACTCCCATGAGGCACTGTGGCAGCACTTCTGAATCAAAATATTTCAATTTTTGGATGAAATATTTTTGATTTTGATTTTTCATTGAAAAGTCTAAATTTTTCTATGGAAAGCTTCAATTTTTCATTGTTGTAAAAAAAATATTCGATGGGAAAAAGACTCTTTTTCTGACTCTCTCTAATAGGTATGCATGTGCCTAATTTCAAGTATGTGAGTAGTCCCACTGCCTTTAGGTAGGCATGCCAGAGGAACTGCAGGTAGGGGCCCAAGATTGTTTCGTCATCTGATTTGTCACATTCCTATTTTAGATAAAAGCAGCAGTGTTACAAGGGTTTAACTTTACATGTATCAGCAGACTTTGCATGACATCGCAAAGGCAGTCATGACCCCTTGCAAAGGCACAAAGCCATTCTATAGATTGGTTAGAATAGCTCTGAGCCATTTATTGCCAGTGTGCTAACACTCAGTATTGCTGACAAATGCAATTAACACCTCATTTTCTGCATAATCCTCAAGCACATTGTTATAATCACTTTCCCTCTGTTTTCATAGGCTAGACCTCTGCCACCCAATCAAATTAAAGCCTCTGGTCAAATTGTTACATTTGTTAGTGTAACCCCTTGGGGTGTAGAGAGCATGGCCCCTTTAAATCTTTTTCCTAGTGGGGAGGGGGAGCAGTGAGAAAAAGGAGGGAAACTTGGGGGTGTGGCTCTGGAGCTGGGGGAGAGAAGGGCTGCAGCCAGGAAGCCCTAGACAAAGTGAAGCAGCAGAGACCCTGCCTGAAGGCTGGGAAGGACAGGGCGGCCGATCGGGGACACCCCAGGACAGGAGCCAGGAGGAGCACTGTGCTGGGGGGAATTGCCCGAGAAGGACAGGCCAGAGCTGGACCCAGTATCACTGCTGCCCAGAGCTGCATGGGGCTGTGAGTACTGGGGCTTGTGACTCTGCATTGGGAATAAGGAGGAAGGCTGCTAGCTAGTTAAGTGGGGAGGTTGTCGCTCTGGTTGGCTTTGCAGACAGCGGCAGAAGAGGGCACCGGAGGGGTTTGTGGCGCTAAAGTTACATTAGCATCACCAATTGCAATTTAAATTGTTAACATCAAGGATGACCATCGTTCAAATAAGCACCATAGAGAAAAATACTAAGAAAGGGAAACACACGGAATACAAAACACACAGACCAGCATTTGGGGGAACTGAATTACAGGTGTGTTTTGTAAACTCACTTACCTTGCTAAATGAAACCATTAAAATGATATTGGAAGTGTTCAAATGATCACTTTTATGTCACTAGTTTTTCCAAATTATAAAAACATAACTAGATACCTCCCCCCAATGCCCTGAGTGTCCTGACAAAAGAAAGTCTTTGTGTATTTTCAGCCCTCTTTTAAGCACCAAATCTTTTTGCTTTTTATTAATCACATTGTCTGCTCTTGCTCTTCACTTTATCTCCCCTTCCATCCGTTCTGTTCCTCTCATCCCCCTGCACAGGCTGCCGATTCTCCTCCTCCTACTCCCACAGACAGGCTGTCTGGTTCGCCTCTCTCACCTCTCACCCTTTCTGAAATACCTTCTGGCATTTCAAATACAGCTCCTGTTTCCTCACCTCCTCCTCTTATATAGCAGTAGTCCCTAAAGGAGACAGCTCGGCTGGCTTATCTTCCTTATTTCTAGATCTTTTTACAGGCCTCCAGTCTCTTTGGAAGCTAGAAGCAAGGAGGAGCAGCTATCATCATGTGACCTGCCAGGCCTCTGCAGACCACAATGTGGGAAAATCATTATGTTAGAGATGAACCCGATACCCAAAGATAGGATCCAAATTTGGTTTGAACTTCCCCAAAGTTGGGGACTGAAAGGGTTGTTATCCAAAATTCTTGTACAAGCCCATCTCTAATATTTTGAAATATTTTCAGTGGCCTTTATGTTGATGACATGGGCATGCCTTGCATACAATGAACCAACATATCTTATTTACCTTTAGAAGACGGTTCATTCTTTCTTCGTTGTCCTCCATGCTGCGCAAACTGGGAGGTACGTACCAGAAGCAGACATTTGTGTGCTGAGGCTAAACACAAAATAATAATGGCTTACACAGCAAAAAATGTTCATAATATCTCAATTGCAATTAATTCCATGCCTTTCCCTCCTCTCATACATCATGTTATGACAGCAATCATTGGCTTTCATTACTGTACACCACAGAGAGTCATTAGCATCATTATTATTATTAGGGATAATTTTAGGCAATTTATCCCAGGAAGACGGATCCAGATACACATCCCCCACTGTGCCTATGCATTTGTCCGCTACAGAGAGACATCTGGATTCTATAGGTGCTGTCCTTTCAAGAGTATGGAGTTAATGCCTCTTCAGAAGCAGGTGTCTATAGTAGATGACCTACTTAATAGAGCATCCTGGGTACTTCGATTTTGTTGTGTGACTGTATAACTCTGGACATATAGGCTCAAGTCAGAGGTGAGTATGAGATGGAATAAATTAGATTATCTTCTACTCCTTGAAATTCCCTAGTGCTCATTTATACTTCCTTACATTCCATAAGCTAACTTACTAATGTGAGAGAATAACGGAGTCTAAACTAGTTTAATTTGCACATTTAGGAGCCAGAAGAAGACAGGTGAAAAGTAGGATGTGGCCTGTTTTCATGACTTGTCTACACAGAGACTTAGGGCATGCCAAGTGGGGTGTGAATCTACAGTGCACTAACATGCCATGCGGAGCCTGTTTTCATCTGAATCACCAGTAAAAGTCAGCTGTTGACTTTCATCTGGGTGATGCAAGCTACAATACTCCACGCTGCTGCCTCATTTCAGTTGACCCACAATGATGGGAATCATTAGCAGTTTCCTTTGTAAGGAGCATGTTTTTGGGTCCTCCAAAATCCGATTGTCCTATCAGTAGCAACACAACTCCTGACTATATGTACCAAATTTTAAAGCTACAGTAAATCAGAATACATACCTTTCCATCAAACACCATTTCATAGCCTTCTCTGTTCTTTATTTTATTATATAGATATTCTGCAAGTTCCAAGCACTTGTCAATTTGTGCTTCAAATCCTGTAGTTCCCTTCATAAAGAAAGAACACAATATTTTGTATCTCTCTGTATTCTGAATTGCTATTGTTTCAGGAGTACGTGGCACTTGCTAAAGCAAAGATGCAGTTTACTTTTCTAAAGTCTATCTTGGAGATGCTGTACACCTTCCTGTTTGCTATGAATAGTACACCCAGCTCTAGCTGTAACCATCTGACCTGTATGAAATAGGTTGGTGATAAGTACAGGGAGATTTTGGCAAACCAGTAAAGTGCCTGAAACCATTATTGCTTATTGCTAAAAGCAGCCATGTCAGCAGGCCGTAAAGTGGTCATGCAGCAGCCTTAGCTTAACCAAGGCAGGAGGGGAGGGGGTTTTGGGTGCCACAGAAAGGGCAGCTTGACCCCGCATCCTTCCTGATAAGAATTGTGTTGAAATTGCTGATACATGCATTTTATGGGCCTCAAGGCGTGCAAACTCTGAAAAAACCACACCTGGTTAATTGATGACCAAAAGGAAGCCTCTTGTTTGACCTTTGAAACTGCTTCCTTAACAAATTTTCTTTAAGTGATGTCATTGTATTACTAAAGTATAAATAAGGGGAAAAAGTTTGAGGTAGGGGGATGCATCTTGTGTTCCTCACCTGTTGCCGCTGTGCCACTCGAGAGCCACACTCAGCTTCGGTAATTATCGAGGGTTGGGGTGTTTTACTAACCTGTTGTGGACATGTGTAAGTGCTCGAGACTAAGTAAAGTTTAGCTTTAAGTGAAAGCACTCTTGTGTTGTCCTGTTTGTGCCAGCCATCTATCGGTCTCCCCTGATTTATTTCCTGACACCACCTTGCAGAGAGTAAAAGTTACCAAGAGCTTTGGGTTGAAAGAACCCCGGGTAACAAGTCCAGTTCCTAATGGGCCATGGAAGATATGTATCACTGATGGGAACACTTGTTGGCAGCCTCTGCAGTGAGGCCATGGATTGGAAAGCTGTGGCTCATGAACTCTACAGGTGTTCCTTCTTGGTCAGGGTTGAGTCACATTGTGAGTAAGTGGGGAAGTTTGCACTGGTCTATGGAGAGAGAATTTTAGCCTGCAGGGGAGGCAATCTGGCACCTATTCCTAACATAAAAATTCCGTAGAAAATTAAATGATAAAACAAGCTTTTAAAGAGCAGCTTGATGTCTGGTGAAAAACAAGCATTCTAATTAGAAACAACTCTGTCTCTTCCGCATGGCCATTTTTTTCTCTCCTCGTTGCTACTTGATAAAGGACATTAGTATGAAATTGGAATCCTTGTTTTTAAGAGCTTCAGTTTCTCCTGCTGCTTCCTTCCCAGCGCAAGTCCGTTTGTGCCAGTATAATTATTTCTGCAGCCACCAGCTGTGATGCCACTAATAAAGCATTATTATGGCTTCACGTCAGGAGAACAAGCTGCAGGAACAGACAAACTGTTTAAGAAACATTGATCCTATGTTAATGTAAATATTCCAAGTTAAATAGAGGTAGGAAATGGGGAGAAAAAATAGTCAAAGAAATATGGAAATGATCTGGCCTTTAAGAAAAAATGTTTATAAACAAAAGTCCACTCAGCCCTGCTAAATCCTATTTGTGCTGCTCTGGCACTGCAAAGCAGACCTAACGCCAGTTTAAGTGGTCCTTTGGGTAGGGGCATCCTACAGTGGTGCAGAGCCAGCATAGTGCCAATCATAGGGGGTGTGGCCAAAGAAAAAGGGGTGTGGCCAAAGTTCCCTTGCACTCCGAAGGCCCCTGCTATTACAGCAGCTCCTGGGAGGCTATTTCAACTGGGACAACTTGAAAACAGCCTTGAGGCTTCTTGAAGTTTCTCCTTGTGACCGGGCAAGTGCGTAGTGGCCTGAGGATCAGGGAGACACAAAGATGGCTTACATCCAATTTTGCAGACTCCTGGTGACAGTTGCAAAGAGCTGTCCCAGAATGTGTTTTCAGAATTTGAATAAAGCATCTAAGGGTCTTTAAGTCCTTTTTTTTTTTTTTGATAGAAACGATGCAGTCAAATGCAATGAACAAGCCTGAAATAGTTGGGCATAATCATTTGAATTTATACATAAAAGTATTTATTTAGCAATATTATACAAAAAAGATACATGAGTCAAAAAGAGCCAGTACTTTCAGATTTTAATTAGTTTACCCATAATAATAATATGACTGTGGTATAATCACAGTATATAATGGAACCAGGTGTGTTAGTCACTAATTTGTCACATTTAGTTTTAGAATTTCATTAAAATAAAAAATCTTTGTGTTTCCAAAACCTTTCTGGACTGATTACACTTATACTTAAACATAATATTTATGCTGTCAGATTGTTAGTTAGATGCAGCAATCGGTGCACAATGACATGGAGTCTGAATTTCAAAGTCATGTGTGATGCTTTGTAGCTAAATCAGTTAAAGGTAAAGAAAGTGGAAATGTATTATTATTATTATTATTATTTAATTTCCATCCTTGTTCTTTCTTCCATCTCATGTGAAAAGGTAAGGTTAGACATTTTCTAAAACTGTGATTATATAAAGCAGAGCTATTCACTATTTTTATGCAAACAAATACATCATATACTTGCTTACCTTTGCTCTCCACATCAGCCATAGCTTGAAGACATCAACATGACGCCCGCATTGCAACGCCTTGTCTCCAGTGTCATATGACAGGTCATAGTGTTTATCTTGTTGAAAGAGGTAGGAAGCATGCATTTGATTGCAGCTCTGCATCAAGCCCTTAAAGAAACAGAGATACAGTTAAGGAAAATTGGCATTTGCATGGTTTTACTGCTTTGCTTTGTTTCTATTATGTAACCTTTCCAAATGACTTTTCAAAGCATTCCTCTGGATAAAGCAAGCTGACCCAGCAGCTCTGTGGCTCTTCTAAATAATGTCATGACACTCTTTGCTGAATTGGTTTTGTTTCTAAACTACTATTCCCCATTTTTAGTCTTTCAGGGTGCAGTTCATTCCAATGCTGAAGGCACATGCAAGGGCCTCCACGCCACCTACGCTACAAACCAGGTGCATACGGGGGTCTTAAATAGTAAGAAAGGCTTTGGGCAGATGGGGATGAATATGCCTTTAAGCACACTGCTAGTGCTGTTTCTGAAGGTAAGTGGTCATATTTTGACTCTCGTCTAGCCTGCAAAATGTAGTTTTGGGAGGCAGTCTTGCCATGTGCAAAGAATTTGGCTGCGGACCCCCAGTAGGCTATCTCTGAGCTAAAAAGCATGGAGCTAATAATTTTTATCTCAGTTTTCCTTTTTATTTGTATGCATTACATATAGAGAGTGCCAAATCCTGGCTCTGTTGAAGTCTTCATGTATGTTTTGTGCACGCCATTGGCCTCTTTCCCCAAACTGTATTTTGCAGTCCACGCGGGGTCTTTGTCGTCAAGATTTACCTATATATGAAACTCATAAAAATGAGAGGGGAAAAAGGAGAGAAAAACAATTGGCTGTACGCTTTTTGTGAGACACCTGTTTTCACTCTGGCATTGGCTTCAATGAGGCCAGGGTTTGTCTCACAGAATTGAACCACAGGGCAAATAAAACCTAGCTCCTCTCTTTCTGTTTAAGTGCACATTGTGTACAATCTGCTGTACACCTGTTAGCAGAGCAGTAACCAGCTTTTCAATAGCTGGTCTAATAAGTGGTGGTTGTGTAGCAGCTGTCCCAGTAACTGCCTGCTATGTGAAGATTACAAGCTTGAAGGATAATTCTTCCAGTTGTCGCTATCCCAATACTAAATAAAAGGTGTGGATTTTATCACATGTGAACTTGGGCTTCCTTTTCTCATTCCACGCTGCACAAAGTGGGCTTATATATCAGTGTTGGGTTGTAATGTCTAGCCAATTGGTTGACTACAAACATCTGAAAGGGCAATAACTCGTGGACACTGTGCACTGTATTGCTAGTCCAACTGATATGTGTAAGTGGGGCAGATTCTGTCTTCAGTCACACCTGGACTCAGCATTGAAAGCTGCAGTGGTGCATGGCTTCAACTAAGTGCACAACTTAGTTCAGTGTATTTCACACAAAAAGTCGCCAAAACTCTCTAAAGATACCCAAAAGTCACCTACTACAGGACAGGCCCAACAAAGAAAATCACAGAACACCACTAGCCATCACCTTCAGCCCCCAACTAAAACCTCTCCAACGCATCATCAAGGATCTACAACCTATCCTGAAGGACGACCCATCGCTCTCACAGATCTTGGGAGACAGGCCAGTCCTTGCTTACAGACAGCCCCCCAACCTGAAGCACATACTCATCAGCCACCACACACCAGAACCACTAACCCAGGAACCTATCCTTGCAACAAAGCCCGTTGCCAACTCTGTCCCACATATCTATTCAGGGGACACCATCATAGGGCCTAATCACATCAGCCACACTATCAGAGGCTTGTTAACCTGCACATCTACTAATGTGATATATGCCATCATGTGCCAGCAATGCCCTTCTGCCACGTACATTGGTCAAACTGGACAGTCTCTGCGTAAAAGAATAAATGGACACAAATCAGATGTCAAGAATTATAACATTCAAAAACCAGTTGGGGAACACTTCAATCTCTTTGGTCACTCGATTACAGACCTAAAAGTTGCAATTCTTCAACAAAAAAACTTCAAAAACAGACTCCAACAAGAGACTGCTGAATTGGAATTAATTTGCAAACTGGATACAATTAACTTAGGCTTGAATAAAGACTGGGAGTGGATGGGTTATTACACAAAGTAAAACTATTTCCCCATATTTATTCCCCCCTCCCTCACCCTCCACTGTTCCTCATATGTTCTTGTCAACTGCTGGAAATGGCCCACCTTGATTATCACTACAAAAGGTCCCCCCCGCCCCCAACTCTACTGCTGGTAATAGCTCACCTTAAGTGATCACTCTCGTTACAGTGTGTATGGTAACACCCATTGTTTCATGTTTTCTATGTATATAAATCTCCCCACTGTATTTTCCACTGAATGCATCCGATGAAGTGAGCTGTAGCTCACGAAAGCTTACGCTCAGATAAATTTGTTAGTCTCTAAGGTGCCACTAGTACTCCTTTTCTTTTTGTGAATACAGACTAACACGGCTGCTACTCTGAAACCTAAAGATATATAGTCATTCATTTCCCCTGGACAGCCATTTTAAATCCTTTCTGTGTTTGTAGACTGAACAAGTGCCTAGAGGTTTGCGTCTCAGTTTCATTTGTAATCTTCATCACATTAACATACATTAGCTATGACACAGTTATAAAGAAGGCATCCAGCACATTCCGGAGGGAAATGGCAGAAATGACTAGAGGTGCAAATGGATGAAGACATACCTCTTCCCTAACGAGAAGGGCAGAACACTGCAATGGGACACCCATCATCTTGTGGGGGTTCCAAGTCACAGAATTGGCCCTACAACAACAAACAACATTAAACTGAGATGTTATACCACAGATCTGAAATCATTAAAACATTCAATAATAAACAAGACTAATATGGCTCATATGGGCCTCAAAGATGCAAGGCTGAAAATACGCACAGCGGTTTTCAGAAGAGTGATTATTAATGTTCATACAGGACCCCAGAGGCAGTGCTAGCCCATTGGGGGGCCCTAATCAGGAATATTTTGGGGCCTTCCCCACATACAACACATAATAAAAAGTGAATAGGGGGCCTTCTTGAGCTGCTCGGGGCCCTAACCAGTTTTTTAGTCTGCGAATGCCTAGCACTTGCTCTGCAGGACTCAATTGTAGAATCTTTAATTACACTGTGGGGCGCTGATGTAAATTTACTCAGGCAGACTACTCATCAAAGGAAGGGTTTTTGTAGAGTTAGCCCTAAAAGGTTCTGGACTATGGCTCTGGAGAGTTAGCACAGAGCCGTGGTGCTATACATTAGATTTTGTGAGCACCAGAATTTTTGTGATCCATCCACACTTTAAAGGCAAAGAGTGAATGTGTCAAAAACACATACATGATTTAGGACCAGTCTGCAAAGGTGTTTAGGTAGCTAAGATGCAGATAGGTGCTTAGTGGGATTTTCAAAAGCGCCTAAACAGGTTTGGTGTCTAATTCCCACCGATTCCCATTAACTCCCATTGATCCCATCAACTTGCTGATGCACGTCTGAAAATTCCATTTTGGGCTGATCTGCATCTTTACACATCTTTGAAAATCTGAAAATTTTACCGGAATGGTCAGATCCTCAGTTGGTGTAAGTTCTCACTGCTCTATTGGCTTCAAGTGAGCTATGACAATTTGTACAATTTGAGGCTCTGGCCCAAAATGATCATGGTAATGAATATGGTATTATCTCAAAACGCTCTTTCATGCTCTCGGCCACTTAGCTTGGTTACCAAGATGCCAGAAGCTGCCTTAGAAAGTTAGTCGGACAGCGTGCTGAAATACTTATTGGCATGCATTGACTCAAGCAGGAAAAAAAAACACCAGGTCCTATGCCTGTTGGATTGATATAATATGCTCCTCAAGATGCTGTGGCATAGAAAGAGAGATTTATTGGCACACCAAAAACTATGCTGCTAACTAATCACGTCACTGAAAATGGCTTGGAAAGGGTGATATGAGCTGGTAGTGCGGATTCAAAAAATGTTTTGGGGAGTTTATTTCCCTTTATGGGGTTTTGCGGGTTTTTTTTGTTTTGTTTTGTTTTATAAATTACTTAAAGGTAAGATTTTATTTTTTTTGAAAGGCTAACAAGTCTTCCGAGATTTTTTAAAAAGAAACCCTTTTCTAAAGCACAGCAAATAGTGGCCTGGCATGGCTTGCAGAAGGTTTTAAATTAAAGCAACCCAAGATACTTTATCCAAAAGATCACATCTTGTTATACACGAGAACATTTGGAAAAGTACTTTTTAGACTATAGTGAAGACGAAAGTATAGGGATCCCAAGTTTCAAAAATGGCTAAATAAAACCAAATACCTGTTTAACATACATAAGGGTTGATTTGTGCTTCCTATCTTCAGAACTGGGCAAGTTTGAGAATTGGGTCAACAGGAGGCTAGAAACACAGCTCCAAAAGTGGATACAAGCCTAGTAAACACTAGAACGAACGACTAGCCTGGGGTCCAAGATTGCTCTCTGGATATGATTGCCTGAGTCATAATGTTCCTACATTTGTTAAGGGTATGCATAATAATCTGTCTGCCAAATGGGGTAAATGAGTTTAGATCTATGTTCATTCCTTGCTGTTCAATTCTTTGTATTGTGCTATAATCTGCTTCCTAGTTTTGCCACAGAGAGAGTGTGTGGGGCCTAGGACAGGATGCCTTGCGCTCCTCTTATTCCACTCTGCAGGAGCTTTATATGTGCCACAGTCTGGACCAGAATTTGGCTCTTATTCAGCTCAGCCTTAAACAGGTGTCAGTTTTTGAAGACAAAGATAACTAACTGCAGGTACATTTTTGCACCCACAGTTAGCTGTGACCACTATTCAGGTCACTTTGATCTGTACATCCTGGATTGCAACTGCAAATCTGAATCTGGATCCCCCAGGATTTAAAGGAAAGGGAGTTGCTGGCAGGGTACTCTCTGTCATTGGCCTTTGACTGGAAGTCCTCCTGCTCTGCCAGGTACAAAAGAGACTGAATCTGCTGACTGAAGGACAGGCTGCAAAACCCATCTGTTTGCATAGGTGTAGAGGAAGCACAAAGCGGGTGGGTGAACACTGAAGTATTGAGGTTGTGGGACGGGTGGAGAGGCAAACAGTTGTTCATTGTTTTATTTTTGTGTTATGCTTAACTTGTTATTTACTGACTGCAGGATTTATACTTTGGAGGTCTGTTGAAGATGCCTCCTGCATAGGAGTGTGCTCATTCTTGCTGTGGGAGGGGGCTGTTTAACTGTATAGATCTGAATAAGTCAGTAAATTGGGGGGTGAAAATATCTCGAATACCAAAACTGTACCTGCAAGAATGGAGGTGAGTGTTTTGAGAATCTGGCCTGGGAGGTAATTTTCTTTTTCTGTTTGGAAACCAGTCGGTATTAAGGTTTGTGAAGTGCTTTGGAATCCCACTGGAGGAAAGGTGCCCTGCAGTGAGCATTGTCATTTTCTCTCAGATTCCCCACTCCCCCAAAACACAGATTCCAAGCCTAGAAGAGACCATTGTGATCAATGCAACTATGTGCAGTTGCAAAATGCTGTAGCCAGTGGAATACTTCTGTGCTGCCTTTCCTGCTATTTAAATGGAATTATGCAGCCCCTAAAGCAAAGGCTGTAGGGAATACTCTTTCACAGGCAGCATCTGGCTACTTGGCCCAGCTCTTTGAGCATTTGGCTGCTTTTAATCAACTCAGAGCCACTCACCTGTTTAGGGTACTGGAGTTAATGATTCTAAACTCGCATTCAAGCCTATTAATCTCTTCTCTTGTTACAGCTACTAACTTTTGTCTGTCTTTACAGAGAACCCTAAACATGTTCTTTAAGATGCCTGTAGATAATGGAGGTGGCTTGGGTTTTTTATAGTAACAGGGTTGTTTACCAGCAACAATGCCCAAATATCAATTTTCTGCCTAAATCATTGCATTGACCTTCAGGTCATCCTTTTTTCTAAAATTCATCACAGTTGTGCACAAAGTGTTTTATCTAATTACATTTGCTTTGTCACAAAGGGTGCTGATGTCAACTATTGACATATGCTTAAATAAAATGATGGCTTACAGTCACATTTAAAGAAGAACGCTACATAGTCAAAAATGAGACACATTATTTTCTTTTGGAAATTTCCTAATGGACCATCCTGGAGTTTTGCTTGAGCAAGAATTGGCTTTATTTGATGTGTTGTGATTATTAGAAATTGGAGGCTGAAGTGGATGCAGGTGCTCACACTCACTTTGTAACATCCAAATGTGAACACCTTAGTAGGATAGCTAAATCCCACACATTGGTACTCAGACTGGAATTTTTCCCATTTAATGTAACTAAGCACCAATATTAGCATCCACGTGTGCACAAAATGTACATGCCCTGTTGAAATCTGGGTAGTTACCCCTGCTCGCCTCCTCCATCATTCACCATGTGAAGAAGGAAGAGGAAATGGCAAGATTCGCATGTAATTCACTGCCCCATGCCAGGAGATGACCCTTATCAGAACACTAGATCTATACCCCTTGAATGTTGGGGAAGTTCCAACTGAGTTGCCCGTCTGAATTCATGATTTAGGCATCTCTTTATCAGAGATTGAACCAGAATTTCTAATGCAAACACGTCTGAATTTGGAAGAAGTTCAGATTTGGCTCCTATCCTGGATCCATTTTTTGTGATTCAGGTTCTTCGTTAATGCTATATCCTGATAAGCAGCAGGAGCAGGTATTTCAACATCCTGGATGTTTTGAAGTATATCCTGCTTATGCATAGTGTGCATGTATTCAGTGATAAGACAGTTTTTTTTAACAAAAACGTGTCTAGCTTTTTAAAGTCCTTTTTGAGTTCTAAAGGCTTTTAAGTGATCAGTTGGAGAGGACGTCACTGGCTGCTTTCTGAATTCAAGATAAAAACAATTTTTAGAAGTGTTATATGCTCGTGTATCTGAGAGAAGGGGATTGGGCCCTCATAGAGAGACATGAATACAGAGTCTTCAGGAGAAGAATGGAAGGAAAATATCATGGAGCCAGTAAGAGGATCATGGGAATTGAGTGAAACCAAAGGCATGAAGACAGAGAAGAAGGAAGTTGGGAGTAGTGCAATTTAACTGGCAGGGAGTTGTGGTTTTGCTAGAAGTTGGAAAGAAGTAGGATGGGAATAATATCCTAATCTTAACCAACAGAAGCTTTTAAAAAGTTTCTAGACAAAGTACTTGCTCAGAAGTTCATTCAAGCTTATTCTTTATTGCTACTGAACTGGTTCAGCATTTCTCTGTGTATTATAGATGCATTCCTCAAGGGTGGAATTCAAAACCTTGTATCCTTAAACATCAGCATTTTCAAGATGCAGCACAAGGATTTACTTCCATGAGGCATATTCAAACAGTGCAGAAATCTGAGCTGTTGCACATATGAGCTGAGTTTTGCAACTACAGAAATGTGGAGAATAGAAGAAGCTATGAATTTGGATGCGTAAATTAAATATTCCTAGCAAGAGTAGGCATGACAACTCTTCTGATGATAAAATTCTAGCTAGAACCCATTGCAATACAATCCAGTGTACTAGGACATTGCATAAAAACGTAGAGTTATATTGTCATGGCATTGTGACATTCTGATATTTCATAGGGATTTGAGGATTTATAAATGATCTCAAAAAGAAAAGGAGTACTTGTGGCACCTTAGAGACTAACCAATTTATTTGAGCATGAGCTTTCGTGAGCTACAGCTCACTTCATGAAGTGATGAAGTGAGCTGTAGCTCACGAAAGCTCATGCTCAAATAAATTGGTTAGTCTCTAAGGTGCCACAAGTACTCCTTTTCTTTTTGCGAATACAGACTAACACGGCTGTTACTCTGAAATAAATGATCTCAGACAATCTGGTAACCCCATTGCAAGGTCTCCAAGGTTCAGTTCTTTTGGAAATGCAGTTGCTGGTTCTTTTTGGATAGGTTCATACAGAGAATCACACAATGACCATTCTGGAGCTCAGAATCAGTTTCAAAGGGGTGAATCACAAATAGGAGTTATACATTATCTGAACAAGAAAACAAAGTCACATCACAAGTTTTTAATCACACATCTTATTGAATAAAGGAACTTGGCAATGTTATTTCAGTTGAGAGAGGACAGCTTAAAAGATTGCTTCATGTTATATATTGGACATTAAATTATAATAATGAACAGGACTGGTTGATTTTTATTTATAGACATTTCTGTGGTAATCACAACTATACTGGAGCATTTAACTCGTTAATAAATCATACCTTTCAACACCATTTAATTTCCATTTATGTTTCCTAGACATCAGCAGCCCGCCACCCCATGCTGCCTGAAAGACAAGATACATAATCTTAAAAACAGATAGTTTTGTATTTTTCTGGTGTTTGCATCAATGTGTTCGATCAATTTTATGTCTGATCCTTTGCTTTCTGAACCCATATATCTCTAAACACCTCAGATGGAGCTACGGTTTAGGGCCCGGATAATAAACTATACTAATGGTTTTCATCTCTCTCTCCTGTGGTTTCTTTCAGGAGGCTGTGACTGGAGTTGCATAGGCCAGGGCCTATGTGTCAACCTTTATCACTGTCCAGCCCACCTAATTCCTCCTTCAGCATGGCATATATGACAGCTGTATGCTAGGCCAGCCCCAATCTGGCCTGCTGGGGAGACAAGAGGTGACTAGAGACACACACAAGGGTAAGTTGGCCTTTTCCCTTTTTGTGACAGTGGTGTTGATAGAGTGGGATGGCAGCCCAGCTGGAGAGATGGGTTTTGCATCTGAGTTCAAACCACTAATGTTTCCTCCAACCTCCTCCCCCCCACCCTCTTTTTTCCTGCAGAGCTCTTGGATCGGAGAGATCGTCTTCCAGCATGGGCAGGAGAATGAGGCACAGTGAGGACCTCAATAAGTAAGCTAATGTTAGCAAAGCAATTTGGCAAGACAGTCTAGCAGATGCCTTAGGGACCTCACAGTTTTAGTAGTCTGGGGCAGTTACAGCATTAACTGACTGCAAGTTTAGAAACAACTAACTGCCTTTTCCTTGCTTGTTTATTTTTAGGGCTGGCTGGAAAACAGCAATTCTGTTTCATGAAAAATTTCAAGATTTTTATTCATTCCAAAGCAAAACAAAAATGAGATCTTTAGACATTTTTTGCAAAGAACCCGCAAGAGGCTCCCCACCCCAGAATAGCTGAAATAGACAGAGTAGGGACTTGCAGCCATGTCTCTCCCATCCTGGGTGAGTACACTAACCAGCGGGCTATCCTGGGGGGAGGTTTCTCAATTTCTTTCCATACCCCTCCCCCAAATTCCATTTTGGATTTGAGAAAGCCTCCAGACAATATTTTCATGGATACCAGTGCGTTTCTGTGAAACATTTTGGCTACAACCCTATGAAATTTTTGGACAGAAAAAAAATGTCAAAGATTTCTCAACCAGCTTGATTTATTTTACATCTGCCACAGAAGATGGGTCTGTATGAGGTATGTTATTTTCTCCTAATTATGATGTCTAGAGATACAGAGGCTGAGGCCAGGATTTTCAAACTAGGATTCCTAAAGTGAGTCATTTAAATGCATGTTTAGACAGCTAAAAGTGGCCTGATTTTCAAAGGTGCAGAGCACCCACAGCTCTCAGCGACCTCACCAGGAGTTCCAGGTGCCCAGATCAAAGGAGGGGAGAATTAGGCCCTAGCTCATTAGCTTTCATTAGAGGACTTAGTATGTTATCATCTGTGGAAAATGACACTGTATATGGATGGATGAATTCATGTTGGCACACTCTATAATCCAGTCCCTAGAGCAATACAATACTTACATCCACGTGCATCCAGATTTTGTATTTCTTGCAGATGTCTGCAATAGCTAGGAGTGGATCAAATGCACCATACACTGTAGTTCCTGCAGTGGCACTAACTAGGAAAGGAACAAATCCCTACAAAAAGAAGAGAAATATTCATCAGCAAGAGAATATTATATGTCAAACAGAGAAGCCCCCCGGAATCTGCAGTAGCTCTATTTTCTTCCAATAGTCAGGCCATAGTGTAAGGAAAACTTTAATTGCAGCAGCCACTGTGTTAATCCTGAATGAATACACAAGTGTCTCCCAGGTGACAAACCTGCTTTGTGTGGCCAGGCAAAGGAAGGTGCCATTTTTTTTTTTTTTTTTTTTTGCTTTTCTCATTTTAGATGTTCTTGATGCCCACATAAATTTGTTAGTCTCTAAGGTGCCACAAGTACTCCTCGGTTTTTTTGCTGGTACAGACTAACACGACTACCACTCTGAAACTTGATATTACAGTTTCTGCCTTTAGGTGGCAGCAAACTTCCAAGGCCAACACTGTGCCATTTATGTAAAGATACTTTAGCTGTAAAAGCTTCAGAATGAACATTTCCACATCTATCGGTGTGTTTGACGTAAAACATGGAAACTCTGTTATGACATGTAGGACAAACAAAACCATCTTTATGCATCGTTGAACAAGAAATCTTTTGGGCAAATTTGAAGTAGCCTATATTATGCTTTATATTAATGTTGCATTCAGCACATGCTAGATTCTGTGCAACATATAGGAAGGCACATTCCCTACCCCAAGAGTCTAGGTTGTAAGGTCCTGATCCTGCAAAGGTTTATGCTTACTCTCTACTTTTAGCACATGAGCAGTTCCTCTGAAACCATTGGAACGACTCAAAATGTGTAAAGTTAAGCAAGTGCCTAAGACTTTGCAAGATTGGTGTCTAAAATACATATATGAAAAAATTACATAAAAATACAGGTTTCTTAACATGTAATGAGCAACTGATATTTCTTAAAAGGCATGAACTTCCCCCCTGCAAAATAGGATATATGCTTAGTAGGTTTTTGGATGAATGTTTTGTTTTTTGGTTTAGTTTCCCCTACCCCATGTAGTGTGACCAGACAGCAAGTGTGAAAAATCGGGACGGGGGTAGGGGGTAATCGGAGCCTATATAAGAAAAAGACTCAAAAATCAGGACTGTCCCTATAAAATCGGGACATCTGGTCGCCCTAATCCCATGGTTTATTTTAGGCAAAGCAAGTTTTACAAAGACCAGTTTTTCTTGTGAATTATGAACTCTGTGTTTTTAAATTATTATTATACAGCAACTGTTGCCATAGCCACCACATTAAAATAAGATATATATTATAATATCATATTTAAGCTTTTAAAAGGGCCTTTTAAAAGGGCACACATATAAACTGTACCTTGGAGAATATATTTAGTTCTTTTGAATGAACTCTTCTTGATTTTGTGACTTCGATAAGATTATTTTCAGTTTATTAAAAAAACCCTTCAATCCCAAAACATCTTTTCATTTTGAGCTAACATTCAGCTACTGATTGTATTGCAGACTGAGGCGGTCTAAATCAGGAGAAGATTACACTATATAGCATAAAAGGAAGACAAATGCCTTGCAAAGACCATGAAACATCTTTAAACACATCTTTTATTCAACATCTCTAACCTTCCTCATTATATTGTTGTGTTTCAGATAATCATGGTATAATTCCATGCTCTTCTGCAAGGGAACATAACATAAGATTAGCTCAAATCTCCTCTTAAAACACACCAATCAAATTGACCAAAATGCCACTTGTTTCCTATGCATGGAAGTGGGAAACCCTGCACCATTTCTGAGGGCACCTGGTAATAGACTTACTTTTTGTTTGGCTTCAATAATTCTTCTTTCAAGGTCTGATGGGATCATTTTCCCTCTGCAGAAAGGATAATGTCATATTAAGGTTCCAGTTTTGAAATCAGCCCCTTTCTATCAGTTTTCCACTTAAATAATCCCAGATAGGGAAGAAATTGACGCCTCTGCACCATTTAAGCTCTCAAAGTAGGCACTTAAATGGTGCCTAGTCCCTGACCTGGCCTTCAGCACAATGCTGAAATTCACTTTAGTTAGTCAGCTGGCACCAGTGCGGTAACAGTAGTGGGGAAAAGTCACCTTCATGCAGAAAGCCCAGTGTTCAGGACCATGCTGAAGCCCCACTTAGTGCTATATTAAAAGGCAAATCCTGCCTCATGGAGCTTCAGGTTCCAGTGTGCCTCTGTAGCCCCATTGAGAAGATCCTGGATGTCCTGCAGGGGATTCCCAACTCTGTGGCTGCCATTGGTTGCTGTGTGGCAACCCAACCGGGCCCCCTGCCCAAGCGATGGAGTCTGCGACTCCACCTCCCAAGGGCTTTGAGGATCATATCCAGGGGGCTATGCACTTGCACAGAGAATCCTCGAATCAACTGCATGGCCCCAAGCCATGAGATCAGCTGATTGCTCCAAAATTAAACTGTTGGGGTGGGAGAGGGAAGTCTTCTGCCTGCTCAGAGCAGCTGGGTCCCTTTCCATTACTTCTCCACACCCACAGGAGAACACAAACTTTTATTTGCAATGCAGAACGAAACAAAGCAGGCCAAATTCATCCTCGATGTAACTCCAGTGGAGCAACACTAGGGATGAATTTGCCTCAGAGCGACTGCTCCATAGATTGATCTGGTTACCTTCCTACTAGCTTTGAGAAGGGCATGAAAAGAAGCAGCTGGTCTGGGCTAAAAGAAAGTACATCTTCAAATCCTTCAAATTTAGTGTACATGATATTTGCAGTAGATTTAGTATGAGCCATTCACCTGAGATTCAGGCTCAATGGTATAAACCTCTCAGGCCAATTTGGAAAGTCTTTTAAATTCATTAGGCTCATGATGAAAACATTATTCATGTTTACTTATTGAGATCTGGGGTTTTGGTTGTTTTAGCTGAGGGTCAGACTATCCATGGAGAGAAAAAATCCATAAAATCGTCAGCATTACCAAAATTTTTGGTAAGTTCTTCATTAACTTTGATTAATCACTGGGCACTTATAAGATGAGGCCTACTTCAAGGACCTTTTCAGTCTATAGTAGAAATGGTAAAAACAATTTCATTGAAAGAAATGGATATGTCAAAAATAAATATTTTCATGGAAAAAAATGTAATGAAATGTTTCTGTTTTTTGTCTAAAAATAAAAATTAACTCTTGGTTTCTAACCAAAACCCAGAATATTTTACCAAAAATAATGTTAGAAAACCAACACTTTGCTGGGTTTTGGTTTCATTTACATCAGAAACATTCAGGGGAATAAAAAAATGAAACAAAAAGAAAAGGAGTACTAGTGGCTCAAATAAATTGGTTAGTCTCTAAGGTGCCACAAGTACTCCTTTTCTTTTTGCGAATACAGACTAACACGGCTGTTACTCTGAAAAAAATGAAAATGTCTTAATTTTCAGCAAAAAAAGTTTGGTATTTTTTTATCACTTTTTTGATCACTTAATTATGCAGAACACCCAACAAAGTTAAGAGTTTGACCCAGAAAGAGGCTTTTGGTAGAGATGGGCTTGGGCAGCTTTGCTTTGGCAAAAGATCATGATATTTTGCTTTGCAAATGAAAAAAGCTGAACTCGACCCTAGTTTTGTTTTGGGATACCAAGCCAGTACAGAATATTGAACCCCAGGGGTTCTCAAACTTCATTGAACCACGACCCCCTTCTGACAACAAAAATTATGACATGACCCCTGGAGGCAGGACCGAAGCCTGAACCTGCCTGATCCCTGCCAGCCCAGATGGGGCAGGAGGGCGTGAGGGGCAAAGCCAAAGCCCCACTGCCCCAGGGGAGGAAGGCAAAGCTGAAGCCCAAGGGCTTCAGCCCCAGACAGAGGGTCTGTAATCTCAGCCCCATTGCCCAAGGATGAAGCCCCTGGGCTTTGGCTTCGGCCCCTGGCCCAGCAAGTCTAAGACAGCCCTGGCGACCCCATTAAAATGGGGTCGCGACCCACTTTGGGGTCCCAACCCACAGTTTGAGAACCGCTGTTCTACCCATTCCAAAATTCCCTTGCTTATTTGTTATGGCGTCAGACAAAAATAATATTTTCCTCTTCCTCTTAAAACTGCTATTAGGACCATAAGGGGAATAAAATAAAAAGAAACTAAAATCCAGACTTGGAATTTCTGCTCTGAATAAAGTATAATAGCTGCTGTTTACCAGCCTTCAGCATTGCCAAAATACACAGTGAGGTACACAGTTACGGAGACCTCAGTACTGTCAAAATTCATATAAGCTAGTGATTAGCTAGCCCCCAGGAGACCCAAACACACACAGGACTGTACAATAAAATCATCTGCAAGCATTGTCAAAATTCACATAGGAACAGGCAGTAAATCACCCCCCAATACAGCCAAAATATATGGTGGAGCATGCAAAAAAGTCCCCCCCCAGAGGCAAAATACAGCAGGAGCCCAGCAAGACAATCTATAGCATTGCCAACCTACATATAAGAGCATGGAGTAAACCAGAGGCTCCCATTACCAATCCACACAAATGGGCAATAGGAGCATGTGGAAGACCAGCCCCCAGCATTAGCAAAAATGCATTTTTGCTTCTTTTGGGTGGGCTGCCTGCCTGCATGATCTTATAGATTAAAAAACAGGGTCAACCAGCTCCAATACAACAAGAATACAGGCAAATTCGACTGAGTGTTGCTCAGGATGGGATCTGGTGGGCGTAGGCTAGATAAGCATCCAAAAGCTCAGATGGACCCGCAGCCCATACAATCCAAACCCTTCCTTCACAAGAGGCACAAGATCATCCCAAAACTCCTGCCTCGTGTATTTTGGGAGAAGGCCTGGTGGCCTGCTATGTTCCTTTGGCAGCTTCCGGGAATGGATGAGAAACATCCAGTAACTCTGCCATTTTCTTTAAGAAGACCAGTTTAAAGTATTGAATTACCTAGAATCTGCATAGAATTCATACAAGATGGGCCAGATTCTGAACCCAGTTACTTGAATCTGGTCTATAGTGTCTAGAAAAAGCAAAGGTGTCATTATGAAGTGCTGGTGCATCAGGTGTTTTTTGCTCATTGTTCATACAGTCTTTAATTCTTCTGCAAAGAGTTCTCAACTTTGAGACTAGGGAGATGAGATTATGAATTAGTAGTCTGCGATTACTATTCTAAATTGCTTAAATGGTTTTCTTTTGATGAGAAGATCAGAACATTTTGATTTAGTCAGGCCTTCCATTTAATCTGGAGCCGTAACTATTCAGTAGATTATAACAATCATATTCAGTAGCTCCTAATGAAAGGCAATTTTTATTGAGAAACTCTCTGTAGGACTGGTGAGAAATTTTCCATCAAAGTTTTTTTTTCCACAATCAGAAAATGCAAGTTCCACAAGAACAGAAATTTCCGTGATAAAATTTTGATTTTTGCCAGAATTTCAGTTGTCTGTCAGGAAATTTGGTTTGTTCAGCTGAATCAAAATGTTGTGTATGGGCCCATTTGATATTATTCTGGGTCCACCGAAGGTGGTGTATTGTCTCATAGGAACTGAAGTTTGAGAGCCTTATGTCCTCATTCTCCTCCTTGGGCTGGGCGCCCTGGCAGGGTTACAGCTCCCATGATACACCACAGTTGTCTCCTGTGGCTTTACTGCCATGGTGCTTTATGAGAAATGTGGTCCAGCCAGGAAACCTAACTCATAAATGAAAATGGGGGCACGAGAGCCACCGAATTATAATTCCTGTGAGTTACTGATGGATATATGCTAGTTCCATGTTGAACTGAGTTGAAATAAGACATTTCAGCTCAATTGGACAAACTGAAATAAAATATTTCTATTTGAGGATATAGAAATATTTAAGTTTGAGCAAACCAAAGTGTTTCTCTTTTTCTGAATCAGAATTTTAGGGGACTTTCCATTCCATAGAAAACAAATATTAAAATGTTTCCTGTGGAATGAAAATTCTAGTTTTCAATCAGCTCTAGCTATCAGTTGTTGTAGAAACTGTGATCAAAGGGCCAGTAGAAGTATAAGGGGCCTACCATAATCAAACATTGGCCCTGCCCCCTGACCTGCCAGGCCCTGCCCACCTGTCACCTTAAGATCCACCCCCCTGAGGTATTACTTCCGAGAGCAAGACAGACACATGGCTGGCTCCAGTCATGATTGATTTGATTGATAGTAGTCCACTTACACTACTGCCAGTTCTTCAGTTGGTATAAATTAGTTTAAATCTACTGAAGTTAGCGCTATGCTGATTTACACGAGCTGATGATCTGGCCCTACATGCTTTCTCTGTATTCAGCCGTTGTTTGTCCCCTCTCTTAGTGTGGCATTGTAAGGAGGTATGTATGGAATCTGTACTTACCTTTCGTCACATCTAATCAGAATCACACTATCTGTGCCAATCCCCAAGGCTGCAGCTCCCTTCTTCACAGAAAAGTGACTCTGAAAAAGCATATTTGTTGTTTTGTATTATTTCTAATTATTTTTATCCAATTCAATGCAAAAAAAACCCCTGCACTCTTGGAGTGTCCTTGAAAAACTAACCATAGGAGCAATCCTTTTATTCATGTAGTTTTTCAGAAACTCATCTCTGTAACTTGAAATTTCACATCAGTACTCCCTCACCATTTGGAACAAAATTAATCATTCTAAACTGATTTTACTCAAAATATTAAGAACAATACTGTAGCTGATTTCAGAGCCAAATTCTGCCCTGGATGCCAACTCACAACTTGCACTGACTTCAATGAGAGTTGCCTCTGTGCATTCCTCACTGAATTTGACTTACTGTATTTAGTCCGTTGGCTAAATGGAAGGTCAGTTCATTTAATATGTGGCATCCCAAGTAAAGTGCTTCTGTTATGTGACCACTGGCCAGATAATATCATAAGCCCAAAGAAAGACCTATAACCGAAGATAGGCAAATATATGGTGCCTGATTCTGATTTCATGACAGTGTAAATTAGTTGTGACTGCACTAGAGTAAATGGAGTTACAGAAGTGTAAGATCAAAATCAGGAATGTTATTCTCACTGCATAGGATAAAAGTGGAAGTTATATGTTAGGAAAATAGTTCAATCTAATTTCCCTCATGAGTCAGCACTTGACTCCTGAATAAATGCTTGTTTGTAATTTGGGATTACAGTTTAAGGAATTCAATCACATTTAATATAATCATTATATCAAACTGTACATCTGAGAAACTGGTTTTGATTAACCTAAAACTGATTAATGAATCTGTCTAAAGTCTTACAGTTTTAACTACAGATCATTAAACTTTTCAAAAAAGAGTAAATACAACTTTCCTAGGGGAAATCCTCCATTGAATTCATGATTAGACAAATTAGTTATGAATCTGTTTGCCAGTTGGTGTACATTAACACTTGAATATTGATGGCAGTTATGTGCATATATAACATCATGTAATCATAAGTCCCTAACACTGACTAATCAAGCAGAAGGAACATATTTGTATAGTGTACAGCAGCATTAGTGTAGGGCAAAGCATAGAAACAAGATACACTAGACTTTATCATGAAGTCATAGATGTTAGAGAAGGAAAAGACACTAGAGCGTGCAGTCCATCCCCCACCCCCACCCCCCCGACCCTCACAGGATTGCGTGTGTCCAGGGACAGACTCCAAAAGAGCATTAATCACTAGCACTGCACAAAGCAATTGCTTGACCTCAGTTGTACTGCATACAGTAGAGTGCCATACAGAAGGATTTGCATACATTGGGAAAACAGAGAGGTGATGAGAAAATTGTTTACTATGACACCCCATGCAAAGCACTTAAGCACACATACATGCTTAAGTGTTTTGCCAAACTGAGGACGAAACTGACTTAATTTAGAGGAGACAGTGGTAGGAAGGGACCCAGAGGTAATAGTTAGTAATGTCATGAAAGCAGGACTGCAGTGCCTGACTGCAGCAAGAAGTGGGGTGTTAGAATATAAGTCAGGGGAGAAATAACTCTGCCACTATGTAAAATTATCTAATGTCATTTCTCTAATTACAGCAGGAGCAGAAGTGACTATATGTAAGGTTGCACTATGGTTTCCATTTTAAACTCTTGTTTTTCAGTCACTAAGAACTTTACCATTTCAGCTGAAGTTTTTTGTGCTTAGTTTCTGACCAAAGGTAATTTTTTTTAAAAAAAATTTGAGCACAAGTGTTGTGCCCTTTTTGAGAACACGTTAAAAAAATTCTTGAGACTATTGACATATTCAGTAACAAACAGCTTGAAATCTGCTCTCATTAAGGAGAAATGCCTTTTCTGGAGAAAAGAAGTTTTGATTTGTCCAAGTTATGAATCTTTGAAGATTACATGTTGGGCATGTGCAATATATGTAGCAGGGCTTTTATCTTGATAAGCTTGTGATGTGGAAATTGGGGAGTCACCCTCTACATGTATGTGGGACTAACAGGTGGGTAAAGAAAAAAATAACGAAAACGTGTGCCCAGGGCGTAAAATTTTCCATTTTGAAAAATAAATTGTTTTCTGAATTTTAGGGCTGAACTGTGCATTCTAAATATTCTCTTAACATAGCTATTTATGGAATAATGTATGCATATGTTATATTAGGTGATCTAGTAAACTAATGAAAAAGTGCTGATTTTATTTAAATAATTGATTTTTGAAACCCTTAATTTTTTTTCTTAAAGTTACATGAATAATTATATGAGTAGTGTCTTATCAGTCATATAACTGGCAGGATTACAACAGGGATTTTCTCTTATAGGATAAATAATTTGTTTTCCTTCACTTATCAGACTCCTGAAATCAACAGGCTTTTATTAATTAGTTTGGTCTCTCTCCTCTGTCAAATGTAAGAAATTGACTCATTGGATTATACAATTGGGTAGAGAGAAGGCTTTCCTTTCCTGAAGACAATTCTAAGCAGAACAGAGATGTGTTTATTGCAAATATTTGTAAAGGATTTTATGAAAAAGATGCTGATAATACTGTGATAGAGACTAACCCACTAGGCATGCACTCGAAATGCAATCCTGCAGACCGTCATAGTTAGTCATAACAAAATCACTTTTGAACCAACAAGTACTGAAGTTACAGATGGAGTATGAAAGCAGTTCTCTAGGATGCCTTGTGTCCTGGCGCCTCAACACATCAATGCCACTCTTTGGTCAGACACAGCATTGCACAGATTCTGCTCAGACAGGCAGGGCAATCAGCCTGCCCTTCTTGTCTCAATCTCTATAGTCCTATTCCGGGGGCAGGGATGTTAATTTCTGTTCCACTGGAATGTACAGACATCCCCTATGTTTGGTAGGGATTATCTGGTCCTTGTCCTCTAGGAACCTGGAACCCCCTTTGGCTCTTATATCTCTGTTAAGAGGTAGGTAGGGGGACCCAGGCCCACCCACTCCTCTTGGTTCCAGCTCAGGGCTCTTAACCCAGGCAGGCAGGATCAGTTCTCATCAATTCTCCTGCTGTACCCTGAGCTCCTTCCTACCTCCCTCAGTTCTGTAGGCTTCTGCAGCTCAGGTCATCCCTTCTTTGGGTTGTTGTCACTCTGGGGCCACGTCTCAACTAGCTTGCTGGCAGAACCTCCTTTCTCTGGACTGCTGGCTCCTCTGGCAGCTGCCCCACTCCTCTGCTTCTCAGCTCTTTTATTCTCCCAGCTGTGAGGCTGCCATACAGAACTAGCTGGCAGTTCCTGCATTAATTCCTCGGTTGCCGGTCCACCTGGGGTCTATACAGCCCATGGCAGGCCTATATTCCTAATGATGTAATAATATTTCTTGGTTAAACTGATCGCTGAAACTTCCCCTGTGGTATGTGACTGCAATATACCAGCACTGTACACTGGTCAGCTATGCCAAAATCATGTATTAAGTTTTCCAGTCCTGCAATCTGTGCTCTAGGTCCCCAGTTCAGTAAATCATCCCTATTCAGCAAACCACTAATCATGTTCTTAAAGTTAAACATCTGTATAACTCTTATTGACTTTAATGGGACTGAAGTACATGCTTGAAGTTTAGCACATGCTTAAGTGCTTTGATGAATAGGAATGGATTTAAGCATGTGCTTACAAGTTTGGCTAAATTGGAGCCCAGGAACCAGGCATGTAAATGCTGACTTCAGTGGGAGTTGAAGGTGCTCAGTACCTCCCAAAGGCACTCAGCATCTTCCAGGATCAGGCCCCAAGTGTTCTAAGAATAGATGTTTGCATGTAATGCAACTCTATACACTGGCATGGTCTGGCTTGTCAAAACCCCAGCTGAACTGAGTTACTCAAGTCCTGCATGTTCTTTCCCACAGTTCTGTTGTCTCTTTCGTGAAAGGGTAAATGGTGTTCAATCCAATAAACATATGACAGTTCTGCTCAGCATTGTACCCCTCTCTGTCACTCTTTTTCATGCAATCCTTAATGTGCATGTTAAGAAACACACCCGAATGTTTTTTGCTAAGGTAAGTAAAGGGTGAGCTTTATTCCTGCAGATTCATGGACCCAGTCTTGATTTAGGGCTGGATTGTGGGTTCTTCAGGCACGGCTTCACGAGAGTGGAATGGTGATCAACGAGTTGCTTTCCATCCCTTGTGCAACTGCACAAGCGCACCCATAGCAGGTTCGCAGAAGCCCCTTGGAAGCAGGGAGGAGGTGATACCCTGGCTGACCAGAGGAAGCAGTTTCCTCCTTCTGCCCATGTGGCAGGAGCAGCACCAGGAAGGCTTGTTTTCACTGAGGCAGTCTCCCCAGCACCTCTCGTGAGGCAATGTCATCATGTGCACTCAAGCCATCGAGCCCTGTGAAAATGCAGCTGTGACTCCACTAAGAGGCTAAGATTGACATCATGAACCTTAGAACAAAATCCTGAGCGCAGGAAGACTCTGTTGATCTTCAGACAGATTAGAGGGGAACTGTAAGACTTCGTCAAAATACTGGTAGTTCATTAACAGTTCTCTAAAGCCAGCAATTATGTTACCAATTTAAGAAAATCATTGATTTCATCCATCCAGTTATTTACCTACACATTACATGTGTGTTATGTGAAAAGACACCTATATGTTATATAGTATAATATATCAGTTATATAGAAAAGGGCTAAAGAACTGAAGACATGGCATTCAATGTAATTCATTGGCTTTAAAGTCAATGGCATTACAGAAAGGATGAAATTGGCTCATTGTTCTACACTTGGTAAAATGGAATTGCTCCTGTAACTCTTCTATCTAGTAGAAAATAAAATCTTTCAGAATGCCATAAAAGAGGAAACATTGACTGGTGTGGATTACCACTAGGAAGAACATTAAGACCATATGCTCAAAAGCAACCCCTGGAATATAGCGAAGCCTAGCTGTCCCTTTTTCAAGGCATTGGCAGGCTGATAGCCCTGGTGAAACTGAACCTAGAGACGTGCACGCAGCTCTGGGCATCTCACTTGTCTGAAAGTTGCTTACAAATTGAAGGGACTGCAGAGATAAGGAACAAAAGTGATTCAGGGATAAATGGGGGGGGGGGGGGAATCAGTCTAGAGGTTTATGCACAAAAATGCAACTGCAATTAACACTTCTGAATCCTCATTTGTATATGCAGTTGCTCAACTTGTATATACAAATATGAGCGCACAATTGTTGTTTCATTCTTGTTGGTCTACTAGTGTTTGAAGGAACTGTTTTGAATGCTCTAATTAGAAGTGATGGGATGAAATTGAGCAAAGAGAAAGCAAGTCAGAGTATTAGGAAAACTTTCCTAACAGTGAAGACTACTGATCTACAAATCTCCCTAGGGAAGGGGTAGAAGCTTGGTCACTTGGGTAAATTAAAACTAAACTGGACAAAGCACTCAAGAATATAGTGGACAGATCAGTTTGGGGGAACAGTCCTGTTTTGACACAGGGGTGAACAAGATAACCAAAAGGTTAAACATATTTAGCTGGCGGGGGCCAAGAGGAGTTGGTGAGAAATTAAGTCTCATTATGTTAGCACTGGGTTAGAGTGTTGCTGGGTTCTGTGTGGCAATGAAGGGAAGAGGAAGTGAGCCCCACCCCTATCCCTGTGGCAGTGCAGAAGCTATCCAGATCTTGGATTCTGTCATGGGCTGGGGAGAGCAGGGGCTGAATGCCTATACACCCCTCTGAGAAAATATGAGTTAGGAAGGTGGTGAAGAGAGATTGGAAGTAGGCACAGCCATGCTCCTTACATGCTGGGCAGTGGAGCTGGACATGAGGTGAGGGAGTGTGCTGTATCCGGTAATGGGCTGACAAAGCACACTGCCCACTTTCGTGTGACACCCCATTAACAGGAAGAAAAGCCCTGCCTTCCAGAAAGTGTATGGAGGGCAACAAAGATAACCCTGAAGAATTGAGGTTACAAGGAAAAACTGAGGAAGCTGAAGTTATTTCTCACAGGTGACATTCTTTGAGATAGCTTAGCAAGGGATTCCAGATGTATGAGATACTTATGTTTTATGCCAGCAAGGGATTACAGCTGAGTGAAGAAGGGTTCAAGAGAAACCTAGATTTGTTTTTTGAAAGGGAAGTGTTTTAAATGTAATGCTGAAAAGCAGGAAGGGTAGAGTACTGTTAACGCCAACTTATTAGGGTAGATTATTACCCAACATAAAATGGACATGTTAAGCTAGGAGATTCTTTCCTCTTTCTAAAATTTCTTAGGGTGTTTGGAATAACTTTGTTTGTCTCCATCATCCTTTGTGCCCCCTTTTTTTTATATTGAACTTTGTAGTGTGGGAAGCACAATAAAAATTTATTACGGGGCCGTTAATGAGAGAATCAGGCCTTTCCAAAAAATGAAGAATTGAAATCATTCTGCTAATTAGATTTAAAGGTTCATTAACAATTTCGGTGACACTGAAATATATGGCGACCTATTCTTATCTTACATGATCCCTGCTGTAATATATAGATGATTATGACATTCAATCTTCTGCATATTTTATGGCTTAATAAATCATCATCTCCTAATTAGGGATGTCTGAAACTGAAGAAGAAAAAAAACTTATAATGTTGTGATCCCCAATGCCCATGTCTATTCTGGTCAGGGGGAAATTCATAAATAAGCTTTGTGAAGGGAATTAACTGGGTGGGGAATTATCTCCCAAACTCTGGGCAGGCTGAACAGCCTATCAGATAGAAGAGTGTCAGTTGACCCTCCAAGACAAAAAAAAGGAGTACTAGTGGCACCTTAGAGGCACCTCTGTGATCTCTATGTAGAGACTCTGGAACATGGCTCCTGTGTAAGTGTGGGGTCTCGTCCCCTACAATTTCTCCACATTAGCCTATTTAATGGAGACATCCTCCATGGCACAAAGGGTACGAAGAAGCTTCCCTTTGCAGTTCCACCCAGGGTTTAAATGGTGTGGAGGGCCTTATGTGGACTCTCTGCACCAGAGTGACTCACTGTAAATGTCTAATAGCAAAAGGTAGCATTTATTGCAATTCTCTATCAAAATGGAATCCTCCCAGGGTATGTGCATGCTGGTTATAGTCACATAAATGTTCTAAACACACTGAAGTAAGATATGTGTCTTTGTGTGGTGTTATATTTGCTGCTGCTAGAAGGTTAGCAGGTATTTTGTTAATGTTAGGGGAGGATAAGTTATCATAATTCTATGCCTCTCCCTGACATGCAAATATTTCTACCTTTTACATTTCAAATAATGTATCTGCACAAAGCCTTCCTCATGCAATGAAGTCCAAGGCCAACACCTGGTTTTCTTTGGTTTATTTGTGGAATGCTCCAAGGAGAAATTGTACAGGTCTGAAAATGAAACCAAGCAATCAAAGCTGGAGCTGTTGGCAGGAAGGCCCCAATCCTGCAATCTGATCTGAGTATGAGTGGACTCCTATGTCCATATGGAGCCCCGTTTACTTCAGTTGGACTCTGTGCTGGTATACGATGTAAATACATTGATTTAAATGGAGTTATTCCTCAATCAAGCCCACCAATTTTTCGAATCCTTATGTATGAGGTAATCAAAAAAGAAACGGCAATCAGAGCGTTAAAAATGATCTTAATTTCTATGTTGGGAAGAAAGCTACTTTTCTCTAGATGATGGAAAACACAACCTCTGCCCGCTTCCTCTGCATGGTTAGAGGAATAAGTACTCTGCCATGCATTTAGTGGAGAAACTATCCCGGTTAGGAATAACTTCATACTGTATGGCACCAAATGAAAACCCTAGTCTCCAGTATCCTCAAATCTCTCCCTAAAAACACCATCATGTACGTGTTACCTCTGGGAGCCTTATCTGTGGAGCAGGGCCTGGAAAACTATCTCCTAGGGAGAGCTGGCTGAAGAACAATAATTCCATTTCATGACAGTATTTGAGATTTGGAAATTTGTTTTCATTACACTGGAACAAAACCAAAACTTTAGAATGTTTTTGTGAAACAAAATTGTATCAAAATGTCCATTTTTGGATCAAAAAGGTTGATTCCTTCCTCTCTGGAAGTGACCATTTTGCACCCCAGAAACTTACTGGCAAAAGCTTTGAATTGCTAGGATGCTGCCAAGTGTTTCAGCTTTGACAAAGCATCATTTATCAGCCAAAAAAGCATTGAGGAGAAAATGTTTTGAACAACTCCACCCCTATGGTTTTCATTACAGTGCCAACTTTGGTCCTCATTACAATTAATGGATGTAATCAGAGCTATAACCCCCTGCACTGCTCCCAAGCATGTGACAGGAAATTCTGTGACTCCCACAAACCTACAAATTTGACTATTGGAGCACGAGGTGACCTCTGCCCCCATGCAGAAGTGCTGGTGGGTGGTGGAGGAAGGGAAGGAGATTGACCGCCTCTAAAATCAGCAGATCTACATGGATCTGAAGGATGTGCAGAAGCCAGGGATATTCTGGAGGCCCTGGGCCTCCACACTGGCTCCCAGCCTCCCGCTGACTCCTTCCGGGCCCCTGGGCCATGTTGCCAGTCATTACTCTAGCTGCCATTTTTCTTTGAGTCCTTCTTGGGCAGAGTGGAATGGGGCAGCGGGTAAGTTGACACTTAGCACTATCTTACCCTCCAAACTCCTGCAGGCTTGGAGGAGAGGAGATGACGTGGAGGCAGTACTCTTCTTCTGTCACCCATGCCCAGACACGGCTGCTTTTTATCCCTGGAACCCTAGGAGGAGACCCTATAGCCCTTAATTAATCTCAAGCCCACAGATTAAGTGAAAGCCTTTTAGGGCCTAAACTTGCAGTCCTTGAGGATCCCTAAGGTTTTGGGGTTTGCAAGAAATGCAGGCTCAGACCCTAGGCCATGCATTCCTCCGCGAGCTGACTCAGCAAATAATCTAGCTGGATTTCATACCCTTCTGAAATCTGAGTTTGCATTATGTGGAACAAAGAAGGATATTTACTTACATACTCTTAAATCATTGTAATGGCTGAGAGCCTGGGATTGATCTCACTTTATATTAGTGTAATTCCACTGAAATCAATGGAACAAACGTGGTGTGAAGCCAATGTGAATGAGCTTAGAACAATCCATAGGTGTTTATCTCTAGCGTCTCTTTTCTTTATCCTTCTACTATTTGGTTGAATAAGGGGAAATACCATTAACCTAGTTTTTTTCACTGTAACTTTTTATTTTTGTATTTAGAGCCCAGTGATTTTCAGATCAAAAGTTTTGCATTTAAACACGTGTAACTGAAAAAGGAATCTGGCCCAAAGTTACAGTATAAGGTGCAACTGCGAAGCTATATGGACAAATACGGTGCAAAATACTGTTCTCAGTTTGCATCATATATGTAACAATTTGCTTTGGAGTGTGCACAAATATACACCTGGGACCAGATCTACAGGACCAGGCATTTGATGTCAACTTCAGCTTAGCGGGGGTGCGGGGGAACAACACACACCTGATCCTGAGGTGACAGTCCAGTCCCAAGAAGCAATTTATAGAAACCATAGGGCTGCTCTAAGTTGTGCCAAATGCCAGGGTCCCCAGGGGATTGTTCTGGCACATGGGAATTGATGCACCACAAAGGTGTTTTGGGCATCCCCACTTTCCTTGGCCTATGCAATGCTCCCTACAGTACGTAAGCAAACACCTTAGCTAAACACTTAAAGCAGTGTTCAGTCTGCTTTTCATTGCCAGAACAGCACAAAGCAGACATAACAGAACCAAGGAAGTGGCTCTAAGTCTTGGACTTTCATTGGGTTTGCAAAGTTATATAAAAATGGAATATAATGGGTGACATCCAGGATTTTTACCTATGAAGGATCCATTTACAAGGTCTCCTCTCTCTTACACCAGACTCAAACCAACATCATTGACTTGAAGGGAGTTACTCCACATCTAGTGCAAATGAGATCAGCATTTGGCTCTAGAAAGCTGTGCCAGTAAATATATAACATTAAATTTAACCCTGGTGTAAGCAAGTGCATCTTAATAGAGCTACTCCAGGGCTGAATTTGACCCATAAAGTTGTAGGTTAGCTATAGCAGTGTCCTAAATGGTGGGATGGAATAGAAGTGATGCAGAGTCAAAGGTATGTCATAATATTGTACAGAATACAAAGGGTCTTCTAACTGAAGCATACACTAGATGGCTGAATATTCATTGGCTCAAGGTGCCAGACTGTGATTTCAGTGTAAACCTGGAGTAACTCCATTAATGTAACGATGGAGGTATTCCAAATTTATGTTGGTGAAAATGAGAACTGACTCCCACGGCTTGTGCTGATATTATTGTCTTGGATTTGCCCCTGTTGGATTTTTACTTTTCCAGACACACCATCTTTATTCACCTAAAGATATACAGCAATTTTATACCTGGGTTTACTATTCCATCATAAACACAAATAGAGGGGCAGAGTGTGTGGAATGCTTGCCCTGTAGCAACACTGCTTGGTAATGGCATGTTGCTGAATCAGAAAGAAGTTAACGTCAGGTTGAATTGTATTACATGGACAAGGTGGCCAGTTGGGTGTGCTAACTGACATCCAAAAATCCCCGAGTCTGTTCTGATTCTGAACAACACTTCTATTCTAAATAGGATTATGCCGCTGGGACTATGACATTTCTGGAACCGTTTCTATTATACTTTAAAATAAATAAATAAAGCACCCAAACCTGCAAGTTTTGTGTAATGAACTAAGGGTTAGAGGACTCAAATAACTCAGTTTCATCAAGCAATATCGTAAAAGGCATACTACTGGATATTTTGTGGGAAACTATAGTTCACAGGGTAGTTTGATCCCTGGAAACTGGGATTCTGCATTGTTATCTGTGGTTTTGCAGCTGTTTTGTGGAAGGGGCAATAACTGTAATTTAAGACCATTTAATAATATAACTATCAGCTCTCAGGGATTATATTACATACTGTGGCCTTGACAACACACTTGACTTTGGAATACATTTTAGTCACTTTAAGTAGCAATATTCCTGCCCCTTAGCATGAAAACTCAATGATGTTAAGGCTCATTTCATTATTTTGAGACTGATAGTAAGATTTGATTAATTGTTTACTGTTCCAGTTCTATGAAATATTGTTAGATTACATAGTGACCAGAGGGAATTATTATTTTAAACAACCTTGTTTGTAAGAATTTGCTGGGTTCCTGGTTTTCTATTGATTATGTATCCATTGCCGCATGGCCTTTTTGGATAGTCATTATTATTTTATGGATTATTTTTCTCTCTGATTGCTGTGGGGCCAAATTCTTAGCCCAGCTGCTCTGCTGTATAGAGCCTGCAGGACCATCTAGTCTCTGCAGACATGGGAGCAAACACAGATCCTGAAAGGGACCTTCCCTGCAGACATCCATGTAGCAGCTTTGAGGCCACTTAACCCTTTGTCCTTCCCAACGGTGGACACCCCAAATTTGACTGTTCACATTGCCACATATGGCACTGATGTCTTTGAGGATGAGGCCTGGGGAGGCACTGAGCATGTGCAGCGCCCCTGCTGATGCCCTCGGCTTAAAGCAGTCACTTGGAGGGAAATCTAGAGGGGGAGCATGACCTGTCTTCTCTTTCCACCCTCTTCTCCTACATGGGGAGGTTAATACAGCGCTAAAGCCAAGAAAATTCCACCATGGGGAGAGACAGGAGTGGGAAACTCACTACTTCTCCCACCCATGGGGCAGTTGTGGTTTTTTCCCCTCACCCATCCCATGTGTGAAGCCACCTCCCCTCATCCTAGCACTGGTCAGCTCAGTGCACAGCCAGTTTATGCAAGTGCCTAGGGCATATGCATCCCTTATTGCCAAAGAAGCTGGACTCAGGGTTTGGTTCATGCTGATAAATCAATGGTAAACTCAGCCTATCCCCCATGTTCAGCAGCAAGCATAGATCTGATATTTATTCTACTGCATGTATGGCATTTAAATATCACTGTCTTCATGTATGTTATCACATTGTTATTAAATTATAGTAGGAACAGTGTCAGTTACTGATGTTTGGATTTACAGAGACTTGCTATTTCTGTTAGAGCAATATAAACAGAGAAATCACTGCCAGAGTGTTATAGAGCCTGATTCTGAGCTCAGTCACACTGGATTTCACAGTAAAATTTACACTGATATAAGTGAAAGCCAGAAAGACACAGTGATTTATAGATCTTGCTTTAGAATATCATACATTTCAATATCAAGCATTCAGTATATCCCTTCATGTAACAAGAGTATATCCCTTTTTATTACCAGTGAGAGTATAACAGAAATGAAGCCAGGTAGCTACAAATCCCTTGCTAGGGTATTCTTTCTGTCCTGGTTTAATTAAGAAAAGAAGTTTAACAAACTGGATAAAATAGAAACACATACATGCTCTGAGGTGAGGGCAACCAGCCTGGGAATAGCTGCCATTCCTTTCTCTTTGACTTCTGGGAACATCTTGAAACGTGCAATCAACATAGCATACATGTTAGATATGGCACCACCTGGAGTCCACAGTAATACACTGTTATTTTTTCTATGCATTATTAACATCATTTTAATACAAACACTCTTGTTACAGTTTTTCCAACTCAAGTTCATAGGCAAGGAAGCATGAATGGTTCTTGCTCATTGTTCCTCTAATTGGGGGGGCATAGACCAAATGGATCTATTAACACCCCTCCCACGCCCCAAGGTAAGGATGCATGTGAAAAGTTAAGCTGGCCAAAATGGGGTCATGGGTTTCTGCCCTCTCCCCATTCCTGGGTGCCACTTCCCCCCATTCTCCAAACATATCCATCTCTTTCCTAAGAACAGTTGCACATGCTGCTAATTTGTATTCTTATGTGATGCTCTGATCCCATATGTGAGAAGGCAAAGGGCCTCTTTCAAGGTGTAAAACACCACCGGAAAAGTTGCCAAGTGGCACATGAGAGAGACATACTCTCTGCCCTCAAAGACTCCAGCATCTGTCCCAAATCCAGTGTCCTGGATATACCACCAGGTCAAAGCATTAGGGCAACCAGAAAAAAAGAAAAGAAAAGAAAAGAACATCAGTCCAACAACAGTTTTTTTTATTTTAAAATCTATTCACAACCCTGCCCTCTGAAAGGATTTTTTTTCCACAGTGGTGTTGGGGGATGGGGAGGGATTAAATTTCTCTAACAATATTCTATCAAAATCATTTTCATACATTGATTAAAAATATCAGTTTCAAGTGTCAGATTGATACACCTTGTCTAGAGCTGAACTATGTTTTGATCTACATAATTCAGTTGCTAATGCTTAGATTAAACAATTTAGACACAAGAAACACAGTAAAAGGGTGCTCTTCGGTTTCTTTTCTTTTTAAAAGCTCGGTAAAATGGACCTGTAGTTCAGCAAGATATATATATATATAGCCTGGATATAGCCTAACAACCCATTGTTACTATGGGATATAATGCACCCCGGCTGCAGGTTTTACAATAGTTCTGTATCTGTTTAATTGTTATATTTTAGGTTTAAAAATGGTGGGGCAGATTGTAAGCAAGTGTAAATCAGGGTAACTCCATTGACTTCAATGGAGTTACATCACATTACACCAGCTGGGGCTTCGTCTGGTAAATTTCACATTGTTTTGACTTTTACTTTTTGTAACAGTGAACAAGGAGTTATGTATACTATTCCACTGTACGTCAAGAATTGTGCTTGTATCTCCCTTTCTAACTGATACTCTAGTTCAGGGTTTTTCTTTAAATTAAGACTAATCTTCAGTCTTTATAAGACGTGCATTTCATTCTGATCTCACTTGCACTGGTGTAAATTAAGATTAGCTCCACTGAAGTCAATGGAGTTGCACCGGTATCAAACTGGTGTGAGAGCAGAAGCAGGCTTGTAAATGGTTTATTCTTTACAACGCATTGTGAGGTATGTAGGTATTTTAATGCTCATTGTTACAAACGAAGAAATTGAAGCAGGGAGGTTAAGGCCAAATTTACATGCCTAAAGTATTCAGTTGCCTCACTGTAGAATTATATGCCTAAATTAAGGCAGCTGAGTCTTAGAAATTTGGTCTAAATAACTTGTCTAAGGCAACAAATGGAATTAGTGTCAACACCAAGTTAAGAATGTAGGAGTTCCTACATCAACGGACTGTTTCTATCACTCCCTTTATTGTTTAGCCATTTAGAATTACATTTATTAATGGGCCTCAGCCTAGGCTCTCATTTTTGCAAACACATTTTTATGCCCATAATTAATTGTGGGTGCCAAAGACACCTGCAAAAGTACAGCTCAAAATCAGGTCTGTATATGGTCAATTGCAGAGAATGGATGGAGTTAGAGACTTTTCTTCACAGCAGTGAGAGCTTTATATAAAACTATTCTTTCATTTGGAGATGCAGGGATTAGAACTAAATGGGGATGGTTCAGTACCCTGACACAGAGAAAAAGACAAAGATGGTTTTGACTATTGCCGAAACAAGCGGATCTGGCACAATAGCTACTGCTTCTTAAGAAGTGTGAAGTACAGTATAAACAAGTAATCTGCTCTGATCAGAAATCATATATGAATGATACAAGACTACATTCCAGATGACCAGTGTGTATATGTGCATTCCATAAAACCAGGGATTGTGGAGCCCCTACCCAAAACTCCTCCTTTTCCCCTGAAGCTAGTTTCTCCTCTGCACAGGGAAGGAAGATTCCTATTTTGAACATAGGAGGACTATACATAGGGGTGCTGCCTTGTTTTTGTGGCTAAACGGCATGTTTCCAGAATTTGACCCATTTGGTGAAATCCTGGCCCCACTGATATCAATGGCAACACTTCCACTGACTTCAATGGGGCCAGGATTTCTCCAGTTGGGTGTATGTTTTGTGGGTCACTCCACCTCATATAACCACCTACCAGACTTCATAACTGAAACAGGTCCTCTACCTAATTGTGCTACTCTTTTAATCTAGCAATAAAGATATGCCTAATTACCATCCACATCGGTATTGCCTTGTCCATTGGCTTGTACTGTCCAAGCAGTATTGTTATTAATCCTCTTTTCTGTACTAGGCTTTTTTACACTCCAACAGGGCTGCTCCATCATGTAGTTTGAACAATTAAAGAAAGTCTTTAGAATCTATAAAGTTGTTTTATTAGTTGTGATTAAAAGCTTGGTGGGAAATGGTTTTCCTACCCCACAAGAATTTTCGAGATTTCAAAATTTTTTCCATCCTGAATCATGGAAAAAAAAAAAAGTGAAATCTTAAAACATTTTGAGACCAGATCATCGGGAAAAAAAAATTAGATCAGGTCAACTGAAATTTTTCTTTTCAGTTTTGACCTTTTACATTTTAAAATCTTTTTTGATGTAAATTAACAAAAATTTCAAAACAAAACATTGTTTCACACTGAAAAATGAAACTTTTTGTTTTGAAAGTGTTGAAGTGTCTTGTTTTGACAATTACAAAACTTTTTTTCCAATTATTTCTCAAATCAGGAAATTCATCAATACTGATCCTTTCCCACAAGCAGTTTTGGTTTTGACTACTCAATGTTTTCTGATGCAAAAATATTTCATCAGAAAATTCCTGGCCAGCTCTAATTGTGAATGTACACACAGGCTCAATAACTCCCTAATCAGAGACAGCATTTTTCTTTGTGCCACCTCCTGATTAGTAGTGCTGTGCAGAGAACAATTAGCTAAAAGGCAAACCCAACCATCCAGTACATCTCAGGTGTAGAAGAAGGGATTGTATGCAAAGCAGAAACAATGAGCACCCCACAAATGAAACCTAGAGTAGCAGAATACAGCTAGTTAGTAGGACATACTGTTAACTAGCATGGCACCATGACATGGTGAAATCCTCTCACCTAGAGGAAGCTTTTAGAGGCAATGAGACAAATTCAGATGTGATATAAACAATGGTGTAAGTTGCACATTGAGTGTAAAGTTGGTCAGAAAATAGACGTGAGTGGGTTTAAGTGGTACCTGGTTGCAGATTCCCTTTGCTTCATCTTATCTTTGCTTGTCTTAGAGGAGGCAGCATTGTCTAATGGCCTTCTGTTCTCAACTTTGCGACAGACCTGCTATATGACTTTGGGCAAGTTACTTCACCACTCTGTGCCTCCGTTTCCCCTCTCATTCTTTGTCTGTCTTTTCTATTTAGATTGTAAGATCTTTGGGGCAGGGACTTGTCTCTCACTGTATGTTTGCACAGTGCCCCATACAACAAGGCCATGAGCTTGACTGGAGCCTCCAGGCACTACCATGATACAAACAATAATACCCTCTTGTTGATTGCTAATCCACCTCATTTGCCACTTGCTGAATGTTACACTTGCTTTGCTAACCCACCGAATGTCAAATCAGTGCAAGCTACACAACTTTAACACTTATTCTCATTCTCTGACCACCTTAACATCCAACATGTAAATTACACTACAGTTGATTTGGTCCAGAGTCTTCCACGGGAATTGAACCAACATAGTCCAGGCTGAATTTGACCCATAGTCTACAAATAGCTATAGAGCCATGTATAATATTGACTTTCAGCAAGGCACAATCCAGTCCTCCCTCCTTATGTCAGGAGAAGGAAAGTGACGATAGTGTAATCAAGAAATTGCTCCTATCTGTACACTATTGCTGATCGCACTGCAGTTTACAGTCTCCCACTTTGCCTACTTAACCCCCTTCTGGTTTTCACATTCTGTATGTGAAGTGCTTTGGCTGTGAGCAGGCACAGTAATACCCACGAACAGCAGCAGGTTCCTGTGCATTATGGAACAAAACTCCCCCTGCTTCAGTAGGAATTAGGTCAGATTCATATAGTGCTATTTAAATGCTCATTAATAATAAGTAATATAAATTTCCCGCTCTCACTATGTTTGAAATTCACCCCTGTGCAAAGGGCCGGAACAAGGCCCAAGAGCCTACTTAAGCCCTCTTGAGTGGCATGTGAGGTGGGCTTTGCACTGGTCCTCTGCACAGGAATGAACTTCACACTCAGTGTACGTGGGGGGGCTCAGAAATACCTGTGATGATTAGCTGTGCAGTCTACTCATCGGGTGATAGTCAAAACATCTTTTCCCCCCCACCCCGTGAGGCCACTGAACCTTTCTTTCCAGACCAGATTCCTCCCCCAGAGGTCATGCTGTTGTTGTGAAATTGACAAAGGTAATCTATAGGGTGCTAAGTCTTTGTCCCTTTTCTGGATAGTTTCTGTAGCTTTGGGAGATAAATACATACGTAATTTTAAATAATAACGTTTCAGAGTAAAATGGGAAGTGAAGAAGAGTGTAATGCAACAGATTAAATGGCATGCTGAAAATATGAGATGTCTCAGGGAAATAGTGCTTGGCACTGACAATGATTCCTCTATAGTTAATCATACTCATTTCTTGACTTATTGATTTGCCTCGAAGAAGCTAGGGCTCTGATCTTGCAAGTGCTTGCACACTTGAATAACTACTCACATGAGCAGTCCCCTGGAATTCAATAGGACAACTCACCTGTGTAAAATTATTCGTATACATAAGGATTTGCAGGATCTTGGCCAGGCTTTGTATTTACTGATCGGATGCTACATTTTCCTGCTCACTTAAATTTCTACTGTAATGATGGAGGGCATCAGAGTGTTTCTCTGTCTCATTAGTAATACTATATTATTTTATTTTATGTAATCCATAAGGAAGTAGGACCATAGCAGAACTCCAGGGCAAATGTCTCTTCCTATTATGTTTTCCATGTACCACTATTGCTGTTCATAATGCAGCATAAATTTGCTTGAAGGGAGTATTCAACAGTGACAGACATTAAAATCCCTAATAATCACATCCCTGAATTTCATAAATATGCAGTACTTTTATCCAACAGAGGACAGCGGTTGTTATTAGTGAGTGACCTCTTGAAACTGTGGATTTCACTGTATTGACTCTTTAGCTAGATTAGTTATGAGGTCTGTCACAGTATAGTCTGAAACACAAAGAAAGCTTGAAATTTCATATACCAGGTGAAAATATCCCATCGCCACAGCCCCCTGGCCAGCCAATCATTTCTCTCATTTTCCTTAGCGTGACATATTCCAAAAGTACAAACACTGGAGCAATTTCATAGGTGAACCTGAAATGCAGTAATGGCCATATTTTATTCTTTTTATTTAAAACATTAATTTACTACTTAAAATATCTACACAATTGTTTCCATTGTCAAACCCTGCATCCATATTATGTATATATACTGTATCAGCATACAGTGCAGAGAACTATATTTTGCAGTATATTTGATTACTTTCTTTCTGCCTTGAAGTTTAACTGTTTAGAACCCCACACCTGTGAGGTGCGGAGGACTCTGCTCCCATTGACTTCAGCAGGAGTGGAGCTTGCTCAGCTTCCTGCAGGACAGGGGCTCACATTATTACCATGCGTTCAAGAGCTATTGACCAGAACAAGGCCTTTCACTTCACATGCAAATAAAGTCAATGGGACACAGTGCACAAAGAAAATCATGAGCATACCACACTTTGTAGGCCTGGAGCCTTAGAAATAAACTTTGGGGCTGACCCTGCAGCCCTTCGCCACTTGGCTCGTCCCACTGAAACCAATGGCACTAACCCACTGGAGTCCGGATTGCAAGGTCGGGTTCTTTGGTAAGCAAGTCTATTTATATAACAACAGCTGTTTATGTTTCCATTTCACATTTTACTTATTTATGTTTGCAAAATACAAAACTATTTCCCCTTTCATTTGCAGGAATTTTATCAGAGCTGTCATTTTATTTACGTGATGAATTTTTTTTATGGGCGACAACATACAAAACAGTTTTAAAATAACATGCTGGCTGTATTAAAATTTAAAAGGCAGACAAATGATTTTCCTGCTAGTTTCACATAAAAGGCTTTCTTTTACCTACAGCTACAGCAAATACTGCGGAATCTAATTTTAAAATTAGCCTAGATAATAATAGTGGCAAATTCAGCTACTTACATATTAGTATTTGCTGTTGATGTCAGCCAGTCTGCAGCTAATCCAACCATGTCCAATCCAGTTGAAAGTTGATTGAAATATCTAGGATGCCCTGCATAAAATGGAAAAAATGTATCAGAAGTCTGAGGAAGCAGAATGAAATTGCTCAATACTGATTGGTGTATTTATCTCAGGATTTTTACACAATGGACAAGCATCATCAATGTGTGAAACACAACAACAACAGCTCTTTTGTAATGGGGAGATTATTTTCCCCTTTCTTATTTCAAAATAAGTAAAACAGGAACAATGAAGTAGAGCTAGGAATTATAAATTCTATCATTTTCTATTGCTCTTGCCATTTGTATTGAAAATTAGCATGATGCTGCTGCACTCAAATAGCTGTTTGCCCCTGCATGTGTGTCACATGTTGTCACTGACTGTGCTTTTGCTTGGGCTACGTTTGAAAGGCATGCACAGCACACCATCTGAGGCGCTTGCCACTGCTTATAACAACAGCAGTGATGAATGGCTAATGATTATAAAAGACAGGGCAAAATGAGAAAATGGAACACTTTGCTGACTGCTTTGAACACGACTCAGAGGCTGATGATTGTGCAAATATGGCATGGACTGTGGTAATACTGGGCATTTCTTTGCTGTCAGAATACAATTATAAATAACAGAGCTTCCTAGTAATTGTGATTTTAAATAAACCTGACGAAAGGGAACATTGCTGCTATGTCGGAATGATGCGTGAAAATATATTCAATGCGATGAGTAGTCCATTTACAAGATTTCTCTTGCCGACTTCTGGATTTTTCTAACCTCCTGTCAGATATTTTATTTCAAAAATATGCCCAGAGCTATTAAAACTGGGAATACAAATAACTCATAGAGCTCACTTGACTAGTCATGTCCTGCCCTCCTGTTTAGAATTACATGGCTTTGCTACCAGCAAGAATTTTGAAAGATTAACAATTACGTAAATATCATCTCATTCAAAGGAAAGCGTTCCTGCTTAGAAAACACCTGTCCTAACCCAAGGACTGCAGACTGGTACTGACCACATGGGAAACATAAAATACAGCAGGGTGATTGAGGAAATGCAAACAAAAAACAAGAGAAAACTTATCTCCTAGTCTCTCGTGGTCTGTTATCAGGCACATACACATGGCTAAAAAAATTGTGCTGAGAATTACCCACATGCACCCCCAGCTCACAGCACACAAAGGCTGAATAATTGGGCTTTGTGGCTGGAAGTAAGCATGGATTAGTAGTTGGAAACAAAATCCAATTCATCCCATCCCATAATCCAGGGACATAGCAGCCCACACCTTCTATGCAAGGATTGCTGACCCTTGGTACATGACCATGATCCATTGGTACAGATCCATGACCCCTTTCTCTGGTCAATCATCAATGCTTCCCTCTATCTTTGCAGCTGGCACAGAGCCTATCCCCCTAATGCTCAGGGGGCTTCGGAACTCCCCATTATGGCTCCAGTCACACAAGGATACCACAGATATTCAGCAATGTGGGAGGACCTTGCTCAGGCTCTCCGCCAACAAGTGAATTCCCGCCTCAGTGAAGATGTGCTATTCCGTGGTAGCTTTCAACATTAAGGGTCAAATCATGTCCTCCCTCAGGAAAACTCACAGAAAGTCTGGGAAACCCATGGGGGTCCATCTGGGAGTCTATGGGGAAATCCTGCGGAATAACAGAATTCTGGTGCATTTCTGCAGAGACCAGTGTCTCCTGCCAATCTCTATCTCCAGTCTCCCATAGCAGCACGGCTCCCTGAGGAACCATGTGCTCAACCTTTTCCTCGTCCACAGCTGGGCCAAACAACCCCTGCCCTTTGTCGATGTCTGATAGCGTGGAACAGGATGTTCTGTAAGTTGCACTGACAGAACTTATTTAGTTATTTCACTTATTTAGGGACCTGGGGAAATTCCCACAGGTTGTCAGGGGGTGATGCTGCAGAGACAGGATCTTCCAGAGCTCTACCGGGTGCTGGCTCACCCACACTCCCTTCAAAACCACAGAGTCCTGCATGCATACAGCCTTCTCACAGGGATATCCTGGGGGGCAGGGAGAATGATGCGTTCACTTACCATCGCTTCAGCAAAATTTGGGCCCTGCTCTCCGCCTATAACAGGAGAGGAGATAATCTGACTCTAATTATAGACGCTTGGATTTCTCCATTATTGGGACTGCTTAAAGTCCGAGAGAGACTGTAAAGTTCTTTCACCCTATTGGATGGCTGAAATAAACTCTACCCTCATTTAAACCTGTGTAACCCACGTGACCAAAAAGCAGATCTTGCTTGAGGAATTAGGAAAAAGCGGTAGAATAGTGCTCTCCTACCTCAGTGCACGGCTATCAACATTGTTTTGCAACTAACTGAAGGAGGAGGGGACTAAAAGCAATCCAAATCTGAGGTGGGTTCAAGGGGAAACAGGAGAATACCACTGTCTGCTGGATTTATTAATTTAAAAATAGATAATTTGGACATATTTCTCTGTCACCCAACGCACTCTACAGACACTAATCAAGCTGCAAGGCACACCTGTGAAATAGGGAAGTCCCAGTACTATCCTAATCTTACAGATGGACAAATTGATGTAAGTGATGTGCCCATGGTAACACAGTGAGCCACAGTCAAAGCCAGCAACATAACCCCAGAGCACTGACATCCCCAGCTGGCAGCTCTTTCCCCTTTGCATTCTCTGTTATTTATTTACAGTTTTCTGTTGCCCTCTAATACTAACTGTATTTTCAATAGCTACACACACAGACACACAAAAGCCATTGGTATTCATTCAGCTTTGTCAATCAACCTGCTCTGGCCACCTTCATGAACCTTCTGTATTTCCTACCTGCTAACTAGCAAACAGCAATGACCTAAAGCAATGCTGGACAAACACTAGTGACTAGTCCTTAGTCTGTTCACTGTCTGGAATTTCCACGACTTTTAAACCTCCAGCAAACTCCGGAAATGAATTGCAACGCTGCATACACCAGTGTTCCCCGAAGCTGAATTTTAACTGAACAAACATAAGAATTCGGACCAGACGCACCTGTACCGACGCGCTTACCCAGGCAAGAAGCAGGGGGAAATACCACGTGACATATCTAACCAATCGCAATTAAGCGATACACAGTGACTTTTTAATATTGATAATCAACCCATAGCGTAAACAACGGGAGAAGAGCCAAATCCGCTTTCCCACGAATGAAGCCTGGGAAAGCTGAGCTGGCCGCAGGATAGCAGGCTCCACTGATCGATTCAATAGCTTATTACCAATTGTTTCCTCGGATCCATTCGCAAGCACGTCGACTCCGCTTAGAGAAAGGGCCCAAGGCGGCTTCAGGGCATTGGCTCAAGGATCGCATTCTACACTGACCCCGCAGCTCGGAACAGGTGTTTTTAACCCTCTCTGCCAAGCGGCGGCTGCTAAAATACACGGCTCCCCCGCTTAGCAAGACAGAGAAGCCCAGCGCCGGGAGCCTGGCCCGACCTGATCTGCCAAGCGGGCGGGCGGGGCTGAGCAGGGAGGCGGGCAGGCGTTCCCGCCGCGGAAGATGGGCTCTCCAGCGGAGCGAATGAGCTCTGAGGCTCGGGTGGGAAGCGCAGGGATCCGGTTCCGCGGGCGAGCCGAGGCGCAGCCCAGCGGCCAGGCCGAGCAGAAAGCGTGAGGCAGCGAAGCGCCTGCCCTGCTCCGATCCCCGGGGCGCTCCCCACAGGGCGCTTTGTCCCGAGGCTGGGCGGGTGCCGCTGCCGTTGTTTGTTGCGCCCGGAGATGTACGTGGGAGACTCTTTCGCCGGGGCGCTGCTGGGCCACGCCAGAGGAGTGAGAAAAGGCTCCAGCAAGTTACTGTTTCCAAGCCCCGCCGCGCCTCCTGCAGCGGCCTAGTACTGCACGTGGCCGTCAGACTCGCTGGTTTTTACCGCCTGGGGTCGTGGCACAGCGCCCCGTTCCCCGGCGACTGCCGCCATTTCGGCGCGCGACTGCAAGTACATCACACGCGGCCCAGGGCTGTGGTGCAAACGTAGCGCCAGCCTGAGATTCGTGCGCAATAGCGCCCGGGGGCACCAAGTAGCCTACCAAGAGCAGCGAAATGACCACGGTTTGAAGAGGCCGGCTAGCACGACTACTCAAACGAGCCAGGTAATAACAACACCGGCATGGACACGTGAAACGTGCAAACGACAGCTCGCTGCCACTTCCATGCGGCTGCTCTGGCGTGCCGGACATTTTGGAAGAATCCAGAGGGTACGACACTCCTGATGAGAGATACTGAGTGGACCTGGAGAGCCCTGGGCCAATACAGCATATTTCTTTCGGGCACCATTTAAAATCTAATCACACACAAAGTGTGTCCGGAGTTGCATTCCCTTGCTCCAGTTTTCTTGTAAAACCAGGGTCCCAGCTTGACCACTTGCTGGTGAAACTAAAAGAAGCCCGAGCAAACAGCTTTATTTTTAATTTTTTAAAAAAATGCTTTAACTTTTAAAATGGTCACTGCAGTCATTTGAACTTTTAAAATATCAATTAAAGTATCATTCTTCTCTATATTTTAATTACAAACGGGAAAATGTCCCCACATTTATATGGCACAACAGAAACAGTAACATTATTTTGAAGGATTTGTGTGTGCACGCTTTGCAGTAATTTCATTGCGTCGATATGCACTGAAGCGTAATGCAAATTGCACCTATGTATCAGCAGAGTGAGCCTGACAAACCCTGTCCTAAAGTGTTTGATCTAATCCAGTTAAAATATTTGTTCCCTATGCCATAGTGAGACATCGGACCAGGAGTTCCACCAAATGTAATGACTTCAATTATTTCCTATGTATGTCGCCCGGCTCTTTTTAGGGAAGCTTTGGTAACATCAGAATCAAACAGTAAAAACACGGGGCCGACCCTGTCCCTTTGAAGTCAATGGGAGTTTTGCCAAAGACTCCAATGGATCAGGTTCGGGTCTATTCCACCCCATTCGATTTGTTAAAAGGCAACAAGCCGTGTTTCCCGTAGAGTCTGAACAGCCGATATGCACATCACATTATCGTCTCCTTCAGATTTTGGACGCACATTTTGAAAGGATTTATGCTATTTAAAAAATATTTCCCCAGCGATTCAAATGCCCAGTGGGAGCTTCCTGAACCCTTGTTTTCTCCACAAACGGCTCTCTTAAATAACAGTATAAGAGAGGCTAAAGGCAGCTCTCTGTTTTCGGTTTATTCCGTGGGAATTTAATTAAATGGGTCCATATACGAATTTGCTGAATTCCGTTTAGCATCACTGAGATTATAATTTCCATGCGGCAGGTTGCCTAAGTGGAGATAATAACGACATGAGCAGGGACAAATGGTGCTGTCTCTGAACAGATCAGAATTAATTGGCATATTTTTTGGTCATGACAATAACAAAAATAGCCATTAAACAAGCTCCTATTTCTCATGCTTAGAACCCAGTGGGAAAACCATGTTTTCTGCGTTCCACTGCGCCAGATTCTCCTATTGTTACACCGAGCCCAGGAGTGGGCAGCCAGATCGCGTTCTCCGGGAACCTGGACTGTTCATTCTCCGCGTCCAGCTTTTTTAGACACTGGAGATGCGGAACTCAAAGCCAGGGCTATCTGATGCGAAGGGCTATCTCGATCCACTGGGCACACAGGAGAGTTAGTGGCCTTTTGTATAAATAACATCGCCCTCAGCACACAGCTGTCTGCTCAGAACTTCCATTTAGTGTGGTTCTTAATGGCAATTTTAGTGGACAAATTAATTAATTGCTTCTTTTCTCCTCACCCCACCGGTCAACGGTAACACTTTCTTCTTAGAAGTGCTCGCTTGCGGGAGTAGCAATAAATCTCTGCCTCAGGGACCCTATCCTGCATGCCTTATGAACTGAGAACTCAGGGAGTGGATTCTGCCACGTCGGTGTAAATTCGGATTTACATTTGTTTAGCTCCGAATTCATACCGTTGTAACCGAGCGCTGAATTTGGTCCCCATTAGCGGTTTAGGATGGAAGAGCGTAAAGAATGGATGAGGGAGGCCCAAAATGTGCTCGGTGTAAAAAGTAAGTGCTAAAAGAGCTACAAAGGTGGGAGAATGCTATTTCGTAGCGACTGATACACACAGGTTCCCCCTTTGACAGGGACATGCATTTGACTAAGGAAAATGTATATTGTTGTACTTAAACTATAACACTGTACATTTCACGTAGGAAAATATTAATAGCTCCAATAAATAGTTTTCTTTCTTTCTTTTATCGACTGTTATGTATTTACAAATTACAATAGCTGCTTAAAGCCACACAAGGAAATATGCTATCTCAGCTTCACTGACTTTCCAAGGATCAGCAAGTGATATTTAAAAAAAAAAAAAGTAAAAAAAATCACACACTAGTATCTGAGCATGCCTGTTACCTGTTTTGATTGCATATTTTAGAGTTGTTCTGCAGTTCAACAAAATTTCTTCCAAGGTCTGTGGTTGGTCTGCCAGTTCCCAGTTATATTCCTGAAGAAGCTCATTTGGATAATGGAAATCGATAACCTTTGTTGATCTATCAAAACTTTTCACCACATACTGAAGCAAAATATCCATAACATCTTGTAGGAAAGACAGAGTTGTTATTTCCCCATTGCACGCTGGCAGAAGATCTGGGGGGGGGGGGGGAAATACATGAAATGTTAGCTCCAGTTTATTGTTTACTGTATAGATTTTTGACACAATCTCGCCCGCACTGATTTTAGGGCTTTTCTATTGACTTCAATGAGCGGAGGATCGGGTTTTTGATTTGGTAAGCAATCCGATGGGGTCTTATTTCAAAAATATTTTTTCTAGGAGATATGGTCAAGCTCTAAATTTGTTGTTAACTAGAAATTTGTGTAGAAAAATGCATTTTCTGACCAACTTTAAAAACATTGAAAAAAGAAAGGAAAAGGAATAATGAAAAGAGTTTCAGGGGAAAATAGGTAAATACTGCAAATGATACACGTGGAAGACCCAGAAGTGCATCACAATAAAATAGCTTTTTTGTGTTTGGTCAAATGGGAAGGTTGCAATACCTTAGTGATGTTTGAGTGCCTTTCCGTGAAATAACATGTTATGCTCTGATTTATTCAGATGTTTATTTATTCATAAATATTTGTATCTTTATTTAAACTGAATTGTGCGGGCCCGTGCCGCACAGAGCGCTAAGGGAAATCCCTATTTCTTCTGACTGTATCTTTGTAGCCCTGTAGCCATTAAATATATAGGAGATTGTCAAGGCTGCTTGTTGTCCATGGGCCAGGAGAAGGGAACCTGCGGAGCTGGTGGTTCGAATGGGACCGTTTCTCACCAGCACATCCCCCTTGGGGCCTGGGGTATTTACTGGAGCAGAAAGACCGAGCTGTCCATTCATTAATTTGGCAAGAATGGCCGGAATTAAAAATCGTGCTCGCCTGTCATGGCTTCGTGTTTCTCAATAAAAGCTGCCTTCATTCTTCCTCGGGCAGCGCAGCTGAGAGGCCAAGCCAGTCCGAATAGCTCACTGGTGTGTGAGAAAAGTTTGTCATCTTTAGATCACCCCGCAGTCCGGAGTGGAACAGGGAAACCCTTCTTCACAGCAAGCCCAGGCAGGCCCGATGGCTGGCACTTAGAACTAGCTCCGAAGAGCAATACTGGGTTTATATGGAGATATATATCTCGTGTATTTAATCCCAGTGTCCGTGCTATCCAAATAGCCCCGTCCCAAACCTTCCTTCCTAGAGTAGCCCTGAGAATCCAACCGCTATCATTTAGCTCGTCTGTGGGTCTCCACCCCTTGTGTGTACGAGCAAGGTCTGCCCCTAGGGTAACGGTGGACTGTGAAAGCCCGAGCAGCTGGGAAGTCGGAGGCTTTCCATACCTACTTTCAAGCACACGCACGCGGTATCGTTACCTGTTGAGTGTAAAAATGCATAATTAATATCCGCTCTCTGGCAGCTACAGGGCTTGTCGGTGCAGGTACAGGCCGGTGTCTTCTCCGCGGAGTCCAGATCCTCCTTCGCCCCGGTTTCCGTGGGCTTTTCTCCATCCCCATACAGCAAAGCTAACGATGACACAAAAGACGCAGCCTAAATACATCGGCCGTGAAAACCCAGGGCCCGGACTGCAGCCCCCGCCGCGGTCCGCTCACCCTCTCGGCCAGCACAGAGGAACCTGAGAATCCCGCAGAGTCCCTCAGGGGGCTGCGAGTTCTTTCTTGCTTCTTGACCATTTCCCTGCAATTTCCTACCACTGGTTTCCCCCGCTTACCGCAGAGTTTGGTTCCAATTCCTCCTGTAAACTTCTGGGCAGCCTGACACCACGCTTTTGCTGGAAGAGAAAAAGGGCTGTGTGTATTATCTGGGGTGTATCTTTAGGATCATCTCGGAAACGGCGTGGCTCAAGTGCCCTGGTGGCTCCAGGCTGGATGCCTGGGTGGGAACTGTCCCTCCTGTCTAACTTTCAGAACTCGAAGAGCAAACACTTTCCGGGTGACACAGAATATGACTTTCTTAATATCCCCCAAGACAGCACAACCCTTCCCCTCCCTCTCTCGCCCCAAAGAGATCCCCCCGCCCAGCCAGGTAGAAGGCCCCCTGGAGTAGACTCAGGTTTATGTCGGCGTCGCTCCTTCCTGCGCTGGAGAATCCTGCGGCACCTTGGTCCAGTTCTAGCTGCAGCAAAGGCTTTACAATAAAGCTGCCCTGCAACCCAGCTCTGGGTCCCGAGTCCCTCGCGAAGTCCGAGGGCAGCTGGGGTGGCTGCGTTTCCCTCTGCCAGCGCTGCCCCGGGTGGTATTTGGAGTACCCCATGGTGGTTATTTGTCGCCTCATCCGCATCCACTTGCGCGCTCTGTTGCTGGTCAGGACGGACCGGGACGAACCGGCCCAGCTGGTCTCCAGCCCGCTTGGCTGCAGGCAGGGAATGGGTAGCGCTGGAGCCCATCCCGGGAAGCGGCTGGGAACTTTCCTGCGGCCGGTGGCGGAACTCATCCCCCGCCAGGGCTGCTCCGCGCTCCTACCTGTGCCGGGGTTCTCCGCCTCCCCCGATCGCTCCTCGGAGCCGAAGGACCAAAAGCCGGAGCCTGGCGTTGCCATCTGCGGAGCTGCCAGCCGTGCCTCGGAGCCGGCGAGCTGCAGCGAGCTGTGTGGGAGGGAGAGTCCCGGCGCGGGAGTGCCCCCGCGTGCAAGCGCCAGGCAGCGTGCGCCGGCGCCGAGAGCGGCAGCGGCGGCCTGGCGCTCCCCGGGGGCTCCGGGGAGAGGGAGGCCGGCAGCAGCGGGGCCGGGGGCCGGGGCGACGGGGCTGGCGGCGGGAAGTGGGAGAGGGCGTGGGGCAGGGACGCTAGGCGCTCTCCATGGTGCCGACCCGCTCCCTCCTCAACCCCGCGCGTCTCTCGGCCCGACGGGGGGTCACCGCGGCTCTCCTTTTATCCGGCTGGAGCCCTCCGCCCGGGCACCCTGGGGCGGGGGGAGGGCGGGGTGCGCGAGTCACGACTCCCCCCGAGCTGGCGGCCGCTGCTGCCTGACAGCGGCTTTCGGCCACGCGCTGGCTCTGGGCAGAGATCGGGACCGGCCCAGGGCCAGGCTGGGGTTGGTGGGGCCCCTTCGCACGGCCGGACTTGCTCCGGGAGCCGAGCAGGGCGCCCCCCACGCGGGCCGTGTCCAGAGAGCTTCGGAGGGGAATGGGGAGACAGACCCGGCAACCCGAGGGAGGCGGCTGGAGGCTGGAGGCTGGCACAGGGGCAGGCTGAGGCGCACAGAGGAACTGACTGGGGGAGTCTCCGGGCTGGCGATCCCACGCGTGTCTGGCCCCCCGGGGGTGGGGGGGGGCGCCTTGCCTTGAGGGATCACAGTTCACTCAAGGCCGGACGGCAGGTGACCGAGCGAGCTGAGGTTTCTGCGTCCGTGGGCACGGGCAGAGAGGGGCGGGGGCCTGACCTCACAGCCCGGCCTCCACCGCCAGCGAGGGGCTGGTGGGGGATGTGCCTAAAACCAGAGAGACCCAGCCTCGGGCTATGTCTATGCCGCCCTGATTCTGTTTAGTCCCTTACGTGCGGCCCAGCCTCAGGCCCCCGGTGTCACGGAAACGCAGCTGGAAATGCCCGGCCCTTTGTGTGCGGCTCCAGCGAGCGGCTACACCGTGCGCCTTTTCTGAGCCTGCAAGACAGCGAGGCGACAGCCGGAGACAAGGGCCGCAGGATCGCTAATCAGCGGCTCTCTTAGCCCAGCAATGGCATCGGTTTGCAGACCGATGTGTCTGTTCGTCTCCCTGTGGTCGCATCAGCTGGGTAGCCGCCCGCGAAGTCAATGATCCGGAAGGTGGATCGGGCTCGCTCCAGGTCCTCACACCCCGTCTGTCTCCTCGGCTCCACGCAGAGGCTGCCGGGGTAAGTCAGTTCAGGCTCAGCGCACACCCCATGCTCCGGAGCCGGCCAGGGCAAAGGCCCAGCCAGGCGCCCGGCGGAGCACGAGGGGCCAGGCGGGAGCCGAGTTACAGGCGTGCAGCTTCTCCGGCCCGGGCCCTGCAGGCAGCCCGGTTGTGCACCCCGCACCCCCCCGCCCTCCGCCGGCCTGCGGGCGGGCGCCGAGACTGGAGCAGCCCAAGGCAAGGGAGTGGCTGCCTGTCAGCGCCCAGCGAGGCGCGGGGCAAGGGAGGAGGGGGGTCCAGGCTTCCCCTAACTGCTGCACAGGGGGAATGAAGCCGGGCGTTCACTGTGGGACTTGGCTGCAAGGGCCTTTGGCTCAAGCTCCCCCTGTCCAAAAGCCACACGCAAACCCGCCTTCGCTGGCAGCTTGCTGCTCACCCTGCACCTGCGGGGCAAGAGGGAGCGCAAGCAAGGGTGCGTAGCCTTCATCTACCCCGGCCAGGCGCTGCCCGCCTCGGGAAACCCTGAGTATCACCCTCCCTCACCCCGCAGGGCCACCCCACCCCGCCGCGAGGAAGGAGCAATCGCGGGTGCTGCTGAAATCGTTCCAACCACGCTAGCTTTGGACCACCTGGCGGTGGTGCTGACCGGGCAGTTAAAAGTCCGGTGGGTGGGGCAGCGGGGCTAAGAAGGCTTGGTGACAGCCGTGGCACTGTGGGGTACCCAGAAGCAGCTTCATGTTCCCCCTCTGGTTCCTACACCTAGGGGCAGCCAGGGGGCTCCAAACACTTCCCCTGCTCCAAGTGCCAGCTCCCCTGCGCCCATTGGCCAGGAACTGTGGCCAATGGGAGCTGTGGGGGAGGAGCCTGCGGATGGGGCAGTGCGCAGAGTCCCCTGGTCGAGCCTCTGCTTCGGAGCCAGAACATGCTGCTGCTTCCAGGAGCTACCTGAGGTAAGCACCACTTGGAGCCTGCACCCCTGACCCTCCTCCTGTGCCCCAGTCCCAGTCCTGATACCCCATCTGAACCCCTTGGTCCCAGCCCCTCATTCCCCAACCCTCATCCCCCAGAGCCCTCACCCCCTCCCACATCCGAACCTGCTGCCGGATCCCCCTCCTGCACCCTATACTCCTCATTTCTGGCCCCATCTCAGAGGCAGCACCCCCAGTTGGAGCCCTCACCCCCTCCTGTACCCCAACCCCCTGAGCCAGCCCAGTGAAAATGAGCAAGTGAGTGAGGGTGGGGAGCGTGAGCAACAGAGGGATGGAGTGAATGGGGTGGGGCCTCAGAGGAGGGGCAGGGTGGGGGGCAGGGCAAGGGTGTTTGGTTTTATGTGACTAGAAAGTTGGCAACCTTATGCTGGGAGCCAGCGTGTTCCTGCACTGAGTGGTTAGAGATGGGCTTTAACAGACCATGCCAAGGACCCAGCACAATAAAATCTCTGTCCCGCACAACCCAACACTGTCACTCTGCGCGGTTATCATAACTTTGCGCCTTAGTGTTGCCAGCCCAGGATAAGGACCGGGCCAAACAGGTACCTGTGAGACAGCACAGAGCTCACAGCCTACGAATGATCTGCCTTGTGGCAGCTTTTCGGGCATCTCCTTCTTTCCCCATCTCTTTCTAGGTACAGGCACTTGGGTAGTAAAAGTCCATCTTTAGGAGCGTCCTATGGAAAGCCTCTGTCACAGGCCTTCTCTTCCCTGCCCCTCTTGTCACACTAGCACCTCTCATGGCATTGTGTGAAACTGACAACCACCAGCGTGTTCTCTAGGTGGGCAATCAACACAGACAGGCACCCTGGTTGTTTCCTGAAGTGTTCTCTGGAATCTACTTGGGAACAGGCTGACCTGTTGTGCAGGCCTGGCCTTTTAATCCTGCCAGCATGATAGATAGTTTAAGCAACCCCCCTGTATGTAGGAGACTATGGACAGGGGAGAGGCTGGGCTTGCCTTGGTAGGGCAAAATTGCATTTAGTCTAATCAGCCCAACATCATGATTTTTCCATCCAGACAGCAAATCTTAGAGAGAACTGGAGGGTGAGCAGGACGGAGACGGTGCCAGGGCTAGAGGCTAAGGCTGCCCCTTTGTTGATAGGCCTCACTCACCTAATACTCAGTCCAATGGAGGGTCTTACTGCACCTTGATTTGTACCCACTCCCCTTTTGGTAGACCCCGGTGTTAATCCATGCAGCAGTGTTAACGAATAACATTCTAGGCGTTGGTCTCACTGAAATGCCTTCATCAGTTTAGAGAATAGCCTGACAGGAAAACAAAGAATATCAGCCCTGTGGTTTCTTTCTGTGAAACAATACGTCTGCTTTGATCCCTCCCAATTTTCAGCTGATGCCCGCATGTAAGGAAATGTGGAGGAAATACCAAGCTGAGTTTCAATGTAACGTGACTGCTCGGCTCTTCTCTCCTACTGTCTCAATCCACCCCCGCACACACACCCGTGATTGCACCTGTGCTAGAAGTAATTCAAATGCAGTCAAGCCTGTCCCTGACTTTTGTATTGTTGTTTATTTACTTTGCTATTTTAATAATGGAGAGAACAATTTTAAGAGGACTTTAAAAATCAAACCCAGTGTTTTCTAGCACATTGTACACTGCAGCAATTTAAACATGGCTTTTAATCTTTTAACTACCATAAAAATACAAAGCACCAATTACATGTCTATGGAAAGAGGGCTAAATTAAAGTGCCAGAAGTGTCTAAAGATAGTTTGTGCAGAGCTCTACCCTGCTGGTTTTACTCCCACCCGTAATAACTGCAAAGGGACACCTGGCCTGAGCAAGGGACCAGGATTCAGCTCTTACACTGCTCAGAATATTGGTCTGGTAAAATCTGCCATTCTCAGAACATGCAACTGTCAATCACAAATGTGAATGTTCCAGTTATCTACATCCTTTCTCTAAAATAATTTATTTAAAAATAGGAATTTGGGTGAAATTTTGAACTAAATGGCTATTTCTTTTGTACTCAGTACACTTCTGATGGAATTGATTTGCATTTTAGGCAGCAATAGACCAATCCACATTTTCCTAGCCATTTCCCAGTCTCTCTGAGATTAAGAGTCCTAAAAATCCAATGCAAATTTAAAAAGGAGAACAAAGCAAACAAGATTTCAGAGTTCAACATTTAGCCACAAAGCTCAGAGGTAGAAGAGACAATTGTGGTTATATTTCCCTGTACATAAACATTTCAAAGAATATACATCCTATATTGACCTTTAAACACTGTCCCTCAGTAGCTTTACTGTAGTTAAAGTCAATAAGAAAATAAATCGGTTTATAATATACTACCAAACAACAATTTACATTTGTTTGTATTAAAGGGACACTTTTCACATGCAGATTTGGCCCCAAATGTAGGTATTGTAGATCTAAAACCAAAAGAAGTTCTTCTTTGGAATTCTTAAAAAAATCCAGTGAAGTAATTTATTTAAAAAAAAGTTTTGTGTTAGTATTGTGCGAGTGCATGGGAACCTGAAAACTCAATTGACTAGGAAATGATTATAAACAAAACAGAAACTGACTAGTCTATTTTGTATAAGATGAGAGAAATTTAAAAAGGAAAACAATACACAGTAAGTACATTTGTTTTCAAAAATTATTTCAATTTTAGTAATCTAAAGTATATTAATAAGTAACCTCAGCAAGATTCTTTTTAAATATACAATTTTTAACTTGACAGTGTCCCTTTAAAACAGTGTTGGGCTGTAAACTACAATAATTCATAGTCACTGTAAACCTGAAATATTAGAGATAACAATACAAAAAAAGAAGCATACGGTACAAAATCATAAAAAAAGATTATGCTAATAAAATCCAAATGGCAGCAGCAGCTACAACTGCTGGATAAGGCGCCGGCGCTGAGAGGTTTTCCGTAGCAGTCTTCTGTAGTCATAGGGATTATCTTCAGTTTTGCTTTCGTCCAGGGGGCTCTCTGCAACCCTTGACCTAGGGATTAAATGCAGAAGCGCTTTAGAAATTAAAGTCAAAACATTTACTTCAGCAAACACTGCTAATCAACTGCTTAACCTTCAACCTCAGAAAAAACAGCTGCCTTTTCTAGGTCTCTTCCTACTCTGCGGAATAGATCTGGCACCCCAGAGCAAATACATGTTAGCAGAACAGAGGAATGCTCAAAGAAAACCTGTTTTTTCAAAAAAGGGAGGAATTATTAAGGACATAGCAAAAATATCAGGACAACAGGCAAGGCTTTGGGGGTAATTCCTGCCCGTTAGACATTGCATCAGATTGTCAGCTGGTGTAAATCAGGTAGCTCCATTGACATAAATGGAGTTACTCCTGTTTTATACCTGCTGAGGATCTGTCCCACTGTTTCAGACTGGACACTGCAAAGGTCACAGTATAGAACCCAGCTTACGGTTTTCAAGTGGCAAGGTTAATTTTTGAAAGCTGGTCTTCCATTTAGACAGCAGACCTAGCTAACTGGACCAAGGTCATTCCTATGTAATGCGATTAACCATAAAACCATTGTTTGGAAAGTATACATTATTTTGAAATAACTATTGACGTGTTTGATGAGCTACACTTAGGGGTGCAGCGTAGAGTTCCAAATGCCAACAAACAAGTAAAAGCGTTCACTTTCTCTAGGACTCAGTCGTACTCGCCTTACTCACACAAGAAGCCTGACTGAAGTGGCCACTGAATGCTGAACTGTAGTTGATACTTAAGTAATAAACCATGAACGGGGGTAAATTCTGCTTTCAGTTACACACAGTAGATCTGGAGTTACTCCAGTTACTCCAAGACAGTTACCGCAGATTAACATCAGAGCATCCTAATAAGGCACGCATTCTTACCCCTTGCACCGGTTTCCACTGTGTTCAGTGGCAAAAATCTCATTGATTTAAGTGAGAGCACAATCAGGCTCCTAGCCTACTGGTGCATATCACAAAAGCATTTTGAGTGAAGAGGCAAAAGGTCACATGCAATTAATGACCTGAAAAATCTGTGTAGGTAGAAGGCTGATGAACCAGGTTTTCCCTTCAGGATTTTCCCTTGCTTGTTTATCATACTGGTGTCAAGCAGAGGCTGAGTGTAGGGGAATGTGTTGTTTCAGAGCAATAGGAAAAAAAGGAAGTCAAGAACCAGGTGTCTCGACTCCAAAAGTTAGGCTAAAAGTCTGGCATAGAGCCACACAATCCTAATTGAAACAGAAATTTAACTTTTAGATTTTGCTTTAGTTTGACAAAAAGTTTGAGATTCAAGGACGTACAGCAAGGAGGTCTGTCCACCTCATCTGGAGCTGTGGAGTCAGAACAAAATTGGCAGGTTCTTCAGCAAAATGGCTGTATGATTGAGATTGCCTCGCCAGAGTTCTGCTCCCAAAATTGCAAACAGGGCTAAAGACTGTTTGTACTCTTTTGGGGCCTTATTTTGAAGAAAGGAATTTTTCAGCTAAGCATATATACATTTTTCTAATTCCTAGAATTATTATTTTACAAGATTCCATAATAAATAGTTAGTTGATTTATAGACAGTTTGAATGCATATACTTTTGTCTTCAGTATGAAATGTACAAAAATAAGTTTGCATCCATAACTTTTTAAAGTAGGTTACACAGCATTTCTTTTGTTCGTACTATTATTTGGTATTACTTACCCTTCAGTAATAGTTAAAGATGAATCTCTGAGCTCCACTGGTGGCCTCTTTTCTCTTGTGCTGGAATTACTATCATTTGATATGGACTCACTTGATGAAATTTCTTGGTAATAGAAATCTTCTAAATCTAGCACCTTGCCCAGACTGTAAATATATAGAAGTTGTAAATCACCAATTCTGTTTTGCAACATTTTCCCAGCGAAAATAAAGTAATGAATCACAACTTTCATTTTCCTTATCAGCCAATATCTGAGGACTTTTGATATGTTGACTGTGGTAGAAAATTATATAAGCACAAAAATCTGGTCGTGGAGATGTAACTAACGAAAATGCAGATGTTTATAATTTTGAACTAATAATTTACGGTTGAATTTACCAGCAAATATATAATCACATGCCAAGTACTTTGTAGAATCAGCTTTTATATCTGTGCATGCATGAGTTGTGGCTGATTTTGTAAATGTATCAATGTGCACCTGGGTATCTCAAGGCAGTTCTGAGATTTAGAGATCTAACGTTACTGGACAGTTTTCAGCAATGCCATTCTTACTGATAAAAAGAAAAGGAGTACTTGTGGCACCTTAGAGACTAACCAATTTATTTGAGCATAAGCTTTCGTGAGCTACAGCTCACTTCATCGGATGCATACTGTGGAAAGTGTAGAAGATCTTATTATGTACACACAAAGCATGAAAAAATACCTCCTCCCACCCCACTCAATCCAGGTTTTCCTGGATTTGTGCTGGAAATGGCCCAACTTGATTTTCATACACATTGTAAGGAGAGTGATCACTTTAGATAAGCTATTACCAGCAGGAGAGTGGGGTGGGAGCAGGTATTTTTTCATGCTTTGTGTGTACATAATAAGATCTTCTACACTTTCCACAGTATGCATCCGATGAAGTGAGCTGTAGCTCACGAAAGCTTATGCTCAAATAAATTGGTTAGTCTCTAAGGTGCCACAAGTACTCCTTTTCTTTTTGCGAATACAGACTAACACGGCTGTTACTCTGAAACCTGTCATTCTTACTGATATAATTTAAAATTCTGTTAGTACTTCCATTATAATCACCTGTTTTTAGGGACTTATTCTTTGACCACAAAAATGTACTCTAGGACACGATTTAATAGGCCATGTTCAGCTAGTTCAAGAGATTCAAATTCAAGCTCTAGAATTTAGGGATATCAGTAGATTTGTGACACTCTCTGGAGGACTTTGGGCTTAGAAATGAATGGATTACATTGATCCATAAGTAACAAGAAGATAATCATCTGTATATTTAACTCTTTCAGATCATGGGTGAGAAAGAAGAAAACTGGTAGGGAATTGGATTTTTCAGGCGATCTGCAGTGTGACACAGGGACTTTCTTTCCATGTCCCCTATTTATATATCTTGCTCAAGCTATTTATTTATCTGAAAGTTGTTACCCATTGGAGAGGTTTTGTAACATACAGTATATGAAATGAGTTGCCAACCTCAGTACACATCCTAGTGGCCAGGATCGTGTTATTCAGCACTCTTCTTGCCAGTCTCAGCAGACAGAGAAAGGATTGAATGGACCTAGAGAGTAATTTCTCCAGGTCAAAAGTGTGTCATGTGATTTGGATGATATGGAAAAAATGCATGGCTTCTTCCCAGGCTATTCCTATGCTGTGTACAGAGGCCTTTAGTTTCTAGAGCTGTCAGTCCATCCTCTAGCAAGCCCAAAAATTCTCTTTAAATAAGTTAATATTTAAGAAATGGAAATTTCTTGTAGAGAAGATGAGAAGGGACTACAATATTTTGAAGCAGGCAGGGGCATGCCACCACCTGGATTGGCATGCTGCTGCTGAAACTCTAGGGAGACAGGCATGCCATACGATGCTGAAACTTACAGCACCTAGCAGAATGGGATGCTGTTACTGAAAGATGCCTCAGATACTACTGGAATATAAATAATAATAACAAATAATATATATCAGTGTACTGTTGGAGATCGTATATATGAGCACAAGCATTCTTCGCATGCATTGCTTCAGGGTGCCTAAGGAAACACACAATTTGAAAATCACACAGTTTAAAATGACTAGGAAAAAAAATCCTAAGGGTGACTTGAAAGACACTGGGCAGGATTCTTCTCTCATACTAGTGTAAATCAGAAGTAACTCCTTGAATTCAGTAGCAATAGTCGTATAAAACTGGTGTAAGTGAGAAGAAATTCAGGTCCAATGAGTAAATTTCTTGTCCAGACATGAACTGGTCAAATAACTCACCAGAAGAGGAGCTGACTGGGAGAAACCCTATATTTAGAAATTTTCCAAGATCCAGCTGGCACCACAAGCAGATCTGTGATCTAGAGTTGACAGTGTCATGTGGCGACACAGACATAAATTAAACCAGAAATGCATAATGGGGTCCTTGAGTGAAGAGCTCGAAATACAAAAACTAAACTTACTGCTACACCAAATGGGTCATCTAACGTGCAGTGTAACTAGTGGCTGAAATATAGCTGAATGCAAGACTGAGCTTAAGCATGTGGTTGCATTTTATTGATTGTAAAGGTGTTTGCAGTTCCTGCATGCTAGCTTGTGGCTCAGTGTGATGCTGCAGGTATGCCCCTCCTTAGTTTCCCCAAGCGGAGCAGCAATAGATTTAACTGCCCAGCCAAGAAGAAACCAACACATATTAACACAATACCATGTCCCCTTTTTAATCAGACTTCAGGACAGGAACCATTGTAACAAACAGTTCATTAGGACTGTAGATCAAGGCTCCCAAGCTGATAGTCCATGCCCAAGTCTGTGAGGCAGGTTAGGCTGGTCTCATAGTGCCTCAGAGAGTAACTACCACCCCACTGCAGCCTGCCTGGCTTCTATTCCCTCTCTCTTTCCCCTGCTCCACTTCCTGTTCCTGTTTATGTGGGTCAGCCCCCAGGAGGACAGGGCCTCCTTGATTATCCCTAGGCTGCAAGCTGTAGCCTCCAGCCAAACTCTTAAAGGGGAGTATCCTTTTTTACCTCTTTACCTTTTTACTACATTCTCTCAAATATATATGTCCTGGTTTTAGATATATTCTATATGAAGTTTGCATCCTGCAGCTTCAGCTGCGGATTGGTGTTTCCAATCATGCAGGGTATTGAGTGTCTCATGCAAGGTGTTATGTCCCCTTTTCCCACTGCCTTCAATGGGAGCTGAGGGCATTCAGCATCACACAGCACTGAGCTTTATGAATAGACCACTGCCCCCATGCTACTATATGTCAAGTAAAGGAACAACTAAGGCCAGGTCTGCACTATAGGCTTCTGCTGACATCGGTATTTCAGTCTGGGGTGTGAAGAGATATGATCCCTGAGTCTGACCAGCAGAAGCCCTTAGTGTAGATGCTGTTCTACCAGCAACATTCGAATTTTCGGGTATAGTTTGCTTGCCTTACAGTGGGTGGTTTGACTATACCAGTAAAAAGCACAGCTTTGCTGGTATAGCTGTGTCCACCCTAGGACTGCTTTGCCAGTATAGTTTACCAGTATTCCAATACTGGTGAAGTGCTCCTAGTATAGATGTAGCCTAAGAAGTATATTCAGGAGTGGACGGTCACAGGGAAGCAGCACAAAAAGCATAAGTACAGGTCCATATGTGGGGCAAAGCTGTGGGTTTAATCTTTGCCAGAAGCTATGTGCTGAATATTTGCCAGAACCATAGAGAGATCTGCATAGACACCTCTACCCCGATATAAAGCGACCTGATATAACACGAATTCGGTTAAAACGCGGTAAAGCAGCGCTCCGCGGGGGCGGAGCTGCACGCTCCAGTGGATCAAAGCAAGTTCACCTATAATGCGATAAGATTTTTTGGCTCCTGAGGACAGCGTTATAGCGGGGTAGAGGTGTATATAGCTCCAAGAAAATATATGCATGTGGATATCCACCAAAACATTTCAATTACACAGTGAGAAAAGCTTTACTATTGAAATGACGGTGGGCATTTTGGTTTTCTTACTTCTTATGACTATATAAATTGTTTCTGTTTGTGGTTTTTATATTTCTAAGTGGTTGTTTCTCAGAAGGGGAGCTCCATCCTTCTTTGGATTTTTGCTAATGAAGTGATCGGTTGCTCACCTGTTTTGAACTGGAATTTTAAGCACCCTCAATTATTTCTTTGATTTAGAACTGTCTTTGTGCTAGACTGTGTCTTCGTTTATTATTATGCTTGTATTGCCATTGCAAAAGACTCACGTACGAGTAAAAACATTTGACCAAATTCTATAATGTATTTTGTTCTTTACAATGGCATAATTTTAACTTGTAAATGGTACCTTCCTGTGTATCATCAAATAACTATATCCTTTTCTTAACTCTTGATTTTACTTTGTTGACAGGGCAGCTAAACACTGTTTCTGGAGCATTATAACAATTACTGTGGGATAAGTAAATACAGAAGAAAAAATTACCTGTTTTTTCTTGGTTTCCGTTTTTCTTCTTGGATTGATTTCTAAGAAAACATCAAGCAATTTTTAAAAATTTGCGTCACTTTTTTTAAACACAGGAGCATTTTTACGCAAAGGTCCAATACATGGGCATGTGAAATACGAGATTTTCAGATAATTCTTATGAAGAAAACTACATACTTTTTTTTTGCTTGACAAATTATGTGCTGTAGCAGTTTTTAATAATCTTTGTGCTTGTTTATCTGTATAAGAGAATGCAGCTAGTACTGGTAACTATACTGTGCACAAATAAAAGAAACTGTAATCAGAAGAAGGAGGGGAAAATCAAACTTCCAAATCCTATATCTGCTTTAATAAAATTGACGAACGCTGTCCAATTTAGGCAGACTTTTATATATTCGATGCTAGTTTATATGGGTATTAGCTATTCACTGTGAGGAGGCCCAAACCCATTCTCATGAAATGGGATAAAATACAACATGGTTTTACAAAAGGCAGCTCATGCCAGCCCAACCTGACCTCTTTCTTTGAGAAAATAATTGATTTTTTTAGACAAAGGAAACGCAGTAGATCTAATCAACCTGGATTTAAGTAAGGCATCTGATACAGTTCCACATGGGAAATTGTTAGTTGAACTGGAGAAGATGGGGTTTAATATGAAAACTGAAAGGTGGATAAGGAACTGGTTAAAGAGGAGACTACAACGGGTCATACGGAAAGGTGAACTCTCAGGCTGGAGGGAGGTTACTAATGGAGTTCCTCAGGAATCAGTCTTGCGGGGACCAATCTTATTTAACATTTTCATTAATGACAGTGGCACATAAAGTCGGAGTGTGCCAGTAAAATTTGCGGATGACATAAAGTTGGGAGGTATTGCCAATCAGGAGGGGATCCAGAATATCATACAAAAAGATCTGGATGACCTTGAAAACTGGAATAATAGAAATGGGATGAAATTTAATAGTGCAAGTTCATGAATTTAGGGACTAACAATAAGAATTTTTGCTGCAAACTGGGGACATATCTGTTGGAAGGGACAGAGGAGGAGAAAGAGCTGGGTATATTGGTTGATCACAGATGACTATGAGCCGCCAATGTGATGAGGCCATGAAAAAGGCTAATGCAGTCCAAGGTGCATCAGGTGAGGTATTTCAGTAGAGATAAAGAAGTGTTATTACCATTATACAAGGAACTGGTGAAACCTCATCTTGACTGTTGTGTGCAGTTCTGGTCTCCCGTGTGTAAGAAAGATGAATTTAAAATGGAACAGATGCAGAGAAGAGCTGCTAGGAGGAAAACCTACATCATGATAGGAGACTCAAGGAGTTTAGCTTGTTTAGCCTAACTAAAAGAAGGCTGAGGGGTAGAGTGACCAGATAGTAACTGTGAAAAAACGGGACGGGGGGGTGGGGGGTAATAGGCGCCTATATAAGAAAAAGTCCCCCAAAATGGGACTGTCCCTATAAAAACAGGACATCTGGTCACCCTACTGAGGGGAGATATGACTGCTCTCTATAAATACATCAGAGGGATAAATACTAGGGAGGGAGAGGTGTTATTTAAGCTAAGCGCCAAAGTAAACACAAGAACAAAGAGATATAAACTGGCCATCAAGAAGTTTAGGTTTGAAATTAGATGAAGGTTTCTAACAATCAGAGGAGTGAAGTTCTGGAACAGCCTTCCAAGGGAAGCAGTTGGGACAAAAATCCCAAATGACTTCAAGACAGAGCTTGATAAGTTTATGGAGGGAATGGTATGATGAGACTGCCTATAATGGCATGTGGCCCATGTGGCTGCTAGTAGCAAATATCCCCAACGTCCAGAGATGGGACACTAGATGGGGAGGGCTCTGAGTTACTACAGAGAATTCTTTCCCAGCTGTTTGGCTGGTGGGTGTTGCCCAGATGATCAGGGTCTAACTGACCACCATATTTGGGGCCAGGAAGGAATTTTGCCCCAGTTCAGATTGGCAGAGACGCTGGGGATTTTTCGCCTTCCTCTGCACATTGGAGATGGGTCGCTTCCAGGTTTTTAACTAGAGTAAATGGTGGATTCTTTGTAACCTGAAGTCTTTAAATCATGATTTGAGAACTTCAGTAACTCAGCCAGAGGTTATGGGTCTACTAAAGGAGTGGGTGGGTGAGGTTCTGTGGTCTGCAATGTGCAGGAGGTCAGACTAGGTGATCATGATTGTCCCATCAGGCCTTGAAGTCCGAGTCTAAATTCAATGGGAGTTTTGTCACTGGCTTTTCAGAAAAAACTGTACTGGGCCCATATATTATAAGCAGTATACTCTGCTGAAATATGTTACCATTGGGATACATACTCACCAAAGATGCAGAGGAGTGAGAGTTATTTGAGAATGTGAATAATTTCTAATCTATAATAGATTTCTCTCTTTTCAGAGAAAGCAATGCTATGCCGCAGCATTTAGAACAGCATGACTTTTCAAAAGTAATACATTTTAAAGTTTAGAATGGACCTAATTTTGATCTTTCTTATACTGATATAAATCAATAGTAATTCCATGAAATCTAGCGAATTACACTGGTTTAAAACCAGTGTGAAAAGAAAATGAGGATCCTTTCCTAGAAACACCATATTTAGGGTACTGCAACTGATATAGCACAGATCAGTGGTGGGCAACCTGCGGCCCACCAGGGTAATCCGCTAGCGGACCGTGAGACAGTTTGTTTACATTGACTGTCCACAGGCACAGCCGCCCGCAGCTCCCAGTGGCCGCGGTTCGCCGTTCCCGGCCAATGGGAGCTGCGGGAAGCGGCGCAGGCTGCAGGGACGTGCTGGCTGCCGCTTCCCGCAGCTCCCATTGGCCGGGAACGGCGACCCACGGCCACTGGGAGCTGCGGGCGGTCGTGCCTGTGAGTCAGAGTAAACAAACTGTCTTGCAGCCCGCCAACAGATTACCTTGACGGGCTGTGTGCGGCCCGTGTGCCGCAGGTTGCCCACCACTGGCATAGATTCTTAAGTTCACAAACAAGTACAGAAAGATAGCTTTCCTTTTAATGTGATAGGATGACTATAAATAAATATAGCTATTGCCCCCTTACTAGCATTGTAAAAATCAATAGGCCGTATTCTGCCCTCACTTACACCTGTGCAACACTCTGCACTTCAGTGGGGTTGCATGGAGATAAGTGAAGGCAGAATGGCGCTTGTTAATTAATACTGAGAACGTAGTGTGAGATATGTGCCAGTCCGTGTTGTTATCCCCATTTTTGCAGGTGGGGACTGTGAGGCAGAGTGAGTCAGAGCAAAATTTTCAAGGACATCCACCAATATTGTAGGTAGAGCTGGTTGGAAATCATTTTCAATATTTCAATTATTTTTGTCCCAAGTTGAGAGGAAAAGCCGAAATTTCAAAATTTTTACAGAACAAAATGATGGAAGAAAAAGTGTTTGGGTCCGTTGAAAGATTTTATTCTCATATATTCAGAATGTTTCATTTAGATTTCAACCCTTTTTATTTTATATAGAAAACAAGTAAGTATATTCTGAAATGAAAACTTGTTTCAAAACAAAACAATACAAACTTTTCATTCCAAACATGTCTAAATGGGACATTTTGACATTTTCTAAATGTTTTTCCCCAATTATTTAAAATTAAATGTCATCAAAATGATTATGTGAAAAAATTTGGTTTAATCAAAATGACATTTTCCAAGATAAACCTCTTTTGATGAAATTTTTCAACCAGCTCTAGTTTTTGCATGCCCAGTTTGAGACACCTAGAGTGTGTCTACACTGCAATTAGACACCTTTGGCTCACCCATGCCAGCTGACTTGGGCTGTTTAATTGTGGTGTAGATGTTCGGGCTCAAACTGCAGCCTGAGCTCTGGGACCTTCCCAGCTTGCAGGGTCCTAGAGCATGGGCTCCATCCCAAGCCCAAAGATCGAGACTGCAATTAAACAACCCCTTAGCCAAAGCCCCAAGTCAGCTGGCATGGGTCGGCTGTGGGTTTTTAATTGCAATGTAGACATACCCCTAGAGACTGATTATCACAGGAGAGAATTTGCAGCTCCCATTGACTTCATCTCGGGTTGTGGCCACCTGACGCTGCTGTAAATTGCATGTTTAGGTGACTAGTCCAAAAAGAGAGAGAGACACAATAAGTGGACTCTTTTGGAAATTCAGTCTAAGTGATGTAATCAAGGTCAAAGAGTTTTAGAACTAAGGAATTCCTGATTCCTTGTCCTGTTGTCAGATAACTAGACATTCATCTGCATCCCTCAGGTGCTGGGCCTTAAACTTTGCCACTGCATCCAATGTCAGCAAGACAGGCTCACTCACTCTTGAAAAATAAACAGAATTGACTGACAATAATGTTAATTCATATTTTGAAAGCTACTATTGAAAACTAGGTTCAGAGATGCCCAGTTTTTGCTGATACCAAGACAGATAAATAACAAATGAGTTTTCATAAAGTACCAAGATTCTGCACCTGTTTGATTTCTGCTTTGTGGATACACTTTGCACCAAGGACACATTTACTTTAAGATGTTAATTTCTTCACATAAAACTCCAAATACAGAATTGTGTGTTACGCTTTACATTTAAAAGTCCTAAACCTCACAAGACTTGTTTTCCAGGAAACAGGTCCTATTCAACAAATGCCCACCTCTATTTCAAAATATGAATGTTTCAGTGATAACTTCTTTTATCCTGCTCCTTTGTAATAATTTCCATTGAGAGGGGCCAATTGTGACAGCCAGTTTAATCGACTGCACTCTTACCTGATGTTAAAATAGACCAGTGAGATACATATGTCACTAGCAAATGTGTTTAATTGCTCTCTTTATAGGAACCTTCTGAACTGCTTTTTTAAATGTCTGTCTTTCTGCTTACCTTTTTCTGTGTTGAATGGCATTAAAGTCAAGAGTGGAAAGCAAACACAGGTATCTGAATTTGGACCAAAGGCTTTACATGGAGACAGTCAAATCCATTAGTTTACTGAGTTGCCTGTCTTATGCAGTTCCTTCAAAATAGTGATCTGACATTTGGTAAAGGGAGCGGTATACTAACACTGCATATTTTAAAATTTGTTCTCCAGGCAAGATCTATAAATAAATTACAGTGATGGCTGTCATTATAAACACCTAGATAGACAGGTCACATAAATACTTCACCCACCTTGTCTGTCTGTCAAGGTAATGTCTTATTACTTCACCCACCCTGTCTCTCTAACATCCTGGGACCAACATGGCTAGAACACTGCATACAACAATAGACAAAAAGAGTAAGTGTGAATCTTGTTTGAAATCTGGCTATGGATTTGAATATTGTAGCCCATCAATTTTTACTGGAAGGGAGTGTCGTCTGCCCATTGTAAAACATTGGCTGGACAAGATAAATCTGGCAGGTTTTGCCCACAAAAGTTAGTCAAGCTCACATGTATTAGAGTATAGTATGTGGAGTCTTCAGGATTATTTAAAGTTTTGGGTTTCCGTGGTCTCCTTGGGGGTCGCTGTAGGGGATGAAAGTCCTCTGATTTGGTGGCAACTGTAAAAAAAAGCAAGAGACACTCGTTCATTTATTCACAGGATGAGTGTACATCACAAAAACATAACAAAAGAGATATTTGTCTGACAATGAAAAAACACTTTCAGCTACTTTTAACACTTAAAAAAGAAAGGAAGTGTTTTGGACATTTCCAGGACCATACTTGGAAGAAATGTAGATCTGTTAAACCCACCTTCAACAATGCCCATGAACACAGATCACACAGAAATTGTCATGTTGGAACAGATCAATGGTCTATCTAGTATGGAACAATTTCTCTGACATGGGCTAATGCTGGATGTTTCAAAGAAAGATGCTGGGAGCCAGTGATCAAATATTTCTCTGTGCCCTTTGTCCTTTTCCCTGTCCTGTATGGAAACTTGTCTATTTAATTCCTTATAGCTACGGCTGTGAGTTTGTCTCGGAGGACACAGAAGTCACAGATTCTGTGACTTTCCATGGCCTCAGTGACTTCTGCAGCGGCCGGTGTGGCTGCCCCTGGGCCAATTGCACTGGCTGCTGCTGGGGCAGTTGCAGGTCACCGCCTCCGCCCCGTCCCCAGCAGCAGCAGGAGGAGTTTGGGTGAGGAGCTCAGGGCTGGAGGTTAGGGTGTAGGAGGGGGTGAGGGCTCTGGGTGGTGCTTACTTTGGGGGGCTCCCCAGAAGCGGCAACATGTCTCCCTTTCAGCTCCTCGCTCCGTGCGCTGCCTCTGCCCACAGGCAACACCCCCACAGCTCCCACTGGCCATGGTTCCCGGTGAAGGGGAACTGCGGAGCTGGCAGTGAGTGGAGCTAAGAGCTTAGGGAGGGACATGTCGCTGCTCCCAAGAAGCTGGGTAGGGAGCCTGCCAGCCCCACCAACTCCCGCCCCCAGCACCAGCGGGGGGCCTCAGGCTTTTCCCACCCGAGCACCCATGGTGCCCCCTGGACTTCCCCCCCGCACACCTGCGGCACCCCCTGGGCCACCCCCCCCCAGCACACTTGCGGCCCAGGCTGCCACCCTCCCAGCACCCACGGTGCCCGCCCGGGACACCCCCCCGCGAGCACCCACGGCCCCCCTACGAACACCCGCAGGACTCCCAAGATTTAGTCAGGGGTATAGTACAAGTCATGGACAGGTCATGGTCTGTGAATTTTTGTTTACTGCCTGTGAGGTGTCCATGACTTCTACTAAAAATACCCGTGACTAGAACATAGGCTTACTTCTAGCCACTGTATAAGTGCTCAGATTTTTTAGTGTCCTAGTTGGGAGCATTTATCTGTAGATTCAACTACAATCTCATCTTCCAGTCTCTCTAATTATCTGTCACTTAATCTAGTATAATTAAATATAGCTTAAATATATAATTAAATATAAGAAAATATAGCTAACGGGGATCTAATTTATTTCACCTCACTGAACAGTGGCTTTCTGTTCCTTTATCACATACTAAAGCCAGGGCTCCCTGTAGTTGTAACGTGCACCTTACAGGCATTCGTAAGAAACTGAACATTGGTTGGCAGGTAGAAATCATGAGAATGAGAATCAGGCCTAATGTCTTTATTTTTGTTATGTACATTCCTCTTTTATATGAACCAAACACCTCTAAAGACTTATTCATGTACGCTACTGAAAAGCAAGTAACACATAAACATGTCCTTCACTGAATGGGATACTGCTAATGCCAGGAGGCCCATTAAAAGTCTATTAAAAGGGTGATTCTTGGAGACAAGAAAAGAGCAGAATTTACACTTGTTAATGTTCTTAAAAGTAAGAAGTGAGCAACCCTGCATGAAAAAAAATGGTTACTTCCAGAAATGTAAAAGCATAAGAAATATTATCAGGCATTTATCTTATCTCATTCTCCAGTCTTTTCACCAATGTGGATATGACCAGAGCAACACACGCCATATTTAATGGAAAGTATTACAGATAGAGCTGGTCAGAATATTTTTTAACAAAACGTATTTTCATCAAAGGTGCGGTTTTGTCAAAACCAAAACTTTGCTGAGACAGATCAGTTTTGACAAAGATTTTGATGGGAAGATTTCCAACTTCCAGGGCATGAGAGAGACCCCTAAAATAAAAAACTGGCCCTTTTTGTTCCCAAAAAATGGACATTTTTCACACACTTCCGTTTCATGAAAACATTCAAAAGGTTTTGTTTTCATTCCAATGCAGAATGAAACCAAATTTGTAAACATCAACAGTCGTCACAAAACAGAATTGTCATCCCCTGGCCTGCTCGGATTTCAGCATTAGATATTGGCATCTGAGCTACACTGTTTGGTAAATATGAAACAAAATAGAAAATAAAAGCTCTCTGGACATCTTGAAATTGCTTCATGAAAAGCACAAAGCTTTTATATGGACTCTCTGTACTGAAGGGTAGTAAGTATTAATACCCGTCGAGGTCCTGCACACCCAGTCTAAACACTCGCATGCACAATGTGAATCCCTGGAAGATTAGTCCAAAAGCTATGTCAAGGCCAGATCATTTCCTTGGTTCTGTGCAAAGAAGAACCGTAGATCATTGTCTCTTCATATGGAAGGGAGAGCCAGGAACCTCTACATCAGTGTCCCCTTTCCTTTAAATCCATGGAGGACTCTGTGGGTGTGGGGAACCAGGAGTATACGGGGAGTGGCTGAGGCAGGAGATGAGCACCATCCCCTTTGCACTCAGCATCCACACCCCAGGAAAGTTAATAAAGACAGCAGTGGCGCTTCCTTCACACCGGGATGACCCCAGGGTAGGCACTGCTGAGGGGCCTGTAGCCGTGAAGCTGTATTGGTGCCCTGTTAACAGGGAGCTGGGCAAAGCCAAGGGAGAACATGAGAGTACAGGATCGCTGCACGGATGGCATTGTGTCACAATATATCTTCAAGACTTGCCGGGTTTTAGGCTGGGCCCCTAGTCTTCCCTGCCCCACAACAAAAGAATTCAGAGGAAACTCCATGAGGGAAACTTCTGAGTTTCCTGGTCCATACATGGATATTGTACTTGGGGACAGAATCTGCCCCACAATGGCTTATTCACATTGCTAACTACTGAAAGTATATTCCACTGCAGTGGTAATCCATTGAAGTACTGCTGTTCTACCTGAAGTGCGTTTTGACCATGAACCAGAGTGCTAACAACACTCAAGTGGGTAAGGAAGGAAAGAATACATTTTGTTCTCTAAGGGTATGTCTGCACTGAAATTAAAAACCTGTGGATGGCTCATGCCAGCTGACTTGGGCTCACAGGGCTCTGGCTGCGGGGACATCCACACTCGGGCTGCAGCCCCTAACTCTGGGACCCTCCCACCTTGCAGGGTCCTAGAGCCTGGGCTCTGGCCCAGGCTCAAATGAATACACCACAATTAAACAGCCATTTAGTCTGATTCCCAAAAGCCCGAGTCAGCTGGCATGGGCCAGCTATGGGTATCTAACTGTAGTGTGGATATATTCTAATAGCTCCCAGAAACATTTATTTTACTCTGGAGAAGTAAAATCTATTCTGTCTACATCATAACACCTTTTTAATTAAGAATGTGGCACAAGTAGTTATAATGAGAAATGATCATCATTGTTGGCGCCTGGAAAATTAGCTGTATACGTTTTTTGTTATGTGTGATAAATAAAGGCTTGTAAAGGTCACTGGTATATTGAGGAGCCAGAAGGAATAATATTAATTTAAACTGTAATAGGGTAATGATTCCATTTATTGTTTCAGCTTCTTATCTGAAATGCAAACTGCTCCTAATGTAATGAATGGACTATTATCTCAACATTTTACCTTTAAGAGAACAATGGTATTTTTCAACCTCAGGGTACAGATAATTCACTTTAGACAATGAGATTTTCATACAACTAATTCATTTTACTAAATTGAGATTAAATTTGAATCATAGTTTCATTTAAACAGATCTACTGGGCCTAATACAGATACATTCTACTCTACTGATTCTACTCTCGTTATGATGCTGGTTTTACACTGGGGCAATTCAGTTGGCTGCAGTGGACTTATGGTTGACTTACACAGAAGTTAGAGTAGAGACAAGCCCATTGTATTTTATTGCAAAACACATCAGGAGTCTAAACCAGAAATGATAACCTAAAATGATAAAAGTAGTTTAACTATAATAAAAACTGTTATACATTTTCAAAAATTGTTTCTGAGTGACCGCTGTGATCACATAAAAATCTGGAAAAAATGAACAAAAATGTGGAGCACTAGGAAAAGCCCAAGAAAGTAGATCTGTTGTTTCTATAGTCACACAAGAGATCATTACCAAACATGCTATCACATTATTCATTATCTTATCTGACAGATCATCACTGTCAAAGACCTAAAGTACACTCTTCTTTCAGATGAAAACTATCCCAGTCGAAATTAGCTGTGAGAGTCACTCCTCTGCATAGCTGCTCTGAAAATTACTCTTCCTACACTCAAGAAAAATTATTTTAACGATTGTAAGGTCTCAGTAAGACAACTTGCTTTGATTATTGAAAATTATATTGCTTACAAGAGCATCTTTTTACCTAGACCTAAATCATTTGGAAGAATCTGCCAACATAAATGTCTATATACATATTTAAATTTGACTTGCATGCCTTTGCTTCATGGATGAGATGAGGGTTCAACTGGTTGAGGTTACTTCCGCCTTTCTCCATTTTTTCCAGCTCCTATAAATCTCCTGCATCTGGAAATCTTTTATTTCCCGCATTTTCATCACATGGAGCTCTCCTTCTATATATTCAGCCCCAATGGGATGAAGCACAATTCTGGCAAGTTCCATGCAGCCTGTACTAGCTCAACTACCAGCTGCTACAGAAATGTTCTCTGTCTAAACATCACTTCCTGTTACATACCACAGAGGCTAACTGTGCAATTACTACAATACCTTGGAGATGCAAACTGATAGGCCAAATTCTACGTTCAGTTACACTGGTGTAAATCTGAAGTCAATGGAGTAACTCCAGATTTGAGGAACACCAGTGTAACTGAGAGGAGAACTTGCGTTAGTAGTAATTGAGATTAGGGGCCATAGCAGTGGGGAAGTTTGTTTCAGGGGCTTTACATGCTGCAGTATTGACACCAAAAACTATGAAAAAAGAAGTTAAGGGGACTGAATTATTATTCTGGAGAACAGCAGACCCCTTAAGATTATAACCCTTATAACCTATAAGAAGAATTTCCCTTCTTTGTGAAGTTCCAAAGAAAGCCACAGATGTGTCTGAATTTATTTTTTGAATTATCCAAGATGTAACTCCATTGATTCACATGGAGTTACACCAGAGGTGAATTTAGCCCTACCCAGAATTTAGTTCACTTACCCAGAGAGTCAACTAACGGTTAATAGATTTCTTTCTGCTCTTAGATTTGTGTGTTCTTTTCTTATGAAATACAAATACTGTAGTTGATATTTGTACTATGGAACAACTCTTTATGCATAGAGTAATGAAATATGCTTTTCATTAGTTGTCAATACTATCAGAGAACGTTTACTTACTAGGTTTTGGTTGGAAGGCAAGTTCGACTCATGAACCTTAGAGAAGATGAATTTCTGTTTGCTTGTTTTCCAGACATTCAGTACACCATTGCAGTGGGTAATGAGACAGAAAGCAGGAGGAAAATCATCCCTTTCTATCAGGCCAATTAAACTTTGCTTCTCGAGTCTGTTACAAAGAAAAAGGTCTCTCATGGCGTCTAGTCTATCCATGGCATAATTTTGCCCAGGGTTTCATGTGCATCTAGGGGAAGCTGATCATCTGGGCTTTATTTCTGCATATTTGAAAGGAAAAATAATACTTTCTAGCTAATTTAAATATTTCTAAAGCACCTATCTCTGTGGTATTCAGGTGCTACTGGAACTCATATGGTACTTTTAATCTCCAGGTTTCATAGCACTTTACAAAGACAGGTGAGCATTATTATCTCTATTTTACTGATGGGGTAACAGAGATACAGAAAGGTTAAGTGACTTGCTCAAGGTTACATGACAGCAAGTCATTAGCACAATCAGGAACAGAAGCTACATTTTCTGACTCTCCGCTCTATACACCATGGCTGCCCCTATGCTAACGTTATGCAAACAGGCCACCATTAGGGACATACAGTGGGGAAAGATTTTAGAGGGTAAGGAGAATTTAGAATAAAAGATGGTGATATTACACAAAACATTACGTTTATTGAGATTCTACCATTAGGAATACAGCTGAACAGCTAAAAAATATGATTCTGTTCAGACAGCATGAGCGCACACCATGAATACAATCACAATCAATAGCTAAAACAAGGAGGTTTTGCTTTAGTGACTTAGATTTTTGTTGTGAACCTTACAATAGCATTCACTATGATCTACGCTCAGGAAGGCAAATCTTTTGTGCTATATGGGCATGAAACACCCTATCAAAATTTATGTTTGTGCAAGTGATACTCAAATGTTTAAGGAGGACAAGTTTGGACTCCAAAAGTATGGCATCGATTTATATAGGATCAAGGTGGCCAATTCAGCGATTGAGTATGTGAGTAGGATGGTTGGCAGTTAATGTTAAGAAATGTTTAACAGTTCTGTTAGGGAACTGAATCTACAATTTTGTTGTATTGTCTGGCACCAAACAACAAAAACTAAACAGAGGTGAGAGAGTTAACTCAAAGGCCTTCATACTTCCTTACTTTGCCCTTATTCAGGCAAAGCACCGACTGACCAAAAAAAAAAAAAAAAAGAAAGAAAGTATATAGACTTCAGGTTTTGGACCATCTACAGGTGCTGACTTTTGTTTTAGCTGGTGGGTGCTCCTCTCTGCCTCCTCAACCCACACAAGCGGCAGGTGGGGTGGAGCACAGGCAGAGTGGGGGCGGAGTCATGGTGCAGGAGCTGGGGCCCACAAAAGATTAATCTGGCTCTGCAGGTGCTAAGCATCCCCTATTTTTTTTGGTCGGTGCTTGAGCCCCGGAGCACCCTTGGCACCTATGTTTGCATATGTTCTGAGCAAGGCAGCCAGAATTCTCTAGAAACTGGGGTAAGCATCTGTGCATTAGTTTGAAAGAGTAAAGTACCCACTGCCTAAGTAAGAAAAGCTTGAAGAAGGGTCAGTAAATATAACTCCCCCTGCAGGCCCAGCAATAGCTGCAGATTCCTGGTGTATTGCTATTTTGGCAGTGATCCAGAACTGAGAGCTCAATCCTGCAATGGACTAACTGCTGTCAACTTCTACTGACTTAAATGGGATGTGAGAGTGCTAAGCCTTTCTCAGGATCATGCTCTGGGTATAGGACCAGCACAACATTCAATCCCTTGTAGAAACTAATGCCCTGACTCTGAGCTGCTTGTGATCTGAGATTGGTGAAGCCCAGGATGGGACAGATGGGTCAAAGTGGCCGTATACCACCTGTCTGGCCCTCTGGATTCTGTGCCCTGTCAGGGATCTGTCCAATTCCCAGCATAAACTAGAGCTTCCAGAGGGTTGCTTTCAGGACCGGTTCTAGAGGTGGGTGAGCAGGTGAGCTGTTGCTTGGCTGCTTGGGGGGGTTGGGAGCGCCAAAAACATTTTCCATCAGCAAAACAGCATGGGTTGCTACTGGCTACTTTAACTGACACTTGGTTGCCACAGCACCCAAAGGGCCCGTGAAAGGGCGCTAAACTCTGGAGCGCCTCCAAGTGGCAGGGTGTAGCACCACAGTCCTTTTCTCACCCCTGGCCTGCCTGCAGGCGGATGTTGGTGGGTCTTCAGTGAGTTGGCCCTCTGGCCGAGTCACAAAGTCCTTCTGGGGTAGTAAGGAACCTATTGAATAGTCTATTTTGCCCTCACTACAGTCTTCAGCCCTGGCTCTGGGCCCACTGAATTCTTCCCTTTCTTCAGGCTCCCAAACAAGTCCTGTCCCCTTCTTAGGGTTTCTGCCAATTTACCTGCGGCTGGTAGAGGAATCCAGGCCCACCCAACTCCAGGTTCCACCCCAGGGACCCTCTAAACAGCAGCCAGATATGGCTCAATTCAATTAGTTGCTGCCTCTTCCCACCTGGCCCCTTTTAGCTTCACTATTATCTCACGGTTAAGGGTCTTGGGTCCTCTTTCTGCAAACCCAGCTATGCAAAATACAGCCAGATACAAACTCTGGCTGTCTCTTGAGCTTCTGGCAAGAGCAGAGGACCCTTCCTCACACCTCTGGTCCCAGCTAGGAACTGACCTTCTAGGCCCCACAACTTCTTTTATCTGGGCCTGCTGGGCTCTGATTGGCTGTCGCTAGCCCTTCTGGCCCTTGGAGGATCAGGTCTCTCTAGCTTCCAAGATGGCTGCTTCAGTGAAGCCTCTCTAGGCAAGGCTGGAGGATCCACCTTTACTGCTCTTCTCCTCCCACCTTGCTGCTTTCTGGGGTCTGGTGTAGTAGGACTGCAGGGCCCTCTGTAGGGAGCTGCAAAGGCCAGGTACAGCCCATCACAGGACCATTACAGCAGCCAAAAATGACTCGACAGCAGAAGGAGTTGGTTGCATCGCTTTCCCTAGCCATGCCCCTCTGCTGGGGGGTTGTTTGGAAGGGGACAGAACAGGGCTGTTCGCTGGCCCTATGCCATCTAGAGATTCCCCCTACATCTGGGTAACTCCCAAGAAGCTAGTTATACCTGCATTCTGACAGCATAAAGCAGAAGGAACATAACTCCAAATCAGGGCCAAAACACCTGAATCTCCACTGCCTTGCATACTGGGCTAGGTCCTCAGCTGTATCAGAGCTCCTCATGCTTTGCCAGGACCAAGATGGGGTAATCTTGAGTGGATCTTTTGCACCCATTTGAATTTCACCCTAAAAGTAGAAAATTCTTTTGTGGAGCTTTTGCATTTGATCTTCCATTTAGCACTTGTAGTGATGGGCATCATCATTTTCCTGGAAAGAGGTATATTCTGTAAATCCTGCTGGTGAATAGTCTATGGAGACTATGGTTCATTCCAGGAACCTTGCACAGATTGCCCCATGCCTTTTTGTAAAACTGGACCAAAGTTATTTTAGAGCCTATTTAAAAAACCTGATGAAATAAGATTACTTTGGCCTTCTCAACACAGATGTATCTTTAAAAAAACTGCATATTTTGCATTTTTTATTAAATTGAACATCCTTTAAAGCCTTTTACATTGCACAACCACATCAGCCAGTTCTCCTGCAGCCCCTTCCCTTCTGTGATTAGTAGAAATAATTTTCTGCAAAGTATAAAAATGTTATCTTTGGAGCTGCTAAGCTGTCAAAATGAACAATGCCAGTCTATTTGTAGATAAAGGCAGACGCATTCCTGTTTGGCATACAAAATGCAATTCTGGATTCATGCATACAGCAGTAAAATGACACATTAAACAAGTGATGTTGAGGAAAATGTATACAATTATCATTTAAATCATCCTAGTAATTATAGAAATCGAAATTTCATCGGATTTAAAGAGAAGTGAAGGGTTGACAATCATTGCCATCCACTGATTAATGCCTTTACTGGGGACAGGACAGCAAGGGAGCCACTCAGTGTGAAAACTGCACTGAATAAAAATAAAATCATTGCTTCAAAATGAGGAGGAAAGAAGATGGCAAGGCTTCTTTCCATATTATAAACAGTATATCACTTTATTATAGACCATCCATGTCTGGCCTAGTTAGCCATATTATAGATAGCTTAGTATACTGGCTCAGATTTTTTTTTTATGAGCTGTCCATGATTTTTATGAAGAAAAATTCAGAATTCAGTTTTAGGGACTGTTTCTAGATAACGGACGCGTGTGTACAGTATCTTTGCTCTGTGGACATGAAGGTCGCTACACACCAGAATGGTACACAGTAATTCAACAAAAGCAGCAGGTAAAATAGGAGTACATTTCTTACAATCTACAGTGCTTTTCTACGTACAGTACATTCATAAAAGAAAAAGTGCAAACCAATTGGTAATGTTTTCTATACAGTAAGTACTTAAATGGAAGCCCATATTTCCCATATGTATTCTGCATTCCAGTTTCAGATAATATGCAGCTATAGTAAATGAACACTTATTGGGATGTACAAGGCTATTGTTAAGATACATATCTTACTGAAGCTAGTTATGCTATGCCTAGATTCAAACTGTTTGACTTTCAAGCTTTGTAATTACTCCAATATTTTCTCTTATTTTAATATATTGCATGCTCCTGTTTATGCCCGGCTGATACAGGAACTTTGCTTGGTGTACAGGACAGGATTCCCAGTCGGAATAAATACACTCCCCAAGCAAATGTGAACTCTCTTCCCCTTCTTCTCCCCCTTCCCGCTCTTCTCTTCATCACTATTCAAATACAGCATTAATCATCCTTTAACAAACGTCGTAAGAACTGTTGAGGGTTAATTCTCCCTCAAGATTGGAGCAGTATTGCGGGGGGGGAGGAGGGGGAGGAGCCCAGCTGGGCTGTGGAACTTCAGATGGGCTTCACACCAAAACCACATCAGGGTCAAGAGAATTAATAGAATTTCATACGTAATGGGTGAACAGAACTCCTGACACCCTGGTCCCAGCTTTAGCCCAGTCAGGCTTCCTTTACGCTTATAAAACCACTCTTTGAAAGTTCATTGTCTGGCAAAAGCTCTCTCTTGTTAGCTTTACTGTGATAAGTAACATCATTTAAGTAGGAACTGCTAGTGTCAACTACACAGTACATGCAAGTAGAGCATATACAACTGAACCTCTGAGTTACAAACACCACAGTTACAAACTGACCGGTCAACCACACATCTCATTTCGAACCAGAAATACGCAGTCAGACAGCAGCACTAACTAACAAAAAAATACAGTACTGTGTTAAATGTAAACTACTAAAAATAAAGGGAATGTTTAATAAAAGATTTGACAAGGTAAGGAAACTGTTTCTGTGCTTGTTTCATTTAAATTAAGATGGTTAAAAGCAGCATTTTTCTTCTGCATAGTAAAGTTTCAAAGCTGTATTACGTCAACCTTCAGTTGTAACCTTTTGAAAGAATGATCGTAACATTTTGTTCAGAGTTATGAACAATCTCCATTCCCGAGGTGTTCGTAAATCTGAGGTTGTGCTGTACAAGCAAATACTGCCAAACTCGGACCTAGTGCAAGTGGGTCAAGTTACGCTCTTGCCAGTCAATGCCAGTCAAGTTACGCTCTTGCTCCGGGTGTTAATTTCACCCAGGATGTGTGCTTAGTGACATTATATAAAATAAACAAAATTGCACATAAAGGTAATTTCAATTACTGTAGCATTAAGGAAAGCAGTAACATGGGTACCTACAATGCAAAACATGTTTTGTGCAATATATTGTTCTGGTAATCAGTAAAATCCTGGGTAGTCAGCTGATACACACCACGTGTTTATGGAATCTCTGAGACAAAGAGCCTCCTCTCAGAGAAACACTTCTCAGTATGCTGCATCATTGTCCTCAGTAAAAAGAGGTACTTGTTTTACAATCAGCAGATATACTTTTTAGTTCCCAGGAGTTTGGTTACTCAGTGATCTCCATACCATATTAGGTTAATCTTTTGTAAAATAAATTTTTTAAAAATTATTTTTTTGTTAAACCCCCCCCACAACCAAGTGGCAAGGATTCCAAGGCTACAAACATGGGTGGTGGGTATCAAAGGCCAGGGCAGGCTAAGCCCCCACTAACCCAGGCCATAGCCCCGCCCATGTTCCACCCGGGGCCTCACTTTCCTCCTCCTCTCCCCTGGAGCCAGCAGGGCCACAGTTCAGGCCAGTGGCCTGGAACTTCGGCCCAACAGTGATTCGACCCAGGGGTCGGGCTAGTGGCTGGGGCTGGCCGGGCTAGGCTCCTCCAGTAGTGTGTGTGTGAGCCTTGGGGCTCCTCTGGCCATGGAGGGGAGAAGTGGCAGGGTCAGTGGGTTAGCCTCCCCAAAGGAGGGTTTTACCTGCCACCCATGGATGCAAGTTCATAACGATGGGTGGGATCTGGTGTGAAATGGACCAGGAATGCACCAGCAATGGGAGAGGGTGGAGTAGCAGCCGCTGGGCAGTTCTATACCATACCAGGATTCTCATAGGTAGGGAGAATCCTACACTGGCTGGAGTCACCAGCTTTAAGGCAGTTTTGTGACAAATCTACCTTAATGGCCTGGAGAATTCATAGTTTTGATCAAAATGTTGTGTGGTTGTGGGTGGTTAGCACTTATAGGTGGGTAACTTGTAAAGCAATTTTCAAACTTCTTTTACTGGAAAGTAGTCACTGTTTTCCAATCCTGTTGTTTGGGAGATTGGGGAAGAGGTGTATAGTTTGTTTAGAAACCCTCTAGGAGAAAGTGACAGGGGATTGGTTTGCTGGGGTTTCTCTTTAAAGGAGTAGAACATTAACTGACATGTTAGTCAGCTGGCTATGCATTTATAGACTAGAATGATCATTTGGTCTGACACGGTAGAAAATACGGTTTCATGTTTGCTTCGGCTTAAAGGGCTGTCCATAGTCAGGAGAACAGCTGTGGCTGCCCTTTGCTTTACGGGTTAATACTCTCATACACATTCTTGTTCTGTTCTGTCCTCTCAGTAAACTTGTGCCTATTCTCCCAATTTTACCCTTGAACTGCATCCACTTTAAATAGTAACTCCTTTTCACACGCTGCACTCACCTTGCCTATTTGCTGACCTTAGCAATTTAATCAAAATCCAAGCACAGGAAATCAAACTTCTTTTAGAATCTGACCATTCTTCTGGAGAATGTGCATGAGCCCTCTTGGAAAGGGCACAGCTTGACTATAAAGTATGAACTTCTTTATGTTTGTGACCATGAGCTTATAGGGCTTTTATACCATTTTTGCTGTGTCTTGAATGTTTGAAAGGCACCTTTCCAAAGGGCAGTTAATTGTGCCTCAGTCAAACACACAAAAAAAGTGTTTACACTTTAAATAAAAAAAATAAAATTATGTTTTGTTTATGGATCAGAGCTCTCAAATGTATTATTCCTCAAACTACCATATTTGGTGCAAAAAAGCATCAAACGCTGGCACGTCAGAGATGCCCACATTTGTTTGGAAAGTAGATAGAGGAAATAAATCCTCATTTTGTTAAAAATCACAGTACATTTTTTGGTGAGAAACGGATTTAATTTGGTAAAGGGCAAAATCATGGTCCTGATAAAATTAAATGGGAATTTTGCCTTTGATTTCAATAGCCCCAGGATCTGACTCAAAGAAATGTGTGACATTCTTCACACTATGTTCAAAAGGAGGCGATGTAATACTTTTCACCTATCTTGCCATAGAAAAAACATGGCATTTAAAAGGGAAGTAAAAGCACAGATAAAGGCTGCATTATGAGGTGGTATGGACAGAAACACAGGCAGGGCATAGGGAGTTTTTCAAAGGCACAAAGGGGAGTTAAGTGCCAAACTCCTATTGACTTTCAATGGGAATTGGGTGCGTAACTCCCCTTTGTGCCTTTGAAAATCTCCTTCTGGACCTCTATCAGGTGTTAAGTATTGTAATTTTATTGGCTTCAGTGGAGCTACTCCAGATTTACACCAGTGTAATTGGATAGAATTTGGCCCATTTTGTAAATAGCAGAAACATATTGGTATATATTTCTACTTGAGTTTTTATCACTTTTAAATAAGATGATCTTTTTCTAACTGGCAAAATAGGTCTTGTATTTCCCTCTCCCTGTCTCCCCTATCTATGTTCTATAGGGAAATGTTTAAGAAGCATTTGCTATTTTCCAAAGAATGAGCCTTTAATACCACATTATCTGAGGAATTAGCCTCATACTGTCAAAAAATCAGTAAAACATAATAAAGAATTCAGCATAAACCTTCTAATCATTAAATGAACACTGGTATGTCTAAAATTAAAGTCCTGCCATAATCCTGGAATGGAGTTTTCCATTTGATGTTTGCTCTCTCTTGCAGAGGTCAGTTGCAGAAGCATGCTGCCGTGAATAACTGGGGATTAACAAGAAGCAGCCTTTACACTTACAAGGCCTGACTCTAATATACACTGAGGTTGCTTTATTGCACTCTGGCAGTGTGAAAGGCCCTTAAAATGGGGGTAAAGTACATGTACTTTAAGGTCCCTTTCACATTGCCGGAGGTATGAATCACCTTCACAATATTAGAGAGACAAAAATGTAGTATGTTTTGAACACTGAAGGGCAAATTCTAAGCCTGGGCTATGGTCTGACCACTTGATGCACCAGGGTTAGAGGAAACCTTCCCACCAGGCTGGTGAACTACTCAGCAGAGCCAACCTGACCCCACAGACAAGAGTAGTTTCTACAGCTCCATATGCATCTCTCCATGTTGGGCAGGTCTTGGTGATCTGCATAGCAATCACCCCCTTGACTTCACCCTGGCCCTTCCATTGTCTACCCCCATCTGTCCCAGGTGTGCTAGTATCCAGGGAGCCCACTGAGGACCAGAGATTCATGGTGTGCCGAGGGTATGTAACCACTGTGCCTCCCCCAAAGGCTGTCTCCTGTTGCACAGCAGAACTGCACCAGTTATCATGCAACTGTAACTGAGACAGGATTCAATTAATAAATAATTAAAGGGGAGGAATATAATTAATGCCAGTCCACATGGTTTTATGGAAAATAGGTCTTGTCAAACAAATCTGATTTTATTCTATGATTCTATTGGGATGATTTAATTGGGGATTGGTCCTGCTTTGAGCAGGGGGTTGGACTAGATGACCTGCTGAGGTCCCTTCCAACCCTGATATTCTATGATTCTATTCTATGATTCTATGATTCTATTGGCAACAAGTTTGGTAGGGGTAACTTTGTAGATGTAATAGACTTTGCTGAGGCTTTTAATTTAGTACCACATGACATTATGATTAAAAATTAGCACTATACAATCTCAACAGAGCACATGATAAATGGATTAGGAACTGGCTAGCTGACTGCTCGCAAATCTCAATGAAGAATCATCATTGAATGGGAGAGTCCACAGGGATCGATTCTAGGCCTGACAATATTCAACATTTTTATCAATGATTCTGGAAGTAAATGTAAAATAACTGCTGATAAATTCATACAGAGTGAGCTAGATCACCTGGTAGCTGAGCTCATTCCACAAATATACATGAACATAATCAAATGTAAGGTCGTACATCTAGGAACAAGGAAGGGAGGTCATACTTACAGAATGGGGGACTATCCCCTGGAAAGTTGTGACTCTTGTAAAGGATTTAAAGGTCATAGTGGACAACATGAGATCCCAGTGTGATCATAGAATAACAGGGTTGGAAGGGACCTCAGGAGGTCATCTAGTCCAACCCCCAACTGATTCAGGTGATGCTGAGGCAAAAAGGGCTAGTGTGATCCTTGGATGTATGAACAGGGGAGTAGGAACTGATTTTACCTCTGGGTATAGCATTTGGGAGACTGATACTGGAATAAAGCAACTAGTTCTGGTGTCCACATTTTTAAAAGGACGTTGAAAAATTGGAGAGGAAACAGAGAAGAGCCACAAAAATGAGTCGAGAGCTGGAGAAAATGCCCTACAGTGATGAAGACTTCTACCTGTTTAGTTTATCAGAAAGAAGATCAGGAGTTGACTTGATCATGGTGTGTAAGTACCTTAAATGGGGAGAAAATACTGGGTACTAAAGGGCTATGTAATCTAGCAGAGAAAGGCATCACAAGAGCAAGAGGCTGGAAGCTGACGCCAGATAAATGCTCATTAGAAACAAGGCACTTATTTTTAACAGCGAAGGTGACCACTGGAACAAACTACCAAGGGAAGTGATGGATTCTCCATCTCTTGACATCATCACATCAAAACTGGATACCTTTCTGGAAGATGCTTTGGTCAAATACAGGTTATTGGGCTCAATGCTGGGGAAACGGGGCAAAGTTTTATGGCCTGTGTTATACTGGAGGTCTAAATAGATGATCTAGTGGTCCCTTCCAGCCTTAAAATCCAGCCTATGAATCCTTGTCATGGAACCCCCTGTGGCTGCAAGACTTGCCCGTGAGTGACATTAATGTTATTGATAAACATGGAAGTTGACTATTACCTGATTGACACACATGAGGAGAAAGATGGCCATTTGTTTGTTTATCTTTGGACAGCATCACGGGCCTCAGCTGATGCGACAAAATCATTTCATTCAACTTTTGCTGCAGAACCAAATAGCCTTCGGACAATTTTGATATCTTAAAAAAAAAAAATAATAATAATACAAGAGAGAGATCTCCATGTTTCCAGGTAAATCAAGGGTGAAAAACTGCAGATTGGACAATACGGTAAACAGAGATTGGACAAACTGCTTCTATGCAGTACACTTCTTTTTTGAAAGCATGAAATAATTCCATCACAGCACTGTGACAAACACTGCATATGTAATAATAACTGATCCTGCAAACTGCTCCGTAGAAGCTCACGTCTGTGTCCAGGCAGAGCCCCCTAGAAGTCAATGAGAGCAAGGTTCCAACTGTGCAGAGCATGCACTAGGAACAGGTATGATAACCTTACTCAGCAAGGTGTTTACGCATGTGCATAACTTCAAGCAGGCGAGTAAGGACTTCACTACTCTGCTGAGTCAGGGCCTTAGTTGGCAAATGTCAGCATTTCAAAAAACCACTTATCTTGACTGGGGCTTCTGGTTTTAGGTTAAAATGGACAATGCCCACCCCCAACCCTGACAATCTCTCCACTTGTAGTGCAAATTGTAGATTTTTTTATAAAATATCCTTTAAAATGCCTGAATTTTAGAGAGTGAAATCTTGGTCTCACTGAAATCAACAGGAGCTTTGCCATTAAATTCCACAGGACCAGGAGTTCATCCACAACATTTTCAGTGAAATGTATTCGTATCAAACTATGCTGCTTCACTGAAGCCGAAACATTTTGTGGCAATCTAGCGATTTCAGTGACGTTTTCAACAGGAAGCTTTCTGAGGTTCAGGGTGGGCTCTGGTCACTTTTGACCAGAGAGAGTGACCTGAACAAAAAAAACCCTATCCCTTTTGATTCAAAACCAGATGTTTTGATGCAGTTTCATTTAATGAAAATGTCCAAAAGGGTTTGTTTTTTCCCCAGTGCAGAACAAAACCAAATTCCAAAATCTTGGAAGTTGTCATGGAACAGAATTGTCATGCCCTGGTCAGCTCTAGTGTACACCACTGGAAAGTATTTGTAGAAGGAACTGGTGAACCCTAAGAATCCCTTGCATTCTGTGGGAGGTCATCTCTGCGAGAACAGGGCTTGGAAGGGGAAATTTTTTTTATATAATTTAAGGAAAACAAATTCTAAACAGATTAACCTCGCCCCCATATACACACAATTCAACTCCTAAGTGAGAGTTTGATTTTCCTAAAAACCTGCCAAGCTTCAGAATAAATTAATATCAGAATCTGTATAAACCCAAATCTTCAATTCCTGACCAGTGATTTAAATGCACAGAATAAAGTGATTAAAATGTTACTTACTGACTGGCCTGAACAGAATGCCCCTTATTCCAGTTAATTTTGGTGTTTTGTATGTTATGAAGTAGTATGCGTCAGAGCATCCATTTTCAGTGAGCTATCCTCTAATGCATTATTCTTAGCACATTTCCTACAGTTATCAAGAAATATTTAGCTTAATAAGCTTCTTACCTGTCTTGAAAAGGCTGCGAAATCACAAGCCTCTTTTGCTGAGCCATCCTTTAGATTCTTATGGCCCTCGGCCTGAGTATTAGACCTTTCTCTATCTTTTGTTGTCTTTGAATCATTATTTTGAGTATGTGCTACTTCAGTTGGCTCTCTACTAGCTATCTCTTGACTTTTAGAAGGTAATTTCCCTTCTTTTCTGAGCTGACCCCTTCTTCTGTAACCTCGATAATTGCTCTGAATTACCACTGCTGCCTTATCTTTGTCTTCTGAACCTTGTTTTTCTGGCTCAACTTGCTTCTGTGAGCCTCTTACTGAGTCTTTCCTTTTACTTCCTTTATTTTCACCCGGTATTATCCCTTCCTGTGTCAGATGTTTTCTCTCCAAGTGACTGTCATACTTATTCTGAACAACAACAGACAGTTGGTTTTGTTCAACTGTGCTGATTGTTTCTTGATGAGTCAGATCTTGGAGGCCTAGTTCTGTCATTTTTTTAGATGGCTGCTTTAAAGAGACCTCTTTTTTCTTTGGATGCTGCCGTGGAGGGTTTTGTTTCATAGAAGCACTCTCTCTTCTTGGAGGCATTTTCCTTTTTTCCTCTAGGTTCTTTCTGTCTGAGTGTCCAGGGTAGCTGCTCTGACTGAAAGTAGCTGCCTTATCTTTTCTGTCTGTTTCAGCCTCAGCTTCCTGCACTACATTTTGAACTGGTTTTACTTCTGGTTTGAAGTTTTCCACTGGAGAAGACACTTGGTCTGCTAGTTTTCTGTGTTGCTCCTTTATTTTTTTACGCTCTCTGTAGCCTCTGTAGTTACTCTGAACAATAACAGCTGCTTCCTCTTCAGCTGGAGAAGGAGAGTTTGTCATTACAGCTGGGTCTTCTTCATTGTCTTGAGGTTGCTCATCTTTTTCTTTTTCAATTATGGAAGCTGCATTTTCAGTTTGTTCTTTCTTCAGAAGTGATTCCCTGGGTGAGACATATTGCATTTGGGAAACATTATAGCAGACAGATTACCTCCTTACAATTTCCCGCAGCAATGTTTGTATACTGAACGACAATTTGATCAATCAAAAATGAAAATAAAACCGCTAGAGCATCTAGCACAGATTAGGAATGGGGAATGAATATACATATTTGTGAACATGAATGATATTCTACGTCTGGAAGAATATCCCGACAAATGGCCCAAGTGCAATGAGGGTGGCAATCTGGATGATAAAAGAGCAGGAGGTAAAGGTTACAGAAAAAATCCACTGACAGTGTACAGATAGTAAAAGAAGACAGGTATTTTCCTGCAGTGTCCAAAAACCTCAGTAATTCACACAGTCCAAAACCCATCCCCCAAAAGGGAAAACACTGCCCAAATAACAATGCAAAAAGAATGTTCGTGGATTTGGATCCAGGTCATAAAACTTCATATGAAAATACTCCCTGACACCAGGGGAATAACTGGCACACCACTTGGGCCTTCTATGTCACCATCAGCTGAGGTTAAATGCCAAGCCAGGTCTTTCACCCAGTTCAACCCACTACCACTTGAAAGAGCTCCTGCAGTCCTTCCAAAGTTCCTTTCTATTTACCTTAGGTACTTATGTAGCTCCCCATTACCGTAATATCTGAGTGTCTCCCAATCTTCAATGCATTTGTCCTTACAATACCCCATTTTACAGATGGGGAACTAGGGTACAGAGAGACTAAGCAACTTGCCCAGGTCAAACAAGAAGTCTGTGATGGAGCAGGGAATTAAACTCGAGTCTTCTAAGTCCCAGGACAACACACTAACCACATCCTTCCACTCTTTCACTTTCTTTACTGTCTGTGAATGGTTTCCCTAATGGTTTCCTTCTCCTATGGGAAGGCTACCAAACCTTTCTAGTGCTACCTCCCACTAGGCTCACTCATAATCACATCCCAAAAGCAAAGCCTAAAAATGTAAAAAAGAAGTAGATTTCTCAGAGGGGCATTTCAGAGGATGAATGCCTACTCGGCTGAGTTACACTGAGCAGGCCCAGAACAGCCTGTGAAAATACTGGTCATTCAACATAGCACACCGGGAAAGAGTCCTGAACTACTTTCATGAACAGAGTCTGTTTTATTGTTGTATACCCATCTCAACATATGGATAAAAGGAAGTTTCCATGTTTCGGATTGTGAATTTCTGTTTACTTTTATTTGATTCAGACAAGAGGTGTATGCAATATATAGAAATGTCTCAGGAAGAGCTATTCCAAACACAGACCAGGACCCATCATTAGTATCAGTTTATATTAAAATCACAGGTGGACAAAATATTGCCAACTAATTTCTTTTTTACCCCATACTTGCCTCTTCTCTCCTGAGGTCACAAAACTTAAGAAAAATGTTTAGTGCCATCTTTTAAAATAAGCAAACAAACTATACTCCTGGGGGAATTGTGTGTCACTGCGCGTGCACAGAATTCATGTCCCCTGCAGATTTCTTTACTTCCCTGCAGAAAAATGTCTTCTGATGGGGAAGCAAAGGGAAGCCGCAAAAGCAGTGACATGCTCCTCCCTGGCAGTTCAGGCAGGTCAGTTTGGGTGCCTGGAGCAGCCGGTAGGAACATAAATCACCACTGGGGGGGGAGGGGGAATGGGCACTCCTGTGTGTGTGAGAGAGAGAGACAGACACTCTGTCCCACTCGCTCACTATTGCAGCACGTTCAGTGTGGAAACCCAAGGCTTCAGGGTGTTTCTGAGGAGGTAGGAGTGGGATAGGCTCTGTCCCCTCAAGCAGAGCATAATGTATACTCTTGAGGGAATTCTGTGCCACTGCACAGTGCAGAATTTTGCAGAAATTAACATGTGTGCAGAATTTCTTTTCCCCCACAGAAATGGGCTGCAGTGCTACTAACTGCCACTAGGAGCCACACATAGAAGACACTGCTGGGGGGGAGGGAGAGGGAGCTAGAGGGTTCTTGGAAGCTGCAGTTCCCAGCATGCCCCGAGGGAAAGAGAGGGCAGCATGCAAGAAACTCCATGCAAGTCTGGTACTGAGCATCAGACTGTTTCTCCCTCTGGATCCTTGGGCTCTGGGGGGGGTGGGGGGAGAGTGCGGATATCTGGGTTGGGGGGCCCACGTGGCTGGGCTCTGCGGGGAAGGAGGGACTGTGGTTGTCTGGTCCCACAGCTGGGCTCTGGGGTCGGGGAGAAGAGGGCAGAGAAACAGGAACTGGGATGTCATAGGGGTTTCTTTCACTCTCTACTCCTGGGGGAATTTTTGTGTGTGTCTGTATTGTTACAGACATACTTGCTGACAGGTATTTTGAAATAAATTACCAAAATAGTTGAAACTGGCGCGATTATGTAGTGTTATTTTGACCAATAAAATTTGCAGAATTTTAAAATATTGTGCGCAGAATTTTAATTTTTTTTGTGCAGAATGCCCCCAGGAGTAAAACTATTTGTGCTACACAAAGCATCCAATTCTGCTTCATTTCCAGAGTATATTGCTGATTTATGGCAGTGTTTACTGAAGCAGGAGATATTTAAGTGACACAGTAGAAGGAAACGATTGCTACCTTTTCTTTTTGAAGCTTTTCCTCTCCCTATATCCTCTGTAGTGAGATTGAATTGTTGTTGCTGCTTTGTTCATTGCATCTGTTATTTCTTTCCTTTTCTTTCTGATTAAGTATCCTCTTGCAACTGATACAAATTACAGTACAATTCCATTTTAGACAACACCCAAGCTGTATTTAAAACTTTTAACAGAGTTAAATAACAACAATACAGAGTTAAATAAAAAAAAGCTGCAGAAGACAGGAACCGGGTAGTACAAGCAAGGTGGGGAAAGCTGTTTTCAAGTGAGATTTTAAATGTGATGGCAAGTCAGTGAAGTGGCAGGATACAGGAAGTTTATTGAGATGACAGAAGCTACAGAGGAGAATGGTCTCACACCCGCAGTGGTGAGATTATATGAAGGATCACAGAAGGAGGCAAGAAGAACTAGGGCATGGGGTAGGGAATGGAAAAAGCCAAATTGAGAATTGATATGTAAAGTGGTGTAAATTAGACTCCCCAGCACACATTTACTGATGTGTAAGTGAGTATAATGGGTTATAAGACGGTGTGAATTACATTCCAAGGAGCCAAATTTCAGGTAGGGGTGGCCTATCTGACTTATTCATACACCCGTTAGCTGACTTTCTTGCTGCATTCCTCTCTCCCAGCCCCTCAGACTGTGAGCTACATCAAGGTGCACTCCAGTAGATGCACTGGGCCAGACTCAGAAGTGCTGTGTAATGGAGACAAATTATAGGTTGAAAAGTGAATGTGAGTCTAAGGGGGTACAGCGTACTCTAGAAAGGAATATAAATGGATTTAACATGCACTTTTAGGGGGCCCCAAAGACAGTGGAAATTACATGAACTTAGATTCTTCCTAGAATTTCTTAGGCTTTGTCTACACTAGCACTTTTGCTGGTAAATCTTTTTTAGTCTGGGGTATGAAGAAACCACCCCCCGACCAAGATAAGTTTCACCAACAAAAGCGCCAGTGTGGACAGTGCTATGTCAGCGGGAAATGCTCTCTCACAGACATAGCTACCACCGCTTGTTGGGGGTGGTTTAATTATGCTGGTGGGAGAGCTCTCTCCTGTTGGCATAGAGTGGCTACACAGGAGACCTTACAGCGGTGCAGCTGCAGGGATACAACTGTGCTGCTGTAAAGTCTGTAGTGTAGACATAGCCTTACACTTTCTGGGCCTGATTCTCCTCTCACTTACACAGGTTCAAATCAGGAGTAACTCCACTGAAGTCAAAGGAGTTATACCAATGTAAATGTCAGTGTGGACAGCATCTGATCTGTGTCAAGTTACTGAGCTTCACCTGTGAAGTTGGCCCAGATCGTTGAGGTAGGATGGAGCATGTCCAAGGATGGTTATCAAAACAAGGATGGCAGTTTTGAACTGGGTTTTGAAAGAAATGGGGAGCAGAGCCACTAAAACTGTGTGAGAATGGACATCATATGATTTTGCTTCTTTTATGCTGAAGGAAGTTGAGCTGAAGCCACACGTCAGGCAGAGAGAGTGGACACAAAGGAGAATTAAAGATATCATAAGATACAGTGCAGTGGTTATTCAACATGAACAAGCTGTTGCCACATTGTAGTGTTTGAGATTCTTCGGCTGAGGAAGTAATCAGGGCATCTCAGATATCATCATGTTGGTAAATATTGACTTTCAGTGGTGACCTCTTTGGATTTGATTCTGCTCTCAGACCAGTTTTACACTGGTAAAATTCCATTGACTGCAATTGAGTTACTCCTATACACCACATGAGATCAGTATCAGGTTGTATACATACAAGTGATGGTTATCAAAATGACCAAGAAGGACAGGGTAGATAGAAAAAAGCAAAGGATCAAGAATTGAATCTTGGGAGATGTCACAGCAGCGATGTCTTGGCACAGAGGAAGAGAAGGAACATTTTGGTAGGTAGGAACACAGCCATGACAGAAGACAACCAGAGACATATGCATAGCTAAAGATAAGACTCTTCTCCAAAGTAAATGTTATCTAATACGTAACAAACATACACAAAAATGTAAACAATATATACAAGAGCAAACAGACATATATATATATATAAAAGAAAAGGAGTACTTGTGGCACCTTAGAGACTAACCAATTTATTTGAGCATGAGCTTTCGTGAGCTACAGCTCACGGCTGTTACTCTGAAACCTATATATATATATTAAATTTAAGCAGATATATAGTGTGCACAGAGGTGAAAGTGGGCCGGTACGACGTACAGGTAAGAAGTGGCCGCCAGTATGGGCCCGTACACAGCCGCCCCAGGGCCCGGCAATTTAAAAGGGCCCAGGGCTCCCGGCCGCCGCTACCGTGGCAGCAACCAGAGTCCCGGGCCCTTCAAATCACCGCCAGAGCCCTGGGCTGCACAGGCCGGGCAGCGCAGAAAGGCTGGCTGGGGGAGGCTGACCCTCCAGCTCCGTCCCTTCCGCAGGCCCAGAGCTGGGACCCCGTAATGGTAAGCCTTTTACGTTACTTTCACCCCGGAGTGTGCATACATATATACTGTATATATACACTATTTACCAGCAGAGATATGTGCATCAGATCCTCGGTGCAATCTGATGTAGCTCCACTGCAGTCACTGTAGCTTTGTAGCAGCTGAGGGTCTGGCCCAGTACGTTGTGTATAAGCCGATATATAAAATCCGTGTATTAAAAGTCTAAAAAGCTAACACTCCATACCTGCTTGAAGTCTGGTAATAAATGTTTCCATTTTGTATTGATTTTTTCCATTTTCATATTCTTTACGAGCAACAAAGCCCCTGTAAACTAAAAAGAGGTAGGAAAATTTAAGCTCATCCATTAGGCAATATAGAAGAATGTGAAAATAAAGAATTCTGCAAGCAGTTATGGCATCAGAATTAAAGTATTCAAAAATATTATTTGTCCAGGATGTTTCTACAAAGAAACACACTTTTGAGTTGTCAGTCAGGTTTCCAAATTTATGACAAGGAAGCACAAACTGTATAAAATATGTAAAATCTGGATCCTCCAGATCATATTGTAATTATGGAATCAATTAGTACATAAAAATGCAGATGTTGGAACTTCCAAGAGGATGATGCTCAAAGTTATGCTAAAAAGAGGCTGTTCAATTAGCGATTTCTCAATCAATAGCTTATTTAGTTTTATTATCCAAGGTGCTTAATTATGCATTAATTTTTCACTGGTATATTATATGACATTGTCAGAGTACGCTGAAATTTTAGGAATAAAAATATTATTTATGTATTCACATTCCTCTGTTGTTAAAAATCGCCTTTTAAAAGTAACATTGATAGACAACTCTAGTGAAGAGATTATTGTCATAACCTGATGAACAGATTTCTTTTCATAAGAATACATAAAATATCAAATATAGAATGCTTTATCAAATGCAACAGGTTTAAAAGAACAAAATGTAAGAAGCCATATTTCATCCATATGCACATTTATTCTAAAATGCTGTTGAGTTATTACCTGACTGTATTTTAATAGCACTTTCTTCCCTTTTCTCCTTTAATTTTTTGTATCTCTTTGAACCTAGCCACCCTCTGACATAGGCCTGAATCAAAACAATCCTGTCAACCGTCTCCTTTCTCATTAAATTCAACTGCTCCACATGATAGTATTTAAGGAACACCTTAAAGAGAGAAAACAAACAATGATACACAGCATTAATTAATATGGCCTAGACAGTCTTCTCACAGCGATTCATATAGGTGCATTAGTCTATTTAGCAGCAACAGGAATTCTGTGTGAGCACTGGGAAGAAGAAAGCCTTTAGTTCCATTGTTTAAATGATCATTTTTGAAGGTGACAAAGCTGAAATAATTCTGTAATTTGAGTTGGTAACACAAGTAGACAAAACACTTTTATTATTTGTATTTTCATTGGAAGATACTTTAACCTCCTCAGTGTTTTCCTCTGGTGCATATTTCACAAAACTAACTCCAGTCTGTTAATGCTTTTGTCCAGTACCTTAAACCCAGGCCAGAATTTATTTATTTTTAAATTTGCTTTAAGGGAAGCCTACGCCATAGAAAAACAACCCGAAAAAGGGAGACTGGCACAAGTGATACAAACATCAGGCCTGATTCTGCTCTCACATTGGAGTAAATCAAGAGTAACTCTATTGAAGTTAGTGGAGTTTTACTGGTGTGAAACCAGTTGCTGTAGGTAAGAGGAGAATCAGTCCCATTGTATCTATTTTTTCAGGACTTTTCTGTCCTCTCCTCTCTACTCCTTTTGTCATAGTCTCTGTCTGTCAGATCCTGTCTCAGTTACATTGGTGTACATCTGGAGTAACTCCATTTAAGTAAACAGTGGGATATAATTTCCCATACCTCCAGTTATTCTCCTTTCCCCATCCCCATTTTCTCCTTTGGTCCCATCTCACAACATGAGAGAGGTTGCGTGGGGAGGTGCATCCATGGATCCTTGTACCAGCCTTCTTTAGAAAAACCTGCCCCAACAATGCCCCTCTGCCTTTGAGGAAGGTCTTTCTTCTCTCTGGTAGTCCCATTATGAATCCATCTCTGGTTCATTAGACAGGAGTGAACAAGAAGAGGCATGGCCATGGAGAAAGGTGTCTCATAGAGCAGGTGCCTCTGAACGTCAGACAGCTTCAGTTCTATGTCTCTCCTTCTCTTTGAATCTTCTGCCCCTTCCCCCTTGCTATGTTCGGAGAAGGGGAGACTTGAGGCTAAAGTTGTTTGAGGTGTGGAGACACCAGCTTTTCTCCTATGGCACCTTCTCTGTCTAGCAAACCTCCTGTAGTTTGCCAGCAGGGAGGCCCTTTCTGACAAATCAGGCTAGAAAGGCTGAGGTGGGAGGGAGGCTGATAAGTTCTACTGGTGCCATGGGGCAATAATGAGGGAGCAGACATTTATCTCCCCATAATCAGAAGCTACTCAAGACAATCTGCCACCCTACACAAATCTTCAGTGTGCTGTCCCCCTTCTCATAGGCCTGGGACAGCAGATTTGGCCTGGCTGCCCCTCTGTCATTATAGAGGGGCAGCCAAGCCAAATTTGAATGAGTGGCATGTAATCCAGAGTAAAGAGTTACAAAACCACCCAAATTTGGTCCAGACATCCCTCCGTCATGATGAAAAGGTGACCGGCCAAATCTGCCACCCTAGGCAGCTGCCTAGTTCATAGGTGTGGGAAGTAGGAGTGCGGGGCTGCTGCAGCACCCTCAGGTTTTATGCAGGACTGCTGGCCCCGCGCCCCAGCCACTGGCTCCATGCATAACGCCTGGGGGCATTTTCCGCGCCTATGACCTGCTCCTGGCCCTCTGCCCGCACTCTGTTTCCCAACCCCCCATCTCACCTAGGGCTTGGGTACTGGATGCCACCCCCACTCCTGTTCCCAGGCCTCTGCTCCTAGGGCCTGCCCCACTCCCAGCCCTACACCTGGGGCTCTGCTTCTGGGGCCTCAGTGGCCGGCCTTGCTCCCCAGGCGCTGGCCCCGTGCCCGGGGCCCCACGACTGGGGCTCTGTTCCTGGCCCTGCACGTGGGGTACTGGCTGCTGGCCCCTGCCTGGGTCTCTGCTCCTGTCCCCACGCCTGCTCCCAGCTGTGGCCTCGGCCCCCTTGCCCCTGTTCGGGTTCCCCCTCCCGGAGTCACAGTTCTGCTGCCAGCCTCAGTGGGGGGAGGGCAGATGGAGTTAAGGGGGCTGGCTTTCAGCACCTCCACTACTAAAAATGTTCCTGCACCACTGGCCTAGTTTGCTTATAGCTAGGGTGTCCTCTGTCCATAACCAAAATCTTCCCCCACATCTGAGATCATCTGCTGCCAACTCCTCTCCCCCAACTGAGGGACCAGGATTTCAGCCTCATTGTCAGTGAGGGGGTGTTCAATTAAATATTTTTTTTTATCAATGTGAACCCAAAGTAACTCCAGTGGAGTAACTGAGAGCAGACAATGCTTAATATCTTTACAAACACATAGTGAAACGTATGCAAAGTATGGGAAAATATTACTTTGGTTTTTCCAAGAACCCAGTTGTCAAGGCGGGCTTTTTCTAAGATAGCAGCACAGGTTTCAGGGCTGACCGGAGGATCATCATTTGTTTTGTAACAGATGAGGTAATACCTAAAAGACAAAAATATGATTCTTTATTACAGTAACATGGAATGAATGAAAAATGCAGCAATTCAGCTAAATGAAACCTAGTTTAAAATGTTTTTGTATGAAGCAATACATAATGTACTAAAAAGAAGAACATGCCAAAAATCACTGTGTGTTTGTATACGGCAAATAGAAACACAGTTTAAGGTGCATGAGAGACATCCTGTACTTCCTGGAGGGTTTTTTAGTTCTATTATCACCACTACAGGACTTTCAGAAAACATGCTGTCCAGTGAGAGTCTTTGCCAATTCATTGCCTTTACTACTTCTTTGCATGTTGTGGATATCCCTTTTGTGACATTCTGTACACTGGGGGAGCACCCTGTAACCCCCATATTCCTCATTTATATATAATTGTGATCTTGCATATAAAGCAGGCCGTGGGAGGTATCAGGGGAAAGGTTATGATCTGCTGAAAGTCATTTTTCTACACATATCATTAATGCAAATGAAATTGTAAGAATTGTGTTGTATGGTTTTCACTAAAATATGCTGTGGGTTTGGGAGGCGCCCAGATACTAGCTCTACAGAGACCATGACAAGGGGGGCAACCAACAACCGGGGGGGTGCTGTTGAACAGACATCACAGCCATTGTCCAGCAAGGGAGCTACAATGCAGTGACTCACCTGCATGAGGCCACACCAAGGGAATTAATCAACCTTGCCTAGAGATTCAGCAATGCCCACCAGACATGCCTGGAGTTGTGTTCTACAAGCACATGGACTAAGGGTATAAAACAGAACACAGCGGCCACATGCTTGGCCTTTCTCCTGACCCCACCTATGCTGCAAGCAACAAGGACACTGAGAAGACTTAAGACTCCAACACAGGAGACTGGCCCAGGTTTCAAGGGTGAAATCTGTGTACTATGAACTGCAATATACTGGTGTGTGTGTCTGTGTGAGAAAAACTGCTTAATCTAGATGGTGCCCAGTCTAACAGGGTTGACAGTTTAGACTGCGTGCTTATATTTTCTTTTCTTTTGGTAACTAACTCAGACTTTTTGCCTATCACTTACTATCATTTAAAATCTATCTTTTGTAGTCAATACATTTATTTTACTGTTTATCTTTACCAGTGAGTTTGCCTGAAGTGTGTGATAAATCTGCTCAGGTTTTCAAAGGCTAGTGTATATCCACTTTCCATTGATCAAGTGGTGAACCAATTAATAAATCTGCACGGCTCCTCTTGAGCAGTGCAAGACGGTATCTTCCTGAGGTACAGTGCTGAGAGCTGGGGGGATTCGGCTGGTTCATCTCTCTTTGTGATTCTTGAATGGCTCTGGGAGCATTCATGCAATCTAGCTGGGTGTAGGGCTCCACATGTGGTTGTGCTGAGTGATAACAGCACCTAGTGGGGTTTGCTGCTGGTCACCAGCAAGGCATTGTGATACACAACCCAGGCTGGAGACAATTAAGGGGGCACAGCAGTCTCTCAGTCTCAGGCTGCATACCAGGGGTGCCATCACACCCTTATATCAGTAACAAAGAACATGTCAGTCATTTTTTTTACAGTTGTTTTCTGTTTAAATGTATTCTTTCAACTACTGAATTTAATATCTCATACCCATGCCTCTGCCACCCCTAGCCTCAATTACAATATTTGGGGCCAAAAAACTTCATCTGGTGCAGAAGGTGGCTGCCTACTAACTCCTTGCTGGGAGCATATTGCATGTGTGTTGCAGAGACTGTACTGGCTTACGGTTCTTTGCTGAATGCAATTTAAGGTGTTGGTCTGATCTATGAAGACCTTTACAGTTTGGGTCCTACATACTTTAGAGAATGCCTCTCTCTCCTCCTGTTTTAATCAGCATTTGAGATCAGCAGAAATGCTCTACGATGATCATTCCTGCATGTATTCAGCTGAAGACAGAGCATTCTTATGAGAGTGTGTCACCTTATCATTTGCTCCTCCTTTGCTTTGACAGAGTCTCAGTTTGGCACATTGCAAAGACTATTTGACCAGGCTTTTCCTGAGGAGGTAGAAAGTAGTGTGCAGAATTGCAGGCTCTCTCTAAAATCCGTGAATAAATTCCATGTCCCTCAAGAAATCTGTGTAACTAGCACTGCCTTCTCTTTACCCCATAAGTCTCAATAAAAAACTGCCAGCTGTTTAACAAAACTCCTTATGCTTTGGGACAGATCCTCCATGGGTGTAAATTGATGCAGCCTTGCTGAAATTGGTGGAGCGAGAGTGATTTACACCCAGGGAGGATCTGGCCAACTATACTGTCTGCTTCCCCCCTTTATACTAGCAGTAAAATCTTTAAATGCAAAGCCCCAGACACATCTTGTTCACTTCTTGAAACTACTTTCAACAGCCTTCATTAAGCTGTGCTTTTCTGACACTGTCATGGCCCCCTCAGTGTGCTCCCCTGAAACAAACTTATCAAACCATTAGCTTGTTCTTCTTCTGTGTCTCTGTCATCAGTTGTCTACTTCTCGTACCTATTAGTTTTAAAAGCTTCTGTCAGAGTGGGTGTTATCTGCACAATTTCTTCAATATTCCCTCTGTAAATTTAAGGTCTTATCCAGGAAAATGTCTGGCTTCCACATTTGTAAAAGAGAAATGCAAAATAATTGCTTAATCTCTTACGACTGGAGCCTTTTTTATTTAAGATTCTCCCAGTCATAACAAGGGTGAGACTAGTCTCTTAACAAATGAATAATGCTTATCAACTACACTTTAAAAAACAAAACCATGCATTTATGCACGTCTACCTTAATCTTTAATGTGCAATACCCAGATCATGATATGCCTCTCTGCAAAGCTAGAGGCTGAACTAAGCTGGCTCTCAATGGCTAGAGATACAGTAATGTGTTTTTGGAGGATGTCATCTTTTGCTCCAAATTCTAAGATTTAATTTAAAATATTAAGTTTCTAGCCCTTATAGTTCTGAAGAAACTGTTTCTAGCCCTTATAGTTCTGCCTGAGTCTGCAAAGAGCCTGAAACAATAGGTCAGAGATGTGTGATCTTTCCCTACAAATCAAAACGATGTGTTACCCTCATATCTGAAATATTCTGTCTGTCCAGTCTAGCTTGTGATCTTTGACAAAGACTTGGTCTTTATCTGTGTTTTATACAGTGCCAAGCATGCTGATGACATTCAGCAAACATCAGACAACAATCACAGAAATACGCTCATACGTACATGTACTTACCGTTTGATGAAGTTAGCGAACAGTATGCGATGGGAATAACCCTGTCTCCGAATTTTTGCCGTCTCCAGAATTCCCGTATAGCGCAGCTGTACCAGCACTTTCTCTTTGTCATACTTGTGCGCCTGCCGGTCATTGTTTGGCTTGATGCAACGCACAAAATGAGGCTGGCCCACCACCATCTTGGATAATAAATCCATCAGAGAATACTTCAAGAAAATGGGGAAACATTTTCTGTTGTGATACATAAAAGCCGCCTATTGTACAAACACATCTGTGCATTTGAAATTTCCTTTCACATGAGTGGTACTGTAGGTATAACTCCAAATCCATTTAAATTCTGCTAGTGGCTTAACTGTAGACAAATCAAGCTGAACTTCTAGCCTCTCTGACATTGACTATACTTGAGCCAAACATTACCTTCAGGCAAGCATGAATAACAAATTCCCAGCCAGTATGTTCCCATAAATTGTAGTAATCTACAGTGCTAACAGCTAATTAAGCAAAAGCAGTTTTGTTTTTGGAAGCAGCAGTGTTTTTGATCACAGTTAAAAATACTCCAAAACAACGTGTATATTTTTTGCAAGTTTCTTTGATGGCCCATTGCGTTGCTATTGGTGCTGCTGAATTGCATCAGCCATGTCATGTTCCAGATCGAGGAGCACAGCTGAGAACCGGCGAGCCCAGTTCACCTAGGGACATTGACTCTGACCACTGTTGTCAAAACAGAAAGGTATTAAATAAGAAATGCCTTTAAAATATGAAATGAATGGTTGTTTCAGGGTAAGCAAATGCTGCAGGATTGGGCCATCTATTGGGAACTGAATCTCGTTATTAGGAAATAAAAAAACATTTTTTCTGTGCTCCTGTATTTAGTATTTATATAAAATCCTCATTCACCTCTGAGACAGGAGCTGATGGGGGACACCAGGCATTAGAGGTCAGGCTAAGGATGGGAGGTTGAAGTGCGGGGAAGGAATGAAGATAACTAAACAGCCCCAACCATGTCTGGCCAAGCCCATCTCTTTCAGCACGTTCCTTTGGTTCTGTTATGGAGCCACTGGGTGTAAGAAACTATAGCTGCCCTCCCCAGGAGGAACCTGTGGGGAGAACAGCAGTGGAAACACCAGTTCACAATTCACATTGATGCTTTGCACTGCTACCACCCAGCTTGTAGTCCAATCTGGCACAGGGAGGTTTGTAGCTTTCCATGCCAGCAGGGCTGAATCTGGACCTCGTGGTCCTGATGGGAATTGCTCCATTGCAGTATCCTATTAACACACAAATGATGAGGCTAATTCCTAATTCAAAATGACTCAAAGGAAAGTAGTAGCCAGGAGTAGTAAGATAGCTATGCGATAGCAGGCTAGACACACAACACCAGAGTAGGACTTCAAGCAGCATATATTCTGCATTAAAATCAGTATTTCCATTCCGGACAGATGCTGCACTGTGTGGCATAGTGCTAAATTAACTATCAATAGCTTGGTGATGAAGCTCGATCAGCTAATACAAACTAATGAATAAAAGAGCTTGCAACCCAGATTTGCAGATGCATTTCTCAGTCATCTGTAGATTTCTGCATGCAAGTAAGGTAGTAGGATTCAGTCTGAATCCTCTTCTGCCTGCAACGGCAATCACGCTTTGGATAGCAGTTTCGACTGCACCACTGCTGTCAAGATTTAGTTAATCCCAATCCTTGTATCTGTTGCTAGATTTGCTGTATTCAGTGTATCATCAAACAATAACCCATACTCAATGGGGACCCCATCCTGAAATAAATCTTTCCTGAACTCCCGCTTCTGGTCTTCAAATAACCCCCAATCTCTAAAAGCTCATCACCAGAAGGAAGCTCCTCACAGACCAGGACACCCAACTCAAAGCGGCACCAGATGCTGCCAGAACGCCAGATGCAAAACCTGCAGACAGATCTCCACTGCTACAATGATCAACACCCCCCCACATACACCTTTCAAGATCTGTGGTCTTACACATGCCTATCACATGATGTGGTGTACCTCATCCAGTGCACGAAATGCTCCAATAACAACTATGTGGGTGAAGCCAAACAGTCACTGCTCTCACACAGGAAAATGATAAAAGACAAAAAAACACCATATCAGCGGTGGGCGAACACTTCACAGAGCAATCACTCTGTATCTGATCTCTCAGTCATCATCCTCAAAGGAAACCTGCCCAACACTTCCAGAAGACAAGCCTTGGAGCTTAAATTCATAACTTTGCTAGAAACTAACCACCACGATCTTAATAAATTAAATTATGGTTTATTACAACCATCTGTAACCCACTAGCCCCCTTTTTCTGTCCTATGACTACAGGGGTGTTAATGGGCCACTTCACCTTGAATGGTCCCTTAGAATATGTGCTAACTACTTACTAAACTATCTCTTTGACCTTGTATTTAGCTGGGACACTCTGAGGGCACATCTACACTTAAAATGCTGCATCAGTGCAGCTGCGTTGCTGTGGCATTTTAATGAAGATGCTCTAAACTGAGGGGAGCTGAGCTCTCGTTAGTGTAGTTAATCCACCTATCCAAGAGGCAGGAGCTATGTCGACAGGAGAAGCCCTCCCACTAACATAGCACTGTCCACATGAGCGCTTATGTCGGTGTAACTTATGTGGTTCAGGTGTGTAGGTTTTTCACATCCCGAGAGAGTAGTCATACCGATATAGGTCTTTAGGCGTAGACCCAGACCTCAGTACTTTCCCCCGACCTGAGACAGAGCTCTATGTAACTTGAAAGCTTGTGTCTCTCACCAGCAGTAGTTGGTGCAATGAAAGATATTATCTCACCCATCTTGTCTTGCTAGATTTGCTGTCAGTTCACAGAATCATAGAAATAAGAGTGGAAAAACTAGGTTCTCTATTACTCTCTGTCCAGACTGTTAAAAAATATCAACTAAAAATATCATCCTAATATGGCATTAGCACATTATCTAGCTTATCTCCCTGTTAGTAAGGGAAGGTGCTTTATTCTGTCTCCTAAACAAAGTATCTGTTATTCTTTGCTATTCTTTACCCTGAAAGTAAATAAAATATTTCCATAAGAAGCAGTAGCATAATCTGAGGCACCTTAATGTTGTTGCTGGAAGACGTGAATCAGTGGGAGTTGGGAAAGCAGGATCAGGCCCCAAATTAGCCAGCTCCAAGGGTCATGGTGGAGAAATTAGCATAAAGGAAATATAAATGTACCTGTGGACTTTGGCAGAAGCATTTGGAATATAGCATTTAAGAGCCCAGCTTATTAGTCAATATTAGGTATTTATACAGCCTCCATTACTGTAGTAGCTGAACATCTCACATTTTTTAATGCATTATGCTCCCAACCCCCCTGTGAAATAGGGAAGTGCCATGATCCCCATTTTACACATGGGGAATTTAGGCACAGAGATTAAGTGAGGTCCGACAGGAAGTCTGTGGCAGAGCAGGGAACTGAACAGGGCTCACCCTCGCCCCTGGACTATTCTTGCTCTTTTGTTATTCTGGTGGAATAATGCCTGAGCGTTGCACTCAGGGATTAATACCAAATAGTGATTATTTACAGGATTTCATTTGTTTGCAAAAATTACTCTGATTTTGTGACTCCGTGTCATTATAATCTGCAAAGGAAGGGAAGACTCATCATAGCAATGTTCTGTGGAGGGGCTGGAGAGCATGGCCATGTATAGGACAAGGGAATGGCACTGACAGAGGAGAAGCCAGGGAGGTTAATTCAGTGCAGCAGCCTCATCACTGAAGTTCCTGTGGAGCACCAGGTGGAAATGAAATCTCCCATCTTCTGCTCAGACCTTGAAAGGGGTCCAATACCACGAGTCCCTGTCCTCCCTTGTGTCTGTCATCCTTGAGGCAAAGCAGTCCGGGGTGGCACAGGGATGTGTAATTTACATCATCTTGCACCCAGAAGCATGAAGTCTGGGCCTGTGACTAATTCTACTCCATCAAATGAAACATGAACCATCACATTAATCTAGGCATGTATACTGCACTCGTCACTGTGGTATCTATGAACTTCACGAACGCCAGCTGCACCCTTATTGTCTTTGTGATTTGTTGTAGCTGAAATCACGTGTGTGCACCTGGAGAGGAAAGGGGCTGCATTTTAAAAGCTGAAAAAAACCGGTTACCTACCTTTTGTAACTGTTATTCTTCGAGATGCATTGCTCATGTCAATTCCAAGCAGGTGTGTGAGCTCTACGTGCATGATCGTCAGAAGGTTTTTATCTAGCGGTACCAGCCAGGTCAGCTGTGGGGCCCCCTGGAGTGGCTCCTTCATGACTGTGCATATGGGTCCCGACCCGCTGCCTCTTCAGTTCCTTCTTGCCGGATACTCTGACAGAGGGGAGGCGGGTGGGTCTTGGAATGGACATGAGCAACACATCTCGAAGAACAACAGTTACCAAAGGTAGGTAACCGTTTTTTCTTCTTCGAGTGATTGTTCATGTCAGTTCTAAGTAGGTGACTCCCAAGCAGTCCCCCGGAGGAGGGGTCGGAGTTCATCGAGTTGCAAACTGAAGCACTGCTCTACCAAACGTGGCATTGTCTCTAGCCTGCTGTGTGATGGCATAGTGCAACGGAAAGGTATGAATAGATGACCATGTTGCCCCCCTGCAGATGTCCTGAATGGGGACCTGTGCCAGGTACATTGCAGATGAAGCTTGTGCTCTCATGGAGTGCACAGTCAGTGTCGGGGCTGGAATCTTTGCCAGGTTATAGCACATCATGATACAGGCTGGGATCCAAGAAGAGATTCGTTGGAATGAGACTGGCAGTCCTTTCATTCTCTCTGCAATGGCAATGAAGGGTTGTGTCGACTTCCTAAACGGCTTTGTCCACTCAATGTAAAAAGCCAGCACCTGTCTAACATCTAGGGAATGGAGCCTGCATTCCCTGTCATTAGCATGTGGCTTTGAGAAGAACACTGGTAAAAAGATGTCCTGATTTGCGTGAAATTGTGAAACAACCTTAGGGAGAAAAGCCAGGTGCAGCTGCAGTTGTACCTTGTCCTTATAAAACAACGTATAAGGGGGCTCAGACGTTAAAGCTTTGAGCTCCGAAGCTCTTCTGGCAAATGTTATAGCCACGAAAAACGCCACTTTCCAAGAGAGGTAAACCAGAGAACAAGATGCAAGAGATTCAAAAGGGGGCCCCATGAGCCTTGAGAGGACCAGGTTAAGGTCCCATGGAGGGACCAGTTGCCACACCTGGGGGTACAGTCTAGACCTTTAAGGAAATGTCCAACTATAGGGTTAGCAAATACCAACCACCCCTCTGCGCCCAGGTGGAAAGCAGAAATAGCTGCCAGGTGCACCTTGATTGAAGAGACTGCCAGTCCTTGCTGCTTTAAGCAGAGTAAGTAGTCCAGTATGAAGGGGATTGAGGACTGCAGCAGAGGGGTGCCCTTCTGTGGGGACCAAATAGAAAACATTTTCCACTTGGCTAGATAAGTGGCATGACTGGAGGGCTTTCTACTGCCAAGGAGAGCCTCCCTAAACGAATTGGAGCACTGGAGCTCTAACAAATTTAGCCCTGGATTTTCCATGCAGTGAGGTGGAGAGGCTGCAGGCTGGGGGTGCTGAAGACGGCCATGGTCCTGCATGATGAGGTCTGGAATCATGAGCAAGGTCATGGGCGTGTCCATCAAGAGGTTCAACAGTGTGGAGAACCAGTGTTGGCGGGGCCATGCCGGCGCTATGAGAATCAGTGAAGCCTTGTCCTGCCAGGCCTTGAGGAGGACCTTGTGGATGAGAGGGAACAGCGGGAATGCATACAGCAGGCGTCCCGTCCACGAGAGGAGAAAGATGTCTGCGATGGAGCCGGTGCTATGATTCAGGAAGGAGCAGAACTGCTGGCACTTCCTGTTGCCTCGTGTCGTGAGGCAACTTCCTGTTGCCCCAGGTCTACCTGGGGAGATCCCCACCTCAGGAAGATATTGCTGACGACGTCTGGTCGGAGGGACCATTCGTGGCGTTGAAAGATCTGCTGAGGCAATCAGCCAGTTAATTTTGTGCCCCTGGCAGATACAACGCGTCCAACTGTATCGAGTGGGCAATGCAAAAGTCCCACAACCTGAGGGCTTCCTGGCACAGGGGAGAGGAGCAAGCACCATCCTGTTTGTTTATATAAAACATCACTGTGGTGTTGATGGCAACACCGATATACAATTGCCCTGAAGTTGGGCCTGAAACGTCTGGCAAGCTAGACACGCCGCCCGTAGCTCCCTGACGTTGATGTGTAGTGATACTTCCGCTTGGGACCATAGGCCTTGAGTTCTGAGGTTGCCCAGGTTCGTTCCCCACCCCAGCGCTGATGCATCTGTAACTAGTGACAGCAACAGCTGAGGTTTGGAAAACGGTACTCCCACACAGACTGTCTGTGGATTGAGCCACCACTGGAGGGACTCGAGAGCCTGGGGAGAAAGCATGATCAGACTGTCCAGATGGTCCTGGTTTGGTCTATGTGCTTGGGCCAGCCACGCCTGGAGGGGACGGAGGCACAGCCTTGCATGCTGCACCACATAAGTGCATGCTGTTATACGCCTGAGTAATTTTAGGCAGTTTCTGGCCACTGTGGTGGAAACCGGTGGAGACCTTGTATGATGGCGCTCATGGCTAGAAAACGAGACTCAGGCAGGAACGCCCTGGCCTGGGTGAAGTCCAGGAGGGCCCCGATGAATTCTGTTCTTTAAGTGGGAGCCAGAGTTGACTTCACCATGTTGAAGATGAGATTGAGGAACATCGTACGTACCAGGTTCATGTGTTCCTCCAGCTGGGCTCGGCACTGGCCCTTGATGAGCCAATCGTCTAGGTACAGGAAAACTTGCACCTGATACTTTCAAATGAAGGCTACCACGACCGCCATGCACTTGGTGAACACCCAAGGTGCTGCCGATAAGCCGAAGGGAAGGACCGTGAACTGATAATATGTGCCGCTGACCACAAATTGCAGAAACCATCTCTGGAAAGGGATTATGGAGATGTGGAAGTACCCATTCTTCAAGTCGAGGGCAGCGTACCAGTCTTCCGGATCCAGAGAGGGAATGATGGCGGCCAGGGAGACCATGTGGAACTTCAATTTCTTCATGAATTTGTTGAGGTTTTGCAGGTCTAAAATGGGCCTGAGCCTACCTTTGGCCTTGGGGTTTAAGAAGTAATGGGAGTAGAATCCCCTGCCCTGAACTCCAGAGGAACCTCCTCTACCTCCCCACCCCAGGTGTAGGAGCGTTTGCACCTCCTGCACTAGAAGTTGCTTGTGAGAAGAGTTCCTGAAGGGGGATGGTGAGACTGGGCAGGAGGGTGGAAAGGAGCGGAATTGGAGAGAATATCCCAATTCTTCCATGCTCAGGACCCAATGGTCTGAGGTTATTTAAGCCCAGGCACAGTAGAAATGGAATAGACAGTTCACAAAGGGAGGGGAAGGATCCAGGTATTGAACTGGTGCTCTGTCCTTGGGCGCATCTTAAAAGTTTGGCTTTGAACCCGAGGGCTGCTTAGCCGAGCCCTGCCCTGGGCCGAAGGAGGCCTGAGATGAGCACCTCCTATTACTTCTGCCCCTCTTCCTACTGTAGTCCTGTCTAGGAGGGGCAGGATAGAATTGTTGGGCAGCCTGGGGCTTAAATATCTTTCTTTGTGGGGCTGGTGCATGCAGCCCCAAAGACTTGAGCGTCGCTCGTGAGTCCTTAAGATTATGCAGCCTTGAGTTTGTCTGCTCCACAAAGAGGCCAGAGCAGTCAAAGAGCAGGTCCTGAATTGTGTTCTGGACCCCATGCGGCAGCCTGAGACCGGTAGCCAAGAGCTGCTTTTCATAGCTACGATCGTGCCCAGAGTGCAGGTAGCTGAGTCAGCTGAGTCCAGGGTAGCCTGAAGAGAGGTCCTGGCGACCACCTTTTCCTCCTCCAGCACCGCCCCAAACTCCAAGTGGGAGCCTGCTGGGAGCAATTCCTGGAATTTGGCTGGAGAGCCCCAGGAATTATAAGCATAGTGGCTCAGGACCGCTTGCTGATTCACTATGTGAAGCTGGAGCCCCCAGTGGAGTAGTCTTTCCGACCGAAGAGGTCCAGCTATTTAGCATCCTTGGACTTGGAGGTAGGCCCTGGCTGCCCCGGCACTCTTTGTGGTTTGCCGCCTCCACCAGCAGGATCCCGGGCTGGGGAGGAGGAGTGAAGAGGTGCTTGTACCGCTTGGAAGGCACGGAGTGTTTGCACTCTATGCCCTTGGCTGTCGGCAGGATAGAGGCAGGCATGTGCCACAGCACCTTGGTGCTATTCTGTATGGTTTTGATGAGGGGCCGAGCCACCCTCCAGGGTCCATCAGGGGCCAGAATATCCACCATGGGATCCGTATCCTCAGAGACCTCCTCTGCCTGCAAGTTCAGGTTCTGGGCCGCCCTCCTGAACAGGTCTTGATGGGCCCTGGTGTCCATAGCGGCCAGAGTGGTGGAGGTGCCTGCTACCGCCTCATCCAGGGAGGATAAGGATGATGCCCTCAGAGGCACGGGGTCTTCTTGCCCCTCTGGATCACGGGGTTCCCCTTGTGCTGCTTGAGAGGTGCAGGAAATGGTGGCAGCTGCTTTGGTGCCGGTGCCTGTACTGGTGCTGATGTCCTCATCAGCCTGGGCTTGTGCATCCCTACCCCCAGGAGGCTCCTGTGCTACAGAGGTGGCTGATGGCGGGATTCGCGCCTCCGATGACACCGACAGGGACCTGGAATCCGGGCCCTGGACTTGCTGGTAGGCCCATGGTGCCCAGAAGGGCCACTGCGTCGGTCCCTGCCAGTGTGGAGGCCGGGACATTACAGGCCCTGGCCACCCTTCGTTTTGCCTAGGGCGGTGCTGGAACCAGTGCCGGGAGCAGTGCCGGCTCTGCCAGGAAGGATAAGAGTCGGCCTCCGACTCTGAGGAGAAGTCCGAATCTGACCATGGTGATGCAGATCGAGACGGTGCCGGGGATCAGTGCTGTGGTGAAGGCGATCGGCGTCGTATCATAGTGGGCTTGCCCGTATGCTGGACCGGCGTCGGCGCCAACGATGTTGCTGGTTCCGGTGCCGGAGCCTGAGCCGGTGCCTGCGCACCTGCCGGTGGAACGGGAAACTGTGCCATCATGGCGGTCAACTCCCTGCCCGCCTCAAATGTGTCCGGTGTGGGGGGAGCATCCAAGTCCTCCTCCAAATCTTCCCGCCCTGGGGAGTCCACTGTGACTGGACTCAACGGACCTCCCTGAGAGGCCGGAGTCAATGGCTCTGGTCTAGGCGGACCCGAGGCCGGGTGTCCCGACATGGGATGCACAGCACTGGTGCCTGCCTGCTCCGCTCCCCCTTTTTCTTGTGCGGCACCAGCGACTTCAAGTGGTGCTTCACACTAGCGACAGTCCTCGGTGCCGGGAAATGGCGGTGCCATGGCCCTTTGGATGAGACCTTCCTCGGTGCTGAGGCTTCCCATACCGAGGCCAGCAAGTTGTGCATCGAAGCGCTCGGTTGGACACCACATGGGGCAGTTGGGGTTGAAGAGCTGACTCCATGAGAAGGAGCTTTAAGAGAAAGTCCTGCTCCTTCTTAGTTCTGGGCTTAAAACCCCCGCAGGTTTTACACCTGTTGGACTGGTATCCCTCTCCGAGACACTTTAGACAGGAATCGTGTGGGTCTCCCTTCAGCATGGGCTTCAGGAAGGACCCGCACAGCTTGAAGCCCTGAGACCGAGGCATGCCCCGGTCCCAGGGATGGGAACAAAGTAGGGTGTGGGGGGGTAACCCTCAACTAAAACTTAACTAACTACTACACTTATCACTAACTATAACTTTATCACTAACTAAAACTTTCAAACTGTTTACAGGGAGAAAAGGAGAGTCCACTAGGGAGTTGTTTGCTAATGCAGGGGAGGAGCTGCTCCAACAACCATCACTGGTGGTAAGAAGGAACTGAAGATGTGGCGGGTCAGCAGGGACCTATATACACAGCCATGAAGGCGCAACTCCAGGGGACCCCGCCAACCCGACGGGTACCGCTAAGAAAAAGCCTTCGGACGATCGTGCTCGTGGCACACACACACCTACTTGGAATTTACATGAGCAAGCACTCAAAGAAGAACAATAAATATTAATTCTACTCCAGCATAACATAAGAAAAGAGCTGGTGTCTTACTCTAAAATAAGAAGCGACCGTCTGTGTTTTCATACTGGTCGTCTCTCTTGGATGGGGTGCAGTATCTTCATTTTCATTCTATACAGATCAAGAAAGAAAATGACACTTCTTATCTTTACAGAGCCTGAGTTTATTTTGCAACATCCCAACAAAGTGCCCTTTAAAAGAACACCACTTATAAAAAGAAATATGTATTCTAAACTACAAAGGCTATTGAATAATCACTAGCAAAATCAGAATTGTTGCACAAGTACATTACACTACTTGTCACACACACACACACATACCCCGAGGACACAGTTTGATAACTGAACATCCAGGTAACTGTCACAAATAATGTGATAAGAGGAGACCATTTTTTTTTTATATCAAGGACTGCTGATGTCTTGAACATAATTTCAGCATTACTGTTATTTTGGTTATTCTCTACAGAACATGACCATACGCCACACAAATTAGATAAAATATTTTTAATTTCTCCTTTTAACTGTGATAGGAAAGTTAAGGAAATATTTTTTTCTGAAGTAGTTATAAAACTATAGTCAGAAAGAAGGGAAATTATAGGTTTTTACCTCACGGAAGGAATACGAATTGCACAACACAAAGATATCCAGCTAAACAGAAAAGAAAATAGGAGAGGGAAAAAAACCAAGGAAGGGGTTACTTGCTTACTTTCAGTAGCAATAACAACATTGCCTTTGTCTACTTTAAATGAGGATTCAAAACACTGCCATGAAATTAGGTTTCTTACCTTAGTACGGCTGATTGATTTTTGCGGGGTCCACATCTGGTAGTTTATTACACTTTTGCTTTTGGTATGTGCCAAGTTACCTAAGGAAAGATAAGAGAAGACAACCTGCTAAAAACTCTTATATTTCAGTGACACTAAAAAAACACATTATCCAGGTACCTGGTGTTACATCTATATAAACCCTTGGCTCCTACATGTCTCTTTATTTCCCTCCTAGCCTTTGGGAATGAACTTTGAGAAAGCCACAACCACTCTGAGGAGATTAAACAGGGGCTCTACATTTCTTACTCTGCACTTACATGACCTGCCAAAGCAAACACAAAACAAAACATATCTGCCCCAAACCAGGAAGCCACCCACTACAGCCCTGATGCTCATAAGGCCCCTTCAGACTGCCCTAGCAGATAAAGTTGCCATAGAGTAGGTGTAAATGTAATTTACATCCCTTTTAAGGCACTTTTCCACTGCCAGAATGATGCAAAGGGACTTAGTGTAAATGGAAACCAGTCCCTCTGGATCAAGCAAAATTCCCATTATGACTTCCAGGACTGGCTGTATTACAACAGTTTAAGCAGACACGGATCTTCTAAAGGAATATGGAAACACCTTATGAACTTCTATCAACACAAAAGTGCAATTGCTAAAATCCAACCATTCTAGCAACCTGACATTGCTTTAGTTTCCAAAATGCTCTTACTGGAGTCTCTGCATTGTACAAATTTTGCTCAGGTACTACAAAACCTGGGTAGGCAGATACAATCATAATTCACTACTGGCTAGTGTGTCAATGGTTCATGGATTATGTGACCATATCAAGTACTGAAGACCCCTTGACCTAACAGAATGTCAAAAGATCTTTTTATTCTCCTATTTTTTTTAAAATTTCTCTCACTTTAAAAAATGGACCCACGATCCATATTTTAATAACTTTTATATCCTGACAAAAGCCAAGGACAAAAACATTCAGAGATAAGTCTGCCACATCCCAGTCCTTCAAAGTTGTGCTTACGACTGTCAGTCTCTGAACAGTGTGTAGTCTTAAGGTCAATGGGCCCAGTTCTGCTCCCAGATACAGAGAGGCAACAGGAGTTGACTCCAGAGGAGTTGCACTTTTGCACTTCAGTGGGTTCTAATGCCAGGATAAAATTGCATAGGAAGGATGTGTCACAATGAACTCTGAATTGTCCTGCTTCTATTGACTTCAAATAGAACTGACTTGCTGTTCTTAAACAGGCAAAATTCCTTCTGTAATCAATAGGAGTTTTGCCTAAGAAAAGACTTCAGGTTACTGTAAGATATGATAAAATTTAGAGCATTATCTGTTAGACCTTCTCTACTATTCAGTCTAGCTCTCCTGTTCTACTATAAATACAGCTCCCATATGATTGTACAGGTAACTGCAGGAGAAGAAAAATACATATTTTCTGGCACAGGTGCAATGAAGCATATGCAACAAAACGTAAAAATATATCCTGTTTAAAAATGACAGAATATACTCAGATCATTAGTTCCATGGCACAGTAAAAAGAGATGACACAAGATGATATTGGGTTTCTAAACTCTAATTTTGGAGAAACTTATGTATTCTGTTTAGTTTCTAGCATTGGATGAAAGCCACCAAAGCTGTGTAATATCATTTGAGAGCCAGACAAAAACCAGGAGTGGTCAGTACTGCAGGGTTAGGTATCTGGATTAGAAAGATCTGCCACAATTACTGGTACATTACCTGTTTTGGTAAGAGGATGGGTTACCAGCTGTCGAGTCAGATTGTTTTCTGATGATCGCAACAGCAGCACTATGTCAGCTGGCAAGGTATTTCTGTTTTTGGCTAAGAATCCACTTGCATTATAAAGAACCTGTTTAAAAAGTGCATTTATAGTTACGCAGCTTTTCTTTGTGTATCAGATGCTGCTTACTACTGTAGCTTTGGGACTTTCAGAATGGTAGCCAGATTGTAAGTACTCTAAAATGTGGCCTGTAATATGTCAACAGAGATAATAGTTTTTCAGTCATAAGGGGCAGTAATTCAGCCTTCTCTTTTGGCCACTGCTAGCTTTAATTTTTAAAAGGTAGAGACATTAAGATGATAATCATGACAGAAAAATGTGAAGATGGTAACTAATCCCTGCAGGTGTCATCAGACATTTGTTCTTCACAGTGCACAGGTATTCGCAGTACACTTAAATCTCTTCTGAGAGATCTATGTCTCCACAACAGGGGAGATTTCCAAAGGCACAAGGGTCAGTTAAGTGCCCGGTTCTCATTGAAAAAAAACCAATGAGAACTATGCATCGAACTCCAAGTTGTCTCTGAGAATCTCCCCCAACATTGATAAATCAACAACAAATATGTTTACGTTCTCTTACCTTTCCTGCATAATGGTAAATCCCAAAGGTTAGGTCTACTCTTTTGGGTCTCCAAAAGTATTTTGACTTCAAGTTATCTTCGAATTTTTCTGTAAGCAGATACACAGTTTGTCTTATTGGAGTAATTGTACAAAAACAGCAATGAGTCCACAGCAGTTTGGATCAGGACTCAAGTAAGGAAACTAAACTGGCTTTTCAGGCAAATGCAGAAACAGACTCACATTTTTTAAAGAGAAGGAGAAAGGACCATCAGGATGGTCGTATGATTAAGGCACTGGACAAGGACTCAGCAGTTGTTGCTTCAATTATTGGCTTTGCTACAGACTTCCTGTGTGACCTCGGACAAATCACTTAATCCCTCTTTGTTTTACTTCCCCATTTGTAAAATGAGGATAATAATCCTTTCTACTTTACAGGGGTGTTGCGAGGATAAATTAATTGATGGTTTTGGAGGCACTCAGTGATGGGGATTATATAAGTACCAGGTTAGACAAAGAGCTCATATTACAGCTGTTGTTTGGCTATAAAAAACACACGGCAGTATTTTCGGCTGTTTTGTTTTGTGATGATCTGAGATCACCCATAACCCTGATTCTGCTCTTTATATATGTGGATTATGACTGAAGTAAGGGTTTGCCTACTCTGAAACCAGAACCAAACTCACTAAATCAGTTGTAACTCACATCTTGAGTTATTTCCATGCAAGTTTGTGTGTAGACATTCTTTTTCCAAAATAAGAGTGTCCACACACGGACTTGCACTGAAACAGTAAAGGTGTAAATTACAACCAGTTTAGGGATTTTGGTTCTAGTTTGTATGTAGACAAGCCCTGACACGTATTTTCTTTGTTTTAACATTAGACAGTTTCTGTGCCTTTGTGCCAGATTCATAGCCATTACCTTATAGAGTTAGAACTTCTTGACAAGAGATGGGTCAGACCAAAGCCCCAGATCCAAACACCTCTTTAACCAATGTAGGTGGAAAGCTGAAAGATGTTCACACTGAAAACATAGCTAACGAGCATAAAAATACACTTTAAACAGAACTTTAAAATTTACACCTCCTAAGACCCTCTGAAGTATAACATACCTACCTACAAGTGTCCGATCAGTTGCTCGCGGGAATCGACTTTCCTCATCAAGGAGAGACAATAAGCCCATTGGTTTCTGGAGGAACATATCTAAGAGAGGCCTGTTGTCCTCGTATTCTATAACTCTTGCATCAACACCTTCATATAGGTATTCATTCTGTAACAAGTGATAATATGCACGTTTCACCCACAAACACAGAGAAGTTTCAGAATATGATTCACAAACTGACAGCTGAGCAGAATCATAATCACTTAGAATAAACAATACCCAAGGGGCGAATGCATCCGTGTTTTGTAAGAAAGAATGTCACTTTGAATGTTGTAACACACGGCAATGCTATAAGCTTTAATCTTACGTGCCTCATGCTGTGTGTTTTGTAAAATCATATGCTTCCCATGTACACACAAGAACAAATAAACATAAACAAAGTCAAAGAGCTCAAGCTACCGTGTTTGAGAGAAAGATAGAGACTTTAGTGTCCTTCCACTGTTCACTTCACAAGGCTGTATTGTAATCAAATTGTTCTGAAGTCATTTGGCGGCTTCATTTATATTCCTCCATTGCTTCATTATTCAGACCTATTGCCAGTACAATGGCCGAGATTTGCAAAAACGACTAGTCATTTTGAGTGTCTGTTTTTGGGGCCCCAACTTGAGACACCTTAGAGGGACCTGATTTTGGGAAGGCTGGAGCTCAGCACTTTCTGAAAATCAAAGTCCTATAAGGTGTCTCAAATTGGGCCCCCGTAATCACTTTTGAAAATCTAGGACAGTGTATTCAATATGGTAAAAAAAAAAAATCTACTTTCTATGCTCAGGAATACAGAGATCTCAGGCTTCTCAAGGTGATAAGAAAACCTACTAAGCAAACTCTGCAAACATATCATGCCCTCAGCATTTGTAGTGGACTTTCTTTTGTTTTTAAAGGCTTTTTTTTTAACCAGGGAAAAGTAGCCAGATTTTTCTTTAATTCTCTTGCAGTCTGTTCCCTAAATCCACAAAACAGTTATTTAAGCCTCCTGATTCTCTTCACAAACCATTTTTTAATCGAAAGAACAAAATCCTTTTCAGTTACTTTTAGTTTTACCATGACAGTTTTGTCTTAATAAGTGATGTCACCAATCCAGTGTTGCCTGTTTTCATTGCAAATACAGTGTCCTAGGGACTACACTGCTTCCTGAGAGGTGGATAACATTCAACAGTTGAAGTCCCCTATAACTAAGCAGGAAGGACTTCCAGACCCATGAAGATCTCCCTCTGTATATAATTCACCTTAGTCTGAAAGAGGTGGGGAATGAAGAAGGCAACACAGAGCATATTTTGGAAAGCATTTCATCACCACGTATTGCATTACAACAAGAAAATCATGTCCTGAGACCTCTGATGACCTCACCTCTCAGTCAGATGGAACCAAAAGTATAATCAACAAAATCAGAAATGCTGACCTGATAAATAAAACCCAGATAAATATCTGCAAATCCATCTGAAAGAGAATATAGAATGCCTGCTACAACCATACTTTTGGCCAGTTTTACTTAATTTCTTCTGGCTTCCTAGACTTTTGGGCTTGATTGTGACTCAGACCACATGCCCGCACAAGGAAATAAGATGTGAATCCCTAATACAGCTCTGTGTGGGATAGTCATATCTTAGGACCCAGAACATGAGATTAAGCCCTTTTTACTTCTGCCCAGGGGCAGGTGGGTGGAGAGCAGTGGGAATATATGGAGTCTTGGCTTCATCCCCTCACTCATTGGCCTGAGTCGTGGGGCCAGCACAGGAGAGGAGCATAACCAGATACTAGTGGTACAGGCTAGCAGTGAATTACTATACCTTCAGTAGCAAGGAGGCAGTAGAGGAGGAATTGTGACTCAGAGGTATGTTTAGGAGTCACAATGTCTCCCAAGGATAATCCTGGTGTGGGGCAATATACACACCAATAAAAATATAAGAAAAGCCATATAGGGTTAGACCAATGGTCCATCTACCCAGTCCATCTTCTGTCAGTGGTCAACACCAGAAGCTTCAGAGGGCATGAACAGAACAGGCCGGTTATTGAGTGACTTGATATCCAGTCCCAGCTTCTGGCAGTGAGAGGTTTAGGGGTACCCAGACAATGGGATTGCATCCCTGACCATCTTGGCTAATTGCCATTGATGGACCTATCCTCCAGGAACTTATCTAATTCTTTTTTGGACCCAGTTATACTTTTGACCTTTATAACATCCCCTGGCAATGAGTTCCATGGGTTGACGGTGTGTTGTTTGAAGAATTACTTTCTTATGTTTGTTTTAAATCTGCTGCCTATTAATTTCATTGGGTGACCCCTGGTTCTTGTGTTATGTGAAGGGGTAAATAACACTTCCTTATTCACTTTCTCCTCACCACTTATGATTTTATAGACCTCTATTATATCCCTCAGTCATCTCTTTTCTAAGCTGAACAATCTTAGTCTTTGAATGTCTCCTGATATGGAGGCTGTTCCATACCCCTAATAATTTTTGTTGCCCTTCTCTGTACTTTTCCCAAATTTAATGTATCTTTTGTGACCAGAACTGCAAGCTGTATTCAAGGTGCGAGCATATCAGGATTTAAATAGTGGCATTATGCTATTTTCTGTCTTATTATCTATCCCTGTCCTAATAGTTACCAACATTCTGTTTGCTTTTTTGACTGCCACTGCATATTGAGCAGATGTTTTCAGAGAACTATCCGCAATGACTACAAGACGTCTTCCTTGCATGGCAACAGCTAATTTAGACTCCATCATTTTGTATGTATAGTTGGAATTATGTTTTCCAATATGCATTGCTTTGCACTTATCAAATTTGAATTTCATTTGCCATTTTGTTGGCCAGTCACCTGGTTTTGTAAGATCCCTTTGTAACTCTTCCCAGCCAGCTTTGGACTTACCTGTTTTGAGTAATTTTGTATTGTAGGCCAACTTTGTCACCTCGCTGTTTACCTCTTTTTCCAGCTCATTTATGAATACGTTGAACAGCACTGGCCTCAGTATAAATCCTTGGGAGACCTTGCTATTTACCATTCTGAACTGTGAAAACTGTTTATTCCTACCCTTTGTTTCCTACCTTTTAACCAGTTACTGATCCAGGAGAGGACCTTCCCTCTTATCCCATGACTCCTTACTTTGCTGAAGTACCTTTGGTGAGGGACCTTGTCACGGGCTTTCTGAAAGTGAAAGTACGCTATATCCACTGGATCACCCTTGTCCAAATGTTTGTTGAAACACTCCAAGAATTCTAGTAGATTGGTGAAGTATGATTTCCATTTAGACAAGTCATACTGACTCTTCCCCACCATATTGTGTTCATGAATATGTCTGATAATTCTGTTCTTTGCTATAGTTTCAACAAATTTGCCTGGCAGTGAAGTTAGGCATACTGGCCTGCAATTGCCAGGATCACCTCTAGGGTCTTTTTAAAAAAATCAGCATTACATTAGCTATCCTCCAGTCATCTGGTACAGAGTATGATTTAAACAATAGGTTACATACCACAGTTAGTAGTTCTGCAATTTCATATTTGAGTTTCTTCAGAACTGTTGAGTAAATACCATCTGGTCTTGGTGACTTATGACTGTTTAATATATCAGTCTGTTCCAAAACCTCCTCCACTGAAACCTCAATCTGGGACAGTTCCCCAGATTTGTCACCTAAACAGAATGGCTCAGGTATGGGAATTGCCCTCACATCCTCTGCAGTGCAGATTGATTCAGATAATTAATTTAGTTTTCTGCAATAGCGCCATCTTCCTTAAGTGTGCTCCTGTAGCACCTTGATTGTCCAGTGGCCCCACCAACTGTTTGGCATGCTTCCTGCTTCTGATGTTCTAAGGAAAATTTTTGCTATTAGTTTTTGTGTCTTTTGCTAGTGTGGCAAGGCACTCCCTTTGCTTTGTCAGCATCAGTGTTCCTCTCTTTGGGGATGGGGGTCTGGAGTAAATCAGTCCAACTCTGAAGGTTTTTAATGATTTGCTCTGGTTAATGTTTTCAGTATTTACAAGGTGGGCCTCAGAGCAGGCCTCTGACTACTTCTCTTAATCAAAAAACCAAACTCAAAACACAAAAGAAATATATTTCCCTTTCCTCTCTCCTGGGTGTTGCCTCATTATGCTGGTTTCTGGTTGCCAGTCCTTCCCCAAACATAAGTTAACCTGACTGTTTCCTCTCAAGGGGAGAAAGCAGCCTTCCACCTAGGAGAAGCCTTTTCTCCCTGCTGCCCCTAACCCTGCTGCAGCTTGTTTCTCATCCCTCCTTCCTCTCTCTCTCTCTCTCTCTCTCCCCCCAGAAGAGAGGTTTTTAACGGTCACCAGCAGCCTTATTCCTCATTTTATGTAGTTCCCCCTTTTAAAGTTAAATTCTAGTGTGGTGGGTTTCTTTGGTATTTTCCCCCCCTACAAGGTGGCTAAATTTAATTACATTATGGTCATCATTAATGAGTGGTTCAGCTATATTCACCTCTTGGACCAGATCCTCTATGCCACTTAGGACTAAATCAAGAATTGCCTCTCCCCTTGTGGCTTCCAGGAGTAGCTGCTCCAAGAAACACTCATTAATGGTGTCTAGAAATTTTATCTCTGTGTCCCATCCTGAGGGGATAGTTGAAATTCCTTACCATTATTGGGATTTTTGTTTTTGCAGCCTCTCTACTGTCCCATAGAATTTAACAATCGCTCTCACCAGGTGGTTTGTAGTACATTCTTACTGCTATACTGTTGTTGTTCAAGCATGGAATTTCTATCCATAGGGATTCTATGGTACAGTTTGATTCATTTAAAATTTTTACTACATTTGACTCTATGCTTTGTTTTACACATAGTGCCACTCCCCCACAAGCATGACCTATTTCATCATTCCTATATATTTTGTATCTTGGTATTACTGATTACCATCATTCCACCAAATTTCTGTCATCTTTGATCAGGGCTGTAGTTGTCCCATGATTGAGATGTTAAGTTCAAGCACTAAGTGTTATCATGAAGGACGCTTTTACTGTAAACAGTCTACATGTAAATAAATAATAATTATGATAATCTGCTTCTGTTAATTATGACAGTCAGAAAAAGGAGTAAATATTTCCATGACACTGATGCATCCTCAGACAAGCATTCCTGGGCAACATCTCCAATTATTAGTTTTTCTAAAACTCTAATGCTCATTAAAGGAGACAGTTTAACAACACTGGAAACTGAACTCTGATTTAAGCGTAAATGGAACTTCCATAGCTACACAGTATGAGAACAGCAGCACAAGCTTCCCTATTCTTCCTTCATATGCCTCAATCCTGACCTGGAAGGACCACATGGGCAGTTTAAGCCTTCATGATCATTCAGTTTTCTGCTTCTCTAGTAAGACTGCCAAATGGAGTGTCAATAAGTGCCAGTGGTTTTTGCCATGTCTACCAGGATAGGGAACAAATCCATTAAATCACTTCACATAGGCCAGTGAAAGATGTCAGAAAGAAAAAAACTTCCAGTCACTATGGAGCTGGGTTAGATTTAAACCAGTGACCTAACCCTGAAAGACTCTGTATTATCAGTCCCTCGTGCAATACTGCTCCCTTCCCCATGTTATTATGAAATATGAGACAGGAGAAAAAAACTAATATGACAAGTATTATAAAGCCATAATGGAAGATTTTATTTGTATTAATTTCGAACATGCCATAAACAAGGCACTGAGTAGCTGCAGGAGGCTGCAATCCCCAGTGATGTTTCATAGTATCTGAATTCCCTAAAATAGTTTCTACCCATTGAGAGGATATCACACAATCCACAAGACAGTATTCACATAGATAGGATGTCACAAGGAATGACTGCACTACATTGGAGTATGTGAGCTCTTATTTTATGCTGTGTCCACTGTGATCAAAGCTAGGCAATATTACCCTCTGCAGATTTGCTGCACTTAAATCAATAGGGACAATATTGTTAAATGCAGTTCGTAATTTTGTTTTGTACTAATAGAAAACAACTGGGTCATGAAGTAATGCCACTTTGTTGATGTGATGATATGAAATCCCCTTGGTTTAAAGATTAATTTTAGGAACTTATTCAGAACCTGCCTTTTACCATCTTACTAAAGCAAAAGATGCAATTGTAAAGTTAAAAATAAATGTGAGCGACAAGGCAGGTAAGGTAATATCTTTTACTGGACCAACTTCTGTTGGTGAAAGCGTCAAGCTTTCAAGCTACACAGAGCTCTGCAGGCCTGAAGAAGAACTCTATGTAGCTTGAAAGCTTGGCTCTTTCCCCAAGAGAAGTTGGTCCAATAAAAAAAATTACCTCATCCACCTTGTCTCTCCAATATCCTGGGACCAACACAGCTACAACACCACTGCAAACAAAAATGAATGTTGCACATGCCTTATCCAAAAGCACATTAGGTTAGGGTCCTCCTGAACAATACATTTATCGTCTGTATTAGTGTGTATCAGATTCCACTGGCATGCTCATATAATGGGTCACAACGAGAAGGTCAGTCTTCTGAAATATACTGTGCCAAACATCACAATTCATATCTTTGCTAACACAATACAACCAGTGCTGAAATAACCAGAATTTATGGAGAAATGGAAAAGCTGTCCATCTGGCCATGACCACCTAGATCCCCGCTATGACGATTCCTATCATTCCTGCATGGAGAGGAAAGTCAGCTCCCTCCACTGTAGCGTCACTTCCCTGGACCACATAGACCCCTTTCTGCAGGGTCAAGTGAAAACATGCATTGTCCCCCGCATAGTTCCGAGGTCCATGGAAATGCTGGCAGCTTGGGCCTGTCTCCAGGCAGGAGAAATGCCCTCTTTAGGGCACTTCTGTAGGCTGCTTTGGCTGTGTTTCGCTTCGCAAAGCACAGTGAAGATTTGTGTTAAACAGTACGTTTTTATTCTCAACTTTACGTCTACCCAGAAGTACACAAACTAGCTGCAGCAGGCAACTCTCTGCTCTAACAGGCATTCTGAGCCCAACACTGCTAGGTGAAGAGTGACCCTTCAGCCTCACTTTCCACCCTTACACAACAGAACAAGCTACTCCACACACAGGCTGGGGGGAAGCTCTGGCAGCACGCTGCCTTCAGCATCATGGAGTTAGAGACCAAGATGTTGGGCCAGAGACACAGTGTTTCTGGGTGGTTGGCCCTGCCTCCTGTCAATCCCCAGGACCTGCAGAGTTGAGGGGCAAGAGTTCATTGCACATCTTGCAGGGTTTGTTCCCCTTGATTCAAGACAATTCTATGATTAGACCCTCACAAGGTTTCCCTTAACTTTTCCCCCCAGCCTCTACCTACCCCAGACCCAAAGGAATATCCTGACTTAAACACTGTGGGCCAAATTCATTCTTTATTGTTACCCCATTTATGTCAAAGGGATGGATTTCAATCCAGATTTCCTATTTCTCACCTGTAGATTAGAAAAATTCCTCTCTCGCAGTTGCCGTACAATTAGTCATGTGTAGAGATGGTGTGAACAGCTCCTGTCAGACTGAGTACCTCAGTCTGTGGATGTTCTGAACTAACACATTCCCTGTATCCTTGGCCACATCCCCTCTCTGGCCAGTGCTTTCAGCTTTTGGGGCTTTACTAACTGGATCCATGCTCCCCAACAGAGTAGCTTTGTAGACACCTTTTCTGCTGTGATCCTCTCACCCCTGGCTAGACTTTCTGCCACCAGGATGACATGCATCTGGTGATCCACTGGCAGAATCCAGGAGTGAATCTGGCCCACTATTTGCAGAGAATTTGAAAAGATGTTCCTCAAAATAGAGTCAGCACTTATTCCAATCTTCATTCTTCCACTCAGGAACCCTGGGAAAGAGACGAGCCTTACACTGTGCCTGTAGGGTTAATAAATGGGGTCTGTTAGACCGGTGGGAAAAGTGAAGACCTTCCTCTCAGCCCCACATGGTTACTCACTGTATTTTCCACTGAATGCATCCCATGAAGTGAGCTGTAGTTCACGAAAGCTTATGCTGAAATAAATTGGTTTGTCTCTAAGGTGCCACTAGTCCTCCTTTCCATTTAGGGACTGTTAGCTCAAGTGCTTGTGCTGCCCTCAATTTTCATGGCAGCTCATGGAAAGAGAATTAAGGTCTCATATAAACAGGAATGGAACAAGCCACTTAAAGGAAGAATTAGATATGTACCTTATTTACATACAGTGCCATAGATGTGCAATAATATGTAAAAAAATATGGGTGGATACTTTCCTGTTATGAAGAGCTTACAATGCACATGGAGGAGGAGCTGCTGTTCAGATGGAAGTATATTTATATGTAATACCATTTTTAAGTTTTGAAAATTTATTTTAGAGCTCATTAAATGTGCCAGCGTGACAATGCTAAAAATGCTAAAAACCAAAGTCCATCTTTCTGTGCATGCATTTCCCTAGCTGAAAAATGGAGATAATGATACTTCCTTCCTTTAATGTCTAATGATGAAGAGCACTATATAAGAGCTACATATTATCAGTATGATCATCAGCCCTAGTTATTATCCCTAGAACTGGTTCAGCATAGGCAAAGGCAGCACAGACTATGCCAGAAACGTGCCACCTCCATCAGAGAAGGAATAATTTAGCCTTCCATGTTCATTCAGTTACTGGCTTCATTTCTCAGATTGCCAGAAAGCAGGCCACTTAAGTCAATCGTGTTGTTGGTTTTTGTTATGCAGACACTTATTCAATGAGAACTGGACTAAGACCAACCCACTTGACCTAGGATGCCAAACCACAAAGAGATATGTTCAATTTCAACCACTTTGACCTGGTGTTGAGTTGATCAAATAATCTGGGGAAGAGGGAAGGACTCAGATTGACAAGGCTGCGCTCCTTTCTTTAGAAGAATGAAGACAGAAAAACTGTATTGTTTAATTTTGTATAACATGGTGATAAGTGCTATATGAAAACCTAAGATAGAAGGGAAATACTCCTACAGATGTGTATAGACCCAACCACCATTCAGTCCCTTTGTATTTTTCATTTGCAAATTGATAAATTTATTCCATTAATCATCTAGGATTATAATTTAAAAAGAAACCAAACACATGCACACAAAACCACTAAGGATTCACGGTCACAAAAACTATGCTATTCACATTTTACAAAAGATACGCTGGCACATTGCTTTATGCAAAATTCAGTTGGCTGTTAGCATTCTGGAGGCTCGGAACTCAAAGGATTGGAGGATTCAAAGTGCCCCTGATTACATTATTCCCCCCTTTTGAATATCTTGAATGAGAAATGAAAGTTGTAGAGCAGATGTGCCTATCATAGCTTAAATGTGTTTAGGAAATGTTACACAAATTATGGGAGTTCAATGTGCAAAACAAAGCAACACTATATACACAAAGGAAATCATAGACATTTATAAAGATTTACACATCCACATAGCTTTAGACTGAGGATTTTTTAATGAGAGACTGAATTTTCATGATTTGTAATAGCACTGAAGGCCACAGTTCAAATCTATAAAACTTTTAGCTTATGATACGTTCAACTGGAAATGAGAATAAAACACCTCACTTCCAACAAGAGAAGTCAATGCAATGCCCTCAGTTTCTGCTGGCAATAGTCTACTACTAAGCATAACTTCAACGGATCAGTATTGAAATCACATGTTACAGATGAAGACCTTTGACCATGCAAATCCTTACCCACGTGTAAAGTCAGTTGTGTACATAAGTGTAGATTTGGTGTCATACTGACCTATTTGTACAAGTTGTTGATTTGTACATGAACATAAACATTGAATTTCTGAACTTTTAATGACAGGGATGACCCAACACTCTCACAAATCTTGGGAGACAGGCCAGTCCTTGCCTACAGACAGCCCCCCAACCTGAAGCAAATACTCATCAGCAACCACATATCACACAACAGAACCACTAACCCAGGAACCTATCCTTGCAACAAAGCCCGTTGCCAACTGTGCCCACATATATATTCAGGGGACACCATCACAGGGCCTAACAACATCAGCCACAGTATCAGAGGCTCATTCACCTGCACATCCACCAATGTGATATATGCCATCATGTGCCAGCAATGCCCCTCTGCCATGTACATTGATCAAACTGGACAGTCTCTACGTAAAAGAATAAATGGACACAAATCAGATGTCAAGAATTATAACATTCATAAACCAGTCGGAGAACACTTCAATCTCTCTGGTCACGCGATTACAGACATGAAAATTGCTATATTACAACAAAAAAACTTCAAATCCAGACTCCAGCGAGAAACTGTTGAATTGGAATTCATTTGCAAATTGGATACAATTAACTTAGGCTTGAATAGAGACTGGGAATGGCTAAGTCATTATGCAAGGTAACCTATTTCCCCTTGTTTTTTCCTACCCCCATCCCCCCCGACGTTCTTGTTAAACCCTGGATTTGTGCTGGAAATGGCCCACCTTGATTATCATACACATTGTAAGGAGAGTGGTCACTTTAGATAAGCTATTACCAGCAGGAGAGTGGGTTTGTGTGTGTGTGTGGGGGGGGGTGTGTGGTGAGAAAACCTGGATTTGTGCTGGAAATGGCCCACCTTGATTATCATACACATTGTAAGGAGAGTGATCACTTTAGATACCAGCAGGAGAGTGAGGTGGGAGGAGGTATTTTTTCATGCTTTGTGTGTATATAAAAAGATCTTCTACACTTTCCACAGTATGCATCCGATGAAGTGAGCTGTAGCTCACGAAAGCTTATGCTCAAATAAATTGATTAGTTTCTAAGGTGCCACAAGTACTCTTTTTCTTTTTGTGAACTTTTAATTTTATTCATTAATGAAATTTTAAAATGGTATTTTGCTTCTTCCTATGTAGAGGTATAAGCAACAGAACAATATTTTATACTTTTCTTTCTCCTTTTTGAATGCTGACTCCTGAAGAGAGAGATATCGTAAACTTCAGTTAACAATCAGAGGAGATCATATCAGTTCTAAACTTAGCAGATCCCCTATATTTAACATTCAAGATGCAGAACCACCTACTTTCTACATGATTGTTCTTGTGACACGGAACTGAAGCAATGTGCATGTCCCAAGCAGGGGAGAAGGGGATGTGTTATAATGCCCATTAATTATACTGTGAACTGTCCTTGAGCAACAGCCTTGCAATCAGTGACAACCTTCTACTGAGAGCACACTAGTCACTTCCTGGTTTTAAAATGATAGGGTTTGACGCCCAACTTTGCACTAATTTTTGCCTGTAGAATTAGTTATGCATCACTTCAGCAATAGCCCCAGCAACTACTTTGAATACCCTGCAAGATAATGTAATGAAGCTTGCTATAGTCTCAGGCCTGTTCTGATCCCTTTTTAAATGTGGAACACACAAAACCAGAAGGAAACTCACACACAAGCTTATTAAACTAAGTGATAACGCAAGAACATTTGAGTCAACTCATGCCTGGCGAGCAGTCTACATATAAAGATACCCAAAGAAAACTGAAGGCAGATTACACTTGAATAGAGTGGAGCCCAAAGCAAGGTAAGCACATTAAAGGTGAGTAGTAAAGAAGATGGAGAGAGAGAGACTGGGAACCTTTGTGTCTGCGCACACCCTGGGACGTGGATGTCTGTCAACAGCAAAGCCCTTTGTCCTACGGTGAACAGAATGATGGTTCAGTGCTAATTACAGAAGCATCTGTGTTCAATAGCTGAGGAGCACTGGCTGTGAAAATTCCGTGTTTGGTTACAAAATTTCTCTTCTCTTACGGCTTGTTTCTCACTAGACAGTTAACACAGATTAAGGTAGGATGTGAATTTAAAGTGCAGTAGTTTTTTCTGAATAACTCCATGTGTGGACACTCTTATTCCAGAAAGAAGTGTAGGCTTGTTATTGTTTCCCCAGATGTTGGTTTTTTAATACAGGGAAGTGGCAGATAATGGTTGGCTACCTTGGTGGACTGAGGCTTGTTGCCTGAGAGTATTACTATTGTGACTGATGCAAGGAGATATTCCAGGGTGGTTCTAGAGCCTCCTTCCACAGGATTTTTAAGCTGTTTATTCCAGAATAAGAGAGTGTCTACACATGGCATTAATTAGGAACAGTTAATCAAGGACAAGCCCTTCCATATGGTGGAATGTACTATTGGTTGCACATTCTGCATGCTTTAAACTGCAGGGCAGACAATGGCTTTAAGACTTCTTTAATAGTTAATTTTCACATTGCTTTCTAGCATACATTTTCTATTTATACTTCTTGAAGTATATCAACCAAGATCTTAAAAAAACCTTTGAGTCAATATACAAAGAAGCAGCTGTTCTTTGTATATTGTTCCAATCTGCTGCTATTCTCTCTTCACACCGTGGCCATTAAACCCTTTAAGAGCCCAGAGGCACCAGTAGCCAACTGCTCAGAGTTCTGTGATCTACATCTTGGGTGCATCTGGAGGCTTTTGCACCAAAACTGTTTAATTGGTTGCCACAGACAAAGTCAAACCATCTTTGGCTTAGAGGAGTCCAAGACAAAAGATCCTAACCTTTGACTATTAGTGGTAAATATGCCCAATGGCCTGTGATGGGATGTTAGATGGGGTGGGATCTGAGTTACTACAGAGGATTCTTTCCTGGGTATCTGGCTGGTGAGTCTTGCCCACATGCTCAGGGTTTAGCTGATCGCCATATTTGGGGTCGGGAAGGAATTTTCCTCCAGGGCAGATTAGCAGAGGCTTTGGGGGTTTTTTGCCTTCCTCTGCAGCGTGGGGCACAGGCCACTTGCTGGAGGATTCTCTGCACCTTGAAGTCTTTAAACCACGATTTGAGGACATCAATAGCTCAGGCATAGGTTAGGGGTTTGTTACAGGAGTGGGTGGGTGAGATTCTGTGGTCTGCGTTGTGCAGGAGGTCAGACTAGATGATCATAATGGTCCCTTCTGACCTAAAAGTCTATGATTCTTCTGGTGTAACTGGAAAGTCTTCTTCATGAAGATATACAATCACTCCCAAAAGGCTACATCTAACTCCACATGACTGTGTTGCCTTTGAAATAATTGGAAACTATCAACTATGTTTGCCACAAAATACTATTTTCCTTTTATTTATATACAAACATATGAGAGAGAGAGAGATTTTCCCAAACTTATATCTCTATCATCTACAAAACCAACAATGATTAAAACAGTCGGGCAAAACCCTGCATGAGTATTAGTAATTAAAAATTATGAGGATGGGTGACAAAATGCTTTTCAAAAATATATAAAATGAAGTTTCATCCAATAATGCAAAGAAAGTATCTTTTCACTCTCTAAACCTAAAATGTGACGGTTGATTACCCAGGACATACAGCATTGGGCAGTACTTCTGTTTTTTGTTGAAACATGTTTTCTCAAATAAGAGAATTAATTGGCTAGCAATTTAAAACTGTTTAACTTAATTTTCATTTAATCCTTTTATAAACTCCTTATGGTCTTTTTACAGTTTTTCTACTGACCCTTTCAAGTTCATTAGCTTTTGTAATTACAACACCTAATTTTTCCTCCATCTTTTAAATCAAATTGTATCGTGTAATCAAAGTAAATCTTCCATCAGTTGGTTTAGGAGTACAAATTCCTAAATGAGATCCAAATAATTGCAATTATTCTGATTTTTATAATTGGAATTCAATGTTTAAAAGCTTATTAGCATGCTATTAGGAAAGGCATTCATCAAACAATATGTACTGTATGGCATTTCTGCTTTTTGCTGTTGAACCATAAATTACATAGTACACATTATTCCTCAACAAAACAACAATGCATTTGAATCAAACCCATTATTGCTGTGCTCTGTTGCCTAGAGACTGTACATTTGAAGTTTACTGCATTTTAGATGGACATTTAAATTACAAATGGCAATCCAACAGTTCTTCACATAATGTATAGACAGAAAGCAGTCTGTTATAGACTACTATTTTGTGCTTCTTAAGAAGAAAGAAGAGTTTAGCTTTTTGGGTAAGATATTTTATGTTCAGCACTACTAAGCTTGATAAAATATTCCCAAACCTACCTGTTCCCAGGCAAATACATGTTGATTGAAGTAGAACTGAATCTGTTCATTGGCAATGTTGATACACAGTTGTTCGAAAGAATTTTTTTTGAAATTTTCAAAGCCAAAGATATCAAGAATCCCAATGTTCAACCCATCATCATTTTCGCTGAAAAAAGATAAAAAAAAGCTCTTCATATGTTTATTTCCATTATTTTACATAATGCCTAACTTCATTATTGTTTCAAGAAAATAAATAATGGGCCAAATTTATCACTGACCTTGGGAGTTACATAAGGATGAATTTTGCCCAATCAGATGAATCTTAATAGAATGATCAGTTCTAATACGAAATACGATAATACATGTAAATCTAAGGATGACTGTATATGCCAAACACGATTTCCCCTATTGGGGAAAAAAAACAGACTATGGTTCACAAATGACACACAATTGCTCTTCGTTTCTATGGTAATAAAATAGGCTTGTAATTAGATACTAGGTATTTCTTCCCTCAGATTAGTTGCTCACAATGCTGAGGGCTGACTTTTCAAAATAGATCGTCTGCAGAGGCCCCTACATTCATTTTTATGCACCTAAATACCTGTTTTAAATATTAAGATTAAGATAGGAGTTTCAATTTGCAATGAGGTGCATGCAACAGGTATTTAGAAGCCTAGCTTTAGGCACTGAAGTATGAAAATTTGACCTTACACGTTACAAGAAAAAAATCTGAAGGAGAAGTACCGGATAAGTAATTACAGGAATTTAGCAAGTAACGCCTATTTTATTACCACCCACACAAACATCAGTTCTATGTTATTTGTACACTGCATGCATTTTAGATACTAGATGGGGATCCTCATCCCTGCCCCTTCCACAGTGGAACCACGCTTGTTCTACTGGTTTGGAGCCCTCAAGGCCTGCTCAATAGCAGAGTGATGGGATATGTCCATAAATTAGCAGTGCAGCTCCATCTGCCTTGTATTTCGGCTTAATAATCATCAATCAAAATGGTATTTATTGCTGTTACTGAGTATTTTAAAGTTTTTAGGGCTCTTAGGGCTACAAAACTGCAGCCTTGGATTCCCTCTGATGTTTCTTAAATGAAAATGCAGACGTGCTAGATTGAAATATTATGTGTATTCGGAATCAGGTAGTTTTAAATTCATCCCACTCCCCTGGCACCCAACTACCATGGAGGGCCTTGATTTGCATGATTTACTAACAAAGCTGTGCCAATCCTTCACCAGATTCATTTGCATCCCCATCCCCTAACCTTTGTCAGTTTGGGTTTAGACCGCAAACTTTTTCAGGGTAGGAACAGTCCTTTCCTTTTTGTAAAACACCTAGCACAATGGGGTGTTAAACCCGATGAGGCTTTGGGCACTATCATAAATACTTAAGAAGAAGAAGAACACCAAAAGGATGCATGCAAATAAGATCAGAATGTGGCCTAATCAATCTGCAGATGAATGGCAGCGTTGGCCCTAAAAGTTATGAGTAAATCATCTGAAGGAAAAATATCTGGTATATAACTCCAGTAGGTTCACTCCTAATTTATATGGGAATAACTAAGATCAGAATTTCACCCAGTTAATCTATAGCGAAATGCCAAGATGCCAGTATTACAGCTGTTTACTATATGTCTATTGCATACTACTAATGAAAAAAATGTATATGATCAGAAATGATTACCATAGGTATAGAAGATATCAGATGAAGGAAGGATTTGTAAGAGCTAAACGTTATGGATCTGAACAAGCTAATAAAATATTATATCATGACTATTCCGTTGCCAGATGTTCTATAAAATATATAGACCATGTAGGTATACAAATCATACATTTCACATTGCAAAGAGATAATTTTTCTATTGGAAAAATGTCCCTTTACCTTAAAAGTTTGTCTGGCTTGAGTAAAGTATTGATGCGATTGACTATCCAACTAAAGAGACGCCCATATAATGCTTTGGCCATGGCATCTCTGACATCAATAGCTTTTTCCACGGTGTTAGGACGGATAATGGTTTCCCCTCGAGTCACCACGCAGTAGGAGGTGAGAGCTTCTTGCAGTTCATCTGCCTGAATGCACAGCAAGGAAGCACCTAGAAAGTGAACAGATGTACTGTTAAGACATACACACAACCCGCAGGTATATTTTTGAAGGAATGAATGAAGTATTTCTTAATTTCTAAGGGTTAGATTGTAACAGTACAATGTGTCCTGATTATGGGGCAGTGTGGAATTGTGCTGCCCCAAGAGCAGATGAGGGACTGAGTCATAATCTGTAGCTAATTCCCCTCTTGCTCCAGGGTGGGGAAGTCATGTGCACCAGCCCTTTCCCAGGTGCAGATTACTTTCCCTTCAGTGACAGCTCAGCCACGCTGGACAATGTGTTGGGGGCAGAATCAAGGCTCCACCCTCTCGTACAGGAGGGGGAGCAGCAGCTTCCCTGTGGATGCTTTTCCATTGTAAGCCCATTGTGACCCACAAGGGAGGTAGCCCAGCTCTATTTCCTCGAGATAAACGCTGTAGGAGATAGAGCTGGTAAAAAAATAAAATTCAAAATTTTGATGAAATTTTTCACAAAAAGTTTAAATGTTGACAAAAACCATGAACATTTTATTTTGTTTTTCGCCGCCCCTCCTCCCCCCGGTAACAGTCATGCTATCTGAATAAACTTTGTGGATGGACACAAAAAGTAAATAATTTGTATGCACATAAATATGAAAGAAACCCTTCTTTTTACATTTTTATTAATGTGGATTTGGCATGAATTGAACTGCTATACTTTAAGTCTTGCAAAATTTCCACCTGAATACAGTTTTATAGATAAATCTAATGTGATAAAATCTCCTGCCTGCTAAAACATTAAAGAAATTTAATCTTAAATAAAAGGAAAGAGAACTCACAATTCTCCAGTGCGACTGGATTGGAAATATTGCTCTTGTCAATCATGTGCTCGGATACCACTGAAGAAAACTCAATGTTACCCACGTTTAAAATTGCAGCAAGAATACTGTAGACACTGCCAAGTTCCTGAAAAGGAGATTAAAAATGTAGCCATTTATAGTTTTACATTTGGTACCTTAGGCTGCAATAACTGGTATTCTACACCCCTTTTCTATACCTTGAAGATAAGCATCTGTACTGGGCCCTAACATGTTGCTATTGACTGCCTCCTCATTTATAGTGGAGCCTGGACTGTCCTGGAGCACACACAGCGGAACAGGAGTCACTGGCTGACCAGATCAATGATCGAGGCAGCCAATACACATGAGATCTTATTCTAGTAAATTGATGCAATTGCCTGACAAGGTTGAGAACTCCTGCTCAGGACAAGTACAGTTAAATTAGCCGTAGCATTTTCATCATGCTCTCCTCTCTCCACCAGTAAGACCAAAGCACCCCTATCCTTGAACCACATCAGAGGCTTCCTCTCAGACATCTAATTCAAGCTCTGTGTTCTCACTTTCAAGGTCCTTCACAATCTTTATCTCCATCTCCATTTTTGCTCTCATTGCCTCTTACTCTCCTCTGTGTTCAGTCCTCTTGCTTTACTGCTCCCTTTTCTCACTCCATGCCTTCTAGGACTCTGCCTCCCAAGGCTGGAACAGCCTAATTCTTCTTGTCCACCACACACTCTCTTCCAGGAATACACGTATCCCATTCTCCTCACCAGTCACTCCTCACACCATACTCTAATGCTAGTCCCAGGGGATGCCTGGCACCAAAGAGGGGGCAAGGAGGAGGTGGAAACGTGGCCTAACCCCACTTCTGCAATAGTTTAGAACTAGATTAGCATGCAGGTAGGAGCAGGCTACACCCCATAAAGGGATGCCATAGTGGTTGTGCTTCTCCCTCTGTGCACCAGAGAGTTCAGGAGCAACTCCATACCACTCCTTGCTGTGCCTGAAGGCATGATCTAGCCCTAAGGCTGGAAGCTTCTTGGAACAAAGAATGAGTTTTACAACAGGTCTAATCCTTGTGCCCACTGAAGTTAATGGAAACAGTGCTTCAGTGGGAGAAGAATCAGACCCTATATAGTCCTGATTCAGGGACACACTTACAGGTCCTTAAGCTCATCCATATTCAGGATAACACTTTAAATACAGACTTATTTTTAAGCATGTGCCTAAATCCCATTGTTTTCAAGGTAAGCATGTGCTTAAGGGTTGTCCTGAATGGGGATTTTTTCCTGATCTGGGGACAACATTTGTAATCACAATGTAAATTTTAGGTGACATATATAGTAAGTGACCTTAAGTAATAATGAATGATAAGTAAAACTGTAATAGTAATAGATAAAGTAATGCTTTCATTGTGGTTTTGGCTTTGATCTAAACTGTAAACTTGAATACCCATCTCCATATTTGATTATTTCTGGTCATTGTCTAAGCAGAGTGAGACAGTTTTAGTTTCTGTAATGTAGATTAGGTTAAAATAGAATTTTGGGCTACTATTTTTCTTAAGGGTGAAGTAGTATTGGACAAGCATTTTAGCAGATGGGCTACTCATCACTCCACAGCATTTTATATCATACTATTTTGTAACATGCTGGCATCAATTATTCAGATAAAATCCTTAATTATCTTTAATTGCTCAACATATTTTATATTATTTTCAACACATTCAGAATTGAATCCAGCACAAATCTAACACTTAATGAAAATGAATTATTCCAGTTACTCCAAAGCCAACTAAAAAAGCTCACTCTAAAAATTACTCTTAGGATGATTGGCACGCAGTGTGTATGTTTGTAAAGTGATTACTTTCATTTCAAGCCTAAGAATGTGGATGAAATTCAAAGAAATGGATAACTTGACTTTTGCCATTATGTTGTATAAAGGGTATAGCAACGGACATTTTTGTGCCCTTTTCCAGTAGGTATTAAATCTGGTTGATCTGTCTAGAATGATTATTGTGAACCCCAGGCAGTTCTTTCCTCTTATTTTTGTCATGCAGTCTTAAGTAAAACAGTGTGGGTTTAGGACAGAGAGCAAAGTATAGAGTATGTAGGTACCATTACAGCATGCTAGCCAGTTTAAAAGAGAGATTTCATAAAAACACGTAGGCTGCATTTTAATCAGAATGCACAAGACTATGTTCAGGACTCCTGTTAATAAAACACGAATTGTGGATATATAGAGAAACTCCTCTGTGCATCACGATGGAATGTCAAAGGTTAGGAGTACGTTATTGCACCTTTCCATGGAGGAGCCTCTTTCTGATGCAACATATTTCTCTAGCCAAAAAGTAGCAGTCTCGGTGCATACAGAGCTTGATTTCTGGCATATAGCCACACTTCTGCAAAGGGTATGGTGCAGAGACACAGCCCCAGTGGCAGTCCTGGGAGACATTACGCCTGGATTAGGTACAATGATTCCAGGAGCTCATGGGAGCTCTGGGAACCACTACTGCTGTGTCACCCTTCAAGAGAGTGCAGTATCTACACCCCTCTGTACCCAGCCTTCTCTGCCAGCTGGGGTGGAAGTGGGTCAGACAAGAGCCCCACCCCTTTTGAGAGGCTAGTGCTTCCACAAGGAATATCCCCTTCATAGGAGGCTCAACAAGAAAAACTCTTTATGCCTCTGCTTCCCTATCCACTCAGAAACTAAGCACACCCTGTACTACAACCTTCTGCAAAGTGACCAGAAGATGCATGCTGGCATTGTGCATAGTGTGGTCACTCACATTTCTCAGTGGACTTCCAAAATATCAGAAGTGACACCCCCTCTTTTGGCGATATAGTGTCATTGCTATATGAAGGTGATGCTCTTATCAATCAAAATGAATGTTTAAGCACGGGGAACAGGAACAGACTGGTGTAACTGCATAGTACACTTCATGCCCCACAAGGTCTTGTCATGTGGGTAGCTCTGCTGATGACAGTTCTGCAACCTTCACATTCATGTAGGCCAGTTCTGAAGAGATGGAAGTACTGCTGACAGGAGATTGTTGGGCCTTACCATCTGCTATACAGCGCTGGAGTTGTGAATAAGTATCAAAAGGAAAAAAAAGAGAATGGGCTTGGGAAAAAAAGATGAAAATTCAGCTTCACTGCTAATAGGTTTCATCTGCTTTGGCTACAAAATAGGTTTGCGGCCAGGTCGGCAATGGGGCTGATTGAAAGTTTTCTGTCAAGATTGTTTTTCCAACAGAAAATGGATTTTTGAGTAAATGAATTTTTTGGCAAAAAAGTGTCCACTTCCCATTGAAAAAAATTGATATTTTTTGTCAAAAAATCAATGCCTAAAAATGAAATATTTGGATTCTGAAATGCCACTTGAGTTCCTCATGGGTGTTGCAGTTAAGGTGTCTCATGCTCCCATTCTCCTGCGCCAGGCTCTCCAGTCAGACTTCATCTACCATGATTCCATGTAACTGCCATGATGTATCACCTCCCTCAAGAGAGGAAACTACAGTGTGTGATGGGAGATACTTTTGATACTTATTGACAACTCCAGTGTCATAAAACAGCAGGTAATACCGTTTCTGATTTTAATTTTTTGCAAACAATTCAAAATTTTCCATGGAAAAAACCCATGGAAAAAAGCCGTAGTAAATAGTAAAGAAATACATCACTAATGGCAAAAACAGCAAGGAAAGTATTATTAAAACATAGGGGAAAAGGTTCACACATGTTTCTTCAGAGCTAAAATATTACCCTTAATGACGGCATGGTGAATGTTAACACGTTATCAGCCATGTGTATTGTTCCCATTCAAACCAGACCTGTGAAAAGTCTCACACTTGGAATTTTAGAAAACTCTCAGATTTTCTTTTGTAAACTAGTATTCTATATTTATAGATTTGCCTCTTTTTAGTACCTGCTTTCTGTTGGACTTGCTCCTCCAGAACTAGGTACCAACAGTGTCTGAGAAATATTAACAACCATGAATAGCAACATTATAATGCAGCTCCTCTACTAATGGCACATGAAATTCCTTGTTTCAAAGCAGCTGACAAAGGGAGACTTTAAAAAGAAACAGGCTGATATTTATTGTAATTATACTGGTACAGGCTTACAAGAGAGGACCAGTGGCCTGCACATCCATGAAAAGAGACAATAAGAAAGAAGAACAGATTAAATTAGTGGTCACAGATAAGACTCACCCTGACATGACAGGTTTGATCCTCTCAATGCACTTCATAGAATCATAGAATATCAGGGTTGGAAGGGACCCCTGAAGGTCATCTAGTCCAACCCCCTGCTCGAAGCAGGACCAATTCCCAGTTAAATCATCCCACCCAGGGCTTTGTCAAGCCTGACCTTAAAAACCTCTAAGGAAGGAGATTCTACCGCCTCCCTAAGTAACGCATTCCAGTGTTTTACCACCCTCTTAGTGAAAAAGTTTTTCCTAATATCCAATCTAAACCTCCCCCACTGCAACTTGAGACCATTACTCCTCGTTCTGTCATCTGCTACCATTGAGAACAGTCTAGAGGCATCCTCTTTGGAACCCCCTTTCAGGTAGTTGAAAGCAGCTATCAAATCCCCCCTCATTCTTCTCTTCTGCAGGCTAAACAATCCCAGCTCCCTCAGCCTCTCCTCATAAGTCATGTGTTCTAGACCCCTAATCATTTTTCTTGCCCTTCGCTGGACTCTCTCCAATTTATCCACATCCTTCTTGTAGTGTGGGGCCCAAAACTGGACACAGTACTCCAGATGAGGCCTCACCAATGTCGAATAGAGGGGGACGATCACGTCCCTCGATCTGCTCGCTATGCCCCTACTTATACATCCCAAAATGCCATTGGCCTTCTTGGCAACAAGGGCACACTGCTGACTCATATCCAGCTTCTCGTCCACTGTCACCCCTAGGTCCTTTTCCGCAGAACTGCTGCCTAGCCATTCGGTCCCTAGTCTGTAGTGGTGCATTGGATTCTTCCATCCTAAGTGCAGGACCCTGCACTTATCCTTATTGAACCTCATCAGATTTCTTTTGGCCCAATCCTCCAATTTGTCTAGGTCCTTCTGTATCCTATCCCCCCCTCCAGCGTATCTACCACTCCTCCCAGTTTAGTATCATCCGCAAATTTGCTGAGAGTGCAATCCACACCATCCTCCAGATCATTTATGAAGATATTGAACAAAACCGGCCCCAGGACCGACCCTTGGGGCACTCCACTTGATACCGGCTGCCAACTAGACATGGAGCCATTGATCACTACCCGTTGAGCCCGACAATCTAGCCAGCTTTCTACCCACCTTATAGTGCATTCATCCAGCCCATACTTCTTTAACTTGCTGACAAGAATACTGTGGGAGACCGTGTCAAAAGCTTTGCTAAAGTCAAGAAACAATACATCCACTGCTTTCCCTTCATCCACAGAACCAGTAATCTCATCATAAAAGGCGATTGGATTAGTCAGGCATGACCTTCCCTTGGTGAATCCATGCTGGCTGTTCCTGATCACTTTCCTCTCCTCTAAGTGCTTCAGAATTGATTCTTTGAGGACCTGCTCCATGATTTTTCCAGGGACTGAGGTGAGGCTGACTGGCCTGTAGTTCCCAGGATCCTCCTTCTTCCCTTTTTTAAAGATTGGCACTACATTAGCCTTTTTCCAGTCATCCGGGACTTCCCCGGTTCGCCACGAGTTTTCAAAGATAATGGCCAATGGCTCTGCAATCACAGCCGCCAATTCCTTCAGCACTCTCGGATGCAACTCGTCCGGCCCCATGGACTTGTGCACGTCCAGCTTTTCTAAATAGTCCCTAACCACCTCTATCTCCACAGAGGGCTGGCCATCTCTTCCCCATTTTGTGATGCCCAGCGCAGCAGTCTGGGAGCTGACCTTGTTAGTGAAGACAGAGGCAAAAAAAGCATTGAGTACATTAGCTTTTTCCACATCCTCTGTTACTAGGTTGCCTCCCTCATTCAGTAAGGGGCCCACACTTTCCTTGGCTTTCTTTTTGTTGCCAACATACCTGAGGAAACCCTTCTTGTTACTCTTGACATCTCTTGCTAGCTGCAGCTCCAGGTGCGATTTGGCCCTCCTGATATCATTCCTACATGCCCGAGCAATATTTTTATACTCTTCCCTGGTCATATGTCCAACCTTCCACTTCTTGTAAGCTTCTTTTTTATGTTTAAGATCCGCTAGGATTTCACCGTTAAGCCAAGCCGGTCGCCTGCCATATTTACTATTCTTTCGACTCATCGGGATGGTTTGTCCCTGTAACCTCAACAGGGATTCCTTGAAATACAGCCAGCTCTCCTGGACTCCTTTCCCCTTCAAGTTAGTCCCCCAGGGGATCCTGGCCATCCGTTCCCTGAGGGAGTCGAAGTCTGCTTTCCTGAAGTCCAGGGTCCGTATCCTGCTGCTTACCTTTCTTCCCTGCGTCAGGATCCTGAACTCAACCAACTCATGGTCACTGCCTCCCAGATTCCCATCCACTTTTGCTTCCCACACTAATTCTACCCGGTTTGTGAGCAGCAGGTCAAGAAAAGCGCCCCCCCTAGTTGGCTCCTCTAGCACTTGCGCCAGGAATTTGTCCCCTACGCTTTCCAAAAACTTCCTGGATTGTCTATGCACTGCTGTATTGCTCTCCCAGCAGATATCAGGAAAATTAAAGTCACCCATGAGAATCAGGGCATGCGATCTAGTAGCTTCCGTGAGCTGCCGGAAGAAAGCCTCATCTACCTCATCCCCCTGTTCCAGTGGTCTATAGCAGACTCCCACCACTACATCACTCTTGTTGCACACACTTCTAAACTTAATCCAGAGAAACTCAGGTTTTTCTACACTTCAACCATCCTTGCCAAAGACTCCTTATTTCAAACTCTAATTTAAAAAGTGAATGAAGCTTTCACGAACTAGGCTAAAATTATAGGCTTATTGATGGTTACAAACATTATTTTCTATGCACTTATTTTGTAATTAACCTTTTTTCAAATATTCAGCTGTGTTATGGCCACTGATTTTATAGTATTGTTGACTAATCATACTTTCTTAGTATATAGATGCTTAAACACTTTTAAAAGAATTAAAATATGTAACAATATCATGACAAACTGACTATGGAATATCCAAAAATGTCTAAGAATCATAGCCAAAGTAAGCAACATAATGAAGAAAACTGGTTGTATTTTTAGCCAAAATGAGAAAAATAGTGAAGGAAATTAGTTACATTCTTTGAATGCATTTCCCCTTTATTACCTCCTGTCACAGGAAGAAGCAAAGGAAGGTTTCAAAAAAAGAAAAAGATTGAAATGTTATCGGCACTCACCTCCATTGTAAAACCTATGACTTTGAAGCACTGCTCAATTAATTCAAACTGAGACTTATAGAAATTGTTGTTCATAAAATCTTGTGCTGTTCGGAGATGTTCATTTTGCAGATACCTGAAAAGGTTGAGGAACAAAGGGTTATAATCCAAATGAGGTTGAGCCAACTACAATGTATTCCTTAGAAATCAATTTATGTAAAAAGAAACTTCGTTACCTGGGTGGCTTATACTCTGGCAGTTTATAATGTGCCAGTTTTTTCTTTTCTGCTAAACCAGCATAGATGTAATAAAAAATATGGAAATTTCTCTCTCCCCTGAAACAACAAAAACAATTATTTGTCTGAGTAAGAAAGTTGTACTGCTAGATTTATTGATGGCATTGCTGCTATTGTTAAACATCATTAAAAATAGTGAGCCAGATCTTCAGCTGCTGTAAATTGACATGGCTCCATTGAAGTCAATGGAATTCCATCAGTTTATACTTGCTGAGTACTTGGTGCAGTGATTTTAACTAGTTCCATCTTTTACTGTGCAAGCTTTTTTGCGTGTCATATCTACCAATGCAGATGATGTAGAAGCAGCTAAATGTAGCACTGTGGTGTTTGATACAATAAGTAAATACTGGGTCGGATCTTGGAAATTGCCCACAACCTTAGTAAACTAACTGTGCCCTGAGGAACTCTGTTAAAATCTTCCCTCCCAGGCAGAGTTGCATTCTCACTATGGGTTTGATCCTGCAAGGTTCTGTGAGATTTGACTGATTCAGAAAAGGATTTAAGCTCATGTGTAAATTTAAGCACATTCTCCTGACATATCCTATTTAAGTGGTCCCACTGACCTCACCAGAAATCAGCAAGCCCAGGGAAAAAGTTCAATGCAAGCCACTATCATAGGGAAAAAGCCGGATTTTATTCCGAAAAATCCAAGATTCTATAACTGAAGTTCGATTGGGGAAAAACTGTCAATAACAGCGTTTCATAAAACTGGACCAAAACTTTAAATTGTGTATTTGCTAAATCAACTCAGAGGAAACAGAAGTAGTCATTTGTGTTGCATAAGGTAACAGGCTCTCACAGAATCGAAACACTCAGTTTTAGTCGGTGAGGGAAACATTAAAATTAGAGTTGGGGCAAGATTTCCCTATACCAAGTTCTAAACTTTTGCCATTAATTATTGTTAATGACAAAAACAGATCTACTAAAATAATTTTTTGTGTACTTTAATGTACTATATGTGAAAACAAACAGCTGATATTATACAGGAATTTACTTTCATATGAATTTATTCTATGAAGTGTTGTTTAATTTCTCTATCATTTGTTATTTTATTACACACACACACACTCTTAACAAATATATATGTGTACTTGGTTCATGCTTCTTTATAAGCAAAATTATATTAGAATCTCCAGGATTTAACCAAATATTTTGCATACAAGTTACATTACTAAGGGAAAATTAAAGGAAATGTAATCCAAACAATATACTTAACATAATATTAAGATCTTAATTTAAACTAGGGTTGTCAAGCAATTAAAAAAATTAATCGTGATTAACTGTGTGATTGATCTCACTGTTAAACAATAATAGAATAATATTTATTTAAATATTTTTGGATGATTTCTACATTTTCAAATATATTGATTTCAATTACAAACCAGAATACAAAGTGTATAGTGCTCACTTTATATTTATTTTTTATTACAAGTATTTGCACTGTAAAAAAATAAAAGAAATATTATTTTTCAATTCACCTAATATAAGTACTGAAGTGCAATCTTTTTATCATGAAAGTTGAACTTACAAATGTAGAATTATGTACAAAGACCCCTGCATTTAAAAATAAATAATGTAAAATTTTAGAGACTGCAAGTCCACTCAGGCCGACTTCTTGTGCAGCCAATCACTCAGACAAACAAGTCTGTTGATATTTACAGGAGACAATGCTGCCCGCTTTTTGTTTACAATGTCACCTGAAAGTGAGAAGCATGTCCTTTGGAATGGTGGCCAAAGCATGAAGGGAAATACGAATGTTTAACATATCTGACATGTAAATACCTTGCAATGCTGGCTACAAAAGTGCCATGTGAACATCTGTTCTCACTGTCAGATGACACTGTAAATAAGAAGCGGGCAGCAGTATCTCCTGTAAATGTAAACAAACTTGTTTGTCTTAGCGATTGGCTGAACAAGAAGTAGGACTGAGTGGATCTGTAGGCTCTGAAGTTTTACATTGTTTTGTTTCTGAGTGCAGTCATGTAACAACAACAAAAATCTACATTTGTAAGTTGCACTTTCATGACAAAGAGATTGCACTACAGTACTTGTATGAGGTGAATTGAAAACGACTATTTCTTTTATCATTTTTACAGTGCAAATATTTGTAATAAAAATATACACTGATTTTAATTAGAATACAGAATATAGTATATATGAAAATGTAGAAAAACATCCAAAATATTTAATGAATTTCAATCGGCATTCTATTGTTTATCAGTAGGATTAATACTTTGATTAATTGTGATTAATTTTTCTAATCATGATTAATTTTTTTGAGTTAATCGTGTGAGTTAACTATGATTAATCGACAGCCCTAATTTAAACCCAGACAACTAAAGATATTTAGAGTTAAAACTATTAGAATATCCTTAGCCCTGCCCACATATGCTTATCCTTTTTGCTGTACAATATATGCAAGATTTTTTTAAAAACAGACCTGCTTAAATAAACCAGAATGTAATAAAATATACTGTAAGCTATTTTAATTTAAGTTATACCTTTAGAACCTATCAACCTCTTGTTTATTTGAAAGAAAAAACCTTGCTAATCTTATACTGGAATATGGTACAAGATTTCCCAAATTGCACTCCTGCTTTGTCTACTTTAAAATGGGTCAATTGCTCCTTTTTACTTACACAGCCTGATGGACAACTCTGGATTTTTCGAGGAGGTATTCTGAAATTTGAGCTCCTACTACAGTTCCTCCACAAGTGAATTTCATTTCCAAGTATTTTCCAAATCTGCTGGAGTTATCATTGATAATAGTGCCTGCATTTCCAAATGCCTCTACAAGATTGTTCACTTGGAGTATCTTCTCCTGGAGAGTCCTATTATTAGCCTAGATATAAAAGCCAACATACAGAACAGTTATTGCTTAAAGCAGTCTCAAGAATAATCCCAAAATAACTGTTTTCAAATAGGTCTTTTCATTTACATTTGGTATTGAGAGTTTCAGTTTGTTTACTCTGTGTACTTCTGGAATCTCTATTTAGGTATCACAATAAGCATCAGATCTCTGTAATGAGAAAGAATTCCCTTCCTTCTTTTTTTCTCTTGCACCTATGGGCAAGGCCCTTTTCCTTGCCCACACAGGCCCCAATTCAGCAAGGTTCTTAAACACATACCTAGCTTTAAACACGTCAGTACAGTACTTAGGTAATGGGACTGCAACGTGCTTAAAGCTAGGGACACGCCTAAGTACCTTACTGAATTGGGGCCTCAACTTTTATCCATCCAACTATCCATCCCAGGTTTTTATACCTCACCCATCACCATGGTAAAGGAGCACCTCAGACTGATTTACTGTATGCTTGAAACAAGGGCTTAAGATGTAGAGTTAAATCCTGGATTCACTGATCTCAATGGGAGTCAATGACATAATTCCCTAATTACTTCAGTGGGGCCAAGAATTCACCCATGCACTCATTTTCAGCACAGTCTTTGTGTTTTCACTCTTAACATTGGGCCAATTATTTTCCCCATTAGATACCCATCTTCCTACTGTTATTCTAAGCAGGACACTCCTGCAGCCTTAAGAAGACATCCTAGTGCATTGACCTTTACTTACTGAATGTGCCACTGCTCATTTCACCCTGCCTTTAATATGCAAAACTCTCAAGATATGACCTAAACTTGGGCATACTTGTGATTTACTTTAAGGAGCCAAACCATCAAGTCAGCCTTTCTGGTCTGAATCATATGGAAAGACAGTGACACTGACAACAATCCATTGCTTAAGCGAGATGAACATGTCAGAAGGTGAAACAGAATCCTACATGGTACATTTTGGGAAAATTTAGGACAGTCCCAAAGGCAGGAGATTGCTCAAGAAGGGTAAAACTTTCACTGTGCTGTGTAATATTTTACAGCATTCCATTATTGTCTCCAAGTGGGCTAAGGCAGGGTTGAGCTGGGGGAGGCACATCATCCCCTCTCCGACACTGGAAAGGTTGTCTGGAGAAGGTAATATAGTCTTGGGCTATGTCACCTTTTCCACATCTTATCCTCAACCCTCCGCTAGCAGATTCCAATGCAGAATTAGGGTATTTGGGGTCTGTAAACGACACTGCAGGGTTGAGATTATGTTCCAATTTATTCAGGTTTCAGGCTTTAGAGAGACTTGTGGGAGCACCCACTTTAAAAACATACCTTTCCCAAGACCGTGAGCTGCTGAACCAGGAGGTGGGCACTCTGCGTCTTGCCAGCTCCACTTTCTCCAGAAATGACAATACACTGAAGAAGATAAGACAAGTCCATTTGCCCTCACTGCATCCCTCTCAGCAGAGCACAGGGTATGAGATATAAATCTGACTGTGTAAATAAATACCTTTACCTGATCCGAGTTGTATGTTACCATGGATTGGTATCCAATGTCAGCCACAGCAAAGATGTGGGGAGGATTGGCAGTCCGCTTTGCTCCAATATACAGTTTGGAATGCTGAGGGTCAGAACACTGCAAATGTTTTCTGAGTTCCTTTAATAGCTATTTTTGTATTATTTTATCATGTTTTCATTATATTTACTGATTGCTGTGCAGCATCCCTAGCATATTCGTAGGGGGGCTTCATAAATAAAGATTTATTAATTATTATTATTACTATACTAACTATACTGTGGACCAATGGATCCTTTGAATTATATTTTAAATACCATTAAAAAGGAACCGGTATACTTTGAAATCTCATCATGCCTTGATTATGAAAAATATAAAATCAAAATAATTAGATCAAGATTTCATGTTTTCAGGCACAAAGCACTGAATTACCATTTCATACCATTGTCTTTTCATACACCCATTTAGTATTTTGGTATGTTTTAAGGTGGCAAATGTTCTTTTCTTTACTTGCCATAACCAATAAACAAAGACAAACTTTTATTTGATCCAGACTGTCATATCAGTCACCAATTGCACAAGTAACACCAATTACACTGGTGTAAAACTAAAGTAAATGGGAGAACCAGGCTCTTAGTGTGAAGCACAATGAGGAGTAACACTGGGTTGCATAAGCCTCTATCAGAAAGTTAAGTGGAATTTGGGGAACTTATTGTACACAGGGCTTCACTCTGTGTGTGTGTGTGTGTGTGTATAGAGAGAGAGAGAGCATGAGAGACAAACGGTCTCATTTATGTGCAGGAATTCAGCATATAGTAATTAAACCATTTATATCAAAGTATATGCCCATGTGCATGCTAGAAGATGATTTATTGATAGTTCTATTACTTAGATGTTGTATTAAATCATCATGAGTGGTATGAATTTTCAAATTTCACTGGAAATCACTACAAGCAAAACACAACTGAAACTCATTCTTCACACCTGTGCAGAATAAAGGTCTAAGTTCCTAAAGGGATTGACAGCGATGAGAATGTCTCCTACATATGTGTAGATCTGATCTCTGGCATAGCTCTTCTGCAACTGCTCCGTTACTGTATTCTGTTGTAAAAAAGAATAGGAAAGCCAAGGCATGTTCAAGTTAATGCTTAGAAACACGTTGGTACCTTCAAACATAGTGGCATTCAGAGGCCACGATATTTTTGTATCGCCATCCCACATGAATCACAAACACATATCTTCAGATCTTTGTACAAATATTAACAAATTAATAATGCAGTAACTCAATCAATTTTATTCATTTAGGACTCCCTAATCTCTCTTTCTAAACTCCCTATCCCAAGGATTAATATCATTGTTCCATGCAAAGGTCACTAGACTGAATTCAGACATGCCCTTCCAAGTTCTCAGATTTTTTCCTAAGTTCTGATCATATAGACATAGAAGTCCATCTGTTTGGATCTCTCTGAAACCTTTTATACTGCATCTTTAAATGTGCACTCCTTGGAGTAGGCTAAAATCTACAAATGTAAATAAACAGATACTAATTTGAAGATATTCATATATTAACATGCTCTGGGATCAGCTCTTGATCTGGTTTGATGTCGGTTTTTTTACTGCCTGAGCAGTGAAAAGCAAACAGAAAGTTACCCTAAATTGGAAGCTGATTTCCCCCAGCACAGGAAAATCCTAGGGTGGCACCATGCTGGTAAGCCAACTCTTTGCCACTTGTCTCACCCCTCTTTTCTGCAGAGAAAGCTGAAAAGAGGCAGAAAAGGGTGCTCTGTCAAATCCCTATCTTAGGCACCAGTTGGCTGTAGCTTGGGGTAACACTAGTTTCAAGGACTGCTGCAAGTTACACAGGGTGCTGTTTCAATCCCCTGCTGGACCAGCATCAGGAGTGAAAAGGTTTTTTAGTCACCATCCCCACAAACTGTGGTGAGTGTAAATTTGATACAGTTGAGAACTGAACGGTCTGTATTTGAAAGAAAGAAAAATAGGGAGAAACTCAAGAAGCTGCAACAGGGATGGTAACATTTACTCCCACAGGGAAAACACGATGAAAGCATTTCACAGGCTTGGAAATCTATCCTGTTTCTTATTTTGAACCATACCTTTCAATATACTGAATATCATCTCCCTTTATGAGCATGACATGGCTTTCGTTGAATGGACTCCTTGGCAAAAAGTAGAAATCTTACTGTCAGCATATGGCTATTCTGAATGTAAATAAATGTTTGGATCTCTCTGAAACCTTTTATACTGTAAATAAATGTTTGGATGTGAGCTCTACCCATCAGACGAATAGCCTTGATTAGCTGAGCTACTATCCTATTAATTAGCTAATGTTTGTACAGTGCTTTGAAGATGTACAGCACTCTATAAGTGCCGTTATCACTATGCAGTGCTCACAGCATGTCTACAGAAGAGCCAAGTTCAGGGCTCACTAATGGTTGACGTGTCAGTGAAGTTTAATTTGCAGGTGGAGATTATTAATTTTATTCTCTTGTGTAGCAGTCCCTGAACCATTCAGCAGAGCAATGTTGGCATTTCATCCACATCCACCCACTGCCTCTGAACTCCAGGTAAATCATTATAGCCTGATTATTCTCTTTCCCATACACACTAGCATAAATCTGAGGTAACTCCGCTGATGAAAATGGAGTTGCACTATTGTCAAGTTAGAGAAAGAGGAGATTTAAGCCCTATGATTGCATTCCCTAGCCAAAAGGAAGTTAATGAAATGCAGAGAAATAACTGTTTGCACAAAGAATATTGCTAAGTAGCTCCCCGGGGGGAAAGCTTTAAAAGCAGAATTTTTGGTCACAGCATTCTTTTCCCTTCATGTTGCTTGTCAGAAAAGGGATCCACTTTTCAAACTTGGCCAAACAGCACTATTTTAAGTATCTAAAATGCTGCAAAAGTTGGTCTTCTGTGGCCAGACCCTGAGCTTGTGTACACTGGCATAGCACCACTGACTTCGGTGATGCTACAGCAGTTTATGCTGGCTAAGAATCTGGCCTATGACGAAGTGTTAACATTAAGCTGGGACAATTCCAGCTGAAGGTGGAAATGGATATGCTGTATCTAGAGCTGTCCCATCTTAAAGTTAAATCATCATCATGGAGCAGATTCTTGGCCAGAATAAACTGGCATGGCTCCACTGAAGTTAGTGGTACTATGCCAATTTACACCAGCTCATGATCTCGCTCGTGAGGATGTTTTGGCATTAAGATGGCACAACTCTATACACAACACATCTCATCTCACGTTCAACAATCTAGCAGAAGTCTGTAAAGTACCATGGACTACTATGTAATTAAAGTGTGAGAATGTAGGCTCACCTAAAAACAAGCTAGGTTAATCTACAAATACAGCAGTATTTTTTGACTCTTATCTGTACACTAGTTTCCAAGAAAACTTAAATAAATTAAATATCTTACCTCATCCAGTACCTCCAAGGTTGCTAAATCATCTACATCCTCCTGGTCTGAGGCTAGAGACCTACTGTAGTCCCCTTTCTTAGTATGAATTCGCTCAAATCTACAAAAGAAGAGACGTACGCTTTTCTGATGTAAGAAAACATTCTTTGCATCTTCAAGCTGTAGACACATTGAGAGCAACCCCCTAAAGATGTTCAAACATTCTGATGGATTGAATTCAAACTGATGAATGACCAAAATAGCAGGACAGAACAGAACTTTTTACCTCAGTACCCCCGAGGTTCGCTACTTAAAAATAAGGGGTTTGCTTCTGCAATTGATAGCATGTGGAAAGACTGCTGGACCTGTGTGGAGCTTCATAGAGCTCAACAGAAGCATAATAGTCCATTTGTGAGCCATCAGTGGTAGGACTGGAGCCATGCTGTATAGAAAAGGTAATAAACTTATAATACCTATAGTAGCTGTGTCTTGGCAGCAGCCTGGAAAAAATAAAAATTACTCAAATCAGTATTATGAATGGTACAAATCTGGGATGATATGATTGAATAGTATGAGAAGAATGACCACAGACAGCCTCCAGAAGGAAATATTTTTTAAAAAAATTGGTGACTTATAATTATTTAATGTTCATTTTATGGTAGTGCCCAGAGGGGCTGATTGGGAGAGAGCTCACATTGAGTGAGGCATTGTATAAACACGGAAGTACTAGACACAGTCCCTTTCCCAAAATGTGTACAGTCTAAACAGATATTTTTGGACTATATGGGAAAAGATTGTACAAAGGACAGAAGATTTCAAAACTGCCCTTTCTTATAAGCATGACTAATCTGTTAATTTAGCAATCTTAAGAGGCTATATTTTATTTTTAAATTGAACAAACAAACGGAAATCTACACATCATTGCAGAAATAATGAAGAAAAGCCACAAATGAATGGATCTCATACATGGCAGAAATGGCACATTGAGGGAATGGCAACTACTGGAATGGGACCCATCAACAAATTAATGAGGGAGTCAACAGAGGATGCAAGGATCATGATTCAGACTGGGTATATGTGCCACAAGAGAGCACAGAAGATCAATGAATGGGAATTCAGGAGCGTAACAGCAGAGGATTACAGACAGAAGTGAGTTTAAATGTCTAAGAGGGCAGCAGCAGCAAAAATCCATGAATTGGATCAGATCTCCTCATCTCACTTTTTTATACACCATGGAGAAAGGTAGAACAAAAATTGATTCTGGGGTGCGTCAACTGCGAAGCAGAGAGAAAATGGAGACTGTCCTGTGTGAGCTTGAGTTGGTAACCATCTTGATTTCAGAGAAGCCAGAGGAGGCCCTTTCATTCACTCGGATGCTGAGGTAAACACCAGGAGACAGGAACCTACTGGGCAGCTCATCCAAAGATGGAAGAGGGGGTGTGGCCAGCCAGTGCAGTGACATATAGGGGGTTGCCTAGCCCCATGACAGAGGTGTGGGAAGGCACCCACTTAGCAATGATAATGTTAAAGAGGAGTCCCAATACCTGGGGGAAGCTTGGAGGAGATCCTGGGAGGGAGGTAAGCAAATTATACTACGCCGGGTCTGTGTAACTTCATAGATCTGGGCTCAGGTTCTGACAAATCTTTTCACACAGCTTAATTAGAAGCATTTGGGCAATCTGAACTCCTAACATGCACAGGCTTCAACCCAAACGCTTAACATGCCTAAGGCAGAAGGAACTGCTATATCCAGGAACTAGTCTAGCATAGTGTCTAGCAGAGTGCATTGGTGCCTGTACACAGCAGCTTGTAAATCCCTGGAGATGGCGCTTCATACAGTCTCTCCAGGCTATTCGGCATTCAAGTCACAAGCTCACTCTGCACGCGTGTATACATTTCATTTAGCATTGCACTGAACTTCAATTGAGCATAATGACTATTTTCTGAGGGCAAGCGCGTGAGCAGCCCTGGTGCTGACGCAACGGCAGATGGGGAGGCAAGGAGCTTTTCCACCTTGTGCAGGAGCCAGCCACAACTACAGCATTTGCACGCTCTGCAGCACAGGGCAGGAGGTGCACACACTCCACAGCTGAGAAATTCTGCCTGTTTCTTCACCAGCTAGTTTAGTGGCTTGTGAAATTAAGTCTATTAATTCTGAGATAATGGACACAAACTGAGCCATCAGTGAAAATCACCATATACTTAACTGAAACGTTCAGAGTACTCCATGCTTCGAGCCAGACTGCAGCAATAAAAGCAGAGCCCCTGCGTTGAAGTCAGTCCTCTAGGGGGTAACTCCAGGAAGCACAATGCGCATCCTGGGGAGCACAAGATTTATGCTACTCCTTTGGAGGCTGGGGTATAATAAAAGTCCAATCTGTTTTTCCTACTGATATTCAGAACCCTGTGGGCTGCCATCAAACCGTCAATCAGCTGCAGCAGCACGGTAAAGCCATGAGTTTCCCGAGTCTTTTGTAACTGTCCTGAAGGTTTCATCACAGCGGGGTACAAAATGGCCCATGATTTCTTAGCTGCATTTAAAACACTCAGAAGCTGAAAACGTGTAGGAATAATGGCAGATGATCGATCTGAAGATATAACTACACTTCTCATAGAAGAGATTTTTCTGCTATACATTCTCCTTCTTCTTGGACGCTCTTGTGTAGTAATAATTGCCCTAGTCATACATGCTCTCCTATTATAATATTATGAAGACAGTTTTGGTTTTGTGTGCCATGTTATATTGAATATGATGTGAAAATATTAAACTTAATTATAATGCTCATCATTCCAATGTCTGCTGATGCTTGACTTTGTTTTCTTGACTATCTACAGGATGTTATTGCATCCAGGGGCAAAATCTGTAATTAATAACAGTAATAACCAAAATAATAATAAAAAAATAAAAAAGGTTTCATGTAAATACCCTGTGATACATTAAAGATGTGTTTATATACCTCCAACATTCTTTGCAGATTCAAATACAGAAAGTGCTTTAAGAGGGCAAATTATGTTTTGCTGAAAATAAATCGGTACATTTGAAGCAGCATACTTTATGCAGCTACACGAAGGTCATTTTGTTCTTTAGAATACATATCTGACATACTGTGGCTTTGATGAAGACTGAAAATGCACCCATGAAGAAAATATGTGGCAACTGACAGCGTTTTATTAAACTACATAAAGTTCTATTTTTTAACATTGCCAAAGGAGCACCCAAAGCAAAACCTTATGTCAATTCACATTTTCCATTTCTGTTGTAACTATTACTCACTGCATACTGCTGGGTTTTAAAAAAAATCGTACTGAATACTGGAGAGCATGATGGGCCCCTGGATTTCAACGAATGGCTACGCAGGAGGTGTCGGAGAGAAGGCTTTGGATTCTTTGACCACGGGATGGTGTTCCAAGAAGGAGGAGTGCTAGGCAGAGATGGGCTCCACCTAACGAAGAGAGGGAAGAGCATCTTCACAAGCAGGCTGGCTAACCTAGTGAGGAGGGCTTTAAACTAGGTTCACTGGGGGGAAGGAGACCAAAGCCCTGTGGTAAGTAGGAAAGTGGGATACTGGGAGGAAGCACGAGTGGAAGTCCTGGCACAGTCAAGGAATTATGATGTGATTGGAATAACAGAGACTTGGTGAGATAACTCACATGACTGGAGTACTGTCATGGATGGATATAAACTGTTCAGGAAGGACAGGCAGGGCAGAAAAGGTCAGGGAGTTGCATTGTATGTAAGAGAGCAGTATGACCGCTAAGAACTCCGGTATGAAACCGCAGAAAAACCTGAGTGTCTCTGGACTAAGTTTAGAAGTGTGAGCAACAAGGGTGATGTCGTGGTGGGAGTCTGCTATAGACCACCGGACCAGGAGGATAAGGTGGACGAGGCTTTCTTCTGGCAACTAATGAAAGTTACTAGATTGCAGGCCCTGGTTCTCATGGGAGACTTCAATCACCGTGATATCTGCTGGGAGAGCAATACAGTGGTGCACAGATAATCCAGGAAGTTTTTGGAAAGTGTAGGGGACAATTTCCTGGTGCAAGTGCTGGAGGAACCAACTAGGGGCAGAGCTCTTCTTGACCTGCTGCTCACAAACCGGGAAGAATTAGTAGGGGAAGCTAAAGTGGATGGGAACCTGGGAAGCTGTGACCCTGGGATGGTCGAGTTCAGGATCCTGACACAAGGAAGAAAGGAGAGCAGCAGAATACGGACCCTGGACTTCAGAAAAGCAGACTTTGACTCCCTCAGGGAACTGATGGGCAGGATCCCCTGGGAGGCTAATTTGAGGGGGAAAGGAGGCCAGGAGAGCTGGCTGTATTTTAAAGAATCCTTATTGAGGTTACAGGGACAAACCATCCCGATGTGTAGAAAGAATAGTAAATATGGCAGGCGACCAGCTTGGCTTAACAGTGAAATCCTTGCTCATCTTGAACACAAAAAAGAAACTTACAAGAAGTGGAAGCTTGGACAAATGACCAGGGAGGAGTATAAAAATATTGCTCAGGCATGCAGGAGTGAAATCAGGAAGGCCAAATCACACTTGGAGTTGCAGCTAGCAAGAGTCGTTAAGAGTAACAAGAAGGGTTTCTTCAGGTATGTTAGCAACAAGGAGAAAGTCAAGGAATATGTAGGCCCCTTACTGAATGTGGGAGGCAACCTAGTGACAGAGGATGTGGAGAAAGCTAATGTACTCAATGCTTTTTTTGCCTCTGTCTTAACGAACAAGGTCAGCTCCCAGACTACTGCACTGGGCAGCACAGGACGGGGAGGAGGTGACCAGCCCTCTGTGGAGAAAGAAGTGGTTCAGGACTATTTAGAAAAGCTGGACAAACACAAGTCCATGGGGCTGGATGCACTGCGTCCGAGAGTGCTAAAGGAGTTGGCGGATGTGATCGCAGAGCCATTGGCCATTATCTTTGAAAACTCATGGCGACCGGGGGAGGTCCTGGACGACTGGAAAAAGTGTAATGTAGTGCCCATCTTTAAAAAAGGGAAGAAAGAGGATCCTGGGATCTACAGGCCAGTCAGCCTCACCTCAGTCCCTGGAAAAATCATGGAGTAGGTCCTCAAGGAATCAATTCTGAAACACTTAGAGGAGAGGAAAGTGATCAGAAACAGTCAGCATGGATTCACCAAGGGCAGTCATGCCTGACTAATCTAATTGCCTTCTATGACGAGATAACTGGCTCTGTGGATGAGGGGAAAGCAGTGGATGTGTTGTTCCTTGACTTTAGCAAAGCTTTTAACACAGTCTCCCACAGTATTCTTGCCAGCAAATTAAAGAAGTATGGGCTGGATGAATGGACTGTAAGGTGGATAGAAAGCTGGCTAGATTTTCGGGCTCAACGGATAGTGATCAATGGCTCCATGTCTAGTTGGCAGCCGGTATCAAGCGGAATGCCCCACGGGTTGGTCCTGGGGCCGGTTTTGTTCAATATCTTCATTAATGATCTGGAGGATGGTGTGGATTGCACCCTCAGCAAGTCTGCAGATGACACGAAACTGGGAGGAGAGCTAGATATGCTGGAGGGCAGGGATAGAATACAGAGAGACCTAGACAAATTGGAGGATTGGGCCAAAAGAAATTCGATGAGGTTCAACAAGGACAAGTGCGGAGTCCTGCACTTAGGACGGAAGAATCCCATGCACTGCTACAGACTAGGGACCAAATGGCTAGGCAGCAGTTCTGCAGAAAAGGACCTAGGGGATACAGTGGACGAGAAGCTGGATATGAGTCAACAGTGTGCCCTTGCTGCCAAGAAGGCCAATGGCATTTTGGGCTGTATAAATAGGGGCATTGCCAGTAGATCGAGGGATGTGATTGTTCCCCTCTATTCGACATTGGTGAGGCCCCATCTGGAGTATTGTGTCCAGCTTTGGGCCCCACACTACAAGAAGATGTGAAAAAATTGGAAAACGTCCAGTGGAGGGCAACAAAAATGATTAGGGGACTGGAACACATGACTTACGAGGAGAGGCTGAGGGAAGTGGGATTGTTTAGTCTGCGGAAGAGAAGAATGAGGGGGGATTTGATAGCTGCTTTCAACTACCTGAAAGGGGGTTCCAAAGAGGATGGATCTAGACTGTTCTCAGTGGAAGCAGATGACCGAACAAGGAGTAATGGTCTCAAGTTGCAGTGGGGGAGGTTTAGGTTGGATATTAGGAAAAACCTTTTCACTAGGAGGGTGGTGAAGCACTGGAATGCGTTACCTAGGGAGGTGGTGGAATCTCCTTCCTTTGAAGTTTTTAAGGTCAGGCTTGACAAAGCTCTGGCTGTGATGATTTAGTTGGGGATTGGTCCTGCTTTGAGCAGGGGGTTGGACTAGATGACCTCCTGAGGTCCCTTCCAACCCTGATATTCTGTGATTTGTTTCCAGCACCGTATTTCATTTACCCTAGGAGGTTAGCAGATGAATTGCTGCAGGAGAGAGAAAAATCCTCCCACTCACTGAGAATTTTGTGTCCCTCCCCCTCAACATTTTTATCGGACTTTCCTTTTGGAAAATGGGTCTTTATCCTTGCCACTGTAATGATGGTTAATTTATATAAAAAAGGAAGAGGGAAATCCACAGATTCCAATGTGATCCTGTTTGGCTGACATCCTGAGACCTGTATTGCTTGTTAAGCCACATTATACTGTTCATTTCCCAGGTATACCAAAGAGACAGATTTGCAGAACACAAAATATTTTCCTGCTTTGCTGTCAAAAGGCACAGACATCTCTCAAGGGCAGTTATACAGTTTCACGTCCTCAAACTCCAACCGCTCCCAGCCAGATCAGCGCTGAATTTTTATCATCATGCACATGGACACAGGAGCCTAGTTATTTTTGTTCACAATGTTCAGTTCGCAAAAAGAAAAGGAGTACTTGTGGCACCTTAGAGACTAACCAATTTATTTGAGCATAAGCTTTCGTGAGCTACAGCTCACTTCATCGGATGCATACTGTGGAAAGTGTAGAAGATCTTTTTATATACACACAAAGCATGAAAAAATACTTCCTCCCACCTAGTCTCTAAGGTGCCACAAGTACTCCTTTTCTTTTTGCGAATACAGACTAACACGGCTGCTCCTCTGAAAAATGTGCAGTTCAGAATTCTTTGTTGTAGGCATTAAATCCAACAGCCATGTTCAACAAGCAATTGAAGAAACTAAAGGCCAGAAACATCAACCCAGTATGGAGAAAAAAAGGAGTCAAGGCAGCATTGTTTCTCTTCATTCTCCCACCCTGTCTACAAGATTGAATGAAAATAAAATGAGGCCACTGGAGGCTTTAAAAAGAAAATTGTCAGAACGTATTTAAGTGATTTCTGATGGTTCCAAAATAGTGTTAAAAATAATGTGATTCATTATGCCCTCCTGAACCTCTCCACCATTTGTGAAGTAGTGAAACAAACAAAGTAAAATACCTTAGTTAGTGTGGAAAACTCAAAAGCCAAGAAAAGAATTTTAAAAGACTAAAAAAGGCCTGGCATTAATATAAGGTATAAAGACATTAAAATAGCAAAAATACATTTTTCCGAAAGTATTAACACTTGTAGGCCTCTGAGCAACTAACAAATTATAACTAAAAGCAAAATGTACTAACAGGCAGCATAAACACTGAAACCACTGGGGCTTCTCTTTTTCTGACTGTTAACACAGGGGGCCACATAATGCAAACGGAAAAAGACAAACATATAGGCAATATTAATGCACATTCCTCTTAATTTTCAGTCCTGCTCTGCAACATAACACTACAAATGGCACAGTGAGTTCTTCTCTTTATTGTTCGCAGGACTTGGTCATGCTTTGTATGCACAGCCCCACATTAGGAGTGGTGCTGGAAAGCTCCAGGAGCTTGTGGTGCAAGAACTGAGTGAGACCCAAGTGGAAGGAGTGGTGGGCATGGGGGTGATGCTAGTGGTGAGGAGTGGTTGGAGTAGATTCCTCCCAGAGCTCCTTGACATGCAGGAGAAACATCCTGCTTCTACACTCCTTCAAGGGATGCACTGTTCTCTCTCGCAGTGCCCTGGGCCTGTTCCACAGGAGTAGAAGGAAACAGGGACCACAGTCCTGCCTCCTATGGAGAAATGTGTGTCCTAGGAGTGCATGAAGGGACCCTAATGAAGGCCATGCAGCAGGGGTGGGGAGGTTGAGAGGCTCCTTGAGCTTTCCTGAAACCCACACAAAGGTCAGTCACAACCTGCAAGAATCCTGAGGTAGCCGGTTTGGTAGCACAGCATGACTGTAAAGCCTGAGTAGCACAAAGGGTTGAGAATCCGGCCATGTGAGCTTTGGCCATACAGACTCCTGCAACAGCAGCATAACTGTCTTCATATTGAAAGACAATATCATACAGGAAGAGAGTGCTGAAAACCCACCTATCCATTACAAAACTCCATACCCACTATCCAAGTGACCTGTAATAAACTTTGGTATTTTCCTACACTTCAAATAGGACAGAAGAGATACCATATTGCTGCAGTTACTGGGAGCCATAATGCTGTGTTGTTAATAACGCTTGCCAGAGCAGTCCCTTTTATTTATTTCATAAAACACGCCCAGCAGAAAGTTTCTTGGGACATGAACAAATATATAGCAAGGAAATAAATGCGCTACCCAACGTCAACTAAATCCAACCTCTTCAGCACCTGTTCACTCCACCTTTGGGAAGGATTGAGTATACAGGTATACTTTCTATCAAAGGCTCCCATTACCACAGTATCTCAGCACAATCTTTAATGTATTTATCCTCACAACACTCCAGTGAGGTAGAGACAGGGCCATCCCTAGAAGGGTGCAGGGCCCAGGACATTACAAACTCGGTGCCTATCTGCCGGGGGGTGCTCCCTCTGGTTCTGCCCAGGCCCTGCCCCCACTCCACCCCTTCCCCCAAGGCCCCCTCACCCTACTTCTTCCCACCTCCGCCCTGCCTCTTGCCGTCTCCACCCCACCCCACCTCCGAGTGCACTGCACCCTCGCTCCTCTCCCCTCCCCCCCCCAGCACTTCCTGATGCCGCGAAACGGATCGGATCTGAGGCAGGCAGGAGATGGTGGAGGGGAAGGTGCTGGCGGGGGGAGGCTCCTCCTCACCCCCTCCGCCCGCCTGCCACTCACTTTCCCATTCGCCGCCTCACCCCGCTCGCCTGCCTCACTTCCATGCCCACAGGGCCGCCCAAAGCACGGGGCCCGGGGCGGTTGCCCTGATTTGCTGTACCCTAGGGACAGCCCTGAGTAGAGAAGTACCATTTTCCCCTTTGGGAACTGAGGCTCAGAGAGGCTAAGTGACTTCTGAAGGACACACAGATAATCTATAGCATAGCAAGGAATTGAACCTGGGTCTCTCAAGTGCCAGGCTAGTTCTTGACCCATGTGGTCACCCTCTCTCCTTCACCCAGCAGCTCAGCAAACATGGGATTTGTTCAACCAAGAAAGGGAGTGAATGCCAGAGTTGAGGACTCTCCACTGAAGGCAACCAGACTCTAGGTTGCCAAAAGTCAAATCTAGGGGTTGTTAGCAGTTGTACAGCTGATACCAATTGCCATGACAGCTATAATGTACTCTCAGTAGCTACCATTGCTGAATAAATGGGCAGCCACATTCTGTACTAGCTGAAGCTTCTCAATGATCTTGAAGGGCAGCCTTTTAACAGCTTATCATTAGATTTCAGTGCAATCCTTTTGTGTTCAGTGTGAATTTTTATTTTGACATAAAAAATATGAGCAACAATGATGGGCCCACGCCTGCTTTCCTTGCACATCCAAAATGTTCAGGGAAGTCATTGTGAAGATCAATAAAGGATCTAGTCAAAGAATAAATGATGACATTGGCTTCACTGCAAGTTCTGGTGTGAAGGGAACCACTGATTGGACACCATGTATATAACTAACTCTGAAGTGAGTCACTATTTCCAAAAATTGCTTGTTGTACTAATTGTTGTACATTTCTGCAGAGATGATAACAGTAAATGTGAAAGCAGTCAAGATTAAGACAGCTGAACAACCAAAGATAAAAGCATTACAAGCATGACTGTCAGACATAAAAGCTGCAGTTTGAAGGCCATCTCAAAGGCAGCACCTTCTGCTTCAAAGTATAGCTACAACCCTTGAAACACACATTTTCTGTGAAAAACACATTTTTCTCATTTAGCCTTTCAGAAGTGTTCTTTCAGAATAGCCACTGTGTGCACCTTACAGTGTTGATTTCTAGTGTATTAAGTTGGGTAGTGATTTCATTTTTTACTCCTATAATGTGACTGCAGGAATGTAGCTATGTAATTTAAAATGTGAGTTTATTCATTAAAATCATTGTAAAATTCCTTATGATTATATCTTGATCTGCAGCAAATCAAAATAATCCACATCACAACTCACGGTCTCGCTTCCTTGTATTGTATTGGAGCATGCAGCATCAGCAAAGAATTTTAATAATGTTTACTGTACCTGACAGGTCCTGCTTATGACAAAGACAATGCCTTTGAACCTGCTGAAGACCAAGGCATTGATCTTGCAAACTAGTCCACCCATATGGAACCCCAGTGACCCTACACCGACACAGAGTCCACCTGCATGGAGTTCCTTTGCAGGATCAGCACCCAAATGTGTATTATTGTCCATTTAAAATAAGGGGGAAAAGTTTAAGATAAGAAAACCACCCTTTGCTTTTAGTACTATAGTTTACATAGTTCATTTACTAATTTGACATTTTTCATCTCTTTTGAGATTTGGGCTGCAAGTGAAAAGGATGGCATTGTACTAAAGGGGTGACTGACAAACATCAAAAGCCTTCTTTAAGATGTTCCCATTTTTGTGACTGCAATGAGGAAATTTACGTGAAAATGTGTGTATGTCTATGCAGGTATTCATGTGCACCCCCTTGATACCTTCATAAATTGTAGAGACAAATAACAGTCATGTGATGAAGACTGTTAGCATGCAACTTTGACTGGCTAACCTGCTCTCTCCCTTCTAATCAATCAGTCTCCCTATAACTCACACTAACACTCCAAACCTTTGACTGTCAAGCAGCTTCAAACAAGCTGCCATTTTAAATATCAATCTGCTAGAAAATGTTTCCTCATTCACTCACCAAATGTAGAATTTTACACTCAAATGGCCCCAGCCTGAGATCCAAGACGGGACAAATTCAGTCATAGATCCGTGAGAGATTTTCTAAATATAAAAATGTCATGGCTTTAAGGCAAGGTATCTTGCAGCATCTCAGGGCTAGAAACGTGCGCTTTCCATGATGGGGAGGTATGATGTAAAGGTGTAATTGGCACTTCGTTGGGATAATCTGCAAAACATACTCATGGCTTCACAACTTGCAAGTAATGGGGACAACCCAATTTTATCCTGATAAAACCTGTATTCCGCAATATGTAACTGACCTGATCCAAAGCTTAGCAAAATCAATAGAAAGACTCCTAGAGACTGCAGTGGGCTTTGAACTGAGCCCTCTAACATTAACATATCATATGATACTTGCAGCCCTCAAAATACACTTACTAGATAGTACAGAATATAGTTAATATTGCTAAAAATACAAGCTTGCCAAGCCTCATTTAGAATACACCTACATATACCCAACTCCATACAATCAGATTAGTCATTCCAGTCTCAGCCACATAAATACTCCCCTGCTCCATTAACACAACACACAATGAGCCGGGTCTCTGCCACACTTGTATTGCTTTGTGCTGCTCCATCTTAAAGAGCAACAGGAGGTAGAATACTCCAGTGGCATAGAGCCACTGTAACAACTCTTATACCAACCCCGTCAGCCACTGGCATAAGGGGAATGTTCAGAGAAAAGAGGCATTGAGGTGTCACCATTCCTCAGTGATTCCTGAATGCTAGGACATCCCCTGGTGGTCAGACGCTGCTCCACATTATGCCAGGAGACCATGTCACCTTTCTTGAACAGACCCAGGGGCAAAAAGACTGGATCTCAGGAGCTGGTTTTATGAGAAAACTTATAGGAATGTGATGTTACTTAGTATAACCTGGCACTACATTCCTTTTGAAATCTTTACTACATGTTTAGCAGACAATATATAAAATCAACCGCATGCATCCAACAAGTTCCCATTACAGAACAATTTCCATTACAGGCCTAGTAAAGTTTGGGTGCGGGGTGTAAATCTGGTGGGATGATCCTGAGTGATGAAGGGCTATAACACCTGGCAGGGAGAGGTGGCTGAATACTTTAACTGTTAATGTCCAGACTTAATGTTTTGATTGAAAATGCACAATTTTTAAAAGAAAGGGTAATATTTGGTGGGGGTGGAGGTAAATTAGCTGGATTCCATTGAAAGATAATTTCAACCTCAAACTCTATGGTAACCACATTATTATTTTTTGTTTTTAAGTTTGTATGATATGTGTACACACACTGTTCACTGAATGAAAATCTATTACCTTGATCTTGCAAACTGATACATGTGGTGGACCTCACACTCATGTGGAATTCCATTGATACCATTTAGGATCCTCAGGTCAAAAGTCAGTAGACATGGATCTGATTACAGGGTGGGGACCTATGAGCTAAGGCACTGAAGATGTTAACTAAGAGGCACAAATTGTGGAATTAAAACGAGGCCTGCACAATCTTGTTACAGGGCAATGAGAAGATACTAAACACTGCCCTACATTAACTTTATTTAATATCTTGGAATTCTAATTTCTTCTAGTGACATACCTGAAATTATTATCATCTTTTGTTACAGTTCAAATTATTGGAAAGCAATCACTGCTTTTATTGCTTGTACAGCACTAATAGCAGATGTTAAAATGGGGAATTTTCAATACATTTAATAGAAAGGTAATCTTATGATATGTGTACTCCTACAGGAAGGCAATCCTCCAGCAAATATTAAATATGAAAGGGCAAAATGGTAAACCAGAGCTGAAGTAATAATAAGTGCAGTAAGTGCTGAATTCGATTCATGCCTGTAGACATAAGTCTTCTTCACGCACTGGACTTGCACCAGTTTAATTTAAATCAGTTTAAAAATGATTCAGTTAAAGTTATGTAAACCCCAGGGGGATACTAATTTCAGTTTCAACCTGATTTATATTGTTTAAATCACTAACCTGAAATAATGGGGCCTCCACACAAAGTCAAACTAAATCAATTTAAAATCACCCCTTTAGTTAAACAAGCTCAAATGTGTGTGTAGACCAAACCATAAAAAGAGCTGAGAAAAATACTATGTACCGTTTTGTGAAAAATATAAGACGAAACTGAATTTCATCAATTACAAAAGCATAGGCAGCCTCCTTACCCATCAAAACAATTCCTCATGGGTTGGCTCATACACAGAGCCAATCAGTCAACAAGAGACAAGCTAACCCTGCCAGAGAATGCTCCAATGGAATATCCTGTCATTGTGTCATTTGATTACCATTAGATCTTTTAAACAATAGAATACCAATTGAAATTAAATATTTTGGATGTTTTTCTACATTTTCATATATATTGTATTCTGTGTTGTAACTGAAATCAAAGTGTATATTATTTTGTAAATATTTGCACTGGAAAAATGATAAACAAAAGAAATAGTATATTTTAATTCACCTCATACAAGTACTGAAGCGCAATCTCTTTATTGTGAAAGTGCAACTTACAAATGTAGATTTTTTTTTTGTTACATAACTGCACTAAAAAAACAAAGCAATGTAAAACTTCAGAGCCTACAAATCCACTCGGTCCTGCTTCTTGTTTAGCCAATCGCTACGACAAACAAGTTATTTACATTTACAGGAAATACTGCTGCCCTCTTCTTATTTACGTCACCCAAAAGTGAGAACAGGCATTTGCATGGCACTTTTGTAGCTGTCTTCGCAAGGTGTTTACGTGCCAGATATGCTAAACATTCGTACGTCCCTTCATGCTTCAGCCACCATTCCAGAGGACATGCTTCTATGCTGATGATGCTCATTAAAAAATAATGTGCTAATTAAATTTGTGACTGAACTCCTTGAGGAAGAATTGTATGTCCCCTGCTCTATTTTGCCTGCATTGTGCCATATATTTCATGTTATAGCAGTCTCGGATGATGACCTAGCACATGTTGTGCATTTTAAGAACACCTTCACTACAGATTTGACAAAGAAGGTACCAGTGTGAGATTTCTAAAGATAGCTACATCCCTGGACCCAAGGTTTAAGAATCTAAAGTGCTTTCCAAAATCTGAGAGGGATGAGCTGTGGAGCATGCTTTCAGAAGTGTTAAAGGAGCAACACTCCGATGTGGAAACTACAGAACTTGAACCACCAAAAAAGAAAATCATCCTTCTGCTGGTGGCATCTGACTCAGATAATGAAAATGAACATGTGATGGTTTGCACTGCTTTGGATGGTTATCGAGCAGAACCTGTCATCAGCATGGATGCATGTCCCCTGGAATGTTGGTTAAAGCATGAAGGGACACATGAATCTTTAATGCATCTGGCATGTAAAAATCTTGCGACGCTTGCTACAACGGTGCCATGAGAATATCTGTTCTCACTTTCAGGTGACATTGTGAACAAGAAGTGGGTAGCATTATTTCCTGCAAATGTAAACAAACTTGCTTGTCTGAATGATTGGCTGAACAAGAAATAGGACTGAGTGGACTTGCAGGCTCTAAAATTTGACATTGTTTTATTTTTGAATGCCCTTTTTTTGTACTTAATTCTCCTTTTGTAAGTTCAACTTTCATGATAAAGAGATTGCACTACAGTACTTGCATTAGATGAACTGAAAAATACTATTTCTTTTGTTTTTTTAGAGTGCAAATATTTGTAATCAAAAATAAATATAAAGTGAGCACTGTAGACTTTGTATTCTGTGTTGTAATTGAAATCAGTGTATTTGAAAATGTAGAAAACATCCAAAATATTTTAAAAAATGGTATTTTATTATGGTTTAACAGCGTGATTAATTTTTTTTAATCACTTGACAGCTCAATTACTATACATAAGAGCAAGATAGGGAAGGCAAAGTCATTTTCTTCATGTCAGCAGACTGGAGAAGAAGGGCCTTATAAAGTGCTTCATGTAGTATTTTGCAGCATGTGGATTTCTAGGTTACTTTGAAAATTCATTTGCTACTAATTAAAGAATTACAAAATTGAAAAAGTGGTGTATTTTTCTTATACAGTAAGGAAACTTCTGGTGAGTTATACATGATGGATAAAATTTTCAAAAGCATCTAAATGACTAAGTAACTTAATTATCATTGAAAGTCAATGGGACACAGACTCCTAAATCACTTAGGTCAATGTTTCCCAAACTTGGGACACCGTTTGTTCAGGGAAAGCCCCTGGCGGACTGGGCCGGTTTGTTTACCTGCCGTGTCCGCAGGTTCAGCTGATCGCGGCTCCCACTGGCCATGGTTCGCCGCTCCAGGCCAATGCGGGCTGCGGGAAGGGCGGCCGGCACATACCTCAGCCCGTGCAGCTTCCTGCAGCTCCCATTAGCTGAGCATAGCGAACTGCGGCCAGCGGGAGCCGCGATCAGCCGAACCTGCCGACACGGCAGGTAAACAAACCGGCCTGGCCTGCCAGGGGCTTTCCCTGAACAAGCGGTGTCCCAAGTTTCGGAAACACTGACTTAGGCAATTTTACCAGGTATTATTACTTATTTTACACTGGATTTTGTAAATTAATACATTCTTTAAAATTAGCTCTCTCTCAGCTGGGCTGTTTTCATTCAATTTTAATGGTATGTACTGACACAGAGTTAATTTATTTCGATTCCAAATCTCTCCTGGTTATCAGAGTAGATGGCAGATCTGTGGCATTCAGATTGTTTCAATCCGGCATATAGTTGAAATGTGGACCAACTGCAATTGTTTTTTTTGTTTTTTTTACTGAAAAGCCAGAAGAGAGAAACAACTAATCATCCAACACATTTCCAGATAATTTTTAGACAGCATTAGTCTAAGAACACTTAAAAGATTGGAAATGCTTTAGAAATATATTTATCATCATCATCTTTGAAAGGTAAATGGCAAAGCAAAACATTTCCCAAGATCTGAACTGAAAATGGCAATATATATTAAGTTTGTGTAAATATAAATAGGAGGAAATGTGGCAGATTTTAATAAGATTTCTCTGTGCAGCTCAAATGGGGAAAATGTGACACTATGAATTGATAATGTCAAAAAAGTCTTTTAGATTTCCTGTTCCATTAAAAAAAAATCTATTATCCCTTACCTTGAAGCACAGGAGAAAAGCAAGAGAAATACATCAATACTAATCCTATAGTGCATTTCACATCCAGTACATTACTTTGCTGAAGTTGTTATTTAAAAAAATTGCAACACTGAGCGAAACCATTTTCAGCATTTTATATAAAAGCAGTAAGATCTTGGTGTTCGATGGTGCAGAATTTATATTACTAAATGCCATTAGAAGAAAAAAAATATCCTGCTCAGTAAGACAGAAAAGAGTCTTTTTAGCAATAAAATATTTTTTTATCTGCAAGTTAAAGGCCTGATTCTGCCATCCTTACTCAAGTTAAGTAATACCTGACTCCACAAGCAACCCTATTAATTACAGTGTAAGTGCTCAGTGTGAAAGAGGGTATGTCTACATTGTAATGGGGGGAAGGGCGGTGTTTCCAGCACATGTAGACATACCCAAGCTAGCTTTACTCTAACTAGCTTGGATACCAATAGCAGAGAAACTATGGCAGCGTGGGCTTTAGTGAGGACAGCACAAGCCTGCTTGGGACCCTGTGTAATTACTCAGGCAGCTAGCCCATGCTAACGCTTCACTGCTATCAGTGAGCTAGCTTGATTAAAGCTACCTCAAATATGACTATCTGTGCTGTAATTGACCCCCTCTCCCCAACTGCAGTGTAGACATTCCCTGAATGTTGCAGAATTGGACCCTCAGTGTTAACTGATTTTAAACAGTAAAAGTTTCAACGGCCTCCAAATTACTCTCTTACTCCATGGAGAAAAGGAAATAATTCAGGTACCTTGCCTTTTCAGTGACTCCCATTTGTTGATGAACATCAATAAATTCCATAAGCTGCTTCTGTAATGCTTTCTCCTTGCCCTCAATTTGCTTAATGAAGTTATGCTGCAAAAGATCGGATATTGTCGGGCGCTTCTCGTAATCTTTAGTCAAGCACCTGCACTGGCAGAAAAAGCAGGTGATCATTCACAGAGCTGTACACTGTTAAGCAGTAAAGTAATTTTGAATTCATTCATGCTTAAGTCACATACCTACAGGACTGTCTCATTAAAGTATGCACATCTTAATCATACCAGCCATAAACAGACATACAGAAGTTTTGATAGAATTTGGGATTAAAAGATGTTAATTCGCTGTATTTTAAACCAGAAATATCAGGCAGCTTAAAGAAACTGCTGGAAAAACAGAAAACCATTGTGGCTTCTCAATAGGACACTCAAATTGACACTAGGTACCTAAACTGAGAATGTATATGCTGGTTAAAAAAAAAAGCATGTGATTTTTAGGAACGTTTGGATCTCAGATGTGAGCTTGGGTCCACCCCTAGTGCTGACTCAAATGTCCAAATACAGGTTAAAGATGTAATATTTAGGTGCCTATGCTTGAAAATTGGAGAAGTGGGAATGATTTGTGAAGTCTCACAGTCCCATTCTAGATATGCTCCCTGCATATCCTTATGTAGCAAGGCTAGGAGGTAGGGCCAGCTGGAAGAGAAATGGGAATGGGATCAATGGATCTGCTGCTATGCAGAGCCATCAGCCACTGTCCCCTGCAAACGGCCACAGAGCTAGAGGGGCTACTCCCTGCACAGCAGAGTTACACGGCTATGCCCCCATGGGAGACTGTCATAGGTCAAAGGGCTTAGCCCTTAATGGATTCCTTTTCAGGGTCACTAGAACGTTGAGAAATATTTTACTTTAAAATTGTAGGCAACTGTCCATTTCTGGGACAAACCCAGAAATCTTGAAACCATATTTAAAACTATTATTATAGATAAGGGTCACAGGACCTTTCACACCTACATCACTGCTTCAAAATCCTGGCCCCATTGATCAAGTCGCCCATTGATTTCAGTGGGGCCAGGATTTCACCCCAGGCCTTTTGTAGATGATAATTTATTACTGCATTACTCTTTGGTGGCCTATGTGAAATAAGTTTGTGGTCTGAGCCCAGTTACTTCAGGATATACCCCAAACCACTACGTCAATTTGCACCTGTATTGATGAGAGGGTGGGAGGAGAGGAAGCTTAAAAGAAATTTACAGATCATTATTTTGTACACATCAATGACAAAGTCATAAGAAAGGTTTACATTTATGAGGTAGATTCTCGCTGGTGAAAACTGGTGAAGCTCTGTTGACATCATATGAACTGTGCCAATCTGTTCTTCATAATCCTTTTATTTTTTATTTATTTATTTATTTTTAACAGAAATTTGCTTAATAAAAAGTGTGTTAATATAGCATCGTGATCTGGCTAATTAAGAGGCCACATAACGCCCAGGCTATATAACGCCCAGGATAGGCATTCCTTGCTCGGTAGTTACATAAGTTCAGATCCTGCTCCATCAGAGCTGGGCAGGAAATGGTTTTCCCATTCTGTGAAAAATTGTTGAGATTTAAAAAATTTCCCACTCTGCATCGTGACAAATCTGAGACCTTTAAAAATGTTTCATGAAAAACAAAGGGGAGGTGGGGGAAGGGGAAGAGAGCGACAGAGCACACACACAACACCAGAATAGTCAATAGCTGGGTGGTTAGGGCACTCACATGGGGCGTGAGAGACCCCAGTTAAAGTTTCATCTCTGAAAAGTTTGTGGAATCAGCATTTTCCAAAGAAAAACTGTCAAAAATTTCCCAACTAGCTCTACTCTCCATCCATCAGATTAAACCATCATACCAAGCCATTTTATAACACCAGGGCCAAATTCTGTCTGTTCTCAGTTATACTTGTACAGTTAAACTTGTACAGTTCCACTGAGTATGATTTCAGGGGTGTAACTGAGGAACCAACATTAGCCAGAAAGCATTCCACAGGTGATGGGAATAGCTTATGGTCTCAAACAATGAACAATATACACTGGAAATCCTATAGAACCGATGTAACAATATACACTGGAAATCCTATAGAACCAAATTCACCCTGATTCATGTTAATGATGTATTTTAGAAACAGTAGTCAGACTGATATTGGAATTGTCACCTGAAGCCTGAGTTTGCAGGAAGCTTAATATAAAACCATATTGCTTATATATTTACAAATAAAAAGAGGAATTTATACAAAGCAACTTTACTATAATAAATAATGTGGGGGAACAAGGGTGAAATATTTTGTCGTGACAGATTTCCAGACAGAATACAAAGATGTAATATTTCAACTACATTTATGCACACATCTTATGTACACATCTTATTTGGTCAAAAGGGCCTCAATTAATGGTCTCAGTTCTTACTCACTTGTTAATAAAATCATTGAATTCAGCTGACCACAGCTCCGGTTGGCGTAATGTTGGAGGTGGATTTCTGTGAAGGTCAGTATTACTATAAGTTAATATGTACACACTTGACAAAAACAACATAAGAAGGCAGGCTGAGTAATGAGTTTTAGGAGGGCTATTGAAAAAAATATTGATTTCCACTGGCTAAAGGAGCATTGTGTAGACAATATAATACTTCATTAACCTCCTACTTTACAAACTAACAAAGCATCAAGAAAATCTACCAAATATAACCAAGAATTGCTGTCATTTTTCAAGCATATCAATAAAAGCAAATGAACCTAATGACCTATTATTCACTATTTGTATTTCGTGACAGGACTGTTCTTTCTTTCAAAGCATGTGGCAATTGATTTTTTCTTTTAAAATCAGGAGTTCTTTAAGGAATTCTATCTTAAATTTCACAAAAAGGGTCATAGCTTCATTGCATTAACCAGCTCATTAACAAAGTATCAAAATTAATGAACACTCTTATTATCTATTTGTGATTCACTAAGGCACCAAATAACAGCAAAAGGATTACATTCAGACCTGGTATAAATGGGTACCGTTGCTTTGCCGTCCATTGAATTGCATCCGCTTACTGTAGGTTTGAATTTGGCTCAAAACGTTTTGAATTAGTCTTTTTCCTTCGAAATAAAGTGGACATTTTCCACTTGACATACCAAGTAATGCAAAATGAAATCACAGAACAATGAGGCTGTTTTTCAGAACAGTGCTATATCCACTAGGCAATACTTGTATATGCTTGAGGCAGAGTGCAGGGCTGGTTGTGGGACAGCGTGCTTCTGCACTGCTCCCTGGGCAGAATTAGTCCTTAATATTCAGTTATTAGATATAAAAGTGCCCAAGTTTGGTAGGAGGGAGTACGAGAAAGTGGTGGGGATTAGACTAATACCGTGAGAAATAAGGGTATGAAGACATTACCTTGGTATTTTGAAAAGTGCTCTCATAGGATGCAAGTCAGCAAGAGGTGGATCTCCATCTCCTAGCTCTATGGCAGTGATACCCAATGACCATGCATCACATCTGGCATCATAGGAGCTGTCCAGCTGCTGCTCACATGCAATTACCTGTGAGAGGAATACAGCTTTTAGGTTCATATTGTTCATTTATGAAAATTTTGATAAGTATCCAGAATGAAAAGCACAGCAATTTGAACAGCCAGATGGTGAGAAACTCACTGCGATAAACTAGAAATCTATTGAAAAGTAAGCATTTAAATTACATTTAGCATATGCAAGTCTCCTGCTGGTGCCTGTCATATTGCAGAAAAGCAGTGCGGAAATCAGAGAGAGCAAACTGATGATTACATCCTACCCCTGCTTCTCAATTCTGCTGTAGGAGTTGTGGGGAGAGCTCCTAGCTACCTATGTATACACCATACCACATTGGTGCCTGAATATTACGGGAGTACCAGCAAACCATAACATGGAGTCCAATGTGGCTCTGCCTTTTGGCCCCACCATCCCCACGTGGAATGACAGTGACAGGGGCCTCCTCCCCACTAGAGACATAGATGCAGTAGTATGCAGCCCTTTCTGTTGCACTCTTTGCAGGACTGGCTGCAGGATTTCCCTCTGGAGCAGCAGAGATGACAGCCAGAGTCCCCTCTTCCCCTCACAGAGCCAAGGGCAGCGAGATTCCCTCAGAACCTATACTCCGGTTGCTGCAATACCTGCTTGAGTGGGTTGGTGGGTGGACTGGGTCCACTGTACTATTCTCTCCTTGTTGTGCACAGAGTACTCTGCTCAGGTGATGCTGGCAGAGCCACCCAAAGCAATGGATTTTGGAGTTTACATCCCACTGAGAAGACAGTGGCAGGTCAGACCTCTCAGAACTCTTGTTTCAGACTGTCTGCAGACTCAGGCAAATAGTGCATTGGTTTTCTTCATATCTGTGCGGGCCAGAAATTTCCTATTTTTTTTTAAATGAAAGCTGAAGTGACACCAGGAGCTGAGCTCCTAAGAATGGGCATACCTCATCTATGTCTTAGTTCAGGCTTTACTTCCCCCAATTTCAGTACTGCAGAAAAAAGACATACTTTCTGTCTCTGATGAGATGGCAGTCTAGTGAGAGAGGGTCTAAAGCAGCTTCCCTCTTTCTTGCATCTATTTATTTGATTTTTTTTAAAAAAGGGACTTTCATAACACCTATGGATGCATACACAGTACATTTGACAAAACAATATAAAATAAGTTGCCCACATTCAATAGAACTTAAGACTACCCCAGAATTTTGTAACAATATAGCCCCCACTATTCCGGTCTTGGGCATATAGGTTTATCAGCGGAAGAACTTCACTGCATAAACACTATAAACAGCTTGTTTAATATTAACCAACATGTAGTGCCCCATGCTTCTCTCTGCATCTGCACACAGAGCCTGAACCCGTAGAAGAGCAGAATTCTGCCTTTTACAGCATTCATCTCCTTCTCCCAACCCCGTGGAAGCCTCTCCACAGAATCCTGCTCTGTAGAGTCGGAGGAAACAGAGCAGAAGCCAATTGGGCTCCTTCAGATTATCCTGCCTGAAGCTCATGAGGGAAAGCAGTGGAAGCCAAAGGTTTAATAAAGTACACAGTTTTCCCTCTGCACTCTGGAACCTCTTTTTAAGGAGGGGTCCTAGACAGCTGCAATAAAGAGAATCCCTGGAAGCCACGTTTGTTGCAGGAAGCATGCTTAGAATGGCAGAGCTCTGGCAAGGGGTGTCTGTGTGGATGACTTTTGCCTCCTAAAAATGCCAAAAGTCATGCAGATGACAGGTGATCTGATGGGTAAGAGGATGGAAACCCAGTCTTGTTCTGTAGAGGGGAAGCAAACCATGTTCTATACCAGAGGGAAGAACTTGGAGGAAACTCAGTAAGGTCAAACTTGTGAAGTTTCCGCTCCCTTGTGTGTGGGATAATGGCACTGTAGAGTTCTTCCTCTGCTATGAAATCAGCATCAAAGAAGAAATTTTGTTTGGCGTCTGTCCCTCTGGGCACCCATTCTGACCGTTTCACAGAGAGATAATATCTCTACAATATGGCCACCATTAGCAGTACATTCAGAAATGCCAATTTTAATTAAAAACTTTTATTTTTGAATTCATTTCAGCTAATTCACAATGACAGATGAGTCGGGACATTTCAGCTAATTAGCTGAACAAACAAAGTACAGGTTTTTTCCCTATAAACAGTGCAATTGCATATACTATAAAACATTTTTTATTTTCTTGCAAACAATGTATTCCTGCATATGCTTATTTAACAAACTGAATTTGTCCTATTGGAGTTTACAATATTTGTTTGTATACTTACTCTAGATTTAAAAGTAATCAAAGTTACAACTAAGCTTCAAATATATACTGTATAATACATTTTTACTTATTCACACAAATCTTTTGTTGCTGTGGCGATTCATGAAGTACGTGGTGTATCAAAAGCCTCCTGAGCAGTGAGATACACAAATAAAATACATAAGATCAAGAAAGTAACCTCCTGTTTAGTTCCCTTCTGTTGTGAAATCTACAATATTCCAACAGGATCACACTGTTCTCAGTCACTGTCTTTAAAAATAGTCTTGCTGGACTGTCATTTAAAATGAGAAGATTGAAGTCACAATATAACCGTGGGCTCTCTCTACCCCTAGAAAGAAACTGATTTCAAAACATACTTTCTCCTCCAAAGCATTTCAACAAGTGATCTATGCAGCTCCTCTTGCTCTAACCACACAGTATTCAATTAAATAAATTTGAATTAACATTGCATAAAAGTAAAACAGCTAAAAGAAAATGCCAGCATTTTAAGACTACAGGATAAAAAGTTTTTACAATCGACATTTCCATTCATTTTGCTAAAACTACTAAAATAAAAGGGAAGAGACAGAGAAGCAGAGAGACAAACAAAAGCAATCTGGAAAAAATGTATGTTTTCAAACGTAATCTAACCTCTGGAGCCATCCAAAAAGGGGTGCCCACAGACGTGTTCCGACGGAGACGAGTGCTGGTCAGCTGAGCAGACACACCTAAAGGAATACAGGGAAGCTATATTCAGAGTGGTGGTTACTTTTATTTAAATTCCATCTGGACTGTGCCATCATCATCTCGTCCTGGGAATAGGGATGTTAAAAGGCTTTTTCCTTTCAAAAGCTCAGTTGTATCTTTCCAGTTGCCTGTAAATGAGTACTAAAGTCTCAGTCCTTCTGCAACGTGTTGAACATCCTCAACTTCCAGTTACTTCAATGGGAGCAGCATTTAGCCCTGAATGAGGCTTTTATGAGTAATCGGACTGCATTTTAATGACTAATTATAGTATTTTGATGTCCTTTTTAGGAGCAAGAAACCACAAGTATTACTTGGAGAAGTAGTACTTTTTTTAAAAATGTGCCGCACCCTTTAATGCATGTTATTTCTTTCAGAGCTACAGTACTGACAATGGTGCATCTTTGCTTCATGATTTATTTTATTTATTTCAATTTCAATATCAATATCATCAAAGATAGATCCCAGGCTCTTAACTGCCCCACCATCATTGAAAATGTAAACCCTAACCACAGAAACAACAACAACAACAACAAGTAAGCAGTTGTGGGATAAGAGGGAAGTCCTTTTATGGATCAGTAACAAGTTAAAAGATAGGAAACAAAGGGTAGGAATAAATAGTCAGTTTACACAGTGCAGAGAGGTAAATTTCAGGTCCCCCAAAGATCTGTCCTGGGACCAGTGCTGTTCAACATATTCATAAATGAGCTGGATAAAGAGGTAAACAGCAAGGTGGCAAAGTTGGCAGATAATACAAAATTACTCAAAAGAGATAAGCTCAAAACTGACTGTGAGGAGTTAGAAAGGAATCTCACAAAACTGGGTTGTTGCCCTTGGTGACGCGGCAACAAAATGGCAGATGAAATTCAAAGTTGATAAGAGCAAACTACTGAAAATTGGAAAACATAACCCTAACTATAAAAATGATGGGGTCTAAATTAGCTGTTACCACTCAAGAAAGAGATCTTGGAGTCAATGTGAAGAGTTCTCTGAAAACATCTGCTCAATGTGCAGCAGCAGTCAAAAAGCTAACAGAATGCTGGGAATCACGAGGAAAGGGATAGATAATAAATCAGAAAATATCATAATGTCACTATATAAATTCATGGTTTGCCTACACCTTGAATACTGCATGCAGTTCTGGTCATCCCTTCTCACAAAAGATATATTAGATCTGAAAAAAGTACAGAGAAGGGCTGCAAAAATGATTAGGGGTATGGAACAACTTCCATATGAGGAGAGATTAGAAGACTGGGATTGTTTTGCTTAGAAAAGAGACAACTAAGGGGGGATATGACAGAGGTCGAGAAAATCATGAATGATGTGGAGAAAGTAAATAAGGAAGGATTATTTACCCCTCCACATAACACAATAACCAGGGGGTCAACCAATGAGATTAATAGTCAGCAGGTTTAAAACAAACAAAAGGAAGTACTTCTTCACACACTGCACAGTCAACTTGATGGAACTTGTTGCCAGGGTATGTTGCAAAGGTCAAAAGTATATTTGGGTTCAAAAAGGAATTAGACAAGTTCCTGGATGATAGGTCCATCTATGGCTATTAGTCAAGATGGTCTGGAATGCATCCCATGCTCTCGGTGTACCTAAAACTCTGACTGCGAAAAGATGGGAAGGATGTCAGGAGATGACTCACTCAATAACTGCCCTGTTAATTCACTCTGAAGCACCTGGCACTGGCCATTGTAGAAAGACAGGTACTGGGCAAGATGGACCATTGGCCATTCTTATGTTCTTAACAAAACAGTAACAGTTAATTAGCAAGAAATTTTTACAAAACCTAAATCTCCACATGCTGTGTCCAGCCCAAAATCTCCCCCTCCCAAATGCCTGTTAAAAATGGACTTGCAGCATGAACTGAAGATCAGCAAATCCAGGCTATTTCACACCAGAGAAGGGGAGTGAATTGCAAAGTCACAGACTCTTCACAGGGTCTGATCAAGAGTCCACTGAAGTCAAGTATCTTCCAGTTGACTACAATGGATTTTATATCAGGACCTTGGAGTATGTCCTGTCATAGATTCATAGACTCATAGAAGATTAGGGTTGGAAGAGCAGCTTCCTCGCCTACAAAAGAAGGGAACTCTAAACTGAATGCCTCCACTAATCACAACAGAAGCAATATCACATAGCCGGGAGAGGTAATTTATGAGGTAGGCAGATCTCAAGCCATTTAGGGCTTTAGAAGTCAAAACCGATACCTTAAGTTCCACCCAGAAACCAATAGGTGCAGATCCTGAAGTGTTGGTGTCATGTCTGGTGATTGTGCACTTAACAAGCAGGCTGCCACATTTTGCACTTGCTTCAGCTTCTGAACATATTCAAAGGACACTCTCCGCCAGACTAGAGGTGACAAAGGCATGGTAATAAGGTCCACATTCAGGAGCAATGGATGCAAATTCCTCGACAGACAGAGCTGGATAAATCTGACCAGGTGACTGATAATCAATGTCTAATAGTAGTATGGAACTTAACCAGAACTCCCACACTGTGAACTTTGATAATAAATGATTAATGCTTATCCTCAGTCAGAAGGGGACAGACCCTCTTGTTACTTCCTTCAACCAGCCATAATCCCCTGAGGCTCAGCTAGATTGAACCTCAACCAAATTCATTTTCATCCAGGGCCCAATCTTGCCTAGACAGCAAGAAAGACGCTTAATTACATGCTCTGGGCTGGAAAAGACATAGCGATAAAGATGGGTATCCTCCGGGCATCTCTCCTCATGAACTCTCCTAAAGGCCTCAGATACACATTGAATAAAAGGGGTGACAGCACAGAACCTTGATAGTAACCCCGAGAGCATTCTCAGGGCACAGGTGCAATTACACTACCCCATGGGATTTCTCTATGAGTGCCGTTGTGTGCATACCCAGGACAGAACCCCAACTGATAAGGATAAATGAAGTCAGAGGCATCAAGATATTGTGAGAGTTCTCTCACCACAATCATTTCCATAATCTCAACCCAAACTGGAATATCAGATACTGGTCAAATCAATAATGGATATAGACTGTCAGTGTCTGGGGATGGCTCTTTGAACAGAGGCTGAACACGTGTTTCTTTTCAACTATTAGCATTTCACCACCCTCAGTGAAGGCATCAGCAATCTCCATCAGCAACGAACTCAGTACTCTCCCAATGGCCTTAATTGACCATGAAGGAAAATGGATCCAAAGCCCAGGTCATGGTATTAAATTCTCCTGAAACATACAGAACTTCAGTGAATTAGACTGGCTAAAACAAGCAGAGATAACGTAGCTTTTGTTCTTTCCAGATATTGCCTGTTCTGAATCCACTTCATTTTATCCACAAGAAAACATGCAGTTTTCTTATAATGGGAACAATTCACATCAGCAAGTGAGTGGAAATAGGTTGGATTAATCAGGGTGTCCATTACCCAGCACAAATCCTCAGGTTGAGACTTTGCAGATGCTATGGTGGAGGGAAAGACACTTGAGAGGAGATTATCTGGTTTTTACTCTGAATGTATGTACTCAACTCTGATCCCCAGCACAACTATACTTGTCCATCATATAAAAGGCACTTTGCATAGCTACTAAAAATAAGGCCACATTAAAGCTCCTGTTTGGCAAATCAGCCCGATATTTAAAAAGAAACACATTCAAAATCATTACATTTGTAGTTGCCTCTCTCTCTATTTTCCTGTGTAAGATAAAGAGTGAAATCTGCCCTTTCTCCATAGCTGTAGAGGCCCAATAAGCAGCAGAGCCATTTGCCTAGTGGTGAGTAGGATGTGGGGAGCCTTAACATGGCCTCTACATCCTTTGCACACTGTGGAGATCTGGTGCACAGGGGTTTCATCCCTGCTGCTACAGAAGGGAGTCCGGGGGCCAGGCTCTGGCCCATAGATCTATGGCTACATGAAGCCTTGAGCAAAACACACTGCAGAGAGGTTGTGAAGCAACCACAGATGCTAGTACAACCCTAAAGCTGTTTTAGTGTCAATATAGCGACTGTGTTGCCTTAGGGTTAGGGAGCAAGAGGAGGTTTCTGTCCCTTTGCTAACCACCATGGAACCCTGCTGTGCCAAGCTCTTTTACTCAGGCTTGGCACAGGGACCAGGATTTGGACCTAGAGGCAAAAAAGGCAGTAACTGAGATCTGATATTATTCCAGTGTCAGATTTTATAAATAATCATCTTTCTGCATAGATAAGGAGCTAACATAAAAGAAATGTTAAATATGCAAAATCTGCTCAGTCTAAGTCTAGTTTCTTCTCACTGAACTGTAATAATTAAGCGAATCCTAGTTATTTATTTTTAACTTCCATAAAAAGCTGATTTAATTTGAATTGTTCATCACTATTTTCTTTAGGCTGATTTTTTTATACCCTTTTGCTCTTGGCACTAAACTGGCATTTCAGATTACAGAGTGTAAGTCTGATGACAAATGATATTTCTTTGGGCTCTTTCTGTGTGTAGGGGAAAGAGGATGTCATGCCACACTTGGCAACATTTCTTCCAGCACTTCAGCAACTAATCAAGCATAAAGCCAGCCAGCTCTTTTTAACTTGTACGTTTTCGAACAATAACATTTTAGGGGTTTACTACTGCTGTAATGAAAAAACTGGACTAAATATCTTCTGAAGGAAACCTAAAACTCCACTGCCAACACATTTTTCACACAATACAAAAGTGCAAATCTTCAGTTCATGCTGCAAGTCCATTTTTATGAAGATGAACAGTTTGATAAACAGATGCACGAGTTATGCAAATACATGGACTCTCCGTCTCTCTCACACATATATATAGAAAGAAACGCACTACACTTAGTGATAAGAAAAAGAGATATTATGGGTGTGTTCAGAAAAGATCAGACATGTTTCTTACCTATTGTGTCTGGTAACTCTAGGCATTGGCTTACTCGTGAAAAGTGGATATTTTTGTGTAGTACCCTCAGACGGCAGGTATCATACAAGCTGCACATTGCAAGCATTAGCAGAGCAGAAATGCCTGAGAACTAGAGCTACTCAGTTATGATCTTGGACTTAAATTAAGTAAACAAATAGTAGTGCAACAACGGAGTCCTTTATTAATTAATTATTATTATTAAATATATATATATACTGTGATAGCTCCCCCAGCCCCGAGTCAGAGATTGGAGGCACATTACGATAGGCACTGTACACATATCAAAAATGTGGTCCTTGCACCAAAGAGCATACAATCTAAACATATGACAATAGACAAGGGAATACATCAAACAGATGGAGGGAGCACAAGGTGACAGTGAGACAATTACTATCAGCATAATAAGCACCAGGCAGAGCACAGCAGCTGCATAACCATTGTCAAATGTTTTGTAAGCATCACAGCATAGGTGGGTATTAAGAAGACATTTAAAGGAGAATAACAACATAGTTGCTTTGCAGATCTCTGAACGGAGCTCCTCCCATGCATAAGGGATGACATGAGTGAAAGAGTGAAGGTGCTTCTTGGGAAGTTTTACTAATTGGCTATAAAGGCTGGCATCACTATGACAGGGTTGATGGCTCTATATCATGTAAAAGATGACAAGAAGGTGGGGTTAAGTCATAAGAGTCTTGAAAGTAGTTTGTGCTTGATGTGATGGAGAAGGGGGAGCCAGGGAAAGGCATAATGCAGTTGAAATGATGAGCCAGGAAGATGATTTTTGCAGCAGCATTTTGACTCTCTTTTAGAAAAACCTAAAACAGTTTTATGGTTCAGGATTCTAGATCTAGGGATGCTGGAGAAAAGAGATCATGAGGAATGTGGGAGTAGGAGAAGAAAGATGTAGGGAGAGCATACATGCTTATTTTAAAACAATCTATGATAGAGCTGCAACATTTCAGCTGTCTGATGGTGCATCAGAAGGCAAGGTCCCCCAAACCCAGCATAAGAGCCAGAATTAGAACCCAGGAGTTCCAGAATGCTAGTCTTGAACAATGAACACACACAGGAGGGTTTCATAAAACTATTATGAATGTAACCAGCTGAAAACCAAGAGCTGAGAAAGAACCCGGCCTGAAAGGGGTATAAAAAAAATCTCATTACATAAAAGTTAATTCATGTATGGAACAGACTGCCAGAGGCAGAAACAGTGATGGAACATAGGCAAACCAGAGTTACAAAGCTCTTCCAGGAAGAACATGCTTTCCAGGGTACAAATCCTAAACAGAAAGCAGGAAGGTCCTACACAGGTTGTATGACTCCACGTCACTCCAAAAATGAAAGGCTAGTATTTAAAAAGGATGAATATAGGAATTATAGGGCTTGGATCGATGTCACTGGAAAAGATCAAAGCATGTTTCATAAAATGTATAGGCCAGAATGAAGATACAGGCAGATGTGCCACCACAGAAATAGTTCTAGAACTGTCCGAAGCACCCTGGTGAGCAGAGACAGTGACCAAAAACAAAACAAAAAACACAAAAAACCCCACCCTAAAAACCAAAACCACAAGCTAAACAAGTTTTACACATTTTAAAACCATTCATAAAAGAGGCACGCAGGTGCTTTTGCTGCATAGTTCTTGTGTTGATTTACTTCACAGTACTGAAGGTGACAGAGACATTTTAGATGACTCTCTGTAATTCTGTTTTAATAGGCAACAAATTGTTTTTACATAAGCCCAGAGAAGTAAAGTTATTCAAAGTTTGGACTGAAGATCCTTTGGGCTAAATTCAGACATGAATCTAAACTGGACCAATCTAACCTATGGGGGCTGCTCTACCTTATGCTAGCAGGCCATGATCCCTAAAGGATCATATGCCGGTGAGCATAGCTAATGTGCAGCATGTTGTGGCCGGCCCCTGGCCTTGCTTTGCTCTTTCATGTCCCCTGCTCCAGGGCTGAATGGATGAGTGGCACAGGAACTAACAATGCCCACTCTGTGCCCTGCCAGGTGCCTGAGTTCCCCCATGTTGGGGAATTATTTTGCTGGCCAGATCCAGCTACTTTCCAGCCTATTTTGTCTAACATAATTTACAGTACATGACATTAGATTACTGCTCTATGCATTATATAACATTTATGGTACCCCATGGCATCTAAATGTGAATTAATAGGAAAAGCTTGTTCAATGATTGTGACTGGACTAGGACAGTAACTCTGATCCTGGTCTATAAAAAGGGTTCTCCCCTTTGGAAAATTCAGATTTTTTTATGGGGCTCATATTCAAAGCAGCCTGACAAGCTCTTTACTGAGGAAGCTTTAACTTTGAAGTTCTTTGCTTTTATTGGCTTCTATTAGTACCTCTATATTAAAATGTCATTTAAAAGTAACACATGAATGTCATGTTATCTGGTATGGAGAAATGACAACACAATTATACCCTGTTCTTGATCTGAATCAATGAAGCAGACAACTTTATTATGGATGCATGCTAGAATGACTAACACAAATACTAAGCCTTACTATGACTCACTGCTGAAGATAAGCTGAGGGCAGAGGGATAATTCTTTTTATTTTTGAATACTTTAAAATGAAATCATTTAAATTAATGATTGCATTTTGTAGAATGATTCAGACAGCATTTACAGCTAATGTAGGACAATACAATTTGAGAATGCAATAGGGTGAGATGGCTTCAGAATAATATGTTTTCTATTACTGTTTGGAAAACTTCTGGAGGTCATTTTTGGATAGATTTTCAGTGTCAATCAGACATGCGAATCAGAAACAACATATTAATGATCAGATTGTCTTTTCCCAAAGTGACTTTGGTCCTGAACCTGAAATCCTTACTAAGGCAAATGGAGATTTATCCAAGGACTGAAAAATGACTTCAGAGTTGGCCTTATTAAGAACATAACAATGGCCATACTGGGTCAGACCATTGGCCCATCTAGCCCAGTATCCTGTCTTCCGACAGTGGCCAATGCCAGATGATTCAGACAAAATGAACAGAATAGGACAATTATCAAGTGATCTCTCCTGTCTTGCAGTCCCAGCTTCTGGCAGTCAGAGGTTTAAGGACACTTAGAGCATGGGGTTGTGTTCCTGGCCATCTTGGCTAATAGCCATTGACAGATCTATCTTCCATGAATGATCAAACTCTTTTTTAAACCCAGTTATACTTTTGGCCTTCACAACATCCCCTGGCAATGAGTTCCACAGGTTGACTGTGAGGTGAGTGAAGAAGTACTTCCTTACACTTGTTTTAAACCTTCTGCCTATTAATTTCATTGGATGAGCCTTAGTTCTTGTGTTAGAAAAAGGTTATTTACCCCTTTACCTATTCACTTGCCTCAAGCCATTAATGATTTTATAGACCTCTTTCATAACTCCCCCTTAGTCATCTCTTTTCTAAAATGAACAGTCCCAATCTTTTAAATCCCTCTTCACATGGAAGTTGTTCCATAGCACTAATCATTTTTGTTGCCCTTCTCTGCACTTTTCCTAATCCTACTATATCTTTTTTTCAGATGGGGTGCCAGAACTGCATACAGTACTTAAGGTGTAGTCATGCCATGGATTTATGTAGTGGTATTATTATATTTTCTGTCTTATTGTCTATCCTTTTCCTAAAATTTTTAGCTTACTTGACTGCCACTGCACATTGAACAGATGTTTTCAGAGAACTATCCACAATCTGCTCCAAGATCCCTTTCTTGAGTGGTAACAGCTGACTTAGACCCCATCATTTACTCTGTATAGTTGAGATTATGTTTGCCAATGTTCATTACTCTGCATTTATCAACTTTGAATTTCATTTGCCATTTTGTTGCCCAGTCAGCCAGTTTTGTGAGTTCCCTTTGTAACACTTCACAGTCAGCTTTGGATGTAACGATCTTGAATAATTTTCTATTGTCTGCAAACTTTGCCATCTCACTGTTTACCCCCTTTTCCAGACCATTTGTGGATATGTTGAAGAGCACTGGTCCCAGTACAGATCCTTTAGGAACCCCATTATTTACCTTTCTGCACTGTGAAAACTGACCATTTATTCCTACCCTTTGTTTCCTATCTTTTAACCCAGGGGTAGGCAAACTACGGCCCGGGGGCCACATCCAGCCCTTCAGATGTTTTAATCTGGCCCTCGAGATCCTGCTGGGGTGTGGGGTCCAGGGCTTGCCCTGCTCTGCCCATGCCATGGCTCTCTGTGGCTCCCGGAAGCAGTGGCATGTCCCCCCTCTGACTTCTATGCATAGGGGCAGTCAGGGGGCCAATGGAAGCTGCAGGGATGGCGCCTGCGGATGGGGTAGCCCACACAGATGCCTGGCCACGCCTCTGTGTAGGAGCTGGAGGGGGGACATGCCGCTGCTTCTGAAGCTGCTAGAGTTAAGCGCTGCCCAGAGCCTACACTCCTGACCCCCTCCTGTGCCCCAACCCCCTTCCCTAGCTCTGATCCCCCTCCTGTCCTCTGAGCCCCTTGGTCCCAGCCCAGAGCCTGCAATCCCAGCTTGAGCCCTCACCCCAACCACCTGCCCCAGTCCAGAGCCCCTTCCCATACCCTGAACTCCACATTTCTGGCCCCACCCTAGAGCCCTCACCCCCTCCTGCACCCCCAATTTCGTGAGCATTCATAGCCCGCCCTACAATTTCCATACCTGGATGTGGTTCTCGGGCCAAAAAGTTTGCCACCCCTGGTTTAACCAGTTACCAACCCATGAGAGGCCCTTCCCTCTTATCCCATGACTGTTTACTTTGCTTAAAAGCCTTTGGTGAGGAATCTTGTTAAAGGCTTTCAAAACATCCAAGTACGCTATATCCACTGGATCACTCTTGTCCACATGCTTGTTGTCACCCTCCAAGAATTTGAATAGCTTGATGAAGCACGATTTCCCTTTACAAAAGTCATGTTGACTCTTCCCCACCATATTCTATTTATCTGTTTGGTAATTCTGTTCTTTACTATAGTTTCAAATAATTTGTCTGGTTCTGAAGTTAGGCTTATGGGCCTGTACTTGCCAGGATCGCCTCTGGAGCCTTTTTAAAAAATTGGCTTTACTTTAGCTACCCTCCGGTCACCTAGTACAGAGGCTGATTTAAATGATAGGTTACATGCCACAGTAGTAGTTCTGCAATTTCATATTTGAGTTCCTTCAGAAATCTTGGGTGAATACTCTCTGGTCTGGTGACTTATTACTGTTTAGTTTATCAATTTGTTCCAAAACCTCCTCTAATGATGTCTCAATCTGGGACAGTTCCTCAGATTTGTCACCTAAAAAGAATGGCTCAGGTGTGGAAGTCTCCCTCAATCCTCCGCAGTGAAGACCAGTGCAAACAATACATCTAGCTTCTCTGCGATGGCCGTGACTTCCCTGAGTGGTCCTTTATCATTTCCATCATCCTGTGGCCCCACTGATTGTTTGACTGGCTTCCTGCTCCTTATGTACTTAAAAACTAATAGCAAAAATATTTTTGTATCTTTTAATAGTTGCTCTTCAAATTCTTTTTGGCCTGCCTAATTATACTTTAACACTTGACTTGCTAGAGTTTATGCTCCTTTCTATTTTTCTCAGTAGGATTTGACATCCAATTTTTAAAGGATGCACTTTTGTCTCTAACAGCTGCTTTTACTCTGTTTAGAAATGGTGGCATTGTTTTTGGTCCTCATGGTGTGTGCGTGCATTATTTGGGATATACATTTACTTTGCACCTCTGTTGTGGTGTTTTTAAAAGTTTCCATGCAGCTTACAGACATTTCACTCTGATGACTATTCCTTTTCATTTCCATTTAACTAGCCTCCTCATTTTATGTAGTTACCCTTATTCATATTAAATAGTATTGGGAGAGGAACAAGCTGAACTGTTTAGTCCAATCTTATCATTCTGGTCTTATTATAAGGGAACTGGCAGGGGAATCAGCATATTGAAAGTCAGTCTACTCCTTTCAGGTGCCTAAACATGGATTAATTTTAAGCACTCAATTTTTAAAATTTGGCCTGTATTTCTGGATACAAAAGAGGTGTGAATATCACCCAACAAACTATGACAACTAGCACATCCATATATCCCTAGCTTTTATACAACTATACTAATAGATTACTACTTCTGGTAAAAATGTTAATAAAGCTCAAGCCTTTAATGCAAGAAGCAGTATAGTGTCAATGAGTTACAAACGTCAAAGGAATTATTGGTTTCAGAGTAACAGCCGTGTTTTGAACTTTGAAGTTCTTTGCTTTTATTGGCTTCTATTAGTACCTCTATATTAAAATGTCATTTAAAAGTAACACATGAATGTCATGTTATCTGGTATGGAGAAATGACAACACAATTATACCCTGTTCTTGATCTGAATCAATGAAGCAGACAACTTTATTATGGATGCATGCTAGAATGACTAACACAAATACTAAGCCTTACTATGACTCACTGCTGAAGATAAGCTGAGGGCAGAGGGATAATTCTTTTTATTTTTGAATACTTTAAAATGAAATCATTTAAATTAATGATTGCATTTTGTAGAATGATTCAGACAGCATTTACAGCTAATGTAGGACAATACAATTTGAGAATGCAATAGGGTGAGATGGCTTCAGAATAATATGTTTTCTATTACTGTTTGGAAAACTTCTGGAGGTCATTTTTGGATAGATTTTCAGTGTCAATCAGACATGCGAATCAGAAACAACATATTAATGATCAGATTGTCTTTTCCCAAAGTGACTTTGGTCCTGAACCTGAAATCCTTACTAAGGCAAATGGAGATTTATCCAAGGACTGAAAAATGACTTCAGAGTTGGCCTTATTAAGAACATAACAATGGCCATACTGGGTCAGACCATTGGCCCATCTAGCCCAGTATCCTGTCTTCCGACAGTGGCCAATGCCAGATGATTCAGACAAAATGAACAGAATAGGACAATTATCAAGTGATCTCTCCTGTCTTGCAGTCCCAGCTTCTGGCAGTCAGAGGTTTAAGGACACTTAGAGCATGGGGTTGTGTTCCTGGCCATCTTGGCTAATAGCCATTGACAGATCTATCTTCCATGAATGATCAAACTCTTTTTTAAACCCAGTTATACTTTTGGCCTTCACAACATCCCCTGGCAATGAGTTCCACAGGTTGACTGTGAGGTGAGTGAAGAAGTACTTCCTTACACTTGTTTTAAACCTTCTGCCTATTAATTTCATTGGATGAGCCTTAGTTCTTGTGTTAGAAAAAGGTTATTTACCCCTTTACCTATTCACTTGCCTCAAGCCATTAATGATTTTATAGACCTCTTTCATAACTCCCCCTTAGTCATCTCTTTTCTAAAATGAACAGTCCCAATCTTTTAAATCCCTCTTCACATGGAAGTTGTTCCATAGCACTAATCATTTTTGTTGCCCTTCTCTGCACTTTTCCTAATCCTACTATATCTTTTTTTCAGATGGGGTGCCAGAACTGCATACAGTACTTAAGGTGTAGTCATGCCATGGATTTATGTAGTGGTATTATTATATTTTCTGTCTTATTGTCTATCCTTTTCCTAAAATTTTTAGCTTACTTGACTGCCACTGCACATTGAACAGATGTTTTCAGAGAACTATCCACAATCTGCTCCAAGATCCCTTTCTTGAGTGGTAACAGCTGACTTAGACCCCATCATTTACTCTGTATAGTTGAGATTATGTTTGCCAATGTTCATTACTCTGCATTTATCAACTTTGAATTTCATTTGCCATTTTGTTGCCCAGTCAGCCAGTTTTGTGAGTTCCCTTTGTAACACTTCACAGTCAGCTTTGGATGTAACGATCTTGAATAATTTTCTATTGTCTGCAAACTTTGCCATCTCACTGTTTACCCCCTTTTCCAGACCATTTGTGGATATGTTGAAGAGCACTGGTCCCAGTACAGATCCTTTAGGAACCCCATTATTTACCTTTCTGCACTGTGAAAACTGACCATTTATTCCTACCCTTTGTTTCCTATCTTTTAACCCAGGGGTAGGCAAACTACGGCCCGGGGGCCACATCCAGCCCTTCAGATGTTTTAATCTGGCCCTCGAGATCCTGCTGGGGTGTGGGGTCCAGGGCTTGCCCTGCTCTGCCCATGCCATGGCTCTCTGTGGCTCCCGGAAGCAGTGGCATGTCCCCCCTCTGACTTCTATGCATAGGGGCAGTCAGGGGGCCAATGGAAGCTGCAGGGATGGCGCCTGCGGATGGGGTAGCCCACACAGATGCCTGGCCACGCCTCTGTGTAGGAGCTGGAGGGGGGACATGCCGCTGCTTCTGAAGCTGCTAGAGTTAAGCGCTGCCCAGAGCCTACACTCCTGACCCCCTCCTGTGCCCCAACCCCCTTCCCTAGCTCTGATCCCCCTCCTGTCCTCTGAGCCCCTTGGTCCCAGCCCAGAGCCTGCAATCCCAGCTTGAGCCCTCACCCCAACCACCTGCCCCAGTCCAGAGCCCCTTCCCATACCCTGAACTCCACATTTCTGGCCCCACCCTAGAGCCCTCACCCCCTCCTGCACCCCCAATTTCGTGAGCATTCATAGCCCGCCCTACAATTTCCATACCTGGATGTGGTTCTCGGGCCAAAAAGTTTGCCACCCCTGGTTTAACCAGTTACCAACCCATGAGAGGCCCTTCCCTCTTATCCCATGACTGTTTACTTTGCTTAAAAGCCTTTGGTGAGGAATCTTGTTAAAGGCTTTCAAAACATCCAAGTACGCTATATCCACTGGATCACTCTTGTCCACATGCTTGTTGTCACCCTCCAAGAATTTGAATAGCTTGATGAAGCACGATTTCCCTTTACAAAAGTCATGTTGACTCTTCCCCACCATATTCTATTTATCTGTTTGGTAATTCTGTTCTTTACTATAGTTTCAAATAATTTGTCTGGTTCTGAAGTTAGGCTTATGGGCCTGTACTTGCCAGGATCGCCTCTGGAGCCTTTTTAAAAAATTGGCTTTACTTTAGCTACCCTCCGGTCACCTAGTACAGAGGCTGATTTAAATGATAGGTTACATGCCACAGTAGTAGTTCTGCAATTTCATATTTGAGTTCCTTCAGAAATCTTGGGTGAATACTCTCTGGTCTGGTGACTTATTACTGTTTAGTTTATCAATTTGTTCCAAAACCTCCTCTAATGATGTCTCAATCTGGGACAGTTCCTCAGATTTGTCACCTAAAAAGAATGGCTCAGGTGTGGAAGTCTCCCTCAATCCTCCGCAGTGAAGACCAGTGCAAACAATACATCTAGCTTCTCTGCGATGGCCGTGACTTCCCTGAGTGGTCCTTTATCATTTCCATCATCCTGTGGCCCCACTGATTGTTTGACTGGCTTCCTGCTCCTTATGTACTTAAAAACTAATAGCAAAAATATTTTTGTATCTTTTAATAGTTGCTCTTCAAATTCTTTTTGGCCTGCCTAATTATACTTTAACACTTGACTTGCTAGAGTTTATGCTCCTTTCTATTTTTCTCAGTAGGATTTGACATCCAATTTTTAAAGGATGCACTTTTGTCTCTAACAGCTGCTTTTACTCTGTTTAGAAATGGTGGCATTGTTTTTGGTCCTCATGGTGTGTGCGTGCATTATTTGGGATATACATTTACTTTGCACCTCTGTTGTGGTGTTTTTAAAAGTTTCCATGCAGCTTACAGACATTTCACTCTGATGACTATTCCTTTTCATTTCCATTTAACTAGCCTCCTCATTTTATGTAGTTACCCTTATTCATATTAAATAGTATTGGGAGAGGAACAAGCTGAACTGTTTAGTCCAATCTTATCATTCTGGTCTTATTATAAGGGAACTGGCAGGGGAATCAGCATATTGAAAGTCAGTCTACTCCTTTCAGGTGCCTAAACATGGATTAATTTTAAGCACTCAATTTTTAAAATTTGGCCTGTATTTCTGGATACAAAAGAGGTGTGAATATCACCCAACAAACTATGACAACTAGCACATCCATATATCCCTAGCTTTTATACAACTATACTAATAGATTACTACTTCTGGTAAAAATGTTAATAAAGCTCAAGCCTTTAATGCAAGAAGCAGTATAGTGTCAATGAGTTACAAACGTCAAAGGAATTATTGGTTTCAGAGTAACAGCCGTGTTAGTCTGTATTCGCAAAAAGAAAAAGAGTACTTGTGGCACCTTAGAGACAAACCAATTTATTTGAGCATGAGCTTTCGTGAGCTACAGCTCACTTCATCGGATGCATACTGTGGAAAATTATTATGTACCCTTCCTACAAACAAAAAAATGCCAGGCCAGTTAGTGTATACATTAATTTAATACTACCTAAAATGTCTTCAATCTCACCTATGGTAAAAAGAGATTAAATCTAACAATGCATTACCAAAGAAAGTCTCTCACACAACATTCTATATAAAGAAACATGTTTTTACCAGGTTAGAGGTAGGTTGCAAGACAATTAATTTACAATTCAGAGTAATAAAAGACTATTTTGAAGTGTCAACAAAGTTTAGATTTGCATGGCTCTTTACTTTGATTGTTTCAAATATTTGGAGAACAGAATGATTACTTTCTTATTCTGAAAAAAAATCATTACCTTATTACATTTTTAAAATTAGAGTTGAGCTAGCTAAGGATATCTGCAACTTCTAATTCTACTACGAAGAAAGGTTCACGTATTAATCAAAGTAATGCCAATTTCAAATATCTCCCCTCAATTTCTCACTGATGAGTCACAGTCAGGATAAGTCTCTGGTTTAGTCATGCTAACTTGCATCCATCATAAACCTCTCTGCTTCCTATATTCTAAATCAAACAAAGGGTATTATTGTAGTCATTCTGAATGCAAGGCCAGGTGACATTCTCATGAAACTTTTAACTATAAAGTTACTACTTTGGAATTGCTTTAAAAACATTTCATCATTTTTTTTTTAAAGTGCAATGTACAAAATTAAGACAAATGTTTTACCTTCACACTTAACATGTGCCATTTGCATTGCAATGCAAAGCTATTTCAGGAATATGCAGGAAATAACTCAGCCACTAGTCAGTGCTGCCCATGTCCCACTGCTTTGAGGCAAACCTTTCTTGCAATAAATATTATATATTAGACTCAGAACAGTTTTATATGTTTCCATCCATCTATTTGCTATGGAGATGTACAATAGTTGGACTGTATTGCCTTCTTTCCATATCTTCCACTTGGAACCCACTTTGTCGGGGTGAAAGTAACTTAAAGGACTTACTGGTACCCCGGAGTCCTGAGCAGGGGGGTGGGTCCTCAACCAGAAAGTGGTGGGACCTTTAAATCCCCAGGCCCTTTAACTCGAGATTTAAAGGGCCCGGGCTCCTGCTGCGGTAGCGACGGTTGGGAGCCCTGGGCCCTTTAAATCACCACCGGAGCCCCATGGTAGCGGTACCTGCGGCGACAGCTGGGAGCCCCGGGGCTCGGGCAGCGATTTAAAGGGCCTGGGGCTCCAGGCCACTGCTGCTACCCCGGGGCTCTGGCAGCGGGGCTCTGGTGGCGATTTAAAGGGCCCGGAGCTCCGTCTGCTGCCAGCAACCCCGGGCCCTTTAAATCGCCGGCCAAGGAAGCTGCCCACTGCTGGTACAGTCAGTTGTGTACTGGCTCTTGCCAGTAAGCCGTACCGGACCGTACCAGCTTACTTTCACCTCTGCACTTCATCCACAGCAGAGGTTTAAGAGAATTTTCACTATGCGATTATGTGTCTTCAGGCATATCTAAATATTACGGTGATTAGACATTTTTGATACTTGGGCTGAGAGAATTGAGAGGTTTAGGAACATAGCAATTGCCATAGTGTATCAGATCTGAGGTATATCTAGTCCAGTATCAGCTACTTCAGAGGAAGGTGCAAGAACCGCTGAATAGGGAGACATGGGATAATTTGCCCCCATCAATAGCTCTCGCCCTGGTTTCTAATAGTTACAGGTTGGCTTAAACCTTGAATCATGAGGTTTAATATCTCTTCCAATATTTATACCTAATTATGATAACTCAGAATTTTCTTGATATCCATATAAATGTTCAATCTCTTTTTGAATCTTGATAGACTCTTGGCACCACCAACTTCCTGTGGCAGTGAGTTCCATAGTCTAATTACACATTGTGTAAAGATTTGACTCCACCTGACGGCATGGGGCATGACCTTCGATAAGCATCAGTGTTATAACAAGGTTGATTAATGCACCTTCCTAGACAATGGAATATTACATATTTTTTCATGTATGTGCACAGTTTGTTTTTCTGGGAAACAGCAGCTCATACTAAGAAATATCTAGTCTATAAGCCGCAGGTTTTGGCAACCCTGGGGAAGCCTAGGCCCTTGTGCCCCTGTTAAATCCAGATTAACAACCCAATTGTCCAACCCTTAGCATATGGGTGAAACAACCTTATTTTCACACACACACACACACACACTAATTTGAATCCAGTGGGACTATTCACAAGTGGTTGTCCATGTCAGTAAGTGCTCCACAAAAATCAGGCTCTAAGTAAAATTACACTATATGGATGAACATGTGGATTTTTATTACAAATGGAGGTGTGACAATGTATTGTCAGTTGTTCCAGACAGATTTTGATGACAAATAGCTAGTTCTTTAAAAGGTACTTAGGTGCCTGCTGGAGCTGACAGATTTCAATGAATGTTTGGCATCTCATAGCTTTCGAAAATCCCATTATGCATGTTGCTGTGATAATATTCTGAGATTAAGTACATATTACATATTGCTTATCACAAGGCGAATTAAGTAAAATTAAGAAAAACAAAATTTTTAATAAATTTTAGAAAAGTTCACACAGTCTAGTAGACTGATTAGCTGAATATATTCACTAGAAAACAGACTCATCTCATAAAATATACCTATTCATAGCCATGCAAAAAGAGGAAGGCTAGTCTAGTGGTTAGGGTGCCAGCCTGGCTCTCAGGAGTGCCAGGTTCAATCCTTTTCTCTTCCACAGACTTCCTGTGCAACTCATTTAGTCTGTCTCATAGACTCAAAGGACAGAAGGGACTATTGTGTTCATCTAGTCTGACCTCTGGCACATTGCAGGCACAGAACCTCACCACCCACTCCTGTAACAGACCCCTCACTTCTGGCTGAGTTACTGCAGACCTCAGATCTTGATTTAAAGACTTCAAGTTACAGACAATCCACCATTTACTCTAATTTAAACCTGCAAGTGACTCATGCCTCGGCCATTCCGCCCTAGGGGAAAACTCCAACCCAACCCCAAATATGGTGATCAGTTAGATCAGTTAGAGCATGTGGGCAAAACCCACGAGGCAGATGCCTGGGAAAGAATTCTCTGTAGTAGCTCAGAGCCCTCCCCATCTAGTGTCCCATCTCCAGCAGTTGGGGATTTCTGCTACTGGTAATTGCCAATGGGTCACATGCCATCGTAGGCAGTCCCATCATTCCATCCCCTCCATAAACATATCCAGCTCAGTTAGGTTTTTTGCCTCCACTTCTCCCCTTGGAAGGTTGTTCCAGAACTTCATGCCTCTGATAGTCTGTGCTTGGGTCTCCCATCTGTGATACTGGATTAATAGTACATCCCTACCTGACAGGGTTGTTGCTAGGGTAAATATGTGCTAGATTGTGAGGTGCTCAGATGCTAGGATAATGGGTTCCATGATACAATATGCATATGCAATTTGTGTTCAATATACACCAGAATAAGTGATGCTTCTCGAAAGGCAGCACTAATGCTCAAAAGAACAAATTTAATAGAATCATAGAATATCAGGGTTGGAAGGGACCTCAGGAGGTCATCTAGTCCAACCCCCTGCTCAAAGCAGGACCAATCCCCAACTAAATCATCCCAGCCAGGGCTTAGTCAAGCCTGATCTTAAAAACCTCAAAGGAAGGTGTCAAGGTTCCTTCCCCACTCTGAACTCTAGGGTACAGACGTGGAGACGTGCATGAAAAAACCCCTAAGCTTATTTTTACCAGCTTAGGTTAAAACTTCCCCCAGGTACAAACTATTTTACCTTTTGCCCCTGGACTTTATTGCTGCCACCACCAAGCGTCTAACAAATATAACAGGGAAAGAGCCCACTTGGAAACGTCTTTTCCCCCCAAAATCCCCCAAAGCCCAACACCCCCTTTCCTGGGGAAGGCTTGATAAAAAATCCTCACCAATTTGCAGAGGTGAACACAGACCCAAACCCTGGGATCTTAAGAATAATGAAAAAGCATCAGGTTCTTAAAAGAAGAATTTTAATTGAAGAAAAAGTAAAGGAATCACCTCTGTAAAATCAGGATGGTAAATACCTTACAGGGTAATCAGATTCAAAACATAGAGAATCCCTCTAGGCAAAACCTTAAATTACAAAAAGACACAAAAGCAGGAATATACATTCCATTCAGCACAACTTATTTTATCAGCCATTTAAACAAAACAGAATCTAACGCATATCTAGCTAGATTGCTTATTAACCCTTTACAGGAGTCCTGACGTGCATTCCCGCTCTGGTCCCAGCAAAAACATCACACAGACAGAGAGAACCCTTCCCCCCTGGCCCCGGCTTTGAAAGTATCTTGTCTCCTCATTGGTCATTTTGGTCAGGTGCCAGCGAGGTTGTCTTAGCTTCTTAACCTTTTACAGGTGAAAGGGTTTTTCCTCTGGCCTGGAGGGATTTAAAGGTGTTTACCCTTCCCTTTATATTTACGACAGAAGGAGATTCCACCACCTCCCTAGGTAATGCATTCCAGTGCTTCACCACCCTCCTAGTGAAAAAGTTTTTCCTAATATCCAACCTAAACCTCCCCCACTGCAACTTGAGACCATTACTCCTCGTTCTGTCATCTGCTACCACTGAGAACAGTCTAGATCCATCCTCTTTGGAACCCCCTTTCAGGTAGTTGAAAGCAGCTATCAAATCCCCCTCATTCTTCTCTTCCGCAGACTAAACAATCCCAGTTCCCTCAGCCTCTCCTCGTAAGTCATGTGTTCCAGTCCCCTAATCATTTTTGTTGCCCTCCGCTGGACGCTTTCCAATTTTTTCACATCTTCTTGTAGTGTGGGGCCCAAAGCTGGACACAATACTCCAGATAAGGCCTCACCAATGTCAAATAGAGGGGAACGATCATGTCCCTCGATCTGCTGGCAATGCCCTTACTTATACAGCCCAAAATGCCATTGGCCTTCTTGGCAACAAGGGCACACAGTTGACTCATATCCAGCTTCTCGTCCACTGTATCCCCTAGGTCCTTTTCTGCAGAACTGCTGCCTAGCCATTCGGTCCCTAGTCTGTAGCGGTGCATGGGATTCTTCCGTCCTAAGTGCAGGACTCTGCACTTGTCCTTGTTGAACCTCATCAGATTTCTTTTGGCCCAATCCTCTAATTTGTCTAGGTCCCTCTGCATCCTATCCCTACCCTCCAGCGTATTTACCTCTCCTCCCAGTTTAGTGTCATCTGCAAACTTGCTGAGGGTGCAATCCAACCATCCTCCCGATCATTAATGAAGATATTGAACAAAACCGGCCCCAGGACCAACCCTTGGGGCACTCCGCTTGATACTGGCTGCCAACTAGACTTGGAGCCATTGATCACTACCGGTTGAGCCCAACAATCTAGCCAGCTTTCTACCCACCTTATAGTCCATTCATTCAGCCCAAACTACTTTAGCTTGCTGGCAATTTCAGATGACAGTACAGCATTATGTACTACAAGTTTCAGGAGTACAAAAGGCACAAAGGAAAGAAAGCCACTTCTGCTATTAAAGGCCAATTAAGTTGTTAATGTTTAGCAGTTATTGTTTGTCACCCCTACTAACACAGAGAGCTATTTAAGAAAAAAAAAACTATGTTCTAACTCGAAGAAAGTGTAACTTAGGCTATTATATAATCATATATGTAATTCAGAATGATAATGTACTCTTCTCTGGAATTATGTTCCATAATGTCTTTCATTGGCTCATCTCTCAATCACTGGTTTTCTCTGCCTGTTTATGTAATCAGACAAAGAGCCCCATGGGAAGCTCATGGAGAGATCGTTCCCTCACCAACCTGGTGCACAGGGGGACTGCAGAGTCTGCACTATCCTTCAGGAAAGTAATTTGCTCCTCTCCCTCCTTCTCCCTCACCCCCCTTACCTGCCCACGTGGCCTGCATCAATCTTCAAGCTGATGTAGAGAGGCAACTGGGCCCTGGATCCACTTTCTCCCTACCCCTCTATGCCTTGGGCAGAGGGTGCAGTTCCTACGTTCCCTGGAGCACAAGGACTTCAATTGTGACAGGCTCTGACACAGGCCTAAAAGGGGGGGTGGGAAGATTCCTTGCTCTTTGATTTAATTCTGTGCAGCCAGACAGGATAATACCACACAGGTAAGCTGAAATCACAGGTTATTTATATACACATATATACACACACCCATACAGAACTCCCTCATTGTCCACACTGATAAATTTCATTCACTAAAAGTGGGATAAATGTTGACCACCATAAATCTAATTCTGCATTCTGTTCAAATGAAATGAACCTTTCATTAAGAAAGGGAGAATATCATTCAGGGCTTGATCCAGCTCCTATTGAAATCAATGGCTAAACTCATTGGGCTGGATTCTCTGGGAAGAACTCCCTTATTCTCCACAATATCCTTTATGGCCCTATGACATACAGTGTTAAGGTTGTGCATCCCTTACTTCTTTGAACTAGCATGAGGTCATTCCAGACTCCATGTACTAATTACAATCTAAATCAGACTAACTCAGGGGTGGGCAAACTTTTTGGCCCGAGGGCCACATCAGGGTGCGAAACTGTATGGAAGGCCAGGTAGGGAAGGCTGTGCCTCCCCAAACAGCCTGGCCCCTGCCCCCTATCTGCCCCCTCCCACTTCCCATGTTCTGACTGCCCCCATCAGAACACCTGACCCATCCAACCCCCCTTGCTCCTTGTCCCCTGACCACCCCCTTTTAGGACCCCCGGCCCCAAACCCCCCCCCCCCCGGATGCCACCCTCTATCCAACGCCCCCAACGCCTATCCATACCCGTGCCCCCTGACAGGCCCCCCCGGGTCTCCCATGCCCTATCCAATCCTCCCTATTCCCCATCTACTGCCTGCCCCCCCCATAACCTCCGCCTCATCCAACCGCCCCCTGCTCCCTGTCTGCCCCCAGGACCCTCTGCCCCTTATCTAACCCTCCCCCCCCACACCATGCCGCTCAAAGCAGCAGGAGCTCGCAGCCTAGCTGCTCAAACAGAGCCAGTCGCGCTGCCCACGCGGTGGCGTGACTGCGGGGGGAGGGGCCTGGGGCTAGCCTCCCTGGCCAGGAGCTCAAGGGCCAGGCAGGACAGTCCCGTGGGCCAGATGTGGCCTGTGGGCCATAGTGCCCACCTCTGGACTATCTAAACACTGTTAGTAAACTAGTTGCCAAGACCAAAGTTAGGGATATTCTGTATCCATGAATAATTTGTGTTCCTTTATATTATCTAATTTCAAACCAGTTAAGTTGATTTTTTTTAAAACAAGTAGTCCAAATCTAAATCAAAACATTAAATGAGCTGTTCTTAACTGTTAACTTTTACACGTCTCCCCACCATGTTTTAAAGTTACAACTTTGTCTGTAAAAACATAACATACCAAAATCCACAAGTTTAACTCCTCCTTCAGTGGTCAATAGGATATTATTTCCTTTTACATCACGGTGGATGGTTTTGTTTTCATGCAAATGCTGAAGCCCCTGAAAAATAAGTTATAAATCCATTCATATTCTGTGTATTAACTTTGCTGATATTTTTGTGCTATGCTTTTTCTCTCTTTCTAAACTTAGTTTCAAAATGAGAACAGCCTCCAAGTCCAAAAATGAACTACCATTTCATTTTCTAATACATGGACACTTACATAGTCAGTGTATTTTGATTCTGATTTCTACTTCTCTTAGCATTTTTGGTACAAACCCCCTAGAAATGCTATTCTTATTCAAAGAACACTGAGTCAACTATCAACCAACTATGTGGGATAAACGGACTTTTAGTGACTTCCTTTTCTGGTAGATAAGTTGTATGATGACAGAAATAAAGAGGCATTATTAATCTTGGTTATATATTGGACCATTAAAACAGAAAAACAAAGAAAAGTTCTAAGGTCTAATAATAGTTTCAGTGCAGAAACTCAAACTCTAATTAAATAGCAAGGATAAAGATATTTTGTTTTGATCAGCTACAGTGATTTTTCTTTTGAGAGATTTCAATTTGTTGTACATTATTTAATTACAAAATAGATGCTGCCCCACAACAAGAGACACAGAACAGTATTTTTGGTATGTTGCACTAGAATCAGGTTATAAATGGCTTTCCCATCCCATCAACATTTTTGAGATATCAAAAAAAAAAATCATCTCTCCCCCCAATTTGGGGGGAAAGTCAATCTAGAAAATTTTGGCAAACTGAAAATCTGACCTGAAGAAAAAAGAAAACATTTTGTTTTGATAATTTTGAAATCCTTTGTTTCAATTTCTAACATTTTTCCAAAACATATTTTTACTATAATTAAGTTAAATTTCACAATAAGTCATTTCAAACTGAAAATCCAAATTTTTTTGTTTAGAAAATGTTGAAACAAAACTTTTTGACAATTTCAAATTATTTTTCTCCCAAGATTTTTTTTAAGTTGAAAAATTTGTGAAAGCCAACCCTTTCCCATAAAGAAGTTCATTTTCAATAAATCAGCATTTTCCAGTGAAAAAAATGCTTATTAAAAAAATCCCTGACCTGTACATCATGCTTTTAAAATGGAATATATATATTCATTTGTTGAAAAAAAATAAGGGCTTTTCTGCGTTGCCCCACAGTTTGGACTACAGGGATATGAACAATAGAGTGCACCAAAGTGCACCCCCCATGTGGATGCTGAGGGTACAAACGCAAAGGTTCCTAGTTCATGGTAAATAGCACTCTTCAAACAGGATTTACAGTAATGTGAACTAGGAGCCTTTAAGTTTGTGCCCTCCGCTTCCACACAGGGGAATTACAGCAGAGCTGTAATTTGATGAACACTGCTATTTTACCCCTGCGGAATCCAAACTGTGGGGCAGTGTAGACAAAGTTTATTCAAAGAATATCTCAGGCTGTCAACTGGACTGTCCATTCATTGACTGTTTTTAATCTTACCATAAGAGCTTCATGTAAAATATAAGCAATTTCAAGTTCGTCCATCCTTTCACCTCTCTTCAAAAATCCTTTCACCAGATCAGTCACAGATCCTCCATTGCATAGCTATAAAAAGATCATGATGGAAATTAAAGGAGAGAAGTGATCATATCGGTTCTAGTTTTCAGTAGATTCCATTTTCATACCTACACATGATCCTACTAAGCTGATAACCTAGCAATGAAATGTATTTAGTGCTCATAATATCTACTCAAACAATTGTCTTTACATTTTATACCCAACATTGTTCCCTCTTTCTGCATCTGTCTCCTCTCTTCCTACAAATACACATACAACATCTTATCTCTCTAATTTTTTATCTAGATGTCAACTTTCTTCTGAAGCTAAAATTACTGTCGTGCTTTTAAAGAGACATTTTGTGGAGACATTTTGATAGCTCCTAATGCTCATCAAATGCAAGGGTATCAGTGCTACAGATAATTATGACTTGGATTCTCACATCTCCTTCAGTACACTTGGCACCACATACACTGTGCAAAATGGATTTAAGACAGCTGGAGACAGCCAGTGGAGAATTTCCCCTGTATAGAGAAATCTGCTGCTGTTTTAGCTGCCATCTACATCAGCTGTCTCCCCAGATGCTGATACAAGAAGAGGAAGCAGCATGTTGGGGCATGCTGGGGGGATTACTGGGGCACAGTGGAATGCAGCTCTTCAATGCCTGATCTTCCACTGACATAAGATTCCTCAGGGACATTACCAAGTAACATATGCCTTAGAGATGCAGGGGAGCTGCTACCTTGCACCAGGACCAAGTGGCTCTGGGTTAGGGCTCCATAACCAGCTCCCAACAGCCCCTCTACTACACGGTATCTAAAATGCCATTTGGACCTCAACAATCCGTCTTTATATTTCTTGGACCCTGGAACTAGTTGTACATTGTAGTTATGTCTCCAAAAGAAAAACAATTTAGATGCAGAGAAGCCTAGAAGACAATCTACTTTTCAAAATGTAGGTCTTTTAGTGACTTAGTGTAATGCACAATATGAGCTGATTGATTGAGGCTACAATATTTCACATGTTCACTTTTGAAGGGTTCATGTTTAGCTATTCCACCTGGAAGCAGGCAGGGCACACCCTGACTGTTTTGTAGAAGCAAAGCACACATTGCTGTATCCAAGGACAAGGGCTAGATATGAACCATGAGAACTTGATTGTTGGGACAGCAACTGTGGGAAGCTTTTTTAGCCTGGGCTCAAGGCCTGAGAACCAGGATTGTAGTAGATAAAGGATGGTAAATAAGTATATTAATCAACGTCACACATTTCTTTGTGTATCTTTTTGCGGTAGCAGTGTGTAATGCTTGGGGCGGAGAAATAGAATAAAGGGGAAGGTGGAAAGCTGACAGGCAGAAGCCTGTTAGCTGACCAGCCTGCTTGCTTGCATAAAGCTGTGTTCTGTCTCATCATTGAACCGCCACAACTGGCGCCCAAACGTGGGGCCCTCAGCACTCACCTCGCCCGGCAAGGGTTTCAGACGCGTCACTCATCCGCTTCGTGGATCCCGGTGAGTATTTTTCATTGTGGTAAGTATGGGAAGCTCCCTCTCTGCTTTGCAAGTGCAACACTGCAATGAGCTGCAGTATTTGCTGCGTAAGGCTCAGCATGACTGCCCCGCTCGAGCACTTACTCTCCTGCTACAGGAGGTGCGTGCCCAGTGCTCGTGGTATCCTGAAGCCGGAAGCCTTAAGCTAGCGGACTGGGAGCGATTGGGCCAGACATTGCACGAAGAGCCTCGGGCGCCCGTGCAGGCTTTACGTGACTGGCACCTCTGTCGCGATGCGATACTGCGTGTCACCTCGGATAGGCCCTCTTTCACGAGGCTGGTGATCTCGCCACGCCCGTCGGCTCCTGTAGCCATCCCCGTTGCAGCTCTCCCCCCTTCTACTGATGCAACCCAGCGTGTCGCTTTGGAAAGACCCTCTCCCGTACCCACAGCCCCCCCTCTCCCTGTTTTGCCCCCAGTGTCTTCATTACCACCGCCTCCCTGGCCTTCCCCACCGGAGCTGGTGTGTGATCACCATCCCACCGTGGTGCCCCATGTTCCGGGGCCCTCCGGAGGATCATCCGCGTCTGCTCAGCGGCTTTCGCTGGTGCAACAAATGGTTCACGCAGCGAAAGCTCGATCAGATCTTACAGCGGAGGAGCTGGCTGATCTGGTCTCAGTTTGCCCGGTGACCTGGCAGAATGATGACCAGGGCAACCCCATGGGCACCTGGACCACTTTGCCATACTCGGTGGTTAGAGAGGTAAAGAAAGCAATTCGTGAGTTTGGCCTGACTAGCACCTTTGTGCGTGGTCTCATTGAAGGGATAGGTACTGGGTACTCCCTAATCCCTGAGGATTGGAAAACGCTGCTGCGCATGATGTTATCACCCAGTCAGTATGTTATTTGGATTAGTGAGTATCGGCAGATGGCAGAACGCCAAGCTCAGGTACATAGAGAGCACGGTATCATTTATGAGCATTTGGCAGGGGAGGGACCGTTTGCTACTATTGAGATGCAGTCTCAACTCCCTCAGGCTGTCTTCCCCATTATTTCCACCTGTGCCCAGCATGCTTTCAAGAAGGTCCCGGATTCAGGCAAGCCTACCAAAAGCTTTGTCAGTATCTGTCAGGGTGCCTCAGAGTCCTTTTTGGATTTTACCAACAGATTGCATGAGGCTATCCTCCGACAGGTGGATAACACTGAGGCAGCTCACGAGCTCCTGTTAAAATTGGCAGTTGAAAATGCAAACGAGGATTGCTGCCGTGCTCTCCAGGCAGCGCAAGCCTCTGGTATTTTAGAGCTCTCAGACATGCTGCAGGCGTGCCAGAACATTGGCACACAAGCCCACAAGGCTGGAGTTCTGGCTGCCGCCCTGAGAAAAACTGGGAAGGAGGGGAAGCGTTGTTACCGCTGTGGTAAGGAGGGTCATTTTCAGCGGGAGTGCCGCTCATCTAAGGCACCAGCCCGACCCTCAAAGAAGTGCCCCAAGTGTGGGAAAGGTTATCACTGGGCTAATCAGTGTCGTAGCGGGTCGGGAAACCGCACGACGGGTTCCCCCCGAACCCAGGGCCAAACGGGGGTGTTTCCCACTCAGACAACTGTTCCTCTGCTTTAAAACCCATAGACTCCATGAAGGCGGCAACTGCCAGAAGTGCAGGGCTTGATTTGATTATGCAGGAGGACGCTGATTTTCAGTTGCCGGGGGAGGTTTGCGCCATACCTACCCAGGTGACGGGACCTCTCCCTGCCGAATTTGTGGGTCTGGTTCTCCCTTGCTCACACGCTGGGAAACAGGGCTTTTTTGTCATCCCAGGGGTCATTGACGCCGATTACAACGGCGTTATTAAGGTTCAGGTGTGGACCCATCTTCCGCAGTCGCTCCCGCGTGGACGGTCAATTGCGCAATTGATTTTAGTCCGCTATCAGGTGCCAGCTGAAGAGGATCGAGCCCGGGGCAGAGGCGGCTTTGGATCAACTCTGTCTCAGTCGCCATCTCACAACACGTCCTCTCCACTTGTTGCTCTGACAATGTCAGTCCGCCCCTCGAAACCTCAGTTAACACTTCTCTTAAATAATGTTCCTTTTACAGGGCTGGTGGACACTGGAGCTGACGTTACAGTGATTCGTGATCCGGAGTGGCCGGTCAGTTGGCCAACAGTTCCTTCTAAAGAGTTGTGGGGGATTGGGGGTAGCAAACCCGGGCGCCAAAGTTTGTCTTGGGTCACGGTCTCTAAACCAGGAGGCCGTGCCCTTGCTACAATCCACCCTTTTGTACTCCCTGTCCACCTCAATATTTGGGGCCGTGACTTACTTACAAAGCTGGACACCACCCTCGATATTAATATATAATGGCTCGAAATCCTCCCTCACCCACCTTGCCATCCGCATTACCATTAGTATGGCAATCCTTAGAGCCTGTATGGATTGACCAGTGGCCCCTCCCCCTAGAAAAGCTGAAAGCGCTTCATTCACTTGTACAATAATATTTGCATGCACAGCGCTTGGAGAGCTTTACTAGTCCTTGGAATTAGCTGCTGTTATTTTGGCCTTTTAACTTTTTGGTGATTGTCCCTTTAATTTGATTGTGGACACGCATTATGTTTATCAGGTAATTGATCATTTACCCCTTGCCCTTATTACCCCTCAGGTCGATGCGGACCTTCTTCGCCTGTTTTTGTCCTTACAGTATCTCATCACCACTCGTAATTTCCATTACTTTGTTGCTCATATTTGCAGTCATACCCCTCTGCCTGGGCTACTTACTGAAGGCAATGCGCGCGCCGATCGCGCGTTACGTGGTCAGGTAAATTCCCTTTTTTCTGACCCCATTGAAAGCCATTCCTTTTTTCATCAGTCTGCCTCTGTTTTGGCCCGACAGTTTCATATTCCTGCTGATCGTGCACGTTCTATTGTTCGTTCCTGCCCCCACCGTGCCGCTGCTGCCCCTACCTTTTTTTATGCCGTTAACCCCAGAGGTACCGCGGCGAATCAGCTGTGGCAAATGGATGTCACTCATGTGCCACAATTCCGCCCCTATTCGTTTTTACATGTTTCCATTGATACCTATTCGGGATTCCTTTGGGCAACCCCACAGCGTGGGGAAGCCACTCCTAAAGTTATTCACCATTTGCTAGCCTGTTTTGCTGTTATGGGTCGCCCGAGCCAGATAAAAACAGATAATGCCCCAGCCTACTGCTCCACAGCCCTTTCCACCTTTTGTGTCCAATGGGACGTCCCTCTCACACACGGGATCCCTTATAATTCCCCTGGCCAAGCCATTGTTGAACGTGCAAATCACACGCTAAAAACCTTGCTTGACAAACAATTAAAACAAGGGGAGCTGCGTCTCCGAACCTTAGGAGACATTCAGCAACAATTGCATATCCTTTTGTTCACTTTAAATAATTTAACGCTGAACACAGATCAGCAGACCCCCACGGATCGGCATTTTCACAAATCCGAGGTACTGGAAAGACCGCGTGTCTATTACCGTCAGCTGCCCGATCCGCAATGGTTGGGCCCAGTGCCTCTAATCACTTGGGGTCGGGGATATGCTGCTGTGTCTCTCCCTGCAGGACCGTTGTGGGTTCCAGCTCGGTGTGTGCGACCGGCACTGAAACAACATGGCGTGGCACCAGGGGCTGTCGAACCCCATACCGGAGTTTCAGCTGACCTTGGAGGAGACCGCGTTGCCCCCCGAGTTGACAACGACGGGACGGAAACGGAGGAGGCATAGTGTCCCAAACCGGCCCGTGACATGGGGAGCAGTAAAAGCATTGGTCGCCGCGGCCCAACGAAGACTGGCAGCAGATCAACAGCCAGAGACTCCTGAGACTTTGTTTGTGGTGATTCTCGCCCAAATCACTGCTAATTCTGTGATGATTGTGTGCCTTTTGTGCCTGCTATTTCCTGTAGGGGTTGGCTCGGAAGCGCTTCCCCCGTTACGAGCCCGAATGACATATAACATATGGGAAAGATTGGCTTCAATAGCAAATGTTACCCACTTTTGTCTATCTAACTCTGTAGCAGCCGGAGATTTGTTAGGTACATGCCTTATTCCAGTATGTCATCACCCTGAGGAGATGGAGAATAAGACACTGTTCTCTGCTTATGCGAATCTTTCTTCCCAGTACTCTAGCATGGCTAATTGGGGCCCGGCCAACTATACTCTGCCTCGCACGGCTATATCCCTCCACACACCGTACCCGGCCGGGGCTCACAATGTCACCTGTGCGCGTGTAGTTAACTGCACTAGTACAAAGGTGCCCTTGGGCTCTCGAAAAATTTCTCAACCCCTTTTAAATTGTTCCCATGCTGTTAATGTTTCATATAATTATGGCCATATCATCCTACCATCAGGATGGTTTTTTACTTGCGGTTCACGCACCTTTAATTGTATTCCTGCAAATTTAAGTGATGGCACCCTTTGCTGTCTTAGTAGAATGACACTTATATTGCCTTTTGCTGGTCAAAACCGTAGTAAAAGAAGTGTACCCCTTTCAGATGATTGTATTGCAGATGTTGAGCTTTTTAGTCGTGCTGAGTATACTGCCTTAGTGGCCTCTATTGTTGGGGTCCCCGCGCTTGCTATGTATTCAGCCAAAACTTTAAATAACCTGGCATGCTTTGCAGCAAAGGCAATTAATACAACATCCCAGGCTATTGCCTTACTTAACACAGAACAACACAAATTAAGGGATGCAATTTTGGATAACAGAGCAGCCATTGATTTTCTGCTCCTGAAACACCATCTAGGCTGCTCCACATTTCAGCACATGTGTTGCTTTAATTTAACTGATAATAGTCGCTCCATAGAAACTAGACTGGCTGAATTGGCCAGTCTTACAACACACATACGCCAAGATCTGGGGTTTGAGGGTTTTTGGAATTGGCTTACAGGTTGGCTGCCCTCTCTAGAATGGCTGCGACAGCTTTTTGGTTATTCTGTGTTTGTAATCATTGGGCTTATTTTTTGCTGCTGCTGTGTACAATGTATTCCTTCCTTGTTAAGACTTTGTAAAATTTCGCCCTGGAAAGCTCCCCAGGTTATGTCCTTGTCTGTCTGGGAGTTAAATAGCATGACAAAACAAATTGACGGCTACCATGAGATGGCCAAATATCATTAAATAAAAAACGGGGGGATGAAGGGTTCATGTTTAGCTATTCCACCTGGAAGCAGGCAGGGCACACCCTGACTGTTTTGTAGAAGCAATGCACACATTGTTCTATCCAAGGACAAGGGCTAGATATGAACCATGAGAACTGATTGTTGGGACAGCAACTGTGGGAAGCTTTCTTAGCCTGGGCTCAAGGCCTGAGAACCAGGATTGTAGTAGATAAAGGATGGTAAATAAGTATATTAATCAACGTCATACATTCCTTTGTGTATCTTTTTGCGGTAGCAGTGTGTAATGCTTAGGGGGGAGAAATATAATAAAAGGAGAAGGTGGAAGGCGGGGGGGCAGAACAGCCCATCTCAGCTGACCAGCCTGCTTGCTTGCATAAAGCTGTGTTCTGTCTCATCATTGAACCGCCACACACTTTAGTCACTTAAAACTCTTCATTAGGATAAATCCATGGTGTAATTTTTATAATCCAGTCTGCCTGCAGCAATTATGTACATGGGAAGATTTAGTCAGTACTGTAAGCACTTTTAAAACATTCACAATGATGTCAAACTTGCATGTACATTTTCTCTTCCAAAAAGTAGAATACTCTGATAAAACAATGAACTATGTTGTAGGCATTATGCAGTATAGGCTCAGTAGTTTCCCATAATAAAGTGTAAAACGATAAGATTACGTGAACATAACATACAGTAGTAATTCCATTTGACTATAGATCCTGTAGCCTATTCAAATCAAGTACACTGGTTTTCAATAAAACCTTTCAACTCAAGAATTGCAGATGTCAGATACCTATCTATTTTATCTATGTTCTTCTGTCCTAAGAACCCTGTGACACCCTGGTGTTTTTTCTAGGCAAAAAATGCACTAATAAAAGATTTGCATCTTAAGGAAGAAACTGTTTGGTTTTTGTATAAATGGCTGTTTTTAGACACTAACCTCTTTACCTACTGTAATTATTTCTATGTGTACAGTTAATGCAACCAAACACCTAAATGGGCACTACCCAGTATCAAAGTCTTGCTGTAAGAGCTTTCTATATTCAGGTAATATAGGGCTCAACCCTGCAGGGTGCTGACCATTATGGCAACAGTCCTGGCAAACATTTAATCCCATCCTTAACTTTAAGAGTGTGTGTTGTTGCATTGAAGTCAACAGAATGAGACTAGTCACATGCTGAAAGTTAAGCATGTGCTTAAGTGCTTTGCTGGATTGGGTTCAGAATCCCCAGCACCTTGAAGGATTGAGCCCAAAAATCTTAAACCTTTATGGCCTCCGTTTTTCACCAGCTCTTCCTTTTTTGGAAGCACTATTAATTTCTCCTGGGCTCCAGGAACCTCTACTTTCACTTTTGTAACACTAATTGTACAGATGGACAGTCAGACCTGATGTAAATGAGAGCAACTTTGTTTAATTCAATGGAGTTGCACTGTTAACACTACATCTGTATTTGGCTCTAAGCGTTAGGTGGCAGAACATTTATTAAATAAATTAAATAAACAAGCTGTTCCTTTATCAAATACTAGACATGGAAGCAAAAACAAACAAAACAAGTTATTTTCTGCTTCTGATAAAGAGGTCTCTTTTTTTGTGTAGCATGGTCTTGATTGAAAGGGTTGGTTATTTGCCAGTCTTTCTGGTCAAAGAAAATGTTCTTTGATTTGGTCATCTGGTGAGAAATACACTGTTCCACGGGGGCGGGGGGGGAAAGGAATACTCAATACATCTGGAAAAAGAAAAGGAGTACTTGTGGCACCTTAGAGACTAACCAATTTATTTGAGCATAAGCTTTTGTGAGCTACAGCTCACTTCATCGGATGCATACTGTGGAAAGTGTAGAAGATCTTTTTATACACACAAAGCATGAAAAAATACCTCCCCCCACCCCACTCTCCTGCTGGTAATAGCTTATCTAAAGTGATCACTCTCCTTACAATCTGTATGATAATCAAGTGGGGCCATTTCCAGCACCAATCCAGGTTTTCTCCACCCCCCCCAACACAAATCCACTCTCCTGCTGGTAATACCTTATCTAAAGTGACCACTCTCTTTACAATGTGTATGATAATCAAGGTGCCCCCCCCACCCCAGACGTTTTTGTTAAACCCTGGATTTGTGCTGGAAATGGCCCACCTTGATTATCATACACATTGTAAGGAGAGTGGTCACTTTAGATAAGCTATTACCAGCAGGAGAGTGGGTTTGTGTGGGGGGGGGGGGAAGAAAACCTGGATTTGTGCTGGAAATGGCCCAACTTGATTATCATACAGATTGTAAGGAGAGTGATCACTTTAGATAAGCTATTACCAGCAGGAGAGTGGGGTGGGGGGAGGTATTTTTTCATGCTTTGTGTGGTATAAAAAGATCTTCTACACTTTCCACAGTATGCATCCGATGAAGTGACCTGTAGCTGACGAAAGCTTATGCTCAAATAAATTGGTTAGTCTCTAAGGTGCCACAAGTACTCCTTTTCTTTTTGCGAATACAGACTAACACGGCTGTTACTCTGAAACCTGTCAATACATCTGGGTCAGTCTTTATGTAGTGACGTAAAACTCACATTCAAATAGCTGGGAGATTAGCAGGGTTTTTTAATACTTTCTCAGCTATGCTGCTTCTGTTAACTCTGTTTCATTTCACTTTTCCCATTATAAGTTAACAACTCAGAGGAGGACCAGGTAATATGAAGTAGTGTGCAATTGCAATGATTTTACTATTTGGTGAATCAGGGGACAGCCTGGGAGAATGTAAAAAGGGGCATGTAAACAAGTTTTGAACTGAAATACAGAGTGCACTTGAAGTTCAATGGAAGTTCAATAATGAATCTTAAATAGTTCAATAATGAATCTTAATCTTACTGAGGGAGATTTAATTTTAAGGCTTGAAGATCCAAATGCCTCAATCTTATAACCATTAAATATATGGACATGCAAGCCAAAATTCATTTTGTTTTTCTCTATAACATTTAGACCCTTTTTTCCCGACAGTTGGGATGCAGGAATGCCAAAAGAAAACTGGAGAAGTGTTACAATGTAGGCTGTTGAAAAAGGAAAAATATTATTAAAATACAAGCTAGAAACAGAAAGTGAGATTAGAGGAGACATTTTAGCCACATGCTCTTCTCTGAGCTGGGGGGGCGGGGTGGGAGGGGAAATCAGGTTAGTATTAACCTTGCTCTATTTTTACACAGCCCACAGAAGACCTCATGGGCAAAATACATCTCCCAATCTCATTTTCTATTTCTAATGCCTATTTTTACTGGCTTAGCAGCTCCTTGCTGCTTTGCCACCATGCTGCTAAGTAGAGATCAAATGGTAGGTGGTTATTTTCCCCCTTGATGAAGCTGTCAAGGTAAACTAGCAATGTTGAATATATATTTATCTTAACTATAAGACAATACTAAGACTCAGATGGGAAAATATTGAATTAAGGTTGCTGTACTACCCAAGTCTACACCTTAATGCCACTTTTTGAACTATGTCCCTGAAAGTCATGATGCCTACAAATGAAATTCACCCATGTCCAAAATTCTGTGCAGACAGCACAAATCTTATCCACCACTTAAGTCTCAATTAAGCCCTTGTTTCAAGGGCTTACGTGGTGCCTATGCCACAAGCTGGTCCTTGCAGAGAAGTAAATTTCAGATGTTAGTGAAGAAATTTTATATGGTCTTTGGCAAGACTTGAACTTCAAATATAGCTTTTAAGTACTGCACAAGGCCTTGGACCCTCTGCCCTGTGGTGAACTTCAACCTATGAGATTCTCTCAATGAAATGAGAAGGTTACTAGCCCTGTGCAGTAACTCAGATTCTTTGAGATGTATGTCCCTGTGGGTGTGCCACTGTACATGACTGTAGACCAGTGCCCCTAGTTGTAAATCTAGAGCTTTGGAGTGACATCTACTAAGGAGGATAGGACAGTGCGTCCTAGTAGGGCATCTAATGCCACACAGTAGATGATCACATAATGTTGACTAAAGGTGTTCGTGGATGCCACCTTACAAATGTATCAGTAATTGGTACATTGTTTAGAAAGGCTATCGAGGTGGACACTGAGCGAGTGGAATGCATCCGAGTTCCAGCTGGGGGTTGAAGTTTGGGTCATTGGTAGTAAAGGTGTATGCAGTCCAAGATCCATTTTGACACGTGTTTGGATATGGCCGATCCCTGCGATCTTTCAGCAACAGAGAGGAAGAAGTGTGGCTACTGTCTGAATGATTTAGTTCTGTTGAGATAAAAAGTTAGTGCTCATCTGACATCCAAGGTGCATAGTGTGGCTTCATGCTGGTTGCCAGGTGGTTTGGGGAAGGAGGAGGGAAGGTGGACAGGTTGGCTTAGATGGAAAGAGGATGGTACCCTGGGTAAGAACTTTGGTTGTGGTCATAGCATGACCTTATCTTTGTAAGAGACAGTGTACCTTCTGTACACGACAGAACCTATTTTTGCTACCTGTCAGGTGGATATGATGGTGACGAGAAACGCCGTTTTCATGGATAGGTTCAAACTGAGGGCTGTTGAGACAGCGCAAAACTAGGCTAGGATCACAAGGTGGAGTAAAGTCGCATATTTTGGGGTAAAGGTTTTGTAGGCGCTTAAGGAATATTTTTGTTATTTGGAGGGTAAGTATCAAATGATCTTCTATCTTGGAGTGGAATGCAGTAATGGCAGCCAGAGGTATATGAAAGGAGCTTGTAAATAGCTCTGATCTCTTAAATTCTAGAATTATAGAATTATAACATTCATAAACCAGTCGGAGAACACTTCAATCTCTCTGGTCACGCAATTACAGACATGAAGGTCGCTACCTTAAAACAAAAAAAACTTCAAATCCAGACTCCAGCGAGAAACTGCTGAATTGGAATTCATTTGCAAATTGGATACTATTAATTTAGGCTTAAATAGAGACTGGGAGTGGCTAAGTCATTATGCAAGGTAGCCTATTTCCCCTTGTTTTTTCCTACCCCCTCCCCTCCCCCCCAGACGTTCTGGTTAAACTTGGATTTATGCTGGAAATGGCCCACCTTGATTATCATACACATTGTAAGGAGAGTGGTCAGTTTGGATGAGCTATTACCAGCAGGAGAGTGAGTTTGTGTGTGTGTGTGTGGGGGGGAATGTGAGAAAACCTGGATTTGTGCTGGAAATGGCCCACCTTGATTATCATACACGTTGTAAAGAGAGTGGTCACTTTGGATGGGCTATTACCAGCAGGAGAGTGAGTTTGGGGGTGGGGGGGAGGCAGAGGGTGAGAAAACCTGGATTTGTGCTGGAAATGGCCCAACTTGATTATCATACACATTGTAAGGAGAGTGATCACTTTAGATAAGCTATTACCAGCAGGAGAGTGGGGTGGGGGGAGGTATTTTTTCATGCTTTGTGTGTATAAAAAGATCTTCTACACTTTCCACAGTATGCATCCGATGAAGTGAGCTGTAGCTAACGAAAGCTTATGCTCAAATAAATTGGTTAGTCTCTAAGGTGCCACAAGTACTCCTTTTCTTTTTGTAAATTCTAGAATGTAATCCAGAATGAGTGGAAAAGGAGCGCTCATTGCTGAGACATGTTTGGTGTCACACCAAGTCTGGAATCTTTTCTATTTATGCACATTAGCATAGCAAGTTGTTGAACATTTTCTATTTAAAAGAATCTCTTACCTTTTCTGAACAGGTCATCTCTGTATCCTGGAACCACGAAGGGCCATGCCTTCATATGGAGGAGTTCTAGATTTGGATGGAGAATTTTGCCTATGTCCTGTGAGAGGAATGTTGATTCAACTGCAGGGTGACTGATGGACTGACCACCATGTGTACAAGGTAAGGATACATATCTGGCATGGCCATGTTGGGGCTGTGAGAATGACTGGCTCATTCCACCTGCCCCTTGTGAAGCACTTTGAAGAGTAAGGGAAAGGGTGGAAAGGCATAAAGGAGAGATGCATCTGATATAACGAGGAATGAATCTCCCAGACCTGCTCTTGAGCAGAATTGTGGGCATTTGGCTCTTCTGGGTGTGGCAAACAGATCTATGTTTGGGAATTCCCAGTGGCTGAGTATGTGTTCTCGGGCTGATGTGTCCAAATCCTGCTCATGGTCTTGTGAGAACTGCCTGCTCAGTGAACCTGCTGTGGTGTTCTGGTGTCCAGGTAGGTATGTGGCAGAGGTGTTGCCACACTGAATACACTAGTTCCACATAAGAATGGCCCTAATGAGTCACACCAAAGGTCCATCTAGCCCAGTATCCTGCCTTCCGACGGTGGTCAATGCCAGGCGCCCCACAGGGTATGAACAGAACAGTAATCATCAAGTGATCCATCCTGTGTCACCCATTCCCAGCTTCTGGCAAACAGAGGCTAGGGACACCATCGCTGCCCATCCTGGCTAATAGCCATTGATAGACCTACCCTCCATTAACTTATCTAGTTTTTTTGAACCCTGTTATAGTCTTGGCCTTCACAACATCCTCTGGCAAAGAGTTCCACAGACTGACTGTGTTGTGTGAAAAAAATACTTCCTTTTATTGGTTTAGGCTCACACTTTCTATGCCCCTCCTAGACTAAGCTTTTCATAGAATGGATTGTCAATGGTCTTGTACAGTCACAAACATGCTGTCAGTATTTGGCAGACAAGAGTAATCCAATCATGATACAATTCAGGTAGCATAGTCTAGAAGCAGGAATCAGTTAAGGGACACTATCTTTGAGCTGTTGCTGTCTACAGACTGTTCTTGCTTGATTAGCTCCGACTTCTCCTGACATAGTGAGCAGCTTTCAAAGGGCTCTTCCTAAAAAGAGGGGAGAGGTCCTTCAGGAGTCCTAAAGTGACCTTCCCAATTCTGGTCAGCTGTGCACCATTATCACGATTTCTGTAATTGTGTGCCAGCTGTCCTTTAGACCAGAGTTCCAAGCAGGCCACTGCCAGACTTTGTCCACTAACCCAAACTACAAAACTGCAAGTGCCCTTTGGTTAAGAGAGAAGTTATTGAACAGTTGTTTTTTTTTAAAACAGAATTTTAGTGCTTCTGTGTATAGCGATTGGGACCTTGCTCTCCCTTGTCTGTTAATATAAGACATGCAGGCGATGTTGTCCATCATTACTCTTATGGTCTTTTGTCTGACTATTGGTAGAAAGTGTAGGTATGCATTGCAGACTGCATGTAATTCCATGTAATTTGATGTGTAATGCGGACTCCGGTGGGAACCACTTTCCTTGCACTGTGTGGGTCTGTAGATGAGCTCCCCAAACAAGTAGGGAGGTGTTGGTTGTCAGTATCAAGGATAGTGGTGGTTGGAGGAAGGAAACTCCCATGCAGACATTTTGGGATTGTTTACACCAGTCTAATGAGCGGGAACAAACCAAGTTATTTTCAGGCTGTGCCTGTGGGGTACATACACTGTTCATAGCCATCCCTGGAGACAGATCAATGTGGCTGCTGCCATATGACTGAGCAACTGTAGATAAGTTCTGGTGGAGATCTGTGGGCTGGTTCTCATGGTGGAGATGAGACTGATTCTAGCAGAAAGTCTGTGAGCAGCGAGGAGGCTCTGTCAGGCACCAATGAACTCCAGACATTGGACTGGTTTCAGTGTAGATTTTTGCATGTTTATCTGGAGGCTGAGTTTCAAGAAAAGGTCCATTGTTGTTCTTACAGCTTCGAATGTGTTGACTCTGGACAGAGCCTTGAGGAGGCAGTTGTCTAGGTATGGGAACATTATATTATCATCTACAGAGGTACACCACCACTGCATGGACTTTGGAAAATACTCTGGGCACTGTAGAGAGGCCAAAGGGTCGTACCTTGTACTGGTAATGGTCGGACCTCAGGACAAATCTGAGGAATTGCCTGTGGAAAGGGTATATGGTGATATGGAAATACATGTCTTTGAGGTCGAGGGCCGAGAACCAGTCCCTCTGTTTCATTGTCAGGATTATTGTTAATAACATGACCATTTTGAATCATTGTAGTTTGACAACTTTGTTCAAGTCTATGATAGGTGTCCACCTGCCGGACTTCTTTTGGATTAGAAAAAAAATGGGAGTAAAACTTTTCCCTCTGTGTTGGAATGGGACCAGTTCTATGGCTTCCAGTTGCTGAAGATGGTTTATTTTTTCTCACAGATGCTGTTCACGGGAAGGGTCCTTGAAGAGGGACTGGAAAGGGAGAGGTGGGTAGATGAGAGAGAGAGAAACAGAATTGAATACCTATTTCTGGCAATTTCTTAACACCCGCTTGTTGGGGGTGATTTGTCACCATATCTGATAGAAGGGGGTCAAATGGTCGCCAAACTGATGTAGTAATCTGGATGGTTGTGGCATCTGGACCAGTGGGAGTCATCTCACAACCTTGTTGTTGTTTGAAGGTGGATGGGTGAGGTGTAGTTGCCTGCGTTGATGTATGTCTGCATTTGGGAGGAGGTCTCTCTCACCTGCATTGTGGATCATAATGCCATTAAGGGGTGAAATGAGGAGGTTGAGATTTTGGGATAGGCTGATATCAACCCTGTCTTCTCTTTGGTGCTGGCGATAGATGCTGAGTAAATGCAGAGTAGCTCTGGAATCCTTCAATGGATGAAGGAATTCAATGTGTTTGGCAAATACTTTAGGTCCTTCAAATGGCAGATCTTCCACAGTAGTCTGCAGCTCCTTGGGGAACCCTGCAGTGATGAGACCTGTCTTATTACCACAGAATTTGCAATGAATTGGGCCACCATATCCACAGTATCCAGTGAGGCATGTAGTGCTGTATGTGCCAGAAGTTCTCCTTCCATCATCAGTGCCTGGAACTGGGCATTTTTTGTCCCCTGGGAGATGTTGACTGAATTCAGTGACTTTCAAATAGTTCATATGTTTGTATTTGGCTAGAAGTGCCTCATAATTAGTAATGTGAAACTGGAGAGTAGGTGTGGAATATGCCTTGTGACTGAAGAGATCTGGTCTCTTCCAGTCCCTGTCATATGGGATTGCCCTGGAGTGGCGTTGTCATCCTTGTCACGTTGTCATGTACTGCATTGACCGCAAGGGAGTTGGGAATAGGATGGGAAAAGAATTCCATGCCCTTTGCAGGGACATAGTACTTTGTCTGCTCGCTTATAGGGAGGTGGTATTGATGCTGGGGTCTGCCAGATTACCTTGGCTGGGTCCAACAAGGCCTCATTGATTGGGAGTGCTATCTTTGCCAATGTGGAGATGTGGTGGTGAAACATCTTCCTCCATTTCTTCCTCGTGTTCTTCTAACAAATCTGGCTCTAGGTCGGGAGGCCTAGAGACCGATGAGGATGAAGAGTGTATTTGTGCCTGTCTTTGATCTGGGTGTGGTTTGGGAAAGCGTGACCTATACATGGCCCAAGGGTCCCAACAGTACCAGTGGGGGGGAATTGGTATATGGGGTTGCATCCATGGGGGTCCATATCAGGGACCTGGCTTGCTTCTGGTCTCTGATATCAAGGATGGTAGTACGATTCTCTGTGTAGCCCTTGATATAATGGTGTGGTGCCAGGTGAAATGGAGTACTCCTCCTTCTCCTCACTGGAGAAGGGTGGTGCAGTCCTTGGTGATGAAAGAGAGTGGTGTGGTAGGAGTTGTGTCTCCAGGGGAGAGGTGTGCACTGTGGAGAGCTTGGTATGGAGAGTGGAGACTCTGGGTTGTCAGCGACAATCAGGTCTCTTGGGTATCAGAACTCTTGCGGTACCAGCAGGAGCATCATTGGTATCAGTGGTTGTCCAGAGATTGTGGATATTTCCGGTCCCGAAGGTGGAGTGCATTCTGTTGAACAACCAGTAGATGGCACTGAGGGCCATGTACGTGCTGGGGGCTTGGTTGGTGCTGACATACTCAAAGTAGTTTGTTTAGTTGAGGCGGTCAGTGCCGATTTCGAGATCCTTGAAGTGTCCTTCTTGGTCCCGAGTGACTGTGTTCCCTTGTCCACTTAGGGTCCTTGGACCTCTCCATATCGCCAGTACCAGAGGTGCCCAGATGGTTATAGGAGCTTGGTCTCACTCCTGAAGATGTTGAAGCTACCGATCTCACAGGGGATGCCTTTCTTCGGGGCAGCTCCTTGGTGGGTGAGCTTGGAACCTGTTTCTTCTAAACTGGGCGGGAGAGCGTAGATTTTCTCTTAGTAATGGATGGCAAGTGGGAGTCAGCCAATGACCATGCGGATGTTGACCGCCGCGGAGGAGAGGTATCAGGGTCAGGCTCTGAAGCTGGTCACAGTGAGCTCTCCATTAGTAAAAGTTTTACTCTCAATTCACAGTCCTTTCTGAACCAAGCCTTCAATTTGAGGCAGTGGGTGCACTTTTGTGATACATGCCACTCACCCAAACAGAGTATGCACTGTGAATGACTGTCGCTCACCGGGATGGCCTCATGACAGGAGAGGAACCTCTTAAAGCTGCGGATCCGGGCATAACTCCAAGTAGGGAGAACTTCCCAGTAGGGAAGCGTGTAAAAGAGAAAGCCTGCACTAATTAATTATGGACTGCACCCTTTCCGATTAGGGCTATTCCACAGGCATAAGCCTAGCTTTGGCATCCTCTGACCAGAATTATTTGTTTTGAATTTTAGCTTCAGTTGAGTTAACTGGAATTTTTGCATGACAAGAAATCATGAAGGCAGCGGAGCTAAATGAAAATAGAAAGCTCTTTGATAACAGTCAAGTATCCATAGAAGTGAGGCAATGCGAATTATCATTCTGTTACAAGGTGGCCCACTGTGAAGTCTCATGGCCAGAAAGTTAATTAGCTCATGTCACTATTGTACAGTGTTCTTCTGTAAAAGCTTATTGGAATTTTTGTTGAAAGCTATTATGGTTTAAGGGAAAAAAGAAATGTATGAAGATATGAAGATACTGTAGAAGCTAAAGGCATGATCCTGCATGGTACTGAGTGCTCTCAACCCCCACTGACCTCACAGGATCTAGCCCCCTATGCATTAGTATTGCCTGCTAGAGCTAGGGTTGCCAACTTTCTAATCACACAAAACCAAACACCCTTGGCCCACCCCCTTCCCTGAGGACCTGCCCCTGCCCTGAGGACCCGTCCCTGCCCTGCCCCTTCTGAGGCCCCATCCCCATTCACTCCATTCCCCCCTTCCATTGTCGCTTGATCTCCCCCATCCTCACTCACTTGCTCATTTTCACCAGGCTGGGACAGAGAGTTGGGGTGCAGTAGGGGGTGCAGTGCTGGGGCCAAAGGGCTTGGAGTGTGGGAGGGGACTCCAGGCTGAGGCGAGGGTTGGGATATGGGAGAGGGTACAGGCTCTGGGCTGGGGTACAAATGAAGGGTTCAAGATGCAGAAGGGGGCTCTGGGCTGGGGCAGGGGGTTGGGGTGCAGGAGCGGGTGAAGGGTCTGGCTGAGGATGTAGGCTCTGGGGTGGGGCAGGATGAGAAGTTTGAGGTGCAGAAAGGGGCTCTGGATTGGGGCCGAGAGGTTCCGAGTGTGGGAGGGGGCTCTGGGCTGAGGGTTGGGGTATGGGAGGGGGTGAGGGCTCTGGTAGGGGTGCAGGCTCTTGGATGGGGCCGGTGATAAGGGGTTTGGTGTGTAAGAAGAGCTGCAGGGTGCGGGCTCCAGGAGGGAATCTGGGTGCAGGAGAGGGCTCAGGGCTCGGGTGGTGGTTTGGGGCTTGGGCTCCGGGCAGCGCTTACTTCAAGTAATTCCCAAGAAGCGGCTGGCATGTCCCTCCAGCTCCTAAGAGGAGGCGCGGCCAGGCCAGTTTGTACACTGCTGCCGCCGCCAGACACCGCTGACACCTCCACCACCCCCACTCCCATTGGCTGCGGTTCAGGGCCAATAGGAGCTGTGGAGCTGGTCCTCGGGGCGGGGGCAGTGTGCTGAGCCCCTGTTGCCTCCCCTAAGCCTAGGAGCCAGAGAGATATACTGGCTGCTTCCTGGGAGCTGCGCAGAGCCAGGTAGGGAGCCTGCCAGCCCCACGCCAACCAGACGTTTAACAGCCCAGTCAGCGGTGCTGACCCAGGCCTCCAGGTTCCCTTTTCGACCGGGTGTTCCAGTCAAAAACTGACACCCAGCAAGCCTAAGTGAAGTTGGAACTGGTCTCTTCAATAAGGAAACAGCAATTAAAGCCCCTTGTTTCAGGGGAAAGGGGGGTGGGGGGAAGCATGGATTTTCTTACACAAGTTTCAACTAGCTGGTAATCGGGGGGGGGGGGGGAGGAAGTGAGAGGGAAGAAACAGTAGCTGTTGCTGTCTCAATTTCCCAACTCATGTAAGAGAAAAATGTAGACAGAACTGGTTTTCAGTCCAGTTCCCAGTGGATGGTGTCCTCCCTATGGCTGATTTGTCAGAGGTTTCTGCCTCTCAGAATGAGATACAAATGGGACCAAAAGGAAGGGTCTTGGGGTCTCCACTCCCCCAGTTACCTACTGGGCAGACAAGGAAGGAATATACAGAAGAGCAAAGCATAACTGAGCTGCTGGTGTGCAGACCTGTCTCATGCAATAGATTTATAAAATGACATTTGAGTCCAACACGTGAAATGTCAATTTAAATTGCAAGCACAAAGTCTTCCAGCTAATCTTGCATGTTTTACTCATCATTCATCTGACATAGATGACATTTCTATGCACCTGACTATTAGCAAGACATACATATTGTTCTCAAGCCAGATAACGAAGGATTCAACATTAGCTTTGTTTCTGAAAATTTAGAGTACCTGAAAGTTTAGTAGATTAAACAGATAATATTCCTACATTAATATGCCCAACTACTTGAGATTTGTGCTCCGGAACTGAACTCTCAACTAATATCCCTGAGCTCATCAAGATGCCATCATCCTATTTCAACAGCTTTGTTGATGAATACTTGGGCAAACACACATTATCTTGATCAACTATAGAGCTTATATGATCTTGAAAATTGGTTTGGCACTTCAGTTACAGGGGACATGTGTGTTATAAGGACACAGATTGTAGCCTACACACAGTCTTGACTTGCCACAACATTATCATGCACCAGAGTGATGAGACCAGCCCAGCCACTCATCTCTGGTTTCCTAGCTCTTATAGTTGTTCAAGAATCAAAACTATGTTTCTCTCTTTCATTGTGCTCAATATGCAGCATATAAGTATCTTCAGCCCCTTCACTGGCCCTATCTTATTTCTAGCATTGAATCTGATAAAAACAAAGGACCCTGTGTTGGTGCAACTTTGTTTTCAGCTGTGTCCCCAGGATATACTGACTGTGGTTCATGGTGAACTTCATTTCCATTGGTAATGTGCCATTTTCTTATTACTAACGGTCTCATTGATGAATACCATCCCAGTTATAGTAGCAAATATTGACCGTGAATACTTCTAGGTTTAACACCTTGCCAAGACTGATAGTAACTTCTGCAGACAGAGCTGTGTCAGCAGCTTCAATATTCAATAGTGCCGACTGTAGCCCCCAAATAACACCTCCCTTCTCCCAGGGAGTGACTTCAGACTACTTCCCTGCAGCCCCCTTTCTGCTCCCAGCTTCCTGTCTCTATACAGAATCATAGAATATCAGGGTTGGAAGGGACCTTAGGAGGCATCTAGTCCAACCCCTGCTCAAAGCAGGACCAATCCCCAGTTTTTGCCCCAGATCCCTCAACGATTGAACTCACAATCCTGGGTTTAGCAGGCCAATACTCAAACCACTGAGCTATCCCTCTCCAATGATTAAACCCTGCCCAGCTCGTTCTTCCTCACCTGGGCTCCCTTGTTATTTAGTCAGGAGATTGCTTAAGCCCCCTGATTCCCCATAGCTGTGTCTGATTAATTGGTTACCCTTTCTTAGGATACAAATGTGGGGTGAACACTACATCACAGCATCTTTCCTCAAATTTGATTTAGTTTTGATGGTCTGAGGCAATATTGCATGTATGTTGTGCTCCTTTATATCAACTAAAGTCTTTAGGGCAGTTTAGACAGAACCTCATGGGTGTTTGTTTATCTTTTTCTATATTGCCTTTTAAATTTTATTTGACTTGACAAGATGTCTGGAGAGAGGAAAAGTTTTTCCTTTGTCATCATGGAAGATGCACAGTGGTTCTGCAGTTCTGGTCTCTAACCTCCAATGAATATGTTTTTTAGCTGAGTTTAGGGGTTTTGTTTATTTTGGGTTACTAATTAAGATCATGAGTAACAACTGTTTTTTATTAAATCAGGTGTGAGTAGCATCCACAGAATAAAGGAACAAAATATTTCTGAAGACACCCTTCACTTACATAATACAGTGTCAAGTTTAAGAGCACCACTCTCTCATACAGTTTTGGCAACAGCGTCTTTCTCTCATATGAAAGCATTGTAGTAAGCCCAATAGTATTGAGCTGCCAAAACAGTTAAGTATTTGCTGAGAGAGAGTCTCCAGTTATCTACTATGTTGACCATAGCTGAGTGAATAATTTGCAACAAGTAATTTGTTCAATTATTTAACCTCTTTCTGATCCACACAATGTATAATAAATAATAATAATAAAAATAATTAATAATAAAATATGAAAGACATCCCATAAAGTAGTAGCAATGTAGTTTGCATAAATGTAAACTAACACTGATGCACCTAGAAATTTGAACACCTTTCATCATAACTTGGACAGATAGATTAGTGGGATTGTATAATGTCTAAAAATGAACTACCACAAATCTAAACCCTCCACAGTGATGTACTTTAAAGTACATCAAAATACCTATTTCAGAGGTCATCAGATAGCTCAAGGTACTTAAACATTTAGATAGTAACAAAGATAATTCATTTGCTCTAAACAGTGATACAATATAAATGACATATCACATTACTGTTCAGACAAATGATCATAAAATAACAGTCTATAAACGACACCTACTCCACCTACAGCTTCACCATTAGCAGATTCCACATCTAGAAATAAATTTTGAGACAAACAGCCTTTTATAGATGCTTTCTTTCAAAACATCAAGGCCTATGAATAAATCCATTTCATAGAGGGCAGAAATGTTTTAAATTGATTGCACATTTCCAATCCAGCAGACTTGCTAATAAACTATATAACATTTGGCTTCAAACCAAAACTAATCTACAGATGGACATGTAGAACCTTTCTGGTATTCATACACTCTCCCAACATGGCTTGGATCTTAATTTCCTTTAAAATAAAATCATTCATAAAGTCGAAGTGCTGTACAATACTGAGTAGGTGAGGGACCTTTATTTTTTCTCCTCTGCCAACAGGGCCCTCACCTTTAAAGATATCAAACACAATATTTATCAGCAACCAACTATCAGATCTGCAACATAGAAGTTTCAATTTACACCAGCTGAGGATCTGTTCCCAAGAACCAAGGTTCCTGTCAAAAGTGAAGTTTCTAAAATCTATTGCCAAAGTACTGGTACTGTTCAAAAATAAAAGTTGCAAAATTGTTTTATGAAAAAAAACGTATTTTTCCCACTTATTTCATTCTCAGAAACAGCTGAGCTATATGTGCTGAAACATTCGGGGGAAAAATGGTCTCCCAGTCTAAGAACAAAAGAACCAGTTATCACCCTGAAAGATAAATGACTGAAGACGTTTTAAGCAACTAAATCTGACTTTAGAATAGAAAAACTAGAGGCATTGCTACACCTATAATCCACCACATACACAGAAGGATATCCATATAATAAATTGCATAGCTATAAGACAAATACACTTAGCATATGCCTTTGACTGCCTTTTCTGCTTTCTGCCCAGTAATCCATCCCCTGAAACATATTCACCCCTTGAAAGCAACTTCAAATATTTGCCTTTTAAAAAATATCAGCCTGCCATAGAGCTATTTCCACCTTTCTTCCCCTCTATTAGAGACTGGACAATGGACAGTCAGGCCTAGTGGGTGGAGCAAGATCCAAACCCATGTCAGGAGTCAGGAGTCAGAGCCAGAACCAGGAAGTAATAGTGAAGCCAAGGGTCAGAGCTGGGATCAGGAACCAGTAGCCACATCAAGGGTCAGAGTTGGGGACCAGGGTCGGGGTGAGGAAGCCAGAACCAGGAGCAAGGTGAGGAAACAGGAACTAGCAAGATCTGGGAGAACAAGGCAGGAACAGAACTAGTAGCAGGACTGGAACACTGTGAGGAATGGCAGACACAGGAAGGGTGACAGCTGCAGGCATGAACATATTGAGCAGCCACAGAGCTACTGCTGCTGAGGACTTAAAAGCCAGCCAGCTGCCCTTCCTGACTAATCAAGTGGTCTAGTCAATCAGGTAGCCTCTTGCAGGCCAGCTGTGCTTGTTGGGTTGCTAAGAAACTGATTCTGCTGAAGGCCCTGATCCCTGACACCTGTCCAAAATGTGGATTTTTTTCTGAAATTACCCCAGCTCAAAAGGCCGGCACAGGCAAGGTTTGGCTCTGGGCCATTAACAATTTTTCTGGCATAAAGATGTCACAGCTTCAAAATCTGAAATCCGGTGACCCTGCAGTACTAGATATGGGATGTTTATCACCTCGGAAAGGGGAATTTCTCAGCTTTGCAATGCAGCCTAGCACTCCTTTAAATCTTTCATAGAATCATAGAAGATTTGTCCTGAGGGGAGGAAATGCTGATTTTTCCAGGAAGTGGAAATGTTGCGGAGTGTGGAGAGAGGGAGAGAGACAGGGTGGGGGTGTCTGGAGCTCCAGACAGAAGGGCTGCAAGTGAAACGACTGAGAACCAGCCCAAAGCCTGGGAGGGACAAAACGGCCAACCAGAGACATCCCAGGACAGGAGCCAGGAGGAGCACTGTGCCAGGGAGGAATCACCCAAGAAGGACAAACCAGAGCTGGACCCAGTATCACTGTGTGGTGTTTCGATGTTGCTTGTAATTATTAGAATTGGGAGCACTGGCTGTTGGGAGTCTGAAAGGACAGGAAACAGGAAGGAGGGGGGAAGAGTTGAGAGGCTGGGAGAAAGCTACACAGGGTGCAGCAGCAGCTTGGTAAAGAGGTTTCCACTTTGAAAATAAAGTCCTATTGAAGTTTGTTAGTACCTTGCCTGGTTGACACAACATTTTGGCGACAAGGATGGATCTTCTGCCTCTGAACCCACCTGCATCCTTTCTGCAAAGCCCAGGTGAGCCTCCAATTGCTTTTACTATCTGGATCCATATGTTTGAGACTTATCTGCTTGCAATCACTGCTACAGAGATTTCTGAAGTAAGAAAGCGTGCTCTGCTAATCCACTGCCTTGGAGCAGAGGAGTAGCATATATTTTACACTTTTCCCCTTGCAGATGATAAATATGAGCCTGCACTCACTGCATTAAAGAATTTTTTGTGCCAAAAGTGAATGTAGTAGCTAATTGCTACACATTTTGCCAGCGTGAGCAGAAACCGGGGAAACTATAATGCAGTATATTGCTTCCCTGAGGAGTCTGATTGTAATTTCTGATTTTGGAAATATGGCAGATGAGATGATTAGAGATCAGCTCATTGAGAAAACAACCATGCTTCATGTAAGAGAATGCTTAATTCTGGAACCACAACTTACACTAGAAAAAGCAATAACCATTGCTACTCAGATTGAGTCAGCTACAGCTGAAGCCAAAATGATGAGCATGGATACAGGAGGCACAGTCCAGGCTGTGACTCCTTTGCAGAAAAGTTCACTACCACCACAGACACACAATTAGAAGAGGAAAACTAATGGAAAACCACTGAATCAACAAATTCAAAATACAGTAAAAGCATGTTTTCGCTGTGGATCCCCACAACACCTTGCAAGCTACACAGGATGTCCGGCAAAAGTAGCTCAGTGCAATCATTGCAAAAAGATTGGACATTTGGCTAAAGTATGTCACAGTAGCCAGTTCAATCAACAGGTGCATGCAGTTACAATACCAGATGTTACTGTGCTGAGCGTGGACAAAATCACTACTGCACATATTCCAGAACAGATAAAGTGCACTGTAAACGTTTCCGCCTTACCCTCAGGCAAACCACACTCTATACAGCTAATGTTGGACACTGGCTCAGCAGTATCTATACTACCTGATTCCATCCATCTGCATTACTTTAAAGATGTGCCTCTTACTGAACCCAAACTTCACTTGGTGTGCTATTTGAAAAACCATATTCCAGTATTTGGCTGCCTGCCATTAAGAGTTACTTTTGGTGATTGCTGTGTAACTGCAGAGTTCTACATTGTCCACAAAGGCACTGCTATCCTTGGCAGAGATTTATTGGCTGCTTTAAATCTCAGGGTAGTTAATGGACGAATTGATCTTCCGCAGCAAAGCACTCTTGCGGTACACACACCAGTTTCAGCTGGAACCCAACACCAGGTTGAGGAGAAACTTGGCTGTGCTTATGGGTTTCTGCATGAAGTTAAAATGTGGAATAATGTGATGCCTGTACGACAGAAGTTATGACGCTTACCATTTTCAGTCAGGGAAGCTGTTTCAGAGGAACTTAGAAAACTTGTTCCAAAGGACATTATTGAAGAGATCGACTCCTCGAAATGGGTTTCACCTATAGTAGTGATGCAGAAGAAGGGTGGAGGCATTTGCCTTTGTGTGGACTTAAGGGAACCAAATAAAGCTATTGTGATTGCCAGCCATCCTCTACCTCACATAGAAGAAGTATTTGCAGAACTCTGTGGAGCAAAGACGTTTTCTACTCTTGATCTGCAGAACGTATACCACCAGGTTATTTTACCTGAAGATAGCGGAGACCTCAAAGAATTTATTACACATGAGGGACTATTTTGTTTTAAACGTGTTCCATTAGGTCTTGCATCTGCCCCAAGTGCCTTTCAAAAAACGATGTCATTGACTCTAAAGAATCAACAGGAAGTTCAGTGCTATCTGGATGATATTATCGTGTTTGGAAATACTTCTGAGGAGCATGACAATAACCTGCAGTCTGTACTAAACTGCATCAGCACAGCAGGCCTCCAGCTCAATAGGTACAAATGCAAATTTAGACAAACTGAACTCTCCTTTCTGGGGCATACAATTTTACAGGCTGGACTAAAATCTCATCCAGATCATATCCTGGCAATTTCAAATGCTCCTCCTCCAACAGATTTGCAAACCTTACCCTTCTTGGGTCTTACCTCCTGGTATGCAAAATTCATTCCAATTATGCTTCTGTCATTGAATCATTATGGGAATTACTACGGAGAAGTTCAACCTTTGTGGACAGCGGATGCAGAAGCTAGTTTCGAAATGGTGAAAGACTTGCAGGACTGAATAGTGCAAGTACTGGACTATGTACAATCATTGCCCACAATTGTAACTACTGATGCTTCTGATTATGGACTTGGGGCTGTTCTCACACAACTGCATGAGGACAACACAGAGAGGACTGTTGCATTTGCTTCAAGGACACTAAGTAATGCTGAGAGAAAATATTCTACAGCCGAAAAAGAAGCACTTGCTTGTGTCTGGGCTACTGAAAAATGGAGAACTTACCTGTGGGGCCTCACGTTCAAGTTGTGCACAGACCACAGCCCTTTGATGACATTGCTCACCATGAAAGGACTGGGAAGAGCAGGATACCGTATTGCTTGATGGTCTGCAAGACTACTCTCTTTCAATTATGAACTGGAATATAAGCCTGGAAACCAAAATGTGGTCGCTGATTGCCTTTCTCGCCTGCCTTTGCCTTCACCAGATGGTCCACCAGAGGATGAGGATGTAGAGGTTGTGCTTATTACAAGCAGTCTCACTGCAGTTACAAGAGAACAATTTCAAGCTGCTTGTTCAGTGTGTCCAATTCCAAAAAAACTACGGGAATTTCTGACAAAGAGATGGCCCAGTCATCCTAAAAACCTTGACCCAGTTTTGCTGCCTTATTTTAGAGTTCGGGATGAACTTTCTTTGTTTGATGGATGTGTGCTATGAGGTACACACAGGTTCCTTGTGCCAGAAGAATTACAGTCAAAACTCATACACCTGGCACACGATACTCATCAAGGAATTGTCCGAACCAAACAATGACTACGGGATCTGTATTGGTGGCCAGGGATGGACTCTCAAACTGAAGCACTCATAAAATCCTGTGTCACTTGCGAAATGCATGATAAGACAGCAGTGACATGTACCCCTCCATTACAGCCTGTTCCTCTTCCTGAATCTGCATGGGAAAAAGTGGTGATTGACATTGTAGGACCCTTTGATGCTGCTCCAATTGACTGGTGTTATGCCATCACTTTAATAGACTATTTCAGTAAATGGCCTGAGGTAGAGTTTACATTGCGAATCTCTTCTGCTTCAGTATTTAAGTTCCTCTTTTCAGTTTTTAGCAGGGAAGGTAACCCCAAAGAACTGGTTTCAGATAATGGTAGTCAATTTACTTCCCTGGAGTTTGAAACTTTTCTAGCACAGAGGAACATTTTACACAGAAGGTCATCCCTATATTACCCTCAAGCCAATGGGGAAATCGAACAGTTTAACAGAAGTTTGAAAGAGAGTTTGCAAATGGCTAAACTAGAAGGGTGATTGTGGATACCCTTCACTACTGATTTCTTGCAAACATACCGGGCTACACGGCATGCCACAATGCAAAGATCATCCGCAGAGTTACTGCATGGGAAACAGATGAATTCTAAACTGAACATTGCAGGATTGTTAAAGGCATGACCTGATGCCCCAAACGAGGATGCTGTGAGAAAAACAGTTGAAGAGATCCAAGCAAAGTCTAAGGCTTTCACAGACAAGTGGCGGGGTGCTAAGGAGCCAAAGTTTGAGTGTGGTTCCTCCGTTAGAATATGAAAACCTGGAATTTTACGCAAAGGGGACCATAAATTCACAGCTCCTCTTAAAATCATGGAGAAGAAGGGACCTTACACCTATCGACTTTCTGATGGGCGGGTATGGAATGCTTCTTATCTTGCACCTGCCTATGCACCAAAAGGAGATTATGCCAACACCCAGTCTGCATTGGATGACTTCACCATAGTACCAACACAACAAGACATTGCACTGGAATCGGGGCTTGAGAGACGGCCTATCAGACCCAGACGACCACCTGTCTGGACTAGAGACTATGTTATGTAGTATCTACAGTGTTTTCAGTGTAATATTTCTGCCAACAGTATAGTGTCTTGTTTCATATTTGTTCCTGTGGTTAGAACAATAATGCTTATTTTAATTGGGAGAGTTTCTTACGAGAGGAGGGAATGTGGTGTTTAGATGTTGCTTGTAATTATTAGAATTGGGAGCACTGGCTGTTGGGAGTCTGAGAGGACAGGAAACAGGAAGGAGGGGGGAGGAGTTGAGAGGCTGGGAGAAAGCTACAGAGGGTGCAGCAGCAGCTTGGTAAAGAGGTTTCCACTTTGAAAATAAAGTCCTCTTGAAGCTTGTTAGTACCTTGCCTGGTTGATACAACACACTGCTGCCCAGAGCTATATGGGACCATGAGTACTGGGGCTTGTGACTTTGCATTGGGAATGAGGAGGGAGGCTATCAGCTAGTTAAGCAGGGACATTGTCGCTCTGTGTGGCTTTGCAGAGAGAAACAGAAGAGGGCACGGGAAGGTTTGTTGGGCAAAGTTTACGGGCACTGATGACGACCAGGAGCACCCAAGCCTCAACACTGTACTGTAACTTTGCCCAGGACTCCTGAACTCTGTGTGCAGACACATTGCTCGGTGTCTGCCCTTTTCAGACTGTGGTACCACTGGGTCTGTGGGGCCTTTGTGTTAAATGTAACTCTGTTTTACTGCATCCCCTATCTTTCCCCCTGTTGTTTTTATCCATTCATCCCTCTGTGAATAAATATTTCCCTTTCCTTTATTCATTGTACTATTCTGGTGTGTGTGTGTTCACTCCAGGGGGTTTGGAACAGGGGCCCCTGAGGTGGAAGGGACTTTCCCTGCTGTATTCCTGTGCACGCCTTCTCTTGGCCAGAGCTCCCTGCACAGCAGATTCCATCTTGACCACAAGAGCGCTAAAGTTACATAAAAACATCTAAAACCGTGGCAAGTCAACAGCTAAGAAGTGACTGCATCTTCTTCCACAAGAAAATAAATGTGTGTCCAGGTTACCAGATTAACAAACTGTATATTCTGATTTGGACTAGTGCAATTAAAAACCATGAAGATCTAACTGACACATGGAAAGGTATTTATAGTAGAAAGTCTGAAAGAGCTTTAATTATAGCTTTGCAACATAGCTGCAGTATAATACTACCTTAATTATCCTTAATCAAACCAAATTGAAGGGTAATTTTGCAGAACCAGAGGTAGGATAATTAAAAGGTCAGGAACAGCATTTAGGCCAGAGCTTTATTCATAAATGCAAAAAGAAACTAACTCTTGTATTTTTGTAAGAGAAATTCTGCACTTTTTTACATACAAAAAGCAATATCAAAGAAATTTTAACATTTCAAAGTCAAGCACTGAAAAGTTAGGCAACGTCAACATTAAGGTTGCCCTTACGAAATTTAACAAATCTGTTTGTCAGGGCCTGATCCGAAGCTAAATGAAGTCAATGGCCTGACTTTCATGGGCATCGGATCAGCTGGCTAGAATACACACAAAACGCAGTTAGGAAACTTGTGTAATTGTAGCCGTTTCAGTCCCAGGATGTTAGAGAGACAAGGTGGATGATGCAATTTGAAGTTGGTCCAATAAAAGATATTATTTCACTTTGAAGTTGGTCCAGTAAATGATATTATTTCACTCACCTTGTCTGTCTAGTAAGCCAACATGGCAGCCAGCAGTAATTGTGTGCCACCCTCTAGTTTTTATTGCCTATCCATAACAGTATTAGCTCTATCTATTGTCTACCCATTGAGAACTTTTCAATGGCTCTTTCTCTGTTGCAGTGTCATTCCAACATCCTTAGGAGAGAAAAAGTTAATACCTCAATGTCTTGGATATCTCACTTGCAATTTGTGTTATGTCCACATCCCTAGTATGAAGACTAATTTACTATAATTTATTGTATGTTAAAATATTGTGATAGGCGTCTCTCCCCCAAAGGCTAGGTTGCAAATGGGTGTGGTTTGAGAGTGAGGCTGGGGAAATGGGAATTGAAACAAAGAGTTCTTGTGGTGGGTGGTACCATGTGTCACCAGTTCTAGGGGAGTGTAACAGATTGTGCTCACCACCGTGGCGCCTCCTGCTGGTTGCTCCGACCATCAGCAGGGCGCCCTCCTCTTGTGTGTCTCACTCTCCGTCGCTGGTTCTCCGCTGTCTGTGGGGACCCGTGTCGCTCCTGGACCGTGGCGTCCTCTTCAGGGTATGGCCCTCCAGCTGTGCCCTAACTCTGTTGTCTCCCCCTCCCAGGGGAGCTGGCAGTCCTTCGCCTGGCTTCTCGCCGCACTGGCGAACTGTGGCCCGTAGTCCAGCCCCTCATTCAGGGGCAAACTGCAGTCCTTTGGCTCAAGCCTGCACTCAGGTGGAGCTGCAAATAGTCAGCGTAGGCTCTGGTTCAGAGCGGAGCGGGAAACAAAGTCATTCAGCCTAGGCCTGTTCCCAAAGTCAGTTAACTCAGGCTTTCCTTCAGCTAGCCTGAGGGAAGGGGAGACTGCCACCCACTGCTTGGGTGGCAGGGGGGACGTAGGCCCTCCCACTCCACTGCATCTCGGCCCAGGGCCCTAAGGGTGGCGGAGGGCTCTGCCACCGCGTCAGCAGGAATCCAAGCCGCAACATGCGGACTCACTCTCTGCCAGCGTTGCAGCCAAACAGGGGTCAAGTAGCCACTTCCACACTCCCCTTTCAAGGGTACAGGCTGGTCCAGTGAGGGAAGGTGATTGGCGGGGTCCTCAGTTGCCAGCAGAAGCTCTGCTGGGGTTGGGCCAGCCGACAGTCTGGGCCAGCTGTCTGTCTCCTGCGAGGTCAGGTCGTCCAGGAGCCAGGGTGGTCTGGGCCAGTTGTCTACTTCCCCCAGGGTCAGGTCATTCTAGGGTCCAAGCAGTCCGGGCCAGTCGTCTGCACTCTGCAGGCCTGCTGCCACCTCCCAGCGTGAGAGCTCAGGGGAAGCATCTGTCCCCTCCAGTGGCTAGGCCCCTACTGAGCTTCTGGGTCCCACCTTTATACTTCTGACCCCGCCCCTTGGCTGCTGGGGGGCGGAGCTAGGGGGTAGGGCTCTGCCCACGACGGGGTGGAGCCACCCTCTTCCTCTGTGTCTGGAGAGGGCCAGTCCACCTCACTACAGGGAGGTATGTGTTGCTATCTATATTAGGTATTTATATGGCCCCCATTGCCATAGTATCTGAGCACCTCACTATCTTCAATGTATTTATCCTTAGGACAGTGCTATTATCCCCACTTTACAGATGGGGAACTGAGGCACAGAGCAGCTTGGTGACTTTCCCAAGGTCACACAGGGAGTGTGCAACAGCACAGGGAACTAAACTCAGGTCACCCAAGTCCTAGGCTAGTGCCCTAATTTCTGGACCATCCTTCTTCCCTTGTTGTGCTTAGGCTCTGATTGCACTAATGTTGGATGGCTTTTTAGACAGTGGGGATCTCACCATATTCAGATACCCCAAAGTTAAAATATATAAAATAATATCAAGATGCTATAATTTAGGGCTTGTCTAGATGAACAGTTAGTAAATGGCAAGCTGGAGTGCCAATTTACAGTGCACTCGCGTGCTGTGCACTAACTATCCATGTGGACCCTGCTACCATGCACTAAAAGGTCCTAAGTGCACTTTGTTCTACTCCACTTTGAAACGGGAGTAAGTCAGTGAGGACTAGGGAACACAGCAGCAGGGTCCACAGACAGTGTGCTGTAGATTTACAACCCAATTTACCATGCACTAACTGTTTATCTAGACAAGCCCTGAGAACGTTGTGGCTACAGTACCCAGATTTTACTTGTACATATTGAATATTAATATTAAATATTCCCCTGCCATTTGCTTTACTTCTTGATTAAAAGAACAGTTAGAGGTCTATTGGATCTAACTTATATGTAAATTAAATGCCTAAGTAAAGTAGGCAATAATGTTGTACATCTGCCTAAAAGATGTGGACTGTGCAAGCCACACCGCAATTTCAAATATCACATTGCAGAAAAAAATTATGAGTATTTACTAGGGCTGTCAAGCGATTAAAAACATTATTCGTAATTAATGGCGTGATAAAAAAAATTAATCGTGATTAATCATGCTGTTAAACAATAATAGAATATCATTTATTTAAATATTTTTGGATATTTTCTACATTTTCAAATATATTGATTTCAATTACAACACAGAATACAAAGTGTACAGTGCTCACTTTATATTATTATTTTTATTACAAATATTTGCACTGTACAAAACAAAAGAAATAGTATTTTTCAATTCACCTCATACAAGTACTGTAGTGCAATCTCTATCGTGAAAGTTGAAGTTGCAAATTTAGAATTTTGTACAAAAAACCTGCATTCAAAAATAAAACAATGTAAAACTTTAGAGCTTACAAGTCCAATCAGTCCTACTTCTTGTTCACCCAATCGCTCAGACAAACACATTTGTTTATATTTGCAGAAGATAATGCTGCCTGCTTCTTGTGGTACAATGTCACCTGAAAGAGAGAACAGGCGTTTGCATGGCACTGTTGTAGCTGGTGCTGCAAGAAATTTACATGCCAGATAAGCTAAATATTCATATGTCCCTTGATGCATCAACCACCATTCCAGAGGACATGCGTCTATGCTGATGACGGGTTCTGCTTGATAACAATCCAAAGCAGTGCAGACCGACGCATGTTCACTTTGATCATCTGAATCAGATGCCACCAGCAGAAGGTTGATATTCGTTTTTGGTGGTTTGGGTTCTGTAGTTTCTGCATCAGAGTGCTGCTCTTTTAAGACTTCTGAAAGCATGCTCTACACCCTCTCAGATTTTGGAAGGCACTTCAGATTCTTAAATCTTGGGCCAAGTGCTGTAGCTCTCTTTAGAAATTTCACATTGGTGTCTTCTTTGTATTTTGTCAAATTTGCAGTGAAAGTGTTCTTAACACAGAGGTGGGCAAACTACAGCCCGCGGGCCAGATGTGGCCCACGGGACTGTCCTGCCCAACCCTTGAGCTCCTGGCCAGGGTGGCTAGCCCCTGGCCCCTCTCCTCCTGTCCCCCCTCCCTCACAGCTGCGCCACTGCGTGGGCAGGGCTCTGGGTGGCGGGGCTGCGAGCTCCTGCCGAGCAGAGCGGCAGCATGTCTAGCTCCAGCCGGGTGGCGTGGCTGCCAGACATGCTGCTCTGAGCAGCATGGTAAGGGGACCGGGGCTGGGGGGTTGGATAAGGGGCAGAGGGTCCCGGGGGGCAGTTGGATGGGATGGAGTTTCTGTGGGGGGGGGAAGGCATTCAGGGGATGGGGACCAGGGCAGGTTGGATAGGTGTGGGGTCCCGGGGGGCCTGTCAGAGGGCGGGGGTGTGAATAGGGGTCAGGGGATGGGAAACAATGGGGGTTGGACAGGTGTGGAGTCCTGGGGGGCCTGTCAGGGGGCGGGGTGTGGATACGGGTCTTAGGAGGGGGAGGTTAGGGGACAAGGAGCAGGGGGGTTGGATGGATCGGAAGTTATGAGAGGGGCAGTCAGGGGGTGGGAAGTGAGAGGGGGAGGATAGGGGGTGGGAGCCAGGCTGTTTGGGGAGGCACAGCCTTCCCTACCCGGCCCTCCATACAGTTTTGCAACCCCAATGTGGTCCTCAGGCCACAAAGTTTACCCACCCCGTCTTAAAACAAACAACACGTGCTGGGTCATCATCCAAGACAGCTATAACATGAAATATATGGCAGAATGTGGGTAAAATAGAGCAGGAGACCTACAATTCTCCCCCAAGGTGTTTGATCACAAATTTAATCAACACATTTTTTTTACGCGCGTCGTCAGCATGGAAGCACGTCCTCTGGAATGACAGCCGAAGCATGAAGAGGCATATGCATCTGTAGCGCATCTGGCATATTAAATATCTTGTGACGTCAGCTACACCAGAGCCATGCGAACACCTGTTCTCACTTTCAGGTGACACTGTAATTAAGAAGTGGGCAGCAACAGCAACTCCCATCAATGTAAACAACCTTGTTTCTCTTTGATCTTAGAAAAATAAGGTATAACTCAGGAGGAGAAAATTACTATAATTGGGAAGCAAAAAAGGGCACATTATTAGAAATGGATAAATCAAGTCTGATTCAGAACTGTAATGGATCAAAGTATGAAGTGTTGGTTTCAAAGGAGCAATTATAGCGAAAGAAAAAATACCCTGTGTTGAAGAGTTGGGTAAAGTCAATTATGGACTTGTCCATTTATCTTTCATACATGGCATTTTGAAAGACAGAATCATTATGCAGCCTAATCAGAGCATACACCCAAAGGAAAGTCAGTATTTAGTTTCCTCATCACTGAACTTTTGAAAAATTGTTGTTCTATAGCAGACTCCAGTCTTGTGACCATTCACATATCTGCTTTAAAAATGCTACAGAGCTTTATTACATTTTATAGAGTAGCTTCCCTTCAAATCTTTTCATTCATTTTCTTCCTCATCTTTGCCTCTATTTCCATAAAGATGGAAACATAATCATTTGAACGGTAAAAGCTGTATATAGAATATATGGTATGTATGCAAAAAAATTACAACAAATTGCAGCTCATACAAGTAGAACATCTACCCCATAAATTACTTCCCTTTACATAACGTGTAACCCTTTAGTTGCTCTTAAACAGGCTTGTCTCTTCAAAGCAGTTATAGACGTTTCCTTTGCAAAGCCTAGAAGAGCCCATAAACTAGTATTTCTAGCTGTTCTCAGCCCTCTAGGAAAGCCTGTGAAAGAGACACGGGGAGGTGGGGATTTGGAATGGGTATGCTTTTGTTTTGCCAGCTTTACATTGATTGGCCTGATAGGGAGGTATAGTTCAGAGGGTTCAGCATTTTGCAGACACAACTTCCTTCCAGCCTGGGTTGTCATAGCAATAGATACAGCCTCCTGCCCTGCCCCCATCTAGTCTCCAGCCTGTGCTTGCTAGCTATCCCTGTGGCAGACAAGCTGAAAGGGACACAAGGAAGACAAGATTTTTGAAGCAAAATAACATGGTAAATGGGCTGCACAGAGGTGGAAGATGGGAGAGAGCCTGGCGGCAGGTGAGAAAGGTGCACTTAGGAGGGCTATGGCAGCTTGTGTAGGGGGGAAAGGAAACCTGCACCACTCTCTCCTACCCTGCAGAAATACAGCAAGGATAGCAGTGGTTCGTAAGCAGGTTTACTAAACCAGGAGAGAGAGACCTGATGTTTTTTTGCAAGCCTCACCGGGATGTCCCTCAAAGCCTGTAGGGTTCCCTCTTTTCATGTGCACTACTCCTATGCCAGCAGCAATGTCCTTCATTGCAGTCTCATGTCACTCAGAAAGGGATCCTGGAACAATTTTTTTGGCAGGCACACTGCTGATGGAAACTATGGGGGGTGTCTGTTATTACTCCTTCAAGCCAGGGGGTGTGGCAGCACCCCTAATTCCAGCACCACTGCACTCATCCTGCTGTCAGTGCTCACCCTTCCTCCAGTCATGCCTTCCAGCTGGTCAATTTAAATGATGGGGTTGGGTTATAGGGATTAGATCTTGCCTCCATATTCTTATCACCTGCTTTTAAAGGGTGATCCCTTCATACCACAACAACTGGCTGATGCTTCTTCCTATTTCAAATGTCCATATTTTCAATTGATGCTGCACAAGCTGATAAGGGTGAAATCCTGGCTCCAGTTGAAGTCAATAGCAAAATTCTTATCAACTTCAATGGGGCCTGAGTTTCATCCTAAAGTTTTAGTTACGTGGATCCAGATTACCCCACCCGCCTCCCACCCCAGGGAAACTCCACAAGAAAGGGCCAGGAGGCAGGGAAACTCCACAAGGAGACTCTGACAGCTTTGCCGACACTAATCCCTCTGAGAGGAGTTGGGGCTGGAGGGGCTGTAGATTGCTCTCCCTTCCAAGCCATGCAAAACCTGTAGCCATCTGCAAGGATGACTGGTGCTCCTCTCTCCTTTTCTGCAGCACAGTTTCAGGGGGAGTGGCAGTACCACTGGCTGCCTGCTCAGTAGCATCCTTGGCAGGGGTGGAGATGAAGCTAACAGAGCTCATTAAGCTATATTACCACCCACCTACTTTCCTGCACGGAAATTCAAAACTATAGCAGGGGATAGTGCTGCAGGGACTCATACATCCCTCACTCCAACCTCTTCTGCTCTATGCCCAACTTGCCCACAAACGCTAGAGAGAGGGAAGCATGCCATCCACCTCTTCAATGCAGAATGGGAGAGGGAGTCACCAAAGGGTCCTTTCATGTGTAACTCATGTGAGGCTGATCCCCCAATCTCATTGCAAGGGCCATATAATGCCCTAGGTCCACACATGCATCAGCATTTTGGGAGTCATTGCCCATATTGGCTGCAGCAAGGTCCTAAGTACTGTGAATCTTACTGCTGTGGTCAAAAGCCCTTATCCAGACAAACATGTATTTATTTACCTGGCTCTGAGAAACCACCAGCCCTCCTACAGAGGTTTTAAAATCCAAGTTAATGAGCTAGAAGCCAAACCACTACCACATTTCTGGCAGAGTGTGATGAGATCATAGAAGTGGAAGTCTCCTTTTTGCCAAACTCAGATGCTGTGCTTGCCTTTCTCAGCGTCTAACAGATAGGAGTTTGTCTGACAGAAAAATGGCTGATGGTCCATCCAGACAAGAAAAAAGTTATGCTGTTTAGTAGGAGAAACACCAGCAGGAACGGATGGGTGATATTGCTGCACCTTCCTAGGGGGAAGCTGCAGGGCCACTTTTCGTTGATGCAGCATAGAGTCATGCTGTTCCTAGATTTTCATGTCAAACTGGTGTCTTCTACAGCCTCTCTTATAAAAGGGACATTACTGCACTGTGTTTAGTGTGGGAAATGGTTAGTCTCTCCCTTCACAGCAAACCACATTCCATTCTCGACTCTAACTGTGAACAAAAAACCCAGTCTAATCCAGCAATTAGACCTGCCTTTCCACAATCCCCAAGAGTGATGTCTTTTAAAATGTGTAATTATGCTTAAATAGTGGATTACAAAACAATGTTCTGTAGAGTTTTACAAAAATACAGTTCAGGGACTTTTACCATTAAATGAAATTATGCATGAAAACTCAAAAGGCAATGTGACCCAAAACCTTTCTATGTAAACTAGGTCAGTGAATGATTCTAAACTATTAGCCACCAAAAAGCCACATTTTAATCAGACATGTACCTTTCTTTCTCTGATGCACATGTAAAAATGTTGTTGTGGTTCATTTAAAGGAATGTTTGAATACTGGGGGGGGGGGGAGGATTGTAAATATTTGATGAATTCTAAGGCTCCACTTTGTTTTGATCATATTCAAACTTATTAGGATTGCCAAAGATTTGAAAGTGATCTGGATTATTTGCTGAATATTGATCACTGAATATGTGCATTCTGTCTAACAGCACTGAGGTCCCTCATCCTACATATCCTGTGCCTTTGTCACACAGCAGTGTGGGAGTCAGAGGATAAGCAGGGAGTGAACAATTCTGCGAGACAATTAGAAAGCCCTTAGTGTGACTTTACTGTGCGTCATTGTTCAGCAGTCATTCCCTCTGGCCTTGTCCAGCCTAGAAAATATTGTACTCATTTTCCAGCAGTAGTGCAGCTTTGTGGCTGCTAACAACAGTGAATGCCTTGACCTATACAGAATTTAGGAGATTTTTAACCAGTAAGCTCTGAGTTGGTTCTCATGATATTGTGGGCAAAATGCCGGCCATTATGTGGCATTAGTATTTACAGCATTGCTTGTACCAGTGCAGATTTACCATTTCTGGGAAACACCTAAGACAGTCTTGAGTGTAGGTGTGCCTTCTATGTATATGGCACCCTCAGAAGGTGCAAGGAGGATATGGATGAGCAGTTTCTAAGTCAGAATACTGATGTTCTAAATCAGCAGTTCTCAAACTTTAGCAACCCGAGGATCCCCATTTTGATTTAAAAATTTTCACGGACCCCCAAGCCCTCTGCTCAGCCTTAAAACCTGCCCCCACTCCACTCCTTCCCCCAAGGCCTCACCCCCACCCCACCTCTTCCCGCCCCTACTCCAACTCTGCCCCTCCTTTTCTCTGCCACTTTCTGCCCTCTCCCCTGAGTGTTCCCCATCCGTGCTCCTCCCCCTCCCTCCCAGCGCCCCCTGCACACTGCTGAACAGCTGTTCCCTGGCTTGCAGGAGGTGCTGGGAGGGAGGGGAAGGAATTGAGGGAGGGAGGGAAGGTGGGGGAGGAGTTGATCAGCGGGGCCTGTGGACCCCCTGGAGTACCCTCATGGACCCCAGTTTGAGAAACGCTGCTCTAAATAGTATACAGGCAGCCAGCTGTTCATATAGAATACTGGAACATTTTTGAATTCCCAAGATATTAGCAATATATAGATTCTTGGATGTATAAAAAGGGAAATATTAGGAGTAGGAAGCTTATATAATCTCTGTATTGGGCACTTGTGTGACCACTACTGAAATACTGTTTCCAGTTTCTGGTTTCTACAGTTTAAGAAGGATGCTGAAATAATGAAGAGGTTTCAGAGGAGAGGCACAAGAATGATAAAAAGAGGGGAAAACATGCTTTATAATGAAAGGCTCAAGGAACTCAACTCACTCAGCTTATCGAACAGAAGGTTAAGGGATAACTTGATCACAGTCTATGGGTGTGTCTACACAGGGATAAAAAATACATGGCTGGCCTGGGTCAGCTGACTTGGTCTCAGGCTCTGGGGCTAAAAAATTGCTGTGTAGACATTCAGGCTCTGGCTGAAGCCCAAGCTCTGTTACCATGCAAGAGTGGAGAGTCCCAGAGCTCAGGCTTCAGACCGAGCCCCAAAGGCTACATAGCAATTTTTAGCTCCACAGCCTGAGTTCTGCAAGCCTGAGTCAGCTCACCTGGGTCAGCCATAGCCGTGCCATGGAGCTTTTATCCCTGTGTAGACTGACTCAATAAGTATCTACACGGGGAACAGAAATTTGGTAAAAGAGGGCCCTTCAATCTAGCAGACAAAGATATAACAAGAACCAATGGCTGGAAGTTGAAGCGAGTCAAATTCAGACTAGAAATAAGGTGGAAAATACCAAAAGTTGTGGGCGATTCTCCATCACTGGAATTTTTTTAATCAAGATTGGATTTTTTCTAAAAGATATGCTCTGAGTCCACTTTAAATAGAAAGTGGACTCAGATCTGTCCTGTATTATGCAGGAGGCCAGGCTGGATGATCATCATGGTCGCTTCTAATCTTGGAATCTATGAATGAATCTGAAGCCAAAAAATCTCTTGCAATTTGCTACACTTTGCATTAGTCAACCATTACTCAACAGTTTCTATTAGACCTGATCTGCACATAGTTTTTGCACTGTTGTAAGTATTTCGATTACGAGTCTGATTATTTTTTTTAACCGTTCTGGTGACTCCTAGTGTGGATTCAATTATACTGATACAATGGTGCCTTACATTGGTATGGCTTACTCCTCTTCCTATACAAGAATAGCTATACCAGTACAAAGCATTTTCACTCTGATATAACTGTGTCCAGACTAGGGGACTTGTACTATACCAGTAAACACTATACCGGTATAGTTAAAGCAGTACAAGTTTAGTGTTTAGACAAGCCCTTAGTTTATATTTAATTCCTAGGAACTTCGATTTCCCACTTTTAAAAAAAGCTTGCATTATAAAGACGGGCCCACCAAGGACGTAAAATGAATTTAAATATATGTACATTTTTAATTTCTTCTGTGGGATCAGCATGAATTAAATGAATGCCCTTGATTTTAACTTGTAAAGATCAAAGTCAAATAACATAACATAGCATCACTCCAGGCAGGTTTTAAATGAGCAAACTTTGCTGCCAAGTGGATCACAATAATCCTTCATGATAATTCTTCCATAATTCTTTGGAATTATCAGTGTGAGGTTAGCATTTTCAACATTAACTTTCAGAGACAATCTGAAGGAAGAATTCAAAGCACACTAATTTGACTGAAGTACTGTAGAACTATAAAGCCTTATATATATATATTTGTTTTTCAACATTAAAGGGGGTAGGTGGTGCAAAAATCAATGAAGTTACTCTTCAGAGAAGTAGGCTCAAATCACAAACTGCTCTATGCTCTCATATGACTGCTGGTCTCTGCTCAAGAATACAACACTGGGACAGAAAAGGTTTGTAAATCAGATCAAATGTGCATTGGCAAGGTTTCAATGAATAGCACCCATCCAGACTATGCTTAGCTAGCTGGTCATAGGGTGACCAGATGTCCTGATTTTATAGGGACAGTTCTGATTTTTAGGTCTTTTTCTTATATAGGCTCCTATTACCCCCCACTCCTGTCCAGATTTTTCACATTTGCTGTCTGGTCACCCTAGCTGGTCAGTGCTATCAATTAATTACTTTTGTTATTTCAGATGTTGTCTGTGCAAGTATGAGTTGGTCATAAAATGGAACTTCTGTTCCATGGGAAATTCTGACATTTCAAAATTTGTTTTCATTCTGAATCAGAATGAAAAGTAAAGTTAAAATTCCTGAATTTTAATCCAGAAACATCAAAATGTATATTATGTTTCAACATTATTGAAATAATGTTAGATATTTTATAGTGTTGAACACTTACAGTGTTAAAATTAATGTTATAATAAAGTAAAACAAAATGAAATTAAATGATCAAGTCCAAATGTGACATTTCAGCATTATCAAAATAATAAAGTCATTTTAACAATTCATTTCAACACCTTTTCATCAAAAATGTTGCCAAAATTGACATGTTTCTGCAAAACATTTTGATTTTGACAAAACAGTATTTTCTGATGGAAAGCTGTTCAGCTGTGAATTTTTCAACCAACTCTACTTATTTGTATAGTCAGAAACATCTAACATTAAAAATAGTCAGGTATCATATTTCCTAAATACTGAAAATATACTGATGATGGGTAAAATTTTCAAAAGTCCTTACATGATTTAGGATCTTAAGTCTCATTTGCAAAAGTGATGTAGGCACTTAGGATCCTAAATTACACTGACTCCCAGTGAGATTCAGGCTCCTAAGTGCCTACATCAGTTTTGAAAATGGGACTTTGGTGTTTTTCAAAATTTTAACCAACATTTCCAAATTATTAAAATATGTGCTGTCCAATCTGTTAATCTAATAAAGTAGCTGTAGCAGGACAGTAGCTAAAACAGTTCCATAATCTCCAGGGGTTTTGGGGGGCAGGCAACACAGGAGATGCTTCAGCTGTTGGACCCTAATGTTCTAGCACCTGGTGTGTCCCAAACAGTTCTCCCGGACTTCCTTCAACCACTATGCCCAATCTCTGGCTCCTCAGATAACCTGCCTCTGTGATCCATCCCTCACTGACTGCCTTCTAATTGCCTTATAACCTTCCTCTCCTAGCATCCATCACTCTCCCAAACAGGAGGGAAAAAGCTGCAGCAGATTTCCCCTTAGCAAATTTATCACACTGACCTCTGCTGACATGAGGCTGCTAAGCCTGTTGATCGCAGTTATAATAGATTTTTAACAAATGAACAGGCAGATTTCTTCAGAGGGCATCTCCAAATACAAACGACAAAGCTTACTAAGCTTGGCAGAATCCTCTCAAGTACTGTCCCTCATCATGAGTTTGACTGTTAGATATACTGAGCAGGCACAACTCCCACTGGTGCCAATGCAGGTATTCAGCACCTCTCCGGATTAGGCCAAAGAAGAATATTACTGTGTTTAGGTTCTAGTTTACTTTTATTCTGCACAGACCTGTTACTCTTATGTCATGTTCACTGTTATGGACTATTTCCATCAGAAATGCCAAATTGGGAAACAAATTACAAAAATGTTATATTTATACTATATAAATGAATCACACATTTCTTAAAGCTTCTTGCACTATTAGTTTTCCTTTAGCTCTTATATTTTTTAATCTTTATCTTACAGTATGCTCAGATTTGGAGTGTTGGCAGTTTGAGAAGAATGCTAGGCAATAATTTCATACTTATCCCGCAAATACTGTCAGATATGCCGTAAGTGTACACAGCATAACACACTGAGAAAAGGGAAAGGGTCACTGTACTTTTTTTCAAAAAATGTGTTCACTTTTGATACATTTTTCTGGGTCAAATTTTTTTTTTTATATTGTACCATCACCCAATACCTTCTGGACTGCTTCTAACTGATTACATCAGCACTGAATGGGGAGGTAAGAGGGCACGATTAATTGCACGCCTTGCTGCTTCATTATATCAACAAGGTGCCCTGTCTTGTTTTTTAAGCGGAACCAAATTTTAATGAACAATATTCCCCGTTCTCGCAGCGGCTTGTTTCTGATATGTAAACACTTACAAAGCACTCTGCATCTTCAAAGTGGTTTATGAATGTCAACTAGCTATTCTGCACGTCATCCTTGGGAAGGAGGGAGGGAGGTACAATGAATATGAATGGAAACCAAACATGACTGAAAATCAGAAATTTCACTTTAACAGAAAAAATAATTGATAAAGGGTACATGGCATAAGCCAGTCACTAACCAAGGGGGTAAAGGAAGAAATTTCCTCTCTGGGAAGGTTACTGCATAGTTGTTCATTCTGCAGTTTCTTGACTCTTCCACTGAAGCATCTGGTTCTGGCGACCGCTGAGACAGAAAACTGGACAAGATGCACTTTTGGTCTGATTTAGTAGGTCAGTTCCTATATTGCCCAAATTTGGTTCTGACATAATTAGAAGTTTAGGCTGACACTTTCAAAGCAACCAAGAGGATGTGGAGGCCCAAGTCCCAAGTCCCATTAATTTTAATGGGACTTTGGCCTCCAAATCTCTAGGCAGTTTTAGAAATCAAAATCTCAGCCTCAGTACTGGCTGAGTCAGTCTAATTATAGATGCCATCTAAACTCAATTTCCAGCTGTGCTGTAGCCAAGTCAGGGAATATATATGTTGTTACCAGGCTCCCCAACTCCGTTATAGTTGTAGACAAGTATTTCTTGGTGCTCATCTGCTTTAATGATTTTGACTCAGAGAACAATATCGTCAGCACAGATCGTTAACATCTTGGGTGTTACTTCATGCATCCCCTTCCAGCTAAATGCTCACAGTAAACAACTAATGAACTGAAGGTGTCAGATCTCATTAAAACTAGAGATGCCCCAAAACTGAACCTCCAACCTTCATCCCTTTGAATGTCAGGGAGCTCAGTTTCACTAGGGGCCTGTTTTCTGCTTAAGATTCAGATATGGCCAAAGTTATGCAAGAACAGCCACTCTTTTTGATATTCCAGCCCAAGATGACAGCTGAGATCATGAGACTTTCATCATTCAAGATATTTGAAATATTGTGAGATCAGATGATTTTTTGATATTTCTACTCTACGGGGCTGAAATCTCATGAAAACACCTGCCAAGTCTAGCACTTTCTAATCTACATTTATAAACTCGCTTGGTTTTGGCCTTGAACCTTAACTTCAGTCCTCAACATTAAACTGATTCTGATCTGAACACCACCTTCTTGTCCTAGTGCTAAGGAAAACTAAAATAACAGAAGTGCAATAAAGAAAAAATTATAATTGCACAGACTTGTGCGGCTATGTCAAACAGTGGCATGGTGGTTAATCATCCCTCCAAGATCAAGCATTTGTATGTATATTCTTACTTCTTCATTTTTGTGGCAACCTAGCTACACAGGTTCTGTTGGATCCACCTCAGAAAAGGGGTATAGGCCAAATACGTGAGCTTCTGTGTAGATATCTGACTCCCCATATTCAGGGTTTCTTCTTTAGGGGTTTCCCCCTGGTGTTACACTCTCAGTTGAGCCCTCAGAGTGATTTTTAAACAGGAACATTTCATTAAAATTTCTGTAAGAATCAGAAAACATAGCTCCCACAGCCCAGTGCTGACGTGTCTCCAAGAACATCAAGACCTCTGCTGGAACCACACACCCTGTTCACCAGATTTGCATATTGTTGACCCTATTACCAGAGTCCAAGTCTTAAAGAGATAAAGCAGTGGAAATGTAGCTCTGGCATTCCATCCAGTTCCTAGAAAAATGTCCTTATTGCATATTCAAACAGAAACAGGATCTACCTTCACCCCAACCTAATGTGGTTTGCACACTGCAGTGGGATTGTATTTGGGACCAAACTTTTGGGTCCTCTCTGAACCCAGATTTTCCTCACCCATGGCAACCATTTTTAGTTGATGTCCTGAAGTTTTTTCCTCGGATGACACCTCCTTTTGTCCTGCTCCATTAACTGTTTCCGTGCAAAGATTGTGTGCATAGTGTGAGGACATACTGTCTGCAAATTTTCACAAGTCAGCCTTGACAGATTTCAGCTGTGGTGTCTGCTTTTGGCATTTGAGCATCCCATCATCCATCTTATCAGTCTAGCTTTTTGTACTATACTCATCGCTGTAGTGCCCAAGTGCTCATCTATAAAAGCTTCTTTGTTGTTCCTCAGCAGCATCCCACTGATATAGCATTTCACCCCCTATGCAAACACACGCATGCACACACTTAAAATAACATCGTCCTCATTTAGGACTAGGAGTTTTTACTCCCACTTAACTGAGAAGAACTTATTCGTGATAAAATCATCTGGGTTATCACAAGGGTGGAAACCATGCCTATATCTCACTAGCCCTCTAACATTTTCTTATTAATTTGTACTAGTTACAGATTATAATGTTATTATTGTTTTTACTTAGAAGAAATAGCCTCTGAACTAATCTAGGGGTCTAGTCCCCATGTTCCCTTCCTCATATGGCATGGAGAAGAGACTGCATCCACAGACCCCAGCTTGGGGCATGAAAGCAGAGAGTATGGCTTTAGCAGTAAGTTCTGCCTTTCCCTGCAGAACTTTCCCCTTCATGGAGCTCCTAGCTCTGTTGACTTCCAAGGAGGTTGGGATCAGTTCTCTCAACTGGATTCTTCTCCCTCCTAACCTATCAGGTCCCAGATTTCAAAGCCTGCAGTAACTTGCCCGGTTTCTTCCTCCACTCTATGGAAACTTACCCCCCACCCCCCACAGTGAGGTGTTCCTGGAGGTTGGGCTGGGGGTGGTGTATCAGGGGAGTTCCTGAGAGCACAGGAATGCCCCTTTGCTTCAGAGGTTTGCTCATAGTCTACATGGAGGGGCAGAACCCCTGGATTTTTTCAGGGGAGGGGATGGAAGACAAGCCCCCCTCCATGAAGTTAGACATAAAGGGAAATGCCGCAAGCACAAACATAGAATTTGCACTAGGTGGGGGGAGCAGTAGGCCTAAATTCTACGCTAGAAAACCAAATCAGTTTTCCCTGAAGAACATTCCAATATAAACAGAGTTCTCTACATAGAGTTCATTAGACCAGAGAGACAAGGGAGAATGACTAAACACCACATATAAGAATCTATAAAATTTCTTCCTCCTGGACATATTTTCAGTAATAATTAAAACAAACAGAAAGTATCTTCATTTTTATAACTTGTAAGATAACTATGCCAAGCTCAAAAACAAGGTAAAATGGCCATAAAAAGCTACGGACAGAATAAAAGTAAGATAACATTTCAACAAAGGCATCTCTTTCACATTACAATTTTTTTCACCATAAACATTTTTTATTAAAAGTAGGAAAGTTTCAGTAACCAACAGGTACAATTATCTGCTATTTGACATTTAAATTTCCAAGCATACGTAGCTATCTAACTATCCATACAGATATACACAAACATTCAAATTAACTAGATTCCTTGATTTATTTTAGTCTATGTATATTGACAAGTGACTTGCTTTTCACATGTACAATGAGGGTAATGCACCCAAAAGAAGAGCATACCATAATATGCAAAGTGAAGTGCACACCTATGCATACCGTGTTTAAAAAAAAAAAAGTATCCTGCTAATGCGTCAGTTAGTTTTCAAAATTTAGAAGCAACTCCACAGAAAATAAAAAAAAAAGCTAAATTACTAACTTGACCTAAAACACTTTACACAGACCCTGTCCTACTTTGATTGTTCTACAGCAACGCTATAGGGACCAGAGTTTTCAAAATAGTTCAGGACCAGCGTTTCAAATGCTCAGCACCCACAACTGGGTCTAGATTTTCACGGACTCCTTTTGAAAATCTGGCCAGTCTTTTTGGCCAGTAAGTGGGAGCTGAGCACGTCTAAAAATCTGGCTCTGGTTATGGACATGAGCTTTTTTGAAACGCTGGCCCTCAATTAATACACTGTAATACCACATATTAATTTCTTTCTCTTCATTTACAGGATAAGTCTATAATACTTGTTAGATTTTGTATTGAGGAAATTTTGTATTCCCTAATTTAGCAAGCAAATGATAAAAGAAATATATTTTTCAACCCATCATTACCAAACGCCCATAGAACAACAAGAGCCTAACAAGATAAATGGAGCATGCTTTGGATAGCCATAAGTGTTCATTTGCATTCCTGGCATCTAAGGACCAATCCTGCAAATCCTTTCACAGGAAAGTTAATGGGAATTCCATCTGTGAAGAACATGCAGGACTGGCCTTTGTGGACTTTAATGCCATTTTTCAAATGTACTTTTTATGCTTGAGTTTTTATTCATCATAATTAAAGAAGAAAGCATGCAAATTACAGGTCTTAGTTTCCCTTTGTTCAACGTAAACAACTATTGACACCAACAGCAAATTAGATAGTTTTTTTTGTTTTATTGTTATTTTGTTTGTTTTTTATACACACAAACCCTGTGAATTTAATTCGCTTCTACTATATTGTGAAAAGCACATCACATTAACTACTGTTTACTGGCATGCTTAGTCCTAACTCCTTGTTGTTTAAACAAATACTTCTCGATAGAGATTTGTATGCCAATCTTCACCAAAGGAAAAAAGTGTTTAGATTAGAAACTAATTAAGACAGGAGCATATAATAGGGTACAAATGCTAATAAGAACTTAACTGTAAAGACATAAAATTAACATTAAGGGAATAAATATCCTAGATGAGCATTCAGGAGCCAGAGAAAAATCAAAGAATGATTTGAGAACACAGGAGGGGATAGTGACAGTATCTATGGACTGAGCAACTATATTGGAGAAAAATGTCAAACAAATGTGTTGTGTTTGATATGATGGGTTTGCAAGTGAAGTAAGAATGCTGCCAGGAAGAAAACTGCTTTTAAAAAATAATAAAATTCAATAATTAGAAATTATCTACCTCAAGAACCAGCCAAAGTTGGTCTCCATTCTTCACATCTTTCTTGTAGTACATTCCATAGAACTTGACTACGTTGGGATGATCAGAGAGAGCTTTCAAAATGTTGTACTCGGCTTCAATTTCTTCATCAATATCCTAGTGCAGCATATCACAAAAATAAATAGCAGTCAGCAAACCCAAGGCCATATGAAAATTGACACAGTGTGCAGTCTATTCAAACTTTGTCTAAAGATAAAACAAAGTCAAATGAAATATTAGTGCATCTTTACAACACTGTAAAACATATACTCAGTTCTGGTCAGTCACAATACCCTATTTAATATATTTAACTATACAGAATTAAGACTAAAGTCGTCTTTAGCTTACACTGTCTTCTGTCAATTTGAGCCAAAGCACATGGTGGCAGAAAGTCCAACAGGAGTATGGGTGAGGAAGAAACTGCCATAGTTCCAGGTGGTCACAACATCCTCTAGATAGGAGCCTGCATGAAGCTGGCACAGACCTAAGTGGTGGTGGGGGCAGTGCTGATTGAAACTTCAGACAGAAAAACTGCTATTGAGTCCCTGGGAGAACTTGCAGCTTTTCTAGTCTGGTACCACCAGGAGGGAGAACAGACAGTATTCCTAAAACCTGCCCTCCCTTCAGTTGTGAATCCCTTCTCTGGGGCTAAGGGTTGGGTTCTGGAAGGTACAATCTGGATTCACCTCCCTCTCTCTGTGCCAGCAGGTGTGAGTCCAGACCAGTATATTAGCAGCCTTTGCTAAACAAGGCGTTTGCTTAGAAGGAAAAGTTACTAAAATATGACAGCATCAAGGTTGAATGAAGTAATTTACTAGACAGATTTGCTGAATCTCACTGACACATATTGTCTCATTCTTTCCTTGTGCTCCGCCATCTCTCTGTTGGTGTCTACCTGTTGTCTCTTGCCTTACACTTAGATTTTTAGATTGTTGCTCTTTGGAGCAGAGTCTTTGTTCTATGTTTTTACACTTGCTAGCAATATGCAGCTCTAATCCAGAGGTGGCCAACCTGAGCCTGAGAAGGAGCCAGAATTTATCAGGGAACATTGCCAAAAAGAGCCACAGTAATATGTCAGCAGCCCCCATCTGCTACTCCCCTCCAGCCCCCAGCACCTCCTGCCCACTGGCAGTCTCACCAATCAGCGCCTCTCACTCTCTCCTCACGCTTCCCACCTACCGCTATCAGCTGCTTTGCAGTGTGCAGGAGGCTCTGGTGGGGAGCGGGGAGGAGCGAGGGCATGGCAAGCTCGGGGGAAGGGGCAGGGGCCTCGGGGGAAGGACCTGGGGCAGAGCAGGGGGTTGAGCAGTGAGCACCCCACAGCACATTGGAAAGTTAGCATCTGTTGCTCCAGCCTCGGAGTCAGCGCCTATGCAAGGAGCCGCATATTAACCTCTGAAGAGCTACACGCGGCTCCAGAGCCACAGGTTGGCCACCCCTGCTCTAATCCATGACCAGGGCTCCGGGGCACTACTGCAATACAAATAATAATAAAAAACAACACGTTGATTAAATTCACTGAAAAATTTTTCATACATTTTGAAAACTTACCACCCAACTAGGGGTAATTTTGCAAATACTGTGCATATCAACATCCAGGTATTGCGACAGGCACAGAGACTGAAAACAACAAATATGCTACTTTCTGTTTAAAGTTCATCTTTCTCTATTTTAATTTCAGTTTCAGTATTCAGTTCTCCCCAAACTCTTATACTCCAAAGAGTACTAAATAATTTAGCTAGCATTCACCAAAGGCACCAGCAGAGTTCACCTCTCTTGATGGTGGGTCCTGAGTGCTCCCTTAATGTGGAATCAGAATTGCCACTGTACTCTGTTCACACCCCTCTCCTTGACAGAGTAAAAATGGGGAGAGGGGAGCCCAAGAAAAATATCATTGTTGTTGAGTCCCCCATCTCTGCAAATGCATGTGGCAAGACCCCACTACTTCTTTTTTGTATCCCACTGAACCTCTTTATACTTTTGAAGGAAGTTTGATATTGTCTGGAGTTTCTGAAACAGTGCACCCAGGGATCCACATACCAGAGCACATGGAAGTTTGCCAGCACCCAAAGAAGGGTGATACTGGGCTCTGCTGCAGTCAAGGTGTGAAGGTATTTCATCTGCACTTGGGGACATGGGGATCTCAGCAACAGCCACGCTGGTCACATGTAAAGTACACTTATACTAGTGCGCTTCTCCAATTAGTTGTGCACGTACTGCTAGTGTGGGTACCCCGTACCTGCACTGTGTCCTCATATGCTGTGCTGGGCATGGGTATACACTGTGCACAAGTGTGCACACATGTTCACACCATCCCTTTTCAGTATGGAACAGTAGCACTACCATTTCTGGGGCAGTATCCCAGAGTCCTGTGCATCACAGGAGACACTCTGGGAACTTCCTTGCTGCATATTGCTGGTACTATATGCTGCCTTCACACAGCTGGCAACGGCAGCTCCTGCTCAGCCTCCCTCCTACCCAACTGCATGGAAGACATGGAGCAAGTCCATCAGGATGTGGATCTGCTTCTGCTGCTCACAGGACAAATGTCCAAGTGATGCAGTACTGGACACTGCACAGAATCTATCCAGAAATATGTGGGACTCTGAAGCCATATGACCGAGAAGGTGAATGAAAATCCATTGGGGTGCCATGGAACAGATGTCTTCAATGCTGTGATTGCAATGGTATGGCCATGGGTGGACCACCGCTTCTGATCCTGGAGAACCAGCGTGGCGTGGTGGGACCACATCATCTTGGAAATCTCGGATGATGACTCAGTGGCTGCAGAACTTCAGAATGAGGAAGCAAATCTTCACAGAGTTGTTTGAACCGCTTACAGCAACCCTCCATTGCCTGAACACTCAATTTCAGAAACCCATTCAGTGCAAAAGCCGGTGGCTATCTCCCTGTGGAGCTGGCAATACCTGACAGCTACGGATCAGAAGTCTGCTGTGGGGAAAGGGGTGGCTGTATAGGTTTCCAAGCTATCTATCCACTGGTGGTTCCAATAACCCAAGTCCATGAAATTACAGCTAGATTTCAGAGGATTCGGTTTTCCAACTGTGCAAGAGCCATCGATGGAGCACACAGCCCAATACTTTGATCACTGAAAGGGGAAAGTGAATATGTGAACCAAAAAAGCTTCATTCACCAAGGCTTAGTGGACTAAAGGGGCTGATTAATGAACATGAACACTCGACACATTGGAAAGCTCCATGAGACCTGGGTGCTCAAGAGATCGGGGTTTACTGTAAGGGTAAAGAAGGACTTTATTCCCCAGAAACAATGTGGCTCTGTATGGTGTTATTTTGGGGGACCCCACATACCCACTCAACTTGGCTCATTAAGCCATATCCTGACATTGCTGGCCCAAGAAAGAGGAAATTCAACCACAGACTGTAGAGTGGTGACTGAGTATGTGTTTGGGTACCTAAAAGTCTGTTGGTGATGATTGTGGACCCGCATGGATGCCAATATGGCAAACATGGTCCTCAGTATAGTGGTATGTTGCGCCTTGCACAACATATGTGAAACCAAATGTGAATACTTTTGGACAGAGTGGGCACAAGATCTGGTTATCAAAGCTTTGACAGGCAGCTGGATCCCACCCATTTGTACAGTACTCCTGGTTCCCAGCAGGCAAGGGAAATTTGTGATGCTATTTTCTTGCACATCATGAAACATCTAAGAGAGGTTTTGGAAGGCGCTTCACACAACTTCTTATCAATGTTCTCTAAACCAGTGCAAACAGCACGTAAGAGCTGTTATACCTGAATACTCCTATGATTGCTAGTGGTGACTATTTGTTGGGAGTAGGGATGAGGGGTCAGTATTATCTATCTTCATTTTTAACTTTGTTTCGGTTTCCTTTGTTCGTTTTGTTCATTAAATCATTTACAAAGCCAGACATTTACCTAATCTTCATTGGGTTTTCCATGGTGCTTCTGAAAAACATCAGCTGCTTCAGAACTTAGTTCACTGTTGTCATCCCTGTTTGTATTTTTAATTAGGAATTTTTAAATTTTTTTTTTAAGGAGGGATGTGTGATGGTGTGTACCAACCCCACGCTCATAAGGTGAGGGGAAATCTTCCGTGTGGGGTGATGAGGCTGAACACAGGGTCGGGTACAGGGATTGGCTTGGAGTTTTTGTCCCCCGTTGCATGAGCTGGGGGGTTCCACTGCAAGGAGTTTTGGGTACCAGTAGGAGATAATGTGCTAGCTGTCCATCATGCTTCTTCCCATAACAGGTGTATGTATGCTTGATCCACCACCTCACCGACAGCCTGGACAGCAGCTAGAGGAGGAGGAGAAGAAGGTGGTGCTTGTTCCCAGAGACGTGCAGCAGCAATCATGGCAGGCAGAGACTAGAAGTATTTTGCTACCAGTTGTACTAGGGACTGCATGATCCCATTACCTCCAAGCATGCTCCTACACCCCATGCTGTCTCCCCAGTTGCAGGAAATCGTTCATGATTGCCTCTTCCTGCCTAAGAGTCCTATCCTTCCGTGGCCTAAAGAAATCAAATTGGCATTGCCTAAAGAAGTCAAGAACAATCAAAATGTCTCCCAGGGTCCTTCTCCTTCACTCTGTTCTCTCTGAGTGCTGCTCCTGCCCTCCCAGAGGAATGAGCTCCCTGGCAGTAGGTAAGCTCCCACCAAATCAAAGACAAGGGGTGCATTATGTGACACTATGCCCCATATTCCTCATAGAGATATTTTTATGATATGGACTTTGTGGCTGGAGGCAAGCCCAATTCAAAGAGGGAGGAGGGCATAGTGCCTACCAGTGAAAAGACTGTTCTGGCTGTTAGTTGTGAGCCCACAGCCAAACAGGGGATAGATCCCACCCTAGAGAGCACAGGAGAGTGTCTTAGAGGGGGGAGCCCAGAGAAGGACATTGAGAAGGAATTTGGGGGAGTACAGGACTGTCTCCTCACTGATTACAGAGAAGGCTTTGCCCAAAACAGAACAGCTGTTCCAGCATCTGTGCTCCTAGGCACCCAACCTGTGACTCAGGTTTTAAGAGGGAACTGTGTAACTGACCTTCCAGAGGACAGCAGCCATACAACTGACCTCTTAGAAACAGAGAGAGAGGTGACAGAGGGTACCCCAATCCAGGTCCCACTTTTGCAAAATGCTGTTCCTGATGTACTTGTGAAAACTAACTCTGTCTCTTTAAGACAGGATGAGCGTCCTACTAAAGGCTGGAGTGTCAGTGAAAATGCTAATGACCCACCTGAGAAAGGGGAGGACAATGCATTCTCCCCAGCAGGTAAAATTCTCCCAGCAGATAGGCAAGAGCTGAGAAAAGGGGGTAGGGAAGGTTTCAACACTAGGAGTGAGAATGACAAAAAATCCCTAGGGGTTGGGGAGGATTTTTTGCTTGGGCATAGCCCTGGAGATGGAACGCAACTCCATAGGGGGCTGGCCAGTAACATGCAAGGTCCCCTTACACCCTTTCTTCCCCAAAGCCCCAAAGACATACATGAATGAAGAACCTTTACTAAAAGGGGAAGAAAGACCAGTATCTGAACACATACTGTGGTTCAAGAAGAAGTTGCAAAACACAATGAATATTGAACAAACCGGACTGTCTAAACAGAAGGCGTGGTATGATCAACATACCTGGAAACACCTCCATATCACGAAGTTGCTGGTACTGTTGAACCTCATAATATACAGCTTATTGGTTATAACAAAGAATTTGGTACTCATGATAAATCCCTTACAAATGTGTAACGTGCATAATTTTTGGAAAAAACTTTTGAACGTGCTAGGAGTGACAACAAGAGAGTCCTATAAGAATACTGCTTCTTAGCCAATACCTGTAAACAGGCTTAGAGCTTGGCACAGCAGAAAAACCTAAACTGCTGTGTGGAAGGGGAAACTGAGGCATGCCGTCTCATGGCATTGATGGCTAAATGCCAAGACACCTACACTTTAAAAGATATTGATATCTACATTGTGTTAACAATGTTGCACACTAGAATGCTTTCAGGCAACCTGGAAAAAAAAACCCCTCAGAACTTTGCAAAAACACCTCTGGATAACTCTACAGTGTTTGATAACACTTGGAGGTTGTATAACCAAGACCAAAGGAGGACATTAGGTGCACTTCCCTCGCATTAGTCAGTGACTAACCCTCTGGCAGTAATCTAAGGGGGCAGGTGTGATACTACTCCCCATATTCCTCGGATATATTGTTATGATATGATTACAGCATATCTGAGACAGGTTTTATGCAAGATGGGTCATGTAAGGTATCATTGGAAAGGTTATGAATATGATTATCATATTGTTTGCATGTATCATTTTTGTATCTGAAGTTAGGAATATTGTCTGTGCACCTATTACAACCGTGTTTACCCCTGGGGAATGCCCACTGGACAGAATGAAATCAGTTTAGATTGCTGGCTGGAAAGGGCCATTAGGAAAAACAATAGGTTTTTGAAGATGCTAATCTCCCACCTTCCTGGAAAGCCTTCCTGTGGACACTGTAAACAGACTTTGAGTTGTGGCTGCAGGGCCATGTGATCAAGTCACCTGATACTGGACTCCATGATAAATTTTGTACTTTTCCCCTGACCAGGGGTGGGAATCACACTGGAAGACAAAGGATTCCCACCATACGTAAAACCTATTTAAGGCAGGGGATTGACATAATCATGGTTCGTTCTTCACTGAATCCCTGCCCAGGATGACTGCTGTAAACATCTAAGAAACAAAGACAAGGGGCTGGGGGGTGGTGGGGGGAGAGAAGGACTGAGCCCAGGCTGGAGGGGTGTCTAGCCTGTGAATGAAATATCTGAAGTTTTAAGCTGCAGGCCAGTGCAGCTGGCCTTTAAGAATCTCTGCAATCTGCCTAAAACAACATTTAGGGTGAGAAATTACTACTTGTAACCAGTTTCTTTAGTATCTTAAGCTTAGATTGCATGTTTGTTTTATTTGCTAAGTAATCAGCTTTGATCTGTTTGTTATCCCTTATAGTCACTTAAAATCTATCTTTTGTAGTTAATAAACTTGTTTTTGTTTTCTCTAAAAGCCATTTGTGGAATTCATAACTTGGGGGGAGGGGCGGGCAAGAAGCTGTGCATATCTGCCTCCACATTGAGGGAGGGGGTGAATTCCAATGCGCTTATGCTGTATAGTTCTCTGTGCAGCACAAGATGATACAATTTGTGGGTTACACTCCAGAGGAGGTGTGCAGTTTAGCGCTGGGCAATTCCTTTGCTGAGCTTTCCCATACAGAGCTGATCTCACCATCTGTGTAAAACTGCAGCTGGATGTGTCCCTATATGTGTGTGCTGGAAGGGAGCTTGACAGCCTGTCACAGCAGCACAGTGTAAAGGGAACCCAGGCTGGTGGGGAAGGTGGGCTCAGTGGTACTCCAATTTTAAGTGGCACCCCAGGGGAACCTCTCACACATTATATTTCATCTCCTCTGAAGGAATCTAGGAAACACCCCCCCCCAACATAACATCTGAGGATTGCAATGGGTATAGTCCCCTTCTTTCTTGCACAGTGCTATAGCCCATGAGGAAGGAACTATGGTTAATAATGGTAAAAATCTGAGGTATTGTTATTAAAATGTTGTAACTTGTACATCAAAGGGGCTGGTTGGGGTGGGGTTTAGTTCCTCTCAGGGGGTATCTGACTAGGTTACTTTTTGAAAACATAGCAGTTTTCAAGATACCCGAATGGAAAAGACAGGTCTTTCTAGTCCTATCAGGGGAGCTGACAATCTGTGCCAGAGAGATGTTTCTGCTAATAGTCAGCCCTCTACCCATTGCTCAGTGGAGGGGGCTGGTGAGCTGCAAACATGGACCAAACTGTTGAACCTGAGGAACCAGCTTGAGTTTGTGCTATAGCAAAAAGTTGCTGAATTATGCTTGCAGGACAGGGAGGCAAACAGAGAGAAAATTGACTGTATTCTATACTAGCAGATGGAGTTCTCAGAGAAGAGGAACCAAGACCCACAAGGAATACCCACCCCTTCCCTAATGCTCTTGTATTGCCAGACACTCTGTCCAGTGTCCAGTGAACAGCATTGAAAGAGACACAGAAAGAGTCGTACCACAAGCCTATATGGTCTTCTCTGAAGTTTCTGATTAACACCATAAGCCTGCTGCCTCTCTGCTGGAAAAGGACACTGTATTGTGTTTGGGGAACTGCTGGGAGCTGAACCTTCACCCACCCCAACTTCTCCCTGCTTCTGCAGCGTGCCTTAGCGCAAGGAGAGGCCAGATATCAGGGACTGGGAATGATAACATATGTTTGAAATGGTCACAGGGAGAACAGACCACTCAAGCAACCAAACAGTTCCCTTTCCCTTCCTGGACCTAGGTGAGCCTGTACACAAGACAAGAAACCCAGCACAACCAGCTCCCATTCATAAAGGGAAGGAAAGAGTGGGTGGGGGGACAGGGAAGGGTGGTAGTTCTGGGCCTTTTCATAAAAGTTCAAGTCATGAAACAGTTCCTTCCCCATTCGACCATTTCCAAACCAGTCCCCTCCCATTACCACCCTCATCAGCATGACCAGGGACTACTGTTGCCAGGGTGTTTGCCAAGAAATGCATAGACGTGGAGGGACAGAGACTGCTCATTCATAGTCTTTGTTAAAGCTTCCACTAAACGCATTGAAGTGGTTCATGTGATCTCAATGAAATCATTAATTTACAGCGTGCGTTTCTAGGGGACCATGTCAAGGTGACAGGCTTAAGAAATATTTCACTAGATCAACAGGGGATATTTCTGAGGAGGGTGGGGGTGTTTTGTAACATATCAGCCTTAGGATCTGCAGTGTTCGTCAGGCTCCTTGTTGGGGCGGGGAGAGGAGAAGAAAGGAAGTTTCCTCAACCAGATCCGCTGGGTAGAGGTGCAGAATCACATGCTCCTCCTCCTCTGGGGCACCCAGGACTTCCTTCAGGACTTCCTCCGAGGATGCTGCTGCCTCCTTACCCTACCCTCATTGGTGTCCCATTGTACAATCAGGCCAAGAGGAACGAGGGGGGGGGTCCCAAGTCTCTTCAGTCTCTGTACTTGCAGCGCAGGAGAGTGTGCGGTCCAGCTCATCGTAGCGTGGGCATGTGCTGGGTCCCCTCCCAGAGCGACTGTTGGAGTCCTCCACCCTCTGATATAGGAGCCTGAGGTGCTTCAGGTGCTTTGAACAACTTTTATTAACATGATCATTAAACTATTTGTGAGCAGCTGCCAGGGTCTGAAGTGCCAGAAAAACACAGATCTATATTGCCTTTATCTTGGACAGAGAGAGTTATTTTATTATTGCTTCCTTCTTGCACCAATGTTGGTGCACAATGGTGTAAACCAGCCTCTCCCCTCTCTCTCTGTCATTAGCTGCTGCTTCCATTGGCTCTGTGTTGAGATTGGCTGTTCTGCCCTCCCTGCTAAGGGTTCTTGAGGGTACTCGAGAGAGACCTTGTCTCCTCAAACCAGTTGGCTTCCACTTGACAGCTTCATATTGGAGTCTGTGTGTTGGCATCTGGAATAAATGCCTGAAATATGTCCAAACCCTTCCTGGTAGCAGCAACAAACTGCTGGCTGGTGATTTGTCAGATCTCTTAGTTGGTGATAAGGTTTCCCCATTCAGCGCCCAGAATCTTTTGTAGACACATTTTCCAACGGCATCTAGTTTTCGATCATTTTAATAGCTCTCGCAGCCATACAACAACACTGAGATTATGTTTGAGTTGAAAATTCTCCATTTTACCTATGCTATGGTATATCTTTGATGTCCATAACACTGTTGAGTTTAGTGAATGCTTTTCCTATCCTTGATGTCACAAGGTCTCTGCTGGCTAGTATCGTGCTACCGTGCCAAACAACAACTACAGAGTTAGACTATAGCCTGGTTTCACACCATTTTCCAGGTTGAACCATTCTGTTCTCTGGCTGTTCATCCTTACAGTGCAGTTTACATCATTGTACATAGCGTCAAAGACTTTAACTGGAATTCCATAAGGTTGAAGAATAGTATGTCTATGCATGCTGTCAAATGTCTTTTGAAAAACAACTAAATGAAGTTGATAAGGGGAAGCTGAAGCATTCTAGACATTCTTCTATGACGGTCCTTAGTGTGAATATCTGATCTACACAGGATCTCTAGGGCCTGAATCCAGCCTGTTTTTCTACAAGCTTTGCATCCACTGCTCTTTCATTCTTTGTAATATCACAATACAGAAGACTTTCCCTATAATGGCAAGGAGTCACACTACTGTCCAATTGTTACAGTCAGTAAGATCACCCTTTTATGGATATTCTGACAATTTTCCATGGGTCAAGGGGAGGGGGGTGTCTCTTTTTTCCAGACTTTATTGAACAGTTCTGCCAGTTTCATTAGGGTGGTAGCGTCAAGTGCTGTTAGCATTTCTGCTGTGATTTGATCATCTCCCACTGCTTTGGTGTTTTTCAGCTTCTTGACTGCAGCCCGTACTTCTGACATCTCTATGAGACAGCTGTTGGGATCAGGTTGATTTGGTTCATGTTTCATTGAATACTAGTACTGAGGTAGGGCTGGGTCTGTTGAGGACTTCTTTCTGTTCTGCCCATCTGTTATTTTGTTCTGCTTCAGTTGTAAGCATTTTTCCATCTATACCCTTCATTGGCTGATTTCCTGTTCTGAAGTTTCAATCACTTGGTAAATGACTAACTTCCTATCATAGCAGCAGCTTCAGTTGCTAGGCCTTCAACATATCTCTGTTTTATCTTCCCTTGCTTTTTACCATTTTGTCTGCTTTCTTGTACTTCTTTACTTTTTCACCCAACAGTCAAATGATCTTAGCATGCAGAAGTTTTCTTGACAGTGCTTTTCCTTCCTCGATATGATGCCACGTCTCTTGGCTTATCCAGTTCTTGCTGTGTCTAAGGCTATGTCTACATTACACACCTTATTGTGGCGCAGCTATAAGCTCTCCCATCTAGCTGCTCTATACTGGCGGGAGAGAGCTCTCCCGCTGGCATAATTAAACCACCCTGAATGAGCGGCAGTAGCTACGTCAGCAGAAGAGCGTCTCCTGCCAACATAGTGCTGTCCACACTGGTGCTTTTGTTGGTGAAACTTATGTCAGTCAGGGGTGTGTTTTTTTCACACCCTGATCAACAAAAGTGCTCATGTAGACAAAGCCTAAATCTGTGTTGATATCCAACAGTGACTGCTGCAACTTGTAACATGTTGCATCTGAGCACTGCCCATTTTCATATAGGTCCATTTCTTCTGCCTCTGGTAGTGACTATATATCTGTTTCTTAGTTCAAGCTGGAATTTCTCACAGTACTCTTTTGTGCTCAGTTCTGTAGTGTTGACTTTCTTTGCCACATTTTGTTTAATGCTGATCTTTTCCCCTTTTAATTTCAATTTGGCAATACAAAGATTGTGATCATGGCTGACATCTGCTGCTTGATATGCCCTTGCCTCTTGGACAGATGACCAGTATCTCGAGCTGATGCAGATCGATCATGTTTATTTACAAATGTCTCTAGGAGGCAACAGGGTGTGACAGTTACAGTAACTTCCTTCAATATCCGGCACAAACCTCATTTAATTACATTTAACTATTTTAGGAGTTCATTGTATTAAAAATGCAAATCTTTAGATTACTGTGAGAATGTATGGAACTTCTTTAAAAGGAAGGCAGGATGAATGCAACCACTGAGAAGCACTGTGAGCTCCAAAAGACTATGTTGAACAACAGGGCAGAGACCAATTATCTTTTGGGACAATGTGCATGAAGTGGAATCCCTAAGACATACTTAGGAGGAGGGGACTGCAAATTCTGACCTATGGATTCAGCCTTTGAAGCTTCAACCCGAGCTTTCGTCTGCTGATCACCTGCAAACACTTCAAAGACAAACTGTATAAAGGGTTAACTACGGCTTTGTCTACACTTGAAATTCTACAGCAGGACAGCTGCACTGTTGGAGCTGCACTACTTCAGCACAGACGCTACCTACACTGATGGAAGTGGCTCCCCCATTTTGAAGAGGTAATCCACCTCCCTGAGAGGCGGTAGCTAGGTGGATGGAAGAATACACTGGGGATTAGGTCAGGTTACCTATGTTGCTCAGGGGTGTGCATTTTTCACACCCCTGGGTGATTTAGTTAAGATGACTTAATTTTCAAGCATAGACCGGGCCTGATTTACTCATGAGAGTTCTAGTTTGGAGCAAAACGAGTGATGAACTGGTAACCACGAGATGACCCCAGGGTAGGGTTTGAAGGATTGTTCACTGGCCAGAGACGGGATGTGTGAGATTCTGGTAAGCTTATTAGCATGCATGTAGGTTCTTTTATTGTTTTAATATGTTTTCTCTGTAACGTTTTTACCTTAAGAATAAATGGGCTTGCTTAGGAAGAGCTGTGTGGTAGCTTAACTGGGGGCATTACTCTGTTTACCCATCTCCAAGGAGAAAAGTAAAGCAGGTTGGCCTAGGCAGCCTGACTTTGCTGGGGACACCACAGTTAGGCAGGGAGCTGTGCTGCCTGGAAATACCCTGGTCAGAAGGGAGAGAGATGCAGGTTTCCTCCTAGGAGAGGTGACGGCTGAGGAGACAGGAGCCCAAAGTGAGTGCTCTTGCTGAACCACAGAGGGGGAATGCAGGTGTGGTTGCCCTGATCTGTGACACAGGATGCTTGCCAAAACGAGGTCGGACACCAAGCAGAATTCAATGAGTCTTTTGCCATTTTGGTTAACGATTCCCAGCCCATGCTTCCCGATTGCTCATTCCATTCCCTGGTCATGACACCCTACTTTGGGCTTAAAGTTGCTCATCACAAGGAGTTGTCATAAATATAAAGGGAAGGGTAAACCCCTTTGAAATCCCTCCTGGCCAGGGGAAAGCTCCTCTCACCTGTAAAGGGTTAAGAAGCTAAAGGTAACCTCGCTGGCACCTGACCAAAATGACCAATGAGGAGACAAGATACTTTCAAAAGCTGGGAGGAGGGAGAGAAACAAAGGGTCTGTGTGTCTGTCTGTATGCTGGGTCTTGGCCGGGGATAGACCAGGAATGGAGTCTTAGAACTTTTAGTAAGTAATCTAGCTAGGTATGTGTTAGATTATGATTTCTTTAAATGGCTGAGAAAAGAATTGTGCTGAATAGAATAACTATTTCTGTCTGTGTATCTTTTTTGTAACTTAAGGTTTTGCCTAGAAGGGTTCTCTATGTTTTTGAATCTAATTACCCTGTAACATATCTACCATCCTGATTTTACAGGGGGGATTTCTTTATTTCTATTTACTTCTATTTTTATTAAAAGTCTTCTTGTAAAAAACTGAATGCTTTTTCATTGTTCTCAGATCCAAGGGTTTGGGTCTGTGGTCACCTATGCAAATTGGTGAGGCTTTTTATCCAACATTTCCCAGGAAAGGGGGGGTGCAAGTGTTGGGAGGATTGTTCATTGTTCTTAAGATCCAAGGGTCTGGGTCTGTAGTCACCTAGGCAAATTGGTGAGGCTTTTTACCAAACCTTGTCCAGGAAGTGGGGTGCAGGGTTTTGGGAAGTATTTTGGGGGGAAAGACGCGTCCAAACAACTCTTCCCCAGTAACCAGTATTAGTTTGGTGGTGGTAGCGGCCAGTCCAAGGACAACGGGTGGAATATTTTGTACCTTGGGGAAGTTTTGACCTAAGCTGGTAAAGATAAGCTTAGGAGGTTTTTCATGCAGGTCCCCACATCTGTACCCTAGAGTTCAGAGTGGGGGAGGAGCCTTGACAGGAGTAAATTGTGTTTTGGTATTTTACCACTCACACGTTGGAGGCAATTATAGAACTTCTTTTTATCCTCATCACTACGTTCTTTTGTCAGAGCATAGCCCTGTACGACTGACATCTTTAGGCATCTGTTTTGGAACGTGGCATAGAAGATGCATTGGTTGATAGGTTCCTTGGAAAAAATCACTTATCAACTGGGAACCTGTCATTATGAGTGCTACTCCTTCTGAGTGTACATCATCACTACAACTTGAATAGATGAGATGTTTTCTTCTCTTTCTTGAAGTGCTTCTTACTCACACCAGTTGGGCTGCTTTCATCGTTACCCAAGATTTTGAGTCCATATTTGGCCATCTCCCTGATGATCTGTGAGATCTTGGAATATGAGAACAAATGTTTCAAACATCAAATAACCCCCTGCTTGCAATTTGATGTGGCTGCTTGTCCCAAGCCTGTATAAAGTGGGGAGGGTTGAGCACAAAGCTAACGCCCTAACTTGTTCTTTAAAACAAAGAACCCTTCCCTCCCCATCCCGAAATCTTCAGAACCAGTCTACCATTCCGGCAAAAATGGCCTCTCAGCAGAGAATACTACTGACCCCTCATGGTGCCTGGAGGTTCCTGGTGAAACCCAGTCTCTGGAAGGGAGGATTCCAAAAAGTTTGATGTTGGCAGCAAGAAAACACATCAGAGTTGGTTACTGGAACATGAGAACTGAGAAAGTACTTCCTACCAATCTCTGTCTGGCCAAGACCAGCACCTAGGTCAGCTGCCTAATGCTGAATCCAGACAAAATGGAAGTGATATTGGTGAAAGAAGAAAATGCTTTGAAGTTCCAACATCTATTTTCATCATACCCTCTATTCAAAGATAGGTGGCAAATTTTGGGCAGTGCTCTTCTCAATACACTGGCTACCCATCAAATACTGGGTCAAATTCAACGTGTCATTGCTCAGGCTGTGAGTTTGTCATGGAGGTCACGGAAAGTCATGGATTCCGTGACTTTCTGTGACCTCCAGGACTTCTGCAGAGGCCGGTGCACCTGGCTCAGGGGCAGCTCAGGAAGCACCTGCACCAGTCGCACCAGTCACTGCTGGGGCAGTCTCGGACCACCGCGGCCCCCTGCAGCAGCAGCAGAGTGTGGGTGTGGAAGGGGGTTGGGGAACAGGAGGGGATGAGGCGGGCTCGCTTACCTTGGGGGGCTCCCCGGAGTCGATGATATCCCCCTCGCTCAGCTCCTAGGCAGAGGCATGACCAGGCAGCTCTGCGTGCTGCCTCCGCTTGCAGGCACCGCCCCCACAGCTCCCATTGGCCGCAGTTTCTGACCAATGGGAGCTGCGAAGCTGGTACTCTGGGTGAAGGCAGCATGCACAGCTGCCTGGCCACGCCTCCGCCTAGGAGCCGAGCGAGGGGGATGTCACTGCTACTGGGGAGCCCCCCAGGTATGCGCTGCCCAAAGCCCGCCTCACCCCGTCCTGTGCCCCAATTTCCTGCCCCCTCCCACACCCAAACTCTGCTGCTGCTGCTGAGGGAGAGGCATGCCTGCTGGCCCCGCCAAACCCCCTCCCCAGCACCAGTGGGGGTCCCGGGCAACACCGCCACCCGTGCCTTCTCCAATACCAGTAGGGGTCCAGGGCTGCAGGCTTCCGCCCTTCCCCAGCATCCAGGCCGCCCTTCCCTAGCATCCATGGTGCCCCCAGGCTGCCCTCCACCCCCATAAGTTTTAGTCAGGGGTATATAGTAAAAGTCACGGACAGGTCCTGGGCTGTGAATTTTTGTTTACTGTCCATGACTTGTCTGTGACTTTTACTAAAAATACTTGTGACTAAAACGTAGCCTTAGTCATTGTTAAACTTAGGCCAGTCCCAGTAGGACCTTGAATATACCTCAGAGAGTCTCTTTCTGTGTGATGACAACCTCCCATGAAATCTTATGTTCCAAGGGAACTATGAAGTTTTTAATTTTAAGGATGATGCTTATGGAACGGGAGAAAGGTTCTCTTAGCCATAGGACCACCCAGGCTTTGGATCCCATTACTGGAAGAGGCAAGAATCACCACAAATCTCCTGGCCTTCCAAATGAAAAAGTGAAAGTCACTTCTTCAAATTAGTATTCCCACAGACACACCTCAAAATAAGAACTCAGCAGAGAAGGAAGAGGAGAGGGGGGAAAAAGAGATTAGGGTAAAAAGGGAGGAGAAGAGGGACTGAGTGTGTCTGCTAGAAGAAAGGAATAAATTAAAAAGCAAAAAAAGTTAAAAGCCACAACAGATACACTATAGCCGTGGCTGCCTCAGGGAAACAGAGGAAAATTGGACCACTGTCCTACTGTGATTTAATAGAGGTTATTGTCTCCTGAGGGGCACTCAGATATTATGTGGTTTGTTCCATTATAACAAGAAATATGAGAGAGAGAGAATGAATAGAATATTCACTCCATCTATAACAGAAAGGACATCTTCCTCTTCGTTTTATGGGGTGGAAGATAAATATATTAACTGGATCTATTTGGTTATGTTTATCTTAATAAAACATTGCACAAAACCCAAACTGCTCATAAAAGGTCAAATTTCCCCCTAAGCAATAAAAGGGCGCCTTTTAATAATAATTGACATTAAGATTTTTAGCCAAAATTATCCATCAAGTTTACTGGACTTTATAATCAAGAGAATGAGGAGTTTGTATAGTTTGGACATGAAAATGGCTCTCAAATTATTATTATTTCACATATAAATGTGTGTTCCTGTTCCACTTTTACACATTTTTAACTGTTATTCAGCAAGGAGCATTCAAAAGCTATTAAGGATTAAAGAGAAAATTCTCAGTCTCAAATCTCCCAAGATCATGTAATTTATGGTAATTATTGAACAATATTTGAAATGTTTATTCTCATGTAGTCATGATTTTCACCCATCCAAGTTTGTCTCTCAAATTTAGCAATTGTGTAGCGTCTCTCCAAAGGCAAAAATGTAAAATTAAAAGAAGGGAACCCAGAAAATGCCTTTTTCCCCCATCACAATGGCTCCCTCTGCAGCTATTAATAAATCCTTCAGTTTAAACTGCAGAAAGAAGTCTAGTTCATTCGATACACCCTACTTACAATATTCATGGTTACATTAGGGTGAAGTGACTCACAGGTATAGCAGATAATGCCAACATAATGTAGATATAACAACAACATTGTAAGGATGAAGAAGAAGAGCAAGTCCATCCAGAAATTAAGTGATTCAGCGTTATTATTCTACTACATTTCTTACTGTCCAGTTAGTGCTGACCACCTAATGGATCACTTATTTATCCACTTAGTGAAGTGTCTATTTCTGGGCCAGTGGACAGTTTCCTGGGTTTGGACAGAAAATTTGGTTTTTGATGAAATTAAGATTTTTGGAAAAAGGATCTGCTTTTTCTCGACAATTTTTGATTGACTGTTGGAAAACCAAATATTTTCATTTTTGGCTGAAAATTTTTGAGTTTCCAGTTGAAACTTTTTAGTCCTAGGCAGTTTAGGATGAAAACAAAGAGAAACAAAATAATAATTTTCTTCTACGAAAAAGTTGAAGTGACATTTTTTTCACTGAAAATTGACGAAAGAGCAAAGTAATTATTTTTGCCTAAACGTTCTGTAAAAAAAATAAAATGAGTAATCATTTTCTGACCAGTTCTGTCCTTGTCGCCTCTTACTCATTCCAGCTCCTTCAGACTCTCCTCTCTTCCTCTGCTCCAATTCTTCCTCCCCCCTGACATCAGCTTTATTTCTTCTCTCTCTCTCTCATCTCCACCCTCCTTCCTTTCCTTCCCCTTTGCAAATTGGGGTGTGATTTTCTGACATCAATGCTATATTGCTTCCCTGCCTCCTTCAATAATCCAGTTAATGCCAAACATTCATGCATTCTTGTGAAACAGACTGGTGCAAAAAATGTTTTCTGCTATCTAGGCATGCAGCTGAGCATGGATCGCAAGAGAGCCCTGATTATGCAGAATCTGCAGTAAAATTGAAGGACCCTGTTCACAGCTTATGCCCAAATAAATTTGTTAGTCTCTAAGCTGCCACAAGGACTCCTCGTTGTTTTTGCTGATACAGACTAACACGGCTACCCCTCTGAAACCAGAAAACAGTAAGATGCTGTAAGATGTTTTGATGCATTTAAATTCATTTCATTAAGATTGTAATCTCTTGGCTGTGAATTATTTTTGCTTTTAAAATGCAACAAGATGATGAATGAAGAACGGGCCCCATTTCTGGTGTAGAAAACATGTGAATAACAGAAAGACTAACAAGGACCAGAGTGAAGATAAATTTAATACCAAGTTTACAACGTTAATACACTTCACAGGTTTCAAGGCCAGAAGGAACCATTACGATCACAGGCACTGGCTTTTTCCTTTCCCCACTCTGCCCCAGGCCCCACCCCCACTCCACCCCTTTCCCCAAAGCCCCACTCCCACGCCACCTCTTCCCACCCAGTTCCACCCCCTCCCCAAAGCACACCTTGTCCCCACTCCCTCCCAGCGCCTCCTGCACGCCGCGGAACAGCTGATCGTGAAAGTCAAGAGGTGCTGGGAGGGATGGAGAGGAGTTGATCAGCGGGGCCACTAACAGGTGAGGGGGGGAGGGAGCTAAGCACCCGCTTATTTTTTTCCAAAATAAGTCGGCGCCTATGATTACGATAATCTAATCTGACATTCTGTATAGCTCAAGCCATTTGAAAGAGACGAGTAGGAATGTCTTGTTGTCTACATTTTGTGGTCTATTACCCCATTGCAAGCATATCCAAACAGAAAGACCCTTGGCACCTGTGTAGCTCAACTGAAGTCAATGGGGTTCCTTAAGAGCACAAAGGTCTGCCCACTTGGATCTATTTGCAACAGAAGGACCCATGGTTACTAACAAGAATGGTCCTGTTGATTTCTCTTCTCCTCTTTCAAATCTCTCCTCAGAAGACACTACTTCCATAAGGCCTATTAACTACTAATCTGTCATCCAAAGAATTTCATTTATTTATGAAGAAATATGCTATGCTATATGGTGAATCTACCTCCTGGTCATCTGGTGCTGTGTGTGTAAGGATTGTTGCCTTTGTCCTTTTAAATGGTAATTCATCAAGGAAGTGGAAGACTTGGTCCTTATGTTTTGTTAAGCACAGAACATATTTAGAATGATAAATATTTATTGGTTCAGCATTTCTATTTTAGAAGAGTAATTTATTGCATATAATCTAGATAAGCAGACTCAAACATGCATTCTATTGTCTTGGAAGGGAATGGCTGATTTATTTGACAGTAAGAGACTTTTTCATAGGTAGTATGTAAAAAAGTAAAAGGGACTAATGGTGAAACTATAATTATAAGACAGTTGGGATTCTGTATGTGCAACCCATGAGGGAATTTAGAATTTTTTCTAGAAGAAAAATAAAAGAAAAAAGTGTTTGATCGATACCCAAGAGAATTCAATGCTGAAACTAATTCTACATTAGAATTAACAAAGTTCATATCTGTGACTGATGGATTACATCTGGTCAATTAAACAGGCAAGTGTCATTCCCAAGAACACAAAACATAAGAAAAATACTAGGGCTGTCGATTAATCGCAGTTAACTCACACGATTAACTAAAAAAAATTAATTGCGATTAATTGCAGTTTTAATCACATTGTTAAACAATAGAATATCAATTGAAATTTATTAAATATTTGTTGATGTTTTTCTACATTTTCAAATATATTGATTTAAATTACAACACAGAATACAAAGTGTACAGTGCTCACTTTATATTATTTTGATTACAAATATTTGCATTGTAAAAACAACAAATCGTATTTTTCAATTCACCTCATACAATACCGTAATGCAATCTCTTTATCGTTAAAGTGCAACTTACAAATGTACATTTTTTATACATAACTGCACTAAAAAACAAAACAATGTAAAACTTTAGAGCCTGCAAGTCCACTCAGTCCTACTTCTTGTTCAGCCAATTGCTAAGAGAAACAAGTTTGTTTACATTTACAGGATATAAATTCTTATTTACAATGTCACCTGAAAGTGAGAACAGGCATTCACATGGCACTTCTGAAGCTGGCATTGCAAGATATTTATGTGCCAGATATGCTAAACATTCATATGCCCCTACATACTACAGCCATCATTCCAGAGAGGACATGCTTCCATGCTGATGACGCTCGTTAAAAAATAATGCGTTAATTAAATTTGTGACTGAACTCCTTGGGAGAGAATAGTCTGTCTCCTACTCTGTTTTACCCACTTTCTGCCATATATTTCATATTATAGCAATCTCGGATGATGACCCAGCACATGTTGTTCGTTTTAAGAACACTTTCACTGCAGATCTGACAAAACACAAAGAAGATACCAATTTGAGATTTCTAAAGATAGCTACAGCACTCAACCCAAGGTTTAAGAATCTGAAGTGCCTTCCAAAATCTGAGAGGAACAAGGTGTGGAACATGCTTTCAGAAGTCTTAAAAGAGCAACACTCCGATGTGGAAACTACAGAACCCGAACCACCAAAAAAGTAAATCAACCTTCCGCTGGTGGCATCTGATTCAGATTATGAAAGTGAACATGCTTCAGTCTGCACTGCTTTGGATTCAGAGTAGCAGCCGTGTTAGTCTGTATTCGCAAAAAGAAAAGGAGTACTTGTGGCACCTTAGAGACTAACAAATTTATTTGAGCATCCGATGAAGTGAGCTGTAGCTCACGAAAGCTTATGCTCAAATAAATTTGCTAGTCTCTAAGGTGCCACAAGTACTCCTTTTCTTTTTGCTTTGGATTGTTATCGAGCAGAACCCATCATCAGCATGGACGCACATCCTTTGGAATGGTGGTTGAAGCATGAAGGGACATATGAATCTTTAACGCATCTGGCACGTAAATATCTTGCAACGCCAGCTACAACAGTGCCATGTGAACATCTGTTCTCACTTTCAGGTGACATTGTAAACAAGAAGCGGGTAGCATTATCTCCTGCAAATGTAAAAAACGTGTTTGTCTGAGTGAGTGACTGAACAAGAAGTAGGACTAAGTGGACCTGTAAGGCTCTAAAGTTTTACATTGTTTTATTTTTGAATGCAGTTATTTTTTGTGCATAATTTTATATTTGTAAGTTCAACTTTCATGATAAAGAGATTGTATTACTGTACTTGTATGAGGTGAATTGAAAAATCCTATTTCTTTTGTTTTTTATAGCATAAATATTTGTAATAAAAAATAAATATAAAGTGAGTACTGTTCACTTTGTGTTCTGTGTTGTAATTTAAATCAATATATTTGAAAATGTAGAAAACATCCAAAAATATTTAAATAATTGGTATTCTATTATTTAACAGTGCGATTAATCCCGATTAATATTTTTAATCGCTTGACAGGCCTAAAAATACATATGTAGCTAGAAAACATCTTGGTCAAATGTTTATAAATAATGGTTATTTTCCACTTTATTTTTCTAATGCAACTGACAAACCAACATATGAGGTTACATAGTAAGTTACAACTAAATAAAAAACAATTTAATATTAAAGTAGCTTACGTGAACTGGGTCCAAGATCTTGACTGCTGCTTTACTGCCATTTTTTTTGTTCAACACCTTAAAAACTTTGCCATATGTTCCTTTGCCAATAGTCTCAATTATTTCCCATGTTTCTGAAGGATCAGGAAAACTATCAAATATTATTGTTTTCCCAGTTAATGGAAGCATCTCCGATATCAGGTCCTGGAAAGAAAAAACCTTATTTCAGTTTTCATTTCATATAAGAAGTCAGTTGATATTAATTGCTTATAAATGTGATAAAACTAAGATATCAGTTATAATCTCAGATGTAACTGCAGTCTGGAACTGCTTTTGCATGCAGTGTGCATATAATCACCACAATGGAACTCAAAAGGACAAGGGAAAATGAATTTGTGCTAAATATGGATAGTAGGATCAACATGGTATGAAATGGGGAAAAGGTGAACTGCATACTTTTGAGTGAAATTCTATCTCCATTGAAGTCAATAAGATTTTTGCCATTGACTTCAAAACAGAGCCAAAATTTAAGCTGAGGGTGGAGGGAAAAGGTTATTATACCTGCTGAGAATTGGTCTATTTAAGCCATGAATAAGGGCTTTGCCCATTATGGATAATGCTTTCAAGGGAACAATGACAAAATCTTACTGAGGAATGATGCAATAGTTCCATGCAGTTAAAGCTTCAAAGTAGACTGTCAACTTTTAGGACCCTGTGTCATTGCACTCTAGCTGCTTTATGAAAATATGCTTATAAATGTGAATATGATGTAACTGGAATATGCTTTGTGCAAAAGGTATCTTGTAAGGTATCATTACAAAGCTTATAATCTACTGAGTATGTTAGTCCTATTAGTTTGCATGTATTATTTCTATGTCTGGAGTTAGGAGAATAAGATATAAACTTGTATTACTAATGTAAACATATTAGGTGGAAGCTATTAAGGGTGATTCAGAATCAATTAACTGTAAATGGTTCTGTTTACTTGCAAACCTTCCTGTGTACCTGTGAGTCAGCCCAGGAAGAATGGAGGCTGGGGTCTTACAGGATACGTGACCATATCACTTGATGCTGAAATCCCTCTTAAATTTGGTACTTTTCCATTTAGAAGGAGAGGTGGGCACACAAAGAGACAAAAGATTCCCGCCTTGTGCCAAAGCTATAAAAAGGGGTGGAGCAGGACAAAGAGGAAGCCAGTCACGAGAAAGCCCCTGCTTAACACCTAAGATGGCTGCTGGAACTAACAAGGACTGTACCAGAGGAAAGGATTGGGCCCAGACTAGGAAGGAGTCTAGTCTGTGAAAGAAGCTTATTGGAACATCTCTGAGGGTGAGATATTACCTGTAATCAGTTTCTTAATGTATTAGGCTCAGACTTGCGTGTTTTTGCTTTATTTTGCTTGGTAACTTACTTTGTTCTGTCTGGTATTATTTGGAACCACTTAAATCCTCACTTTTTATACTTAATAAAATCACTTTTGTTTATTAGTAAACCAGAGTAAGTAATTAAAACCTGGGGGAGCAAACAGCTGTGTATATCTCTCTATCAGTGTTATAGAGGGCAGACAATTTATTAGTTTACCCTGTATAAGCTTTATACAGAGTAAAACGGATTTATTTGAGGTTTGGATCCCATTGGGAGCTGGGTGTCTGGGTGCTGGAAACAGGAAATCCGCTGAGTGTTTTTCAGTTAAAGCCTACAGCTTTAGAGGCGTGGACCAGACCTAGACCTGTGTTGCAGCAGGCCAGCATGTCTGGCTCAACAAGGCAGGGTTCTGGAAGTCCCAAGCTGGCAGGGAAAACAGGCTCAGAGGTAATTTCAGCACATCAGGTGACAGTCCCAAGTGGGTCTCTGTGACTGAACCTGTCACAGACCCTATTCTTAGAATTTCGGATTTATGTACATTTCAAATTAAGCTGCATATAACTAAGACCGTCCAAGGAGAGGAATCCTTTCACAATACTGTGTCCTTTTGGCATATAGCATGCAGTGTCATGGAAGATGTGTTTAGCGGTGCATATTTTTAATGCTCATTTTATATACTGTAAAGGGAGGGTTACACTTACAATCCACTAGTGCAACCTGAGTCTTTATTTTACATCCGCTAAATGTCCAGCACTCTTCAGGGTAAAAATCAGAACACTTTCCACAGAGGTTTAACTCAATCAAAAATCTCATCAGAAATTGCTTTAAAGACTGATTTCTCATTTTCCCACATGTAGGGTCATGATTTTCAAAAATGGGTGGCTGAGATGTTAGGTTCTTAAGTCCTTATTGGGACAGCTAAGTAAGTACTCTGATTTTCAAAAATGCTTTTTAGACACTCATTTTTAAAATCTTGGGACAATGTTTTTCAAATAGTCATTTTGTGTCATGAGCCTAACCCCATGTTAGCAGAGTAAGTTATAGTGTGTCAGTCTGATCTTAGAAACTGCATTGGTATGTTGTACACAATTCTACATTGTGAATAGAACCGTTTCACTAATGATTTTCCATATTATGTTAAGGTTTCCATCATATTGACACTGCTTTCTTTAATATATTAATCATTTTATACAGTGTTACCAGTATAAGAATACAGCTGTCCAAATTTGGCTAGATATTTAGAACATATATTGCAGGATTTCTGTAAAAATAAATGTCTTTCAGGTGAAGTAATCTAGATGCCTACATGATAATTTAGATGACCAAGACACAATGAAACTGTGTGCAGCATTTTGCAACTAATGCAGAACCTCACTGTTCCAGTCTCACCATCCCAGAGTGCCCCACACAACAAGACCCAGTGCTGTGGAACTACTACCTCAGTTTCCCTGCTACGATCTTCGGCCTGCTCCTGCCATAGAGGTGACTTGGCCCTCCAACCTAGCCACTTTACAGTGTTCAACCTCTCCTGGGGTAACAGAATTCCTTAGTTCAAGTTCAATACACCATCAAAAGAAAAGTTTTCAGTCCTTCTGGGCTCAGCCTTCAGCCCCCTTCCATACAGGTAAGATCCCAGCAGCTTGTCTCACCAGCTCCTGGACTTCAGACAGCTCAACCATCCAGGTCAGGTCTACGCTCTTACCAAGAGCCTCAGGCAGGCCACAGCCAGTTCCTAGTGCAAGCCCAGCTGCCTGCCTCTCATTGGAGCAGTCTGTCTGTTCTCTTTCCCAACCAGCACCCAACTGCTGGGCCTTCCTCCTCTTAAATTCCACACCCTACACAGATATAGCAGGAAGGGCTGACAGGCACAAGACCTTCTGACCCTTAAAGGGGAAGGTATCCCTCTTACACTCACAAAAATATTGTTACTATTAGAGTAGTGCATAGAGACCCCAACCCAGATAGGGCCCCATTCTGAGCACTGTACAAAATGCAGCAAGAGAAAGTCCCTGACCGACAGAGCTTAGTCTACAAAACAGACTAAGGGTGGGAGAAAGGGAGCATCATTACTTCCACTTTAAAGAGGGAGAACTGAGGCACAGAGATGTGAAGCCCAATATCACATTAGAAGTCTGGGGCAGAGACAAGCCTAGAACCCAGATCTCCTGACTCCCAGCCTAGTACCTTAACCAAAAGGCCATCCTTCTTTGCTAAGGCAAGGGGGCAAATGAAATCTTATATGAAAGAGCATGTGTATGAAAGCGCCATCCCAAATGGCTAAGTTAAATTTCCTAAACATTAATGAAATGCAACTGGAATTAACTGGTTTCAGAGTAACAGCCATGTTAATCTGTATCCACAAAAAGAAAAGGAGTACTTGTGGCACCTTAGAGACTAACAAATTTATTTGAGCGTAAGCATTTGTGAGATCCGATGAAGTGAACTGTAGCTCACGAAAGCTTATGCTCAAATAAATTTGTTAGTCTCTAAGGTGCCACAAGTACTCCTTTTCTTTTTGTGGAATTAACTGATTCATCCATATCTGCACCTAGGGATTGAGACTAGCAGAAAGCTATGACGTTATAGTAGAAGTGATAAAATAGGATTACCTGGCAGGTGAGAGAGAGAGAGACCCATCAGACTCCGCGGTGAGGGATGGAGAACAGGTCACATCATGACAACTCAGTGAAATATGTTTATTGCTAATAGAAACTTAGGTCCATAGATTCTTGATAGTAATGGTACAAAGCCCTCAGCAAAGCTATAGAGTATGTCAAGCTGGTACGAATGACAGCCTGCGAGTAGAGTTACCATATTTGAACATTCAAAAAAGAGGACACTCCACGGGGGGGAGGAGAAGGGGGTGGTATTTGCTTGTACCCCCGCCCAACTCCACCCCTTCCCCAAAGTCCCCAACCCAACTCTGCCCCTTCCGACCCCTTCCCCAAATCCTCGCCCCGGCCCTGCCTCCTCCCCTGAGTGCGCTGCATTCCCCCTCCTCCCCCTCCCTCCCAGCCACGCGAAACAGCTGTTTCACGGTGCAAGCACTGGGAGCTATGGGGAAAAAGCGGGCACTCCCTCGAGTGATCAACATGCACTCTCTCTCTTGAATGATCAACTCTTCTTCAGGGAAAAATAATAACTGCAAAATCCCAGACGTTTTTAGATATTTAAAAATTCCTCCTGGACAGCGATTTAAGAACCAAAAAGACGGACATGTCTGGGAAAATATGGACATATGGTAACCCTATCTGTGAGTAACCTAGCTGGCAAGTGTGACTGAAATTCTAAATTGTGATCACGTTTACTGTTCTGTTGATTTTCCAGTGTACTGCACACATAGGTGTTGGAACTAGGGGTGCTGCTGCACTCCCTGACTTGAAATGGTTTCCATTAGATACAGGGTTTACAGTTTGGTTCAGTAGTTCTCAGCACCCCTGACTGCACATAAAGGACAGATTTTAATCTGATACTTTCAGTATCTGATATAAAAATAAAAACCCTTGTTCAAGCATTCAGTGACTTTTAATCACTTTACAACCTGGGACAGATACCACAGATAACAGCTCCTTTCCCACCCTCAAAATAACCCCTGGAAAGTCAGTCCATGCAGATACAACACTCCAGTCCAGGCTCATCATCTTGTCTCTGACGACTAGAACCTTCTCCTTTCTGGCCTTGACAAATGCAGTGTTGCTCCCTTCAAGTTAAATTAAAAATGCTGCCACTAAGATTATCTTCCTGGCTCTTCACTTTCATGTCTTCACCCGCTGCAAAAACAAGTTAACTTGTCTTTACCACTAAGGCACCGCCAAAACTTAGCATCATACTAGCTGCCACTCTAATACACTAACAGCTGCTGATCCACGACTTCTACTCTGCCAACAATGTTAGCCTGCATCACCCACTAGCCCAGTTTTCCCTCAGGTACCTTCGCCCTTTCTCCCATGTCACCCCTGCAAATACCTCCTTAAAGCGCACCACCGTTGTGATGCCTGCAAAACACTTGGCAACGGCTATGCTGTGATTGCTGCTCATACCCAACACAAACGTGTCACTGTTACCCTGTCCTCTCCACAGCAACTTTTCTCAACCTGTTGCCTCGTGTTGAATGTTTAGCTTGCAAACTCTTTGGGGCAGGGACTGACATATGCGTAGAGTGCCTAGCATAATGGGAGGTGGAAGCCAGACTGGGGCCTCTAAGCACTACCACCATATAACTAATAAAACCACCAGCACAAGCTTCTTAGCTCCTCTTACTGCCCCTGGCTTGTGCTTGTTCTGACAAGCATTTATAAGGAAATTTACTGTAAATGTGAGTGCTTCTTAGGGCAAGTCTACCTACAAAATTAAGTCGACCTAACTAATGTCAACATACAGCCACTGCAGTACTTAAATTGCTTTTGCATGTCCACACTATGCTCCTTGGGTTGACAATGTGTGTCCTCCTCAGGAGTGCTTGCACTAATTTAAACGGTCAGTGTGGGGCACTGTGGGACAGCTTCTGAAAGGCAGCAACAGTCGACGTAAGCAACGCAGCATCTACAATGACACTGTGTCATCCTAACTACATCAACTTAATCGCTACACCTCTCCCAGTGGTGGAGTTAAGTTGGTGCAGTGGGTGAGTTACATCAATGAGAGCTACATTTTAACATAAATGCTTACAGAGTTACGTCACCGTAAGCTGCCTTACATTAACCTAATTCTGTAGCATAGACCAGGGGTTAGAGAAGCCAGGAGCATATGGAGCTCCCGTGTGACTAAAGCTAATAGCTAGTACTTTTGGACAAAAGTCCAAATAACTCAATTTGCCAACATAAATTGGATTGTTTCAGCCATGATTATGGATTGCTACCCATAGCTAGTGTAAATCAGCAGACAATAGTTTGATGGAGCTACACTGATTTATACCAGCACAGGATCTGGTCCAGCACCTATTGAATGAGTGTTCTTACTGAGCGCTCAATCCTGCTCCCTTTCAAATTCACAGGGATTTCTGTTGAACTCAGCAAGAGTAGAACTGACCCATGACTGAAATTTGTTTTAAAGGACCTCCACTATCTAGATTTCAAGGTTTTCCATAGAAATGAAGATGATGTTGTAGGAGGGGGAAATTTCTTATAGGCCAGAGCCCAGTAACATGCCTAGACCACTGCCCACAGCTGGAATACCAATTGTTATGCTCATTGCTGAAAGCAGCTAGAAAGGCCATTTCTGAAGCCTTAGCACAACTAACAGACCATGAGGGAAAGGGGGAAGTGAGTGAGCACGAGAAGTAAACATGACCCTGAGCCCTCCTGATTTGAGCTTTTTGCCAAAGCATGCAGTTTTGCAAGATGGAAAGTATGGCAATGGTTAACTTGTGCTTTGTGAAATATAGCTGGTTAACTGATGGAAAATTCCCTGCTGGACAAGCCAGAAAACTCCACATTTAAGTTAGCTTCATCATTTAAAAAGAGAGCTGCTGAGCAGAAGCTATGTAATACTAATACATTGGGTATAAAAAGAGGAAGAAATCTGAGCCTGGTGGACACTTGAACACCTCTCAAGTTCCCCTGCAAACAGAAGGCTGGCCATTGGACGTCTATAGAAATCCACTCGAGACCTCCTCAAGACCTTGGGTAAATATGAATCCTGAGTTAATTTGTGGTGCTCTTATAACCTGTTACAGACATATGTAAGTTCTAGGAACTAAACAGAGTAGAAGCTTTGAGTGAAAGCACTTTTGTTTGCCTGTTTGCATCAACTCTCTCTTAGCTGGATGGGCTGTATCCCCACTGATTTATGTCCTGCCACCACCTCGCAAAGAGTAAAGGTACAAACCGCTTTGGTTTCAGCAAAACCCTGGATAACAATGTCTTTGTTGTTGACAAGCAACTTTCTAAAAAAATGAAATGTATGTAGAAGGGGATATAGACAAAATAAAAGCATTGATTGCCATTCATTTAAAGGACATTACCATTGTGTCATTTTGGCCAAACAAGTGGCCCATATATTGTACTAGGTCTATAGAGAACTGAGAAGACCTCATCCCGATATTTATTTCCAGGATTAAACATGTAAGGCCAAATTCTACCTTCAAAGGCATTCATGGGATACAGGAACTTCTTGTTTACTTATCTGAGATGCTACTACTGTAGTCAGGTACAAACAAGGTATACCTGGGGGCACAATTGAGCCCGAAGTATTAATCTTAATTTCAGATGCCCTACCATAGTTTTTTTGTCTTTGAAGAAAATATTTTTAGCCATAACGATCCTTTAAAAAAAGTGAACAAAGATCATTTAATGTCTTTGAATAGACCAACATCTAAATACATCAGCTACTGGGTTGCAGGGGAGGGAATAACTTATGGGATTGGTAGTGAGAACATCACCTTTTATCTCTATTGGACCTCAGTTTCCTCATCTGTACAGAGAAGATTAGTGATTTGCCCAAAGTCACATAGCAAATCAGGAGTCAAAAATTAACAGTTCCCAAAACACAGTCCTATGTTTAGTCCACTACATTACCATTTGCTTGCATGAATAAAAATAAAATACTAATATCAGAAAAAAAATACACCTATCAATGAGCTAGAGCTTGGGAAGCTGCCAAAATAAATAACCCCAGGTAACATTCCAAAAATCAAGAAAATAGCAAACCAGATACAGGAGTTGCCAGACTTGGGTTTTGACCAATGATGCTTTGCAGAGCCAGGAACCCTCCACAGAGATTGCCATGATACCAACAGTTCAACCATGCAGGGACCAGCAGCAAGGGCAGCCCAACCCAATGTAATACGGCAATGAAACACTAAGGAAGGTGGCACATGCTTAGATAATTTTTTCTATTTAATTTCCTCTCATTAAAAGGCAACATATTCCATGGCAGTAATTCAGAAGTTATGAGAGACCAAACCAAATTAATTGTCTGAGGGTTGTGAACTGGATCCACTGCTAAAGGAGATTGCCCAGGCTTCTCTTATGGAAGGCACGGTGCTTGATTCTTTAAAGGAAGCTGTTGTGTGATCTTTACTCAAGAAATCAATGTCTGATGCTGACAATCTTGATAGATGTCATTCAGTGGGAAACCTTCCATTTTTGCTTAATATATAAGGAAGGTGGTTGCAAGACAGCTCACAGAGTAACTAGAAGGGGTTCTCACAACAAATTTTTTTGAAGACCTCAGAGTGTGGCCACAAACTCTTGCTGGTGGCTGCTCTGACAATTTTTTCTAAAATACATAATTAATTTTAGGAAAAAACAAATAAATATGCACATATACATGTCCAAATCATTGTAATTTATTTATGTAGGTTTTTTTTCCAGACTCAATAATAAAAATAATGTACAGTTGTCCCTATTCTTTAACTGGACCTAAACAAAATAGAAACACAGAGTGCTTTGCATGTTTTGCTTTATTTGGTTGATTTTTTTTTTTTTAAAACACATGCTAGCTAGTAAATCTGCTACTGTGAAAAGTGATATTTGTCCCCCTCCCCCATCACCACCTAGGAGGCTGTGGCCACATTTGAGAAATGCTGAATTAGATGCTTCTGGTCTCCATGAAGCTTGTCAGGGTCCTGCATATGGTACAGAAACCACACTGGTGACATTGGTACTGATTGGCTCCTCCTGATGGATTCAGACTGGGTGTCCTGGCTGCCACTGTCTCTGCTACCTTCTACACCGATGATCATGAAAAGTTGACTAGCCTGTGGACTCTAGCAGAAGTGGTCAGGGCTGCTCTTGAGTGGCTCCATTTATTTCATGAGCATTCCCAGAGGGCAATTGCTCTTTGTCCCTAAAGGCGCTGTCATGAAGGGTTCCATCTTGTCCCCCATCTTTTTCAACTAGAATGGTGTGTTGCACATTGCGGGATAGAATATAGGCCATGCAGGCAGCCTACACATATTCCTGTATCTCTATTATAGGGTCATGGAGTGGGATTCCAGAGTAATGGGGGGTCGGAGGTGGCAAGGTCTGTGAACATGCATATCCACTAATCTAACCTCATGCATGGGGCTGCACAATGTACAGTCTGATGTCAATTACCACTACGTCGGGCCCTAATTTAATACACAATTCCCATTTTTAGTCACATTAAGAGTACAGCAAAAACAAAACCAAAGTCAAAAAACTCAATTTATTTTTTGTACTTGTAAAATAAAGTGATCTTAAGACTTCTATGCCAATGGTCATGCTACAGAGAATGTTTATGCCAGGGTATAAACCCATGAAACCATGGATAATAATGGAAGGCTGGAATGGTGATGTTACCAAATTTATTTGGACCTTGTGCCTCTAGAAGAAGTGAGGTGGCATTAACAATCAATGAACTGAATCCTATCCTTTTTATTTTGTGGCTCCCAACAGAAAAGTATTGCAAGTGATAAGAGAAATGTTTCAAGGCTTTCAAAGCTAAAGCATTGCTTAATTTTACATAAGAATGGCCACAATGGGTCAGACCAAAGGTCCAGCTAGCCCGGTATCCTGTTTTCCAACAGTGAACAATGCCAATGCCAGGTGCTTCAGAAGGAATGAACAGAACAGGTAATCATCAAGTGATCCATCCCTTATTATCCATTCCCAGCTTCTGGCAAATAGAGACTAGGGACATCAACCCTGCCCATCCTGGCTAAAAGCCATTGATGCACTATCCTCCATGACAGGTTTCAGAGTAACAGCCGTGTTAGTCTGTCTTTGCAAAAAGAAAAGGAGTACTTGTGGCACCTTAGAGACTAACCAATTTATTTTAGCATGAGCTTTATCTAGTTCTTTTTTGAACCCTATTATAGTCACGGCTTTCACAGAGTGCTCTGGCAAAGAGTTCCACAGGTTGATTATTTTAAATCAATAAATGTTTATAATGTCAAAAATCCATATGGTATGAATTTGTCTATTTCTCAAAACTTTTGAGAAGCACCAATGACTCAAGAAGAATTGGTTAGCTTTATCAGCCACCTCTAGCAAAGCTTGAAATCATTAGAAGACATTAAAAGCTACAAGAAAATGTGCTAGTGATCAATATATAAAGAAATCGCGCTGTAAACATCTACATGGTATGTAAAGGAAGCAACTAGAAAATAAAACACAACATCAAAGTTCTATATTTACATTTTAAATAGTTCCACTAACACACTGCTTGTCTTAATTTGCATATGTTGTAGCAACAGACGGAACTAAGTATTTTAGTGGCCATGCAAAAAAAGAGTTTGTCTCAACATAATTTGCAAGCCCTTTGGACATTTTTTTCCAAATATTCTCTGCCCCCCCCCCCCCCCGAACACATCGTCCAGCGTTCTGAATGATAAAAAGTTCAGGAAAAAATCCCTTTGACATTGCAGATTACCAGCAGTTAATGACTGGTGAGCTAACGATTTAAGGCAAAGTCAAGGTCTGTAAACAAGTCATTTGCTGTACTATTTGCAGGGTCAATTCCATTGGTATTAAAAACTGAATGACCGGAAAAAACTTTCCGCACCAGTTGTAAAACGCTTTCCCCCTCTCGTCATTTAACAAGGCTTTTTTTCCCCCCTCCGCTTTTCCACTCCTCTCTGCATTGTGCAAAGGTGCATTCTGTGTATACCTCAAAAATCACATTGAAGCCAAAACTGTTTTACAGGCAACTTCAGTTCAAAGGAGATTTATCCTTTTAATGTGAGCAGAAGTATTATCTAAGGTGCGTTTGTTGGCTAGGTAGTTTGTGTAATGTCATTTACGCTGATTATAAATGCAACACAGCAGGAGCCATTGTACTTTATCCTCTTAACAGATGTTTAAGAAACAGGAGGGCGAGCTCCAGCCCACTCGGTGTACGGAGGCAGCTTTTGCTTCCTCCCTTGCCCTGTGGTCTTCGGGAGGGTTTACACCTTCCCCATCTTCTTCCTCTGAACAGCCTCACTCCACACGCAGCAGGCTGGGGCTTGTTTGTTTTGCAAGGAGCGACTGAGCCCCCGCCTCACAATCCCCTTGCTGCTGCAACTCACTACCTAGCAAGCAAACAAGGAGGGTCACTCACCTGTGGGAGAGCAGGGAGCCGGCAGGGGACTCGGCAGCAGCTGCATGCATTGAGCTACCCACTGGATTCCTGCAACTGTGCAGGTGGGGGGCGGGCTCGTGCTACCTCCTCTTTTGCTCTGGCAGCCCCTGCAGCAGCTCCCATGCAATGACCCCGGGGCCTGGGGTTACTAGAGGAGTGAAACTAGTGTCGGGTTTCCAGGTTGCCTTGCTCTGCACGCTGCTCCCCTGTGTGGGGCTCTACGCTGCCCCAGAGCTTGGACCCTTCCTAGGCTTCACCGGTCTGCTCCAGGCCCCCTCGCCCTGCCCCCAGCACGCAGCAGCAGTTCCGCCCGGGGGATGAACAAACTGCCCCACTAATCTCCTGCAATCCCAAGCAAAGCCGGGGGGCTCCCGGGCTCCGCCGCCTGGGGATGATGATTCGCTCAACAGCTTGGCAAGGGGCTTGCTCCCTATATAGCTGCTCCCTGCAGTCCACGGGCAGCTCCAAGGTACAGGAGGGCTCCAGCTAGCTGCAGAGCTGCGTGCACGTGGGGCCAGCAGGGCCGGTTGCCACGGTGGGAGCTTTGCACTAATAGCAGAAGCAGATCAGCTCCTCTCTCTGGCTGAGCGGCAGGCGCTGGCTTTATCAGACCATGGATCTGGGTGAAAACTGGCTCCACCCGGCTCGTGCTGAGCTCTCTACCCAACCCAAGGCCCCAGACTGTATTGTCAAAATAGAGAACAAGGGTAAGTGTTCCCATTGCACCTCAAACACCTGCAGTTTGCTGGATCCCCTGGAAACAACACGGCAAAGCCCCAGGTGCAGCACCCAGAATGGGATCCTGCCCGTTTTAGTCGCTGGCCCCCAAATTCTAATGTCTAAACAGAGAATAAGTGCAAATATTTCTGTTGTGCCAAAAAAAAAAAAATTCATCCTGACCCTGACACATCTTGGTGTGGCAGCACCACAAATACCCAGATCTGGCACCGGATTTCTGCTGGCTCTTGCCCCTTTCTCCCACCACCACCCTCCAAAATTCTACCACCATAACAAAAGAACAAGCTTCATTGCTTCTGTCACACTTTAAAAATCCAGATCCTGATGCACCCCAGCGCAAAGGTGTCCCAAAAACTCAGAGCTGACGTGCAGATCCAGGCAAACTTTGGTCACAAACTCAAAAATTGTACCATCAGCTCATAGAACAAGCATTACTTTTGCTAGTCCATCAGAAAAAAAAAAAAATCTGTAAGCAACACATCCTGCTCAGAAAAAGCTGCAACAACTGGCTTAGCACCTGGAACTGGCAAATTTTTGGCTATTACCACTGCACCCATTGTGAAATTTAGTACATATGTCCCAGAGGGACCAGGCAGGGCCTACAATGGGATCAAATGTGCTGCACAATTCCTTTGGATGATCACAATCGGTTTTCTTCCATGTCATTTCTCTCTGACTCCCACTCTGGGGTAGCATGGGTCCATTAAATGGCCCTACTCTGACCCTAAGTAAGCAGTATGTGAAACTAATCACCTGGCACATAAGATTTCTTTGGCATATTGACAATTCCTGAAAATTAATTAAAGTCAACTCCCCTCTCCTCCCACCCCTCCCAAATTTTGGCTTCACTGAACCCCCCCTCCCAAGTATCCAGATTTCTTGAGCAGCTTTGAAACTCTTATCCTAAATGTTTTATGGAGAAGGGCATGTGTGTGTTGGAGGAGCAAAGAGGAAAGACAGCAAAGCATGCTGGGATGGGGAAAGAAAAACAGAAAGAAGAAAATCAGCAGGAAGGATTTAAAATGAGTTTAAGGGAAAGGAAATGTATCATTGAGCTGCTGCCTGACCTTGGGTGTCACTTTGTCTCTCTGCGTCGCTATTCCCCCTCCCATCCTTTGGCTGTCTTGTCTGTTTAGACTGTAACTCTTCAGGGCAGGGACTGTGTCTTTCTATGTGTTTGCACAGTGCATAACACAATGGGACCCTGATTTGGTTGGGACTTCTGGGGGCCATTGTGACACAGGTTTAAATAAACATTATTTCTGCAGCAATGCAGAGTTTTGTTTAAAGCTGTATGTGGGATCAGTTCAATGCAAACACTGTTTTTAGGAGATTCATGGGAGATTATTTTAATTTTAGCTTATTTAGGATACAAATTAAAATTAAAATGTAATAAATGCAGAATTGCTACCACTAGTGCAGTGTTAATGTTGTAAGATTAAGCATTCAAAAAATTCTGAAAGCTCCCAAAGTGAAGCTTGCCATAGCGATATTAATTTGTCCATATTATGCATGCTGTATTATTTTATGGCATACATTAATAACACCAATATTTTACAAGGGAAAGAAGAACAGCAAATACAACGTACAAAATGGGAGACAACAACCTGTAATAAATAATAATAAAGCAACAAAAACAGGATGAGGAGAAAAATAAATATATAACATGCAAAACATACATTTGTGTTAAATGTCTTTAGGTGGACACATGAAACACTCAAAAGTTAGGAAAAAGAAAAGGAGTACTTGTGGCACCTTAGAGACTAACCAATTTATTTGAGCATAAGCTTTCGTGAGCTACAGCTCACTTCATCGGATGCATACTGTGGAAACTGCAGAAGACATTATATACACAGAGACCATGAAACAATTCCTCCTCCCACCCCACTCTCCTGCTGGTAATAGCTTATCTAAAGTGATCACTCTCCTTACAATGTGTATGATAATCAAGTTGGGCCATTTCCAGCACAAATCCAGGTTTTCTCACCCTCCGCCCCCCCCCCCACAAACTCACTCTCCTGCTGGTAATAGCCCATCCAAAGGGACCACTCTCTTTACAATGGGAAGAAAGGGGAAGGATGCTCTTGTGCTTCAATCACCAAAGTAAGATTGTAATAGTTAATTATTATATTTATTTATATGGTGGAAGCACCTTGAGGCCCCAGGCAGGGAGTAGAATCCTAGAGTGCTGGGCACTGCATACACACACAGAACAAGGGTCCCTGTCCCAAACTCTAGTCAGAGCTCTGCCACAGATGTCTTGTGTAACCCTGGACAAGTTATATAGGGTAGGCCTATGCTAGGAGCTGGGGGTCTGAGTCCCAGCTAAGGAGACATTCTTGTACTTGCTCTGATAGAACTAGCACACTAAAAATAGAATGTAGCCACAGCAGCATAAGCTGTGGGATGGTTTGTGCCCACACGACTGACAGGCATGTACTTGGGGCAATTAGCCCATCCTGCTGCCCCAACTACATTCCCTGTTTAGTGAGCTAGCTCAATGAGAGCGAGTGTCTCTCCCCTCTGGCTGGGAATCACACCCCCAGCTCCAAGTCTAGACATACCCTTTATCTCTCTATGTTGCAATTTCCACCTCTGTAAAATTCAGATAATACTGCCCTACATAAAGGGAGGGCTTGTGAGGATTAATTATTTGTGTGGCACTCAAATACCACACTGCCGTGTTCCATAGAAAAAAATCTATAAATAAGTAAATAAATAAATAAGAAATTGCATCTATGCAGCAGAAGATAGACTATTGGGTTAAGAATTAAATACAAAGAGTACACTTCTCTCTCTGAATAATTTTTTTTTTGTCTACTCGTTCAGCATAACTCAACAAATTTCTCCCCTTTTGGTGTCTATTAGAGGAAACAATACTTACCTCTACACCTAAGCAAATATCCTTCAGGAAAATTATCAATTAGCTATAGCCAATTGTTCTTCTGATCACACGTATTATTTGCCATAATAAATAATTGAGCATAACCCAGTTCCAGAGTTACCCATTGAGTACACAGATTTCTTTGAAACGTTTAGGCTCTGCCAGATATTTTCTTTAGTGACTCAAAAGAGCTCCCTATCCCTTTCTGAAGCTCTTACAGGTGTGATCTGTGTAATCACATTTAAGGGGCTGGTTGGCTCAGGAAATTTTTAATAGGATACAGAGCCTTTTGCATCTAGCCTGGATCAGGGGTGATGCAAAGTTGTTTCCATGTAACAGCTCTTTGGGATCATATGTGATTTGAGCTAGTGGCCTTAGTCCAGTTCCTAGTGGAGAAATATTTGCATTTATTATTTTAATGTATAGAATGTGTTTATCAGACTTCTCCAATTGCCTGGACAACACTGAAAGACATTTGGTAATTAACAAAATAATTAATGTGCCCAATGACAATTAAAAGATTCAACCAGGTCAATCATCAAAAGGATCAAAAAAATCTCCCCTCGAAAAAATATCTCCTTGACCTATGCAAGCCATTGCAAATAGGTGAACATTAAAGAGTGCCTTAGAATAAACTTGGGTTCTGTCAGAAAGCCCGGGGAGTAGGTTAAAGAGTTGAGAGCCCTTCACTGAGATTCCTCTTTTATAAACTCCGTGGCATTAAGTCTAGGGGCTATTAGACTGAACACCTAAAAGGATCTCTCTGTCAGGAGAGATTGAGAGGACACAGGTGGTCTCTAAATTAACTTGGATTCAAACCATAATGGGATTTATATATCAAACCCAACACCTTGAATTGCACTGGGAAATGAACAGGAAGCTTGTGCAGGTTCCCTGAAAGCAACCCCATCAAGTGGGCAGCTGCATTCTGCTCCAGTTGATCTTTCTACATGGTCATCAAGTGTAGCCCCTGCATTGTAATAATCCAACCTGGAGTGACAAAGGCACAAATAGCTCTGGAGAGATTCAAAAGGACTGAACACAAGTAGAGTGGATAAGCAATATATTTTTAAAATTTGCAACATTTTTGTTTAAATTTCAAAGCTGTTTCCATTTCACGGGGTTCAAAACAGCCTTTTATATTTTCAATTTTTTGGTGCTTTTTTTAAAATCAAAGCTAATTACTGTCTTTTAACATTTACTGAAATCCCAATTTTGAGGACAAATTTGATCATCTTTTTTTATAACAAATTCTATAATAAATGTCAGGGAGAGGAGTCTTGGAAAACTGAGAACTCCAAACATTTCCAGAGCTGCTAAGTAACTACACATGGGAAGGTTAGAGACAAGGTGATAATTGAAGAGATTATCTATATCATGATAGGACATCTTGGATGTGGGCCTAACAATTGTTTATTTAAGAGATGCTGGTAACCTACCGCCACTTTGGAAGTCATTGACTATTTTCACCAAAAACAGACCAGGCCTGGATTTTTGGCACCTAGAAAAATCACAGGAACACTGTGATCCACAAAGCCCGAGTTAAGCATCTAGGCATCCTTTACAACGGATGGGGAGAGACAGCCACGTTAGAATGGGCTCCATATACTTAGCAGGCTAGGCAAGGAGCTGCCTAAGATAGCCAGTGGGATATGCCAAGGAGAGGGGTATATCCTAAGCTCTGCCTCTCTCATGGAGTCAGATACCGAAGTCCAGACGGTAGGGAGGCACCTCTCTCTGCTAGTGATCAACAGCTGGGAACCCCTTCTTAGAGTCAGGTTGCTTAGGTGCCTAAGTGATTTTTTGTGAGAATGAGTTAGACACCTGTCTCACACCACACAAAATGGAAGAGAAGGAGGTGTAGGTGGGTAAAAGTTATAGAGTGGGCACCCAGCCCCTTTCTCCTCCTCAATTTTGAATGGGACCTGATCCTATAGGCAGCCTCTGAGCACACGCACCAGATTGTGCCCCACACACAAGATACATGATCACCAACCTATCTTTCTCCAGTTCATGGATCGCTCTGGTGGACTTAGATCGACTTAGGTGGGAGATGGGCCTCCATATGCCTAGAGTGAGGAAGCAGTGTGCATGCCCAGAGGCAGGAACATAGTTGCCTAGGGAATTTTCACCTTGATAATTTATGCACCATGTGAATTTAGGTGCCTAAAGGGATTAGCAGGAGTTTTGTGGATTGCAGTGGAGGCATAGAAAGACCTTTGTGGATCTGGGCCCCAATGTCCTGCATGCTCAAGCACCTCCAATACCTCAGTGAGTGAAGGCAGCTGAAATCCATTTACAAGTATATGTAATTTTCATGAAAATGTTAAGTTAAAATTATTTTTAAAATGATTGTTGAATTAAAAGACAAAAGAAAAAATATCTAAATTAAGAATACACATACACATTTTTCTGTACCTAGACTATTCCACAGCTAGTCAAAAGAATTAGCAGCTGAATGGTTTGAGATTAAAAAAAATACACAGGAAACAAACATCTTCCTAAATAACCATTAACTTCATTGAGTAAAATGGGCTTTCTTACTTAAATATCACTTTGTTAGCTAATGAAGCACAGCCTGATATCAATGGTTTGGTTTGGCTGGAAAACAAATGTTTTAAGTATAAAACAAATTCTCATCTAAGTTATTCTGATAGGAAATTATAGGAGTAGTGCAAACATCCTGAACTAAAAAGGGCCCTTTCTGAGATTTATAGATCTCTTCCTGCAGACAAAGCAAGAATTAAAATCTAGGCGCTCTTTGGGGCAGGGACTGTTATTTACTATATATCTGTGTAGCACCCAGCACAATGGGGTCATGGCTTTGTTGCTTTCTGGGTGCTACCACAATATGAATGTTTAATAAGAGGGCAAACAGAGGCCCAATCCATTTAGAATGATGAAGCAAGGCCCAAGCATTGATTAATTGCCCCCTCCCCGAATAGGCCATTGGGCACAAAGATCGATTCAGCCCAAGGGTAACAAGTGACAGTTTTTGACTGGTGACCAGCCTGCGGGTTTCATCAGGGCAAACCTGTGCTTCTGTGACCAGGGTGCTATACTTCCACGGGAGCACTCTGTACATGAAATCTATTACATACCTTTATACCCTGGCTACTCCTGCCCTGCCCAAACACCAATTCTAGGGTCTGCACTGGTCAAGGGAAAAGAGGGTTATGGCTGCTTGCACCACTGCAATTCTCCTCCAAGTATGTATCTTCTGATACTGAGAGCCCTGCATCCCTAGTCAGGCCAGCATACTCCATGGCTGAATCAAACTCAGTGATTTTATTGTGAGTCTTGTGAAATCTTGGGCTTTTATTGGCCAATGTACATGGCAGAGAGGTTTTAATCGTATAATCTCTATGCAAAAGAATAAATGGACACAAGAATTATAACATTCAAAAGCCCGTCGGAGAACACTTCAACTTCCCTGGTCACTCAATTTCAGACCTAAAAGTTGCAATTCTCCAACAAAAAACCTTCAAAAACAGGCTCCAACCAGAAACTGCAGAATTGGAATTAATTTGCAAACTGGACACCATTAAATTAGGCTTGAATAAAGACAGAGTGGATGGGTCATTACATCAAGTAAAAACTCACACCTTCTTGTCAACTGTTTGAAATGGGCCATCCTGATTATCACTACAAAAGTTTTTTTTCTCCTGCTGATAGTAGCCCACCTTAATTGATTAGTCTCGTTACAGTTGGTATGGCAATACCCATTTTTTCAGGTTCTTTGTGTATATACATATATATATATATCTTCCAACTGTATTTTCCACTGCATACATCTGATGAAGTGGGTTTTAGCCCACGAAAGCTTATGCCCAAATAAATTTGTTAGTCTCTAAGGTGCCACAAGTACTCCTCATTTTTTTTTAAATTAATTTTCTAGTTCTTGTGATTGCAGAGGTAATCTTGACAGCATGGGCAGAGTGTACCCTAAAGGCTAAGGAATCAAAAGTGAAACTATTGCTTTTTTTAAATCTCATGATTTGTAAGCCAATCTCGTGATTCTTTGGGGCCTGACTTATGATTTTTGCACACTTAGGGTTGGCAGCACTACAATCTCTACATCACCGCCTTGGCAAAACAGTTCCTTTGCAAATTTGGCATTTTACATTATACACAAAATGTTTTGGCTCAGGTACACAGAGGGTCTCCCTGTTCAAATGCTCCCCGTTCTTCTGATTCTGGCCTCCCTTTGAAAAACTTACCAACACAGAAAACCATTTGGCCTGGATTCTGCTCCCTCTGAAGTCAAAGAGAAATTTGCTATTGCCTTCAGTAGGAGCAGGCACATTGCCTGACTCTGCACATATCACAAATATATCTACTAATATCAGATTAATCCCATATTATTTGCTATAAAATATCAAAGACTAAGAATTTTTCCCTCAAGGCAAAATAAAATAGAAGCAGGCTATTTCCATCTCTTTAATACCAAATGATGAGCAGTGCTTTAATCTGACAGTATCTTTACTTGTCAAAGGGAGGTCTGCCCCTCTGTCTCAAACTGTATAACCGTTTTTCTAAAGTAATTGGCTTCTCCTGTCCATAGTGTCCAGCCTGCGGGTACTTCTGAATTCCTTAGTCTCCAAATCCATAGCCACATCCAAAAATAATTCTATAAATAGGTTTTTTTCCTGTGTCTTTCATTAATCTCTGGAGATAGTCCCAAGATAGCCATCAGAGGATTTGGATTTGTCTTTCTTTTTTTATCCAATTAGGGAGCATAGCAAACAGTGGCACAAACAGGATTACACTTTCAGGGGGGCCCAGATCTCGAAGGGAATAGAAATCTTTTCAGCTCCAGCTCCCTGCTCTGCAAGCTGTTCTTTTTGTGATCTCTTCCTTTTGCATCTTTCTAGTCTATTGACAACACATTTTAAATACATTGCATTTAAAAAAAAGGGCATGCAGTCCTATTGCTGCAGTTTTTAAAGCTTATTTGCCCCAATGTGTTGGACCGTTTTAACTAGATGTAGCATTTCCTCTCACTGAATGACAGGAGGTGCTCAGCCCCTCAGTACCAGTATCTGCATCTATTTGAACCAATCAACACATTGCTGGTTCACCAGAGCACTTCAGACACGCTTGCTAGGGCCTACCTGCAAAGGCAGATCCTTTCAAGCCCAGTTTTCCATGGACCAAACTATGAATAGCAATCACAATAGAAATAAGGCCCAAAGTTTTGAGAGCAAGGGTTATTAAACACTGGAATAAACTACCAAGGAAATGGGTAGATTCTCCAAATCTTGATGTCTTCCAGTCAAGACTGGATACCTTTCTAGTAGAAATGTGTTAGCCGGACAAGTTATTGGACTCAATGTAGGGGTAACTGGGTGAAATTCTACAACTTGTGTCATACAGGTGGTCAGCGTAGATGATCTAATGGTCCCTTCTGGCCTTAAAATCTGTGAATCCGTAGTAACTGAAAGGGTCCTTGCTTGAAGGAATGCTGCTTCCTCCATGCACTTCTGGGATGCACATTGGTTTAAACGAATGAGGAACAGGCAGGGTAATGACTCTGTCCATCCAGCCCTTGCTGCTCACTGAGCTGGGTGATTTATCTTCAAAAGTGTTTAGCATCCTCAACTCCCATTGCGGTCACTGAGAGGTAAGAGCACTCAGTACTTTGCAGGACCAAGCCCTGGAGGATCCTAAAGGATGGGGTAGCCTGAACAATTGTTTGCACAGTGGGCTGCTCCCCAAAGCCAAAGTCCCCCTCAAACTTCCTCTGGACTGCATTACCACAGCAGGCCAGAGCCTGAGTGACACAATTTGGCCCCCTGAATTGAAAGTTTGCCACACAGATTAGGAATCAGTTACATTAACATAAATGATTGTCCTTGGTCAAAAATGAGCTAGGCTCATTCTTAAATCAAACCACAGTATTTAACTCTTTGATCTGCTAGAACAGCAAACATCACAGACACTAAACATTTTCAGATGGACCACATGATTTTGTGTCATTTAATTCTGGGGTGTCTTTAAGGTGTCTCATACATCGAGGCACTCAAAATCATTGGACACCTTTGAAAATTTCGGACTAACAGGGATTGGTTTTCTGAAGTACAACTCTGCTCTGAAAAGTAATTCTGCAAAAGTGGCATTGTGTGAGTCCATGTTTATAGTCTCTCAGTAATTCCAAAATCAAATATGCTCCATTTAAAAGTTAAAAAAAAAAAAAAAAAGTTAACTGCCAGCCTTGCCAGTTCAGCCTGGGATCTGAAAGTCAAGCTAGATTCTTTCCTTTTTATACATTATTATCAGGACTGTTTCTGTCAGAGGTGCGTGCACAACCCAGTTGCCTTCAGTGGATTTGTACATACGTAACTGACTAGAAATTAGCAAACAATTCTGTTCATGCATAAGAGGGTCTGTAGTAATAACCAGTACTTGTCACAAAAAAAAAATCTGGTTTGTGCCAGTATATTGTATATGTTTTTAGAACTCCCAGCCCTTCAAACTCAGCGATCTGAGCATGTAACACAATTCTGCACTGCAACAGGAGCTGTCTTACAGGAATGGCTGATGCTCCCCAAATTCATTCCCATTGCTCAGTCCCCTGTGACTGCTCAGTAGCTTCCCTGGAGGGAGACCAGAGGGCGGTAATATATTTTCTAGCAGTATTATCTTCTGCCAAGATTTCCATAAGGAAAGTCCATGTTCTGCAAGGGATGGTGCTGAAAGTAGAAGAAACTCCCTTGCTCCATTCCCATCTGCCTTTGCTCCACTTCCTGAATTCCCCAGAGCTCTGTCCCTGTGCAGTTCCAGTGAGTGGGCAACTACATGGGAGAGGGGAGAGCGTATGGCATTGCAGAGTTGACACTCTTTTTGCACAAAGAAAAGGAGTACTTGTGGCACCTTAGAGACTAACCAATTTATTTGAGCATGAGCTTTCGTGAGCTACAGCTCACTTATCTGATGAAGTGAGCTGTAGCTCACGAAAGCTCATGCTCAAATAAATTGGTTAGTCTCTAAGGTGCCACAAGTACTCCTTTTCTTTTTGCGAATACAGACTAACACGGCTGTTACTCTGAAACCTGTCTTTTTGCACAGAAAGGGGAGAATCCATGCACACGGGATCCTTTCCAAATGGGGTGGTTCAACTCTGAATAGGGCCAAATTGTGAGTTCCTTGTTCTTGTATCTCACCTAGAGCCCAACATCCATCAGGGGCTCACATTTAAGAACATGTTTGACAATTACTCTTATGTGCTGTCTTGCACATACACAGCAAATAGACAGTGCATGATAAACTACCCTGCTTTTCAAAACAGTGGGTTGACGTCTCAATTCCATTACACCAGGTCTAGGTTATGACTGGAGAATGAGGCCCCAAATCATGGGCATTTAAAATGAATATGATGTAGCTCATTTTACAAATACTTATGTATCAGATAGCATACAATGTAGTTCAATACAAGGTGCTGTAAAGAAGAACACCACCTCACTGATCTTCTGGGAATTTTAATTTTCATGAGGAAAGAATCATTTGAATATGCTATGAATGAAGAATGTTATGAACAAAATGTAAATGAAATAATGAAGCTGCATTTGAAAAACATAGAAACGTTTTAAATCGTCAATATTTCCCCACTGCCTTGTCTAAGAAGCATGGAAGGTGGCTTGGAATGCAGGCTACAATGTGTGTGTTTGTTAAATAATGTACCTTTGTAAAGCTGAGGTAAACTAATACTACAATTCCTTAAAACATTTAAGCTGCCAATTAGCATAATGGCCCAGCAGGTATTGTGTCAGGCTGCTGCTCAGTGCCAGAAGAAGAACTTTAGGGAGGAAAAAGCTACTAACGCAAAACTGAAATGGGACTATGATTGAGCTAATTGTAGACATGACACCCAAGGCTGTATGGGTGAAAGTCTCCAATCCCAGATGTGAAAATGGATTTTCTGAAGCTGTTTTCGGTAAGAGGCTGAGCGGAACAAGCTCCATGACTCACAACTACTCCACACTCCTTTATAGGTGTTACTAGCCTACCGAATCCCCTCCAAGGGCCAGATCCTGCAAAGTGGTGTTTGGCCTCAGTTCCCATTGAGGTACTGGCATTAGTAGGTGGCATTCATCCAGAGGCAGTGCTAGCCCATTGGGGGCCCTAAGCAGGAATATTTCCCCCCCTCCCGGAACACATAATAAAAAGTGAATAGGTCCCCCTCTGGAGCTGCTCAGGGCCCTAAGCAATTGCTTAGTCTTCTTATGCCTAGCACCAGCTCTGCAGTCATCAGACTTATATCCTGCCAGGATTGGCTTCTCCATCACCAGTGGGGTCCTGATTGCTGAATCTTGACCCGACCTCTCTCCTGCAAAGAGCTTGCCCCTTTTAAACCTCCAATCCCTGTGGCACTGGTAATGCCCAACCTCAGAGTTTTATTGTTTTTTATAACTTTTTCATGGGAGTGATTGGATAGGACCAGCGAGCACCTCTCTCAATCTGGATTCTGAGCCACAGCATCATACAGAGGCCTTAAAAACAGGCATTACTTTATCCCCATGGATCTGAGGTGAGTTTTTTGGGGCCTGTGATGGCTTTGATGGTTCAGTCATCAAAGTGTGCAGTGGAACCAGCTGATGCCCTTGTTGTCTAAGTTCCAATGGCAACAGCCCCCCTGAAACCATCATCATCCTTCTTGAGGTCAATGGTTTCTTTAGGACAAGGATATCAAGATGCTCATCTGAGTGCACTGGGATTGGGCTATGCATGGGGGCATGGGCTTTGGTGAGCCTTAGCTTTAAAGTGGGAATGTGAAACATGGGGTCACATGAGCACCAGAAGCGGGTAGGCTAGCAACAGCTTGTTGTGACTGTTTCTTTCCTTCCTTCACTGATGCAGGACTGGCCACCTCTTCAAAAGGTTTAATAGATAATGCAGATGTCAAATATATTATAGGTGGGGCTGATAATACAATGTAATAATAATAATAATATGTAATGCCAACACTTCCCACTATAAACCTCTGTTTTCAGTTACTTATAATTAGTCACAAATTAACCATTAACCAGGCCCACGCTGAGAAGAGAGAGAGAGAGAGAATGTGTCTGTGTAAAATTTCAGCCAAACGTTTTAGCTGTTTCTAAGAACAAGGGAAAAATACATAGCTTTGCCCATCCTCGTGGCCTTTTATTTGAAAAGCTCTAGCACCTGCATGCTTAGGAGCAGGGACTTTAAATTTGCAGCAGGGATGGGACTTTTGCCATCCTTGTGAAATCCTGCCCTCATTTGGCCAAGGTGTAAGCCTTTGAAAAATTATGTTTCCCATATGTTCAGTAGAGACTTAGATTTTATCAGCTAAATTCCTCAAAGATTTTGTCTTTGCTGAGCAGGACTTTCCCGGCAATTGCAGCTCCAGCCACTGCTGCAGGCTATGCTGGGCCTGGCCCTGGGCACATGACCTGAGAGAAGGAGACTGTCTCTTCTGTGTTCTCAGGGGCCTGCCTGCTTGGCTCGGACAGGGTGGAGTGGGAAGCTGCCTGATTTGAATACAGAGGGAAAAGAGCTGGACCTGTTGGCCACAAGTCTGTGGAGAAGAGGAATGGGGTGTTGGAAACTGGGACTGGAGGCTGGTAGGGGGAGAGGGAAACTGAGATTAGAAGTTGGATGAGGAATGGAGACAGGGCTGGCTGGATAAAGAGAGTGGGCTTGAGAACCAAGGAAGGAAATTGGGAGCTAATAGGTTAATAGGGATACTGAGATCAGATGAGGAGCCAAGGGGGAAACTGGGATTGAGAACACACAATTAGTGACCAGTTATGAAAAGTCTAATTTAATGACGTACCTAGCATGACATAGCAATGCAGTGGCAGAGGCAGGGATAGAATACAGTTGTTCAGGGCAGCTATCACCTGCCTAAATCACAAGACCATCCTTTCTCTTCCTGCAGGCCCCTGTCTCATTCACTACATACCTAGGGGAGATGGTTGGGAGATGTCCAGGTAATCTCCATGCCGGATTTTAGCATTGAGAGGGAAGAAAAAATAAGAAAGGATACAGCTGTGGGTAGGAGAATGTATATAAGGAGGACAGGCAGCGTGGATACCAGTCTAATAGGTTATAATGGCTGTAGAATGACCTATCTAATCGGGTGAAGAAAGTGAGCGAGGCCAAACAGCAAAAATTAAGATGTTTGTACACCAATGCGAGGAGCCTAGGTAACAAAATGGAGGAACAAGAGCTACTGGTGCAGGAAGTGAAACCAGATATTATAGGTATAACAGAAACATGGTGGAATAGTAGTCACGACTGGACTACGGGTATTGAAGGGTATGTACTGTTTAGGAACGACCAAAATAAAGGTAAAGGTGGTGGAGTAGCATTGTATATCAATGATGAGGTAGAATGTAAAGAAATAAGAAGCGATGGAAGGATAAGACAGAGTCCGTCTGGGCAAAAATTACATTGGGGAAGAAAACTATTAGAGCCTCCCCTGGGATAGTGCTTGGGGTGTGCTATAGACCGCCGGGATCTAATTTGGATATGGATAGAGCCCTTTTTAATGTTTTTAATAAAGTAAATACTAATGGAAACTGCATGATCATGGGAGACTTTAACTTCCCAGATATAGACTGGAGGATGAGTGCTAGTAATAATAATAGGGCTCAGATTTTCCTAGATGCGATAGCTGATGGATTCCTTCATCAAGTAGTTGCTGAACCAACTAGAGGGGATGCCATTGTAGATTTGGTTTTGGTGAGTAGTGAGGACCTCATAGAAGAAATGATTGTAGGGGATAATTTTGGTTCAAGTGCTCATGAGCTAATTCAGTTCAAACTGAACGGAAGGATTAACAAAAATAAATCTGCAACTCAGGTTTTTGATTTCAAAAGGGCTGACTTTCAAAAATTAAGGAAATTAGTTAGGGAAGTGGATTGGACTGAAGAACTTAGGGATCTAAAGGCAGAGGAGGCCTGGGATTACTTTAAATCAAAGCTGCAGAAGCTATCGGAAGCCTGCATCCCAAGAAAGGGGAAAAAAAATTCATAGGCAGGAGTTGTAGACCAAGCTGGATGAGCAAGCATCTCAGAGAGGTGATTAAGAAAAAGCAAAAAGCATACAGGGAGTGGAAGATGGGAGGGATCAGCAAGGAAAGCTACCTTATTGAGGTCGGAACATGTAGGGATAAAGTGAGACAGGCTAAAAGTCAAGTAGAGTTGGACCTTGCAAAGGGAATTAAAATCAATAGTAAAAGGTTCTATAGCCATATAAATAAGAAAACAATGAAAGAAGAAGTGGGACCGCTAAACACTGAGGATGGAGTGGAGGTCAAGGATAATCTAGGCATGGCCCAATATCTAAACAAATACTTTGCCTCAGTCTCTAATAAGGCTAAAAGAAAAGGAGTACTTGTGGCACCTTAGAGACTAACCAATTTATCTGAGCATAAGCTTTCGTGCTCAAATAAATTGGTTAGTCTCTAAGGTGCCACAAGTACTCCTTTTCTTTTTGCGAATACAGACTAACACGGCTGTTACTCTGAAACCTGTTAATAAGGCTAAAGAGGATCTTAAGGATAATGGTAGCATGACAAATGGGAATGAGGATATGGAGGTAGATATTACCATATCTGAGGTAGAAGCGAAACTCAAACAGCTTAATGGGACTAAATCGGGGGACCCAGATAATCTTCATCCAAGGATATTAAAGGAATTGGCACCCGAAATTGCAAGCCCATTAGCAAGAATTTTTAATGAATCTGTAAACTCAGGGGTTGTACCGTATGATTGGAGAATTGCTAACATAGTTCCTATTTTTAAGAAAGGGAAAAAAGGTGATCTGGGTAACTACAGGCCTGTTAGTTTGACATCTGTAGTATGCAAGGTCTCGGAAAAAATTTTGGAGGAGGAAGTAGTTAAGGACATTGAAGTCAATGGTAAATGGGACAAAATACAACATGGTTTTACAAAAGGTAGATCGTGCCAAACCAACCTGATCTCCTTCTTTGAGAAAGTAACAGATTTTTTAGACAAAGGAAACACAGTGGATCTAATTTACCTAGATTTCAGTGAGGCATTTGATACCGTGCCACATTGGGGAATTATTAGTTAAATTGGAAAAGATGGGGATCAATATGCAAATTGAAAGGTGGATAAGGAATTGGTTAACAGGGAGACTACAACGGGTCCTACTGAAAGGTGAACTGTCAGGCTGGAGGGAGGTTACCAGTGGAGTTCCTCAAGGATCAGTTTTGGGACGAATCTTATTTAATCTTTTTATTACTGACCTCGGTACAAAAAGTGGGTGTGTGCTAATAAAGTCTGCGGATGGTACAAAGCTGGGAGGTATTGCCAATTTAGAGAAGGACCGGGATATCATACAGGAGGATCTGCATGACCTTGTAAACTGGAGTAATAGTAATAGGATGAAATTTAATAGTGAGAAGTGTAAGGCTATGCATTTAGGGATTAATAACAAGAATTTTAGTTATAAGCTGGGGACGCATCAATTAGAAGTAATGGAGGAGGAGAAGGACCTTGGAGTATTGGTTGATCATAGGATGACTATGAGCCGCCAATGTGATATTGCTGTGAAAAAAGCTAATGCGCTCTTGGGATGCATCAGGAAAGGTATTTCCAGTAGAGAGAAGGAGGTTTTAGTACCATTATACACGGCACTGGTGAGACTTCACCTGGAATACTGTGTGCAGTTCTGGTCTCCCATGTTTAAGAAGGATGAATTCAAACTGGAACAGGTACAGAGAAGGGCTACTAGGATGATCCGAGGAATGGAAAACTTGTCTTATGAAAGGAGACTCAAGGAGCTTGGCTTGTTTAGCCTAACTAAAAGAAGGTTGAGGGGAGATATGATTGCTCTCTATAAATATATCAGAGGGATAAATACGGGAGAGGGAGAGGAATTATTTAAGCTCAGTAACAATGTGGACACAAGAACAAATGGATATAAACTGGTCATTGGGAAGTTTAGACTTGAAATTAGACGAAGGTTTCTACCCTCAGAGGAGTGAAGTTTTGGAATAGCCTTTCAAGGGAAGCAGCGGTGTCAAAAGATCTATCTGGCTTTAAGATTAAACTCGATAATTTTATGGAGGAGATGGTATGATGGGATAACATGATTTTGGTAATTAATTGATCTTTAACTATTCATGGTAAATAGGCCTAATGGCCTGTGATGGGATGTTAGATGGGGTGGGATCTGAGTTACCCAGGAAAGAATTTTCTGTAGTATCTGGCTGGTGAATCTTGCCCATATGCTCAGGGTTTAGCTGATCACCATATTTGGGGTCGGGAAGGAATTTTCCTCCAGGGCAGATTGGAAGAGACCCTGGAGGTTTTTCGCCTTCCTCTGTAGCATGGGGCACGGGTCACTTGCTGGAGGATTCTCTGCTCCTTGAAGTCTTTAAGCCACGATTTGAAGACTTCAGTAGCTCAGACATAGGTGAGAGGTTTTTTGCAGGAGTGGGTGGGTGAGATTCTGTGGCCTGCATTGTGCAGGAGGTCGGACTAGATGATCTTAGGCATCCTTCTGGCCTTAGTATCTATGAATCTATGAACTTCTGAAACAAATGAAGCAGGAGCTTTCTAGACAACAGTTTATTTCATTTCACAACCGTGATCCATCCTGTGGATTAAATGAGGCAGGTGCCCTGTGGAAAAACAGTATGTGATCATGCAATTGAAGACTATCATAGTCCATATGCACAAGGGGACCACATTAAGATTGCACAGGTAATCCTAATTCTGGTATTTCCTAATTTTTGAGTGTTTGATTTTGCAACCTTAATAATGTTCTTTGAATTTTGTTTCAGTGTGAGATATATATGAACTATTTATAGTAGTTACTGCTAAAATATTTTGCAGGGGATATAAAATCTCCTACTTCAGGGGTTTAAACCAATCTAACTATTAGGGATTAGGATGAGACCTTAATTGGGGGCAAAGGAAGGCAGATTATCTCACACAGAATCATAGAACTGGAAGGGACCTCGAGAGGTCATCTAGTCCAGTCCCCTGCACTCATGGCAGGACTAAGTATTTTCTAGACCATCCCTGACAGGTGTTTGTCCAACCTACTCTTAAAAAAATCTCCAATGATGGAGGTTCCACAACCTCCCTAGGAATTTATTCCAGTGCTTAACCACCCTGACAGTTAGGAAGTTTTTCCTAATGTCCAACCTAAACCTCCCTTGCTGCAATTTAAGACCATTGTTTCTTGTCCTATCCTCAGAGGTTAAGAACAACAATTTTCCTCCCTCCTCCTTTTAACAACCTTTTATGTACTTGAAAACTGTTCTATCCCCTCTCAGTCTTCTCTTCTCCAGACTAAACAAACCCAATTTTTTCAATCTTCCTTCATAGGTCATGTTTTCTAGACCTTTAATCATTTTGTTGCTCTTCTCTGGACTTTCTCCAATTTGTCCACATCTTTCCTGAAATGTGGCACCCAAACTGGACACAGTACTTCAGTTGAGCCTAATCAGTGCGGAGTAGAGCGGAAGAATTACTTCTCATGTCTTGCTTACAATACTCCTGCTAATACATCCCAGAATGTTTGCTTTTTTCCCCCAATCTATCTATGTACTGGGGGCTTCTTGTACCTTCCTATGAATCATCTGGCCACTATCAGTTACAGGATACAGGACTAGATGGACCTTGGGCATGATCCAATATGATAATTCCTATGTTCCTGGTGCAGCCATTTGGCCTCAAGATTCTAATGTCTATCTCCATCTTCATTGACCCCTGCCACCTGCAGTCTTCCGCTTGGAGAACTTCCCCACCACAAACAGTTTAGTTTAGATTTTCCCCTCCTGCTATTACACCCCTGTTAATTCTTGTCATCACATACAATTAAAAGCACCTGAGGTGAGCCAGGGAGTCAGTGTTGCCATTCTGTGTGCACTACCACCATCCAATCAGCCCTTCTCCCACAAAAGGGTTCATTTTATTTCCGTAGGCAGTTTTGTGTCCTCAGGTTCCAGCTGTGATTGCAGCAACTGCCTGACTTAGCAGACACCACAGGACAGAAGGAGAAAAACAAATTAGAACAGCAGGCGGAGGCTAGCACTGCAAACACACACACACACACAAGAGCAGTGCCGCCCACATCTCCCTGCTGTGCAGATCAGACAATTGATCTTTGATTTCTAGCTTAGTTTAGCCTGAATTCAAAGGAGGAAGCTTCATGTAAGAGAAATTGTTTACGATTTTCTGCCTGCAGTAAATACAAAGAAAATATTTTCAAAACAGCAGGACTGCGTCTGACCCGCTCTCCTCTGTGTAAAACAGATCCCACTTCAAACTCATCCCTGCCGTTTTTGAGGAATGCAGCCCTCCCTGTCTGCTGCATTTACAGAACAAAATACAATGGACTTGAGCCTCCTCGTTCTAACATCAATACAAAATGGGAGTGGACTCCCCTGAGATCAAGGGTGTAAAACCTTTGTAAGCGAGAGGAAAATCTGGCCCATTTTTGCTAACCATTACAGCCAAGAATAATGAGTTTAATTACCATACTCATATTTGTATTAATTAGTTTCAGTGAGGCCATATGACACTCGTTTCAGGTTGTATAGTGGACATGGATTATTGGCTACTTCCCATATTATTAGTTTACATTCCCAGGGCCTGATCCTGATCCCACTGAAAGCAATGGCAAAACTCTCCTTAACTTCAGTGGGGTACGATTCAGCCCCCGATTCACAATCACTGTTTAACAGACCAGGAGACCCAAGATATTTTGCTTGGCAAATGCAATTCACTGCTTGTTTATACACACGAGATAATAACAAGCAGTAACAATATTTTACACGTACAGTGCCTTTTCTCCCTTAGGCTCCGCAAATGCTCCACAGTTGATATACACAGAATTGATATGCCACCAGCTCTGGGGTGGAGGGTGGCAGGCAAATGATACATAACACTGCAAAAGGGAAATTTTAGCTAAGGCAATCTTAATCAAAGGTGCCCTCTATCTGTCTCTTTAAGCATTTGTAATGTGCCCAACACCACGCTATCTGTGCTGCCTTAGGCAGTGGGGGATCTCTAACGCTCACACATAGCACACAGGACCTTAGTTTTTAAGGTCTAAGTCAGCAGATCCTCACAAAGCAAACTGCACAATATGTTTCAATATATCTGCCTCAGTACAATTAAGGGCTGCAATATGTTATGTTTTACACTTACTATGCAACAGAGAGCAATTTGCCAATTAATTCAGGTGGTGTTAGAGAGAAGAGCTAACATGTCTTGGATTTCCTGCTTTTAATTTATTGAACAGTCCCCATGGGACTCTGAAAATAACTCCCTCAGCATGTCTATAATTTCTGACACTATACAAAAATACGGCATTTTGGAACAAGCAAAGTACTGACCTGGGGCAAGTCTTGTGTACAGAGCATTCATGATAAATTACTATATACATATGAATGGCTCCTGTCTACTGTGAGGTATTATCCCTGATGGGCAAAATGATTACTGCATAACATCTTTTTAACAGGACGGGGGCACAGAGGAATGAATTTCCTTCACTTCCTGCTCCTCTGTTTCTTCACACTGAACAGGCATGTGGAAGCAGAACAAGGTTAGAAATCAAAAACATTTAAACCCCTTTCACAGCTCTGCTGGTAAGGTCTAGGCCCCAAAGAGGAGTCATGGTGACTGGTGGCTTGCATTGCTGTAGCCCTTCTTAAGCAGGGCTGCAGCTTGAGTTTCTGTCAAAACCCTGGAATGAATTAGGCCCAAAGCCATCATTAAGGGTATACAGAGGACTCCATCAGCTTGTGAGCTGTAGAATGCATGGGAAATATCTGAATTGTATTACTTTCTGTAACTCGGCTATGAATTTCCTGCATCTCTGCAGCTTCATTAATAATAATGGGAGGGAACAGCTAGCACACCAGAAAGTCCTTGTGCAGCACAGCAAACTCCTAGATTCTTCTCAGTTTCAGACTAATAAATAAGTCAAACATTTCTTATTCATGAAGTTAGCGGTGTCACGTTACAACATTTGTTGTGATACCAGGAACAATTTAGCTGGGAGTCAAGGGTCTTGTGAATATTTGCAAGTACTTTTTTTTCACCTGGAAGGAAAGCTACTGCACAGGGTTTTCCTGACTGATATACTGGTACCATCTAAAAACAATGCTATATGTATTTAGAGAGGAGTATTACAAAATGAAAAGACACTGAGTAAATGTCTGCTGAAGGACACTTGCATTTCACGAGTTCTGCTTTATTGTGTTTAGGTGATGATAGATCATAGAGCCAATATCTAACCTCAGATGAACCTGGCTGCAACTTAATTAAAAGAGGGCTCAGACTATGGCGATGGGCATGGTATAAGAACAGGACAGAGCTCATCATGTGGCCCCTCTTATTCCCCCCCAAATAATATTAGTATTTTAGAATTTAAAATGGAATATAATTATTATTAGTATTTTTCTTTTTTTCCTAAATACCAACACTAGTTCCTTTTCCTACTTGCAAATAAAACATTTCTCCTCCCTTCCCCTGACTATATTCAAGCATTTAAGCAATTTTAGATTTCAAGCTAAGCACTTAAATTCTCCAACCTAGAACAGCTGTGGAAGACAGAAGATCCTCATCTGTTACTCCAACATCTCCGCTAACCTTTTCTTTGGATGTTCTGTTGAGAACATAGCGGAATATTACGGCTTATCTGATCGAATGGGCTGCACCACACATACTTGGCATATCCGGCCTAGCCAAAATCAGCCTCACTTACACCAGGTTCCACTCACACAATTATCTGGGAAATTATGAATGTTGTAGTCTGTTCTCATTTTAATCCCTGTTGGCCTCAGAATATCACATCCCAGCTCTGTATTGCTGTACTCATACAAATACTAGTGAGTTCACTGCAGGATTCCTAAACCAGGCTTTTCATTTCTATATGAACAATCAAGTAAATTCTATTGCCTGAGTGTGACAACCAAAACACGAACAAAATCCCCTCAGTCAGGGGATCTCTTTCCCCTCCCTGCTCCTTTTATGGCAGCACACTTACTTGGTATCTCAAAAACAGCAAGATTAGCCCTAAAAGGTTCTAATGAGAACTCCCTTCTTACCAAAATGGATGATTTTCAGTCCGTGTGTCTCAACAATAGCGTGTGTTTTTGAATTCAATGTACCAATACATGTACCCCACATGTAGTGAAGAGGACAATACGGGTAAAAATCTCATCTTCAATTTCAGTATGCTGTGGCGTTGTTATTTTGGTGGTGTTGTTTTTTGCTCTTTCCCCACAAGTGCTAGGGCCCCTTCCTTATATAAAAATATGTACCTAGGTTCTGTCCAACATTTCACCAGCAACATCAACAGATCATCAATTCCATTTTGTAGCACAATATTCAGTTCAGAGCTACAGTCCCTATAAGTGCACCACCTGCTTGTGTTTTTCAAAGCCAAATGAAACAATCTTTCTGGGCGGCAAATAGAGAAGGAAATTGTAGCCAGGTCTAAAGAGAGGAGGGAGCAGAGCAGATAAAACACACCATGAAGTGGGCTTTCAATAACCTGTCTGATATGCAGATATAAACTCCACTGGGTGCACTGACCTGCTGCTCTATGATTTCGGTGAGGTCACCTCACTGAAATGATGTTCCAACACTTCTTGATCATGTGAGCCAGGAATTTTTTAAACTAATTTTTATGTTTTTACAACTTCCTGATAAGAATATTCAGAAAATGACCAATTATGTATTTGCTACAAGAGGCCAGAGTTCTCTCCTGTAGATGCAGTTTTTCTCTCTCTCTCACATTACGTTTATTATCTGTCTTTACTAGATTTTTTGGGTAAACATAGCTGACTGTCTAGTGACTGGTCCACAAAGTTACTAGAGACTGTGACTGCTGAATTGGAATTAATTTGCAAACTGGATACAATTAACTTAGGCTTGAATAGAGACTGGGAGTGGATGTGTCATTATACAAAGTAAATCTATTTCCCCATGTTTATTTCCCCCGCCCCCATTGTTCCTCACATGTTCTTGTCAACTGCTAGAAATGGCCCAACTTGATTATCACTACAAAAGGTCCCCCACCACCACCCCGCTCTCCTGCTGGTAATAGCTCACCTTACCTGATCACTCTCGTTACAGTGGGTATGGTAACACCCATTGTTTCATGTTCTCTCTGTATATAAAATCTCCCCACTGTATTTTCCACTGCATGCATCCGATGAAGTGAGCTGTAGCTCATGAAAGCTTATGCTCCAATAAATTGGTTAGTCTCTAAGGTGCCACAAGTACTCCTTTTCTTTTTGCGGATACAGACTAACACAGCTGCTACTCTGAAACATAGCGACTGTGAGTTTCACTTTGAGATTTGGGTCTCAGTGATTCCCCAAACCTCAAAGCAAAACTCAATCAAAATGCCTGGTTGAAAGGATCACATTTTACTTACACAAAGAACAGAACATACCCTTCCAGTCTCAGGTAATTTTACTTATATTAAAGAAATCACAACAGATAGAAAATCTCCATGAGACAGAAAGCAAAGTATGGCACTGTTTGTTTGAAATTCTTAGTCTTAAAAGGTCTCATGCTCTAGCTTCTCCACACCTTCAAAAACAAGGAGCTCAGCTGTTTACATTTAAAGGCACACTACACAAATTAGAATCATATTGTAGCTACAGACATTCTGGGAAACCATAGTGGGTCATATGGTTTCCAATCAAGTTCCATAAAACAGCGCATGCTTGCTTGAAACTCAGCCCAGGATTGCTCTAAATTCATTCCCAATTTTGTGAACCTTCTCCAAACTTCCTTCACCCTTTGTGAAGCTTGGGCAGAATCTCGTGTCTGTAACACAACCAGGCTGATTGTTTCGGAGTCCATTAGCAATATTTCACAGAGTTCAGTGTGAAACCGAAACCCCTGTGCCTTTGTATTGCAAATGTCTCAAAATACTGTTTCATCTCACATAACATACATGCTGTAATTCCTAAATCCAACTGCGTGAATTAGGGTGAGAATTATTTTTATGGCTTTTGGTTACCATTTCAATTTTATTTTCCCTCTACATTTTTACCTTAGTAGAGTCTCATCCAACAACAATGAAACTACAGATAGAAAGCTGACATCTTCCTCCATTCATGTAAAATACTGATAAGCTTTACGATGTGTCTGTTTTTGTATATTATATGAAATCTTTCCCAGAGAAGACAATAGCTTCATTCAAGTGATTATGGAACATTTTCATTTACTATTCTCTTCATCTGTCTTATTTCAAGGCACAGAATCAATGGATCTAGGCAAGCAATTCACAAGACAAATGTAAACCTTCCTGCTGATTTCAGATCACTCTTCTGCCCCATCAAGGGACCTATACTTTCAATTCTTTGAGCACGGAATTCTGAAAGAACCTGATGCAAAGCCCACTGACTCCATGGGAGATTTTCCACTGAGTTCTATAAGCTTTGGATCAGGCCTACAGATAATAATGAAGCTCTGCATGCAGAACAAGATTAGGCCCACATGAGTATGACATTGCTGATGAATGGTCTGGGCCATAATGCATATTTAGAGGTTTATTCTTCCATATGTAGCTGCCATTAATGCTAATGGGAATTGGGCACATAAATCTCCTGTGCATCGATGAGAGAACAATCTGATTTAGTTGCAGAATAAAAATTATCTTCAATATTTGGAGGAAAACTCTAGAAAATTGAATCACATTATTAATGTTTTATACACTTTAATGCTATAAAAATCCATAATAAATATGAATATCAAGGCAATCAACACTCACCGTCTCTCTCCTTATTGTTTTTTAGATGTTATCACTGTATTATACTGACAAACTGCAGGCAGGTAATTCAAGCTTCTAAGAAAACCTGGGAAAGGAGAAGTGGAAATATCCAGGCTGCAATCTGTGTTATAAGGAGGGAGATCAACTGTTTATATGTCATAAATCAAAACAACAAAATATTAAGGAAAAACCTCAATCATTTTTATACCCTTAATTTAAAGGGCTCAGGAACGTTCCTTTATGAAACCATGTAATATCAATAGGTTTTACAAAATGATTTAATCTTTAATTATTTTATCTTGCTTGTGTTTAGAGCTGCTTCACAGTAAGTGATTTATTTACAGAAATCATATTATTTTAGTTACAGTTCAAAGCAACGTGAGTGTTCGAATGAAATCCTGTACCTTTATTGCAGTTGCATTCCAGGACCAGTGCTTCTGGGGAATCTTTTTCATTTCTTGCTCCACTGATTTAAAAATGGTAACAGTAGCAGGGAATTGTCACAGTGGTAGTCTGAGAGAAAGCCCCTAATCTCTTAATGGCTAGCAGGCAACAGTCCAGGGTGCCGGGTTATCTGAAGCAGCAGAGTGACAATGGAAACATAGATGTTGGGAGATATTTGACCAAGTTGCAAGGCTAGATGAAAATACTAGGTCATTGATGCTTAAATGCTTCATACCTTTCTTTGAAAGCTGAAAGCTATATTATCAGGTTGTGCCACTTGACACATTCACAGGGAAATCATCATGCAATAAAATATGCCTGGTGAATGCTATTACATATCACCACCAAAAAATCTTTTATATACAGAAAGAGATCTCTACGCGGTCAGATGTCAAAAGGGAACAGTGTTACATCCCTTGGAAGTGTGTCCCCACACACTTTATTAGCATTTAATTGTATAGCAGGGCCCACTATTGTTAAGGGTGCACAACAGTTTCCACTGTAACGCTGTGTGCTGAAATTTTCCATGCATGGTCCATAGGCAATAATTATGTTTGTTAAACTTAAGAGCAATATCATCAGCAGTTTTTGAGTTATGGGGGAGGGAAGAAAATGGGTTTCGTTTATATTAAACATAACCAGGCCAAGTGTAATCACATTTCCATTTGAACAGAACTGCAGCAAATATGGCTGGAAATTGAACCTTTGTATGGATATAATCCTCACTGAGGATTCTACCTTTGCTTGGTTTGAACATTAAAACCAAAGAGTCATAAGTAAATGAAGAGTGTTCATCTGACTAATCATTGTCTGGGAGATAGGTAGGAGTTTCTAGGAGAAAGAAGATAGACATTTAAAGAAAAAATAAGTGACGGTCACCCGAGTGTAGGAGAGAGGGAGCACAGAATCACTGACTGTGCCTCTCCTTGGGCAGAGCTGTGCTAGTGTATAACCCACCTATGTGAGCTTCTGAAGTTTAGGCTTAACCTTGATGTCACCAATGGAAATGGACATATCCATCTTTCTTGTGTTTTACACTGGAGTCAAGCAGCACAAATGGACAACACACACAACAACAAATGCTCACTGTCTTTATTCTATGCTATGTAGTCTGTTTTCCATCACATACACCAACTACTCTCTGAACTGTGTACCATACATTCCCACTCATAGGTTCTCTCTTCTCAGGGACATTTAAACAGAGGCACAAAGATAAAGTCCCAGCTTTCTGGGAAAACTCTGTTTCAGATGAAGCCTTCCTGAACACTTGCCTCTTCCTTCCCCCCCCTTTTTTTTTTACCTACCCCAGGATATTCTGAACCCAATCATCATAATGCCCCAAGTCATCGACTGCTTAGTCCCAACCTAGCGGGCATACAAATCACAAAGCCCAAAGATACACATGCAGTACTGCCCAGTTTAAAATGGGGAGTAAGTGGTTAACCAGCTCAGCTAATTTAGCCATATAACATTTAACATAAGTCAAAAATAGTGCAAAATGCATAAGGAATCACATTTGCTAAATATAAATAGCTATCACTTCAGAGCAACTCAGAAGCAACCAAAATGACACCACAAAAGAGAGGAGTTGAAAGAGAGCTTTTTGCTTTAAAGAGGTCACTTCTGCTGAAACTAGAGGGTGCCTCTGTAAATCAGCTGAGATGCCAGGGTGGCTATTGAATGAATGAATTAATTAATCTGAACAGTTCTGTCCTGATGTTTGAACTGTGAATGAAGCTCCCTTTAATTCTAATAGAGATGAAACTTAGAATGGCTTGCAAGTGTATTCAAAGAGTTTCATGCAGTCTGTTAAAACATTGGAACCCTTTTGAAATCCTGGAGATGCTAGACACAAACAGAGGCATTTCATGAGTGAATGAAAGAATGGAAAACATGAGAAAGAAAAGCTGGCTCTCCAAATTGAGGTGAGACTCTTCAGTCATTACAATAACACTAGTTTTCATATCACAGCACCCATCTCTCAGTGCTTTCTTGGTCCAGAATACAGAGACCAGCTGACTGGGTTAACAGTATGGTCACCATAATAAAACCAAACAAGTTAAGGGTTTAACTAGATCTAAAAGATTTGAATAAGCAGGACCATTATTCCATGAGGAAATCTAGACTTCAGAATACAAGAATATTTTCAATTTTGGATGCAAGCTAACTGTTTTGGCAAGTCCAGATTGATAGAGAAAATGCAAATTTTGGCACTGCCTACTCTCCTCTTGGTGCCCAGGATCTTTGAACATCTGGATTGGGTGATAGATGATCTGCTGCTGTGGGGTGAAAATGATCGATACGACAATGACAGACTGTGTAATATTCTGTTGTGTGCCACAGCGAAGAACCTTGATATGAAGAACAAATAATGCCAGAGTGGGATGAAATGTGTAGGATATCCACTCAAGGACAAAGGAGTTCAGCTGGATCCAGAAAGGGGTAGAAAAGCCATGTTTTATAGTTAGTTATGGGTTGAGAGTAGCTTCATGAATATGTCTATATGAATAAACTGTTCGAGGTAGAAACAGATAATAAAAACCATTAAGCCATTTACAGAATCCATCGTGCAAAGCACCAGCTAGCACTTGAGAAAAGGATCCCGAAATTGCAAAAGTACTCATTACACATGAACTACAGATCCAAGTAAGAAGTTTCGCATAAGGGAATATGATTTCAAGAGCGCCTATAAATAGTGAAAGCAAGGAGCTGGAGAAAGGGTCGTTTGAAGTAAATATAACTCAAGAGACACCCATTTCCAAAACAAAATCTGGCATGGCTGACATTAGAAACAACTGTCTGAGTGAGTAATTCTGGGTGGATGGCCAATGAAAAAAGTGCAAGCATCTCCAAGTATAAAGTCGTTGTAGCCCTATCTCTGGATCACTCCCCAATGGTGGTGAAGCCCTTATTTGGGCTTCAAATTCTCTGCCCTCTGTCTCCAGCTGGTTGCATAAACTCACAGAGCAGCACCTTTGACCTCTAGGACATTACAAATTATAGTGACAGGGAACCAAGGACCAACAGATTATAAATGATAAATATTTTATTCCAGAGAAAAACTAAATTAAAAGAAGGGAAAAGGTACAGGGAAGGGAATCAAAGATAACAAATAAAGGAGTGACCAACCAATCCCATAGTGATTATTAAAACGATTCCTTCCTCAAAAGCCCTCAGCAGAGTAAAATCAAAGAGGATGCCCTCCCTCTCCAAACATCCTCCCCACAGCCCGTAGCCGGGCAATGGAGTTGAAGCCTGAAGAAAGACTGTGGTGCTCTTTGCTGGGAAGCTCTGGCCCTCCCCACTGGGAGGCCTCTCGAGTGCCAGTGACTGTCAGTTCTTTCTGGCCAGTCTCAGAGCTCAGTCTCTCCTCTGTGGAGCAGTTGCTCTCAGCCCCTGTGACTCTTGGTTGGTCTCAGCCCCTGGATTCCAGTGCAGGAGAGGACTTCTAGGCTCAGCTGGCAGGTAACCTCTCAGATCGAGAAACACAATATGCAGTCTCTGGTTCTCTGCTGCAAAGACCGCCTCAGGAGTTCACACCTCTCCTGCTGTTGCAGCCTGACTCCCTTTGTCTACAAACACTGTCTCTACTTAGGCTCAATGTCCATGTTGTCCAGCCACATGCAGGTATGTTAATCAGGTTCTGGCCCAGTAACTCCTCCTCCTCTTCAACATGGTGTAGGTCTAGGTTCAGTTCACATATCTGGGTTGTCCCAGCCCTTTGCAGGCTGTCTGGGGCCTGCAGGTGGTTTCCCTGCCAGTCAGTTGCATTTCTGGCCAGTAACTCCTCCTCTCTTCTCCTCTGGTCCAGCCCCACCATCAGGCAGGTCTCAAACACAAATTAGGAAAGGAGTTTCAGTTCCCTAGATTTGCTTCTTAGCTGCTCTGTCTGAGCTGGTGGGAACTGTCTCTCTCAAACTGCTGAGCAAAGAGAGGAAAGAGTGCAGATCTCTCCAGGCAGTGGAGAAGTCTGAGGCCTTTCAGCAGAAGGAGCTGCTGCTGGAACCTAGAGACTTTTGTTTTGGGACTTTTAAGTTTTATCTGGGGTATGAGGTAAGAGTCTTTAAACCCTTGTACAAGTGCTCCTTTTGGAAGTCTTTATTAAACGGAGACATACCGCTGTAAAATACAGTGTTTGGCTCCTCCTTGATTGGTCTAAGTGCCCTCATTGTTACCTCATTAAGGAAGGGAAACCGAGGCAGGCCACAGAAAAGCCACGCTCAGCCACAACGGGGTGTTCAGGAGGTAACAGCGTCCCTTGCACAAATCACCACTCCAGAGAGACTCACAGGTGGAAGGACAAAATCTAACAAGCTTCTTGAGTCACAGGGCCAGATTTTTAAATGTATTTAGGCACCTAACTCCCATTGATTTCAATGGGAGTTATGTCTCTAAATATATTTGAAAATCTGTCTCAAAGACAATATACCCTGAAGCAGTTACAAAAGAGCAATATGCCAGGAAACTAGAACAGAAGAAATATTATGACTAGTCTTCGAAACATTGCAAATGAGAAAGAACATTAGACTGCAAACAGAAAGGGGTAGGCAATCAGCCAAGCTAGCAGCTATCCCATCTGCACCAACATCCTATGCCATAGTCACATCTTAGAATCAGACCCACGGATTACATGTAAACAAAACCAAGGAAGAAGGGACACTGTTTATTTAGGATATCCACTACGTTCCCTGCACCTCTTATGTGCTAATAGAAGGAACGTAGTTAATGTCAACCCAGTTAATGTCAATGAAAAACAACCCAGTTAATGTCAATGAAAAACAACCAAGAGCAGCAAACACAGGCTAGATGTGGCCAATCTACCGCAGTAGCCCGACCGGCCATTGAAGAAGAAAGTGTTTTGTGAACAAGGAACACGATTTTTAAAAATAGGCACCTAATGTTAGACTCTAAATCCAGTTTTAAGCACTTAAATATGTGGCCTGATTTTCGGAAGTGCCAAGTACCCATTAGCTTCCACTGACTTCAGTGTGGGTTGTTAGAAGCCAGCACTTTTGAAAATCAGGCCATTTGTTTAGATGGGCCATGTGGTCAGAAAGCCTTTGAGGTTCAGAGGTAGCAGTTATTCACAGACATCCAAGAAGAAGGAGTCAGCACGTTCAGGTCATCTGTCCTGATCTCTAATGTATTTATTAGTTCCCTGGGCCCAGGCTTATAAAGATCAGACTTCTACAAACATTTGTGAGTGTCACACCTTTATTAGAGGCATAGTTCCATAAATCATTAAAATAATCCCAAGCATAATCATGCAGTTTGGTTTTAATAAAACATTAAATTACATAGTTTGTAATGCTGGATGGCACACGGCAAAGCATGTGAATGCCTTCTTTCTGGGAAAATTACTTCATCTTTCAGACGCACAGATACTGTGAAAGGCAATATATCAGAGTAAAGCAGAACACAACGCTTTGGGCATCCCAAAGCTCTCACAGACTCCACATGACAGAAATAACAAACCTCAAACAAAAAATGTATTACTATGCTATCAAGGCTTTTACCTCACTCTTTTGCCTCTGATTTGGACCATGAAAGCTTTTATCTCACTCTTGCCTTCCTGATAGAGCCTTCCTATCTGTATAAATAATCATTAAACAAAGCTAAACCTGTAAATTTCCCTCTTTGTTGAAAAAGAAATTATTTTACATTATTTCTATTCACATTTTTAGGAACATGAGAAATACGAGGGATTAACCTTAAAACACTGGTAAAATCACTACCCAAGTTGCAAGGCCGTGAAGAATCAAGCCCAATGACATCAGTGGGAATTCTACATGGAAGGCTTGCAGGATCCAAATTTCTGGAAACTCTGTATCTTGGACTGATCCTGCAGTCGCAGACAAAATTCCCAATGGGCTTGATCCTGCAAGTCCGCCACACACAACTCCTCTTGAAGCCACTTGGGGGCTGACTGTCTTCTCCACTACCTTGCACCTTGTCCTGTCATTTCGATCTAGGAACATAAGACATAGGCCTGGAAGGGACCTTCTGAATCATTGAGTCCAGTCCCTGGTATGCAGACAACCCCATTATTTAATTCCAGTTATACATTTATCAAGATGCATCTTAAAACTAGTTAGGTTGTTTGCCCCCACTACTCCTAGTGGAAGGCTGTTCCAAATCCTCACTCCTCTGATGGTTAGAAACCTCCTAATTTCCAGCCTGAATTTATTTGTGTTTGGTTTATACCCATTTCTTCTTGTGCCAACATTGTCCTTTAGTTTAAATAGCTTTTCACCCTCCCTGGTGTTTACCCCCCCAATAGCCCTGATGTATTTATAGAGAGAAATCATATTCCCTCTCAGACTTCATTTGGCTAGGCTGAACAAGTCAAGCTCTTTCAGTCTCCTCTCCAAAGAGAGGCTATCCATTCCCCTGATCACCCTAGTAGCTCTTTATTACACCAATTCCAGTTTGAATAAATCTTTCTTGAACATGAGTGACCAGAACTGTACACAGTACAAGGTGGATGTGGAATGCTACCAAGTCAAAATGGTAGCACTCTCCACCCACTTAGCACCGGTGTTGTCATAAATATAAAGGGAAGGGTAACCATCTTTCTGTATACAGTGCTATAAAATTCCTCCTGGCCAGAGGCAAAACCCTTTCACCTGTAAAGGGTTAAAAAGCTAAGGTAACCTCGCTGGCACCTGACCCAATAAGGGGACAAGATACTTTCTAATCTGAAGGGGGCGGGTGGGGAACAAAGGGTTCTGTCTGTCTGTGTGATGTTTTTGCCAGGAACAGATCAGGAATGCAGCCTTACAACTCCTGTAAACTTAGTAAGTAATCTAGCTAGAAAATACGTAAGATTTTCTTTTGTTTAATGGCTGGTAAAATAAGCTGTGCTGGAGGGAATGTATATTCCTGTTTTTGTGTCTTTTTGTAACTTAAGGTTTGCCTAGAGGGATTCTCTATGTTTTGAATCTGATTACCCTGTAAGGTATTTACCATCCTAATTTTACAGAGGTGATTCTTTTACCTTTTCTTTAATTCAAATTCTTCTTTTAAGAACCTGATTTATTTTTCATTGTTCTTAAGATCCAAGGGTTTGGGTCTGTGTTCACCTGTACCAATTGGTGAGGATTATTATCAAGCCTTCCCCAGCAAAGGGGGTATAGGGCATGGGGGGGATATTTTGGGGGAAGTCGTCTCCAAGCGGTCTCTTTCCCTGTTCTTTGTTTAAAACGCTTGGTGGTGGCAGCATACTGTTCAAGGACAAGGCAAAGTTTGTACCTTGGGGAAGTTTTTAACCTAAGCTGGTAAAAATAAGCTTAGGGGGTTTTTCATGCAGGTCCCCACATCTATACCCTAGAGTTCAGATTGGGGAGGGAACCTTAACAGGTGTAAAGGACTATACAGGGTTCAAGGCAGTGAACAACTATCATTGCCCCCAGTCTGTATAAGATCACTGACAACTGAGGACAAGACAAATACACAGACAGATCTGGGTGGGGGAAAGGTTCACAGCAGACAAAGTGGCCAGGATGCTGTTAGTAATAGAATGTTTGATAACACAATCCTTTTTTAAAGTCAGGCAGACTGTTTAACCCTCAACCTGGCCTCACTTAGTCAGCTAGGTTCTGATGGGCATCAGGGTGTAAAAAGTGGGTGTTCAGGAGGGATTTGCATGTGATGAAGACAGTTGCCTGGAGGAGCAGTTCAGGAAGGGCACTCCACGCATGGAAGTTGGTGTGGAAGAAGGCACAGAGATGACTGTCAGATGAATGGAATATCAGATGAATGGCGTCACTGGTCGAGCAAAGGGATCAGTAGCAGGGGAAGCTACAGAAAGACACAAGGACCAGTGATTAGGGTTGGAGAGAAAGATCCATGGCTTTGATAGCAAGGGCAGGGAGCCTGAACTAGATTAATTGGAAGAGGGAGAAACAGGGATATTCAATTAAGAGGCAGTAAATTCAAAACTGATGCAAGGAAATAGTTTTTCACACAGACATAATTAGACTGTGGAACTCATTGCCACAGGAAACTACTGAGGCCAGGAATTTAGCAAGATTCAAAAAGGGATTAGAAATATATATGGATAACAAGAATACCCAGAGTTACAGGAGTTAGTACTATTTTAGAAGGGATTTTAAGCCAGGGGTTAATCCAGTCTCTGACTATAAGGGTATGTCTACACCAAAATAAATTGGCCTGGGTCAGCTGACTCAGGCTCAGGCTGTGGGGTTAAAATTGCAGTGTAGATGTTTGGGCTTGGTCTGGTGCCTGGGCTCTAAGACCCTCCCTCTTGCGGAGTCCCAGAGCTTGGGCTCCAGCCTGATCCCAAACATCTACACAGCAATATTACAGTCCCACAGCCCATCCAAGTCAGCTGACCTGGACCAGCTGCAGGTGTTGAATTACAGTGTAGATGTACCCTGAGAGACCAGGATGAGACCTAATGTTGGGGACAGATTATCCCACATCTGCCAACTGTGGGGTTCTGACACCTTCTTGTGAGGCAACTATTGCTGGCCACTGTCAGAGACAGGATATTGGACTAGATAGACCTTAGGTCTGATCCAGTCTGGCAATTCCAGTGTTCCTTACACTGAGAAAGAGATCTTAGCGCCTGTTTCTAAGTGGAAGAAAGAAGTGCAGTGTGGGCATTAAGGAAGCCAGAGAGGAGAAATTTACCCTCATCCATTTGAAAGAAGATGAGAACCTGAGCAAGAATTTTACTGTAAGGATACAAAGTAAAGGCCAGCTCTTAGACATACTGTACAAGAAGGAGCAGGATTTGGATGCGACTTGGCTCTGATGAAGCTGTCCACTGACAGAGATTGTAAGGAAAATCACTTTTGGCCTTTTTGAACTATCTAGGAGGAAATGTCTGGGGAACAGTCCGAGACATCCGATTAGATGGATAGAAGCAAGTTAGGAGTGGACTGGCAGATTTGTGTCATCAGTACAGAGATTACCTCCTCTCTCTGTCACTGTGGACAACACCACCATCCTGCCTGCCACTCAGGCCTGGAACCTGAATGTCATTTTCAAGTTGGACCTCTCTTTAGGTCCTCACATCCAGACTATATCTAAATGTTGCAGTTTCTAAGACATCTTTAACATACGGCCTTTCCCAGCTATCCACGCAGCTAAAAAACTCTCCTCCAGGCTCTTATCATCTTATGTCTCAATTACTGAAACATCCTTCTCTAGGTTTGACACGTGCAACCTTGTCCCACTCATATCCATTCAGAATGGTTCTTCAAGCACCATTTTCCCAGCCCATTGCTTTGATCACTTCATCCCCCTCTTTGCATCCCTCCATTAGCTCCTCCTTCTCTATCACATCAAACATAAGCTACAGGTCTTCACTTTCTAGTGAAGGTCTATCTCACCCTATCCTCTCTCATTGACTATCAAGATATTGACTCCTCTGATCAGTCAATGATACCAGCTTCCATCACTCTCTTGTTACATCTGCACACAAGCACCTTCGTGCTTTCTCCCATGCTGCCCCTCATGCCTGGGGGAAGCTTCTTGTAAATATCCACAAAGCCACCTCATTATCCTTCTTGAAATTCCTCCTTAAAACTCTCATCTGCAGTGATATCTACAAGCAACTTGACAATGGCAACTGAGGCCCCTACCTATCATGCTGTGCAATATTGTTTCATTGTTTCCTTGCACTCCCCCCTCTATCTGTCATCTCATCTTATAATTAGACTGTAAGCTTTTTGGGGCAGGGAGTTTTTGTTCTGTGTTTGTGCAGTGCTTAGCACAACAGGGGACTGGCCCATGATTTGCACTATGGCAGTACACATAATAAAAAAAATAATAGTAGTGACCATTGAAGACACATGAGCAGATGACATTACCCAAATCTTCTCATATCTTCTGTACCTCTCTCCTCTTCCCCTTCCCAGCTCTTCTGCCTTATTCCTGTCTCTCCCAGACATTCCTCTCTCACTGCTGGAGCCAGGCTCTAAGGGGAGTTCCTTTTTCTTCTACTTCTTTCTAGCAGCATATCATAGTAGAGACAGGTAGGTTGGCTCCTCTTCCTTGTTTCTAGCTGCTTATAGAAACCGCCACAGGCTCTTCTTTGCAATGAAGATCCTTAACACCTGCAGAAACCTTTGGAAGCAAAGAGAAGGATCCAGCACCATGTGAACTGCCAGCTCTCCATGGACCACCTACAAGTGCTCCAGAGACCACAGTTTTGGAACTGCTGTTAATGGCCTGATCCAAAGCCCATTGAAATCAATGGAAAGACTTCCATTGACTTCAGTGGGCTTTGGATTAAGGTCCTTAGATTTTAAGCCTCTTAATGCAGGGAGCGGCTCTTTATTCTTGTCTATGAAGTACCAGTTTACCAAGGGAGCCATATAAAAACAATTCTACATTGTATAACAGATCCAATTTTCTACACTAGAACTGCATATGCATTGGGAGGTGTTTTATGATCTGTACACTGGTTCTTATTCAAAATCAGAATAAAGAGTAACTGAATTGTTTTTGGTACTGCTTGACTGACCCTCGGCTGTTTTATGATACCTAATCTGAGATATTATACATATTCACTCATTCAGTTTTCCCCATTAAAAATTCAGTTTGAATTCTGAAAAGTAGTCAGGTAGAGCAGTGGTTCTTATGATGTTTCAAATGCTGTGATCATCCCTAGCCAACAATATTTAATGCACTAGCATTTGGGGAAAGTATCCCAAGTTTTTCAGCCGTGAATCAGTATGCAGTAAAGCTGCACATCTGAAATATCCTGCATTTGGGCAGGCTGCCATATATCTGTGAGCAAGGGCCCTGAAACAGGTTTGGAAACTTTAATCACTAAATTCTATAATTTGACTTTTGTTACAAAAATATTTCTGGCTATTTACTATCTTTCTTCTTACAAAAATTTTTAAAAGATCAAGTAATCACAACATATAGGTAGAAAATACCACCATACAGTGTAAGTCTCTCTCTCTCACACCCACAAATCCCTTCATCTCTCCCCCCCCGCCCTCCCGCACTGAAATGCAAAACCTCTGCCACAGGGGCATCATTTCAGAAAAATTCAGGGGGTGGCGTGGGGGAAGTTGTGTCAGCACCTAAAACTTTATCTGTGATTATATTATATCCTGCAAAGGGGGGGTTGGGGAGAAGAAGCGGAAAACATGTAGACCTATGAAAAGATTTTTTCGGAGCAAACAAAGGTCTGGTGGGGGCAACTACTCCCTTGCCTCATAGCAAATGACCCTCCTGGCCTGCAGTGAAATTTGGCCCCTGATTAATAATAGACTCCGTCACGAACAATTTAGGACTCAAAGTGAAGAAGAACATTGTGTGCATCTGAAACTGCCGGAGGCGCTTCAGTAAGCAGAACGTCATTATCCAAACTGGAACTATTTCAGGACATGGAGCCTAGAACTACTTTATTTGCATAGAAGGAAAAAAAAGTGTGGTATGGGATCAATGAGCATAGATGTCAGGATCACAATTTGACATTTTCTCCAGAGCGTTCAGATAGTTTTATAGAACAAGAGACACATAAGGAAAAATACTTTTTTCCTAAAAGACAGCACCTCCAGCAGCACAGCATCCATTAACGCCATTCTGAGATCCATCCAACATCTTGACAGATGAAAGGAAACACGATGAAGTCAGTCAGTAGTGTGGAATAAGAGCCCACTGTGTGAGCGGAAAACCTTCCCACAATGGCTACTGGTCCACTCGCCAAATGGAGGTTGGGGCACACACTGCTTTCTGGCTCACCTGAGGCCTCGGCCTGGGCTCTCTGATGGCTCTCCATGCTGACTGCACCGGCCTTGACCCAGCTTCTCCACATTGAGTGGTTGTGGGCAGGATTCTCCCAGTTGTCTGTGAGACCTTGAGACCTTCTTGAGACCTTACTTGAGCTTGTTGCTGTATCAAAGCTTTGGCCTTCCTCAGTTCTTGACTTGTCTGTAGAGCACAGCCTTTGGCAGATGATTTTGAGGCATGCGCACCACGTGTCCCAGTCAGCAAAGCCTGCAAGTGTCCAGCGTAGTTTGAAGAGACTGTAGGCTGGTTCTCTCAAGGATCTCGTGATTGGTGATCCCTTGGTCCCAAATGACTCCAAGGGACAGTGAAGGTGGAAGCTGTTCAATCTCCACTCCTGCTTGGAGTACGTGACCCAGCTTTCACAGCCGTAAAGGAGAGTGCTGAGAACACAATTCTGATAAATGGACACCTTTGTGACACCTTGAACTGTAAGCAGCAGAAAGCTACTATTATTTATATAACAATAGTGCCTAGGGGCCCAGTCATGGACCAGGACGCCACTGTGCTAGGAGCTGTACAAACACAGAGCAAAAAAAAAGTCCTCCACTCTGAATGGAATTAAGGACTTGTTTCCAAGGGGTGCAGGGTAGGAGTAGGGTTAAATCAAGCTAAACTGGTTTGAAAATGCTTACATACACACAACAATTCATTATAGCACACTAACTCTGCATTTATTGGGAACTCTTTCAAAGTGAACTAAGTTTGCTGTGAATTGAGTTAGTTTGGTCTGTTCTCGTGCACACAATGCTGCCACACAATACTTTGGCAGTCCTTAAATTGCTACATGACACTGCTTTGCAACTACTAGTGACCAGTCTGTTTCCCTGCATGCCCTCCCCTGCTCTGGTATCTATGACGGGTTCGGTCACATAGACCCCCTGGGGACTGTCACCTGATGTGCTGAATTTGCCTCTGAGCCTGTTTTCCCTGCCAGCTTGGGACTCCAGAACCCTGCCTTGTTGAGCCAGACACGCTAACCAGCTGCAAACACAAACCTAGGTCTGGTCCACACTTTGTATAAAGCTTATACAGGGTAAACTCATAAATTGTCCACCCTCTATAACACTGATAGAGAGATTTGCACAGCTATTTGCTCCCCAAGTATTAATCACTTACTCTGGGTTAATTAATAAACAGAAGTGAGTTTATTAAGTATAAAAAGTAGGATTTAAGTGGTTTCAAGCAATAACAGACAGAGCAAAGTAAGTTACCAAGCAAAATAAACCAACACACGCAAGTCTAAGCCTAATACATTAAGAAACTGAATACAGGTAAATCTCACCTTCAGAGATGTTCCAATAAGCTTCTTTCACAGACTGGACTTCTTCCTTACCAGGGGAAAGGTACAGACCTTATTAGTTCCAGCACGCATCTTAGGTGAAAAGCAGGGGGATTCCACATGACTGGGACCCCTTTGTTCTGTTCCAACCCCTTTTATAGCTTTGGCACAAGGTGGGAATCCTTTGTCTCTCTCTCTGGGTTCCCACACCTCCTTCTAAATGGAAAAGCACCAGGTTTAAGATGGATTCCAGTATCATGTGACATGCTCATATGTCCTGTGGGACCCCTAGTCTCCATTCTTCCAAGGCTGGCCAGCAGTACCCAGGAAGTTTTGCAAGTAAACAGAGCCATTCACAATCAATTGTCCTAGTTAATGGGAGCCATCAAGATTCCAAGCCACCATGGCCCACACTTTGCATAATTACAATAGGACTTCAGAGTAATACTTCAGAGTAATTTCTAGTTTTAGATACAAGAATGATACATACAAATAGGATGAACACACTCAGTAGAACATAAATTTTGTAATGATACCTTACAAGAGACCTTTTGCATAAAGCATATTCCAGTTACATAAACATATTTTTATAAAGCATATGGAGTGCAACATCACAGTATCAAGTTGACCACATGTGCCCTCTCCCAAAGGGCACATAAATAAATACTAGTGCCCATTTACTTCTGGATTCAAATATATCAACATTGCTGAGATATTACTCAGAAGTCTTCCAACATGCCTCAAGCAGCCACTTGGAGACATGCTGAGACCCTGGATCTCATCGCCATCTGGGGAGAAGTGTAGGTGCAGGAAGCTCTTTTAGCCAGCCACCAGAATAAAGATCTTTGCATGGACATTGCTAAGCAGATGATACTCCTGGGGAACTCTGCGCCACTGTGCAGGTGCAGAATTCAGGTTCCTCCCCAGATTTCTTTTGGGGAAGCAATGGGAAGCTGCAAGACTGCTCATGCACCTGTGTGGTTTCTGGTGCCTGATCAGTGGGCCTGAGGACACCCATGGGTTTAGTTTGGGGTGGCATTGTCCCCCAAACAGAGGAAGCATGGGGTGGGTATGTAGCTGAGTGGCTGTCTAACCCAGCCCCCCTGCACCTGGACCACCCTGATGAGCCCCCACACGCACTCAGACCCCCACCCCACTGAGCCCCAACCAGCTGCACCTGGACCCTCACCCCACCAAGCCCGTCTCCCCCAGCACCCAGCCCCCCCCAAGTCCCCTACACACATACCCCCCCCACTGAACCCCATCCCCCCACACCCAGACCCCCCAACCAAGCCACAACCACCTTCACCTGGACTCCCCCTTTAGAGTCCCATTGCCCCTGCACGAGGAACCCCCACGAGTAACCCGTGCATCCAGATTCCCCTCCCTGCACCCAGATCCCCTGCTGAGCCGCCTGCACCCAGATTGTCCCACACAGAACCCTCTCTTCTTACAACTGGATCCCCGTGTTTTTTTCCTATTCCCACAGCCACGGCACCTGCAGCAGCCAGAACCTCAAGGCCTTGGCCTTTCTTAGGGCTGAGTGGTCATCTAACTGGAAGGGGGGAAAATGGAAAACCCGGGATAAAATGTTCATGGATCTCATTAAGGAATCCCAAGAAAAACAATAATAGAGGAAAGGTTGAGGCAGTGCTTGGGGATGGAGAGGGTAAAGGAAATGGAGCTTCCAGGGAGATAGTTGGGCTGGCCCCAGACAGTGTCATAAGGACAGAGGACAGTGTTACCATGTCAAAAGACACTACAAAGGCAACTCCTGGAGGTACTACAGAACCAGAATGGTCTGCTTCAGCACATGCTGCTATTAATCAGGACCCACCAACGTTCTGCAGCCCCGGACAATACAGGGTCCTGGGAACACCAGCAACTCCTCCCCACCTTACCCCATAGCATTGCTCTCAGAAGCCATTCCTTTGATAGGCCCAAGCTCAGGGCAGCAATTACAGCTGCACCTGAGAGCCCAGCTCTTTTGAGCCATTTAATGCTCCTGTCCAGTGCACCCCATCCTTCAAGCCGCCCTCTGTCTCCAGGCAATGAGGCTTAAGACTAAAGTCAACCAAGTGACCCTTTTCTGCAGGGCTAAGGCCTAGCAGCCAGAGTCAATAAGACTACACTGGTTCATGGGCAGCAACGCCTAGTTGCCAGAGTCAATAGAGATACCCTGATGAGCAGGGTGACATGGCCTGATGGCCTGTAGAGGGGTGGGCCACCACCCGGAGAGGGGGACCTGGGCCCTCCCTACTCCACCAGGTCCCAACTCAAGGCCCTGGTGGTGGTGAGAGAGTTTGGCACCAAGTCAGCAGGGATCCAACTGCAACTTGCCAACTATGCTTGGACTATGGCTAGTCCCTCCTCTGGGCTACTTCCCATGGTCACTCCGGTGTCTGTTGTCTGGGTGTTTGGGGTTCCTGGGTTCCTTTGCCTGGGCTGGTTCCAGTGGCTCTGAAGTCCCTGGGTTGTCCACAGGTATCAGGGCACCTGCCAGGGTCTCGGTGCCTCTTACTTCCACTTTCCGGGGCTGCCACTGCTACAAGGTGGGAGCCTGCAATGGACGTTCTTTCTCTCTGGCAGTCAGCCCAGATTGACCTGGGCTGCTCCTTTTTATACTTGTACTGCACTTGGTGCATGCCCAATAGGGGCGTGGGGGCATGGGTTCCTCAGCCCATGATCAGGAGTTAACCCTTTCCATTCAGTGCAGGGTGAGTTCACCCCTTCACAGCTCCTAGATAACCTTGAGCCTCTCTCAGAAAGCTTAAGAATACGAAGAGGTAGAGGCAAGGCATATACTCACCTGTGACTCAAATTCTTCCTCCATTTGTTGTGTTCTGCCCTCTATGGAACTTTTAATTCTTGGTTCAGAATAAATTTAATACATTGTTTAATAATAAAAACTGTTAAAAATCATTTATAAAGAGTCAATGCATTTTACACAGAAAATCCTTAGATTTTAAATAATTCATAGGGCTTTATAAAAATACTTAGGCTCAGATACAAGATAAAATAAGGATTGCCACAGCATTCCTGTAACGAGCTGCATTCACCTCTTGCGAGTGCCCCCTAGTAGAGTGTGTGTGTTCCTGCAGTTTTTTCTCAATTTCCTCCCCTCAGGGTGCCCCCATCAGCTGCTGTGCTCATCAGGTAGTCTTCGGTTATTCACTCCTCCGGCCAAATCATACTCTGTCCATGTGCGAAACAAATAAACCCCTTCTGGGTGCACAATCCAAAATGTCCCCAATGTCCTGCAGTTCTCCCTAGGTTCAGTCTTCTAAAACAGTCCAGTAGGGCGCAATGTAGTACCCTTGGTTGGGGTGTCCTTCTCTGCAGCCCTCCCTGGGCTCAGTCTTCAACCAGTCCAACAGGGCCTGTCATGGTACCCTCGCTTGGTGCGGCTCGGTTGCAAGGTTCCTATTCTGGTGTTCAGCAGCACCCTGAGGGCTTCTTCCTTGGGGACTCCTAGCCTCTACTTGAGTCATCAATGTTCCCAACCTTCCTGCTGAGCCACCCCTTTTGTTCGTTGACCACATCTCCCCGCTGAGTCAGTCCCAGTAGTGCAGCCCCCTTCCCTGTGGTACCACAGTTCTAATTCCCTTCCTTAGGGCATAACCACTCCCAACCCAGAGACCCTTTAAGTATAGCAGCCTTGTGCTGCATCCCTTTACTAATTGCTGCTCTACGTTTCCCAGGGCCACTTCCCTGTAGCCTGTCTTAGTTGAGTCCCAGCAGCCAGCCAGAAGCTCCTTCCTCACTCCCCCAGTCCCTGCCATTAACTACCTGCTTAGTCCCAGAAGCCAGCCAGGAGCTATTCTCGGGCTCCCCCAGCCCCTACCAGCAACTTATCTGTCCAGACCTTTCAGTCCCTGCCAGGAGCATCTCTTGCTCCCCAAATCCGGGCTAGCAGACTGAACTCACTCTGGCCCTGAAGGTCCTTTTATATGGGCCTGCTGGGCACTAATTGGCTGCATCCCACACAGCCTCTCTAGGAAACTTGGAGGACCTTCTCCACTGCCCTTTTCTGGGGTGTGGTAGGGCCACGAGTCCTTCAGCAGGGGGCCTAGTCCACCCCATCACAGTTCCATTTTCACCATCTATAAGCAACACTTCACAGCTATAATTTAAGGCACATTTGTTCTGCACTTCCAACCCATTCCACAAACAGCGCCACTTGCCTTTCAAATGGCCAGACACGTACTCCACAATCATTCTGCAACTACTGAGGCAGTAGTTAAACAGTCCGCTCCTTCTTTTGAGTGGCCTGTGAATGGTTTCATTAACCAGGGAAGCAGAGGATAAGCTGGATCTCCCAGGGTAACAGGAGCAACCTCCATACCAACAGTGTCCATAGTGATCCTAGGGGCGAACAGTCCTTTTGCCATTAAGGTAAACGGAGCTGAGTTCTAAAATATCCTAGCATCATGGATCCTCCCTGACCACCCAGCATTTGTGTCTGTAAACCTGCCAGTGGTCACACAGCTCTTGTAACACCATGGAGAAATACCCCTGTCTGTTTATAAATTCTGTGCCCTGGGGCGGAGAGGGGACGGGCAAATAATAAGCATGCAGGTCCCATTAGTTGCTCCAAGACAGTTTGGGAACCACAAGCCTGCAAAGCCATCAGTAATCTCCTGAGCACACACAAGCTTTATAACCCAGCATAACAGTACCTTTTCCATGGCATTACACATCCACATGACAACGGCCCCAACAGTTGATCTCCCCAGACCAAAACAATTGGCTACAATTGGTAGCCTTCAGGGGCGGACAGCTTCCAGATGGCAATTGCAACCCACTTCTCCATATGTCTGGGGCACCCCATGTTGTTATGCTGCCACTACAGCTGTGGGGCTAGTTCAGCACAAATCCTGAAATTCCCTTGCTACCGCTGGTCAACGCAGGGTGGCAGAATGATCCTTCCCCAACAGTCCACACTGGTTCAGAGACCGGAAATGGTATTGCATGGTGTGAGGCTGTTTCGGGAAACGGTCCTCTAGTGTTAGTCGATGGGAGGAGGACAAGGAAGAAGAGAAGGACACCAACTTCCGCCATTGCTGAATCTGCTGGTGGAGTTGCTGCTGCCACGTCATCTGCCCAGTGACATGGTAGATGAAGTCAAAAGCTGAATTAATCTGCCTCTTGATATTGAAACACAGCCCAAGCAGCCTCTGTGCATTTGACGTTGGCAGTATATCGGTCCAGAGCATTGTTGTGTCCATGCTGGCCAACAGCAGTTTGAGAAGGATGCATGGGGCAGAGACAGTGGAAAAATGGGACTTTTAAAATTTTTTACCTGCCTGGCTTCTGCTATGCATCCTACAATGCAGATTGAGAAAAATCCCAGAATGCACACTGCTGAGCAGCAAAGCAAAGGACCATGGGATACCCTTCAAGAATGCCCCACACTTAGCATGCAGCAAGCTGCCACCATGTGTACACAAAGATGCAAATTGAAAGAAGGAATGGCATCGCATGTGCACACGATTACTGCAGCTTATGTCCTGTGAGTTAAAAAATGCACATCAAACCAATCCAGTCTCACACACACTCACGTGCGTGGACAATCTGTAAGACTCAAACCACTTGTGCATCCAGTCTCCTTATTCTTAAAAGCATGGGATATAAATGGGGCAGGGTGTTGCTGGGGAATTGGGATAGTTGAGAAGACATGGACTTGAATGCGAGCCTTAGCGTCCAAATGAAGTACTCGCTTCTGCCTTTATACCTGCTACTAGACAAAAATAATTTGGTGGCCACACAGTAGCATTCTTACTAATACCAGCTCAGGTCTCCTGTGCTTCTTGTCCTGCGTATCACTTTTTACCTTACACTTAAACTTGCAACACTTGGCACCTGTGCTGTCCAATTGTTTTTACCCCTTTGTCCATGTGTAACCATTCTATAGCAAATGGATAACGTTAAAATCGCAATGTTTCAATTTAACTGCCCCAGATCATCATCCTATAGCAAATTAGTATAAACCTCATAAACAGAAGATAAAGTCTACTGTATATGAGATGGGAAGGACTATTCCAAGAGCCTAAAAGCCATCATTACAGAGCAGTGTAGCAGTACTTGAGAAATCAACGGCACCATTAGGAGTCACTTTTCTATAGAAAAGGAACCAGACCTGGGAAGGCAGGCACTGAGCTGATAATAGGAAAGCTGTTAGTAGACCCCTTATTTGTTAGAAAATGATTCTAGCCAGAATGACGCTGGCCCAGCAAGAAGCAACCCTGCCAAATAGCTCAATAGTTTCAATTCCCTTGAATAGACATTTAAAAAAAAAAAATAGACAAAAGAACTGTAGGCCTCAATTGTGTCCTGCATTCAAGCAATTGCAAAGATGCACCTGCCTTGTACCATCTATTAGGATGGTGTAGAATGCTCCCCTCTCTACACCTTGTGGCTTCTGCTGGCTGGTTTGGAGTGCTGTGGGGGTATGGCCCTGCCTCCTCTCTGCCCATTTGCAGCTGGTTTATAGCCCCAGAAACTCCAGACACAATCTAGCCTTCACTGTGTCTGGACTGGAGTCACCAGGGCTGAGAGAGTCAGGTAAGGGCTGCAACAAGGCTGCCACAGAAGCAGCTGGATAGAAGATACCATCTACATTGCACCATTCTTTCTGTAAGTGAAACCTTGTCTATAAGCCCCTCTATGCAAGCTTCAGTTATGCTGCTTTTGTTCTTAACATTTGTTCATTTCAAAGCCAATCTGAAAGAAGCGTACAGTTGTAAATAAAAGCAGATTAGGATAATTTATTAAACATATAACCATCTCCTTATTTTGTCTTCTAAAAAAAAAAGTGACCCATCTTCTGAGGTTCCAAGTATGCTGGCTGCTCAGTCCTGTGACATCACCAGCACACCTGGATTCAGCAAATACATAGCATTTACACAGAAAGCATGTTATCTATGCATAAACTCTTTGTCCATCGTCACACGGAATGTGTGTAAATCCCTATTCACAGAAGGAGGAGCACAGAAATACTAAAATCTTATTATATCATTGCGTCCCATACTATGATAGCAGGGCAAATCAGCTGGACTCAATAGCATAAATATAGATTGCAAAACAATGAAAAACATACCTATTGGAAATATGCTTTCAAGAAAGCTTTTGAGGTTCTCCCCATCAACAGCTGAGCACAGCAAAACAATTTCAAGTGATTGCATTACAAGTTTCAGAGTAGCAGCCGCATTAGTCTGTATTTGCAAAAAGAAAAGGAGTACTTGTGGCATCTTAGAGACTAACCAATTTATTTGAGCATAAGCTTTTGTGAGCTACAGCTCACTTCATCAGAGTTACAAGAGTTAATCCTCCAGGCATAGATAACTGTTGCAAGGTCTGCACGAGAGAGGAATGGCTGCACTCCCCTGGCCAGCCACTGATGATTATGGGCAACACTGTTTTGTGTGCGGTTTCTTTAAATCTGTTAGAGGAAACCAGGCAGGCCAGGGCTGGGGCTATTTCTAGGCAGAGGCTCTGTAGTGAGGCAGAGAGGGACAGAGTAACTTTACAGATAATCTGCTTTTGTTATTCTAATAAAGTTCCTTGTTCAGTGTTAGAAGAAAGTGATTCTTTCTGTCACTCTTTACCATTGTCACATGGCAAAGACTACTGCTGTGCCCCAACAACAGATCCAGTAGGACTCTGAGTCTTGCAAACCATGTTGATGAAAGAGTGCCCCACCAGTGCAGAGATTTCAACTCTCATTCCCTTCCAAGAAACATCACTCCTATCGTGTCCGGGTTCATTCACAGTGATTAATTTTCAGCCATCTCTCTTTCTCTGGCAAACACAGAACAATGGTACTCTATAATCTGGATTCAGTGCAAAGAAGATATGGGAGCTAACTCCAGTATCACCAATATATTGATAATACTGCTGCCCCTAATTTCTCTCTCCCCTAGTGGTTTCATATAAACATTGACGTTAAGAGCTGCTGTGGAGAGTTGCTAGAGGAAGCCATTTAAAGGGCACAAGTTTTATTGGTCCTACAAAACTCAGGAACAATTCAATATGCTTTTGAGTGCTTGGCACCAAGTCAATTAACTATTTACATATATTCAGATATAAAATTTTTCTGTAAGAGCAACAAGATGGAATCCTGGCTCTTAGGCTCCTCCTGGAGAGAGAACACAATCACTGAACTCTTCTCTCTACAGCCTCCCCCTAAAGAAGGAAGCTCAAACCCACTGAAAATGTAGATTAAGCAGGAGATAATGATTTACACCAAAATACCCAGTAAAGAAAATTCACAGCAGTTTTGCTCTCTGAGCATCTGGATGTTCACCAAACTCTGCTTTTAGGCTCGGATTCAGCAAAGTACTTAAGCACGTGTTTAACTTTAAACAGGTATTTAAGTCTCATTGAAGTCAAGAAGAAAAGGAGTACTTGTGGCACCTTAGAGACTAACCAATTTATTTGAGCATGAGCTTTCGTGAGCTACAGCTCACTTCATCGGATGCATACCGTGGAAACTGCAGCAGACTTTATATATACACAGAGAATATGAAACAATACCTCCTCCCACCCCACTGTCCTGCTGGTAATAGCTTATCTAAAGTGATCATCAGGTTAGGCCATTTCCAGCACAAATCCAGGTTTTCTCACCCTCCACCCCAGCACACAAATTCACTCTCCTGCTGGTGATAGCCCATCCAAAGTGACAACTCTTTACACAATGTGCATCATTGTGTAAAGAGTTGTCACTTTGGATGGGCTATCACCAGCAGGAGAGTGAATTTGTGTGGGGGGGTGGAGGGTGAGAAAACCTGGATTTGTGCTGGAAATGGCCTAACCTGATGATCACTTTAGATAAGCTATTACCAGCAGGACAGTGGGGTGGGAGGAGGTATTGTTTCATATTCTCTGTGTATATATAAAGTCTGCTGCAGTTTCCACGGTATGCATCCGATGAAGTGAGCTGTAGCTCACGAAAGCTCATGCTCAAATAAATTGGTTAGTCTCTAAGGTGCAACAAGTACTCCTTTTCTTTTTGCGAATACAGACTAACACGGCTGTTACTCTGAAACCTGTCATTGAAGTCAAGCACATGCTTAAATACTTCAATGAATCAGGGCCTTAGTAATTTGAGATTTCAAAACATATTAAATCATCAGGTCCATCTCACAAGCCCAACATGGCAAGATATAGTTATCCATGGAAGACATTTGATATTAACCGGATATAACAATTGAAATTGGTCAATGGTCCGAGAAAGAGCAAGAACATCAACTTTATCTTGGAAAGCTCAGTAATGATACTAGTGTAGAAAACACACTCAAGAAGCTTAGCTTTAGATAGCATCTACTTGCCATTTTTTCAGCAAATAAAAATGAAAAATCTGAAGTCTTCCCCCAGTGTTTTTATTTTTGAAGTAACGATACATATATACTGTACCGTATCATGCCATGCTGATTCATTACGAACTTTCTCAAAGTTAAATAAGGGAAACTAGAGACAGTAACAAGACATTGACGTACCTCATGATTTAATTAAATGAATGTATCATTTCAAAATTTGGCAAGCGTCAACTGTTTGTGACTACACACTGTATGTGCCCAAGCTGCAATGTACTCTAGTTTTGCTGGAGGCTTGAGAAACATAGCTAAAAAAATGACCTGGCAAACTACACATCAGTGAAAATACAGGCTGATACTTCCCTCCTTTCAATGTTACTTTTCAAAGAACAAGCAGGGAAAACACAGGAATTTTCTTGTTGAAAATAACAAGATGGAACAAAATAGATCAGCAATAGATAAATTACGGTAAATGCCAAAGTGTGAAGAGCCACGGTGAACTCTAGATTCTGAGATTGGTGCTTTTCGTAATTGCAATTTGCAGCAGAAACAAGAATATATTAAAACATAGAAGTGGGTAACATGTGGTTATGTTTGAAATATGCTAACGGAGGGCCAAATCCTGTACTGCTTGCAGGGTCCCTGTATGGGCTACTAACACCATCGGTAGCACCACTGCAGGAGAGTTGGCCTATGCAAAGCCACTATATCCCCCTTTGAGCATGTGGATGGGAGTAGATGGGATAAGGCAAGACATGGGTGGAACATTGGCTCCTCCCCACAAACACACCGAGCAGCAGCATGGTTGAAATGGTTCTTTGGGATATGTGTGTTGCGCTGGGCCTAGACCTAGTGCAGGGTACTTCACCCTCAGAGCAAGTGGGACCCAAGAGACTGATTGTGAGTCACAACTCGTCTTCTGCGTAGCTTCAGGAGCAGCACAACTCCCTGCTGTTCAGGGCTTGTGTTAAACCCATGATTTAGCCCTGAGAGAGAGAGAGAGAGAGAGGTTCAATATAGACCAGAGGTGGGCAAACTATGGCCCACGGGCCACATCCGGCCTGTGGGACCGTCCTGCCCAGCCCGTGGGACCGTCCTGCCCGGCCCCTGAGCTCCTGGCCCAGGAGGCTGTCCCCCATCCCCATCCCCCGCAGCCATGCAGCGCAATGCTCTGGGTGGCAGGGCTGCAGAGCCCAGCCCGACCCGGTGCTCTGTCCTGTACTGCGCGGCTGCCTGTCCTGGTGCAGCCACGCTGCCAGCCACCGGTGCTCCAGGCAGCGCAGTAAGGGGGCAGGGAGCCGGGGTTGGGGGGTTGGATAGAGGGCAGGGGAGTTCGGGGGTTGGTCGGGGCATGGATAGGAGTTGGGGCAGTCAGAGGGCAGGGCATGGGGGTTGAATGGGGGCAGGGGTCCCGGGGAAGCAGTCAGGAAGGAGAGGAGGGGTTGATGGGGCAGTGGGGGGCGGTCAGGGGACAAAGGGGGGGTGTGGATGGGGCAGGGGTCCCAGGGGGCAGTCAGGAAGGAGGGGGGGTTGAATAGGGTGGTGGGGTGGCAGTTAGGGGCAGGGGGCAGTTAGGGGCGAGGAGTCCAGGAGAAGGGGTGGTTGGATGGGGCAGGGGTCCTGGGGGGGTGGTAGTCAGGAAGGTGGGGGGTTGGATGGAGTAGCAGGGGGAAGTTAGGGGCAGAGGGTCCAGGGGCAGTCAGGGGATCGAGGGCAGGTGGGGGTGGATGGGGCAGGAGTCCCCAGAGGGCCATCAGGGAACAGGGGGGTTGGGTGGGGCAGGAGTCCCAGGGGGGCCATCAGGGGGCAAGAAGTGGGGGGGTTGAATAGGGGGCAGGGGCCAGGCCATGCCTGGCTGTTTGGGGAGGCACAGCCTGCCCTAACTGGCCCTCCATACAATTTCAGAAACTCAATGCGGCCTTCAGGGCAAAAAGTTTACCTGCCCCGATACAGAAAAATAAGGGTTTATTTTCATTTTGAAGTTTCAGATAAAAGCTAATGGTTCTCAATCAGATTCAGAGCCTGTGAAATGATAGTGCATCTCAAACAGGTGTAGGAGTCCGGGACTAATTATGTTTTTAAAAAGCTAGCATGAGGGGCAGGTAGATGGTCATAAAGATATGATCATTTTATATCATCAAATGTCAAAGCAAATGTTACAGATGTTGGTCAAATTCATTGCTTGGCATTAGTGGGTCCTATTCCATACACCTGTCTTGCCAGCAGTGAATTTGAGTCACTATGTTTTATAGTGGAGTCCATTTTAATTCTCTTCTGCTTTAATCCCCATCTTTATGGCAACTGGCACCATAGTTATAGCTAGCTTTAAACACAACTTACTCCAGAAACCTAGCAAGTCTGGACAGGGGCCCTGGATGTGCGTCTCATAGGTCCTATGTGATCTCCCACTCCAATGACAAGAGGGGAAACTCCTCCCAGTCTATCCACTCTAGCTAGCAATGTGTGATACAGCTGTTACTTGTGGTCCCACAGCTCCAAAGTTTGTCCCAGACGGGCACGTGGGAGGAGCAGCAATGGCACATGTACAGTAGAGTTGGTTGAGTATGGCTTATGGACACCCTCAATATAAACTGAGGCGCCAAAGTCCAAAACAAACACCAGAGTTTTGGGGCCCAGCACTTCTTTCATGGGGGTCTGTCCTGATTGCCAGACTTGAAGCTTGACACCATAATGCAAATCTGGGGAAAGTTACCATTTCCATTGATTTATGGTTTTACTTTCAACTACTTATGGTCCTGGAGAACATGTCTGACTGTTCATATTTTCAGAATCCTTATATTACACACAAGGCTGTTCTAGTAAGAAATTTAAATATTTCCATAGGAAATGTTTCTGTGCATTCCATAAAGTTACAAAGCTTTCAATACCAAGCAGACAGTAACATGATTCAAAGGCAAAAAAAAAAAAAAATTGGCGATATGGTGGGGAAAAACACTCTTCTCACTGATTTCTTTTTCAAAATTCTCTCAGAAAAAAGTTGAGAAAATACCACACACACACACATACTTTTAACTGACCACACCTTATCAAAGGTGTGGAAAGGGGAGAGAGCAAAAAATACTGTCGAAGGGGTCATGGGGGGAGAGGAGAATTTTTACCAAAATGAATCAAAAGGTTTTAGGGTTTGATTTTTTTTAAATGTTGTACATTTTTTATTTTGAATTTTTTTTTTGCCAAGAACCACAGAATGTTGAAGACAATGAAAATTGTAGTGAAAATGTCAATTGTGTCTAAAACACCAATTTTAATTAAGAAACTGACAAAATATTCAACTAGCTCTGTTCATAACTGCCTCACTGTTATCTTGTGCTCTTCTTGCCTATCACACCTACCTGTTTTCTCTCGTCTTAAATTTAGATGAGAAGACCTTTTGGTCAGGGACCATGTCTTTGTTAAAGGTCTGTACACTGCCCAGCAGCACAATAGAGCCATGGCCCTTATGCGCTACTGCAACATAAATAATAGCTATGAAGGTACAGTTCTACATCATTAACAGCAGGGAGCACATGGGGTCATATGCCCCCCCAGATTTCTGCCAGGGTGGGAGTCAGGCTGAGCTCAGCTGAGGGGGACATGCCTGGGAAAGGCACCGGAACCTAGCACTCCCACTGAGCTCTGTTAGAAAGTGCCCGGAACAGGGAAGAGACATGGGGCTGGCAGCGCAGCTCCGCCAGAAGTGGCACGGGAAGCCCACTGAGTCCCATCCCTTCCACGCCCACAGCCACAGTTACCGATGCACAGCAGTCGGACAAATATTAATCCTTGATGTAACTCCACTGATGCTAGTCATCATTCAAAGCCCACAAAGTAGACTGTTCATATATAATATGGAGGAAAGAGGAAATGTGATCTTGCAGCTGAACCTTTCCATTGTCCCTGGATGAAGAGGGACCACAAGCAGCACAAAGAGATGGCTTATGCAGAACAGAGAGTCCTTTCATTAAAGGGAAGCCCTTGCTTATGCAAATGTCCATTTCCAGCAATTTATGAGCAGCTGCTCACCACAAGTGTTTTAATTGCCAGTGTACTACTTGAATTACTAATCTGTTCTCTGTCCTCACCTCACCATGAACATAAGGTAAATTATTGTAATTTGTTATGACGTGAGGCATTATAATGGTGCCTGAAAGCAGTACGATAACTAAGAGTCTCTCATCATTTCACTTAGCAGTGCTTATAGGTCTTGGCAATGACAGGTGGGAAGAAAGTTATAAGATATGGCAATACAATTCTGCTGTGGCCCGAAATTTAGCTGACAAGGTCTTGGGCAAGGAACTTTTTGTTGTTGTTGCAAATTTAGATTTTTTAAAATCATAATTTACATTTTATGAATGTAAGCAAAAAAATATGTTTGCATGTTTTCTAGCACTCAAAACCATGCTGATTTTAAAAGTATAGCATTTGCAGGTGAGTAGTCCATTATGTACCTATTGCTGACTTTTGAAATTTGGTTTTAAATTTTAAGAAATTGAGATTGAAGTTTAAAAGGTAACCAACTCTGAGGCTCACTTGGGGTGTGGGGGTATACAGGATGACAAGAAAGAGAGAGGACAGAACAAAGCAAGGAAAAAGGCTACTTACTTGAATTGCTGATACATGCTAGCTGCAAAAATCTACAACAGAAATTAACCAATTAAGGGGATATTAAGAAGTGTGGAAAAAATTGTACCTGAACTATAATATGTAATAAATTGATTCACTCTCATGATGCAATTCCAAACAGCATTAGATTTATCAAATTCAGTCATTGCATGGATTAACTGGGTATTGTTCTTTTTAAAAATCAATTGGGAGATCTGAGAACCCCAAGCATTTACATTTACTTTTTAATTGCAACAATAATTTTAGGACCAGATATCTTCTGAGGGCCTCATGGCCAGCTTCCCCTCCTGCTCTTTCTGTAAGCTAAAATGACATTCACAAATGCATTAAACCTCCAACTTTTGGGCAGGGTAGAGGCTCACTACAAATATTTCACATATAATTTTCTAGGACTGAATTCTAATCCCATGTCTGACACTGATGCTCCTCCATTACCTTGGATAGGTCTCCTACAACTGGTCTACACAGTTTTTTTTATTAGTGTAACTACTTTTCTTGGGGAGGGGGTTCTTCTGACACACTTACAGTAGTACAACCCCTGTGGATGCAGGTATAGCAGTTTAAAGGTTCCTTATACAGGTTTCGCTTATTACATTCCCCTTCCCATAGGGGAATAACCTTTAGTGGTATAAGAGACCTTTATATTGGTATTGCAGCATCCACAGAAGGACTTATGCCACTTTAACTATATCATTATGTTAACCTACAGTCAGGGTTATCTACATGTATAAAACAGTGTTGCAGGTAGAATAGTCCTGAGCTCCTGCCAAAATACACACACTCTCCCTGAACAGCACTCAGACTTTTTGGGTGTTCATCACAGGAAGTTACAAGGATTAATTATTTACTCTTTGTGAAGCACTTTAAAGATGAAAAGTGTTAAGTGTATTAATATTTCTATTTATTACTCCTCTGTGCTATTCACTGTTTCTATTGTGTTCTGTTTAGTAAAGATGATTAAAAAGTCTTCTCTGGAGTGGATGTAGTTAAATGTGGAAATAAACATTGCTATATGGGCTCCTTTTATTTATGCTATTGAATTTTAATTTTCTGCTCATCAAATGCATATTCATGGTCCGTCCCATGATTTAGCTATGCAACTGTGGTCTCTAGATGTTGCTTGTAATTATGAGAATTGGGAGCACTGGCTGTTGGGAGTCTGAAAGGACAGGAAACAGGAAGGAGGGGGGAGGAGTTGAGAGGCTGGGAGAAAGCTACACAGGGTACAGCAGCAGCTTGGTAAAGAGGTTTCCACTTCGAAAATAAAGTCCTTTTGAAGCTTGTTAGTACCTTGTCTGGTTGACATAACATTTTGGCGACAAGGATGGATCTTCTGCCTCTGAACCCACCTGCACCCTTTCTGCAAAGCCCAGGTAAGCCTCCAATTGCTTTTACTACTTGGATCCATATGTTTGAGATTTATCTGCTTGCAATCACTGCTACAGAGATTTCTGAAGTAAGAAAGTATTCTCAGCTAATCCACTGCCTTGGAGCAGAAGGGCAGCATATATTTTACACTTTTCCCCTTGCAGATAAATATGAGCCTGCACTCACCGCATTAAAGAATCTTTTGTGCCAAAAGTGAATGTAGTAGCTAATTGCTACACATTTTGCCAGCGTGAGCAGAAACCGGGGAAACTATAATGCAGTATATTGCTTCCCTGAGGAGTCTGATTGTAATTTCTGATTTTGGGAATATGGCAGATGAGATTATTAGAGACCAGCTCATTGAGAAAACAACCATGCTTCATATAAGAGAACGCTTATTTCTAGAACCACTACTTACACTAGAAAAAGCAATAACCATTGCTACTCAGATTGAGTCAGCTACAGCTGAAGCCAAAATAATGAGCATGGATACAGGAGGCACAGTCCAAGCTGTGACTCCTTTGCAGAAAAGTTCACTATCACCGCAGACACACAACCGGAAGAGGAAAACTAATGAAAAACCACCGAATCAACAAATTCAAAATACAGTAAAAGCATGTTTTCGCTGTGGATCCCCACAAGACCTTGCAAGCTACACAGGATGTCCAGCAAAAGTAGCTCAGTGCAATCATTGCAAAAAGATTGGACATTTGGCTAAAGTATGTCACAGTAGCCAGTTCAATCAACAGGTGCATGCCGTTACAATACCAGATGTTACTGTGCTGAGCGTGGACAATATCACTACTGCACATATTCCAGAACAGATAAAGTGCACTGTAAACATTTCCGCCTTACCCTCAGGAAAACCACACTCTATACAGCTAATGTTGGACACTGGCTCAGCAGTATCTATACTACCTGATTCCATCTATCTGCATTACTTTAAAGATGTGCCTCTTACTGAACCCAAACCTCACTTGGTGTGCTATTTGAAAAACCATATTCCTGTACATGGCTGCCTTCCAGTAATAGTTATTTTTGGTGATTTCTGTGTAACCGCAGAGTTCTACATTGTACGCAAAGACACTCCTATTCTTGGCACAGATTTATTGGCTGCTTTAAATCTCAGGGTAGTTAATGGACAAACTGATCTTCCTCAGCAAAGCACTCTTGTGGTACGCACACCAGTTTCATCTGCGAACCAACACCAAGTTGAGGAGAAACTCGGCTGAGCTTATGGGTTTCTGCAGGAAGTTAAAATGCGGAATAATGTGATGCCTGTATGACGAAGTTATGGCGCTTACCATTTTCAGTCAGGGAAGCTGTTTCAGAGGAACTTAGAAAACTTGTTCCAAAGGACATTATTGAAGAGATCGACTCCTTGGAATGGGTTTCACCTATAGTAGTGAAACAGAAGAAGGGTGGAGGCATTCACCTTTGTGTGGACTTAAGGGAGCCAAATAAAGCTATTGTGATTGACAGCCATCCTCTTCCTCACATAGAAGAAGTATGTGCAGAACTCTGTGGAGCAAAGACATTTTCTACTCTTGATTTGCAGAACGTATACCACCAGGTTATGTTGCCTGAAGACAGCAGAGACCTCACAGCATTTATTACACAAAGGACTATTTTGTTTTAAATGTGTTCCATTCGGTCTTGCATCTGCCCCAAGCGCCTTTCTAAAATGATGTCATTGATTTTGAAGAATCAACAGGGAGTTCAGTGCTATCTGGATGATATTATTGTGTTTGGAAATACTTCTGAGGAGCATGACAATAACCTGCAGTCTGTACTAAACTGCATCAGCACAGCAGCCTCCAGCTGAATAGGTCCAAATGCAAATTTAGACAAACTGAATTCTCCTTTCTGGGGCATACAATTTCACAGACTGGACTAAAACCTGATCCAGATCATACCCTGGCAATTTCAAATGCTCCTCCTCCAACAGATTTGTAAACCCTACGTTCCTTCTTGGATCTTACCTCCTGGTATGCAAAATTCATTCCCAATTATGCTTCTGTCATTGAATCGTTAACGGGAATTACTATGGAGAAGTTCAACCTTAGTGTGGACAACGGATGCACAAGCTAATTTCGAAACAGTGAAAGACTTGATTGTACATAGTCCAGTACTTGCACTATTCAGTCCTGCATTGCCCACAATTGTAACTACTGATGCTTCAGATTATAGACTTGGGGCTATTCTCACATAACTGCATGAGGACAACACAGAGAGGACTGTTGCATTTGCTTCAAGGACACTAAGTAATGCTGAGAGAAAATATTCTACAGTCGAAAAAGAAGCACTTGCTTGCGTCTGGGCTATTAAAAAATGGAGAACTTACCTGTGGGGCCCCATGTTCAAGTTGCGCACAGACTATAGCCCTTTGACGATGTTGCTCACCACAAAAGGCCTGGGAAGAGCAGGATACCATATTGCTCAATGGTCTGCAAGACTACTCTCTTTCAATTATGAACTGGAATATAAGCCTGGAAACCATAATGTGGTCGCTGATTGCCTTTCTCGCCTGCCTTTGCCTTCACCAGATGGTCCACTGGAGGATGAGGATGTAGTGATTGCGCTTATTACAAGCACTCTCACTGCAGTTACAAGAGAACAATTTCAAGCTGCTTGTTCGGCCTGTCCAATTCAACAAAAACTACAGGAATTTCTGCAAAGAGATGGCCCAGTCATCCTAAAAACCTTGACCCAGTTTTGCTGCCTTATTTTAGAGTTCGGGATGAACTTTCTTTGTTTGATGGCTGTGTGCTACGAGGTACACATCGGCTCCTTGTGCCAAAAGAATTACAGTCAAAACTCATACACCTGGCACAGGATACTCATCAAGGAATTGTCCGAATCAAACAATGACTACGGGATCTGTATTGGTGGTCAGGGATGGACTCTCAAACTGAAGCACCCAAAATCCTGTGTCACTTGCCAAATGCATGATAAGACAGCAGTTACATGTACCCAGTGGTGAGCTGGAGCTGGTTCACACCGGTTCGCTAGAACCGGTTGTTAAATTTAGGAGCCCTTTTATAACCGGTTGTTCTGCGAGGGACAACTGGTTCTAAAAGGGCTTCTAAATGTAACCGGCCAAAAGTGGCAGCCCTGGAGCACCCAAGGGGAAAATTTGGTGGGTGCAGAGCACCCACCGGCAGCTCCCCGCCCCACCCCAAGCCCCAGCTCATCTCACCTGCGCCTCCACCTCCTCCCCTGAACGCGCTACCCCGCTCTGCTTCTCCGCCCCCCCCTTCACCCCACCCAGCTTCCCACGAATCAGCTGTTCGGCAGGAAGCTGGTGCAAGCTGAGAAGCAAGTGGCGGCTTCCCGCTCAGGCCCAGGGAAGCAGAGCAGAGGTGAGCTCGGGGGGAGGGGAGGGCGAGGAGGGTCGCCCACGCCGCAGCAGGTAACCGGGGGACTGTTTCTCAGTCCTCCCCGGCTTCCCGCCGAACAGCTGATTCGCGGGAAGCTGGCGGGGGGTGCGCGGAGAAGCAGAGCAGGGCAGCACATTCATGGGAGGAGGTGGAGTGGAGCGGAGGTGAGCTGGGGCTGGGTGGGGAGCTGCCTGTGGGTGCTCTGCACCCACCAATTTTCCCCATGGGTGCTCCAGCCCCAGAGGACCCAGGGAGTTGGCGCCTAAGGCACCACTTTTGATGTGATCAGTGAGGGGAGCGGCCACTCCCCCTGCTCCCCCCCTAGCTACGCTCCCCCACCCCTAGGAGCCAGAGGGACCTGCCGGATGCTTCCTGCGAGCTGCCCCAGGTAAGCACCGCTGGGACTCCCCACCTCGCTCCCTGGCAGGTCCCTCTGGCTCTTAGGGGTGGGGTGGGGTGGGCCATGAGACCCTCCTGCCCGGTTCTGGGGGCAGTCAAGGGACAGGGGAGGGGGGTGGATGGGGCAGGGGTCCTGGGGGGCGGGGGTGGGCAACGACCCCCTCATGGGGTGAGGAGGGAACCCGTTAAGATTTTGGCAGCTCATCACTGCATGTACCCCTCCATTACAGCCTGTTCCTCTTCCTGAATCTGCATGGGAAAAAGTGGCAATTGACATTGTAGGACCCTTTGATACTGCTCCAATTGACTGGTGTTATGCCATCACTTTAATAGACTATTTCAGTAAGTGGCCTGAGGTAGAGTTTACATCATGAATCTCTTCTGCTACATTATTTAAGTTCCTCTCTTCAGTTTTTAGCAGGGAAGATAACCCCAAAGAACTGGTTTCAGATAATGGTAGTCAATTTACTTCCCTGAAGTTTGAAACTTTTCTAGCACAGAGGAACATTTTACACAGAAGGTCATCCCTATATTACCCTCAAGCCAATGGGGAAATCGAACAGTTTAACAGAAGTTTGAAAGAGAGTTTGCAAATGGCTAAACTAGAAGGGTGATTGTGGATACCCTTCACTACTGATTTTCTGCAAGCATGCCAGGCTACACGACATGCCACAACGCAAAGATCACCCACAGAGTTACTGCATGGGAAACAGCTGAATACTAAACTGAACATTGCTGGATTGGTTAAAGGCATGACCTGAGGCCCCAAACGAGGATGATGTGAGAAAGAACAGTTGAACAGAACCAAGCAAAGTCTAAGGCTTTCACAGACAAGCAGCAGGGTGCTAAGGAACCAAAGTTTGAGTGTGGTTCCTGCGTCAGAATACGAAAACCTGGAATTTTATGCAAAGGAGACCATAAATTCACAGCTCCTCTTAAAATCACAGAGAAGAAGGGACCTTACACCTATTGACTTTCTGATGGGTGGGTATGGAATGCTTCTTATCTTGCACCTGCCTATGCACCAAGAGGAGTTTATGCCAACACCCAGTCTGCATTGGATGACTTTACCGTAGTACCAACACAACAAGACATTGCACTGGAATCGGGGCATGAGAGATGGCCTGTCAGACCCAGACGACCACCTGTCTGGACTAGAGACTATGTTATGTAGTATCTACAGTGTTTTCAGTGTAATATTTCTGCCAACAGTATAGTGTCTTGTTTCATATTTGTTTATTTTAGTTGGGAGAGTTTCTTAAGAAAGGAGGGAATGTGGTATTTAGCTGTTGCTTGTAATTATTAGAATTGGGAGCACTGGCTTTTGGGAATCTGAAAGGACAGGAAACAGGAAGGAGGGGAGAGGAGTTGAGAGGCTGGGAGAAAGCTACAGAAGGTGCAGCAGCAGCTTGGTAAAGAGGTTTCCACTTTGAAAATAAAGTCCTGTTGAAGCTTGTTAGTACCTTGCCTGGTTGATATAACAGCAACTCCCACTAACATCACTAACCTGTGACAAAAATCACTGTGTACTTCTCTAACAAGTTTATCATTAAACAACTTCTTCACCAGTTGGCCAACTACACTCACTCAATAAAAATGCACAAATTCTGGAAGTAACTTTGTAGCAGCTAAGTAGCAATAATGTTATGTTGAATGTGCAAAGCAGCTTTTTTGCATTCAAAGTTCTGTGCCGTTCAAGTGTCAGCGATATAGGCTGGCAATCAGACAGCAGCTACTGGAAATGGAGGCCTGAGAGCTCTGCGCATTGCGTTATGTTTACATTTAGAATATGCTGTGGTAATGCAAGATCTGGAAATGCTGGTCATTGGTCATACATTAAGTCATTTCAGCAGAGACCTTGCATGTCATTCAGCATCATTTAGTTGACACAAGGGCAAATATACTTAATCATTATTACCCTGTAGCCATTAAGCTTATTTGTTAACATAAAATATCCCACATTCTTCCAGATGCATCAAAGGCTTAACAATTAGAGTTATTCCTTTGAAATAAATCAAGATAGTATATTTTTGTAACTTACCCTCTTGCTTATACAATTCATGGTCGTTATAATGTGATCATACATGCTGCTATGTTATGCCTATTGATTTTGTATAATATTGATGAACTATTTACAATTGCACGCTAAATGATAATAATCCTACGTATTTTCTTGTAATTAAAATGACAATAGCTTTTAACATAACACTACCTGAATGTGGCTGGTGGAGTTTCAAAGTGGGTAATAATAGCTCTCCATTTGTTTCTCAACTCTCACTGCAGTTACAAGAGAACAATTTCAAGCTGCTTGTTCAGCGTGTCCAATTCAACAAAAACAATTTTTTTATACATTTTTTTTATAAAAAAAATATATGCCACCATCTAATACTAGCGAAGCATGTTACTGCCAGCTGTACCCTCAGAATTGAAATGAAGGCACATAATCAACAAGACTTTTGCAAGCCCTTCAGCTAGTTGGCATTGTTGTGTGGTAAGGGGTTGTATCATTTTTAGTTTATATATGAAGGGTTTTTTAAAAATTTGATTGCACTTTTGATGTGAGACCATAGATTAAAAATGCTCTGCTCATTTTAATGTGCTTTGTAACAGGAGGCTAGTGTGATCTTTTAAACCCCCCGAGTTCTTTATTGACAGAATGATTTTAATCTTTACTACACTTACAGTTTTTATTACAATTCAAATAATTACTCTGTGTTATTACATGTAATCTTTGCTGGATACAAACCTTTTAAAAGGAGGCAGACTGAGAAATACTAAACAATAGGCACATTAAGTGTGGAAATGCATGGACATTTCTGAAAATGCAGAATCGTACAATCAATTAATCTTGCACATTTTCCTAATTTATTCTCTCTCAAATAAATCACTGGCATCTGATTCACAGCAGAAATATTTGCAGTCACTGATAGCGAAGGGTTAGATTATGAGCAGTTACTCACACTGGTGAGCAGTTACTCACACAAGTAGTCCCAGCTCTTAAGGTCAGGTGCAAGAGGGGGGTGTACATTTCCTCTCCTCCACTCCCCCCCCCCCCCAATTTCCACTCTAACCAAGCAGAGATTCAGAGGTGCTGTAACTGGCTCCCCGGTTAGCCCTTCTGATTCTTTGCTTGGCCCCAGCAGAGAATTCAGATTAGAGCAGCCTAATTAGAGCTCTAAAAATGCACCAACAATTGTCCTAATGAACTATTTGCCAACTGAGGATTACTGAAGAAACTCCTCGTCTCCACCTTTCCCACGCTTGGTGTGCCACCAGAACCAAGTCCCATGAGGATGCTGGTGTTAGAGATGGCTATGCCCCTTCCATGCATGCAGGGCACAGAATCTGCACGTCTGTTGGCAGCAAATGGATTGGTTACATCACAATGAACATGTTCTTAAAGTAGGGATTCGTGGCCTTCAAAGGTTTAAATGTAATAGAAGGCCTGGCATGATCCCCTTGCCTAGGGCTGAATTTCAACTAGGGTGAGCAATTCTCCTATTTTGGATAAGAAAACATTTCCAGAAGCAGCAAAAACATAAACCCTCCAAAAAAGGGGAAACGGTACTTGGTCCATTTTGCCTGACAAGTTTTGGTTTCTTCCTTTTCTTTTCCCGCCCCCATCTTTGTTTACCACATACACAATTTCACTGAAGCCAAAGGCACAGAGCAAACACATTTGTGTAGCTTCGTCAGGACACTTCAGCCTTGACCATCAACATCTCCAGCTCTGAAACTTTCTTGAACAAAGCCAACTGAGTTGTGCAAAATTGTACACCAGTTTCGGCGATGTGATTAAGTGTCCACAAGGAACCTGTAAGGGACTGGGGCAGAGGCAGCCTGGCCTAACAGTCACAGCTGGGCTGGTGCCCAAAAGTCAATGACAGCCATGAGGTGGTTGTCAGCAAGCAGGGATCAGAGTAATCGCTAGAGACAGGATTGATAAGCAAGAGTCATGGTCAACGTCAGGCCGGGCTCAGAGACTGGAAATCAGGAAGCATGGTGCAGTCTGGAGTTGCAGCAGGCCAGAAATCTGTGTGGTTGCCCAGTCAACTTCCTGGGGCACCCTCCAGGGTGGAAAAAAACTCCAAAAACACACCACAGTTGGCTAACCAGAGGGCCACAGGGTACTGCACTCCAGATCCTTTGGGCAGTACTTCCTGGAGTACCTAATTTCCACAGTGCTCCTTGGATAGGCTTCCAAATGCCCTGCCAGTGGCAGCGTGGGGCCGTCAGCTGTCCCAGGCTCCGGAGATCCAGGTTCTAGTCTTACAAAACTAGTAAGACAAGCAGGTCAACTGATATTCACTTGTGACCAAAACACAAGCTGATCCTAGGTTTACATGGGTGAAAGATTTGTGCTCATCTTCAAAATTAGGAAAGGGTTCAGGAAAGAGCTGCAAGAATGATCTGTGGGCTGGAAAACAAGCCTTACAGTGAGAGGCTAAAGCAGCTCAATCTATTTAGTTTATCCAAGGAAAGGGTAAGAGATGACTTGACCATGATCTAGGAGAACCTAGATAAGGAAGAAATTTTTGATAGTAGATAGTTCTGTGATCTAGCAGACAAAGGCATAATCAGATCCTAATGTGTAGCAAAGCGACAACTCACTGGTGCTGTGCCTCCTGATTGCCCTGGGAATTAGCTCAACTCCAGCTCCGGAGTGCCCTCTGCTGGCCGATGTCTCGCCTGCCTCAGGCCCCGTGTCACTCCCAGACCCCGGTGCCCTTTACCCTAGGGGTTCTGCCCCACAGCAGTCCCCACGCTCTAGGTCTTCCCTCCCAGGGGAACCCCCAACCCTCTAAGCCCACCTTGCCTAAGTGGCTACTCCCAGTCATCATCTAGCCCCCTTTCACTGGGGCAGACTGCAGTCTGTAATGGCCACTCATCATTGGCAAGGGGGTTGGACCAAGCTGCCTCGCCTAACCCCGGGCTGCACCTCTGTAGCCCCAGTACCTCTGTAGGCCTTCAACAAGGCCGGCAGCCTGGGAATTTACCAGGCTGGAGCTCCCCCGCTCCCTTTGCCCTTCCCCAGCACTGCTCCGCTTCAGGTACCTTGCTCCTAGGCAGCTAGCCCTTCCCACTCCAGGGCTAGAGTGAGACTCCTCAGCTCGTGGCCCTCAGCCCTCTTATCCGGACCAGCTGGGCCCTGATTGAGTTGGCCACACCTGTGGTCAGCTACTCACTCAGCTGCTCTCACTGCTTTTCCCAGCCGCAGCCCTCTCCAAGGCTGCTTTTAACCCCTGTATCTTGGAGTGGAGCAGCTCCCCCACTACATATGGATAAAAGCTGAAGCAAGAAATTCAGCTAGAAATAAGGTGCAAATTTCTCATAAGGGAAATGAACCATTGTAACAATTTACTAGGGATGTGGTGGATTCTCCATGATGGGAAGTCTTTTAAAAAAAAGAGTGGATATCTCTAACATATATGCTCTAGTTCAAACAGTATTTGTAGATATGAAACAAAGATTACTGGTTGAGATTCTTTGGACTGCGTTATGCAGCAGATCAGACTAGATGATCATAATGGTCCCTTTTAGCCTTAAAATATATGATTCTATTAAAAGCCATTGTCCATCAAGCACCAGACATGTCTAATACACATTTTTAAATTCCTCATTTAACTAGTGTAATTACTGCCTGTTAACTGATATACTTGAGATTATGTCCTTCTGCTACAACAAAGGAATTACCATAACAGCACAGGACGTTGGTTCAGCTAGTCTGGTGCTCTGTTTATGGAAGTGGGCTGTAGTGGGTATTTCAGAGCAAGAGTGAACCATACCCCATAATGCACCTGATCAATAGTATAATGGTAGAACATGATGGTAGCTAGGTGTGGAAGTCCTTCCTGACTTTAGCTGAAGTGCATACATATAGATCATATGTATACACTATTGATTTCCATATGCCTACTGAATCACAGGCATGCGTCTGTTTGGATATTTGTACCAGTCACTTATATAAAAAGGAAATATGGTATATCAGCAAAACTAGGAATGCTGGAATCATTGGAATGTCGTTCCTAACACACTGTAGAGAAAGCTTGGCTTAATTGCAATGGTCTGCTGCTTTAGAAAGACTAAGCTTGGTCTTCATCACTTTTCCAAAAAGACATCATTATTCAGTGATGAGTAGAGCCCTGCATGGATACAAAAATGTGGATCCGCATCTGATCCGCATCCAACAGAATCAATCCGTGATCCGACACGCGATCCTCTAGCCATCTTTTACCAGTATCTGCATCCGCACCTGCAGCAACAAGCTATCTCACAAGGGCTAGAGATGGAGGGCATGGGATGAGCAAGTGTGGGACAGAGACTTGAGGAGAAGAGGCTCGGAGGAAGGGGCAGCATGGGGGGGGTGGGGCTGGGAGGAAGGGGAGTTGCATTGTGTGCTGCTCCCAGGGGCTTGCAAGCAATGGCAGCAGTGTGTGTTGCATCACAGTGGGGTGGAATGCTGTAGCCCCACCAGCTCCAATCCCCACAGCAATGGGCGGGCCCTGCTGCCCAGGAGCTGGAGGGCCAGCAGTGTGGCCTGTGTTGCCGGGCCGGGCCACAGTGGGGATGCTGGTGCTGCCCAAGGGGCCCGAGCCTCTGGACAGGAAGCAGGGCGGCAAGTGGGTGCTGGATGGCCTCAATTCCGGCCTGCCGGCCAGCCCGAACCACTGGCTGCCCGATCCAAATGCCGCGGGACAGGCACCGCCAGTGAGTAGAGCCCTGTGTGGTTGTATCCACATCCGATCCACTACCCGCAAAAATGATCCGCGGATATCCGCATCTGTGGGGTTCTGCTGCTATGATTTGCTGCGCTCTCGTAATGAGTATATGAGACACAGACAAATTATTCAGTTACTGGCAATCTTTTCCTTACCTTGCTCACTAATCATAAATATAATCATTTAATTCATAAGTCGTTATATTAAACCTTTTCCCTGTGATACAAGGAAACAAAAAAGCATAAAATAACTTTTTTTATGCTCTAGAGAGTCAATGACTGAACCCAAAATGACTATTCTTATGAACACAGACATCTAACTCAGAATTCCCCTTTTTAAAAAGGAGCAGAACAAAATGTTAGTCTAATAAATTAAAACATCAAGATCTCTACCCAGTCAGACCCCGGAATGTCAGAAAGATTACCAAGGAATTACTGAATATAAAGTAATCAATGTTAAGAGGTAAATCAGATTTCAAGAATCAACATGATAGTGAACGGATGATTTGTGTGTTGTTCTCCCCCAAAATATGTGAAACCAACTCCGTGCATACCTTCTAGGCCAAAAGGAGCAAACATACGAGGTTCATGTAGCCCACAACATAATATTTTCTTCTGAACATTTTGCTAACTCATGGCATCCTATATAAAGAGAGGATATGATAGAATTCAGTGAAATTTTGTTTTAACAGAAAACCTACCACTCTAATGGGAAGGCTGGAATCATTACAGCCTAGCGAGAAAACACTCCAAGTCTAGGATTAGTAAACAAAGTGAATGAATTTTGCTATGCCAGAAAGTGCACAGTACTGATTTTATATTGCTTACTGGAAGGTATGATGGAAAGCTAGGATAACTGAAGCCAAGCCAAACAACTGAGTCAAGCAGGAAGCCTAATAAGGGAGGCAAAGGCCAGTGAACTCTCTGGACTGGACACTTCATCGCATTTCCTTTCAAACATAATCTGGATCTGCACAAGGACAAAGACTGCTGAAAGGGAAACAGGCTGCAAGTCCTCAAAGACCTAAATCAGAGAATTGCAATACTGCGATATAAGTGGCAGATGTGTCTGTGGAGTTTGCTGTTCTTGCTTCATAACTGTTTAGTTCGGATATCTCTCTGGTTGGTAGATATACCTCCTAAGCTTCAAGAGGAAGAACATTAAGATTTATAAAAGGTATTATAACTGTTAGATTTAATTTTATGAGGGCACCTTTAACTGCTAACCATAAAAGTATTGCAATAAAAATTACCTTACAATACTATCTAGAAATCACTTTCATAATATCACTAAATTTCTTTACTAGGAGTAAAGAATTTAGTAAAGTACTTCTTTGATTAAAGATATTATCAAACATATTTTATTTGGCAGAGTCCCTGTTTCAACTTACTGTTACTTGATGTACTTTGTGAGAGGATCCAGGCAGAATGGGAACTTACTTGCTTACCACTTACTCTTTTACTTCAGTCAAATATATTTTTGTGGATTTTTTTCTGTGTGCTAATCCTAATTCTCAATGGAACAGCCTTTTCTTGATCCATAACTCTGCCTACAATATAGTGAACTGTACAGAAATCCCTACCCCACAAAAAATAAATGTCTGGACATTTGCAGTGTCCCTGCAGCAGTTGACAACACGACGCAGGAGAAAAGTCACAGAAAGGTGATTTTTTTTCACCACCTTTCTCTTATTTTATTCTAACAGATGGAGATTTTTCTATAAAAAAGAGAAACAAAATAGCATATTCATTTCTCACACAGAATATGGAGATAGCATTCATGGTGAAAACCAAATCCTTATGCTTTGTATTGCAGCACTCTGTGTACATCTTCACCAAGCAAAAATATAGATAATGGGCCAGGTGCCCCCCCACAGATGCTGTGGGTGCAATTTGCCTACCTCTGGGCCTGTAGAGAAACCACAGACTGGAGGGGACAGTCACCTAAGCAATTTTTCAGAGATATGCATTTGCCAGACTGGTGGCAAATACTCAGCTGCAGTCACTCAAGCCTCTATACTGCCACCTTATCTAGGAACATTTCCCTTATCAACTCAGAGCAAGTAGAAACAGCAGCTTTAATTATAGCAGTAAGGTGGGCTTTTTTGGCTGAACACCAGAAAATAAGAAAAAAAGAAAAGGGGCGTATGCACATGAAAGTTAACAACAGGTAGGCTGTTGGTATGCTGACATCACAACCTATCATGCTGATCTATACTCTCTCATTGTTTTCCTGTTCTCCCCATCTGTTTGTATCCATCTGTTGTCTCTTGTCTTATATCATAAACACCTTGGGGCAGGGACCATCTTATTGTTCTGTGTTTGTACAGCATCTAGCCTCTGGGGTCCTGGTCCATGACTCAGCTCTTAGGTAATACAAAATAATAAATAACGAAGAGAATTGGGGCCAATATTTGTCTCTCATATATTTCTGATAAATGGAGAATGGCATCTCAAGATTTAGCCTAGTATAATTAAACCTGTATTTTAAGTACATTTCACAGTTCACTGAATGTGAGAGAACTCTTTACTTTCATCTATATGAGATACTGATGCAGTCCTACAAGGTAAAATTATATTCTACTGTTGGATGTCTTTAAAGTAGCTGATTTACCAAGTTACATGTAGGAGATCAATCCTGGCTTTAAATTCAGCCCTGAGCATACGGAGGAGGAGGGGAGTTCAAAAATCTGGACACAAATCCCAACTTTCCCAAATGAAAGTCTCTGAATTTGTCCAGTTTTAGAGAGAGACTAAATCTAAATTCACAGCTTGAATATTGTGGGTTCTGTGGATCTGATCCAGGTTTGGACTTGCCCAGCTCTTTCTCAAATTAATTCAAAACAAAATCCCATTATAAATAATACCTATAGGGAAGAAGGATGTTCAGTGTTTAGGGCACTTACATCAGACTCAGGAAAGCTGAATTCAATTCACATCTCTGTCACAGACTTCCTGTGTGGCCTTGGGCAAGTCCCAGTCTCTCTGTGCCTCAGGTCCCCATCTGTGAAGTGGCGATGACAACTTTTTACTACCTCAGAGGTCTGTTGTGAGAATAAATACATTAAAGACTGAGGGACCTAGCTACTGTAGTAATGAGACCATACAGATTTATATGTAAATTTTGGTTTTATCTAAAACTTCTTCTGCATTCTGGAACCCCTAACAGGAAACCTCTGAAGTTAGTGGATATCTGTAATATTAAAATACGTTGTGTGTTGACAGATTTTTTTCTACTTCATTTTTAGACCGGAGTACGGAGAATTTGTATAAGCTGTCATAAACTGTTATTTCTCTTTCAACAAAGACAATCATGTAAGGATATAGATATTCAGGCCTGTCTGTAAAGGCCTATACTCTAAGAATTTAGGGGTATTCTTATCACTTAGCTAGTTATAGCAGTGTAAAAGAAAGAATCAAAATTACTGTTTGCTGGTGTAAGGGCCTTTTCTTACTGTGACAGTCTGAAGCTCTGTTCTTAGGCTAAGATTTTTAGCTAAGCAGCAGAGGCAGCCATAAGCTGGGAAGCGACCAGTCACCTCCTCACATTTCAAACTAGTTACATTGAAATAAGGCAATCTGGGGCTGTTAGAAAGGTGATCTGATTTATCACCTCCAGAGAAAAGGAAGAGCCTAGAGGATGTAAAAGGAAGTTTAGTTTGATAGTTTTCTGTTCAGTAGCTGCGCATGGAGTGGCCGCCGACCCTGCTCCCCGACTGGAGCACGGGATTGGGGCAAGCCCCAGACCCCACTCCCCAGCGGGAGCTCGAGGGCCGGATTAAATTGGTTGGTGAACTGGTTGTGGCCTGCGGGCCGTAGTTTGCCCACCCCTGATTTAAACCATTTTCAGAAGTGACATGGCTGGATGCTAAAGCCGTACTGACAAACACAACTCTGCAAAAATGCTCTTCTTGCATTGTATGTCAACTATGCGTATTAATTTCTAGCTATAAACAGCTGGTTTTACTCCAGGATTTCAAAGATGCTAAAATCGTAACAATCTACAAGCACAAAGGGGACAGACCTGACTGCGGCTATTATCGTGGCATTTTGCTCCTCTCCACCACTGGTAGGACCCTAGGTAAGCTGTTGCTGAAAAGACTTCAGGTTATTGCAGATGATGTACTCCCTGAATTCAAGTGCGGGTTTTGTTCATCACACAGCAGTGCTGACATGCTATTTAACCTACATCAGTTACAGGAGAAAGCTGCTGGCCAACAAATGCCCCGTACTTTGCCTTTGGTAACCTTAATAGGGCATTTGACTCAGTCAGATGCTCTGCTCTCTGGCGCCATCTTGCAAAGTTTGGTTGCCCAAACAAACTAATCAACCTTATATGCTGCTTCCATGACAACCTGCAGGCACATGCACCAGTGGGTTTCAACTCATCCAATCCTTCCCTATAGCCTAAAGGGTTAAACAGGGCTGTGCGCTTCCCCTATATTATTTACTTTGTTCCTGGCTGGAGTGCTAGAAGTCGCCGCACATACTATCACTATAGGTGTCATTCTAACAACACTTCCTCCTTGTCCCTATCCAACTCTCTTTCCTTCTAGAGAGTGACTGCAGACCCCTTCCTGCTCTGGCTTCCTGTTTTATAATCCTAGCTCACCTCCTCCCCCAGCTGGGCTTCATCTGCCATTAGACTTTATCAAATCTTGGTTTCCCTCCAGGTGCATTATATAAGGCTAATTGTCTCTTCCTGGCCCATATTAACCTGATCTGGGCTTGCATAGGGTGAACAATCCATCACAATCCTACATAATTACCACATAAGATTACATCATTAGTTAACAATTATAAGAAGATTAACTGTTTAACATGAAATCTGCTTCCCTTTCAGTGTTCAGAAATGAATATACTTCCTCCCCCCCTTTAAAAATTGGCTATTTTGAATAAAATAAAAGCAAACAGGTGAAAGAAGTGACCACTTGTCAGACCTCTCTTACATTATGTTACTCACTGCAACAACGAACTCTGCAAACAGAACCAGCCATTGTGTTTGTTGTCTATTTCTATGTATTTCATCTGTACACTATAGGCCTGATTCTGCCACCCATACTCACACTGAATAGTTTTGCTAATATTCAGACTGAAATAATTGGGACTAGTCGTGGAATAAGATCCTAGTCAGCCTGTGCAAAAGTGACCTAGTTAATCCCTAGATAACTGGCCCAGTTATATGACAAAATGGCTATTCCACACTGCCCCTATTGAATTGTGGAGAAGCCAGAACATTACCCTACGTATTTACATTCATATTCATTTCACAGCTGGGATAGATAGTAAACTTCTGTTAATGCAAGATTATAAGTGAAACCCTTGCTGGCCTTTAGGTTGCTGTTTGCATGAAGTGTCTTGGGACTTTGTTTTTCCCTTATTATTTCTTAGCCATCATTCAATCTAATCACAGCTGCTGAAACTTTTACAGATCACTTTTTTGGTTCCAGTTTTCTCTGGCTGTGTAATTAATTTTTTTTTTGCCTTTACTTTCAGTGAATTAAACAGATGGAAACCTGAAAGACTCAGGAAAGTAAAGACGTATTCAAGAAAAAAGTCAGCTAACTAAAAGGAGAATTATTTGCTGGAGCACATAATCTCCTCTTTTATGTAGTTATCCACTGATTATAGGCAGAGCAACATTAATGAAATCACAGGTGGCTTTCAAAAGAGAGTTGCATAATGGGGCAAATTTGAGGTAGGAGGAAAACATTTACATGAAAACCCCTATGGAAGAAAACCCATGTAATTTAATGAGGATGAAACCATTAAGGTTTTGTAGCCGTTGGGGTTTTTTGAAACCATCCTCTGGAACTCTGCAGTAAGGATATAAGACCTCCGATTTTTTTATGAAGGTTTAAAAATCCTATAGAAAAGTTACCTATTAAATTCAGAAGAGTGTCTCCACACCCATATACACTCACAAATTTCCTTTCCCATTCATTTTCTGTATCTCTCCCTACTATTCAAATATTTGTGCTTGACTAAGAGCTTTCTTCTTCAAAAAACAGACCTTTTTTAAATTCTGCCAAGAAATCATAAATCAAGATTTAGGACAGTCTGTTGCCAGGGAAATAATTGTGTTGTTACAGATTTAGTCATATGACTTCCCCTGTTAGAGACTAGTCCGGAAAAAAGAAAACCTTAAGTTTGAAAACAAATTAAAAAAAAACAAAACTGACAAGCAAAATCCTGGAGAAAGATATCAGGGAGGCATTAACCATAGAATATTAGACTTATTACTATGTGTTTACTGGTATGCATTCAGAGCATGCAAGCACTGTGATTCGACTAACCCCTAAATTGGTGTAAGCGAGGGAGGGAGAATATTTCTTTGCCCTTTTCAGACTTGCACAGGTCAAGACACAATGTAACCCTAAAACAACCTTTGAGAGGTGACATCGCAAGATTAGGATTTACCCTAATTCGGTGCACCAACATTTTCCCAATTCTCAGATCTCCTATCCCTATTATTGGAGATAGGTTTAGGCCCAAGTACATCTTTCACAGTTTGCTCTGCAAAACAAAGTCAACAATAATGTCGCTATTTCTGATACTGCATCCTTTCGACATATGATTCGAATTGCCCTGACATTAGGTGAATGAAGGCGATATAATGGTGATGCAAGCTCATCACTGTCTCCAGGTACTAAAATATACCTCTCATGGGTTACTTCAGGTCATCACTGTTCAGAATTGAAACAATGGGCAAATTCAGCTATGCTGCAAGCAGGTGTGACTCCACAGTAGTCAAGGCAGTAGAAGGCAGAGTGTTTTGGAGGAATAAGCACAGAGCTAGGAGTCAGGGGCCCCTGGACTGTAATCTTGGCTTTACCACTGATTATCCATCACTTCTTAATTACTTTGATTAGCAGTAAAATATGTATCAAAATGGACAGTCCAAGTCCTTATAAGTAGACTTGAGCGTTAACTCCCGTTGAGCTGAATGAGGGCCCTATTGGTTCAGGCCGTCTGCAGACTCAAGTTGACATCACTGCATTGTGACACTCATGTCCATCTTCAAGGGTTAGAGACGTGTTTTTTCAAATGAAAGCTTAGATTTTGGAACACAAATTAGCAGCCACCACCAAACAGTTCCAGCTTACCAATTCAATCAGTTGCAGGCCACACATTGCAAGCCAGGAATATAACAAAACCATCTTCAAAATACAGAGTAAAATTGTCAGTTATCTCAGTTGAAATTCTTCACCTTTTAATTTAACCTGATACGATCTCTATAGAAAAAAAACAAAAAAAACTCCACACAAGGCAGCGATAAGACCAATGTTGGTAGGAGGACATGCTCTAAAAGCCTGATCATCCAGATGGAACAGATAAATCTGTTACCATTTCTCTAAATATCAACTCTGCATAATTAGCAGCTGCTAAAATAACAGAAGCCAATTGAAGAAAAACATGGTATGCTCTATATACATTTATTAAATACCTTATGTTTTCAAACATCGCTTTCCATATTTGCTGCAAAACTATGTGGCTTTGTGCACTACACAACTAAGGGGAAAATGACATCAGTGAAATAGGCTATTACTGTTTCCATCAGAAAGATGGGGGACTAGTCTACGTGAGCAAGATGGAAAAATATATTCATCAAAAGGAAAAGCTTTTAAAAGCTGCCACTATCTAAGAGATCAGCATCCTGTCTCCCTTGGAGACAGCTAAACCCCACATTTATCTAAATTATCTTGGTAATATGACAGAGTGATTGCTCACTAATGGTCAGTAACAGTTTTCTTTGTCATTTTCCTTGTCATTACCTTCTCAGAATGAACTCCAGAATAAACTGCTTGTGTGCTGTGACTAGAATACAAAGCACACCGTTACAACAGACACAATTTCTATCGAACTCATGTACCCACACATCAGACTTTTGACATTTCATTTATGAAAAATAATACCCTTTTATTGCATAGCCTGATGAGCTTAGAGATATTTTATACTTAAAGAGAAAAGAAGCAGTATTTACTTGGCACAAATGTCTTCTGTTTTTTCATCTGATATGATATACACTAGCTATGTTCTCTGCAAAGCTAAGGGTTTGCATGGATAGTTGCTCAAGGATATCTACTTTTCTCGATGGACGTTTTTGTGCTTTGTGGTCCATTCATCTGCATTTTTTAATTTGGATGTTTAACTCCATTTGCCCTTTTTCAATGGCTATGGAGAATCACTGATTATACAGTCAGTCTGAAACTCATTTCCCCTGCTGAGCCTGAGAAAAGCCCTTACAGAAGGCTGGTACACATGCGGGCTGATGAAGGGGAGGAAAAGGAGCCAATAAAGAGTAGAATTTTTCAATGCCTGACCTCCATTGTGTTTCTTTGTAATTAAATGGAAATGATACACTGAGTTGCAAAGAGGAAGCAACTGATCAAATCAAGGGGCGGAAGCACAGGAGCAGACATCTTCCCATCTCAAGCTGTCCAGCTTTAAAAAATGTCAGACTGAAAAAAGGAAGATTTAAAAGTCATACTATGACAGAGAACACACAAAGTTTATAAGTAGCTCACAAAATATTTAGGCCCAGCTCCTCTAGTGCAGTTGGAAAGCTTTGTGCTGTTCTATTAGGACACTGCTGCCCTAAAACCAGTTTAACAGTCCACAGGAAGAACTCCTCTCCCCAGGCATAAGCAGGCTCAGTGGCCTAGAGCTATCTCAGCACTTCTGACGCATTCTCACTCCCATTCGCTTGTACTAACTGGATGTTTTCAGGGCATTTCCGAACACTGATGACCCCAACTGCTGTAACAACCCCTTGACACCATGGCACCTAGTCAAACTTAGATCAACCTTGAGATTGCCTTAAATTATCCTGGGGACTGGTCCAGCACCCAGTCAGCTAAAGATGGGGGCAGGAAGAGCAAATCTCTCAAGATGTGCCATATGATCCTCCATTTATAAGCCAACTGAAATTCAAATGGGCTGGTAGCCATGCAGTAACAGCAACACCACATGTTGTTGTAGTGTCTCAGCTATGTACTGTTGGCCACCTCCATACTCTTGCCATACTGATAAAATACTTTGCTTTGCTACCGGGGCCTTGCAATAACTGAGTTACTAGCCATACCAGAAGGATCATGTTTTAGCTACACTTCCCTTATTCCTCTATAGCAGTGTTTCTCAATGGGTGGGACACAACCCCCTGGGTATCATGAAAGGCACTGAAAATTTTCTCTTGTCATTTGAATAAGGAGCTGCCAACCTGAAACTGAGAAACATTGCTTTGTAATATTTCTAAGGACACTAATCACTGTGGTATTTGAGAGACCCTAGCTGAAGAGTTACATCTCTCTTAAAACAAGCTCTACCTCACATCACAGAATTTCCATGGACGCAAGGCTTCTAATTTCAACTGTCACCATGTTGACCAGGTCCTGTACTTTGAACAGCAATTTATGACTGCAAAGCTCAGCTGTGGAAAACATTTAATCCTTATGCAGAACTAATTACTAGGAAAGGTTTGATTGATTTATTTCCATGTATGTGTTAGTATTCAAAGGACAGATTCTAATCTCTGATCCAGGACACACATCGCCATATCTGAGACTGAAATGTCTGCTACCGAGATGCTAAAGGGGCAAGAGTGCCCCAGCCATGAATATCCAGTTATCCCTGTATTAGAGGCAGATTTTTTAAGATGAGGCGAGGTAACCCATGTTCTGGCAACAAGGCTGCTGAACTTTGTGGGCTTTTACTAGAGTCACTTGACAGAGTAATTCAGACAAAGGCATCTTTGTTTATTCGGCTAAACAGCTGCTAATGCAAGGAGCTAGTGCTGCACTGATTAAAACAAAACAAAAACAGACTTGCATAAAATATTGTAGACCTTTATAAGGGGCCATTTTGTGCCTCACCCTGAGAAAGAGACTGACCTCACACTCAAATGTGTTAAAGCCTCACAAAAACCACTATGACAACTGGCACTAATTAGAATTGTTTGCTGGCAGTCTCTGCAGAGAGTCCAGGAATTGAATGGTAATGGCCTCTCCCACCTCACTGGAGGTGGTCTCCTGTGTTGAGCCACATAGGCAGGAAAGCCATAATTGCCAAATCTCAGACTTTATCAGAAAGGTGGATGAATTAAAGAGTTCAGTCTCCATAGCTTTCAAAATGGAACCTTTTATATTAAAAAATGGCAGGGGGAGAGAATGAGAGAAGCTTGGGCTTTAAAGCAGAGTCCATGTTCTTTCACGCATATATTTTTCACCCTGAAACACAGCCTAATTGTTTGCTGTATTTTTAGTGCCTGTGCAGATAGCAGATCTCTTTTGGCAGGGTATGTGTTTGAACCAGAAAGGAGCAGATGATTGGCACAGAGCATTAATAACTTTTACGTCCAGGCTTTGGTGCATCATTGGTTGTCACATCTACTCAGACTCCAGTTTCTTGTTTTAAAAATACCACTTACTGCCTCAAGACAAGCAGTCTCCTTGAGTGTTATGAAACACAGCAGCAAACCACTTCCACAAACTGAACTGTGCACAAGCCTGAGATCATCAAATCATGCCTAGAGAAGGCTGGCTGATGCCCACGCATATGATCTGGGAAATCAGCACATCCTACGTATTTTAGATGAATCAGCCACTGCTGTGTACCTGTAGCACTTATCTCCTTTACATCCCAATTTCAGCACAGTCCTGTTTACGACCTACTATACTGGAACCAAATCAACTCTTAAAATTTCCAGAGGAAGGGAGGCTAATACAAAACTGAAAGCTGCAGACTTGTTGCTCTAAAGAGTCTAGGAAGGATTTAGAGTGGGAGCTCTACTACCAATTTTCAAGTAAAACTAGCATTATGTAAAATATTTTACATAATGCTGGTCTGTCAGAAATTGACTATCTGTCTGAAGATAAAGATCAGTTCAGATAGCCACAGACTGCTAGTCAGATTATTTTCACCATTTAGCCTTTCACTCCGGAAGCATGTTCAAATGTTTCAAAATAAAACATGGCCATAAATAGTCAATAAAAGTGTCATAAGGTGCTGCTAAAGTTCAGGAGTTTGAAATCAGCTCCCAAATTTCCCCAACCAACAATCGTTTGCATATGAGAAGCTGTTCTACTCTGTACATTTTCCACTGTGTAGAATTCCTTTTGTACGAGAATGATTCTGCACATCCCAAAGTTTTGCTGTGTGCATCGAGTTCTTAGACACACTGAATATGTGTGTTTGTGTGTTGTACGAGGTGCCATTTCAAGTGACCATCCTTTATGGGTGAGCTTGTGCTGAGCATACCCAGTGCCAAAGCAGCAGTAATAATATAATACTTAGTATTTAATAATTTAACACTGGAGGATGATGGACTATCTTAGGTTTTAGTGCCTTTTTTAGTTTCATCTTGAGAAGATTTAAAGTCGCTTCCTCTATCAAGGTGAAAATTTCAGGAAGAGAAGCTGATTGCCTTACAGCCCAGTGCCAAATGTTACTGTAAATTTATCTTTGTGACAAGAGTGATGACATTGGTCATAAATTGTTTAGAGGTAAGTGATTGGTTGTTGCTATGATGGTTCTTTAATCAGCTATTTTATAGGATATTTTTTATATTGCACTTTCCATAAATTGGGGACATAAAATCACCTTAAGACCTTTTATTCACAGGATACGATGCCACCTTCCTCAAAAGTGTTTTAAAATCCAGACTTCTGATATTTTTGGGGCGGGGTCTCAGACTTTCAGTTTCTGTGGTATGTAAAATCCTTGTATGGTTTTTTTTAAATTGATGCTTGCTGTGGACGACCTCATTCAAACTAGATTGGGCAAAGCGGCATAGCTGTAAGTCAGGCCTTGCATCAGATGTGTCCAAAGACTTTGAAGGGAGAGGGCCTGAAAAGTGGAGTAAGAGAAGTTCATAATCTATAAGAAATCAAAAGTAGCCAAGACACTTTTTGGGTCAAGTCACCTGAGGGAAGACTGATGTTCCTGATACCCTGAGACCGATCACCTCGGGGAGAGAAAGTCCAGCTTTTGATCAATCTGCCCCTGCACCTGATGGAGGCCCACTAGCACAAGCTACTATGCAAGGGGAACATCACCATCTGGCTCCTTGACCATAGTCTCAGCTCCTACACTGAGAGCATTCAGAAGACTGCAAGAGCTGAAGAGTTTGTGAACCCCTTGTCATCTTAGGTAACTTAGTTTTCCTTTTTCTATTATTATCTGGGGCATGTCCCAGCCCTTTCTATACTCTTTAATTTGAGGGCAGGGCTGGCTCTAGGCACCAGCAAACCAAGCACGTGCTTGGGGTGGCACTTTTCAAGGGGCGGCACTCTCGGCTCCCCCCCTTTTTTTTTTGCTTTGGTGGCACTCCGTTTTTTTGTTTGTTTTTTTTTTGGCACTTGGGGTGGCAAAAAACCTAGAGCCGGCCCTGTTTGAGGGTATGAAAATGTGACTGTGGGTTTGCCTGTGTTAGCATTCAACATCCACATGGGACCAGGGGATCATCCAATGTGGAACCAACATCCACCATGGGACCATCCAATGTGGGACCAAACTACAACTCCCATAATGCAGCTGAATGTTTTGTTGAAATGATTTGGAAAAAAAAATGTTTCAAGTCAGTTTAATGAAAAGAGATATGCTGATTTGAGTCAAACCAACAGAAAAGGAAACATTACATTTTTATTTTCCCAATGGAAAAAAATCAAAATATTCCCACAGAAAATTTTAATTTAGCAGAGACTGCATTTTCCATTGAAAAATCATTCCTATGGAAAATTTCCAACCAGCTGTAATAGGGTCTCTGAGTGTCTCAGGCTTGCTTGTGTATTTATGCACAGCTTGTTGCTTTTTCTAAGAGTTATTTATACCAGAAAGTAGAATCTCAATGAGCTGGAACCTATTACTGCTTCAGCAGATGTTTTGGCAAATTGTTTCCTGGCTGTTGATATGAGTTAAAATGACAAGAGAGTTTGGCACTGACCAGTGGGAGATTTCAAGGTTCTATCATTATCATGAAGCAAGTCAGGACCTATTTTATGTAGTAGACCATGCACAGTAACATGGGCCTGTAGCTACAATGGAAGCACACAACACCGGGTTAGAAAAGATGAGATCCTTTACACTATATCACTCTAACAGGGTACTAGGCCTTGACACACATGCCTATTCCCCATAGTGTTGGTTATAGCTCTTTGGCCCTTTAAGGCTTGGAGTTGTAGTTGCAGGGTACACACTTACACCTAGTCATATGCCTTATAAAACATCTCCTAGAGGGCTTCCTGCAACTTAGACACAGAAGCAGGCAGGGGAGACCTAGGGGTGGGGAAGGAACTAAGGACCTGGAAAGGGGCTCTCATCACCTCATATGGAAGGCCTGAGAGGGAGACATCTAAAGGGTAGTGTCTGCTGGGGAGGTCTGTAAGGACTACGAAGCCCTGGAGACAAGAGCTAAGATAAGACCCCCAAGGGGAGGTGAGAGCGCATTGGGTTGTGTCCAAATCTTTATTAATAAAGAATGACTTGAGACGAGAACTGGAACTTTGCCATGGTTTGGAGAGTGAGATCACCTGCGTTGGCTGGTGGATCAGTCCACCAACATACGTATCTTGACAAAGGAAATCTGGCATTTGCCTAATATACTAACATTCTGGTTCAAAATTAAGAGAGAAAGACACGGTAATAAATGATACCTACAGTCAAATTCGGAGGTAGAGCTGAGGATGTCCAAGTTGATGGAACTTACAACTTCTTGTAGACCCCTGAACACCAGCTTGGAGTCCCTTAGACACAGATTCCCCTAAAAATCATTTATAAGCTACACTCCTCTATATGTCATCTCTGAAGTTAGTTCAGTAGTCTACTATATCTGAAACAGAGACAAAAAAGGTCTGTAACTTTAATGCACAGGGCTTGGAAGAGCTAGGTGGTGTAGGAAAAAAAACTAAGAGGGCTAACACCTACACCACCATCTTCTATCTTCTCAGCACCTACATTAAACCAACTTGGACTCCTTCAGTCTCAAGAGCATATTCAAAATTACATTGCTTGTTTGGAAGTTGAATTAGATCTAAGCAAAAAAGAGTGAATCTTGACTTATCAACTCTCGTTTGTCTGACTGTTTACACACAATACCCTAGCCATGCTACATGATCACATTACAAATTTAAAAAAAAATACAGGGATTGAGGGTCTTCCAAACCTTAGAAGTTTGGATCTCCTTGCTGTACTGAAAGGTCAGAGAAGGTGTACCACAACTCACAGACTGCTGGAATATCTTTGGTTTCAGGATCTGTTAGCTGCAAAGTAAAGTTGGATAATTGGCCAGGCTGCCTAGTAACTGGGAGATCCTACCTTGAGGGATAAAAAAAAAAAAATGTTGACTTTCCCAAGTCATTAGGATGCTGCCACCTCCTTCTTTTGCTTCCTTGCTATTAATTATTATTATTAGGTAAGTGCTGATGTTACTTCCAATTTGTTAATGGAAAAGCATACTGTCTATTCAGATCACTACCATGGTTTACTCTGGTTCATGAAGGCTATTGGGTGAGATACATCCAACTGGCTTGAGAGCTGCTTGATGAGGAGAACTTTCACACATGAACCTAATACCCAATACGCATCAACCCCTCATCTCCAGAAGTCAGAGCATGACATAATCACTGCCTGTTGCAAGCTGGAAAGGGAAATTTAGCTTTCTAAGTTTTCATCTGAAATGCACTAGAGATACTATAAAAAGTTTACTACTCTTCGGGGGTGAGGGGGAGAGGAATTGAATTTTTATAGGGAAAATATACTATTTAAAATATAAATAAAATACCCTCTTGACCTTAAACATTCACAACAGAATTGAATTATAATCTTCTTAAAAGTAACCTTTGTGCCATAACATTTTGAGAGATATTTTAGGACTTTATTGCCAAGGCTACATGAATTCAGAGAGCATATGATTAGCATTAAACCAAAAAGCATTTTAATCCCTTTGTAAACTTAAAAGGGTGCTAAGAAAATAAAATACAGTGTTCCTGCCCCTATCTAAATGAAACTTTTTGCCCAACAAAAGCAGGAAATTTTAGAGATGAAGAACTTGAAAGTTATATGCCTTAGATTTTGGTGTCACTTAAATGGATGTCTAAATCCTGAGCAGCTCTATCCGCTTCAGTGAAGTTACTCTAAATTTGTACCAGTGTAATAGAGCAGAATCTGCTCCACAAACCTCAGATGTTAACCAATTCAGTGGTGGCTTATTTGCAGCTCCCTAACAGAGAAGCTTACAAATAAGTGGCTCAGTTCAGTAAGGTCCAGTTTACAAGTTGCATGCTACAATACAAACCTATCTTGTTTATTTTAAACAAATACACCAGTTTTAGTCCTGCCCCATTTGTTAATGTAATGAGAGAACCCAATAGAAATTACTGATTAAATCAAAAATGTTTTGGTACTACTGGCAAATAAGATTTTAGATTTCACGTCTTGCACACCTGTACCACTGATCAAAAACTAACCCAGTCATTTTAAAAAATCTTCCATATTTGCAAACTGTGGACATATGTTTTTGAAAGACTTGCTGTTTGTATTATTGCCCCTCTGTCCTTTGCCTTCCCCATTTGTAACCTCTTCTGTTATGTCTTTAACTACGATTGTAAGCTCTTAGGTGCAGGGATTTCCTTTCACTGTCTGTCTGTACAGTAGCAGAAATATGCTTAATAAAACTACGAGTACTATTCAAAAACATTATAAGAGATATATTCTCCCATCCATGTACAGTAGTTTGCATGGCTATTTTCCATTACTGCTAATGGAAGTTGCATGCACTTCCATAGAAGACTAGATTTCATAGTCTACAGCATGGGGAGAGACAGACACAATCTAATGTATGTTTGGCGGATGATAGAGTGGGTCCCACTACTGCAGTATAAATAGTATACAATTATTTCCCTCCCCCCCAAGACAACTAGAATGTTACTTACTTTGAATACTGGATTTAAAAAAAAAAAAGAAATATTTACCAGCCCCTTGACAGATGATGTGCTGCAGTATGACAGGTGTACAGATACTGTGGTAACAGGGCTACATGCCTACATTAGATAGACAGATGCAAAAACAGGGACTCAGGACTTTGGACCAGATCCAAAACCCATTTAAGTCAATGGAAAGACTCCTATTGATTTCAGGGGTCTATAAATCAGGCCTTTTTCCCCTAGGTCAAATGGGATATTTATTCTTCAGCTGGTTGCCCTTTTAAACAAAATAGTAAAGGAAATATATTGATAAGAATGATATTTGATGAGGCTATTACTGCTACAGTATTCTACAGCAACAGAATTCAAACAGATTGCATCGTTTCCAGGGAGGCTGTCCCAAGGAATGTGGCCTAGGACGGCTCTGCAATGCTGTGTCTTAGTTTCTCTCTTTCACAGAGGGGCTCAAAAGCTCTACCCAGTCCACATGGTCTTAAAACATTTCCCTTCTGGAGGGGGATCCAATGTATTTAATACACACAGACATCCATACTTCATGTTGGCTTCACCCAACTGGCTACCAGTTTTGTGTTTCCAACGATTCTCTCTCCTTGACTCAGGAGTCCCCAGTCCCACTTCCTGGAGCTGGGTTATAATCCACATACTCACTTTCTCCTCTGCAGGAGCCTGTCTAGTTCCCTGCAGCATTCACTGGCAGCTGCTTCTTTGAGTCAGCGGCAGCTTTCCAGACTTTTGTCCTGACTGGCATTTGCAACCCTACCAACCTACCTACCTGGAGCATTACAGGCTCCCACTCAAACTCCTCACTCTCCCTTGGGTCTTTCTGGGTATCTCTGCTCTGCAGCTGGGAGCAAGCCTCCCAGCCTGGGAAGATGCACAAGACATGCAAGTCTTAGCACTCTAAAAATAGCTGTGTGGATGTTTGACTCAGGCTATCCAACTCACCTGACCCTCTAGCCTTCAGAGCCCAAGCCAGAACATCTACATTCCTAGTTTTAGCATGCTAGCTCAAACCCCATTAGTGTGAGTCTGTCTACCTGGGCTGGGGTGCAAACATACACTTCTTTATATCTTTGGGCCTGTCCTGAGTTAGTCACATGACCTCGTTCATTCTCACTCATCCTCCCCAACTGGGGAGAGGGGCTAAGCTTGTCACAGAGGAGGGGCTGATGCCTATCTCCCCATAAGGGGCCCAGCCACTCTGATAGTTAGATTCTGCCACCATTACTCATGTTTGGTATTAACTTACTTTGCAAGTGGGCCCACTGAAATCAGCACTGGATCTCAAAACAGGGTATTAAGACCCCAGTCCTGCACAAACTTCTCTTTATTAGCCTAAATCTACACAAAGAACTGGTGATTTGCAGTATGTCACAGGGCAAGTACACCCCATCCCCCATTGGGGAGGGGCAAGGGCATTGTAGCCTCATGGTTAAGTCTGGCTGACTACCCGTAGCCTCTGGGCAGTAGGGCCTAGTGGCCAAAGGCCATGAGGTTGCCTTTCCTCACAGAGTTATGTGGCCTAGTTGTCAAAGTACATGTGTCTGCCCTCTCCCTCAGGGCAGTATGGCCTTATGGCCAGAGTCAATATGGCCTCCCCTCTCCACAAGACTGTGTGGCCTACTGACCAGAATTAATAAGACTTCCTTTCTCCACATGGTTATGAAGCCTAGTGGCAAATCGGGGAGGTGGGCCACCACCTGGGGGGATGGGTGGCAGCCAGGGTAGGGTGACTCTGGCCCTCCCTACTCCACTAGGTCCCAGTCCAGGGCCCTGGCAGTGGCATGTGTGCTCGCCACTGAGTCAGCGGGGATCCGTCCAAAACACACTGACTCCACCTGGCACAGTGACTAGCCCCTTGGCTACTTCCTACCTTGTCCCTGATGCAATGGCCCTGGCATCTCCAGGGTCTTTGGACTCTTCAGCCTGTGCAGCTCCTGGTGGCTCCAACCTTCCCTGGGCATCTGCAGGTGCTTGGGTATCAGGCTGGGTCTCAGCACCTCTGACTTCCATGGTCTAGGGCAGTGATCACCACACAGTCGATCATGATCAACTGGTTGATCCTAGAGGATCTCCCAGTCGATCGCGATCCCCAGTGGCACAGCGGGGCTGCCGCTATGGGAGGCCCCCTGCCTGCCCTGGCCCCACACTGTTTGTGAAAGCAGTCAGCGCAGCTCCGCAGTCTCCCTCCACATGCTGCTCCTGCCTGCAAGCACCGCCCCTGAAGCTCCCATTGGCCAGGAACGGGGAGCTGTGGCCAATGGGAGCTGCGGGGGTGGTGCTTCCAGAGAGGGGCAGCACGCGGAGCCACATGCCCCCTGCCCCACCCCGCCCCACCCCACCCCCAGGGGCCGCAGGGGCACATTGGCCCCTTCCGGGAGTGGCATGAGGCTGGGGTTAGCAGGGAGCCTGCCTTAACCTCGCTGCGCCACTGACTGGGAGCCACCCAAGGTAAGTGCTGCCCAGCAGGAGGCCACACCCCAACCCCCAGCCCCCTCCCAGAGCCAGCACCCCGTAACCCCTCCTGCACCCCAAACTCCCTCCTGTACCCCAAGCCCCAGCTCTGAGCCCTCTCCCAGAGCTAGCACCCCAAACCCCTCCTGCACCCTACCCCTTCCCAGAGCTTGCACCCCTCATACCCTCCTACACCCCAACCCTCTGCCTGAGGCTCAGTCCGGAGCCCCCTCCCACACTGAGAATCCCCCAGCCCAGAGCCTGCCCCCCCACAACCCCAACCCCGGTGAAAGTGAGTGAGGGTGGGGGAGAGTGAGCAATGGAGAGAGAGGGGATGAAGTGAGTGGGTTGGGGCAGATCCTGGGTAGCCCTTAAATTCAAAAAGTGATCTTGGGCATAAAAAGGTTGGAGATCACTGGTCTAGGGCTTCCACAGCTAGTGGGCTGGAGCCATCAAGGTGTGTCCTCCCACCTTGGTGGTCAGCCCAGATTGAGCTGAGTTACTCCCTTTTATATCGGTGCTCCAGTTGGAGCATGCCCAGAAGGGACAAGGGGGGTAGGGATTTCTCCTCACAGAGTGTTGGGTTAACCCTTTTTTGGCCAGTGCAAGGCAAGTACACGCCATCACAGAGTGCCTCAATTTTCAGGTGTTCAACTTCAGCCAACTTAAAGTGACCTGATTTTCAGAGCATGTTCAGCAGTCTCTGAAAAACCAGGCACTCAAATTACTAGTCACTTGAAAATTTAGGCTATTGACTTCAATGGCATTACTCATGTACAAAAAACTACACACATGTGGTGGGTTCAGGGCCTAAACATCAAGTGCAGACAAGTTCTAAGCGTTTTCAACATTGTACAGAAGATTACTGGACTTCAATTTTTAAAAACACCACGTCTCAATAAGTTATTTCCCAAATTGGAGCAACTTTCAATTTGAATGGGCTTTTTATTGTATAAACCAAAAATACTTATTTTAAATTGTCTACAAATACTAGACTATAACCAATCATATCCATTACCTAATATCACAACGTTTTTCTAGCAATCTGTGATGACAGATCATATGTAAATAGGTCATATGGAAAGTATGGAGCATAACCAATAGCCCTATACTTCAAGAGTGAGTAACTAAAACAGTGAAGTAAAGCACAAAGCAAATCATAACTTCATAGCTGCTATAATACATCTTGTTAGAACAACCTTAGAGTCCATTGATTTTAAAATTGTTCTATACCAGGGTTTCTTTCATTTTTTGACAGTCAGGATGATTGCACTATTGATTTTCCCCCTTCAGAGTTGAGAAGATATGTTGCAGAAGAAGATTGTGACAAAATTGCGGTCCTTAAATAAATGAAGAAAGAAATATTACAGGTGTACTAGTATTATAGAAGTACTAGTGCTTCTGTTTTAGACAGATATCTCAAGATGTAAATGAAAACCAACACCACCACAATGTTGCAAAGAGGGGTCATTCACTAGCAAATAAGGCATTTTTTATTGCTAATGAAACAAAATCCTTTTTCATTGAACTATAAGCTTCCAAAGATGTCTATAGACTGCCTTCCATTGCCTACTTGAGCCTGTTTGAAAGGACCCTTGCAGAGATCTACTGCATGGTGATCATGTGCGGTAGAAATAATGAATATAGAAGGCTAGATTCTTAGCTGCAGCTGAAATATACTTGGCAGAGCTGAGGAGAAGGACAAGGTAGCTGCTTTAAGACACCTTTGTGGTTTCCTAATCCTGATGTTGCAAACATCCTGGCCACTGGTGTAAATCAGAATAGCCCTGAAGTTGCTCTAAACTATGCACAGCTGCCAGTGGCCAGGAGGGACCTTGTGGCAGCACTCCAGCAGTATAATCTTTTCTTCTGCAGTAGCTGCTGATTGCCTCCTGAAAGGTATTTAGCACCCTCAACTCCTAAAAAAGCAATGGCAGTTTAGGGTGCTTGGCAGGGTTAGCCACTGCAAAAAATAAAAATAAAAAAAGCAGCACTCTCGGCGTCCTGTTGTTCCTCTCCACCTGCACTGGAGAGCAGAGATGGTTTCCCAGGGTGTTCCGAGTCAACTGTGGCCCTTTCTTGGGCTGGAGGAATTTGGCCTAATAAGGAATAAAAGCATGACGCACCTTTAGAGTCATACAAAGAGAATCCTATCTTGGCTGTATGCTTGGAACAATAGAATTCCATGCCTGATGAGAGAGCAGCCTGTTTTCCTCAACAAGGAAAGCTTGAGATACAAAAAGTGACTTCATGATTCCTAAGAAAATCAGCAGCCATCTGATCTGTCCCATTAAAGCGCAAGCTAGAAAAGCTCCTCTCTCTGTACTGGTGCCTTGTATTAATCAACAGCAATCAGCGTTAGCCAGATAAAGGGACAGCTTATTACTGGTTATGCAAGAGACAGTTTCTTCCAGGTAACAAGAAAGCAGGGACATTGCTTTGGCATAAAAGAGAATTACACTGTGGTGTCATCTACCTGATATGGAAGACAAGTGTGCAGTATGTAATGACAACTCTAAGTGATATCAAATAAATATTTAAGAGAATTGATCTGGAGAATGATCCTGGGGAAATCTCATGCGCTTACAGCATGGATGAGTAGCTGTACAGGAATGAGCCCTCTGAGAACTCAAAGCAAACTAAGATGACACTGAATAGGTCACAGTGAAGCTCCACAGACATTTCAATAAAATTACATGGTCTGCAGTATCAAGGAGTGTTGGGGAAAAAAAATCTGTCAATACCAAAAGAATTATTAACCTCTATCAGAATTAACAAGAAAGAGTAACTGCAGAGATCCACCAAGGCAGACTGTAAAATGGCCTTATCAAGAAACAACTAGATATTGAATAAGGTAGATGGGCCACTTTTCCAAGTATGTGCCAGAAACTTTACAGCTGGAGTGGTAACTTAGTACAATATGTGATGGTAAAGTCCATGGGACACACTCTCCAATATTCTAAGCACAAAGTGGACTTAAAGCATCTTTATATGGCCTGCAGAGGATTCTCCCTCTGAAGAGGAATGCTCCAACAGCGTAGCTGCTTCCTGCACCCAACACCTCCACCTCACTTTTGGCAGGGAATGAAAATGTGTTATAGCAGTAGACATGATACATCTTGATTTTAGTAGGGCTTTAGACATCGTCCTGCATTACAGTCTCATAAGCAAACTAGGAAAATGTGTTCTAGATGAAATTACTATAAGGTGGGTGCACAGCTGGTTGAAAAACTGTACTCAGAGAGTAGTTATCAGAGGTTCACTGTCAAAATGGGAGGATGTATCTAGTGGGGTCCCACAGGGGTCAGTGCTGAGTCTAGTACTATTCAATATTTTCATTAATAACTTGGATAACAGAGGGGAAAGTATGCTTATAAAATTTGGAGATGACACCAAGGTAGGATGGGTTGCAAGCACTTTGAGGGATAGGATTAGAATTCAAAATGACCTTGACAAATTGGATAATTGGTCTGAATTCAGGAAAAAGAAATTCAGTAAAGACAAGTGCAAAGCACGGAGGAAAGAAAAATCTAATGCAGTGGTTCTCAAACTAGGGCCGCCGCTTGTTCAGGGAAAACCTCTGGTGGGTCGGGCTGGTTTGTTTACCTGCCATGTCCACAGGTTCAGCCGATCGCAGCTCCCACTGGCTGCAGTTCACCGCTGCAGGCCAATGGGGGCTGCAGGAAGGGGTGCAGGCTGAGCGATGTGCTGGCCGCCCTTCCTGCAGCCCCCATTTGCCAGTGGGAACTGTGATCGGCCGACCCTGCGGATGCAGCAGGCAAACAAACCGGCCCGGCCCGCCAGGGGCTTTCCCTAAACAAGCGACGGCCCTAGTTTGAGAACCACGATCTAATGCACAACTACAAGATGGGGAATAACTGGCTAGGTGGTAGTATTGCTGAAAAGGGGGATTAGAGTGGATCACAAATTGAACATGAGTCAACCCTGTGATGCAGTTGTGAAAAATGCTAATATTCTGGAGCGTTAACAGGAGCATCATACGTAAGACATTGGATCTAATTGTCTTGCTCTACTTGGCACTAGTGATGCCTCAGCTGGAGTATTGCGTCCAATTTTGGCCACTACACTTTAGGAAAGATGTGGACAAACTGGAGAGAGACAGAGGAGAGCAAGGAAAGCAATAAATATTTAGAAAATCTGACCTATCAGGACAGGTTAAAAAAACTGGGTATTTTTACTCTTGAAAAAACAGTGTTATCAAGTCTACTTCCCCTTGACCCTCCCCAGTCTTCAAATATGTTAAGGGCTAGGGCTGTCATGGATTGTTCTCCATGTCCACTGAAGGTAGGATGAGAAAGTAATGGGCTGAATCTCCAGCAAGTGATATTTAGGTTAGATATGATTGTGACAGACTGTACGCTTATGTTTGCCACTTTTACAGAACTATGATAAATTTTGTACAAAGTATGCCTTGTGAAGTATTATTTGAAATTTGCTGATCATTATTGTCCTGGTAAAATGTGTGTGGCAACATTGTGTGTAAAGTTAAGATTCTACTGTATTATGTTACTAAGGCATATTCCAAATTTGGGGAAGCAGCCCAAGCCAGTTCCTCTGAGACAAAAGGCAAACAGACGCCCAGCCAGGTGTCAACAAAATCAATTGTTGAATCACCTGGATAAGCAGCCATCAGCCATTCTTTGGCGGGAAGAGGGGTGTGAGCAAGAAAGTTACATCTTGGCAAACAGAATTGCTGTCACTTGAATCCCAGCTGGAAATGATTCTAAAAGAAGAGAAATACTGTAAAAAGGGAGAAAAAAAGGCCACAAATCACCTCTCTCTTCTCATCTCTACTCACAGCATCAACAACATTTGAAAAACAAAAGGAGCATCACTGTACAGGGGGAGGGACCCTAGCTGAAAGACCCAGCCGGAGTACTGTAAGCATATGGTAAGATAAATCTTTGCTTTGAATTTCCTTAGCTTGGTAAGTTAGGTATTAGTTTGCATTTTACCTTTTATTTCTTTGTAACCAATTCTGACTTTTATGCCTGAGCTTGTACTGCACAGAAGGAAAGAGCTGGGCAGTCAAGATGCACATTTCTGGGGACAAGTCTGGGACTGCGAATTTGCTGCTGTATCTTTGTAACATAATGCAGGAGTGGCTGGCTAGAAGCACTCACAATTCACCTGGGAGCGCTTTTGCATACTGGAGACTGTGTGTGAACAGATCAGAAATGGGTGTTCTCACAGTGGAGTCTGAAAGGTAACCCAGGTTAGAGAACTAAGAGGACACAGCTGTTCAGCAATCCAGATTGTACCGTGGGGAATGTCACAATGAGGAATAACTTTCTAACCATACACATAGTTAAGTTCTGAAATAGGCTTCCAAGGGAGGTTGTGGAATCCCCATAATTTTTAAGAACAGGTTGGACAAACACGTCTCAGGAATAATCTAGTTTTATCTGGTCCAGCCTGGGTGTAGGGGCTGGACTTTACTTCTCAAGGTCCCTTCCAGTCATACATTTCTGTGAAGGCCTGGGTTGTGAGGCAGGGAGTTAGTGTGAGAAATAGGTCTGACAAATAGAGCTACACCCTATTTTCCACTGGCTTACAGTCTCATCAGGTACGCTGGCTGGGCCAGATCCTGGCCAAACTAGCAGAGAATCTGGCCCCCTTTCTTTAAGGAAATTAGCAAATCCCATTTATGCTGAACATAACACCCACCTTAGTTCATAACATTGTAATCTAACAAGAATGCAAAAACCATCTGAATCCAGGACCCAATTTCAAAGGTTAAATTATTAACAATTAAAAATCTTTTTATTTTTCTTGATTATCTCCCCCTTCACCACCACATCACTTTAAAATATCTTGCCTTGCTTTTAAAGGCCCTAAGGAATTATACTCCTGCCTCCATTTATGACCTCGTCTCTCATGTCACCCCTGCTTCTTCCACTCTGCCAACAACTCTGGCCTCAGCATCCTACTTGTCTGCTTCCCCCACAACAGTCTGTGCCTTCTTCAGTGGTTACCCCATACATGAAATGCCTTCCAGTTGCACCCTGCCAAACCACACTCTACCATATTCTCACCATGAACTTGTGGAAGGGAGTCTGGAAACATAATGCTTCTCTCTCAGGGAAAATCAATGTATCATCTCTTGTGGTTTCCTGTAGATAAATAGGTTACTGCCATCTTTAACATCATGCATTTTAATGTAATGGGCACCTGCAATTGTATCAGGGAAGCTGAACAAGTACTTCATGAGGAAAATACCTATACTGCTGCTATTTAAAGAAACAAAGCAGGTTTTGACTCCCTGAGGAAGGAACACAAGGAAGGAGCTGGTGGAGGTCTCATGTCCTATTATTAGGAAGACACTCAACTACAAAAGAGACATGGAAGTGTAAAAGATGAACGCACCTACTGAGTTGGATTGCATCACTATCAAGTTAAGGATGAGGTGCTCAGAACTGTTAATGTCTATCATCCTGATGCCAGCCTAATTGATAAAGAGAAACGTGCGATAGCATTAGGAAACTTCAGCCACACAATTATCTATGGAGATTTTAATTCCATAAGTGAAGTTGGGGGCTTGGGGGAGGCGCGGAGGAAGAGAAAATGACTGATGCAAATAGAATTTTACTAGAGAACTTTGTCACTGAAAATTATTTAGTTGTTGTAGCCATGCTGATCCCAGAATATTAGAGAAACAAGGTGGATGAGGTAATATCTTTTATTGGATGAACTTCTATTGGTGAGAGAGAAAAGTTTTTGAGCTTACACAGAGCTCTTCAGCATTAGCTATAACTCCAATCAGCGGCATGTCCATGAGCTTGGATTGTTTTGAAGGATGCTGGATCATTGACCTGCACTCACTTGTTGGAGTAGGAAGATAGTGAGCTCTCAATTGATAAACAGGAAGTAGAACTTTCATAAGTTGACTGTTCGCATTTCACAGACACACTTGAGACCATTATTTTTCAAACATCATGAAACAACCTTGAGGAAGATCTTAAGGTCTTTTGAATCTGCTGTGCAGAAATCATCTTGCCTCTTGAGATGCTCTTTTTTCTGAAGAAACGGGGTCCCACATTAGCAATGATACTGGCATAGAAAATCTTTTTAAGGAAAAGAAGTTTGATTTGAGGTTGAATGGAATCCCAGAGATAAGAGGCCAGGGGAAAATAGAACGAAGTTTTGAAAGAGGTCAGTATGAAAACAGCTGAATGTAGACTAAGGCATTGGGAAGAGATTTGTGAAAGTCTGGATCCTCACACAGGAAAAGATTTAGATTTAGATTTAGATGATACTGAAGAAAATTGAGAGCAAAGAAGTGAAGACTCGTAATCTAACCCGCCCCCCACCAATAACCTGAAAACTGGGTGTGCAGAGGAATTAGATGACAAAGTCTGTGAATATGGTGGACAGACATTATACCAAGACTAGCATGCTCATGTACAAAGATGAGGATAGAGCCACCAAAACATGCAAGACAGATTAAGCAGAGTGTGAAGGAGCAGAGAAACTGCAGCCTGGCACAGCAGGGGTTAAAGAAAACCTGTGGGTTCAGCTAGCCTGCCCCATTTTACCTGCAGCCAATGCCAGGCCTGGAGCGGGGAGAAAAGAGGGAGCCTGGCTCAGTTGGGGGCTGACTGGTGAGGAGGCAGAAGCTCTCTGTTTGCCTGCCTGCCTGCTGCACAGATGAGCAACCTGCTAGCCAATGCAGCTACTGGAGGCTAGTAAGTCTTCCCCTGCCACCGGGAGCCTGCAGATATGCCCCAACTGCAGAGTAACTGGCCCACTGGGGCCACACCACAAACTAAAATGACTTTCATCGGAAGCAGCCCAGGAAAACAGGTCCTGAATCCCCTCCGACTGGGAGAAAGATCCATCTCCCCTCTTAGGGGGTTGAGTGACACAGGACCCTGGGTCAGAACCTGGTGGAGAGGAGAGGGAGGGGGGTCAGGTCCCTCTACAGCCCCCCCCCCACCCTTCCAATGATCCAACCACTCAGCTGCCCAACCACTGAAGGCCCTATCACACAGACAAATAATCTGATGTGCAGACAGATTCAGCTGAGTACCCTGGCTTCAGGAAGCTCTCATACACGAGCTAGAAGATGCAACAGAGAAGCTCAAGCCAAGCATATCCTCTGGACTGGACCATATCTATGGCTATATGGTAAAGCACTTTGGGAAAAAGGCTAAAGCTAGGTTGCTGGACATCATAAACAAATCATGGACAAATGCAAAGGTACCTAACTGCTGACTTCCACCATTTATTTCTTCCTAGAACTTGCAAGGATCCCTCTTCTCTGGGCAGCTATTGAACTGTATCTTTAACCAGTCACCTCTGTAAGACAGTGGAAAGAAAGGTACAATCAAGGCTGAGAATCATAGAATATCAGGGTTGGAAGGGACCTCAGGAGGTCATCTAGTCCAACCCCCTGCTCAAAGCAGGACCAATCCCCAATTTTTGCCCCATATCCCTAAATGGCCCCCTCAAGGATTGAACTCACAACCCTGGGTTTAGCAGGCCAAAGTGCAAACCACTGAGCTATCCCTCCCCCTGTCTGTGGTGGCTTCTAAAAGAAAGGAAGCTAGAATGTACCCAAATGGCATACAAGTCCTTGCACTTGCCCTTGCACTTCTCAACTATGAACGTTCGTCTTTGGTCAACTTATTATTGATGGATTTCAAGAAAAGCCACCACAGTCATCTACAGGAGTCTTTTTGGATCTCAGTGTGGCAATTGTCTGAGTGTGGCATGATAAGCTCTTAGTGAAACTCAATGAGATGGGAATTTGTGGCAAAATGCATGACTGGATAAGAGATTTTCTACAGTACAGGAAAACAGTAAGATTAAATGCTACTCTTTCAAAGACCAGGCCAATCAGGATGGGAGTTTCTTAGGGCTCAGTTTTAGTCCTCTTCTTTTCCTGCTGTATTTCTCTGAACTATGAGGCTACTTGAGATCTGTGTATGTACTGAGGTTTGTTGACTCGCAGGTGGCAAGTTCATCAGTTCCTTTAGAAGAAACCAGAGTGCTATCAACAATGCAGTTTACTTTACAAATGCAAAGTACTCCACTTAGGAAGGAACAATCAGTTGCACACATACAAATTGGGAAATGACTGCCTAGGAAGGAGTACTGCGGAAAGAGATCTGGGGGTCATAGTGGATCACAAGCTAAATATGAGTCAACAGTGTAACACTGTTGCAAAAAAAGTAATAATTCAGGAATGTATTAGCAGGAGTGTTGTAAGCAAGATAGGAGAAATAAAAGATCCTCTGACTGATATAAAAATATCTTGGAAATAACATTCACTCTTGAGACTGCAGAGAGGGCACACCTCAGGAATGAAAAATCAATAGAGATCGAACCAAGATATGTCAACTTTTCTAGTTGTGTCAGGAGCAGGCTTTAACACCTACCCATTCTTTTGAGCGTGATATTGTAAGGAAAGTGATGATCTTAGATTTCACTCCTTGGATCAACAAAGGACCCTGTAAGAGTCACTGAATTCATTCTCAATCTTCATGGATTGATATGATTATTGTGCGACAAGACAAGACAACACCACTCTGCCCTCTCTGAGGATAGAAAATCCATCCACAGCAGGAACTTGAAATAGTCAATTTTGCAGAGGAATCCTGAATCATTTTCAGAAAATCACTTAGAAAAGAAACACTTGGGAATATGTTCCCATTACTCAAATGTGTGCATGACGTGCTCATTTTAGAACAGATTATTTCAGTCTGTGACAGACCATTACAATGCCTGCCTTCACCTTTCCCTTTGCTTTATGCATCTTTAAAATCATTGAATAATAGTCTTAAATGCTCACTTAACCCGATCAAACTGAGCCCAGCAAATCTACCTCCACTCCAAAATGCAAATCAAATAATGACTGGAAAATGAAAGTAAACTACCATCTCAGTCTGTGTGTGAGTGTATAATAGCTCAATGCAAATAACGGTCTCTAGAATGTGTCCTAACACAGATCAATACCTATAATGATGCTCCAATAACTCCTCATGCTCCAATAACTACTGGAATTGAATGGTAAGAAGCATACTGGACAAAGAGTAAAACTGCTTTCTCCGGGGGGAAAAATGAATAAAAAGGAATTCACTTTAAATGAAAAGTATTTGAAGCTAAAGGACTAAACCAAATGGCTGTTGAATAAAAAGGGTTACATGCATTAATGAAAAAGCTCTCACAAATGGTTTACAACTATATGCAGACCATAACATAAAACATAAGAGCACCCAACCAGATTTTAAAATATTTTTTATTAGGTGCTGCTTAACTGGTGTGACGTGCAATATTAGTAGAAGTGAGGTCTTTTCCCTCCTTTGCAATTAGACGATTACATTTTAATTCCTAGTTAAGAATATGATGATTCTCCCTACTCTAAGTAGATATGTGAGAGGGCTTTGTAACAAAGTAATTGGAGAAACCATTGCCCCCACCTCTCATTTAATTATGAATTAAAAATTGGTCAATTTCTAAAAAAAATATGGCCCAGTTATACTTTAAATTCACAATTATTTCCCCACACTTTTAATGCAAGAGCAAGATTTTGCATAAAGAGATTTGGGGCACGCAAAAGGAAACAGAATAAAAAAACATTCACAAGAAAGTGAATGAAATGGACATTGAGTGTCTCATTCAGTGTCTATCTGAAAGTGTAACAAGGAATTACACAACTCTAGGCTCCTACTTTTGGATCCAAATACAGATTGGGTCTCTAGCATTACAAGGCATTTTCTCATAACATGGAAATAGAAAACCGATCATATCAATTCTACTGTTCAAATCTGCAATGAGAATGTTAACTAATGCAGGAAGCTCTGTCGGTAATAATAAAATAAAATAATAATAATAATAATAATTAAGAATTAAAAACAATCCCACAAACACACACTTCTTGCAAATTGTACAGATTGGTCAGACTGACTGTCAGGATAAAATCAGATGTTTTGCACTAAGCATACAAGTGAATACACTATTACACCTATCTAATACCTGATCCTACTCCCATTATCGTCAATGGGAATTTTTCTGCCAATATCAGTGGAAGCAGAATCGGGTCCCTGGTGGTTCTATCTTGATCGAATCACATCTAACACATCACTTTCTAATTCAGCAGTGAAGGACAAGTGTGCTTTTGTTTGTTTTGATGGTTTGAAGAATTTACCAGTTTTATTCATTCTCAATGGGAATAAAGTAACCCATTAAAGCTAAATAACTAACACAAAAAGCAAGCAAGATCTGTTTCTTTTTCAGGATCTACCTCCAATCACCTGATCACACTGCCAGTTAGTTCTTCACTGTGTTTCTTGGCAGTCAGCAAGCAACAGCAGAGAGCAAGAACCAGCACGAGAAGTAGCAACTTGGGAGAGAAAAGTGAGTAAAATGATTTCAACCGAGAAAGTTAGAGTCTAACATAAATAAAAGAGAAACTGGGGTTAGAAGCTAACTCTTAATGAAGGGAGGCAACTCAGATTACTGACACTACAAATTGGAATAAAATTACATCATACAAAAAACATCGATGAAAAGTGACAAGGATGCAAATGAAAACATTGAAATGAGACAGGCAACTACTGCGGCATGATTTAAGAAGAGAGGATCAGAGGTAAAGCAGAAAGCAAGATGCAGCCGACCCAGAACTGAATGGGAAAATAGAGTAAAAATAAAGTGAAAGCCCAGTAAAAATAAATTGAGATGGAAATAAATAGAAATCAGTAGGTAAATAGAAAAGGGAAAAGAGAAAAGAAAGAAGGTGATTTTAATGGTACTCTGTAGAAAGTGAAATTAAGTACATAGACCGATGGGGAACATTTTAGTATTCTGCATTAGTTTTCACTGAAATATACTTTTGATTGACAGACAAATGCTATTGTTATTTAGAAAACAGGCAGGTTGTTTTTACCACCCTGGAGGTGCACTTACAAAGTCTTCTATATGCTCACATCCGCGTTTGTAAAAGAAAGAATGCATCTGCTTGCATCAGATTCATCAGCAATAGCTATTGTATTGAGCAGGCTACAAGCAGCTTGCAGCAAACTACAGTTTATACCTACCTGAATTTTGACAGTCTCTTCTATACACAGGGGAGGGAACAGAGCACAGATCTGTTTCTGGAACACCCACGAGGGAGTGGTTTACCTTACCTTGGGTATACCTACAGTACCACTGGATGTCACTGTTGCTTCATGAAAGACAAAAGACAAAAGCTGTACCAGTGCCTATGACATTTTGTAAGAAGCTTACCTGTTATCTGGAAGATTTTTCCAGAAGGACCAATGTTATAAAAGTAATATACACTATTGCAGAGTACTTTACAGTGTTTATTTGCCTTTTATGGCACTTTATCAATCATTCCCCTCATAAATTGTTTCTTTCTGTTACAGATATATTGTTTAGCATATACTGAAGTTTGCTCATATTGTGTTTCTTCACTTTCCCTTGTACCAGCTATTGAGGTTTGTGTGGTTTTTTGTTTTGTTTTTAATTATTGTCTCCCTGTGTGGGGAACAAAGGCTTTCTCCACCTGTTACATCTGGTCATGTAGGCTGTGAGCCTCTTTGAGGCAGAGACTTCTTTATTTGTCCATACAGTGCCTAGCAGAATGGAGCCAAGAACATTGACTAGGCTTCCTATATGCTCCTCCAATACAAATATCACATTAGAAGCAAATGGGAGGGCTGTGCGGGGTGGGGGGAAAAGGGAGGAAGGCAGGAACAGTTCCCATTCACTGCTTGTGTTACTGGCGACTGATTGAGGAGAACTTATCTTTTTATGTAGAATCCCCGAAGAAAAAGGGGAGCCAGACTCCACCTAAGCCTCTGGGCTAGCACCCCAAGGGCACACTTGGTGCATCAACCCATTAAAGAAATGAAGCTATACTGATTTACATCAGGTAAGGGAGTGGCCCTCTGTGTTCTTGTCAGCATAAAGTCAAACTGAGAATTTCAAACAACTTTTACCGTGGTGAACATTGACTTGTTTAATGGTCACCAACACTAACTGCTTGCACTATTTCCCTGTGCATAGAATAGGAAATAAATGAAGTATCTCATAACACTGAGTGGTAAGACCTGGTGAATGCTGACTTTTTAAATGGTGGCCATAGTGTAGTGCACCAAGTGAATATAGACACAGAGTTCCCTTCACCTACCTCAGGAATACACTTCCTTTCTGTGTATTTGTGTACTTATGAGTGTCTACAGCAACACAACAGAGCAGGAAGCATGCCTTATCCAACTGAAACCCTCCAGGAGAATTTTAGGTGGGCAGAAAGTCCCACAGTTATCCACATAGGAATTTGATTAGGACCTTTTGCAGATGATAGGGTGTTAGACCAAAGTGCCATGCACTCTAATAACCACATCCATTGTTGTATAATATAAAAACAAATAATAGGAAACAATCCTACATTGGGGTGTAAAGGATTAGGTGACCCAATGGGTGTTCTCTGTCTGTAACGTATACAATTTACCAGTGATCAGAAGGACCTTGGTTCTATGGATTATTCAAAAGACAACTCCCCAAAATCATATTTTCATCCTAGGTCACTCACTCATAGTATTGACTCAGCGGGGAGAGTGTTATTTACTCACTCCTACAACTTTTGAGTATCTTTGGAGGTCTCCCATCCATGTATTGACCTAGCCCAATGCCACTTAGTTTGATATCTACTATAGCCATGTAAATGGGTATCAGACAGTAGGTTACTGTATGGAGGTACAGTGCTGTTCTGTTGACTCACCTTTGCAGCAGGTCAGGTGGCTCTCACTAGCATCAGTCAGGAATATAAAAGGCTGAGAGTCTCCTTGATTTTGAACTAGAAGGAGAGAGAGATCTTGCTAAGAGAAATCCTAATTAGGAATTGAGGAGTAAGCAGGCTTGGGGCTAAGGCTTGTATTCAGGAGTACAGGCTGGCCTTAGGAATTTGTTATTTAAATTAAAGGCAAAGCCCCAAAGGAGGGGGTGAGAATAGCCATTTTGTGTGTGTTATGCTATATTGAGAATGGGATGGAGAAGCCACTCTGTTACAAACAGGTTTAGCAGTGACATTTTAGTTATGGACCCTTCTTCTGGTTGCATAATTAATAAGTAGACGTTTGGGCAATGGCACGTGTTAGTGAAAATATATGCATCATGGTCACATCAGCATCAAGGTAACCAAATATGTTAATGATGGTTTTGGAGTAAACTGTGTCAGCTGGTGGTGAGGTCTTGAGAGGAAGACAATCGACCTGATTATTATTTAAAGATTATGTTGAAAATTAGGTGTCACCACAGAATTTGGAGAAGCTGAAGCCAAGGTGCCACTGGGAAACATGAATGGTGGAGAGAGACAGGGAAGTAGCCAAGTCATGTGGAACAAAGTGATTGCTAAAAGGCTGGCCTGCACATGGATTATGAGGATTAATAGGCAAGACTGAAACCAAAGGCAAGAAATCATCGTGAAATAAGATGTGATTCACAAACCCAGTGAGCTTTGCCTTGGCTAACCTCTTACACAAATCTTTTTCTGGCTGCAGTCTTTATTTGTGGATTTCTAACAGCAAAGGAATACTGTTAATTTCTTCATTTTCAATACAGCAGATACCATAGAACCAAGGCACCAGAGAGGGAAAAGCCCAAGTAGGTCACTCAGTCCACCTTCCCACTGACTATTTATAAGAATATTCTAGCTAACTTCGGAATATTTCCAGTTATGGAGTTTTCACAACTGAGATTTGCTGCAGTTTCCATTGGCTGGCAGAGCTTACGTTACATTTCATCATGGGGCATATGGGGAGCTTGGATACTTGTTTATCTGATCCAATAAAGTTTTGACCTGAATATTCATTGTACACTAGAGGGTCACACACTTTGTGGATTCTGTCAGACAAGCTTATTACACACCCCAGGGGCTCCTCGCATTCCTCCTTCTCCCCCTGCCCCAAGTTACTTTGGTGTTAGCTGCCAGTGCCTTCTATTTAAGGGTCTCCCTACAACCCCTCCAGCCCTCCCTTTACACCAGGGGCTCTATGTGCCCCCATTCCTCTTCCTCCCCCATTCCAGGGGCTTCGTGTGCCTTACTTTCCCCCTTCCCTGCACATGCTAGGGTCCCCCACGTCCTTCTACAACTGTCCTCCCTTCTTTCCCCCCCCCATGGACTTTGTATGCCCCCCATCCTTTGCATGCTAGGTGCACCACTGTGTCAGTGGTGACAATTAAATATGTAAGTGTACGTAGGTACTGTGCCTACCAAAGCACTGTCCGTGTACATCCCTAGGTAGAATAGTGAATACAATTGTATCTATTTGAAAGATATGTAAGGTATTTGGGATACAATACAGCAGTAAGATCCCCTCTCCTGTCCTAAGACTCACTTGGGCAGATCTGCATAACCATTCTGTCCTCACGGCAGGATTTGGATCTACAATTATTTGTGCACATATTCCTACTATTTTTCAAAATGTGCAGAAACTGATTTTTATAGCACCCACCGTGTGACCACTACTTCACAGAAAATATAATAGACACAATCTCTGCCTAGAAGAGCTTTACATTCATCAGACCAGCTATTCTGTGGTGCTCAGCACCATAGCTGGAGGGACCCGGGGCTGGTTCATGCTCATAATCTAGCCACTCTGCCATCAGCATAGCTTAGTTGGTGAAAACAATGTTTTCTTTTATCCTGCACAGTACTGAGAATTTTTTTTTAAAAACGCATGACTCTGACACATCAAAACAGTGTGTGAGCTCCGCCTGGTGGCGCAGAAGTCTCAGAGAGTCAAACAACAGGAACAAGGAATAAAAGGAGAAAAATCAAGTGGCTATGCTGAAGCATCAAGAAAGGTATTACACGGGAGGGTGCGGAGAAAAAACAAAATAAGAGCTAGCTGGGGCAGTGCCTCTTTAAAAGGTTTTATCATTTTCTCTAACATCCATGAGATGTACAAATGTATTGCACAGTCAATGCAACTGTTAACCATTAAAGATAAAGGACATTTCTGGCAGATTTGCTGCTCTCGGCAGTCTCCACCTCCCTTGTGTTTGCAAACTGAGTCACTCATTCTCCATTATATGCTGACACCGATACCAGAAACCAGCAAAATTTCCTTTCTCTCCTCCCACACTACTCTAATTTTTTTTCAGTCCTTCATGATTTTAGTCTGCTCATTTAAATTTCTAAGCAATTATTTTTTTGGCTCAAATACCCAATCAACAGGTGTGGAATGATTGACACGGCCCTGATATGCTCCATCTGTTCGCTCCTGATAATGTAATCCTGTTGGCTACTGGGTAATATCTTCCACATACTTAAAAGGCAGCAGTCTAATCTATCTGCAGGAAAAGAAAAAGCCCTGCAGTTAACATTGTTATGCGACAGGAACAATTGGCAACAGACAGCACTTCTGTAGGTACAGGGGGGAAGCTTCTATTCAACTATTTTCACCACTGGGAGTGATGATTCACGCAGTGCACAATTTCTCACTCTAAGAAATATAAAAAGGTTCATTTTGTGTCCAATTTGTCAAAAAAAAAATTTGCATGCAGCCATCCAATTATGGTTTTGCTTTTACCTCCATATGCCGAAAGAATCTTATTTTATTTTAAGAAAGCGGTGGGAAAAAAAAGACTAATATTAGCTTTGTAGTTATAATACATAGTATAATCATCATGGTAAATATATACAAAAATAGCAGGGCTGGTGCCTGAGATCTAGGTACAAGGGAAAATGTACATGTGCTCGTGGATATTCTCCTGTATTTAAACAACAGTAGTAGATTAAGGGTTCTATTATCTCCTCAATGCACATTTTTCATTCCCCCTAACCGTAGGAAGGGCTCTGCATGCATAATGAGCAGGGAATATAGCTTTAGATCTGGGCAATACCTTTCGATAGATTGTGAAAAAATACGGAGTGCAAAACTGAGATTGCATGAAACTTCTATGGGTTGGTTTTCATCGTACAGTTAAGAATGAACCTGGCTCTCCCTCAGGTTGTAATCCAACACCCTTCTGTCCCAAATACTACAGCGTGCCTTTTTTTTGTGCTGAAACATTTTTTCCACCAAATAATGCAAATTCAGGACAACCAAAACATTGTTAATTTGTATCAATTTTGGCTAATCGTTTTGGTCAACATTAAAACAAATTCAAATATATCAAAATGGTTCATTCTGACATTAATGAAACAGCTCACGTTGATTTTTGGGGGGCTAGGCTCACAAGGGGATTTAGGCACCAAACCACTGGAGGAAGAGATGACGGTGGTCCCTCTTTAATAACATTTATGGCAGCGGTAAGAGCCCTCAACAAGGTTGTGAGAGACTGTGATTCAAATCCCCACTCTCAGTTTCTCTTGTAGACACTCTTCCACTTTGTATTTTTTAATAGTCATGAGGCGCGCACGTGCGAGAGAGATTCTATAGCACAGTGGTTAGTGCACTTATGTGGGAGAGGGGAAACGTGGGTTCAAGTCCCTGCTCCAGAGGGTATTTGAACCTGGGCCTCCTGCTGTCAGAGCAGGCTGGCCTAGCAACAGGCACAGGCCAATGACCCAGGGGCCAGGCCAGGTTGGAACACCAGAAAAATCAGAGTCACGTGACAAACAAGAGGACCAGAACCAAGAGACAGGTGTCTGGCAGTGTTTCTGGGGAGGGCTGGTTATTTCTTCCACCGCAGTAGTACAGTTTCCCACACTACTCAGTGATTACTTCTGTAGAAACCATTGCAGTATGCAGGCTAGCAGCCTACGGGCCTGGGCAGCATTGCAACACCAGCACCAGTTGTGCTTTGTTGGTCTCTGTTACACTCGGGAGTGAGATATCAGCTAAAATCACCATCACCCACAGAAAGCGGTGCCAGTATTCAGTTCCATTGCCCTATACAACTATAACCATGCCAAAGAGCTACTCCTCCCTCATTTCCCCAACCACCCCCAAAGGTCATACTTACCACGGCTTGTGCTGTGCTCTATCAATCCCAAGCAGAAGCAGCACTTCTTGAGAAGCAAGGGAAGTGATCTCAGTATCTTAAGTTTCAATTTCTGTCGTAAATAGACTGACAATCGTTCTTCTGTGTGTTCTATCTGAAGCTGCTGCTAATTTAGCCTTCAGGGTCTCTCCCTCCACACCTGCAGAATGACTGAGCCAGATAATGAAGAGAAAGAAGTGGGCTCGGGATGGCACATTCCAGGAGATCCTGCAAGCCAGTGCTGCATCAGAGAACAAGACCAGGGCCTGGAGGATCACCCTTGCAGACAGCCTGGAGAAGGATAGAGCAGAGAGGAAAAAGGTTCAGGAAAAGGAAAAGGACGTGCAACAGGAGATGCTTTCACTTCTCAGACAGCAAACTGAAATGCTGCAGACTCTGGTAGACCTGCAGATTAAACAATCCCATGCTTGCCTCCCTCTGCACAACTCAATATTGGGACCTCCCTATGCCCTCCCTCAACATTCCACGTGGCATCAAGGGGCCACTGCACCCCTACCACTCCACCCTGGGGGACATTAAAGACAATGGCAGCTTGACATACACTGACCTGTGAAAGTTACTGGGGGTGTACGGGTACCTGGAATGGAGTGTTCTTTCCCCTTCAAGTTCTGTTACTTTAATTTATTAAGTTTTAAATTTTTTTTAATTGCCTGGTTCATGTTACAGAATAAAATTCAATTTTTGGAACAAAAGTCATCTCTATTAGTTCACAACATATGCTGGTGTTGAGCAGGTCTGACAAGCACCAATTTCCTGTTATTTCACTTTGCCACAGAACCCATCAACATCTTTCACAGACACTATTAATAGGTTATATTACAATGTTATATTCCTACATACAGAGTAATCACTACAAGATTCATTCCGGGCTGAAAAAGAGCAAGGCCAGGTAGAACACACTGCAGCAACACATGATATTCTAGCTCACTATTAAAATGGTCTTTCAAAACCTCTCTATCTGTATAGCTTCACATTGAGCTCTTCTAATAGCCCTTGTACCTGGCTGTTCAGATTCAGCAGACAGCCACTGCACCTCCACCTTCTACCCCAGTGGAGACTTTTTGCCCCTTAGCTTCACAGATATTATGTAGGACACAGCAGGCAGCTATAAGTATAGGGATACTTTTCTCATCGAGAGTCAATCTTGTACATAAACAACGCCAGCAACCCTTCAAATGACCAAAGGCACATTCAACTGTCATTCTGCATCTGCTGAGACTGTAGTTGAATCTCTCCTTGGTGCTGTATCGGTGGCCAGTGTACGGCTTTATGCACCAGGGGAGCATGGGTTTAGCTGGGTCCCCCAGGATCACTACTGGCATTTCAACATTCTCAGTGGTAATCTGCTGGTCAGGAAAGAAAGTTCCAGCTTGCAGCTTTCTGAACAGTCCTGTGTTCTTAAAGATGCAAGCGTCATGCACCTTCCCTGACAAGCCAGTGTTGATGTTGGTAAAATGTCCCAGTGATCCAATTCCACCATCACTTGCAATAGCATAGAAAAGTATCCCTTTCTGTTGATGTACTCTGTGGCAAGGTGGTCTGGTGCTAAAATAGGGATATGAATGCCATCTATGACCCTGCCATAGTTTGGCAATTCCATTGCTGCAAAACTATCCGCTATGTTCTGCACATTGCACAGTCCTGCATAGCAGGAGGCAATTAATGGTCGTGCATGTTTGCATGACAATGGCCCCCTGTAGCAAAGTGAGAATCACTGGTGTGGCGCCTCCTGCTGGTCATCTGGGAATTAGCTCTTTTCCAGCATATGGAGCACCCTCTGCAGACCGGTGTCTCACCTGCCTCAGGCCCCCATGTCTCTCTCGGACCTTGGTGCCCCTTTCCCTGGGGTTCTGCCCACCACAGTACCCCCACATGCTGGGTCTCCCTTCCCAGGGGAATCCCAAACCCTCTAACCCCACCTTGCCTCAGTGGCTACTGCCAGTCATCATCTAGCCCCCTTTCACTGGGGCAGACTGCAGTCTGTAATAGTCACTCATCATTGACAAGGAGGTTGGACCAGCTGCCTCTACCTAACCCCGGGCTGCAACTCTGCAACCCCAGTACCTGTTTTGGCCTTTAGCAAGGCCTCAGCCTGAGGAGTTGCCAGGCTGGAGCTCCCCAGCTCCTCTTGCCTTTCCCCAACCCTGCTCTACTCCCGGTGCCCTGAGCTCCCAGGCATCCAGGTCCTTCTCTCTCCAGAGCTAAAGAGAGACTCTCTCAGGTCATGGCTCACAGCCCTTTTATAGGGCCAGCTATGGCCTGATTGGGGCATGGCCCCAGCTGTGGCTGCTTTCCCAATCAGCCTAGGCTTTTTTCTAGGAGCGGGATAACTGCCCCACTACACCCCCACAATACATGTCTGGCTGCACATTCCCCCCTCACCTCCTTCTCTATGCACTCCCTATCCGTGGCCCCACAAAGTCACAGGACCTCCTTGTCAACCTCTTCCTGGCCCTGGCTAAAACGGCCATCTATAAAACCAGGGAGAGGAGGTTGGCCGATGGAGACTCCTGTGACTGTGGGACCTGTCGCCGATCCTCGGTCCGTTCACGTATCCGGGCAGAGTTCCTCTGGGCGGCGTCCACTGACTCCCTTGACACCTTTGAGGAGCAGTGGGCACTGTCCAGGGTTCTCTGCTCGGTGTCCCCATCAGGCTCCCTTCTTTTAACCCTTTGACAACACTCCTGTCCCTGTTATTTCATTAGTTGTCCCATGGAATCATTTGGTTTCCAGGTCCTGTAGATCCTCCCTTAGGCTGGGGGGGGGATGTCCTTAAGCAGTGGGCGGGCTTCCACCCGCCCACTTCCCAGAACCCAATAGGTACACCCCCACAGTGGATTTCCCAACTCCAAATTGATTCCCAATTCACTTGTAGCAGTCTAGTATTGCAAGTTTTCACAGTGTGATGAGCACTCGCTTCACCACTGACAGTACAGCTCTCATTTTGGGGTCCTTCTGCTGGAGGACTGGGGCAAGTTTGGCACACAGATCCAGAAATGTGGCCTTATGCATCCAAAAGTTCTGCAGCCACTGCTCATCATTCCAAATCTGCATGACAATGTGATTTCACCAGGCAGTGCTTATTTCTCGGGCCCAGAATTGGCTCTCCAACATCTCCAGCTGCTCTATGAACACCACTGGCAACCTTGAATTGTTTCTTTCTATTTCCCACAGCAATCAAGCCTCCAAAGAATCATCATGGTCCCCACGACCCCTCCTGTAGCTCTGCAAATACTGGAGGATCATGAGCCCTGTACGTGCAATGCTCATGACAAATAGAGCAGACACGTGCGGGCTCCATGTTTCTGTCAGACATGGGAGACAGCGAGGAGGGACACGCATGTTTGTGCAGATTTTGAAAAAAAGGCGCAAAATATTGAAAGGTGCAGGTGAAATTGTGGGATGGAGAACACTGCATTATGGGAAGTTGACCCCATGCTGCCAGTCACCCCTGCATGACTCATTTCAGCCCTGTCAGGCATTGCAAAAACTTCCAAAAACACCCTGTACTGGATGGTGCTGAGCTGTACAGTGGGATACCTATCCACAGTGCAGTGCATTCACAAGGAGCAAAGACTGCACACACAAGCCGTGTAATAATTGAGGCGACCGTATGCCAACATAACTTAGGTTGACATAATTTTGTAGTGTAGACATGGCCTAGGTTTGGGAGCCTGATTAAATAACTGTTGTGCTTAGGCATAGTGCTTAGCCTGAAGCGACAGCCGCAGCAGAGCAAGAAACAGATGCTCAGGGACCAATGGACCAACTTTGATGCTCAGCTGCAGGAATCCCTCTGAGTCAACAGGCACCTTCTGAGCAATTGAAGACACTGGAATGACTGACAATGATGACTCTGGAGAGGACAGAGGTACATGATGAGCACTAGTACATGGGATGAGATGGAAGAGCCCCACTATTGCAATGAAGGGGAACCAGGGTCCTGGGCTTTGGTACCAGGAATAATTACAGCCAACAGTTCCTCAGGCCAGGAATCATTAAAACTGTCATTTAATCAGGGCCAGGGGCTCCCAAACTTACAGTCTGCATCTCTGAATCAGGTTAGGCCTTTCTCTAGGTATCTCAGGGAGCAACTGCAGCTTGCCTGGCTTCTACTCTCCTCTTTGTTTCTGTTTATTTAACTCTGCCCCAGAGTGGGGAAGAACCTTGTAGATTACCCCTAGGTGCAGGTGCTAGCCTGTCCCTTAAAGAGGTAGCACGCTTTTCCCCATACACTCTTTCACACCCATACAGTAAGTATAGTGTAGTCCTATTGCAGCATAAATCAGTACATCTTAGCTATGGAAATATTCTTTCCTCTCTGAAAAGGACTTCTTCTTGTCCTCTCCCATCCTGGCTGACAATATGAAATACTGCACTGTAAGTATTTAAAGAAATCTTTCCCTAGTTCAGTTTCTATCTGTAATAATTAGAAAGATTTAAAGGCTCTTTCAAAATGATGTCCTACTTTCTGAATCCTTAACTTCATCTCCCATCTGTGGAAGGGCTAAGGTCACTACAGCTGAACAGACATCTCACAAGGAGGCCAAGGTTGGCAAAGAAAGACCCTCTCTAGAGTTTCACTTTTATTTACAGGTAGTTGTCATTCCAAAGTAAAATATATTAGTTGAGTCCAGAGTTTTACCACTACATGCTTTGTACCACCCCTGGACAAAATCAAAACAAGATTAACAGATTAGCTGCTCTTAGCATACAGTTGTTTTGTGCTCCGAGAAATCTTTATCTAGGGTTGGTGGAACTGATTCAGCAAACAATTTAAATATACACTCTTTTAAAGCGGCATTTCCCCTCACAGAAGAGGAAGTACAGAGGAAAAATGAGCCCTTTTTTCATGGGCACTGAGACTCTCTTGAGCCAAGTCTTTTAACTCCTCCTAAAAACTGAGAGAACTCTTCTATATGTTCCTTTCAAATTGGCGGCTTAAGAGCAATGAAACCCACCTGCTGTGAGTTGCTCTCGGCAAACCCAGCTGCTTTGCCTCAACCCTGAGGAGCTGAACAGAAAGCCACTATCTGCTACACGCCCTTAAAGAGCAGAGCTGGTCAAAACTCAGAATTTCCAGTTCACAGGAAATTTCAACAAATTTTGTGTCAAATTTTTTCACTAAAATATAAACAAAAAACACTTTGATCTAGAAAAGATAAGATTTTCAATCAGGGCTAAGTAGCAACTGCCTTTAATGATTTTAAAAACAAATTATGTCAACTGCCTTTAATGATTTTAAAAATAAAATAGTGTGTATATAGAGAGAACAGTATGTAATTATAGAATTAAAATACATAACTATAAAACTAAAATAGAATATTTCAACTGTTACACTATGGTATGTCAGTAGTAGTGCAGATCATGACATAATGTAAAAATAATATAAAATGAAACAAAATAAAATTAAAAACAAAATTTTGAAATCCAAAATGAAAATTTTTCAAACCAAATTTTTTTCTTTCCAAATGTTTTGTTCCACAGGAATATTTATTGAAAATGACACCATTTTTCTGAAATGTTTTGATGTTGACAAAAAGGAACTTTCTGTCAAATTAAAACATTTTGACAAAAGATTCTGACCAGAGCTATTCTGGAGTTCGTCTGCCACCACACCTGTATAGAATCCAGAATTAAATTTTTTATTAAAGTTAATGATAAAAAATTATATAATACACAGGTTAAGAAAAAGAGAGTCTGTACATCTGGGTATAGTGCTTAGATTATCCAGAAATACAAAGTTTGTTTTAAAAGTCATAAGATACATATAGTACATAATCAGCAATAACCCAAATTTAGGTGAATAAAGTTAAGAATACAGTTTAGATATTAGCATCCAAGTATTCGGGTACATCACTCATGAAAAGTTATTCAGAGAGTTGGTTTTGGAAAGCAAACATATCAATGAGTTAAGATTGTCCTTCAGTAATTGAGAATTTAGGGTAGGTTGTCTATTAGAAAATACAGTCCATCAGGGAAGTATTTCAGTTACTTTCTGACTATGCTTAACCCACACAGGTCCTCTGAAACCAACATCTGGATTCTTAGGAAATCACTGGTGGCCTGAAACCCATTTTGCATAATGTACACGATGAACCCTGCTGGGCCATATAAGTGAAGTTGTGAGGGGTTTGGATCACCAAGGACTGCTGATAGTGGGGTAGGGGGCCTTTGGTCTTGGCAAGCTTCCCCACCCAATGCCAAGAGAGAGGCTAACTGTCAAGCCTCTCTCCTGATTTTGTCATTATTTATTTTTCTGCACTTGGTTTGAACTAGACCAGAAATGTCTGAATTTGATTTATTTCTAAATAAACCTTTTAAAAATCCCTGTCCTCACACATAAAGCAAAGGTTCAGGCTAGTTTGTAAATTATCTCAATGTGTTCATCCATCCCTAGTCCTAACAAATTATATAAGTAAAATATAACTCAATCTATGGCAGGTGCTCAGTTCGAAAGAATAACTAATTCCATGGAAAAGAGCAGAAGAGTCTTCCCATGCCTTTCAAGAAACAGACATTGTAAATAAGTAATTGGATGGGTCTGTTTACTGACACATCATTTGAAGCAGGAACTATAAAGGCCAGATTCTGATTTCACACCAGCATAACTTCACTGATGTCAATAGAGTTAAACAGGTATAAGATCAATGTAAGTAATCGCTGAATCAGGCAACATGTGTTTTGCTTTTCCTTTAGTTCTTTACAGTTATGTTTTAGTCACATCAGATAGTGTCTGTCAAAGTGAAGAGGGGAACAAAAGGGAAAAAAACTAGCCTAAATAGTGATTAGTGAGGAACTGTCCATATTTAATCACAGCTTTCAACTCAGACTTTTATAATTTAAACTTCACTAACTGTCTTCACAATTTTGGCATCCGCTTGTCCCGGCCTACACAGTATCTTTGAACTAACAGCATAGCTTATCTTTGTAATTAAGCATTCAGTGTAGCAACAAATCTTCAATTCAGTGTGAGTCACTCAGCTGCTAAATCAAACAATGTGCCACTAAAGAAACTGGTTTCCTCCTGACCTCGAATCATAATAATTTTATGTTATGTTAATGTTATGCAGCTATACTTAAATTTCTTTAGTATAATTTTCTGATACGTTTTGACACACTCATTTTCCTAAATATAATTAGGTGCTGTAGTTAAAAAGGGACCACACAAATATACATACAATGTATGCTAGTTATCCTTGAAAAATGACACCTCAGTTGATAAAAAGGCAAGATGACCGCCCCAAAATTATAAATCTTGGATGGCTACAGCAAAATAAATGTTGTACAATGACCATTATCACATTGATCCTTGAACTTCAGCATATAGTGAAGGTGGCAACTTAACAGTATTACCTTACCTGTGTTTGGTTTGAAACAGCATCGAATAGTCCATTTGCTGAGACAGCACCTTGTGTTCGCACAACATAGGCAAAAGATATCCTGATAAAAGCAACTGCTCTGGCAAAAGTTGCGAATGTACAATCCTGGTCCAAGCTGAGACACCAGCACATGAATATCCATTTCATTTGAATCAAAAGAAGATTCACATAACTAGATTTTGGACCTTGCCAGATACAGACAATTGCTGACACTTTAAAATTGCCTAATTAGATTCATGTGTTTGATACCATTCAGTATGTTTCAAGACTAGATGAAAAGATCAAGCTGCAATATAATGGAAAATAACAGAAGTCTAGCAACATATTAGATGAAAAGATAATTAAAGCTATTAATTAGGAAGCAGTTACAGGAAACGGGCTGTTACTCCAAAAATAGTGGTCAGCATTAAAAAGTTAGCATTTGTCATATGTTACCACACTGATGTATCTCAGGTGAACAGTTCCACTTTCCTCCATTCAGAACTGGAAAAATCTATGTTCTTATATTGGTATCCAGCACCATAGCATTTGGGCACCTCTTCAGTAAAGAAAGGAGAGAGAGATAGTTGTTGCCCTTCTTCCCTGTCAGCAAGAGGCTTATTTTTTTGTAGGGTGTAGGAGTGTCCCTTTATATTGTTTGTGAGCCTACTAGTGGCCTCCCTATCTTCTATATTTCAGAAGCCACCAGAACCCTGACAAGCTGCAATGTATAGCTAGGCCTTGTATGCTACATATGTTTAGTAAACATGACTCTTTGGACCCCACCATGCCCTTGTGGTTCTTTCATAGTATATATGTTATGTAAAGAGCAAAGGACACAATTTTTAAATTATTCCTGAACAGAGGCGAATGGGAGCATTAGTGCAGGGGCACCAGGTTTCGTTCAGGGACAGAGACCTTGAACTGGACTCTGCGTACAGGTGGACTGCTGTGCACCAGGCTAGGTGGAGCTTGTGTGAGACTGACAATATCCTGAACAAACCTTATGGAATTAAGATAAGCCTTATGGAGTTACGTTAAACCTTGTTGAATTAGGGTTAAAACCTTTGGGGTACACTGTATTAAGAATACAATTGTGCAGGTGGTGGTATGCATTGTAGGTACCTTCTCTAATAAGAGCACCTTTGTTTCTCTCCTCATCCTTTCTCTACCTTGTCTATTTAGAATGTAAGTTTTGGGGGCAAGGACTGTCACTGTGTGTTTATACAGCGCCTAGCACAATGGGGGCCTGATCTCAGTTGCAGCTTCTAGGTGCTAGTGTAAACACAAATAATAAAGTCAGACAACATCAAATACTTTGATTCTCTAGACTGCTTCTTCTGATTAACTTATTAGATGTGATGTTAATATGATCCGCCAGTGCCCCTGTAGGGAATGAGGTATAACAGGGGTTGTGAGTAACTTATTAGAAGTGATGCTAGTTGGCGGTGATTCCCCAGTATCCCCTGTAGGGAATTAAGTATAATAAAAGTAATGAAGAGAACAACGTATGCAATGGAAGTTTCCATATCAAGAGCTGCATCCATGTGAGGAATGGGAGCAGGCTCTGAGGGAAAGTGCATGAAGAATAGAGCAGGACAACAGCTCAAAAAGCATTCTGCCAATATTGGTTAGACTCTCACTTAGGCATTATCTTTATATGTATGGCAGGACTGTTTTTGTTAGATCACCAAAGTGCCCTTTGAAGTATTTTTTAAAACATGAAGTGGGGGCCAGATCCTGCACCACTGAACTCACGGGAGTTTCGTTACTGACTTCAGTTAAAACGTGTAAAGTATTTTTTTGTATGCATGAGTCAGTAACATCACCCTCTACGGGCTGTCCCACAGAAAGGATGAGTAACAGGCTACTGTTAACAGCTACACTAGTAGAGGTCAGCGTTTTAGGAACCAAAGGAGCAGGTTGCAAGTTCCAGCTCCCTATGTGTATGGCTTTGAGAATGTAGAAATTGTGGGCCTGATTCTTCACTGCTTTGCATGCTGTGAACTCATTGGTACATGTGCAATGTACTCATCGCGCCTCTCCACCACCTCCCTGCTGGCTGCTTGTCGTGCCTCTCTGCTGCCTCCTTACTGGCCACTCATCACGCCTCTCTGCCACCATCCTGCTGGCCGCTCATCTTGTCTCTTCACCACCACACTGCTGGTCACTTATTCGCCAGCTGACTGTCAGTCACCTTCTGCCTCTCTGCTGTGACCTCTGCACATCAGTCCCCCAGTGATTTTCAGCTCTTTTGCAGGCTGGGTAGAAACACTGCCACATCTCAAGTGATTTCAGCTCTTAGCAGGCAGAGCAGAAACACAGTCCTACCACAACTGGTTTCAACTCTGATTGAGCAATTAAAATAGGCACTTCAGGCTAACAGAGAAAGGTATAACATGATCCAATGGCTAGAAGTTGAAGCTAGACAAATTCAGACTGGAAATAAAGCATACATTTTCAACAGTGAGATTTATTATTGGAACTATTTACCAAGGGCTGTGGTGGAGTCTCCATCACTGGCAATTTTTAAATGAAGATTGAATGTTTTCTAAATGACACACACTAGTTCAAAAGGAATCCTTTGGGGAAAGTCTGTGGCCTGTGTTATACATGAGGTCAATCTAGAGGATCACGACGGTCCACACTTTTGATTTATATTCCTTGCATTTTCAGCATGTCAACTGTCTTCCTACACATCAGCAGCCTGATTAGGCAAGTTAGCTTGATCGCAATGGTTGAGCCAATGGTACATATCATAGGTCTAAAGTTACTAATGCACCATATTTTAAGCAATTGGGAAAAATACTTACATGTGCCCCAATACTATCATAACTAAATGCCTCCCATATATTCATTCTCACAACACTTGGGAGGTAGAAGGAATATCACCATGCACATTTTGAAGATGGAGAATTGAGGCACAGAGAGAGATTAAGTGATTTGCTCAAAGACACACAAGAAGTTTTTAGCAGAGCCAAGACCAAAATTCACGTCCTGAGTCCCAGCCCAGTGCCTTAGCTAAAATAATCTACTCTGCATAAAAATAAAGTAAAAAATAAAATGCAGCGCTATTTGTATTCTGCCTGCAGGCATTTTGGAGTAAATTTTCATCAGAGCCAATACCAGGCCTCCACTTGAGGCCATATACAAATTTGCTGGTGAACACCTATTAAACCTACATGCTCCTGTTCTTTCAGTAGTCAAACACTAGAGTTGGTTGGAAGATTTTTCCTCAAAATGCATTTTTGCTGGAATATGCTGTTTTGTCAAACGAAAAACGTTTCATGGAAACATACTGACCTTGACAGAAATTTCATCAGAAAGATTTCTGATGTCCAGAGCTTTCAGGTCAATGCAGACCAGAGAGAGAGAGAGAGAGAGGAAACAGAATCAAATCCTTTTTGAGAGGAAAAGAGACATTTTGACACTATTTTGTTTTGCAGAAGCATTGGAAAAGTTTGGGTTTTGTTCCAATGTGGTATGAAAACAAATTTTGAAACTTTGAAAGTTGTCACAAAACAAAATGTCACCCTCTAGTCAGCGCTATCCAACACTTTTGTTGGTATATGTTTTATACAGTCTAACAACTGTGTGACACAAATATTTGCATTTCCACCTACAAAAACCACTAGCCCCAAAACAAACAAAATATTAATCTAATATTAACCAAAAGACCATCTTTACTCTCCAAATTATTTTTTCCATATGTTCATGCTATATGGTATAAGTCAGCAGAGATCCATTGTCTTCAGTGTCGATTTACACCAACTAAGATTTTGGGTTTTTTATGCCCAAATGTCCAAATTCTTGTAGATTAAGAACACTAGGATGCATATTTCAAAATTTTATAGCAATTTACAAAGGGGAGGCTTAAAAACTAATATCTTTAAACTGATCTAAATGGCCTTTGATCCACCAGAATATTTCATAACAAACACCTTAGGTTAAAATTGAAAAACAGGTGACAGCATAAAGAAGAAAGTTTCTGTATACATGTACATTAAGAGACCTAGGGCCAGATCTTCAACTGGTGTAAACTGGCATAGCTCTACTTCAAAGGACGCACACTGATTTACACCCTCTGAGGATCTGGCCTTTAAAATCTAATAATTCACCCATACTCCATACTTGAAAATAAAGAGTAACTTGTATTCATTACTGGAAATACCACCTGCAAATGGCCTGCATTCCTACCTGTAGAATTATTCATATATAGAACTCTTAGAGAAAAATACAGTAGATAGCATGGATTAAGTGGGCCTGTGTCAACAGTTACAGAATGATAGAAGGACGCCTAATTTGTGACCTGTGGAGATATACCAGCAATTTAATGTAGGCGAGAAGATAAACATTACACATGCATACACGTGCGTGGCAAGGTTTTGAAATGCTTATTATGCTGCCCCATGACTTTGTCTTTAGAAGGAGAATATTTTGTATCATTCAAAATCCTACAAGACGAATCACATAACATAGCATTTTTATACAACAGATTGATAGTTCACCAGCAGGTATTGCATAATGTAACATAAATTCATATTATAAATCTATAACGGATGCAGGCTTACAGCTGGCACATTTTAATATCTTGGATCACTTATACTGGATACCCAAGAGGATAATAAACTGGTGCTTAGAACATTCAGTTTATGCTGTCACCATTGCACCATGTCCTGGAACGGGTATTCACTTGTTCTGGATGTGGATGGAGATAAACCATTTTTAGAAACAAGTGTCACCAAAATAAAAGTTTATTTTTAAGTACAGTACACGCACCCGCATTCCAGAGTCCTTCTGTGTTTAAGATGCCACAACAAAGCAGAACACATTTTTCAAAAGGAGAAGTTAAGTGGATTAAATTTATCTTTTTGAAAGCAAAGAAAATACTTAGATACTGATGCGATTTATCACCATCCTCTGGAAAAGAATGGGCATTCGTATTGTTGAATGCTGCTGCAGCATGAAAGACCTGCTAATCCCTCCCCTTGCCTTAGAATGTGTCAGCTGTGAGGATTCCTTCCTCATCCCATCAGCCCCTGCATAGCACCTCAGTCCGCAGTCTCGTTATATGGGCTGTGTGCTGAGTTAAGAACTTGGCTTTATAGAAGAGTTCCACTGTGTTTTATAGCTGACATCGATATAACATTTACCAAAATCTAACTCTGATAGTTGACACTTGGTAACCATATTGGCAATAACATTCTGATCATGTTGGCATCTCATCTGTCTAGCATCCTGCCCTGGGTTCCTTTTCTGAGAGCATGCCTCAGACAATCTGCAGTTTTGCCACATGAGTGCAAATGCATTTCTAGGCTCAGCCAGGGAGAAGAGCTAGTCACGTTATTTTATGACTATCAAGCACCATCTGGAAGCAGGGTCATATGTATTGTACAGCAATAATTTTGCACACCATGGTATCCCAGCAGTAGATGAAGCAATTAGAGATGTGGCCTGATTCATTCCACACACTGAAAAAGAATCTGTCATAGTCCTGCAGAGGGGAAATAAAATCACTGCTTGGGTACTGTTCTACAGTTTCTAGCAAAATAAATCCCAATTGCAAACAGTGCCACCTTCTCCATTAGCCGGGCCTTATGTTCCAATTATTCTTCTCCTAAGCACTCAGGCAGTAAATATGAAGTTACATGTTTATGCTGAACTTTGATTGGGCTTAGATCAGGCCCTTAATGAATGATAGAGTCAATAGAAAGATTTCCTTTGGCTGGAAGAGCCTGGCCCTGATCATTCTGTGATATCCTCTTTGTGTAGATGGGAGTCAGGCATGTTTCTTCCCCTTTTATACGTTGGGCCTGATTTTCAAATATGCTGAGCAACTCCAACTCCAACTGAAGTCGATGGAAGCTGTGGATGATCAGCACCTCTGGAAATCAGAACATTATTGGAGTCCTTTGGCGTCTTTCTGGTATGTGTCCCAACTGAAATCAACGAGAGTTTTGCCACTCAATTCAGTGCAAAGAATCTTGGGCCATTAGCAGTATGTATTTGGAGCCTAAAATACAGTGATTTTTATGCTGTACCTTTATATATGATACACGCTGTAGTTTTCACATCTACCAAACTCCATCTGTTGCTGGGAAGGAACACACAGAGTCTCTGTTAAGGTTAATGGTTTAGAGGTTAAGAACAGAGAATGCTGCTCAGGCAGAAAGGAAAGCAAAGAAAATGTATTACTTGTTCCAATGCACTTTGTGATCTGCAGTTGTGTTCATCCTTTCCCAGCTTCCTGGAGTGGCATCTTTACAGTCTTGTGGGTTATAATATTACATACATTGTGTCAGGAACTTCTGAAAATAGTATATTTTTTCATAGTTTACTGATACTTGGTATTTCAAAGAATAATTGAAATAAAGCAGCAAAAAATTCCAAGCAACTTGGAATCTAATCTTGATTTGGTGAAGAATAAACGTTACCACACAAATATATTGCATATGAGAACTGTACAGTTTGCAATCAATCCAACCACAAGTACAGTGACTTTTCCAAAAGTATGTTGTGTATTGACATTTAGCTAGATCCTGTAAACTGGATCAGAGTGAACCAGGATCACCATGAATGCATCTAGACACAGATTGCAATACCACAGCAGGATATAGGCCTTTGTAGGTCACCAACAACATTTTGATCTTCTATGGGAAAGTAAATCTTCTGAAAATCCTACAGTGATGTGAGGAAATCTAAGGTGGCGATGGCATAAGTGGCAGTGCCCAGGCCAGCTCATCAAGACACAAGGAAGGAATCTGTTTAAATCAAGACTTTCTGGTGGATATCTCTGCTGTCAGCTGGGAGTGGCATGAAGATGACCAAGGTTTATCGAAGAACAATACTTCAAATGGTAACTTTCAGCTCTAACATATTTGATTGTTTTTTCAAACACTTTTAAAGGATATTTCATAATTATTACTTAGTGAGGGGCTGAGTACTGGTTCCAATAAAATATAATGATTACGTAGCACTTACACAGATTGCTTTCCAGGTCTAGGTCTTTACAAAAGAGGGCTTGATTAACATATAGACAAACTAGGCATGTGCGTAGGGCCCAAATGAGTGGGGGAACCAGGGAGCAAGTCCCAACAAACAGCCACACACTGCAGCCTGGCTGGCCATGCTGTGGATACACAACGGTCGGCTTCTCCTCCTGCTGCTCAGGGCGCTGCTCGCCATGACAGAGGGGTGGCTGAGCCAAACCTGAGTGCTGCTGTGACCAGATCACAATGCTTCTAACACAAATTTGGCTGGGTTTTTAGTCATGACAGAGGGTGGCTGAGCCAAATTTGAGTTATGGCTACTTTTGCCATATTTTTGCGAACTCTCTATATTGTATTTAAGATTAGATTTGCACATCTAATCCCATTTATACTTATGAAAATTAAGATATCTTCCTTGCATATGACTCCTTAGCCAATCCTTTAGAGCTGACTGATACCTGAAGGAACAGCTGAGAGGTCGCAAAGAAATGTACTCATTTGGAAAGTTTCAGCATTCCACAAATGCGCCTCTGTAGCAGGGACCTTACCTTTCCATTACGTGTCTAAGCCCCGGTTTCAGTTTCCTCATTGCCGGGTAAATTACCTCTCACTGACTGTCGCCAAGCCAACAAACTCCCCACTTCCAGGGTAAACAAGAGCCCAATGGCACAAAAATTCAACCCATGTCCCCCAGTCCTTCACCTGTTGCTGCACAAGCTCTTTTCTTATCAATGAAATAACCACAACTTCCCATAAAAGACCAAACCGTCCCCACTCTTGATCCAGCAACTCCCAAGCACTCTTCCATGGAAAGATCAATTCACCCCTTCCTGGGAGTTCCTTAGTCTCATGCCTGCCTCCTCCCTGGCCCGTGCTCAACCTTCTTTCCACAGCCTATTGCAGCCTGCTCACCATAGGCCCCCAATCCCCTCTGCCAGAGAGAGGTTCATCCCCCGACACTGCTACTCTCTCCAAAGAAAGGGAGATTATGTATATCCCTGCTCCCTTTCCCATCAGGCTTTGCTCTCGGGCTATAGTTCCCAGGGTCCCTCTGGGAACGATGAGCCTCAGAATGCCTTGCTGCTAACCCACGGTAATACCTAGCCATAATCCTGCCTTAGTGAACTCAGTGCACCCTGCTACAATCTCCTTCACATTTCTGGCAGGGGGAGGAGGCAGAAGGACATGGCTAATGACACTCTAGCACTGTGGAAGGTAATTAAAAGAGACTGCACTGGAGCGCACAGCACACTGTCAAGTGACTACCATCAGCTTGGGCAACATATCACGAGGGACATGGTGAAGGAAATGAAGGAACGTGGTGAGTGGCATAAACACAAGTGATTTGTTTCTGGGGAGCAGGGAAGCTATGTAAGGCTCTCAACGTTGATGCCTGAGGTGCCCAGCATGTCATCCTATATAAAGCCAATTCCAATGCAAAACACAGAAAAAATATATATGAGAGAGAGAGAGAGAGAGAGAAATGCATTTTCTGCCTGGGAAATCATTGCACATTGAGAGGCAGGGAAGAGACTGATTAAAGGAGGAAGTGTCCCGCACTTCCCTCATTATACATACATCAGTAAGGAATAACAGCATTCAGCTTGGCATTAGGTAACCAGCAGTGTGTGAACTGGCATTAAATGGGGTTTGAAGAGGCTAGAGGGACAATGCCTGAAGAGGAGAAAGAGAATTGTGAGGAGGAGACAAGTAGGGGGAAAGGAAAGGTTTCATATACAGAAAAAGCAAAGGAGCACAGCAAGAGAAAGAAAGGCATCCAGGAAGTTTTAAAGGGGTAATAGCAGCTTGGAGACAGAGAAAGAGGCTTAATTTCAGCCAGTAAAACCTGGGGCAGAGATGGGGCTCTGGAAGCAATGAGAGCTGGGGCCTGGAAGCAGAAAAGGGCAGGACTACATAACAACCTGGGGCTGAATTCATACGCCTTACAGTTACCAGCTTACTCCACACTCAGGGCACAGAGAATAGAATTCCTGATCTTCTCTCCACAAACGGTGCCATCTATTATTGCAGGCTAAAGAAGGACCACCATTAAGGACCATAAGTTGTAGCAGGCTTTAAATACCCCCTTTCTACCACCGCTACAATGTAAAATCATCATAAACTATCAAATGCGCAACCATTCTGACAGGTGTTATCTGCAGCAAACTCCCTACCCTCTAGAGCATCAGGCCACAGGGCTTACCAATGCTTGAACAGAATGGATTCTATTCACTAGAGCAGGGGTCTCAAACATATGGCCGATAGGCTGGATCCAGCCTGCAATGAGGTATTCATGTGGCCTACATGTCAGATGTAGACTGTGCAGAATCTCAGCTTTCATTTTGAATCAAAAAGTAAGTTTCTAGCCCTCCTGGCAGCAGAGAAAAATCTCCAAAGGAGAATTGAGCATCAATTTGATGTTTATCTGCATACCGCCTGAAACAGTGACCCAGAGGAGTGAACCCCCCTGTTCCCTATGAAAGTCCAGTGATGACACTTCAGGGTCAACATTAACTAATCCATTGCGAAGCGTATGAAAGGGTAGAACAGGAAGGAGGTGGGAGTAAAGCCCTCGAAGGGTGAGAACTGTGAGTTGCTGCAGGAAGCAATTGCAGAGGAAAGAACAGAGAAGACATGCAAAGACAGGGAAAAGAAAGAGAATCAGAGGAAAGAAGATGGGGGTAAAAAGGAAACAAAGATCACAAGTAACACTGGGACTAATATTCTCTGAGTCATATATCTGTGGGAGATCCACTTTAGCTTAAAGGGAATATGAAATCCTAGATTTATATCTCCTGAGCAATAATTAAACATGTACTCAAGCCCTCTCCTCTGACTTTGACACCCATGGCCTAGAGCGTAGTGGTACATATAACACAAGACAATATGTAACAATGGGTCCTGAGGGAGATGGGCTGTGGGAAGGGAAACAGAGAAGGGTGTGGGGTGGGAAGTGTCAAGGAAAGAATAAAAGAATAAAAACACTTTGATAGAGACAGAAGTTTAGAAAGCCAAGGTCAAAGAACATTCCTGAGAGTCTAAGCATGAGAACTGTGCAATAAACATGAGAGACACAGGGAGCTGTGGAAAAAATGGTATTTTTTTCCTGGCTCCACTCACCTGGCGCGGGTCAATGTTACAAGGTTAATATCCATCTCACATGACATGAAAGGGATCAGCATCCACTGTGACTGACTACTGTTCCAAACTGTGGTTAAATCATTTTGTTTTGTTTGATTAAATGTAAAGTAATATGGGCAAAAATCACAGTAAAAATATTTTTTTAAACAATTAGAGATGTTCTAACTTTAAAAAAATAAACATTGTACAATTGGAACTTACTGTTTTCTTAAACAGTAAAGATATTTTAGAATCAATGTTAACGTAATTAGAATTTCTTCCTATCTGCCATCAACAGTTACTGCTTACTGTTCAGCAGTGCCTCACATCTCTGCTGTGCAGAGGTCAAACTATGCTAATACGGCATCTGAATGTCCCCGAATATAGAACTGCCGATCTTGTTAGTGGCTGGAGTGTAAGTCCAAGATGACTCTGGAGCCAGGGAAGTTACCGTAGCAACCTACATTATAGATAAGAGCTTTGCTGAGGACACTGGCTAAATTAACTGTCTCTCTTAAATGGCACTTCAGCTTGATAAGCCTGCAGCTTTCAGGAGAGAGTGGGCCACATTCTGTTCTCGCTTACACAGGTGCAAATCTGGAGTAAGTCCATTGCTTTTTCTGAAGATTTACAGCACTGGGTAACTGAGAACCAAATTGGGCTCACTGAACTGGTATCAGGTGCAAGAACCAACTGGTGGGCTAACCAGAAAGGAAAAGAGAGCCTGTCATAAACATACAGCTAAGGGTAGCATAAAATCCCTCCTTTACCTGTAAAGGGTTAAGAAGCTCAGATAACCCGGTGGGCACCTGACCAAAAGGACCAATAAGGGGAGAAGATAGTTTCAAATCTGTGTGGGGAAGGGTTTTGCTTTGGCTTTTATGTGTGTTCTCTCGGGAGACAAAGAGAGAGACCAAGCAAGTAATCTAGCTCCTACTGAATGATACATCTAAACTTACAGAAACAGTAAGTAATAGCAAGGAAATGCATTAGAGTATCTTTTGTTTTAGCTTGTGAATTTTCCCTGTGCTAAGGGGGAGGTTTATCCCATAACTTTAAAGTTTTGCTTAGAGGGGAATCCTCAGTGTTTTGAATCTGATTACCCTGTAAAATTACCTTCCATCCTGATTTTACAGAGGTGCTTCTTTTGTTTTGTTTTGTTTTTATAATAAAATTCTGTTGTTAAGAACCTGATTGGTTTTTAGGATCCTAAAAACCCAAGGGTCTGGTTTGTGCTCACCTTGTTTACCTATCTGGTTGGCAGATTATTCTCAAGCCTCCCCAGGAAAGGGGGTGAAGGGCTTGGAGGGATATTTTTGGGAAACAGGAACTCCAAGTGGTCCTTTTCCTGAACCTTTATTTAACTCACTTGGTGGTAGCAGCAATACCCATCCAAGGACAAGGAAGGATTTGTGCCTTGGGGTAGTTTTAACCTAAGCTGGTAGAAATAAGCTTAGGGGGTTTTTCATGCAGGTCCCCAGGTCTGTACCCTAGAGTTCAGAGTGGGGAGGGAACCCTGACAGAGCCATCAAATGATGCTCAGATACCAGCACTCAATGAGGCCTGCACTATTCACAGCTGCATACCTTGCAGGGACTACTGCCAGCATTTGCAGCCCAATAAGTGCTGTTTTCTTACACCGACTATACATAGACACAGAAATGAATGTATAACGCTGTGAAACTTCAAGCTTGCTGATAGATGGGAGCTCCTGTCCTGAAACTATCAAGAGCAACTAAAAAAAGCAATCCACAAGTACTCAGCAGCAGTACAGCTCATGGTCTGGTAATGATCTTTTTCTGGTGGGTATTTTACCTTCTGTTTTTGTTTCTTTCAAGGCTTGTGTTGCCATCCACTGATCAGATTCTGTCATCCACAGACCTGCTTCTTGGATTCAAATTGGCTGGTTTTTTAGACAAGATTATTGAGTACAACATATTGCACTTTACTTAGAATCTGTTGTCTGTTTCCTTATTATAATTATAGCCTGATTTCTAGAGAGGCTGAGCACCAACAACTCCTCTTGAGTTCATTTAGAGAAATGGATGTTTGCATCTCTGCAAATGAAGCCTATGCTGTATATCCATCAGTTATGGCAGAGACCCTAAGAGCTATTCCTGTCTCTCCGTATACGTTATTGAATGAAATAAAGGATAACTGCATAAAAAGAGAAGAAATATTTTCCTGGATTTACAGGAATCTCTCTTGCTCTCTTCTTCACAAATGGCTTTCCAAAGAAGCCGTTAATGCTTTAACCAAAGTCATTTAGGGAATGCTTTTCTGCAAACAAATTATTTGAAAGAGTAAATGGTTTTTATAGCCACTAACTCACTGTGTGCTCCGTGGAGTTTGTGGGTTTTGTCTCAAATCCCTCATAGTTTATACCTTTTTTATCCAAACTATGGTTCAGTCAATGAGAGTGAAGTACATGCCTTTATCGCTGTTGGTAGCATATGCAAAGCTGTGTCCTGCTTTCCGAGAAATTTACCACTAAGACAAAGTGAAGGATTGGACAGGAGATATTCTGGTTAAAAAGCACCAATCTGAACTGAGGTAGCAATGAAGCCATCTCTATATATTAGGTATTTCTCTGGCTCCAAGTACTCTGCAACCAAAATATCCCATCCCCACATACGTCTTTTCTTGTATTATTCTAGCTGGCTGGGTTTCTAAGAACCACTAGTGAATATCAGGTCTCTGCAGAAAGGAAATGAGAGTATCTGATTATATTAGTAGCAGAGTTTTTAGACTTGACCACAGGAATTAAAAGAGCAACACACCAGCTGTCTCCTGACTTCAGGAGGCTGAGAGTGTGCTGGGTAGGAAACTTGCAACCACATGCCACCTTGTGGTTACAATCCAAACTCAACATGCTGTAGGAAAAAAGTCTTGTGCAGGCCCATAAAGAAGGTTCCGCAATATCAGATTATGGTAGAAGTCCACAAATTTAGGGTATGTCTTCACTACCCGCCAGATTGGCGGGCAGCAATCGATTCAGCAGAGATCGATTTATCAAGTCTAGTCTAGACGAGATAAATCGACCCCCGAGCACTCTCCTGTCAACTCTGGTACGCCAGCGCCACGAGAGGCGCAGGCAGAGTCGACAGGGAAGTGGCAGCAGTCGACTCACTGCGGCGAAGACACCATGGTAAGTCGATCTCAGTACGTCGACTTCAGCTACATTATTCAAGTAGCTGAAGTTGCGTAACTTAGATCGATCCCCCCCGCCCCGGGTAGACCAGGGCTAAGCATCAGGGCATGGGGACCCATTAGTAGAAATAAGATAGTGAATTTGCCTAGGCTGAGACTATAGAAAGAGTCAGAGATTTCAGTCAGTGCTACAAAAAGGGTCCGAAGAAAAGAGACAGAGGTGTCTGAGGACAAACAGATGGATCTGGTTCATGTGTGCATGTAGGGAAAGAGTAATGCCCTGAGTATGCAGTGCTAATATGCCCATCCAAAGGTGTATACAGACAAAAGGACTGGTGATTACTACACATCCAAAGTGCTCCAGATCCATCCTGAAAGCTGTTCCTTAAACAGAGTCCCATTATTATTATTAATTTATTTATTTTATTTAGTTATATTACTGTAGGCTAGGGGCAAGAGGCTGAGGGTATCTCCCATTTAAATAGTTTTGAAAATAGTTCCTCATTTGATAAGAGATGAGCCAAGGAGGCTGGGTCTGGGGTTCAGGATGGGCAAAATTGTCAGTCAGATTTTGGCTTTGCAAAACCCAAACAAGGGTAGGCATTGATCTGTCTTCCATTTTGTCTGACCCACTGAAATGCAGAGGGGCAGAGGAACGATGGTTAAATGACTCTAACAGTGCCCCATAGCTATATTTGAGGTCATGTGGTTGCATTGCAAAAGTAAAATAAAAATTACCTTTCCAAAGGTGTTTTATTTTTAATAATCCAAGGGTAAAGAATCATCCATGGCAAGGAAAGTTTACTAGTATCTGGCAATGGTGACAAATGCCAATAGCAGGGACATCTGCCCCCCATCCACCAATCAGCTAAAAAAAATGCTGAAATATTCTTTGGGCTATATTCTATGCTGAACACAGTATTAACTCAGGAGGGCAGCATGGAAAGGACACAGTTGCAACTCCCTGATTCTGAGGCCAGTTCTATGCCAGAACCCGTGTACTCCTTCCCCTCTCCTTGCCATGCAAGGGATTATAAGAGCAAAGGGTTGCCAGAGTACAGTGGCTGAAGGCTGTGTGGCATATAAGCCAGCTACGCTAACTCTGTGTCTGCCAGGGGTGCTCTCACTCCAGGAAAATCCTCAGCTAGAGAGACGCAACTGCTATCGAGCCCCTGTTCCACCAGATTGGAAAGGGGCCAGGTTGCAATGTTGGATCATATTAAAGAAGTTCTGTATTAAAATCACAAATAAGTTTGATTCCCCATAGTTTAAATTCCAGGGTATTACTAATTAAGAGGTCTCTTGGTTTTTGGTACTGTTTCTCTCCCTCTATGTGTGAAACTTACAAGCTGCTAATTGTGTTAGTACATTCTAAAACAGAGTCTGTTCTCAAAGCAATTCTTTGTAACAACAACTACTCACACAGAGAGAGACTCAAAGCAATACTCTGTAACAATAGAAACAGCACCCAGAGACTCCCCGCCCTTTTGTTGTATTCATCTCGCTTTGTTAACAATTGTGATTAAAATAGAGATAGAGGATGTATGTGGATGGATAATAACTGAACGATCAGGGAGGTGCCAGCCTAAGAATCCAGTGTCCATCAGCTGAAGAAGGCATCAAGTGGAAATAACTAGGCCGGTGGGCAGACTGGAATCCACCCAACAGCCTCAAGAATGGGAGAACCAAAGAACAAGATAACATCTGGCAGCACGGAGCCATCAGGAATGTGCTATCTGCTGATTGATTCAGCAACAGCATGATGAAGCAATTCCCATAGACTGACATAGGAAGAAATTCCTATAAAAATGGACTCTGGAAAGTGAGAACTTTGGGGTCTGATTCTGCAAACCAACTTCCAGGAGCATCAGATGAGCATCTGACAAGGCCCTGCTCCCTCCTCATGTCCAGGCCACCTGGCCAGTGGCTTGGCATGAGCAACTCTAAGGCTGGTAACTATGATAACAACCTTGCAGAACCTGTGTGTGTGTGTGTATGAATGAATGTGTGAATAAATATGAGATTGAATGGAATGTTATAGCTATAACTAACTGCTTACTATGATTCTGTCTGTATTCACAATAAATGTGGTATTTTGCCTTTTCCCCTTTAATAAGATCCTGCTGGTTTTTATTTTATTGGTATAACAGCAAAAGAGAATCTGAGCCCTTCACTTGGATTACTTGCCCTATGGTAGACTGAGATTCACTCTTAGAGTTAGAGAAGTGAAAAATATTTATATCAAACATTTCATCTAGCATTTGCTGTCTGACACATTGCCAAAGCACAGGTCATCTAGCTTGGTTATTACCAACATTGCCTGACAAGGATAAACTTAAAGGAAACACATAACACATAGAAAGGTAGGCAGTGTGGGGCTGGAAGGGATTATGAGAAGTCAAGTCCAGCCCCCTGCATTGAGACAGGACCAAGTAAACTAGATCATCCCTAACAGGTGTTTGTCCAACCTGTTCTTAAAAACCTCCGGTGATGGGGATTCCACCCTTGGAAGCCTATTCCAGAGCTTAACTTCCCTTAGAGTTAGAAAGCTTTTCCAAATATCGAACCCAAATCTTCCTTTCTGTAGATTAAGCCCATTGCTTCTTGTCCTACCTTCAGTGGACATAGAGAACAATCCATTACAGTCCTCTTTATAAGAGCCTTTAACATATCTGAAGACTTTTATTAGGTTCCCCCATGCCCCCCCCACTACCCCGTCTTCATTTCTCAAGACTAAACATGCTCAGTTTTTTTAATCTTTCCTCATAGGTCAGGATTTCTGAACCTTTTATTGTTTTTGTTGTTCTCCTCTGGACTCTCTCCAATTTGTCCACATCTTTCCTAAAGTGTTGTGCCCTGAACTGGACTCAGAACTCCAGTGGAGGCCTCACCGGTGCCAAGTGGAGTGGGACAATTCCCTGCCATGTCTCACACATGACACTCCCATAAATATACCCCAGAATGATATTACCCTAGATCTCAGCTGTAAGCATATGCAATAATTAATTGTTCTCAGAAATGTTATCAACTGCTTTTAGGTTCATTTTAAATGGTTTTATGCCTATCATCTTACTTTGTTTTTTAATTTGAAAAAGATGAATTTAGAGAACCAAAGTCAATTTTTACTCTGTCCTCTCTCTTACAAAGTCCCACTGCAATTCTCATCTGACCTATGAACTTCATATATGTGTAGCGTGGTGGTCACCCCACTCCTGCCTGGAGGGGTTAAAAGCAGCCCCGGGGGAAGGCTGTGCCTGGGGAAGGCTGCATGGAGAAGCAGCCTCAGATGTGGCCACGCCCCAACCATGACCCAGCTGGTCCTTATAAGACGGCAGTGGGCCAGCAGTAGACACTCTCTCTCTGTTTCTAGAGGGAGAAGGGCCTGGCTGCTGGGAAGCTGAGCAGAACACCTGAGCAGAGCGGAGGCACTCCTGCCTGGAAAAGCCCCAGGCTGTGGCCTTGTCAAAGGCCAGAAAGGTGCAAGAGTGCAGCCCAGGGTAGGCAGAGGCAGCCGGTCCAAACCCCCCTTGCCTGTGATGATTGGCTTATACTCTGCAGTCTGCCCCAGGGTGTGGGGGCTTGATGCTGGCTGGCAGTATCCAAAGACTGAGGTGAGGTGGGGATAGTGGGTTGGGGTTCCCCTGGGTGGGGAGACCAAGAGAGCAGGTGTACTGCCAGGGGGCAGCGCCAGAGGACAAGGGGCACCGGGTCTGGGAGGGACCTGGGGGCCAGGGGCAGTGAGGCACCAGCCTGCAGAGGGTGCTCTGGGTCAAAAGAGCTAATTCCCAGGATGACCGACAGGAGGCGCCGCAGGGGTGAGTCTCGCCCTGTTACAATATGGAAGTTAAAATATGAACAAGGAACAACTTAGATAAATATTCACACAGAACAACTTAGACATTCACACAGAACAACTTTGTTTAATGTTAGTTAGTGTGGCTTTGTTCTGCTTTAGCAGTGTTTTACTCAAATGCTGAAAGCTAGGAAATAGAAGTGTGGTTGTTGACCTTAATTTTTTGTTTCTCTAATGTTAAATATATCAACTCTCACCAATTACTGTCCTCCTTCCACAACATGTTGTTCACACCCAGAACTCAAACAACTATGCAGCTTTAATTCCAACATACATATAAGGAAGGCATCTGTTAAAAGTATATGTCCTTCTTTTGAGAGAAGCTTTTGTTTCTGGATTTCTTTGAAGAAAAGATAACTTTTAACATATGTCTCCTTGATATATGTTGTAGTTAAGGCTGTAATTCAGTTTATAAAAGGAGGATACATTTTAAAAACTACATTACTCCCCTACACATTCCATCTGCATAGAAAATTCAATGCTTTCCTCCATTCTATGTGGCATGTTTCTTTCTCCCCCAACCCAGCTAAGACATTTATTGGATATTTCCATTTTCTCCCCATTAAACAAAAATCTCTGATACAACCTTAATTTTGGCTTCAGTACCATACCCTCAGAATACAGTATCATTGCACATCCTAGTAAACTAGGGGCCAAACCCAAACATTCTAACTCAATATTTATTCATTCCATTGAAGTCAATGAGAATTGGTCCAGTTAAGGACTAAAGAATAGCTGGCAGCCAGATCATTGCCTTCTATGCCCACAGGCTGCAGTGAAGAGTTGGAAATTTCTATCAGATTGATTTTCTGATGGAAAATGCAGTTTCCACAAAATTTAAATTTTCATGAATATTTCACTTTGGATCTGTTCAACCTGAACTGGAATATTTCATTTTGTTAAACATTTTGTTTCAAGTCAGTTTACCATTAAACTACATTTCCCTAGAGTAGCACATTGCCTCCTGGGAGTTGTAATGTGGGCGCCCACTCTCTTCTCTGAGATGAACTCAATGGAAGACTACATATCCCATGATGCAAGGTGAACTCCCCTCTGATCAAACTTCTTGGTGCATCATAGGAAAAATAGTCCTACCAAGGCGCCTCACTTAAAAGAAATAATGGAGACATCAGGCTCCCAAACTACAACTCCCATGTGGTAATGTGCCACAATAGGAAAATGCAAGTTAATGTTGAACTGACTTGAAACATAGCATTTCAGGTTAGTTCAACAAAACACAATGAGGCATTTTGATTTTGGAATGTTTCCTTTATCAAAAATAACAAATGCTGAAATATTGAAATATCCTAGTCAATGGAAATTCCATATTTCACTCAGCTCTAGTGAAAAACTTTGAGTATGAGGTTCCCCTTGTGAGGTTTTCTCCACATTATTCCTTCAGAGAATATGGGTTGCCCCAATGACCCCCATATAAAAGAATCAGCGACATCCATGAAGAAACACTAACCTCCATATTGGCTATGGGTCCTCAGCACCACGCCTCTCTTCCCTTGCTGAGTAGCTCAGTAATTCTGCTGGTCATGTCTATCACAAAGATCCCCTGAAGGTGGGAGTGCCCCCTCATGAAAGGGGCCCTACAGAAAACATACTACAAGACCTGGTTGTGGTTCTATAATTTTTGTCTCTCTGTTTTTTGGTGCAGGCTGGAAGAGGAATGGAAATGAAGTCTACCCCACCACTCTCAGATTGCGTAGTCCATCCATAATTTCACAATGGAAATGCATGAAGAGTAAACAGCAGTTACTGTGCTGAATTCCTGAAATTCAGGCCTTCGCTTCATAGCACATTATGACACATCAGGTTAGTTTTTTGACATGCTAATTACAAGATAAAAACACACCTTTCATAGCTCTGTTCTCAGAATAATAATAAAGACAATCAACCTATACTACACAATTCATTCAATAATCCACAGAATCTAATGAAAATTTACTGAAGGAGGCTATTCAAGAATAAATAGTACAAGTAGATAAAATTGGGATATTTTACAAAATGATGAGGCTCCTGGCCAGAAGATTTATCCACAGTAACTATGTATCTTCAGTAGCTCCACTATGAGATACTGTGCTTTCCCAGTGATTCCAAATTATGGACAGAAAAATTTAGGGAGAAAGGAGAATACATCCAGTTGTCAACATTTTGTTTTGTGAAGGAGCAGATTTGAAATTGGACCTTAAGGCAGAACATAAAGAAGTCAACCGAAATAGTCCAGTGATACGATGTGAATATTCCACACAAACTTTCTATGATGACCTAATTTAAAGGTGGATGAATCTTTCTATTATAGTCTCCTAGAAATGCACACATCCTCCCCACTCAGCTCTGTGAAACCATCCCTTACCACTCAGACCTGCCATATCTCATCTTCCAGCTGCCTGAAACATCTCTGGTCCCTAGGCACAAACCCTCACCTAACCCGGCTCCCAGTTCCTGGAATCCTTCCCTGTCCCTTGGATAAGTGTCTCAAATTGCAACCACTTCCAACTGCCAGACCCCCACCTTAGCTCCCGGACAAGAACCAAACTTGGTTTACCTCATAAGTACTAGACTCCTCCCATACCACACAGGAAGAGCTCAGCTTGTGCCAGCTCTCAGCTTCTGGTTCATTTCCATTACCCATTAGGCAAAAGATTTGAGCTGACCCCTCCAAGCTGTGAGATCCATCCTTCTACTTACTTGGGATACACCTCACTACTGCTACAGGGTGTCTGCTTCCTCCCAGAAAAGAGCTCCAGGACAAGCCACCTCTCAGTTCCCCAAAATCCTCCAGCAAAACCCAGACAAGACCCTCGAGGACAGTCCATCTCCCTCCTACTGAGTGTTTCAACTGTTTTACAAAGGTGACTTTCTAATGGGAAAAATGGGTTTGTACCAATTTCCCCTTCCTTATGGTATAATAGAGGCGGCCTGAAAAGTTGTTTTTGTAATTTTTTGAAGGTTTTTTTTTTTTCTGTTTCAAACAAGATGAATAAAAGTCACTTCCCAATTCTCAACTGATCAAGTGTCACTGCCTTGGTATCTGTGATGTTCTACAGCAGTGGCTCTCAACCTTCCCAGACTACAATATCCCTTTCAGAAGTCTGATTTCTCTTGTGTACCCTCACATTTCACCTCACTTAAAAGCTACTTGCTTACAAAACCAGACATAAAAATACAAATGCGTGACAGCACACTATTACTAAAAAATTGCTTGCTTTCTCACCTTTACCATACAATTATAAAATGCATTGATTGGAATATAATTATTGTACTTACATTTCAGTGTATAATACATAGAGCAGTACAAACAAGTCATTTTCTGTATGAAATTTTAGTTTGTACTGACTTTGTTAGTGATTTTTTTGTAGCCTGTTGTAAAACTAGGCAAATACTTAGATGAGTTGATGTAGCCCCTGGGAGACCTCTGAGTATCCCCAGGGGTACATGTAACCCTGATTGAGAACCACTGTTCTACACCTCCAGTTCTTCAGCTGACCATAGAATTTCCCAGGGCAGATAAGATGTGGATTTTAATGTAAAACAAGCAGAAAAAAATTAAATTAGAATAATGACTTCCATCTGCTTTATACACCATAAACAAATAAGGACAGGAAATAAAAAAGGACAGCAATGTGTGAGACACGGTGTGATGTAAATGGTCTGTTTTCCACATGTGGAGCTGCCCTTGCATTTAGATAATGCCACTCTCCTGCTGAGTGGTAGCAGATATTGGAGTCATGCAGCTCAGCTTCCTGGTGGAGGAGAAATCAGTGACACAGAGTCTGGGTATATGCTTAGTGCGACTTGTTCATTTTGATACTATATACACCAGTCCTTGAACAGAGATGGCCACAATCAGCCTACAGGCAATTCTATCTTTCAGGGATCTCAGCCTAAACTCCAATGTCCTCCAAGGCAGTAAATCTGCCTCAAGAATTGCCTTTATGTAGAGTGGTGAAGGGATAGAGCAAATTTCCTTACTGCTTGCCAGCTCCCCCAAAGAAACAACATCAGAAAAATCAACAAGGCTGCAGTATTTTCTTCTAAGTCTAAAATCTTGCTTGTACACTAAGGAAAAGAATTTGTAGCTAAATGCAAGAGTGTCATCTTGTGACATGCTACAACAATAACTTTTGGAACTGTCATAGAATGATACAAATTAAGCCAGAAGTTATACTGATTTAATAATATCCATTTCTAAACCGAGTTAGTTTACTCTATGCAATTCCCATGTGCAGACACTCTTAGATACCTTAAAGAGAGACTGTAACTGATTTAGCTGAAATATATTAATTAAATTGGAACAATTTTCATGTACAGAATGGGTGCTAGAACTGGGAAAGGATCTTTTAGGTCATGTAGTCCGTCCTGTTGCCATTAGAGGCATGTTAGCTACAGGCTATTCTTGAATACTGTCCAGTTTAGTTTGAACTTATTCAGCTACATCCCTGTGGACACCCTTCTCTGCTTATTTTACAGTCTATTGGGCACTACTGATATGACATTTTCCCTGATACTCAGCACATACTTTCCTTCACTCAGTTTCATCCCTTGTAACTCAAGGTTAAATGCTGTTACTTCTAGCTTCCTTCCAAAGGCACAAACAAAGCATAGCAACACCCCCTCCCACTCCCACATTTCCCAGTGCTGTGTTCTCGTTAGGGTTTGGCTTCTTTCAATGTTCTGTCATTCCCAGCTAGTGTAAATAACCCCTTGTCCTGTGTTATGCTACCAACTCCCAGACAATTATAGAAGATAAAATGTTCCCAAGTGTCTACATGAGTTAGGTGTCTGAGTCCCATTTTCAAACAGCAGTTAGAAGCCTCCGTATTACTGACTTCCAGTGAGACTGAAGCACCTACAGGCCTGTCACATTTGAAAATGGGGTCTAGGTGCTTTTGACCATTTTACTCATTGTTCTACCTTTTCATCTCTTTACCTCTACGTTGTACAGAACTGGCCAAATCCAGACCTGGTGCGAGTGAGTGAAATTCCACTGAAGTCAATGATGTTACAAACCCCCTTACACCATGTCTCAATTTGCCCCCTGTGGGGCTGTAACCTCTTGGCATATGTTCTAGTCTACATAGCCTTTTCTGTTGCAGTTTGTTTCTGGTTTCTCCAGTGTATTGATGTCCCTTTTAATGATGAGATTTCCAGAACTGTACACAACGCTCCTTTTCCCCTGCACCTTGATTTATATTCGAGTGTAAGAATCCCTTTTCTTCCCTGTTTGGTAATAGCAGTGGGTCATCTCGGAAATCCACATTCTGGAGGGGGCATGGGGCTATCGGACCCATCCCTTGGGCAGACAGGAATATGGCTGACACTTCCCCCACTATTTGCATTGAATGTATCATGTTTCCTATGCATATATTTTGATCACTGATGTCAAGATATTTTGCTGATACAGTTTTACTCCCTAGGAATTAACAGGGCACATAGGGATAAACTGTACGTGCTATATGATTGTTTTGGTCAGGCGGAACAAAAAGCTCTGCCTGCATATTGAAGGCCAAATTCGATTTACATTACTTACATGAGTACTCTCATTTAATTCAATGGGATGACTTACATGAGTAAACTGATCATGATTTTGGGCCTTATCCAAAGCCCATTGAAATCAATGGTCTTTCCATTGATTTCAGTGAACTTTGATTCAGGCTGTAGCTTTTAACTGTGTAATTATGTCTCATCTCTACCCCTTATGTTTGCTGTAAGGTTAAATTCTGGCCAGAAATCATAAATAGGAAGTATTCAGGGTTTGAATTTGTTCAGCTAATATGGCTTACCTGGAGTAAGTAGAGTATCTAATGGGATTTTTCCTTTTGATTTTTTTTCTTGATCTACCAGGTGCAGTATCTTTCATTACATTTATACAATAGCTCAGAATCAATAAAATGAAAGTTTTCTCTCCTATGTAGTACTCCATTCTGTCCACTGAAGGTTGCTAATGTACTGGATTTGAATCAGCGCTGGCTTTCTCATAAACTGATGTTACAAAAATTAATGATGATGCAATCATCTTCCCTGCATGTATTTCCATTACAAGTATTGTTTTCACATAAAACAAATGCATATGTCTATTTATAGACATCTTGTTCTAAGCAAAGACAACTCTCTTTATTCTGATTAGTCAAGTGCATCCCAGAATCAGCAACTGAAAAGAAATGCAGTGCAGAATGAAAGAGTAAATACTGTGAAGCCTCCTTCAGTATGAATTGCTTTGCCTTTTACCTCTTTTCTATATCACTTTTAGCAACTATCATTCAATCTGGGATATTTTCCTCTCCCAATTTATCCACATCTCCTACAAACCTGTTGTGAGTTTAGAAGCCTGAATACTACATTTTTGGACATCACAATACACTACAGATAAATCAGCAAATTGTGTTGTCACAAAACAGAGACTAGCTTCTTCCATAAATACCAAATACCATAAATACCATAAATCTTCCATAAATACCAAATAACTCTAACTGGTGTCAACGGAAGCTGAGGTGGCCCAATGCCTGTGAAACTCAGAAAACTGTTTAGGTCCCTAATTCTGGTCACACATGTTTGAAAGTTTTGGCCTCAGGGAGTTGCATAAGAGGATGGATTATCTCGCCAGTTAAGCAGAGGACTGGAAATCCCAAAACCTGGGTTTTAATCCTCATTCTCACAATGCCTTGATTTACAGGCTTGTGAATTCAACTTCTCTGCACCACTTATACTCTGCCCCAGCTAAAATATGGGAAAATGATATTTAAGTGCTAAACAGGGTTTTGTAATGTCCTACAATGGCCAAGTATTATTAAGATCAGTCAGTTCAGAGACATTGTGGAGAAGGTCCAAAATCATGCATAACAAACTGGTGAAAATTTGCATGAACTTACATAAATCCCCCACCAGCTCATACCATTAAAATATTTTTGGTAGCCCCTTAAGGAGAAGTGACAACATGAATCTACAGAAGATAGCGCAAGAGCCTTGAATTAACTTTATCAATAGTGAAGAGGAAAAAACAAAAGAACCTTGTAAACTTGCGATGCATATAGAAACACCAGTAGGTGGAGTGCTGGCATTCATTCCTCCTTCCTCTATCTCACCCCCTCCCCAGAATACTAACTTCAATAAATAAATCTGTTTATATATTACAATTAGAAAAGAGTTCACTTTTGAAAACCTTGAGATTTATTTTAATTTTACTACTACCTATAATTATAGTGGTTTATATAACAACATTGCATAATATATAGATTCAATGCTGTACTAAATGTAAAAGCACTAGAAATACAATCAAAAGCATTTCCCTTACAATCAATATCCTGGATGGTAGGAGAGCCTCAATATGCTGTTAAAAGGCCCCATATGATCTTTTCCTGCACTTCTTAGCTGCAATTCCTTGACCTTGCTGAATTGCAGACAGCATAGGGATGGTTGTAGTTAGTTCTTCCTCTCCTTCCCAATGCAAAGAAGGATTTGTAAAACTCATTAGATAGTTCTATTGCCATGGTTCTTACTGTGATGATAACGAAATCTTAAGACAATGTCCTTGTTCCCCTCTGCCCCAAGTATGGCTGCTTTGCACTGCATATGAGAACCACAGCACTGATAATAGTGGCTAATGCAGGTGGTGAAGGGTTCCCCTAGTGCCGGGAAATCCCAAGGATGCATATATTACTCCTGGGGGAATTCTGTGCCACTGTACATATGCAGAATTCATGTCCCCCACAGATTTCTTTGCTTCCCTGCAGAAAAATGACTGTCTGACAGGGAAGCAAAGGGAAGCTGCAAGACCAGTCATGTGCCACTCCCCAGCAGCACAAGAGCATTGTTTCAGGCACCTGGAGCAGCCAGTGGAGTGGTAAATCACTGGGGGGGGGAACGACACCCCAGCCAGTGGCTCCTACCCTGTGCCTGGCTGGGGAGGACAGGACTTCCTCTTCCCCTGCAGGGAGCAGCCAGGCTGGGTCAGACCCACCCCCGGAAACCTCTCCAGCTGCGGGAAGCACTGCACCCTCTCCCTGCTTCCTGCCCCCATCAGTCCACAGCTGTGGGCCGAGGGGTCACTGTATGGGGAGCTGCTCCCCCATCCGCCCAACCCCCATGCATCTGGACCCACCTCATATGCATATTACCCCACCAAGCTTCACCCCCTGCACCCAGAACTCCCCATTGACCCTCTCTGAACCTGAACCCACATCCTGACAAGCCTCACTCTCTGCATCTGGAAACCCCCTGTACCCAGAACCACCCCACCAAGCCCCACCTCTGCATCTGGACCCCACCCCTGAACTCAGATCACCCCCCCGCACTCAAACCCCCACCCGAACAAGTGCCACCCCACCTGCATCTGGACCACCCTAACTAACCCCCTGCAGCCAGGCTCCCATCCCACTGAACCCCACCAAGTCATCAGCCAGACTCGCACCCCACCAAACCAGCACCTGGACCCTCCCCCCACTGAGCCCTTCACACCCAGAACCCTGCCCCCCCGCTGAGCCGCAACCACCTTCACCTGGACCCCTCTGTAGACTCCCATTGTGTCTGCACCCAGAACCTCCCCCCACATGAGCCCCTGTTCATCCACATCTCTATCACACTCGAACCCTGAACCAAGCCACCCACACCGAGTTTGCCCCACACAGAACCCTATCACCCCGCACCTGGATCTCCCTACACTAAGCCCCTCCATACTTGGATCCTGCTGGGATGAGCCTGCCTGCCTTCACCTAGTGTGCTTGGCACAGGGCGGGGTGGGGCAGGGCTCCAGGGTACTTCTGGGACAGTCCTGGTCCTTGTGCTGTGTCAGGGTTGGGTGCAACTTTACCACAGAGTCCGTGTCCAGGGGACTTGGGGGGTGCAGGGTGATCTATCTGTGTGCAGTCAATGGCCTGTGCTCCCCACTGCCATGCTGGAGTGTCCACATTTATTTATTGACAAATAGAATTTGCAGAATTTTAAAATATTTTGTGCAGAATTTTATTTTTTTTGGCACAGAATACCCTCAGGAGTAATGTATGCGGGATTGGGGTAAAGGGGAAGCATCACATTCTGCTCTGATTTACACCTCTTCAACTTTGCTGATTTCAGTGGGATCGCCCCATTGTAACTGGGGGAAAAATTTTATTTCTACCCAGCTCTCTGTCAACATTCTGTGCTCATGGCCACCGTTACGATCAGACAGCAGACACAGTATACTCTCCACTATTACATTGTTTAACCCAGCAGGCTCACCCAATGGCCCTGGCCTCTCAGATGCTCTCTTTGACAGCATTGCTACATCCTTCCCGTGTAGGACTATTTCCTCAGATCTCTATTCTTTCCTAACCATTTTGGACTTGATAGACCAGAATTACAACATTCCCATCGTTTTCAGAAATGCCAACAGAGGGACAAACATCCAACATGCAGGAATAAATCAGAAACATACGGATACAGGGCCCAGTGCTGCCACTTGTTCCCACGTTGAATTGCATCTCAGTCTGGGAGTAGCCCTAAGTAAATCAGTGGAACTACTCTGAGGCCCCGAGGTATTTGTTTAAACATCTGCCTAAATCCTTCGTTCTTCAGCAAAGCACTTAAAACAGGTGCTTAAGTCCCTCCGAACTCAATGGAACTAGACACATACCCAAAGTTGAGCACATGCTGAAGTGTTTTGCAGAAGAGCTGTGCACTGGGGCCAGCATAAGATGGGATGCTTGGGGAGCGCACACTTTGCTGTTTCTGACAGTGTGCTTGCTGCCTAGGCTGCTGAATGGGAGCAGCTGCTGGGAGCAGGTCCCCGGGTCAATCCCTGACAGGGAGTGCTCCTGCAAGAAAGCCTGGCTCAGCAGAGCAGGAGAGCAGCGCATCAGCACGAGCAGCAGCAGGAGCGGTCATAGGTTTCAAGCTGAGAGAGACAGAGCAGAGAGCCCAAGAGAAGTGCTCTGGAGCTGACAGACAAGAGGAGAGAGACAGAAGGTAGCTGAAAGACAGGACTGGCCTGGCAGGTGCAAAGAGGCCCTTTTAACCAGCCCAGAAAATAGGGACTGTTCCCATAGGGTGCTGAGATCCCCATGGGAGATGAGAGGTGGTGGCTCTCTGGAGGACCTGCTCAGCAAAACTATGGTTGAGAAATGACACATTCCAAAATCAGGAAATTCCAAAAGTTCAGGCTTTTTCCATGTCAATGTGCCCATCTGCCCAGCCTGTATATTTTCTTAATTAAATTGCTAACAGTAATAGCTTACGTTTAACATTGAAAATGGGGTAGAAAATGCAACGTATGTGCAAGGCTAGCTTCTGCACTGAGAATCCGCTTCTGGACTGAGAATCCACTTCTGCTCCCATTAAAGTCCAGGAGAGTCCTGCCGTTGTGCACATAGGATTGCTCACCTATGTGCTACACATCCTTGTGTGAGATATTCAGCCCCCACGTTCCCATAAACGTGCAGGATGGGGTGGGTGAACATAAGCACAGTGTTTTTCACGACTATTGGCTAGTAAATTAGAGACTTTCACCCCAGTTCTCTGCCCCTAAAGTCAGTGGCAAGGGTTCCTTAGACCATGTAGGTGCAGCCCATTATACGGAGCAATGCAGAGCTGTCACACCACAGGGAAAGCACCAGTAGGCATCTTCCAGTAGGCCACCTTTGTACACACATCCCTGGTGTGAGATCGCTGCAGATTGGCTGTTCCCCAGAACCCAGCCCCTAACAGTTGGGAATCATCTGAGTTTTGATTGCTTGATTTCTCAGCTTTACCCCTGCAGTCATATTAGGTTTTGTTTTCAACATTCTAAATGCAATATTGCTAAAACTTACCGAGGAAGGATGGCCTGGTGGTTAGAGCACATGTGGGGGCTCTGGGTTCAAGTCCTGCTCTGCTAAAAAAACAGATCATTTAGTTTCACTGTGCCTCTGGTCCCCATCTATAAAATGAGGATAATAGCATTTCCCTACCTCACAGTGGTGTTTCGAGGACAAATACATTCAAGAGCGTCAGGAACTCAGATACTACAGTGATGCACATGATATAATTACCTAAGTTAGAAAATGAAAAGCAAATGTTATATGACACCCGTTTGTCACATGTCTACAGTATTTTTAAAATATAATTGGAAGTGCTCAGCAACTCATAGGCCCAACAGAATTGCCTGATCCAGCAGTCCAGGGTCTTGTCTCTGAGAGTGGCTAGCACTAGATACTTCAGAAGAAGCTGCAAGAAACTCCTACCAGTTAGTGGCTGGCTTATGCCCTGAAGCATGAGGGTTTATGTGCCTTCATGAAAACATTTTTTCAATTTTCGCTAGCATAACTACAAGCACACATTTTTGGATAGTTTTTGAAAGGACCGTTTTTTCCTGCTCCTACAGGCATGTGCAGTTTCCTTTTCCTCCTAGTCTAAGATCCTTAGGGTTGCCTAATTACTCTGAATCAGAATCTCTGTGAGATGTCTCTTGATGAAGAAGCAGTTACAATTTGGCAATTAGAGTAGCTTGATTTGTCATCTAAATGTAGAAATCCTTGTGGGCGGGGAAGAGGGGAACACTTGAAAAATGATGGCGTATAGACCACAGCGAGACAATATTCAGGTTTCAGAGTAACAGCCGTGTTAGTCTGTATTCGCAAAAAGAAAAGGAATACTTGTGGCACCTTAGAGACTAACCAATTTATTTGAGCATGAGCTTTCGTGAGCTACAGCTCACTTCATCAGATGCATACCGTGGAAACTGCAGCAGACTTTATATATACACAGAGAATATGAAACAATACCTCCTCCCACCCCACTGTCCTGCTGGTAATAGCTTATCTAAAGTAATCGTCAGGTTAGGCCATTTCCAGCACAAATCCAGGTTTTCTCACCCTCCACCCCCCCACACAAATTCACTCTCCTGCTGGTGATAGCCCATCCAAAGTGACAACTCTTTACACAATGTGCATGATAATGAAGTTAGGCCATTTCCTGCACAAATCCAGGTTCTCTCACTCCCTCACCCCCCTCCAAAAACCACCCCCATACACACACAGACTCACTCTCCTGCTGGTAATAGCTCGTCCAAACTGACCACTCTCCAAGTTTAAATCCAAGTTAAACCAGAACATCTGGGGGGAGGCGGGGGGTAGGAAAAAACAAGAGGAAATAGGCTACCTTGCATAATGACTTAGCCACTCCCAGTCTCTATTTAAGCCTAAATTAATAGTATCCAATTTGCAAATGAATTCCAATTCAGCAGTTTCTCGCTGGAGTCTGGATTTGAAGTTTTTTTGTTTTAAGATAGCGACCTTCATGTCTGTGATTGCGTGACCAGAGAGATTGAAGTGTTCTCCGACTGGTTTATGAATGTTATAATTCTTGACATCTGATTTGTGTCCATTTATTCTTTTACGTAGAGACTGTCCAGTTTGACCAATGTACATGGCAGAGGGGCATTGCTGGCACATGATGGCATAAATCACATTGGTGGATGTGCAGGTGAACGAGCCTCTGATAGTGTGGCTGATGTTATTAGGCCCTGTGATGGTGTCCCCTGAATAGATATGTGGGCACAATTGGCAACGGGCTTTGTTGCAAGGATAAGTTCCTGGGTTAGTGGTTCTGTTGTGTGGTATGTGGTTGTTGGTGAGTATTTGCTTCAGGTTGCGGGGCTGTCTGTAGGCAAGGACTGGCCTGTCTCCCAAGATTTGTGAGAGTGTTGGGTCATCCTTTAGGATAGGTTGTAGATCCTTAATAATGCGTTGGAGGGGTTTTAGTTGGGGGCTGAAGGTGACGGCTAGTGGCGTTCTGTTATTTTCTTTGTTAGGCCTGTCCTGTAGTAGGTAACTTCTGGGAACTCTTCTGGCCCTATCAATCTGTTTCTTTACTTCCGCAGGTGGGTATTGTAGTTGTAAGAAAGCTTGACAGAGATCTTGTAGGTGTTTGTCTCTGTCTGAGGGGTTGGAGCAAATGCGGTTGTATCGCAGAGCTTGGCTGTAGACGATGGATCGTGTGGTGTGGTCAGGGTGAAAGCTGGAGGCATGCAGGTAGGAATAGCGGTCAGTAGGTTTCCGGTATAGGGTGGTGTTTATGTGACCATTGTTTATTAGCACTGTAGTGTCCAGGAAGTGGATCTCTTGTGTGGACTGGACCAGGCTGAGGTTGATGGTGGGATGGAAATTGTTGAAATCATGGTGGAATTCCTCAAGGGCTTCTTTTCCATGGGTCCAGATGATGAAGATGTCATCAATATAGCGCAAGTAGAGTAGGGGCTTTAGGGGATGAGAGCTGAGGAAGCGTTGTTCTAAATCAGCCATAAAAATGTTGGCATATTGTGGGGCCATGCGGGTACCCATAGCAGTGCCGCTGATCTGAAGGTATACATTGTCCCCAAATGTGAAATAGTTATGGGTAAGGACAAAGTCACAAAGTTCAGCCACCAGGTTAGCCGTGACATTATCGGGGATAGTGTTCCTGACGGCTTGTAGTCCATCTTTGTGTGGAATGTTGGTGTAGAGGGCTTCTACATCCATAGTGGCCAGGATGGTGTTATCAGGAAGATCACCGACGGATTGAAGTTTCCTCAGGAAGTCAGTGGTGTCTCGAAGGTAGCTGGGAGTGCTGGTAGCGTAGGGCCTGAGGAGGGAGTCTACATAGCCAGACAATCCTGCTGTCAGGGTGCCAATGCCTGAAATGATGGGGCGCCCAGGATTTCCAGGTTTATGGATCTTGGGTAGTAGATAGAATATCCCAGGTCGGGGTTCCAGGGGTGTGTCTGTGTGCATGTGAGACAATACTTACTCACATGCACTTGAACAGAATGGCATTTAAAAAAAAATAAGCCAAGGTTGCTAATAGTAGATGAGAAGGCAGTATGACTGATGGAGTGTCTAGAAATGGAAATTACCACATATGACTTGGAAGAAAAGCTCAAAGAATGTAATGCGCTCAAACTGGGGGGGACCAGATAATTTCTATTCCAGAATACTGAAAGAACCGGCACATGAGATTGCAAGGTAGCGGGGGATTTTTTTTTTAAATCTATGTATTCAGGGGCAGTCCCATATGACTGGAGAAAAGCGAATACTGTACCTATATTTAAGAAAGAGGAAAAAAATGATCCAGGCAATGGCTAGTCTGACCTCAGTAGTACTCAAGGCTTTAGAACAAACTGTGAAGGAAAGACTAATTAAATTCATGAAGGTAAATGGAAAAGGGGATGTAATTCAACATGGGTTTACCAACGATAGATCATGCCAGACTAACCTACTTTCCTTCTTTGAGAAAATAACACGTTTTTTGGATAAAGGAAGCACAGTGTAAATACCTGATCTTCAGTAAAGCATTTGACACAGTACCTCCAGGGAAATTATTAATTAAATAAGAGCAGTTGGGGATCAGTCCAATCATTTTAAGGAACTGGCTCAAGGGCAAAGGCAATGGCTTGTACGAAAAGTAGAATGATCAGATTGCAGGGAGGTTGCTAGTCGAGTTCCTCAAGCATCAATCTTGGGATCAATCTTATTTGATGTTTGTATTACTGACCTTGGCACAAAAAATAGGAGTGTGCTAATGAAAACTGAGGGTGACACACAGTTGAGAGGCATTGTCCATACAGAGGAGGATTGGAACATTATTCTGGAAGAGCTGGATGACCTTGAAGACTGGAGTGATGGAAATGAGATGAAATTCAATAGTACAACATGAAAAGTCATGCACTTAGGCTCTAACAATAAGAATGGCTGCTATAAGCTGGGGGCTCATTATTTAGATGTGACAGAGGAGAGAGACCTGGATGTGTGGGTCAATCACAGGATGACTATGAGCCACCAATGTGATGTGGCTGTGAAAAAAGACAAATGCGATCCTAGGCTGTATCAGGTGAGGCATTTCCAACAGAGTGACAGAGAATTATTAATTCTATTGTACAAGGCACTGGTAAGACCTCACTTGGAATAGTATGTGCAATTCTGGTCACCCATGTTCAAGAAAGATAAATTTAAACTGGAACAGGTGCAGAGAAGAGCTACTAGGATGATCAGGAGAATGGAGGGCCTCTCTTATGAGAGGCAACTGGAAGAGCTTGGTTTGTTTTGACTAGCAAAAAGAAGGCCGAGAGAGAGAGATGATTGCTTTTTCTAAATACATTGGAGGTAGGAGGCAGAGAGTGGGAGGAGCTATTTAAGCTAAAGGACAATGCTAACCCAAGTACAAATTGATATAAACTGGCCATGAACAGATTCAGGCTGAAATTAGAAGATGGTTTCTAACCATCGGATGGGTGAAGCTCTGGAATAGCCTCCCAATAGGAATTGTGGGGGCAAACAACTTCATTAGCTTTAAGAGTGAGTTGGACAAAGGTGAGTGTGACCAGGTGACAGGGTTGCCGGTGATGGTGGGAGGCAGGGCTCAGCAGCCCTGGGCTCAATTACAGTTTATGTTCCTAACAGTTCGTGCTTCAGGATTACAATCAGTCACCTGCAGAGGTCGAGAAAGGATTTTTTCCTACCCATTCGGGGGAGGAGGGGTAGCTCCTTCGTCTAAAGCATCAGGGATGGCCATGACTGGAGATGGGACATTGGACAGAGAGGGCCATGGCTCTGAGGTGGGACAGAGCATTCTCTGGCTGGCTGGTTCTTGCCCACGTGTTCAGGGTCTGATTGCCACATGTGGGCACAAGAAGGAATTTCCCCCCAGGTCAGATTGGCAGTGACCTTGGTGTTTTTCCACCTTTCTCTGTAGCATCTGGGTGTGGGTCCCTTGCCAGGATGATCTGGGTGTAGCTCACTTAATCATTTCCTGGCCTTTGTGCACCTCAATCCCTCCTATTCTCTGCCTGTGGCATGTCATAGTCTAGTCTCCTGTGAGCTGTGACACTTTGGTCTAATTTTGCTTGTCGAGTTTCGTGTGAGGGTGCTGGGTGGGGTTGTGGCCTGTGATATACAGGAAGTCAGACAGATGATCTGGTGGTCCCTGTTGGCCTTATACTCTATGACTGTGTGAGAGAACTAGCAGTAATCCAGCTTTTTGCTGCGTTCCACTCATGCTTTAATAGAATCCTGTTCCTACAATATAGCAATTCCCAACATGATTAGAAAATCCTTTTTGTGGACGAACTCCCCCGCCCCCCCACAATTTGCAGTATGAAAACGTTTCCATTCAGCTGGCAATCTACTCATCTTAATGCAGATTTAAAGGACCACCATCAATTCAGAGGAGGCCCAGAATTCAGCTACTAAAGCAAACTCACATAAAAGTCAGAGTCCCTTCAAGTATATGGTGTTGTCAAGTATATAGTATGGGTGAAGACCCGGAAGATCTGTAATTGTTGTAATGCTTTAAAACTGCAAGATGTTTCATTTAGAAGTAAATCAAAGTTTTTACATTACTATCTGTTTTTGTGGTGTATTTTTATTGTTTGTATTTTGCTAAATGGGAGCTGCCCCTTTAAGAACAATGAGGGGCACTTGGTTGTGGGGTATGTTTGCAGGAGGCTCAGATCAGTGGGTGAAAGACTTTGGCCCGTTCCAGAGGGGTGAAGATCCTGCCTGGGTAACTCCAAAAAGTCAGAATTTGATTTAATAAACATTCCTTTCAAGAAAACTAGCCTTATTCTTCAAGTTGTAGCATATTTTCTTATGCAAGCTTTACTCGGCACTAGTAAGAAAACCTGTAATTTTTTCAGTATGTTTGAATTTTAAATTGAGTATGTCCAATCAATTTTATATGTACAGTTTCCCTGGGTGCACAGGGCCATATTTTGGCCCTTCTACAGCATGTATAGTGGAGATGAGGTAAAATCACAACATTATAAAACCTCTTCTATACCACTTATGCTCTGTAAGGCTCACAGGTGTGCCTCTGGGTTGGCCTAAATAACTCAGATCTGATTAGTGTATACATTCTGCAGCTCATGCACTGAGCACTATGATATTACTTCAAAAACTCTTTTATGTCTCAGAAGCTCTGTTGGCTCACACGTGTTCAAATGTTTGAATTTTCCACTGACCTGGCTGTTTCTTCAGCTAATTGAAAGCAGAGGAGTGGAGTATAGCAGACATCCCTCTTTTTATGAAAAGGTAATAGAGATGATCCAGGAAATGACATGTCAGTAACCCTTCCCCCTTCAATACTAGGTAAATTGGTTGAAACAAATAGTCATTACCAGAGGTGAAAGTAAGCCGGTGCGCCCCGGTACAGCATACCAGCAAGAGCCAGTGCACCGTACCGGGGTGGATCGGCTTCCTCAGGTGCAATTTAAAGGGCCTGCGGCCCCCAGCAGCAGCTGGAGCCCCCGGCCCTTTAAATTGCTGCCAGAGCCCCGTTGCCAGAGTCCTGGGGTAGTGGCGGCAGGGCTGGGGAGGAGATTTAAAGGGCCCGGGGTGGTAGCGGCGGCCAAGCCCTGGGCCCTTTAAATCGTCCCCGGAGCCCCGCCACCGCTTCCCCAGGGCTCCGGGGACGATTTAAAGGGCCCGGGGCGGTCGTGGCGGCCGGAGCCCTATCCCCAGAGCCCTGCTGCCAGAGACGGGGGAAGCGGTGGGGGGGTGCCGGGGACGATATAAAGGGCCCAGGGCTCCAGCCACCGCTACCGCCCAGGGCCCTTTAAACCGCTGCCAGAGTCCCTGGCTGCCACTGTTACACCCGGGAAGGGGGAAGGAGGCACTTGCCGGTACAGGGTGGGCCGGGGCTGGGTCTGACCCCCCAGCCCCACCCCTTCCGCCTGAGGCCCCGCCCCTTCCGGGGGCCAGAGCCAGCCCTAGCCCAGCCCTGTACTGGTAAGTCCCTAGACTTACTTTCACCTCTGGTCATTACAAATAGAATTACAAAACCCTTAAATGGTCATGACCTCACAGGAGCTAAGTAGCCTGGCTTTGGCACAGGAAAATTGTGCCTTATTAATGTAGTAGAATTTTTGAATGGGTCAGCCATGTGGCTGGATATAGAAAAAAAGATTGAAATAACTTGTGGAACTTTTCAAAGTATGGAATCATTTGAAATAATCCTGGACCTTAATGAGGTCTAAATTAATATTAACAAGTCAGCAAAAAGACTCATGCATCATAGTAAATAGCGCAATGACAATCTCTGCTCAGTGTGCATCTGCTGTGAAAAAAAGCAAAGAATGTTAGGATAAATAAGAACTGGGAGAGAAAATAATACAATGCCTTTTATAAATCTGTGATACATCCTTGCTTGGAAAACTGGATTCATTTCAGGGCTTTACAGACTATAACAGTAATAGAGAGGGCTTCAGGGGTAGGTAATGACAATGATTAAAGACAAGGAAAATTATCCATACATGAAAAACTGAAAAGATTGGGACTGTTTACTTTAGCGGTGAAATGAATAAGAGGAGACATGATAAAAGTATACAAAATAATGAGAAAGTATAGACAAGATGGGCTAAATAGCAGTGCCCCATTATTCCAATAATAGAGGAATACAATGAAACTACAAGACACAAAAGTTTGAACTGATAAACGGGAAATTTATATACGCACACAATACACAATTAAACTATGGAACTCAGTGCCATAAGGTATGCTGGAGAACAAGAATTTAGCAAACATTTTTTTTTTAAATTAGATATTTAGTTGAATAGTGCAAATATCCAAAGTTACACAAGTAAGAACTTAAAAGAGCAAATAATCTAAACTATCATGCATCAGTGTATAAGTCAACCTCAGAATTAGAGGGTTGGGAAGAATCTTTCTTACGGGCAAGTAATCCCATAATTGTCCCCTTCAGCATTTCTTGCATCTTGAAACTGATACTGGCTGCTTCCTGAGATAGGCTATTAGACTAGATGACCCACTGACCTGTTCCAGTACAGCGATTCTTATGTTTCCAGTGTCTTGAGGTACACTCGGATCCTGATTTAACAGGCTTAGTTTATTTGGCTGGACTTTAAGCGTATATGGTAAATTATACATAAAATATTTGTTATTTGAGCCTATACATCTTTTCCTTGTATTTGGTGCTTTGTTTGTTAAGGTTTGTATTTTGCATTTCATCCAATCAGCGAGATATTCTCTTAACTCATTGGCCAATATATTTTTGGCTTATAGAGGTTGCACCCCAAGGAGATGCATCACATTTTCGGTCTGCGTTACCCCTGCACTTAGGTTTAATGTATTTTTTCCAGGACCTTGAAATATGTATATTGCAGGGGAGCAGGACAGGACAGTAACAAGATGGAAAGCCGAGGACATGAGTCACAGCACGCTTGTGAGTAAGGCTCTCAGCCTCTCTGGTGCTTTTTTTTCACCAGCGTTTTGCACAGCAGCAAACAGTTCCCAGCAGTGCCATATATAATGCAGTACTCTAAACAGATCTGTTTTAAAAAAGTATTAAAATTTACCAACAAACACATAGAAAGTCAAAACAGCTTTCAAACCAAACCCAAGTATTATGAAATTCACAGAGGCAAAGTCGCCCGTTATTAACAAAAGAGAGCGCACGGTGGAGGAGACTCACTTTTCGAATCCTCAGGAACTAATAGATTCCTGACTAAATTGGATAAATGGCAGTTTTACAAATTTTACTCTTAGCTGGAGCCCTCAGAAGGATCAGCCTAATGGCAAGCTGCATAACTCATTTGTACACTTTTGAATTATTTTTAGCCCAAGGAAAATGGAGTTAGATATTAGTCTTTTTCATAATTAACGATCAGTCTTTCAGATCTTCAGTGGGAAATATCTTGGACCCTGTTCTGTTCCCACTCGCTCTAGGGAGCGGCATCGGTCCTGGAGTTAAAAAGATCGGTATCCAGTATGTAGCATGTGTGTGAGAGATACACATAAATGCCTGCGTTTGAGGACTTAGACGCTGAAGTCCTTTCTACAGTACAGTCTACACAACAGTACATATCTCTTCAACTGTATCGAGTTGGGGAGAGGTAGCAAGTGGGATACCACAGGGATCTAGCTTCAGTCCAGTCATAGTTAATAACTTCATGAATGATCTAGACCAGCATGCTAGTGAAATTCTCAACAAATGAGAGGAGCTACAATTATCAGTGAGGACAGAGAACTAACCCAGAGAGCCAAGAAGCTGACAGAAAACAACAAATTGAGATTTCACTTGGAAAACTGCAAAGTTCTACAGAGGTTGCTGTTTAAAATAGCCTCATTTATTAACGGTTACCACCCAGTGGCGTGGAGATGTTCTTGGTTTTAATTGTTTTAAATATAGGCTAATAAGCAGTACTAATATTTAGCTTTAATATAGCATTTTCATCCATACATCTCACAGCACTTACTGCTGTATCTCTGGTTTCAGAGTAGCAGTCGTGTTAGTCTGTATCCGCAAAAAGAAAAGGAGGACTAGTGGCACCTTAGAGACTAACCAATTTATCTGAGCATAAGCTTTTGTGAGCTACAGCTCACTTCATCGGATGCATTCAGTGGAAAATACAGTGGGGAGATTTATATACACAGAGAACATGAAACAATGGGTGTTACCATACACACTGTAAGGAGAGTGATCAGGTAAGGTGAGCTATTACCAGTAGGAGAGTGGGGCCGGGGGTGGGGGGGAGGGAAATAGTAGTGATAATCAAGGTGGGCCATTTCCAGCAGTTGACAAGAACGTCTGAGGAACAGCGGGGGGGGGGGGGGGGGGGGGGGAGGGAAATAGTTTTGGGTCATTACACAAAGTAAAACTATTTCCCCATGTTTATTCCCTCCCCACCCACCCCCCACCCCCGCTGTTCCTCAGACATTCTAGTCAACTGCTGGAAATGGCCCACCTTGATTATCACTACAAAAGGTTTTTTCTCTCCCCCCCCCCCACCACTCTCCTGCTGGTAATAGCTCTCCTTACCTGATCACTCTCCTTACAGTGTGTATGGTAACACCCATTGTTTCATGTTCTCTGTGTATATAAATCTCCCCACTGTATTTTCCACTGAATACATCCGATGAAGTGAGCTGTAGCTCACGAAAGCTTATGCTCAGATAAATGTGTTAGTCTCTAAGGTGCCACAAGTACTCCTTTTCTTTTTGCTGTATCTCTGAGGCACAGTGTCAGACTATTTTAGAGGTTGGAGGCTCAGTGGCCAAGGTCAGAAATTTCTCACTTGAGTGGGAAAAGGCTGGGACAGCACAGTTGCATGCTCTGAAATAACCTAGCTTCTCAGTCTAATCATCATGCAGGTATAGCCCGCTGCACATGAAGGAGAAATGTGATGATGGTATGGAATGTTCTTCCTTAGAGGCTAGTGCTGATATTATGAGAGATGGGGGGTGTGTGTGTGTTAACATTGACAGTGAAACTGAATAAACTACTTCTGGGAAAATGGCCCCTTGACAAATCTTCAATGGGATTTCTGGTTTTGTACAAATGTTTATGTAATGAAGGCTGTAACTGGACCAGGGCCATTGGGCTATAGATGTTGTTCTGAATACTGAAACACGTATTATATTGGCCTGCATAGTGGCAGAAGCTGTGAATATATAGTGACGTTATTCAGATTTGTATATCATGGCCGCGTAGAGAAATGCCTGATGAAAAGCAGTCTGCATGTGTGTGTGACTGCGTGCAGGGAATAGCTGCTTCTGACCTTAAAAAATCCTCCTTAACGTTATTTTTGTACCTATAAGTCACTTCCTATCAGCCCAAATAACGCTGCCCACACAGAGTTTGAATAAACAGTCTTTCAGTATCACCAATGCCAAGCGCTTAATAATCCTGAGTCAGCCACACACGCGCCCATAATAAGATTGGCTTAACAATCATGAGATTTTTTAAAATAATAAATTTGGGCTTTTTATTTGCAGGATGGGGTTTGAGCCTTTAGGATTCCTGTTTTCAGGTCTTTCTCTGCAATCACGAGGGCTAGAAACCTTTTTCAAATGAAAACTGAGTTCTCCCCATAATGATTAACCTCCAGCTTGAGGAGTCATGTTCAAAATAAAGCATGAGGCTCATGGTAAAATTGCAAGAGCCGGCAACACTGAACAGAGGGAGTCTTAAAGGGGTTGCGAGGGAAGGAATGTATCCCTCCTCTCGCCAACCTTTGGCTTCACACAAATGTGCCGTGCAGCCATGGTGCCATCACTACTGCAGAGCATAAACAGTAGTAGGAGCTGGAGACCTGCACATTTCTTACACAGGAGCTGTTAGGCCTGTGGATCCACTGGCCATTCTCCCATCCTATCCCGAGCTTGTCCCTACCGCAACTTGAATCCCCCTCTGTATTGCCAGGAAGCCAGGCATCAGAACATAGAGCTCAGCAGAACCACTGCAGAGGTGACACTTAAGTCTTTCTGCAGCCATAGGAATTTATCTCATTTGTTAGCAAATCCTCTGAATGGCCATCTTTAAATGGGAAGGGGGCAGCTACTGCTGGGAGATGACAGCAACAGAAACTGCAAACCTCTGTTGTAAAGCCTCTGAGAAAAGAAGAGGGCAAGGCGAAAATGCTAGGATAGAAGGGGCACGCTCACTATACCAGGACAATGACTTTTCCAAATTTAAGGTGGCCTCACCCATTGGCTGCACCTTTCTTAGAGCCCTCAGAAACACTTCTGGGTTCAAAACGGTAATACCTTAAATTGAGGGTCTGACAGGGGGAAAGAGGGGCAGTGGGAATGCCATAGCTACAGGGGCAAGGTCAAGGTTGTTTAACTGCACTTCTTTACTTTCAAATGCTCAGCTTGCTTTTAGATTTAAAATTCAGGCCGAATTGCCTGGTTTTTCTGGTAACTACAGCAGTGTTATAAGGTTTGGGTTTTTTTTATCCTTAAGTTACTGCTAGGTATTCTGAATCTTAGCTTTAATCAAGTTAAGGCTGGACTATACTACCAGTAGCAGTTCAACCATCCTAACATGCTTAGCTATCTAGCACCGTACAGTCTGCAAAATAGTTGTACATTAGGGACCTGCTTTATTGTCAGTGGGAAAGTTGACAGTGATACCAGCATTTTCCTTTACTCTGGAAAAAACACCATTACGTATTAAACCTCACCAAAGATGGGCACAAAAGGACCGGGCTCAAAAACGCTTGTTAAAATGGATTAAATATTGCTGCACTAACAGCTGCAAAGTGCTATAGGACACACTGGTTCTTTTTTTTAAATTAGTGCCTAGAACAAGGTTGATTTCTCATATCCACTTGTCTGAAGGTCTGCTTGCAAGGAAAACCAGTTCACGCTTTAATGAGTCACTCCAGCACATGTAACACAGACAATCTCCCAATAGTGCCTTGTTCTTTCCTTCTGAGCCACACGTCTCCCACAGGGCACTTACTGAATACACATGGATTGATTGCCACCTTACACATTCAATTAAAAGCTGGAACATGGTCCAGATATATTGCAGAGAATGTTCATCCAGGTGAATTTGCACCTTAAAATGGTGGTAGAATCCCCCCTTTACACTAGAATCATTATGTCAACATATGGCATCACGTGTGTCCTTATGGACAGGGTTTGTGGGCCGCATCCAGGAAATAGGTCAGAGATAGGCAGCTGAGTTTTGAAAAGGCATGTCGAGGAGAGTGAGTTTGCAAGGCATATAGGACCATACGCCATATGTATTCAGTTATATAATCTATAATATATGGGGCAGTATGGGAGAACTCATGGAATTATTCGTGGGAGAAGCAGGGGAAGAGCACCCAGGCGCACTCTGTGGGCACAGTGTTGTCCAGAAATGAGGTGTGATGGACAAGATATATGCAGAGACAGAACTATACAGGGCAGCATGAGGGGTTTGACTGCAATATGGAGAGAGACTGGAAGCTAATGCAGTGGGGGAGCAATATGGCACAGTGGCACTAGTAAGAAGAAATATTTCATTAGTATCTCCTCATTAAATTCACTGAATTAATGCAACTTTCATTCAGAACTCAACAGAACTTCTCTGAATTTTATCAGAACCAGCAGATTATAAAGATAGCAGAAGCATTAAATTGCAAGCAAGAAAAATAAAATATGGTTATAACTACAGAAATAGCTACATAAGCTTTTAGCATTGTGTGTAAGCTATCAAGAACCGTTAATGAACTCTTATGAACATAATCATTGTAATTCATCATTGGATATTAATCTGATTGAACTGTATTTCGGGAAGACAATTTTGCTTTTACAGGTCATGTTATTTGTCAAGGCTGAATCTCTGCTCTGTCACTCCGAGTGCAGAAGGTAAGGGCCTGCAAGGATTCTAAAAATTAATATGTGCCACTCCATGCTTGTATTAAACTCCCAAGGTTACAGCTTTTCTCTGACCTTGGCTTGGTAAACGCTGCCACCACCCAGATGCAAAAAACCCCTTTGAACCCAGGAACGAGCACTTGGGAATTCTTCCCTGTGGGGTACCCTGAAGCCCTTTCAACCCCTGCTCCAGGGAATAGCTGAGAAAGAAAACAAAGGAAATTAGCTGTGGCTATCAGCTAATCAAACAACATGCACAAACCTCTTAGGACACCAAAAATACAATCCTGTTCTTAAAAAGGTACATTTTATTAAAAACAAAAAGGGAAAAATACATCTGGAATGTAGGCTTTTGCTAGATTTTAAAAGAGCAATTCCAAAAATCAGTCACCCAAAATATCTTTTTTGGGGGTTCAGTTTAAAGATTACAAGCAAATAAAAGCATCTGAGGTTAGCACAGAGGAGATCCACAAGCCAAAATAAAAAATGAAAGAAATAACCCTAATCGAGTCTTTTTAGACATTCTCTAATTTTACTTACATATCTGAGGTTCCAGATAAGTAGGTTTGAGGTATGAATTGATAATCTATAAATCATACCTGGCTTAAAGCTGGTTACAGCATTACTGCTCCGCGTCCTTGCAGCCAGAGAACAACAGACAAATGGAAAGTTTCTTTCCCAATTTTAAAAAGTTCGACCTTCCCATTGGCTCTTTTGGTCAGGAGCCCACTCCTTTTCTTTTACCTGTGGGCTTGTTAACCTTTTACAGTAAAGCAAGCAGAGAACAGACCAAGAGGGATTTTACAGCTAACTGGCTGGCTGGGTGTCCATCAAAGGGAGCTACTCCCCTCCTCCCTTCATGTATCACATTATTAAAGAAGCTTATTAAGGCCTATCAAACCTTTCTGACTAACAATGTCAGTAGTGACTGGTCACAAGGGCCAATGGGGCTAAACCCACCAATTCAATCACCTCTCCTTTTCTTCTTTAAAGCAAACCCCTTTGGTGGCAGATGTTGGCTTTCCCGCCTTCTCTCCAGCAGCAGAATGGAGAGTGCAGGGGGGCGAGGTATGTATGGGAGAGAAGAGGCAGGACTGGCAGATTCTAGCGGCTTTAGGGCTGCAGTCAGTGGAAGGAGGGGCAGGTGAGGCTGCTGGGGTCTAGCTCCTAAGAGAGCTCCTCCCATCATCAAAGGCACAGAGCAAGGCTGAGATCAGAGCATGCCCACAGGCTCCCTTCTCAGACCCCTTTGGGGCTAAAGACTTGCCCCAGTGAGAGCCCAGGCTTGGCACTCCAGAGCAGAGCTGCACAGGAGCAGCACAAGGGACACCACAGAGAGAAAGATGAGGTAGGGGAGGTGAGGAGCTGGCCAGCCTGTAATTTCAGGCCTATGACTTGGGAGAGACACCAGTGACTTTGTAAAGGGGCTAAAAGGCAGAGAAGGGGAAGCCTATGACCCAGCAAGAGCCATGTGGTAGGGAGCAGAGCAGAGGGAGGCTGCCGGTCAATTTTCAAGAGCAGTAGGGGAGCAGAGGTGGGAGATACAGCAGAAGAGCTATGAGAGAGCGGGGAAGGGCATAGCATTTACTTCTTGGGGCAAGGAAGAGTCCTCAATTATCTAACTGGTTGGGTGCTTTTCTTTGGGAGATCAGAAAATATTTGTGGGGGGAGAGTGCTTGGAAATATTTTGTCAGGTAGGGGTGGGAGGTGCATCCCATTTCCAGCCCCACCCCCACCAATTATTTTGGTCACTTACCAGCCACCATCAATAATTGTCTGGTCAAAGTAAATTCCCTAAGATTAACAGTTTGTGTAATTCCGTTATTTACTAAATAAGGACTAATTTGGTACAAAATTTATGTTTCCAGGCAGTTGTTGCTACGGTCACTTCACTTGATGGATACATTCCCTCATGCCTCTCTCACACCCACACAGAAGATTGCCTAATATATCAAAGTACCAACCCCAAGTTCACTCTATCAATGTTTTCAGGTGTCATAATACTCCTGTACTAGTTAGGCTTAATCATAGGTAGTTCAATAACCTTAACCTTCAAATCACCCTACACATACATTTTATCATCAAACTGTTACAATCCTGCCACTCTTAATTTCAGTAAGTTAAGGTGTTTGTTCAATATTTAAAAACTATATCTGTTTCATATGGTATCTCAAGCCATGAATTTAAGTCATTTCAAGCTTCAAGTTGCTTTAGATGACATCTTTTAAATTACATCCTTGCACAGTACATAGAGCAGTTACTCATAAAACAGAAGGAGTTATTCAGATGTACTGAGTTTTCAAGGTCACTACATTGTTAACAAACCTTGTTAACTGGCACAAGTATTCATCATAAATCTGAGTAACAGCAACTCAGTTCCTTTCAAACCTGTTGCACACTTTCTAAAAAATGGTCACTTGAAGTCTGATCCAAGGCCCATTAAAATCAGTGGGAAGACTCCCATCAGCTTCAGTGAGTTTTGGATTAGGCCCTTAATAAAGGAGCAAACCATCACCATTATAAAAGAGTAGACAGCAGACTGATCACTTGGATAATAATACCAGTGAGTTGTTCAGACATCCACATCTCAGTTACAGTTCATAGCTATAGCAGTCATCTCAGGAAACAGATGGAACTTGAGGTCAGCTCCAGGTGGTATTGTGGTTACATTTTAATACCACAGATTTCTCTTAATGTTAGAAAGCATGACCTAAATATTGTCTTTGTTTGATGGGTCTTGTTGATGTTGCCACATGGGGAACTGTTAAGAAGGGACGGTCTTTGCTGTAGATTCAGATCTCTCCTATCCTATTCCCAGGTTTCTGCATTTCAAACAGAATGGAAACAAAGAAACAGACATGTTCCTTCTTTTATGAGGCATCCAATGAGTAAACCTGTGGCTTCTATTTTTTGGGGGTTCCTTCCGGCAATATATACTTGAACCAACAGGTGCAGAAAGTGCACTTTTGTACATCATTTTCCTTATCACTTAATAGGAAGTCCGCTGTGGGTTTGATCACATGAACGCACTTTCTAGTCAATACATTTCTTCTTTTGGGATATTTTTAATTGCCATGGGGCATTTTGGCTGGACTGTGATCAGGTGATATGAGGTCCACCTGCTCTAATATTTCCGTTGTATCATGTCAATGTTTTCTCTGTTGTTATAGCAGATAAAATTCACAACAACAATCACTATGTGCAGAGTATTAAACAATACCCTTTATATTGTCTCTGCATATAAGGGATAAGGCTCTTAAAAACATAATGCATCAATAACTTCTACCATTTAGCATATGTAGCAACCGATATGGAACTTGGAGGGAAAACTACAGGTGCAGGGAGGAAGCATTTGGAGGAGGCACTAGGAAGTCAGTCTTTGTGTACATGGCTAGAATGCTAGCTGCAGCATCTCTGTAAACTGTCCTCTTGAAAACGAGCCTGATTAGTTGACAAGTATGCAGTCCTTTCTTCATGTTATCACCCAGCTCTCAGGAAATGAAACAGTCTGGATATAAACCTCCCCCATTTATTGAACTGAGAAAGCAAAATTATTTTGATTGTTTAACAAAAATCTATGGAAAAACCTGCTTTTGACTGATTATATTAAATATTTAATAGGAAAACCTGGCTAGGGAGGTAGTGAGCAGAGATCTCTGTTCGTTATGCATGTGTTCATTTTACTTTTACCATATCCTTCCGATGCCCTCTTTTTTCTGTCTGTTGTGTCCTGTCATCAGCCTAGACAGCAAGCTCTGGAAGGTGAGCACTGTCTAATGTATATGTTTGTACAGTGCCCAGCACAATGAAGCCTCAAACCTTGATTGGGCCTCTAGATACTAATGTAATGCAAGGTCTCACTCTCATATAAGAGACCCTAGGTTGGGTGTGATGTGGTTGGAATGTCAGCCAAGAAAGGTGATTTTAGCAGCAGTGAACTGGACAGACCACTTACCTCTCAACATTTCAAGTGGCTAAAGAAGGATGCAGTGCCCATGCAGTTAACACCATCCATCTCTCTGCAAATGGAGATGGAGGGATAGATGGGCCAAACCTGAGCGGCCCTGTGACCCTATGTGCCACGCTGCAACACTAATTTGTTTAGGGGGTCCTCTCAAATGCGAGGGGAAACTGCCCCTTTGTCCCCCTTCCTGGAGGGCTCTGAATGCAAGAACGCTTCTGTGTCAACTGGGACAGGGGAGTTTGGGGGATTAAAGCAGGACAGTCCCCTGAAATTCAGGTGTGTTGGGAGGTCTGAGACTGGAGGGGTACAAAGTGAGAGTCCAAGAGGCAGGAGAGCATTGTGTTGTGGTAATCAAGGTGAGGTTCAGAGGTTCTGCTGTGGGGATGGAGACGTTAGTACGGATTTTGGAGCTATGGTAGTGCAAGAACCAGCAGGATTTAGCAACAGCATGAATGAGAGGTTAATGGAGAGAGGGGAGGAAAATATAACACCATGGTTGCCAGACTGAATGAATGGAAAGATGGTGGAGTGGTGAAATTAGGAAAGAGAAGGAAAAGGGAAAGGGGTTAGGGCTCTGTGTGGGAGGGAAGAGTGGGGTAGGATTTTTCAAAAGCCCCTAACTGACTTCGGAGAACAAGGCCCTTTGGCTTTCAACTGGATTTGTGTGCTGATGTCAGGTAGGTGCTTTTGAAAATGCCACCAAAGGGGTTTTGTTTTAAGCATGTTGAGCTGGAACTGTAGCTGGACATCCAAGACAAGCTATCAGCCAGAGCATTGCAGAGATGCGATTTAATGGAGTAGAGTGGTAGGTTTGGAAGCCACCATTGCAGAGATTCTAATGTATTTGTGAGAGCTGCTGAGATCACCCAGGTCACTGGTTGTAAGAGAAAAGGAAGGGACGAAGGTCAGATCCTTGAAGGGCACCAAGGGTGGGAGAAGGGTGGATCAGGAAACTAAGAGAAGCCTCCTTCCGAGCAAATCCTGGGCTCATTTTGAAGGTGACATTAAGCACAAATAAAGTTATTTTCAATTATAGATTCCTTATCTGCACTTTGTGCAACTATTTATGTATTCTCTGATCACACTTAGCTCTGTTTACCTAGCCTGGATTTTCAGATAGGGATTTAAAAAGAAGCAGGCTTTGATATGTTTTATTTGCATTTAACTACCTCCACAGAATCAAAGAGAAATGAAAACTGGTAAAATTGAATAGGTTTATGAATTTGCAGCTGACAAATGCTGCAGATGTAAATATCCAAGAGGATCCCAAGGACATTTGTCTGGTATTTGGAGTATTTGTTCCTTATGTGTACAATGGCATGGCATGATGTAATAGGCAAATGTAAAAGCAGTCAAAGGAATGCCCAGAGTCCTTCTGAGGTCACTCAGTTTAAAATTGCAGAGCTTTTATTTCACATATTTAAACAAGTGGGGAGCTGTCATAAATATAAGGGGAAGGGTAAACCCCTTTGAAATTCCTCCTGGCCAGGGGAAAGCTCCTCTCACCTGTAAAGGGTTAAGAAGCTAAAGGTAACCTCGCTGGCACCTGACCAAAATGACCAATGAGGAGACAAGATACTTTCAAAAGCTGGGAGGAGGGAGAGAAACAAAGGGTCTGGGTCTGTCTGTATGCTGCTTTTGCCAGGGACAGAACAGGAATGGAGTCTTAGAACTTTTAGTAAGTAATCTAGCTAGGTATGTGTTAGATTATGATTTCTTTAAATGGCTGAGAAAAGAATTGTGCTGAATAGAATAACTATTTCTGTCTGTGTATCTTTTTTGTAACTTAAGGTTTTGCCTAGAGGGGTTCTCTATGTTTTTTTAATCTAATTACCCTGTAAGATATCTACCATCCTGATTTTACAGGGGGGATTTCTTTATTTCTATTTACTTCTATTTTCTATTAAAAGTTTTCTTGTAAAAAACTGAATGCTTTTTCATTGTTCTCAGATCCAAGGGTTTGGGTCTGTGGTCACCTATGCAAATTGGTGAGGCTTTTTATCCAACATTTCCCAGGAAAGGGGGGGTGCAAGTGTTGGGAGGATTGTTCATTGTTCTTAAGATCCAAGGATCTGGGTCTGTAGTCACCTAGGCAAATTGGTGAGGCTTTTTACCAAACCTTGTCCAGGAAGTGGGGTGCAGGGTTTTGGGAAGTATTTTGGGGGGAAAGACACGTCCAAACAGCTCTTCCCCAGTAACCAGTATTAGTTTGGTGGTGGTAGCGGCCATTCCAAGGACCACGGGTGGAATACTTTGTACCTTGGGGAAGTTTTGACCTAAGCTGGTAAAGATAAGCTTAGGAGGTTTTTCATGCAGGTCCCCACATCTGTACCCTAGAGTTCAGAGTGGGGGAGGAACCTTGACATGGTGGCATAGTGGTGGGATTAACCTGAAATCATTTTGAGATCCAGTTGAGATTTTTTGAACTAGAAATACAGATTTTAAAAAGGAATTTTTTTTTCCTGTGGCTTTGAAGCAGCTTTGAAACTGAAAGCAGCTTGGGTTTTCCCTGCTTTGTGGCCAAGCAGAGACAAAAGGGGATTATCTTTGTGAATTGCAGGTTTTCTTTGCCTGGAGGCAGGGTACTTAACTCCTGCAGGGAAATTCACAGTCTTCCAACCCAGAGTTTTTTTTTTTTCTTTCTTTTCTTCCAAAAAGTAAATAGGGGGTGTGTGCTCTACCCATTTGCCTGGAGACAAAAGTGGCAGGGTGTTTTTTTTAGGATTTTGATTTTTTTGTTTTACAAGGAGCACAGGTTTGAAAGGGAATTTTTTTTCTTTGGGCTGGGTAAGCAGGTTTCCAAGTAGTTGGAGGTTTTTTGCTTTAATTTGGGCCCAGAGCAGAGACAAGGGAATTGTCTTTTTCTGTAGGCTGACAATCACTATCAGAGAATAGGTATTCTATTCCAGCACAGCAAAATTTTACAGCCAAGTTTTGTTTGTTTATTTCTAAACCTCGGGTGTAAAGTTAGTTAAAAACAGAGAGGTTAGAATGGCAAAATCCGCAGCTCGACTACAGCTCGAATTAGCCAAATTTCAGGCTGAGGAAAGACAAAGGGAACATGAAAGACAGATAGAACTCATGCAGCTGAAGAAGGAACAAGAAAGGGAGGCAGAACAACACCAAGCGGCTGCTCACAGGAGAGCTATGGAAGCGAGGGACAAAGAACTGGAGGAGAAGGAAAAAGAGAGGAAGTATGTGGAGGAGATGGAGAAGATAAAGGCTCAGCAGAATATCCCAACAAACCCTAGTAATCCTTCTCCAAGTACCACTTCCCATCCCAGAAAGTTCCCCACCTACAAGGCAGGCGATGATACTGAGGCCTTCCTAGAAAACTTCGAAAGGGCCTGCCTTGGGTACAACATCTCTACTGACCAATACATGTAGAGCTGAGGCCGCAGCTCAGTGGACCCTTAGCTGAGGTGGCAGCTGAAATGCCTAAAGAACACATGAACAAGTATGAACTGTTTAAATCCAAGGCGAGAGTCAGAATGGGGATAACACCCGAGCAGTCTCGTCGGAGGTTCAGAGCCCTAAGGTGGAAACCAGACATGTCATTTACCCGACATGCCTACCACATTGTGAAACATTGGGATGCCTGGATATCAGGAGCAAGTGTTGAATCTCCAGTAAATTTGCCCTTCCTAATGCAAATGGAACAATTCTTAGAGGGTGTTCCTGAGGAAATAGAAAGATACATCCTAGATGGGAAACCCAAAACTGTAATCGAGGCAGGAGAGATTGGAGCCAGATGGGTGGAGGTGGCAGAGAAGAAGAAAACTGGTCGCAGTTGGAGCGGAGACCAGAAGGGACCACCCCAGACCACACCCTATTACCGGGGGCCGCCCAAGGCCCCACCTACCTCCCAAAGAACCCTCCAGACCCCTTATCGTCCTGCCACCCCGTTCTCCAGCAACCCTCCTCGCCCCAGTGACCCGTCAGCTGGACGATGTTTTAAATGTAACGAGCTGGGGCATGTAAAGGCCAACTGCCCCAAGAACCCCAACAGATTACATTTCATTGCACCGGAATCACACCAGAGGTCCACAGGCCCAGATACCTCCCAGATACCCTTGGAGCGGAGGGAAACTGTGAGTGTGGGCGGGAAGAAGGTCACCGCGTGGAGGGACACCGGAGCACAAGTGTCAGCTATCCATGCTTCCTTAGTGGACCCCAATTTAATCAATCCAGAGATCCAAGTGACGATTCAACCCTTCAAGTCCAACTCTTTCAATTTGCCTACAGCCAAGTTGCCTGTCCAGTACAAGGGCTGGTCAGGAATGTGGACTTTTGCAGTCTATGATGATTATCCCATCCCCATGCTGTTGGGGGAAGACTTGGCCAATCATGTGAAGCAGGCCAAGAGGGTGGGAATGGTCACCCGCAGCCAGGCTAAACAAGCCGTGAGGCCTAGCTCTGTTCCGGAAACTTCTATCAGGACCCAGTCAGAGGTGATGGACCCGGACCCCAGGCCAATGTCTGCAACAGCAGTAGTGGATCCAGTCCCAGAGACCCAGACGGAACCAGTCCCAGAACCGGAACCAGCCGAACAACCAACACCAGACCCCGTGCCAGCACTGAATCCAGTACTTGCAACCTCAACACCAGAGGGCCCCACCGAACCTGAACTGGCAGCAGCCGATAACCCTACACAAGAGGCTCAGCCGGAGCCTGAATCCCAACCTAGTGCACCAGCGGAGAGCAGTTCACAGTCAACAGAAACAGCTCCATCCCCTATATCGCTTCCAGAGGGACCAAGCCTAGGTCCACAATCCAATGAGGAACTGATGTCCCCAGCATCAAGGGAACAGTTCCAGGCCGAACAGGAAGCAGATGAAAGCCTCCAGAGAGCTTGGACGGCGGCACGGAGCAACCCACCGCCTCTCAGCTCTTCTAATCGATCCAGGTTTGTTGTAGAAAGAGGACTTTTATACCAGGAAACTCTTTCTGGTGGACACCAGGAAGACTGGCATCCTCAGAGACAGTTGGTAGTTCCAACTAAATACCGGGCCAAGCTCTTGAGCTTAGCCCACGATCACCCTAGTGGCCATGCTGGGGTGAACAGGACCAAAGACCGTTTGGGGGGGTCATTCCACTGGGAGGGAATGGGCAAGGATGTTTCTACCTATGTCCAGTCTTGTGAGGTGTGCCAAAGAGTGGGAAAACCCCAAGACCAGGTCAAAGCCCCTCTACAACCACTCCCCATCATTGAAGTTCCATTTCAGCGAGTAGCTGTGGATATTCTGGGTCCTTTTCCAAAAAAGACAGCCAGAGGAAAGCAGTACATACTGACTTTCATGGATTTTTCCACCCGATGGCCGGAAGCAGTAGCTCTAAGCAACACCAGGGCTAAAAGTGTATGCCAGGCACTAGCAGACATTTTTGCCAGGGTAGGTTGGCCCTCCGACATCCTCACAGATGCAGGGACTAATTTCCTGGCAGGAACTATGAAAAACCTTTGGGAAGCTCATGGGGTAAATCGCTTGGTTGCCACTCCTTACCACCATCAAACAAATGGCATGGTGGAGAAGTTTAATGGAACTTTGGGGGCCATGATACGTAAATTCGTAAATGAGCACTCCAATGATTGGGACCTAGTGTTGCAGCAGTTGCTCTTTGCCTACAGAGCTGTACCACATCCCAGTTTAGGGTTTTCCCCATTTGAACTTGTATATGGCCATGAGGTTAAGGGGCCATTGCAGTTGGTGAAGCAGCAATGGGAGGGATTTACACCTTCTCCAGGAACTAACATTCTGGACTTTGTAACCAACCTACAAAACACCCTCCGAACCTCTTTAGCCCTTGCTAAAGAAAACTTACAGGATGCTCAAAAAGAGCAAAAAGCCTGGTATGATAAACATGCCAGAGAGCGTTCCTTCAAAGTAGGAGACCAGGTCATGGTCTTAAGGGCGCTCCAGGCCCATAAAATGGAAGCATCGTGGGAAGGGCCATTCACAGTCCAGGAGCGCCTGGGAGCTGTTAATTATCTCATAGCATTCCCCACCTCCAACCGAAAGCCTAAGGTGTACCATATTAATTCTCTAAAGCCCTTTTATTCCAGAGAATTAAAGGTTTGTCAGTTTACAGCCCATGGAGGAGACGATGCTGAGTGGCCTGAAGGTGTCTACTACGAAGGGAAATGTGCTGGTGGTGTGGAAGAGGTGAACCTCTCCATGACCCTTGGGCGTATGCAGCGACAGCAGATCCAGGAGCTGTGCACTAGCTACGCGCCAACGTTCTCAGCCACCCCAGGACTGACTGAACGGGCATACCACTCCATTGACACAGGTAATGCTCACCCAATTAGGGTCCAACCTTACCGGGTGTCTCCTCAAGCTAAAACTGCTATAGAACGGGAGATCCAGGATATGTTACAGATGGGTGTAATCCGCCCCTCTGAAAGTGCATGGGCATCTCCAGTGGTTCTAGTTCCCAAACCAGATGGGGAAATACGTTTTTGCGTGGACTACCGTAAGCTAAATGCTGTAACTCGCCCAGACAACTACCCAATGCCACGCACAGATGAACTGTTAGAGAAACTGGGACGGGCCCAGTTCATCTCTACCTTGGACTTAACAAAGGGGTACTGGCAGGTACCGCTAGATGAATCTGCCAAGGAAAGGTCAGCCTTCATCACACATCTCGGGCTGTATGAATTTAATGTACTCCCTTTCGGGCTGCGAAATGCACCCGCCACTTTCCAAAGACTTGTAGATGGTCTCCTAGCGGGATTAGGAGAATATGCAGTCGCCTACCTTGACGACGTGGCCATATTTTCGGATTCCTGGGCAGACCACCTGGAACATCTACAAAAAGTCCTTGAGCGCATAAGGGAGGCAGGACTAACTGTTAAGGCTAAGAAGTGTCAAATAGGCCTAAACAGAGTGACTTACCTTGGACACCAGGTGGGTCAAGGAACTATCAGCCCCCTACAGGCCAAAGTGGATGCTATCCAAAAGTGGCCTGTCCCAAAGTCAAAGAGACAGGTTCAATCCTTCTTAGGCTTGGCTGGTTATTACAGACAATTTGTACCGCACTACAGCCAAATCGCTGCCCCACTGACAGACCTAACCAAAAAGAAACAGCCAAATGCTGTTCAGTGGACCGGAAAGTGTCAGAAGGCCTTTAACAAGCTTAAAGCGACACTCATGTCTGACCCTGTCCTAAGGGCCCCAGACTTTGACAAACCGTTCCTAGTAACCACAGATGCATCCGAGCGTGGTGTGGGAGCAGTTTTAATGCAGAAAGGACCTGATCAAGAATTCCACCCTGTAGTGTTTCTCAGCAAAAAACTGTCTGAGAGGGAAAGCAACTGGTCAGTCACTGAAAAAGAATGTTATGCCATTGTCTACGCTCTGGAAAAGCTACGCCCATATGTTTGGGGACGGCGTTTCCACCTGCAAACCGACCATGCTGCACTAAAATGGCTTCACACCGTCAAAGAAACTAACAAAAAACTTCTTCGGTGGAGTTTAGCTCTCCAAGATTTTGATTTCGACATCCAACACATCTCAGGAGCTTCTAACAAAGTGGCTGATGCACTCTCCCGTGAAAGTTTCCCAGAATCAACTGGTTAAAATCGTCCTTAAGATGTGGAAAATATTGTTAGTCTTTATGTACTTGGTAGTATATTTAGAGATGCATGTGTCTTATTAACTCTGTTTTTCCTAGAGCTCCAGGAAGAAATCCCAGCCAGTGTTTCACCCTAGTTGAGATTTGGGGGGCGTGTCATAAATATAAGGGGAAGGGTAAACCCCTTTGAAATTCCTCCTGGCCAGGGGAAAGCTCCTCTCACCTGTAAAGGGTTAAGAAGCTAAAGGTAACCTCGCTGGCACCTGACCAAAATGACCAATGAGGAGACAAGATACTTTCAAAAGCTGGGAGGAGGGAGAGAAACAAAGGGTCTGGGTCTGTCTGTATGCTGCTTTTGCCAGGGACAGAACAGGAATGGAGTCTTAGAACTTTTAGTAAGTAATCTAGCTAGGTATGTGTTAGATTATGATTTCTTTAAATGGCTGAGAAAAGAATTGTGCTGAATAGAATAACTATTTCTGTCTGTGTATCTTTTTTGTAACTTAAGGTTTTGCCTAGAGGGGTTCTCTATGTTTTTTTAATCTAATTACCCTGTAAGATATCTACCATCCTGATTTTACAGGGGGGATTTCTTTATTTCTATTTACTTCTATTTTCTATTAAAAGTTTTCTTGTAAAAAACTGAATGCTTTTTCATTGTTCTCAGATCCAAGGGTTTGGGTCTGTGGTCACCTATGCAAATTGGTGAGGCTTTTTATCCAACATTTCCCAGGAAAGGGGGGGTGCAAGTGTTGGGAGGATTGTTCATTGTTCTTAAGATCCAAGGGTCTGGGTCTGTAGTCACCTAGGCAAATTGGTGAGGCTTTTTACCAAACCTTGTCCAGGAAGTGGGGTGCAGGGTTTTGGGAAGTATTTTGGGGGGAAAGACGCGTCCAAACAGCTCTTCCCCAGTAACCAGTATTAGTTTGGTGGTGGTAGCGGCCATTCCAAGGACCACGGGTGGAATACTTTGTACCTTGGGGAAGTTTTGACCTAAGCTGGTAAAGATAAGCTTAGGAGGTTTTTCATGCAGGTCCCCACATCTGTACCCTAGAGTTCAGAGTGGGGGAGGAACCTTGACAGGAGCCATGCAAACAATCATATGGAAAGAGGTCAGGTTCACTGGTGATTTGCACAGCTTTGATTTCCTTTGTTAAGAAAACCGTTAAGGTATAGTACAGGGTCAAGATTTAGCCTCTTGTAGCACAAAGGTAACCATCTGAACCAAGCTTCCACAACTTCCAAATTCCCAGTCACAGATTTCATAACCCTCTTTGATTCAGGATGGATTTTACTTACGCCAGCTAGGATGTTAGCAGAATTAAATCCATGTTAGTCTAAAAGGCAAGGGCCAATATACCCTTTTATGCCACCTCACAATCTTTCATGCATCTCTCCTCACAACACCCCTGTGAAGCAGAACTATTAGCCCTATTTTGCAGATGGGGAACTGCAGCACACATTGATGGGGCAGATTTTAAAAAGATGCAGATAGGTGTCTTGTGAGATTTTCTGAAACACCACATTGCCTAATTCCTATTTAATTACCAAACTGCCTTTTAATATCTGGCCGTAAGTGACTTGCCAAAGGTCACACAGACAGTTTCTACCAGAGCTGGGAACTGAACCTGAATCTCAGCCTAGTACCTTAACCACTGGACCACCCTTCCCCATTAGTTGCACTGCATCATACTGCAGATGTATTACTAACACTGCGTTAAAACCAATGGGACTACCTGAGTAAGTGCATGTGAGGGCTCCATAATTGAAATCAGTGAAATTCCAAATGGAATAAAGTACTACTCCAAATGAGTAAGACATCAGAATCTGGCCCTGTCAAGGTTCCTTCCCCACGCTGAACTTTAGGGTACAGATGTGGGGACCTGCATGAAAAACCCCCTAAGCTTATTTTTACCAGCTTAGGTTAAAACTTCCCCAAGGTACAAACTGTTTTACCTTTTGCCCCTGGACTTTATTGCTGCCACCACCAAGCATCTAACAAATATATAACAGGGAAAGAGCCTGCTTGGAAACATCTTCTCCCCCCCCACCCCAAAATCCTCCCAAACCCTACACCCCCTTTCCTGGGGAAGGCTTGATAAAAATCCTCACCAATTTGCATAGGTGAACACAGACCCAAACCCTTGGATCTTAAGAACAATGAAAAAGCAATCAGGTTCTTAAAAGAAGAATTTTAATTGAAGAAAAAGTAAAAGAATCACCTCTCTAAAATCAGGATGGTAAACACCTTACAGTGTAATCAGATTCAAAACATAGAGAATCCCTCTAGGCAAAATCTTAAGTTATAAAAAGACAAAAACAGGAATATACATTCCATTCAGCACAACTTATTTTATCAGCCATTTAAACAAAACAGAATCTAATGCATATCTAACTAGATTGCTTATTAACCCTTTACAGGAGTTCTGACCTGCATTCTTGCTCTGGTCCCAGCAAAGGCAACACACAGACAGAGAGAACCTTTGTTTCTCCCCCCTCCAGCTTTGAAAGTATCTTGTCTCCTCATTGGTCATTTTGGTCAGGTGCCAGCGAGTTTATCCTAGCTTCTTAACCCTTTAAGAGGTGAAAGGGTTTTTCCTCTGGCCAGGAGGGATTTAAAGGTGTTTACCCTTCCCTTTATATTTATGACAGGCCCTCAATGTGTTATTGATTTTTCAGGGTGGTGGTGGTGGGGACTTCTCACTGGGAAGTGTTGTATTGTGATGGTAAGTGAAGTTTTAAAAGGTACAAACAGTGTGATGGGAGGAGGTTAGGAGCATAGTGCTGCTGTGTACTCTGGGGCTGAGATCAGAAAAGCGACTCCAGGGGAGCAGGGAGTCTTTAGCAGCGAGATGAAATGTTTGGCAAGAGCTTTAGTTTTTGTATAATGCTGCCAGCCTACAACTGAAATAAAAGCAGAACCAAGCATGAGCAGGAGACAAAGGAGCCACTGTGACATTTTACTGAAATGCCAAGCCTTTTGTACCACCTGCATGTGAGCTAAATCAGGCAGTGCCTGATAAGAACCAGCTGTAAGGCAGGGCTGGAATGGGGGGACAAAGGAGCGAGGGGCATTGCCTTAGGTTCTGTAATGTGTGTGTTTCTTTTCTTAAGAAATGTTGGCTAATGGGATTGCTTAGAGCAAAGTCCTAGGGTGGGATCCACAAAGGTAGTTAGGTGCTTAAGTCTTGGGTTAGGTGTCTAATTCCCTGTTTTGGCCCCACTGTGATCCACAAAATTCCCCATGAGCATGGGACTGGGAATGACTCTGTAGTCCAATGGCTAAGGCACCCACGTAGGAGGTGGGAGTTCCTAGATCCAGTCCCCCTTCTCCAATCACTTTTTCATTATTTATCCACTGTGGAACAGCTTCAACAGGCCAGACTGAGGGAGCCCACATCAGACTATCCCATAGCTCAGTGCACCTTCCTAAGAAGTAGGAGACTCCTGGTCAAATCCTTTCTCTCTGCCCCCCAGCAGAGAGAGGGGAGTTGCACCTGGGTCTCCCACATCCCATGTGAGTCCACTAACCATTAGGCTAAAAGTTGTAAGGTGGGTGCACCACACCATGGATCACTCAGAAGAGCATTGCACCTAACCCCAAGATAGAGGCAGGGCTTAGCACAAAGCCCTTCCTTGGCATTTCCTACTGGCTGGCTTAGGTGACTCACTGCCTCTCATTCTGGTTTTTTGTGGGTCATATTCTTAGGCACCTACCTCTCCCCATTCATTGTACAGGGAGTCTGGGTGCCTAACTTGGCTTTGTGATTCACAGTGTTGTTCCTGTGATATTTCAATGCTGAGCATCACAGCACCTAGAAAATCAAAGTCCTTTTGTAGATCCCACCCAAGGTATGCACATGAATCAGATTGATAGTGACCAAAAGTCATTATCACAGGACAGCTATTTAGTGCCCTAAATAAAATGATCATTTGGTTTCCATCCAGATCCAGGTGAAAAATCATCACCACCTTTTTGGTACTATTAATGCTGTTTTGGGTGGTCTGAGCAAGGATTGTCTCCAGTTGAAGGGGCTGATAAAATACACTTCTATTTCTCATTGGAAATGGGTTCTCAAGCAAAGAACCATTTGGCATGTGTACCTATTAGGTTCCGGAAAGTGGGCAGGCAGGAGCCCGCCCACTGCTTAAGGACCCCCCTGCAGCCTAAGGGGAGGGTCCACAGGACCTGGAAACCAAATCATTCCGTGGGACAACTAATGAAATAACAGGGACAGGAGTGTGGTCAAAGGGTTAAAACCAGGGAGCCTGACGGGGACACTGAGCAGAGAACCCCGGACAGCACCCACTGCTACTCAAAGGTGTCAAGGGAGCCAGTGGACACCACCCAGAGGAACTCTGTCTGGATACGTGAATGGACAGAGGATCGGAAACAGGCCCCACAGTCACAGGAGTCTCCATCGGCCAACCTCCTCACCCTGGTTTTATAGATGGCCGTTTTAGCCAGGGCCAGGAGGAGGTTGACCAGGAGGTCCCGTGACTTTGTGCGGCCACGGATAGGGAGTGCATAGAGAAGGAGGCAAGGGGAAAAGTGCAGCCAGAAACGTAACAAGATATTTGTGAGGAGCCGGAATAGGGGCTGCAACCTGGCGCACTCCAAGTAAACGTGCGCCAGAGTCTCCCTAATGCCGCAGAAGGGACAGGTGTCCGGGATGGGGTAAACCGTGCCAAATACACACCTGTGCTCATGGCCCCATGAAGGACCCTCCAGCTGATATCCCCGACGGGCCTCAGGACCAGGGTGGAGTATAGGCTGGCCCACCGGGTCTCCTCACCTTCTAGAGGTGGCAGGAGGTCCCGCCACTTTGTGTTGGGGCAGGACACAAGGGTGAGGAAGTGAAGGGTGTGGAGCACGAGCATGTATAGGTGTTTCCTTGGCGTGGTCAGGAAACGAACCGGCTGCAAATCGTGCAGCTGGCTCACGGAAAAGGGGCGGGGGGACCAGTTGGGTCCATGGGGCTGGGGCCCGATGAAAAGGTGCGGAGGGCTTGGGGTGGAGGGTGGGTGGGGCATGCCCTCGTGCAGGACCCGGTCGAGGTAAGCCCGAGCAGCAGGCGGCAAAGCGGCCCTCACCTCCTGAAGTATGCACCAGGGAGTACAAGGCCTGGAGAGCCCCATACGCATCAGGGGATCCAGCTAGTCTCCCCAGTCATAATCCAGGAGGTCTCCGACTCTGGTGACTTTTGCCACGACCAACCTCTGGCGCACCGAGGGGGACTCCGCCACCTGCACATGGAGCTGGGGGTTGTGTAGCATGGGCTTCGCGAGGAGATCTGTCCCCTCAGTGGCCGCCATGGACCTGGTCGCCGAGACCAGTTTCCAGGTCTGAAGGAGGTCTTTGTAGAAGACCGGCAGCCCGGAGAGGTCTCACAGAAGACCTCTCGGATCGAGATAAAGGAGCTGCCAGTCATATCGGAGCCCTCGGAAGCAGTGCAGGAAGGCATGCGCCATACTCTCCACGCCAGACTACCTGCACCATAAAGGAGCCTCTGCAGGGCCTGGAGGCGGAAGACACGGATCTGGGTGCGTAGGCACTTCAGACCCTTCCCTCCCTCCTCCAGGGGCAGATGGAGGACCCCTGCAGAGACCCAGTGCAGTCCTGGCCAAAAGAACTCCAGAATCGCCGTCTAGAGGTTGGCCAGGAAGCCCGGGGCTGGGACCAGGGTGTTGAGCCGATACCAGAGCATGGACAGGACTAGTTGATTGAGTACCAGTGCCCTCCCTCGAAGGGAGAGGCACCGGAGTAGTCCTGTCCAGTTCCGGAGCCGCTCTGTCACCCTGCCCTGTAAACCGTGCCAGTTCTCCGGCGGAGACAGATGTGTGGCACAAAGGTAAACGCCGAGATAGAGCAGCAGACCCGCGCTCCACCAAATGGCCTGAAGCACAGGTAGGAGGGAGCTCGCCTGCCATTTGGCATGTGTAGCGGGGTGGTTACCTGCTCCTGCCCTGTGGGGCTTAAAAGACAGCCCTGGGAGAGAGCCAGGGCTGAGGGCAGGAGAAGCTAGGCTGATTGGGGAAATGGCCGCAGCTGGGCCATGCACCACTCAGGCCGCAGCTGGGCCTATAGAGGGGCTGCTAGGTTAAAGCTTAGCCAGTCTCTCTCTTTGTTCAGAGAGGGAAGGGCCTGGCTGCAGGGACCTGAGGGAATACCTAGATTGGAGCAGGGCTGAGGGGGAAAAAGCCAGGGGAGCTCTGGCCTGGAAACCCCCAGGCTGTGAGGTCTAGATTAGGGCCTATTAGGTACTGGAGTTGCAAGGGGGCAGCCCATGGGTAGACAGAGGCAGCAGGTCCAAACCCCTTCACCTGTGATGAGTGGCTGATACACTGCAGTCTGCCCAGGGAGTGGGGCTAAGTGAGGACTGGCAGTAGGCAAGACTGAGGTGAAGTGGGGACAGCCAGAGGGGTAGCACCCCAGACAAAGGGGCACTGGGTCCGGGAGGGACACAGGGGCCAATGACAGGCGGATCACCAGACAGCAGAGGGTGCTCTGAAGGCTGGTGAGCTAATTCCCAAGGACAACCAGCAGGAGGCGCCACCGGGTGAGTCCAGCTCTATTACAGCATGGTATCCGGTACCTTCATCTAAATTGTTCATTTACCAGGGCATTGATTCTCTCTTGTTTTTTTTCCCCTAAAAACATCCATAATCCTGTGCCCTATATGTAGTATTCAGGGAAATAATGCAGTTATGTTTGTTTAAGCAAATGGTTTGATTTTTCTTACACAATGTACAGCAAACAGTACAGACCTTTGTATCAAAACAGAAAATCAGTAAAGAGATTTGTCCAACAAAGAGAACAATCATCTAGACTTTAGGTTGGGGCTTTCAAAGGAGCCATTGGAATTCAGTGGGTTTGGAGCACCTAACTCCCTTAGGCATCTTTGCAAAGACTTAATTTCTATTCTATCTAAATGTCAGACTATTAATAATGTTCCTATGGCATGCTATAATATCTACTTTGCATCTGCTGCCCCCTCCCACACACTTGTTGGGTTTTTTTAAATTATCCTGAATGTGTTTCCTTTTCTCAGTGAAAGAGGAGGCAGCAAGGGACAAATTAAGGAAAAGTGTGAACATTAAGAAAAATTATGTTGTGAAATCATTTTTTGTTGAACCTTGCCTTAGTGACCAATTGGAATTCTACATTACCCTTTTGTGACTTACTATGGATAAGGCTAAGATTTAGTCATGTGTATTTTTAGTAAGTCGTGGACAGGAAACACGCTCTAAACAAAAATTCTTGGCCCGTGACCTGTCCATGACTTGTACTATATACCCGATTAAATCTTGGGTGCTTTGGAGCAGGGGCTCCAGAGGTGCCATGGGCGCGCTGGGGCAGGGGGTAGGTTCTGGGGGTGGCGGCGCGTGGCCAGAGACCGCTGCTGGTGCTCCAGGGGTGTGCGTACGTTATGGCCTGGGATCGCCGCTGGTGCTAATATCGTTCAGGGAGGTGGTACGATACTGGCAGAAAAATTCCTCCTGTCAGCGTACAGTGTGTCTACATAAGGGGGCTATGCTAGCATAACTATGCAGACATAGGCTCTACATGTAGACATAGGCTCCGCCGCCCCCCCCCCCTTTTCAAATCTACACATGAACATATGCAATCACCTCACCCTTCACTGGAATACAGCCCTCTCTAGGTTAGGATGCAGAAGCTGCTAACAGCATAGAGCAACATTGGAGCTTAGGGTAAAAATGGAGATGCAGACAATACCCAAATGAAAGTGCAAGGGATTTAAGAAGGAGAATGTACAGTAAGTACCCCAAATGGAATTTTAGGAACCAGGAATGTAACAAGGTATTACTAAAATTGTAATACAAAAATATAGGTGATTTCTAGCAAAGTAATAGACCGACTGACTGCTACTGCGTTTGTACAGTGCCTAGCACAATATGACCCCATTCTTGGTTGGCCCTTAGGCACTATTACAGTAATAAAACAATAAATAAATCCAGAAGTCATTGATTACTCGGGGATGTTAGGATTTTTTACATCATCCCCATAACTGGTTCATAATTGCAAAAGATAAAACAGCTTTTAATCTTGTTATCTAATTTATTAGCATCGACTTTTACATCCCGTACGTTGAATTATAATGGAATTCCCATGGAACTAAGTACAACAGTGAAAACAGAACAATATGTCTGACAAATATTATCATAGTAAACACTAAAGCACATAACTTGGCTTGTATTTAAATGTTTCACAGGTACTTGCTCACTTGCATGGACAATATATCAGATATGAAAAAAATCTCCTTACACCTTACGTTTTTGTCATAATATATTTTCTTAATTCTGTTTTACTGCAGATGAGTGACTGAATGGAACGTTGTGCACTTCATAGTGGTAATCAATAATTAATTATAAATATTGGAAGCAAATATGAGCCTAGATGCTTCTTAGATAGCAATGAACATACTGTTTTCCTTGCAGTTCATATTTATTGTATTTTTGAAGGACATTACCAATGAAAATGCAAGTTCTCATGAAAGTCAGCAGAACACAAATTCAACATAACATGTACATCAGTTTTCAAAATTGTATTAAACATTTGTTTTTCATCACTCATTCTATAAACTGTGTGTCTATTGTTTTTGTACTTCAAGTGCATTTAAAATATTTTGAATTAACTATGACTTATAATGAAGATGTAGAGTTATATACCAAAATATTACAGGAGGATGTCCTGTGCATCAATACACATAAAATATGAAGACAATAAAATTACTATTAACAAAACAGAAAAAAAATATAAGTAAAGAGAAAAGCTAGCCAGGTTTGTCTTTTTTTTTTTTTTTTTTTTTTTATTAAACAAACTGTGTATTTCTATATGCCTCATAAGAAGGTGGCATGTCTGAATGCCTTCAGTACTGGTTAGATTTTCCCACAGGTAATCTAGCTCATCTCTCAATGACAGTTTGGACAACACAGGCTTTTTTAGAATCCTGTGTCATGTAACAGTGTAGGCATCATTATATGATACGACACTTTTCATTAAGAAAAATAATATCAACACATTTTCACTGATAGCACCCAACCACTACTCTAATATTTGGAGCACTATACTCTTTTACATCTTTTGAATGCAGTGGAAAATTAGCACCAATCATGGATCTTGGCGTGTAGATTTCAATAACTTGGTAGTGTAGCGTAAAGCAGGCCATTTGTTCACAGATAGTCAATAACTAAAACAATCAATAGCATCAATGAAAAAAATGTTCAACCTTTTGAGTATTAAAGGAATTTGAGCATTATAGCCCCACAAAGGGCTATAAGATAAACCAAATTAAAGAATAATAGAAATCTTTTGTTATACTCCTAATATTGCTGGAGCCCATCTTTGAATAAATTAGCTCCAAACAACTGTCAGCAGTATTGCCTCTTTAGGAAGAAAAAGGTATGACAGAGTAACAGAGAACCAAAGAAATTCAGGGCTGGAAGGGACCTCAAGAGGTCACATACACCAAGCATATCTAGACCAAGGCTTACAGGTGTTTGTCCAATCTGTTCTTAAAACCTTCCAATAGCAGGGATTCTACAATATCCCTTGTTAACCTATTCCTGTGCTTAACTATCCTCATGGTTAAAAAGTTTTTCTGAATATCTAACCTAAATCTCATTTGATGCAAATTAAGCCCATTACTTCTTGTCCTACCTTCAGTGGAAATAGAGAACAATTGATCAATGTCCTGTTTATAACTGCCCTTAGGATATTTGAAGACTGTTATCAGGTCTCCCCCTCACTCTTTTTTTCTCAAGATTAAATATACCCAGTTTTTTAACCTTTCCTCAGAGGTCAGGTTCAAAACCTTTTATCATTTTTGTTTCTCTCCTCTGTACTCTTTCCAATTTGTTCATATCTTTCCTAAAGTGTGGCACCCAAAACGGGATACAGTACTCCACGTGAGGCCTCACCAGTGCTGAACAGAGCAGAACAATTACCTCCCATGACTTAGATATGACACACCTATTAATGTTGTGCAAAGCCTAAGTTATACTTCATCATACAACTGAACCAAATTATATGTCATATTGAAATAAATATGGTCAAAAGCTTCAAAAGTTTGAATTTTTAATGAAAAATTTCATCCAGAATTCAATTTTTGACAGAAAAACCAAAAAAGTTGATGAAAATGCATTTTTTTAATTTTGGTCAGTGACAGATGCTGCCACCTATAGATCTGGTCAAAATTTTCTGATGATCAAAAAACTGTCAAGATTTCAAAAAAGAGGCACAAATTTAAAAAAAAAACTCCCATTTTTTTCCATATTCCAACCAACTCTAGAAATAACTATGACTATCTTACGTTAACCGTGTACCTATTTCTGCTGCAGTGATCTGAAGAAAACAAACATTATATGCAACATATGAGAATGAAGATATTATCATAAGATCAATTAATACCTTTAACGTGTTGGAAGACTCACTTGAAATGTTATTTTTCAAAGTAGATCAGAAAACAGTTCAGTTTGAAACAGTGACCACTTTGCAATACAACATAAAAGGATCAGAAACAGATTTTCATATAAATGTGCTTTATTGCAGAGAAGTTACATTATTTACATGCTGTGACACATTACAACATAAATCTATCAAATATTTCATGGTGGATACTTAGGTTGCCAGATAATATTTTTATAAGAACTACTGAATAAAGTGAATAGACTTTACAGCTTTATTTACTCTACAAGTCTGAGTAGCTAAAATGTTAAAAGTGAAAAGGCAGTATTTTCTCAGGCGGGCCAGTCATCGAATGCATGCAAAAGTCTAAGGAGAGAAAATATAAAAGTGCTGTCTGATTTCTGATCCATAATGCCACCAAAGCTGATGGGAGAGTAATTATTTGTATTTTAAGCATATAATTCTTGCATAAAATATACAAGTCTATTAAGATTGGTATAAATCTAATTATTTATGAAACAAAGGAGAGATGCAGCTTACACATGCATTTGAAAAGGACAACCTAGCAAATGTTTGTGACCTGAGCGATTATCATCTATCTTCTTAACAAATCTGCTGGAAAACATCTTAATTTTAGAGTTGTATTTCTCTTGGCTGAATAATGACAATGGAACTCCAGAAAAAGACAACTAAGCAATCTAGCTAATATATGCTGGTGGAGGAAAATCTATGGAATAAAGAAAATCATTTAAGTATAACTTAGTATGCCTTCTTTAAGCAACATTTGTAGCAGGACCATAGTGAAATATAACAATTCAGTGAAGTTTGGCCCCTTTGTTTTCTAAAGTGCTAAAACAATCTAAAGTACTAACAGACCTGAAACCCAAATATCAGTTACTGTATGTGTCAGGAAAATCATTCCTTAATGACTGTAATTGTTTTTTTAAAAAAGTTCTCCAGTTTCACCAGGCTTAAAGTGCATTACTTGAGCAAGCCTAAAATCCATAGGGATAATTTTTAAAAAGAGAGGGAAGCATTCTGTTCATCAGAAAACAAACATAAAACTAAAATATCCATTCTGGGTCAGATCCTTGGCTGATATAAATCACTGTTATGCCATTGACTTCAATGGAGATATGTCAATATATACCTGTTAAGGATCTGGCCCTATTTCTTTGCTGCTGAATTTTCCCATTCAAGTTATCCTAAGGAAAAGCAATCAGCAGAGGGATCAGCAGTGGCACAAATACAGTAACACACATAGGAATTGATCCTGCCTGTGGTGTAACAGGTAGCACCAGTGCACGGATCCCATGTGGATCCCCAGCTGGCCTGGTTTGGAGAGCTACCCGCACATGACTGCCACATAGCAGAAGCAGTCCATTCACACGCCGCGCCACAGGAGTGCACAGATGGCAGAAGGGGCACGGTAACTAGTGAAATCAAGGCATGGCATCACACCCCTGTGAGATCCAGGAGGTGGTAGGGGAATGCAGAAGATACCCCTACCCCATTAGTCTGTGCAAGCCAGCTGCAAGTGTGGGTGTCATCATGCAGACAGGGACCTGGCAGGGACCAAGCTGCACCACAAGCATCATGGCCCCAAACACACTCAGCCCTGCTGGAGAAAGGGGCATGTCTGAAGGCCCATGTGCTCCTCTGCCTCTCAACACGGGCTGTCTTCTGCTGCAGAGGCAGATCCCTGCACATGGATGGGATTTGTGCCGTGTGCCTCTCCAGAAGGCAGTCAGCTTGCTCCTAGAAGGCTCTGTCTGCTGGTAGCACCCTGAGATCTATGCAATGGCAGAATGAAGCCCACATATCATCCAGAGGACTTTGGGCTTGCTAACCAGGGGCTTGATCCTAATCCCACTGAAGTCAATAGACAGACTCCCATTGACTTCAATGAGCTTCAGCTCAGGCCCTCGATAACGTTTGTAGGATGGGGAGGACAGAGAGAATCTGTGCGTGTGCATTCTAATTATAACTCTTATCCACAGGCACAGTGCTGGAGGCAAGGCCAAGTCTCTCACTCTCCTACAGGATTGGCTGCCTTTGCCTACACCTCTGAAAAGGAGAGGGAATGTCATCCTCGTTTCACTTTGCCCAAGTCTTTTATGAACCCACCTCTATGAGGCCCAAGAGAAGTCAGATTATATTACATATGTGTATCTATATATGCATTAAATATATCTATATGTATGTGTAATACACGTACATATATGATGCACACACACATATATTAAACAACAAAGCATTAAGTTATCCTCACTTCTGGCTTTCCCGGTAAATCGCATCATCTCTCTCAAACTGAAAACTCTTCAAGAGGACTGGAATTGCCTTTATTTGGTGATATAGCACATCTCCAAGCACAAAGCTGGGTACATGACAAGTCCTAGATTTAGATGAGCCAGGGTGGCACCTTGTCTGCTAGTATTTTATTTATTTATTAGTCTTTGTAACCTCTACAATACCTCTTAAGCCCTGACCGTGCCAAGATTTATTCCTTTGTCAATCCCATTGACTTCAACTGATTACTCAGAGTGTATAAAGTTAAACATGTCTGAGTATTTGCCGGGTCAGGGCCTTAGTTATCCCTGGGGATTAATTGTATCTAACATATTATATGTTATTACAAATGTTACACACATGTAACATAAAAACATTTGAGAGCGGAGGAGTTTCGGGGTGTATGTGGGAGGAGTGTGATGCCCCATCTTTTTCTTCTCTTTCTGTCTCTTGATTGCATTGTGGGGAGGAAATGTTGTGTTAGCGCTAATCTCCTCTTTTTGATGTTTAAAGGGCCAGTTCTTGGAAGTTCACCAGCAGGAAACACAGCAGTTCTAAACTATTTAAAATATTTCCCTTAGCTGTGTGTTTCTAGTGAAACAGATCATATTCCTAAGGTTATTTTTTGTCATCTTTGTTCTTTTTCTTTAGCAGAATATTGTCAGTATGAAATACTGAGAAATATACTGATGATGGATGATTAAAGCAGGAATTCTGGAGTGATAAATAATATTTGTCACTTGTAACAAACAACAGATAAGTTGTCCTTGGACTTATCCAAATATACAGCTAAATAGATGACTTGCTCTCCACTAATAAAGTCTATGAGTGTTAACAGAGAAGTGCCAAACAAATAACTTACCTTGTATAAAAACCCTGAATAATACAGTATCAAACTATAATTTTAAATAATAGAGAGTAGAACAGAAAATTCACAATATAAATCACAACAAAACCCAAGGTATTTTCCCATACAAGTTATGGCTTTCATAGCCAGTGAAAGCTTACTGTAATTCATAAATAAACAAAAGTCTACAGCAGGTATTGTAAATTACAATAATAATAGAATATCTGCATATTGCATAAATATGTTGTTGTGTCACATAATATCAAAGTTATTTGCAAAATGTATACAATCTGGAATGCTTTAATATGAGACACAACAATGTACTTAAACATACATGTATAAGAAAATGAGAGCAATCATTATATAAAATGTATTTTTGGGATGCATTAAGTTAGCAGTGCTATCAAGGTTAAATATGTAAAGTGAAAAGTCATCTTTTCAGTAAGCTGCTCATTGATACCAAAGTTTGCCATCAGGACATTTTCCATGCCACACTTCTATTGGATCTTTCAAGTCCCAAGGGCAAGTTTTGCCCAGTTTGGGGCATTCAGGAATAATTCAGTTGGAATTTGATTAATTGTTATAGCCATTCACTTTTTTTTTTCTGTTTGTAAGAGAGAAATGGTTTTGCAAAGGCAGGTGTCTGTTCATTTAGACTGTAAACTCCTTAGCGCAGGGACCATGTCCCCTCCATGGTTTGGATACCACTGATCACACTGTTGGCACTCAACAAATAAATAACAATAATAATAATAATAATTAATGAATCATTTATTTTGCTTATTTCCTATTTTTTTCATGTTCTGATCCCCTCAGTTAAGTGATACTCCTTAGGAATTTTCAGATCCTCTTGGCCTAGTTCCCCTCTCACTTTCCTCCTTCCTGTAGTCTTTCTTCTTAGTGCTGCTACTCTTTTCAGTCCAAAACCTCTTATTTTTGAGGAGTTCCTGTTTTAGTTGTACCTAAAGTGGCTGTGTTCGATAAAGCTACACCTCTTTCTGCATTTGGTAAATCTGGTGTTTCAAACTCCCATGGGCAGACTTCAGCTCGAGACGTTAAAGCTTGCTGTAAGTTACTACTTGATCTATAGGAGTCAGATGAAAGCATGTTTCCCTCCAAGGGTGTGTTTTTTTTCTTTCCTCCCAAATTATTGAGCTTCTCCCTTTCAGCTATTTGTACTGCAGCTTTTTTGGGCAGTTCCTCAGATTCCCCAGCACAAATATTTGCTGCATAATATTTATTAACATTCTCACACTTAAACCCAGGGATGAGCTGAGACTTGGAATTTAAATGTTTTTTCTCATCTTCAAAAACCCGCTGCTCTGGGGTCTCCTGAGTGCATGCTTCCGACTTCTCTGTGCTCTTTTGATTCGATTGCTGATACCCATCAGCTGTCTTAAGCTTGTGATGAGATTTCCCCTTTGGTTGGGACGTGTGATTTTTCTCTGTTTCTGAGGAAGCAATAGACACATGTTTTTGAACTTTCGATTCAGAAGGCACAGAATCAGGAGTTTGGTCATAAATCTCCCAAGGACAAATTTCTGCTATGTCAAAATTGTCCTTAAGCAGTGACTTGCCTGTGCCTGTGTCAGGATTTGCAATTGTCTGACTAACCCTTTGTTGTTTCATAATTCCAGATTTATGGGGTTTCCTTGTCTCCTCAGTGTGAGTAGAGTTTTTCCGATGTGAATCTTTATGCTCCCCTTTATCACTGGCTGAGTGTTTTTTGCTGGCTTCTTTAACCTTTTGCTGAGGTTTATGGGATCTACTGCTTTCTTCTAGACTTTGTGTTTTCCCAGTTAACCCCAGAGTCTTTTCCTTGGCATTAGCAATAACACTGAGAGATTTCTGTAACACAGATGGTCTTGGTTGCAGAGGCTTCTTATCCGCACTTAAGTTGTGTGCACTTACTGATTTGCACACTAACGGGACGGATTCAGTGGACACAGCTTCAACTTTTTCTGTAGATTTTTTTGTGAAATTTTTCCCCGTCAGGGAATCCAGCAGTGAATTATCAGCAGTTATAACTTCTGCGCTTTCTGTGGATAAGCTATTAGACTCCTCTGTTTGATCTCTAACATGATCATAAGTGCTATGGGACTTTTTTAATGAAAAGACTCTGTTTTTCAAAGATTCCTCCTTTGGCTTTACATAACTTGTGGAATCCTGTGGGTTTTTTCTCACGACTGCAGTGTTCTTTGTAGCACTGTGGTCCATAAGGTCCTTATCCTCCCTGGAGCACTGCCTGGTGACTGTCTCAGGGATTTCAGTAATTCGTCTCATTATTGAGCGACCCAAGCCCTTCTTGGAGCACCTCTTTTTCTGGAGATGTGGGTTATTAGCAATCATCTTTTTCCTTTTGTAGATTTCAAGCTGGGCATATAGTTTCTTCAACTCATCCTAGAAAACAAACGGCAAAACTAGTACATATGACATAAATCAAGTCAAATGACCAGTCTCAGTGAATTCCATTTAAGCTCCAGTTGTCTAAATATGACATTAAATTATTTCATTGCATCTTTTCTACTGTTTAAATCTGTCATTTCTCCATGTACTTGGATTACATTTTTCATTGTTAAGGTATGTTCAGATTTAACCCATTGCACAGAATAGCCATCACACATGGTCTCACAGCATATTCCATGCACAGACAGTTATCAGATACTCATGCTGTATTTCTAGGCTTCTTCTGGAACCGAATGGGGTTACTGTACATTCTTTATTAACCAAAGAAAAAGACAACAGCCCCTTTCTCTGGGCAGTGTACAGTCAAAGCACGAGTGGGAGAGAAGTGCCCTTTTATCAACTGAAGTAGGGATGATGTATTTTGATCAGTTTATGAAGTTTTATAACAAGTAACACAGTCTCTGCTCACATTAGTATGTTTTCCCCAAAATATGTCACATGATTTGATATTGCTAGAACTGAGCTGGCCCACTTTATCTGGAGTCTGCAATAAAAAAAAATCAAACTGACATGGCTCAGAGTTTATTGGTAGAAAAACACTTGTCCTTAAAAATGAATTACAATTAAAAGTTTTGTATTTACCCTGATGTCCTCAGGGTCCAAACTGTGCTCACTCCAAGCTGAATTGATACTGCTGTTTAGATAGGATCCAGATCGACCCATGTCCAGTTCATCTTCATATGCTTCAGTAGCTATGTCATCTCTTGGGTTATTGCTTGAGTGTGAAAACTGCAGTAAGTATTTGTAAAAAGATGTTGCAGTTAGTGTACTGATAAGGGTCACATCAACATTCAGAAGTGAACTCCTTGGATTTCAACTCAGTGCTGGCCCTTGGCTATTGTTCCTCTTTCCTATCTGACTTCAGCTCTGACCCCGGGCTTGACTCTCAAACCCAACTCCTGATCCAACCACAAGATCTAACTGCCCAAGCCCCAGTTGTGACACCACCTTACTGTAGGCCAAAGATGCCACCATACCTTGTGTATCTTCCTGATACAGGCTAGATAGCACAATATTTCCCCTCCAAGCACAGATCAAAGTCAATATCCTCCATACAGAGGGCCCAAATTTACCCGTACTCTTATACACTGAACAAACAGACGCTTCACAACAGTTACAGAACAGTTATACTGAGGAAAGTTACATTGCAAAACTATTACTCATATGGCACTGGTGTACTTTAATCTAGATACTCAGCAGAACAGACAGACATTTCATGTGGCAAATGATCAGCACTACGGGGGCATATGCAGAAGGTGGCCAGGAATATGGAGACAGAATTAAGGATATTGTAAGTATGTTAACTTTGAATTTCCTTATGTTTGTGTAATGAATTTTTTTTTCTTACTATAATGTTCTAATAATTGATTTTTATAAGTTAAATATATTCACAAGGTTAACTCTATTAACAAAACTTTTTTGTGGGAATAAGGAAATTTAACATACTTACAATATCCTTAATTCTGTCTTCTTTCATCAAGCATTTCCGTTCTAAAATTAAACTTTCTTAAAATGGAAATGCTCTGAACAAGAACTGAAATCAAAGATAACATAATAATGTTAAAATACAGCAATGGGCAAACATATCATTTCCTTGAAGTCTTGTGTGAATTCTGATATGTACCTTTGCAACACTTTTGAAACAGTATGTATCTCAAATACTAAATATCATAAAAGCACTTCTGATTAGCAAATACAAATAGTGGCTTGTGTTCTTTGCAGTTAACATTATAAAAAATAATTGATTATTCAAAGCAAGAATTTCTGCATATGTAGTAATAAAAGAGAACAAAAATTAATGAGTTTTCCCAAGTATTTTAAGATATGAAAAATTTTCAAATATATATATTTGAAACAATATTGGACCAATATCCTAATCCTCCTTCCCCAGTTACTTGCTAATTTTAACAAAGAACTGCTTCTGTGGAATTATACTGTTCTTTCTGTGGACTTGACAAGAAAAAAGATAGAAGAAGAATACCTTAGGTATCAGAAGTAACCCAATGGTAACTGTCACCGTCAAGTGCGTGTGTGCAAAGAACAACATCAGCATCCAATCGGACTGAAGTCTTGAGGCAAGACTAAATCTGAAAATAGAATTCAGAGTGTTGGCAATTTGTCTTTTTTAATATGTTAACCTTAATATTCCTGGAGGTAATTTGAATTAAAGATAAAATGATGCGTTTCTTTTGTATTACTTTGATATAGACTAAAAGTTACATTTTCATCCTTTATACATGTACCATAACTCCAAAGGAACTGTGGGGCACAAAAAACAGACCTTTAAAAATATAGCTTACTTAAATATTCTCATTCTATTTGTTCAGATCCCCATTGACTACAACTGAGCTATGATAATTTACACTTATTGAGGATTCGGCCCTACAATTTTTAGATTATTCACAAAAGCACATTCTTCTCTATTTTACAGCACATTTCCTAAATAAGCTGCAGCTACAGAAAGGGGCTGACAAACTGGCCAGCCATAGTCACAGAGAACTGAACTGAAATACATTTTAGAAGGGCTAAGTGGGGAGTACAGAAATGGCCTTGATTGCAGGAGCTCCCAGCTCAATACTACAGGGCTTAACAATCTTGCAAATTCTAGTGAATGAAAAGCTAATTTGACTAAATTAATTACATGAAGCTATATTAAGTAATTCTTTGCTGTGCTTTTTTTAAAGTGTCATAGAATAAGCACTGCAGTTAGAGCTGGCTGAAGGATGTTCGATTTATCTGCATATGAGAGTTCCCCAAAATGGTAAGCAACGGAATGGATGAATGGATGTACCACTGGCTTGTAATATGCAGGTTTAAAAAAATAATTCAAATAGAATTGATGTTTGCAACCTCTTTCAACTTAATATACATTTTATAATAACCATATACTTTTATTAATATCACTGATCTGGCATGAAACATTCGTTTATATGCTATAATAATATACACATAATTTCTTGTTTATTACTTGTAAGCATCCTGGTTCATGCATACAATAAAATATAACAGACTCTTCCTTAAACAGAAGTTGCCACACTTATATTTTGGAAGATTTTTTTTCTAAAACTCAGTTGGACTTTGTGTTATCCAGAAATATGATGGGTCACTAATTGTAGTCATCATTTGGTTATATATTAGAGCTGGTCAAAACATGGGGGATTTTCCATGGAAAAGTTCAACAAACAAAAGTGTCATTTTCATCTAAATTTTCCACAAAAAATTTCAATTTTCAGCAAAAATTTAAAAACAAAAAAATTTTGTTTGGGAAATGCTGCTGCAAAGCCTTTTGGGAGTTGTAGTTTGGCTGCCTCATACCACCATTCTCTACAGGACGCGAGGCTCCTTGGTTGGACTATATCTCCCATGATGAATCATCTCTCTTCTTCAATATAGTTGGGGGAAATATTTCAGTTGTCAATGAAAAGACAATTTTTTCATGGAAAATGTTGACATTTTTAATCAAAAATTTCATTTGATCAAAAACCCAATTTTACTTTTAAATGGTTTTGATGGAAAAATGTTAACCAGTTCTCATATTTTTCATATAAAATTAGTACAAGTTACTTAAAAAAAAATATATTCGGGCAATAGGCAGAGACTGAGTAAAACTTGATAGCAATCGGGTGGGAGGTATGACAGCAAGCCCACCTTGATTAGTCAGTGGCCCCCAGTATAAGTACTAGGGTCCCCACAGTGCTGCCATGCCTGCCTCTCTGTGGGAGAGAGCAGATCCTTTCTGCTCTCTAAGAAAACGGAGCCCCTGCTACCATTCCTGGGAGGACAAGGAAGCCATATGCCAACTGCCGCAGCCTCTCTGGGAGGGGAGAGAGGGCCTCTACCACCAACACTGCAAAAGGACATTGGGGTCAGAGTGCAGGGGCAGAGGTACCGGCGTGGGGCCACGAGTGCCCCATGACGTGGTGTTCTCGTCGGATGGCTGTTCAATGGCCTGGCAGATGTAACTATAGCATTTTTAGAACATGCATTACTGCCCATGCCTTGTAAAAATACGTAGAGTATTGTTCCAAAGCACTGCAGCTCAACATAAAAAATAAAGGGACATTTCAAGGGCACTAACTGGCATTCTTAGCAAGAAGCCAAAGCCTGTATGGGTCATGGAGACTGATGTATTCTGTCACCCACAGATCAAGCAGAAGGCATGCTGGAAACAGCAGCTCCTGTCCTGCGGGGCCGGGCCTCGCTCTACTCAAGCCTGGTGCAGAGAGGAGGCGGGGGTGGAGTGCACTTGGAGAGCAAGCCCACCCAGCCCCACGCTCACCTCAGGCAGTGGCAGCTCCTGTCTTGCGACCCTGGGGGTTGAAGAGCAAACCCGACTGGCCCCACACTCATCCTGAGCACTAGTGGCTCTGTCCTGTCCCATGAGGCTGGCCTGGGCCTATCTCCCCTCTCCAGCTCATTGGCTCTTGCTGCTAGGAGGAGCCTAGCACAGCGTCACATGGTACAAGTCAAGGCTTTGCCTCAAGCTGAACATGTATGCAAAGGGCAGTTGGTAACCTGAGCTGAGATTTGGGGGGAGGGGGTTGAGCTCCCTCTATCCCTAGCCATCTGCTGTGTATGATTGGGGCTGATGTGTCTGTCCTTTACTTATGCTGTTCAATAAGGCAGTGTGTTTGTAAATATCAGATTGGAAGAAAATATGAGATTGGCGGCAATTTCTTTAATTTCCATTGATACGGCCGAAAGCCAGAAAAAGCATTTCACACTTTGAATTTAATGTTACTTGTCTGAAGATGAAGAATGTAGAAGCTTTTCGGAGGTAGCGCCACTCGTAACCTAACTGAACCACCTTGGCGTAAAATTCCCAGCAGAATTCATTCTGTCCTTAGGGGTGGAGATTTTGCTTCTCTACAGTTGTCTGATTTTGTCACCATTTTATTGTTCCAGCTCTAGCTATATATACCTAAGTTCTTATATGGCATGCATCACTGTGGTATTTGAGTGCTTCCCCTAATTACCGTGCATACACAGTCATATATTTCTCTGTTTCCTCCAATTTTCAGAGACTGAACTGTGGTCTGTGGTGTTATTTTGGGAAGGCAAGCCCAAAGAAGTGGATTTTGTATTTTGCTGTGAAGATGCAAAGACTCATGGTTGTTCTGATCTCAACCCATCTCACCCAGATTGGTGGCCAGTTGTTGAGAAGTTCCATCTCCTACACAGACAGTTTTCACTCAAGCTTGACACATGACACATGGTTATAAGGAGGTTGTATGTGTCTTGATGTTGACTAAATACAGTACATAAGCATGGCATTAATTAACTTGAACTACATCACAAAATACCATGACCTGCCACACAGTAACTCCATTTTACTCATGTGCCATGATTCGTGTCACCAATGTATCCATTAACAAACTGTATCATATACATGGGTGGGAGAATTGAATATAAGAACAGCCATACTGAGTCAGACAAAAGGTCCATTTAGCCCAGTATCCTGTCTTCCAACAGTGGCCAATGTCAAGTGATCCAGAGGGAATGAACAGAACATGTAATTATCGAGTGATACACCTCCTGTTGCCCATTCCCAGCTTGCCACAGCATGGGTCCCTCATGGTTTCACTTCTGCTGCCTGCAAAGTAGTTGCAGTCCACCACTAGTCCTGTTGCTAATACTGATGGATGGGAAAGGAGGGACTCACTCTGTCATCTTTATATGCTAATTAAATAAAAATCTATTTAAAAAGAGGAATTCCTGTACACAAATGTAGAGGTGGTCTAGGGTATTGTGGTTTTGAAAAGGGAATGATACCTCATATGTAAATGACTGGCAAATGTCAAAAAGTTCAGGGTTTGATTTGGATGCTCATCTGAATTTTACTCAAGCTATCTTAAGCTGCTGGAACTGTCAAATATTATGGTGTTTATCTCATCAGAATAGGTTATGCTGCAAGTCATCCAATGCATCCAACTTTTCACACATACTCTGTGAAAATGCTTCTTGGATTTTGGCTGTTTGGGTTACACCCAGAGTTTAGGGAGAAGGAGGAGGATAAAAATGAAAGAGGATGGGAAAATAAATGCACAAAACATTGCAAGAAGATTTAGTTTATGTTGGGTTATGGAAATGTTCAAAATTTGAGAAGGGGTCTTACATTTTCCAAACCAGTTCATTCATCCCTATTTAATTATGGTGTATGATCTCTTATTTCAACAGAATGCCAATATATCCAACAGTAAGAGAGGCACAGGGCAACTATGATAAACAGCAAGGAAGGAAAAAACACTAGATCTTGTGCTGAAGGGAATAATTCTTCAGCAGCAGGGACAGAGAATATGCCCTACTGGCCACTTCCATCTCACATTTATATGATTCTTTCCACTTCCTTATTCTGACTGTGCTATATTTACACTGAGAGAAGCAGCTATTCCAGTCAGTGACAGGCGGGAGATGTCTCTAGAACTGCACGTTCAGAAAATGACAGCTTCTCTGGCCATTGCAAGGATTATAAGAATGATAATAAAAGAGTCTGGAAATCTACTGATTTTTTGAAAAGTTGAGCTGATCAGAAAGGAAATAAAATCAGACATACAGAATAGAGGGGAATTCTCAAAAACTCCAATGTTGCAAGCTTGAGTGGCATGGTAGAGTTGTCAGCTGTGATGAAGGAAATGGGGAGGGAAGAAAGTTTAGAAGGAAAGATGAGAAGTTCTGTTTTTTCTGTGTTTGGTTTGAGACAACTGTGACTCATCTAGGAAGACATAAGAAAGGCAGCAAGAGACACGAGCCTAACGAAAGGGGAAGAGGTAGGTTTGAGAGTGGTCAACACAGAGATGATAAGAGACCTTAGGAGTGGATGTGGCTGTCCAGGAGACAAAAGGAGGAGGAAAGCGAAAGGAGACAACAAAAGACATAATGACAGGTTTCAGAGTAGCAGCCGTGTTAGTCTGTATTCAGAAAAAGAAAAGGAGTACTAGTGGCACCTTAGAGACTAACCAATTTATTTCAGCATAAGCTTTCGTGAGCTACATCGGAATGCATCCGGTGAAGTGAGCTGTAGCTCACGAAAGCTTATGCTCAAATAAATTGGTTAGTCTCTAAGGTGCCACTAGTACTCCTTTTCTTTTAACAAAAGACATAAGAATCTCATAGTGTGAGACAATTTGTAGAGCATCCCAATATTTTGGATTTTCCAGAACAATTTTATTTCTTCAGTGAAAATTTTGCAAAACCAAATTTGATCATTTTCCCACAGCTGTCGCAAAGACCCCTAATTTTTTGTTACCATTACTATAATTTCCCACAATTAAATTCAGGGTACATTATAATCCTTATAAAACATGAATTTCCATATATATTTGTTATAGTATTACATACATAAAAAGTATATTATTATTGCTTTATTTTATATCCAGCATATAAACCACTATGCTTCATGCACAAACCAATGTAATTATCTTAAACCAAGGATTTTCACTTGCTGATCTGGAAGAATTCATATAAACTAATATACCGTACTTAATTGCCAGTTTTGGGGAGATACAAACCAGTGTGTGCTGTGTAAATGAATTAAAATGGACAGTAGTTCTGCTAAATCTAATTTGTTATATATATTAACTTTTGATCCAATTGACATAAAGAACATGTAAACTAGCCATACTAAAAAAACAAATCACATGATTAATAAGTTGATTACACATATTTTTCCAGTCCTATGAGAACATTAGGTTTAATAACGTTTTAATTTGCAGATTAAAATATTTACGAGGTCCTTCTGTTTTGCATCCTATCCAGTTTACCCATTTTAAATTGCACCATAGGAAACCTGAAAGAGAAACAGTTAAATACTAGATCTACAGATCACTTGCCTAATTGTATGGAATATAGCAGAGATAATGAGCTCATTGTGAACTGCAACAGTCATATAACGTGGCTCATGAAATGCTGATGGGACTGTCCGCACTGCATAGCAGAGATAAACACCCCACAAGAGGAATAAAAATTCAGCTGTGAGAAGAACAAAAAGAAATAATTTGCTATTAGTTTTATAGATGAAATATAAAGGAAATCTGAAGTTATATAGCATGTTCTATATGTGTGTATATATATAAATATATATACATATAGACAATATGTAATCATAAATATATACATTCATTCACAAGTATTCATATACTTTCAGATATTTTAAAATTGACATTAATATTTAACATTTAACTTCAAACATTTAATTTTTACACAATGTGTCATTAGACCAGGAACCTTTGCTTCCATGTTTTCCTACTATTTTAGTTTACAAGTGTTAAAACCAACCTTTAGCAATTTCTTGTCTGTTTTTCAACTTGATATCTTAGAAGCTTGACATTATTTGTAATAAATTTTTGATTTTTATCTCAGGTTCCTGTTATAAAGGAAGCTACAAGTGCCACTTCAGTTAAGAGTCTATAAGCCTTTTTAATATGAATATTCTATTTCAACTAACTCAGCTGGGGAGGGGGCCGCGGAGGATGAGAAAACCTGGATTTGTGCTGGAAATGGCCCAACTTGATTATCATACACATTGTAAGGAGAGTGATCACTTTAGATAAGCTATTACCAGCAGGAGAGTGGGGTGGGAGGAGGTACTGTTTCATGGTCTCTGTGTATATAATGTCTTCTGCAGTTTCCACAGTATGCATCTGATGAAGTGAGCTGTAGCTCACGAAAGCTTATGCTCAAATAAATTGGTTAGTCTCTAAGGTGCCACAAGTACTCCTTTTCTTTTTGCGAATACAGACTAACACTGCTGTTACTCTGAAACCTGTCAGCTGGAATGATTTCTTCTGGGTTAAAGTACACCCTCTACTCACTTTAATTCTGTTGTGCCTATGTTTTATAGACATTATGAGTCTCTTTTGAGGAGCCTAAGGACTTGGTAATTACAACCATGACACATTTCTCCTTAATAAGTAAGAAATAGGTGATGAAAGAAACAAAATAGGGATGGATGAATGCTCAGGGCCAGTTCAAACCAACCCTGTATGAAGGGACTGAACTGAACCTCACACTCAAGAGTTTGTATTTCAGTCAATGTTTTACCGTGACACAATTTTGTTTGTGACACAAACATCATCTTTCACATCAGCCCAGAAAATCCCACATTCCAGGGATCTATCTCAGGGGTGTGGTTATTAGAACAGCCTGTTTCTTTCATCTCTTCTCTTCTGGGATGTCCTTCTCGAGAGCTGGGCTGGAAGAGGCCAGCCCTGTCTTGCCACATGCACTGCCAGGATCAACTCCTGGAACATGGCTCTTCTGGGCCAGTATCAAGACATGATGATGTCTCTGTTGCGTTGGGTTTGCTGAATTTTGTGACTAGTATTTCGCTCATGACATCCCTCTATATTTACCACCCTAAATTATATATATGCTCATATACATAATGTCGTTTTCTGAATTCACGTTAGTTATATTAGAAACATGCCTTCGTCACATTTCACCACATCATAACTCCTAGCTACAGGCTCATCTGTTAGATCAGCAAACAACCAGCATACCATGTAGGTACCTAAACAACCTTATCATTTTCAGTTTTCTTCCCACTGGAATCAGTGACAAAGCTCCTGTTGACTTCAACTGATGGAAAATTGAGCCCTAACACAGGAAATGTGAGACAGGAGAAAGAGGAAAAGAATTGTCAAGGATACACTGCCACTGTTACTAATCAAGTAACAATACTGTCTCTCTCTCTCTCTCTCTCTCTCAAAAAAGTATATTATCTCATTCAAACATTACCGTGCTGGGTAGCTCTGCCCTAGAACATCTTATGCTCAATTAGAAGCAAGTTCATACACTATTAACACAAGAAAAGAGAAAAAGTAAAACTGTGGCTATCTCTGGAATTAATTCATCTGCATGAGCTAATGGAAAACTTGCTGTACATGCTCCTTCCATCTTTACACTTTCATGCTTATTTTTGATACTGTACTAAAAATATTACTGACCATCCACAAAAAAGAAAACTTACAGTAAAAAATACAGATGATTTTTTGTTTTACTTTATTTTTCTTTTTGAAAATTCTATCTACATAATGGGCGCCTGTTTCATTTAATTGGTAACATCACAAGTAATGATTGGCAAAAACAGCTACCAATCTGGTTTTGATAAATATGCAACAGTTTGGAAGTTTGCAACCATATCTGAAATAGTTTCTGAGTTAAGTCAGACATTATTCTCCTAGTATTTTAGATCTACTGATTCTATTTTGGGTCTTGTATGCAACCAGGAAGTGCAACGGCTTGAGAAAGTGAAAATGAATTCAGCATTATGTGAACTCCTTTGAGCCTCAATAAAAGAATCAGTGAGTTTTGAGCAAAGCTTTGAGTGGTTCTTGTTTTAATGTGAGTGGTTTACCCAGCCCTAAGTCCATAACATTTGCTGACCTGAAGTTACGTATCTTCTCACAACTGCTAATATGTAGCACACTTGTATTACTCTTTCTCTTTTATGTCCCCCAACAAAAAAACAACAATAATTACCATTAAAAATGGAACAAATAACAGTTTGATTTGGGATTTTAAAAAGTGTCTCTTTGGGGACCCATGGTACATCTTTTGTGATTTTTTTGACTGGGTCTATTTTTGGGCTTCTCAAATGAATGTAAAGTAGTACAGCACTCCCATGTCTCCGATACTGACTGCCTGGACGAATTGGGTACTAGTTTCATTTCACTACCATTTCATTGGCTACACTGCCAGTGAAGTCTATGACTATATCTCATTAATATCCCCAAACTAGGAAAGATCCACTGAATTTTTTTTCTCCCAAAGTCTTGACTGAGTACATGGCACACAACTTCTGGTTCGATTAAATTCAATCAAACCTTAACAAGCTAAATAGCAATCTTAGAACTATTTCAAATACATTTGGTGTTCATTTGTGTGCTCTCTTTTTAAATACATTCTTCTCTTAAATCTAGAACCACAGCACAAAAAATGTATAGTTCTAACTTGGTATTAACTTCAAATACAATTAAAAAAAAAAAGATAATCCTGTAATAAACTAAGGTTGGTACAGCTAATTCATTGGCTCCTCTAAGGGTCTACAGAAATTTCTCATTGACCCAGCAGAGTTTGAGAGATGTGCCACCAGAACAAATTGCCCCTGCTATTTGCACAAATTCTGTCTTTCAGTCCAGTGTCATCCTCGATAAACAGTTATTAACAGTACTGTAGGACAGAAAAATCTCAGTGCTAGCTGCCAAGGAATGAGCAAATTCCTGAATATTACACCTAGGGCTCTCATTTCTCTTTCTCCTGAACAACCAAACTAAGCGAGAAAACCCCCAAATCTGTTACTGATACAAGGAGAAAGTGATAAGTTTCAAGGGCTAAGTGGAACACTGGGAGTTCCAATAAATACGGCTAAGTGCATGGAAAGAGAAGAAGTTTAAAACTCCATGTTCTGAAGATACCTTTATTGAAAAAAGGAACCTGTATATCTGGAATAACTCTAAAGAAGGCATCGTAGTTACTCTATATTTACAGAGCTGTAATCAAAAGAATACTTTAACTATGTTTCCAGATGCACTGTAATCTCTTAAAATATCCCAAGAAACAAGTGAAATGGAATAAGCCACACTTCAATTAGCAAAGGTCAATTTCAGTGGGCTTGCATGGGTATAAATGATGGCAGAATTTGATTCTAAGTTGAAAGAAGTTCTGTGCATTTAGTTTTCACATATGCAGGCAATATCACTCTTTCTAAGCAGCCACTTATACTATGACTTTAATGCCAAAAATGGAATTCAAAGTATGTGTATACTGGAGCACAGCAGACATTTCCACTATTTAATGTAAAATGTTTCTATCAATGCTTTTGATTTAGCACAGAGGTGGCATTTCTGACTACAGAAAATAATTAGCATGACATCTGGTATACTACACAAATGGGAATAGCTTTTAGAATGCAAGGTAAAACAAGAGTGTATATACTAGCTAAGCCCAATATTATAATAATTTAATTAACAATAGCAAACAAAATAGTCTGGTTGAGAAACAATTTATTATCCAAAGCACCAATTACATATCTTAAATAGATCATGTAGAAGTCGTGCTTGAGGAAGAAAATCAGGTTTATATAATTAATTTCAGGCTAACACTGCAATTTACAAAGAAAATCGGCAGATGTTACCAAATTTTGCTGCACTTTTTTGTACGTGGGCATTGGGCAACATATTGTGATTCTGAGTATAAAATTAAGACAGTGATATTTTAATATCTGTATTATACTGATGGATAGTACATATATAAATAAATGAGGTTTTTTTACAACCAGGTAAGAGCATGGGACACACTTTTGGGGTGCTGAAACTAATTCAACAGGAGAAAATGAACACTACTGTCTCAACTATCATCTAAATAGTGGTCACACAAAAGACCACAGAGGAAGCTACAACCCCAGGCATGATTAACATTGTTGATCATGCACTATCCTAGCCAGCTTGTGCCACACAACTTTTAATGATAAATCTGCCAGGTTTGAAATGAGGATTTATATTTGACTCAAATCTGCTCAGAAATGTTCTGCAGTGTAGCAATGTTATATCACTGATATGCTACAGCAGACTTTGTAAAACTACATTAAAATACTGTAAGGTGTAGGGTTTTGGACTAGCACTGTAGAGGGTTATTTTTAAAAAATAAGGGATGGTGACATCTTTAACAGAAGCAGTGAGGTATATTTTGACCCACAAACAGGGGTGAAAGTAAATCTAGGGCCTTACTGGTACGAGGCTGGGCTGGGGCCAGCTTTGGCTCCCGAAAGGGGTGGGCCCTCAGGCGGAAGGGGCGGGGCTGGGGGGGTCAGAGCCAGCCCTGGCCCACCCTGTACCAGCAAGTGCCTTCTTCCCCCTCCCTGGGGTAACAGTGGCAGCTGGGACCTCTGGCAGTGGTTTAAAGGGCCTGGGGCAGTAGCGGCGGCCGAGCCTTGGGCCCTTTAAATCGTCCCCAGAGCCCCACCGCCGCTTCCCCCGGGCTCCGGCAGCAGGGCTCCGGGGACGGGGCTCCAGCCGCCACTACCGCCCCGGGCCCTTTAAATTGTTCCTGGAGCCTGCCGGAGCCCTGGGGAAGCGGCGACGGGGCTCCGGGGATGATTTAAAGGGCCCAGGGCTTGGCCGCCACTACCGCCCCAGTCCCTTTAAATCTCCGCCCCAGCCCCACCGCCACTACCCCAGGACTCCGGCAACGGGGCTCTGGCAGCAATTTAAAGGGCCGGGGGCTCCAGTTGCTGCTGGGAGCCGCAGGCCCTTTAAATTGCACCTGGGGAAGTTGATCCACCCCGGTACGGCGCACCGGGTCTTGCCGGTATGCCGTACCGGGGCGCACCGGCTTACTTTCACTTCTGCCCATGAAGTACTAAAGTGGTATTTCACTAAATGAAATCGGTCACACTTTATATTAACGTTATATTTACGAATAGTTTATAAAGGGTTACTAGATGGTATGAGCATGTTTTAGACATTTATAAGCACATCAGAAGAAGGTGTTGCAAATGGTTATGAGGGTTTACACGCAACCTGTTGGATTCTATAAGAATCTGTAACAATTGAGCAATCATTTATTTCAATATCTACTAACCAATTCTAATAAATAGTTTTTAATGTAAAACTTGGCCATGAACTTCAAGAGATGAAGCAGTAGGAGCAAGTAGTAGGAAGGAAGCCTGAAATAGGCATCTGTATTATATCAACTGTCTAATGACCAAATATGGAATTAGAATATGCAGCAAAAATGCAAAATGGAGGGCAAAAGCAAAAATAGCCAGAGGGAAAGATGCAAATGGTGTGGATTTCTTTTATTAGCCATAATATTAAAAATGTCTATAAGCTCAGTTTAATACTTCACCATTTTTGAAGTCATTAAATAACATTACTAAACAAAAAGTCAGGTGGCAACTGGCGCACGATGGAGGTAAAGTGAGGACTAAACAAAGATCTCCCTCATTATAGGATACAACATGTAATTACGTTCTGTCCTTAGTGGTGGAACTATGTGTTGCAACCTCACATATAGCCATGTGTACAAGAAATGTTTTACTTAGGCCTCTCATTCTTGTTGAAAGAGTAATGGAAGTCGTGCCGTTACTATAGTTGCTGCTTTCTCCCTGGATAAATAGTTTGTTATACTTTGCAGGGACATGAGGACCACTCTGACATCTCTTATTCACATGAGCACCAGCCCCTGTTAATTAGTGTTTATCTCTAAACAGAGCTCTTGTTCTAACTAAGACTTTCTTCTGCTTCAGTTCAGTTGGAGTGGGCAACAAATAATGATCTTGCACTGGTCCATGACCCTAAGCCGTGTGATACCTTCCATTCAGCATGTTGGACTAGGGACTACTACCCAGACCTGTGCTGGGTCATATCGTTTGCCAATCACCTGCAGCTAGCAGCATGTACTGTACTTAATGATTTTCCACATAGCCAATATCGTCCATCATTGACTCAGATAGGAAGCTTATGCTCAAATAAATTTGTTAGTTTCTAAGGTGCCACAAGTACTCCTTTTCTTTTTGTGAATACAGACTAACATGGCTGCTACTCTGAAACCTGTCAGATAGGAATGCGTCTTCCGATTATAAGGAGCATACCGAAGCCTAGATGGAACTTCTGGAAGGCAGACTGGGGCTCCTATACATAGTACTTAGAACAGAGCATCGTAACCATCCCATTAAACATCATCTCCATGGAAGATGCAAATAGTCATTTCTACTGTGCCATTTTTAAAGCTGCAAGTGCAACAATTCCACGTGGCTTCCAACCTGGATACATTCCATGTTTGAATGAGGATTGTGTAGACTTGCTGAGGCAGAATGAGGACTCAGGTGATCCAGAGATTGCAGACCATCTTATAGAATCATTGGATGCCGCTCACTGGGCTCGATGACAGGAAGTGACAGTGGCGCTTGATTTTACGTGGTCAAGCCAGAAGAGCTGGAGCTTAATTCACCGACTAGCTGTGGCTCAACTTCCATGGGCACAAAGCAGGCTGGCAGTTACTCCAAATTAGATTGCCAGTCATCTGTTGAAGGTCGCCAAAGCTCCTGTTGACAGAGGTGTCAAACGACAGGTACATGATGAGTGGCGGCGTTTCGTAAGGATTAATCTAGTTGACAGTAAAATGGAGCATTCACTAATCTGGAACTGGATAAAGTGCTGAATGATTTAAAAACAGGTACAGCTCCCAGGTATGATAGAATTCCACATGAATTAATGAAACATCTGGGTACCCTTGCTCAGGAATAGCTTGTTCGGTTTTTCAACAGTTCTGCGGGAATCCAGACTGCCTAGAATCTGGCACCAAGTAAAGGTCATCGCCTTGCTGAAACCTGCAAAAGATCCACACTTGCCTTTGAACTACAGATCAATTTCACTCCCAAGCATCTTCTTTAAGGTGCTTGAGCGTCTGATTTCTCAAAGAATGTCACCATCTGTAGAAGGCATGCTGGTACCAGAGCAAGCTGGTTTTTGCCAGGGTCATAGTACATGTGATCAAGTGCTGGCGCTTACAAATTTCATCGAAAAGGGATTCCAACATTAGTTGAAGACTGGTTCAGTTTTTCTTGACCAGACCATGGCATACGATACAGTTTGGCACATGGGCCTTTTGGTGAAATTGTCTAAAACTACACCAAGTTGGTTTATGTGTGCAATGGCTTTGTTTTTGAGAAATCACCATTTCTATGTGCACACTGGTGACAGAACAAGTGCCTGGAGGCACCAAAAGAATGGCCTACCGCAAGGATCAGTATTATCTCCAACATTATTCATTTTACATTCGAATGACCTACTATATATCAGGTCTCACAAGTTTGTTTATACATATGACATATGCCTCGGCACTCAATTACACTCCTTTGACATACTTGAGAGTGTTTTGAATGCAGATATGGTGGCTATGGCCGATTATTGTCATTGGTGGCATCTGATACCAAGTGAAAGTAAAACTGTTTTGACTGTTTTCCACTTACATCATGCACAAGCAGGCAGACAGCTGAATATAGTTCTCAATGGTCAGTGAATAAAGCATGATTCACACCTGGTTTATCTAGGCATCACGTTGGATAGAGCTCTCACCTATTATGATAATCTTACAAAGACAGCAACTAAGGCCAAAATGCACAACAATCTGCTCAGAATACTGGCCGGAACTACCTGGGATGCTAACATCCAAACGATACACACTTCAGCCTTTGCACTCTGTTGTGCAGCAGCGGAGTACTGCGCTCCACTATGGGCTTGCTTGTCTTACACAAGGATGATCGACGCACAACTTAATTCCACCATGTGTATTATTTCAGGCACACATAAATCTATTCCTCTACCATGGTTACTGGTTCTCTGCAATATTGCTCCACCCAGTGTTCGCAGAGAGGAAAACATAGGAAATCTCATGACAAAATTGTGTGATATGCTACATTTACAGTTAATTAAAGACTTGTTTAATCCACCATATGGTTGTCTGCCCTCATGGTGCCCATTGTGGATAAGCTTACCGGGTGAGGAATTTACAGTAGAGGATGCATGGTGAGCTTCATGGTCTGCAGAGATAGTGACAAATAATTATCTTGTCTTGGACCCCACTCAGTGTCAACCTGGGTTTTATTTACCACAAAGGTAATGGTGCCGTCTCAACCGGTTTCGTACCAGACATGGAATTTGTGCTGCAGCAGAATTTCGGTAGCATTTTATACACAGTCCACTATGTCAATGTGAGCAGCCACAAACCATGACACACGTTGAGGACTGAAAAATGACTCATCTCTCTGGAAGTCTTCGTGCCTTGAACATTGTTGATAAAAACACTGTGACTTTGCTTGACCGGATTACATACACTAAATAAATAAGTGGATTGTATCTGTCTAGACTGGAGTCCATTGCAAATTGAGAGGTCTGGTCCCAATTAATGGGTGACTTCTGGAACGGGTAGTAGAAGAGAGTACTGTTACTTATCAGCTCTTTCCTCACCTCAGATTTAGCATTTATTGGAAATTTAAGACACAGCTGTTCATAAAAGACCAATGAGCAACAAGCTTCCTGTTTACCCAAACTGAAATCTCCAGAGGATATGATTCTGTACATTTCAACTTGAAGGATTTGTTACTGGATGTTTGAAAACTATTTTGTGCAACCCTTTCCTGGTCAAAAAAATTTCAACTAAACTTTTTTCCACAGAAAAACGCCATTTCATCAAAATAGGACTGTTTTGACTAACATTTTGTTGCTATAAGATGGAATGGATAGGAGAGCATGCCACCCCAGACTAATAGCACACAGTGGTAAGGGCACTCACCTGGGATGTGGGAGTCCAAGTTCAAGTCCTTTCTCTGTTTCAGGGACTTGAACCGGGGTATCCTACATCCCAAGCAAATGCCTTAATCAAAGGACTGACTATTGGCTATACTTAGGGGGGGGTCTTTCTCTCAATTATTTTCATGAAAAATTTCAGAAAGTCTCTGCTTTGTTTCACATTTTGAAACCTTGACATTTTTTGTGAAATGGAATTTCTGTTTTCTGGCCAGCCCTAATGTTGAATACTGCTTACTCATTGGAAATGACATAACCATGGGTTGCAGAACCAGGCCCTTACCAAAACAAAACAAATTTGTAGATTATGACTGACTATTCTTATTCATCAGGCACAAGAAATAGGTTGCACATTCTCCCATTCCTACAGAAAGAAAGGTGAGAGGGAGGGAAGAGGCAAAAAAACAGAGAGCTGTCAACAACTGCATGCAAAAGAAAGCATTAGCTCACAAAACAGGGCAAGACAATGTATCCTCAGAAACAAAGTGACAACAGTATAACTGCAAGGTAAGTATTCATGGTGGATGGACAAATGAGAGATGTACTGAGACACATATGAGAGTAAGACAAGCGTTGCTATGAAAGCATATGTTGATGTACATGTAATTGGAAGGCAAAAGACAAAAATAGGGTGTAACTTAAATATCCCATATACATGGATGGAGTTTTTAAATGATCTCTCCCACTGTTCACTACCTTGTTCTTATCTAGATTACATCTTACCCAGTCTTTGTGTTACCCAATTAATCAGTTTTATTGTATCCCCCAATTCCTAGGAACAGTGGCTGTTTTTAATGGATTTTTACATGATTTTGATAGCAATTCAGCTATTTCATGCTTTTAGTTCATTTGGAACACTTAGACTGGTTATCCAATACACTGAGCCAAATTCATGCCATATTCTACACCAGTGGTCGGCAACCTGCGGCCCGTCAGGGTAATCCGCTGGCCGGCTGCAAGACAGTTTGTTTATATTGACCATCCATAGGCACGGCCGCCCGGAGCTCCCATAGGCCGGGAACGGGCAGCCGTGCCTGCAGATGGTAAATGTAAGCAAACTCTCTCACGGCCCGCCAGCGGATTACCCTGACAGGCCACGTGCGGCCTGTGTGCCGCAGATTGCCCACCATTGTTCTACACCATTATTCATGCCTGGTGTAACTGAACCATAATGTCAACTGTACCAAAGATGAATCTCCCCCATTTTCAATTTAAAATTTCATTTGTAAATGTCCTTTTTTGGTGTTTTCACATTTCGGTGAGGAAGTGCAATGATAAGCTTGCACTGTGTAGTGCATTTTTATTATATACAGTGGACCAGACCCTCATCGGATGTAGACTGGTGTAGTTCTATTGACTCGATCAATTGATACCAGCAGAAGTTCTGGCCCTGTATGTTTACAATGTATTGTAGAACAGGGAGTTGTCTGTGGAAGTTAATTATTGCTCTTGAACAATGAAGTATTCTTTTAATGCACATGCCTCTGACTCCAAAGCCTCCTATTGCCCGTGTAGTTTATTAATTATCTTAGCACTAATTGGCATTTTAATAACTTTCCCTATGATTTAGACTTTCTTAATAAAAAGGTTTAATGTCTACATTCACTCCTAGCTGCCATTTACTTTATCTACAGTTCATATCCACTTTTCACATTTGTAGCTAAATCTTTACCATCCACACAAAAACGTGCAGATGGGGAAAATGCATGTGTAAAAGACTGATGGCTTTAGGGTGTAGAGCTTGCAATGCATTCTGCATGGCGTGAGAAGGATTAGAACAGCAGTTCTCAAACTGTGGGTCAGGACCACGAAGTGGGTTGCGACCCCATTTTAATGGGATCACCAGGGCTGGCATTAGATTTGCTGGGGTCTGGGGCCAAAGCCCTAGCATGACCCCTCACATGACTCCTCCCCAACCCACCCCACCCCACCCCCAGCCTGGTGCCCAGGCGCTCTCCCTGTCCCTTCCCCATCCCACGTTATCTGGGGGGGCTCTGTCCTCCCGCTGTGCTGGATACCGATTTCTGAAGCGCAGGGCTCTCCCGGGAACCCCAGTGGTGAAAGGAGCAGAACCTGGGGCCACCAGGCGGCCCCACGCCAGCAGCTGCTCTGGCACAGCTGTACTGCCCCCAGCGGGCTGTACAGACCCAAGACAGGAGACAGCTGCGTGGAAGGGCTGGGAGCGGTTCAGCTGTGCTGGAGCAGCTGCCAGCGTGGGACCACCCGGCAGCCCACAGTTCTGCTCCTTTCACCACTGCGGTTCCTGGGAGAGCTCTGCGGTTCTGAAAATGTGTCTTTCTGGTATGGCGTACTAGCGATAAATTTCTTAATGGTACGGAATACCTGACCGTACCTGCTTACTTGCACCACTGTTTATAAACGTACTGTCGCACTGTACTTTCCAGTGGTGATTTCAGTTTGTAAAGTAGCATTCTGCAGTGTGTACAAGGCTCCTGCTCTCTAGAGGTGGCCTTCCAAACCACTGTCTAATCTGGCACACCTTTCAATACACTTCTTTCAGAAGGCAAAACCATTAACAACTACGATTTACTATACATTTACGAGGCAATTATGAAGCAGGTACCACTTGCAAAACATATAACTGTTCCATTACACTGAGGACATCTTTTCTCAGAATACTGACAGACTAGAATGCTAATTAAACCCATAACACAGGCTATTTGATTTTACTCAGTTTTAACTAGCATTTTATTTCCTCAGTCTATTGTCCTTATTTCAAGTTACGTTTCCTGAAATTCACTGAGCCATGATCTGGAAAGCCGGCTATTCCATCCATTTAACCACTCAGACTGTCTTTTGGAAGCTAAGTGAACACAATTTTAAAACAGAAAAAAATACTATGCCCTAGATTATTCTTCTTCTCCCTGTAGAGTCTCTTTCTGCTTCGCTGCACTCCACCTCTCACCTGGAGGGCTACGCTTTGCTGCACTCCACCTCTTACCTGAAGGGCTACGCTGTTTCATATTAAAAGTTCCTTTTCACAGACTGAAAGGATTTTCAGACATTGCAAGGATCTGTAATCCCTTTATATTTCTTCAGTTCTGAATTGTTTCCTGGATCATTCTGTTACCAGGGTTTTATCTGTCCCTTTTAACTAAGCTGTACTTATTTCAGTGTCATTTTAATCTTCAAAGAAAAACAATATGCATTCCTTTGCAATATACCATATATGGCAACTATTAATGACATAGGGCCAAATCCTTTACTGAGGCACAACTCCCAAGGACTTCAGTTGGGAGCAATGTGTAATATGACTGCCTGAGCTCAAGCATCTGAACACAGTCTCTCCCACGCCCATACCATCCCCCCCATTTTATCCCCCCCCTTATTCCACCTGCTTCTCCATGCACTGACTCCACACTCTCATCAGTCATTCCACACCCCATCTTCATTACTGCATCTACTCTCCCACCCACATTCTCCTTCCACAGCCTCTCCCTCAGTTTCACTCTGTGTGTGTGTGTGTGTGTGCATATACAAAAGATAAAGAGGGAAAGAGAGAAAGGAGAGAGAAAGTGAAGGATGGAGGACAGCTGAGAGAGGGACAACAGAGGAGACTTTGAGCTCCCTACCCCCAGCTTGACATACCACTAGATATTGAGTGACAGGGAAGCCCTGGGACCTCTTCCCTGTCTCCTCAGACAAACAGCACAGGAAGTGGCTATGCAAAGGGGAAGCACCCACGGGGCTGTGGTATCAAAAGTATCAGGAGGAGGGGAAGGCCTAGACAACACAAGAAGTGGTCAGGGAAAGGGGAGCCCTGGATTGCCTCCCCAACCCAGGCCAGTGCCACTGAAAGTGCCCAAAGAAGAGGAGACCTGGAGCACCTCCCCATCTCAGTCAACAGCACTAGAGGGAACTCCTCTGAGTGGCAGGTACCTTGCTGAGCATCAGGTTTGCCAGCAGGAGCACAGCTATGCAAGCGTGTTGTTTTGATGGAACCCTGTGTAGGAACTGTGCCTAAGGCCTGGTCTACACTGCTGCTTAAGTTGATGTAAATTACATCATTCAGGGGTGTGAAAAAGTCACCCCCTAAGCAACGTAGCTTACATCAACCTAATGTGGTGTCTACACTGCGCTATGTTGGCCGGAGATGCTCTCCCACCAACTTAGCTTTTGCCTCTTGGGGAGGTGGAGTACTGAAGTCAACAGGAGAGTGCTCTGCTATTGACTTATCACTTTTCACCAGACCCGCAAAATCGACACCACTGGATAGATTACAACAGTGCCGATTTAGTGTGCTAGTGTAGACAAGATAACATAATTTGATCCATGCCTCTGTAGGTACTAAGAAGGGCAATATTGCTAGCAGGGAGCCTAACCTGCACTGTTGAAGTCAATGGGAATTTTGCCACTAACTATGATAGGTGGAAAATTAGGGCTACAATAATTGCATATGTGCGCAAAATATCGATTTCTTGTTCATTTGCCTTAGTAAATTAATTGGATATGGATAATTAAAGCAATCATGATGTAATAACAAAGCATTTGCCATGAAACACACATGTAGCTGTGTGATAAAGAATATTTGTATGCTGTATTTGACTGGTAACTTGGTAATATACTATACTGATGCATTTTGATTTTTTGAGGTTCAATCATTTTGTTAAATTTAGAGTAAAAGTCAGCTGAAACAATGCTGTAATTTTAGAGGTTTTTAGGACTAAATCCCATTTTAGTTTTTTTTAATTAAAAATTTCAGTGGTTTTCAAATATTACACAAAAGTTTATAAGGGGCATAGAGATGAACATAGTTAATCCAGGAGCCAAGCAATTTAAATACATTTCTAGTTTGAATCAATTTGCCTCTTCAGTGCACATTCAATTGAATTGCTTCATATTCCTAAACAATATTTGTTATAGGCAAAGCTCATAGTGCTGCCTATAGTTAAAGTAGATTGACACTTTCCATAATAAGATCCTGTTTTCAGCAGCTTATAACTTTGCCAATTTTTAACTGTTTAGACTGAAATTTCCCATGCAGGTTGTCTGCCTCCGGCTAAATCTTTTTGGAATGTTTCAGCTAAAACAGTGCAGCTATTTCTGAGAACATGATGAAGAAAAAATAGGTTGTTTTGCCCATTAAAAAAAAAATTCTTACAACCATTTTGTTGAGCTCTAGCACCTCTATACTGAAGTACAGTCTTGAAATTTGGCAGGGTCACTTTGGTGTTAGTAATGTGATTTTTGCTGTCCCTGGGAAAAATGACCCTTCAAGTTAAAGAAGTATTGGCTGGATGAATGGACTATAAGGTGGATAGACAGTTGGCTAGATTGTCGGGCTCAATGGGTAGTGATCAATGGCTCCATGTCTAGTTGGCAGCCGGTATCAAGTGGAGTGCCCCAAGGTCGGTCCTCGGGCCCGTTTTGTTCAATATCTTCATAAATGATCTGGAGGATGGCGTGGATTGCACCCTCAGCAAGTTTGCAGATGACACAAAACTGGGAGGAGAGGTACATATGCTGGAGGGTAGGGATAGGATACAGAGGGACCTAGACAAATTAGAGGATTGGGCCAAAAGAAATCTGATGAGGTTCAACAAGGACAAGTGCAGAGTCCTGCACTTAGGACGGAAGAATCCCATGCACTGCTACAGACTAGGGACCGAATGGCTCGGCAGCAGTTCTGCAGAAAAGGACCTAGGGGTTACAGGGGACGAGAAGCTGGATATGAGTCAACAGTGTGCCCCTGTTGCCAAGAAGGCCAATGGCATTTTGGGATGTATAAGTAGGGGCATTGCCAGCAGATGGAGGGACGTGATCATTCCCCTCTCTTCGACATTGGTGAGGCCTCATCTGAAGTACTGTGTCCAGTTTTGGGCCCCACACTACAAGAAGGATGTGGAAAAATTGGAAAATGTCCAGCGGAGGGCAACAAAAATGATTAGGAGACTGGAACACATGACTTATGAGGAGAGGCTGAGGGAACTGGGATTGCTTAGTCTGCGGAAGAGAAGAATGAGGGGGGATTGGATAGCTGCTTTCAACTACCTAAAAGGGGGTTCCAAAGAGGATGGATCTAGACTGTTCTCAGTGGTAGCTGATGACAGAAAAAGGAGTAATGGTCTCAAGTTGCAGTGGGGGAGGTTTAGATTGGATATTAGGAAAAACCTTTCACTAGGAGGGTGGTGAAAACTGGAATGCGTTACCTAGGGAGGTGGTGGAATCTCCTTCCTTAGATATTTTTAAGGTCAGGCTTGACAAAGCCCTGGCTGGGATGATTTAGTTGAGGATTGGTCCTGCTTTGAGCAGGGGGTTGAACTAGATGACCTCCTGAGGTCCCTTCCAACCCTTATATTCTATGATTCTAAGACCCTCCCCCCAAAAATCTCACTTTGCAGATGCTCAGTAGAGATTTATTAGAGCTTGGTGGTGAAATTCTCCACAGATTCCATCTGACCGAGTATGCTCCAGCTCAGAGCTACTGGAGATGAGCAAGACTTTCCCTTCAGTTGCTCTTCCCAGCAGCCAGAGCCCACTGCAGCACTGGGCACAAGTACTGAGAGCCAGAAGACTCTCTCCAATGCTCTCAATGCTCCCCTTATGTCCACTGAGTGAGGAGAAGGAGAAATCCAGAGCCGTCCCTTGGGTACGATGAATCAGAGCGATCACTCCGGGCCCCGTGCTTTGGGGGGCCCCACGGGCCGGTGTGATTCGCCAGTGCAGTCAGTCCCGGAAGTGACGGATTCATCACTTCCACCCTGGGCCCTGCAGTCCCCTAGGGATGGCCCTGGAGAAATCAACCACACTGAAATGCAGACAAGTGAAGACTTGGGTTCTGAGCAGCAGGAGAGGGGATTGCAGAAGCCAAAAAGGGAGGAGCAGAAAGGGAGGGTGACCAGGAGCCAGGATAGGAGGTTGGACACCTTAAGTAGGTTATCAGTGAGCTCCTGATGGAGACATTTTGGCCTCTTACTATTCTTCTTATCTTCATATCAAGATAGTTTTCTGTTATGATTTAATATTGTCTCCTTGAGAAACTGCCAGCTCTGCTGAACTCATTTTCCCCTTAGATTTTCTTCCCATGGGACCTTAACCTACCAGTTCTCTGAGTTGTTTAAGTCTGCTTTTTTGAAGTCCATTGTCTTTAGTTTGCTTCTCTCACTCCTTCCTTTCCTTAAAATCATGAAATCTATAATTTTACGATCACTGTCACCCAAATGGACTTCCATGTTTAGGACTTCCATTCCTCCCCGTTAGTCACAATCAAGTCTAAAATGGCTGTTTACTTAGTTACTTCTTTCACTTTCTGAAATAAAAAGTTGACTGCAAACCACAATACATTCTGAAAACTTGTTGGAAATTTTGTGTTTTGCCATATTACTTTTCCAACAGATATCTGGGTGATTACAGTCCCCCGTTATTACCAGGACTTGTGTTTTGGATATTGCTGTTATTTTTTTTTCTACAAATGCCTCACCCACCTCTTTCTCTTCATCTGATGGTCTATATGGTCTACCATGACATCACTCCTGTTTTTCTCCCTTGTAAACGTATTGTCAAACGTAATAGAAACTTAAATACAAAACATTCACTGTTGCTAAAGGGTTTGGATAAACATCATGATTAGTATGGAAAATACTCCATAAACCCTAACTCCCATAATCTCTGTCAACATAAAAACTTTATCTCATTATGGATTTGTAGCAGAACCTGGTTAATTTTCACTTCACTAATTTGCAATCTGGACAATTCTCTTTCTGCCTTTCAGCAAAGATTTGACAGGAGAGTGCAATGATGAACTCTCACATTAGTAGGATTTTATTTTACAAAATATACTACAGAACACTCACTAGTATTCTATGAAGCTTTACACTCAATTAAAATTAATTAAATCAACAAGATACATTTTGTAAGGCAGCATCCTTGGTTTTCATTTTATATTATTAATCAAATATCTTCACATATGTGCTAATTTATAACTCCCAGTCCATGGTGTGAATTAGTGAGGTTCCACACTATGTATTATTTCTCCTGCCAAGTCTCAGAAAGGAAGTATCCTGGTTTTGAAAACACATCCAGTTGGTCAAGAGCTTTTCAGATCTTTAGTTACCGCACAAATCATCCAGTGTGTGCAACTGTATTGCATCTGTAATATCTTCTGGTATCCGTGATACTGATTCATAGGATTCTAGAGATATCTGTATGAACGTATTTGCACATGTAGTTTGGGTTAACAGGCAAAATGATAAAAACTCACGACATTTCTACTTTTCCATTTTTGTTCAGGCTTGTATTCCAGCTTTATCTTCATTCCTATCTGATTCATTTTGATAGTCATCAACAAATCTAGATGTATATGCATCTTGAAATACATTCCTTGTCAATTTCTAACTCCAAGCAGAGGAAATATTTGCCATTTGCATTGGTGATCACATTGGCTGGTCACATTTTTCTGTGTGAATGCTGTAATTCCGGCTGCTATTGCGGGTACAAAACCAGGAAAATAAAAATCTTTGCTTACCATTCTGTAATAACTAACAGTAGAAGAGCAGCAGGAATGCTCTAATATACTATTGTACCTGATAAGCAATGAAACTATGGGACAAACTAGTTTAATATCTGACAACAACAAATGCTTCACATTTTCTCCTCTTGTTATTTAACTTAAAAGAGAGATGTCTGATGATGATTGAGTTTTATAAACATGGGGTTACTGGAGAACTTCCTTTTACATTGTCCCTCACACTTTATTATATTGTATAGGATAATGCAACACACTTTAGACAGTTCTTCCAAGAGTACTTATTTACCTGGTATATTATCAAATGTTCTACTGAGTGCCAGTTTCTACCCACCAGCACAACATGGTCTGCAGGCCACTGGCTAGAATGTTAACAAAGAAATTAGGTATCTAAGGGCTGTCTCTGTCTGACCCAGAGATCTCACACAAAGGAAAGAGGGGCAGAACAGAGGGAATAGAGAGATGGCATGGGGTGGCCTTGGAACCATCTCATACCCACTGCAGTCCCTGGTGAGGTGGGAGCAAGGAGCCTAGCCAGTTGCTGTCTCCCTTTACACTGCCATGATGTCAGCCTTCTGTGTGCTACTATGACACCAAAGTAAAGCTTGCTAAAAGGAACTGCTCTTATAAACCATAGCCAGCTTCTATCCATCTCTTCTTCACTACTCCCTGGGAGCCACTGAGAACACCTTCTCCTCACTCACCAGCAGAAGAGTTCTATTGAAAAATTGGGTTGGGGGGGAGCCAGGAAGAGGATGAGCCAAGGGGATAAGGAGGTGAAACAATTGTCGAGACAATTATCTATTTCTGTCTCTGAAATATTGGAGAATTTGATATAGTTCGGTGGAAACAGATCCTGTGGCTCACCAATACCACTGGAGAAATGACAGGATTAGGTATGAAAAATATTAAAGGTAACTGCATATTGTCAGGTAGTCCTCTTTATAGATATACTGGACTTCAACATGGGAAACCCAGCACAACCTATTACAACACAAAGGGAAAACAAACATGCTGCCTTTCCTCTTCAACCTGTGATACAATCAGACAAGAGCGATTGCAGGTTGTCACTTCCCCCGTACCTCAGCAATCTGTCTCAAACATGAGGAACACTCCTAACAAATAAATGAAGTTGGCAGTTTCAACAAACATGTCATCACTTTGACAATCAATTGTGAACCTGCACTGGGCTAAATCAGCCCAGTTCACACAAGGGTGATCTATCCAGGTCTGGTAGAACAGAAATAAAATGCTTGCATTAGGCTTCTCCATACTTTGTCAGTCTAAAGAGGATGTAGACTGGTTTCCTGGTTTCAAAGCTCTTATTTTCATGAGCACCAGATCACACTGTTGTTGTAGTCCAAGTTACACACCTTTGAAAATGATACAATATTCAAAATCTTTGGATTATGTTTCACCTTTCAGTGCAGATAAAAAGTGTTATTTCTAGGGCTGTCAGGCGATTAAAAAAATTAATCACAGTTAATCACGATTAATCACACTGTTAAACAATAATAGAATGCCATTTATTTAAATAGCTTTGGATGTTTTCTACATTTTTCAAATATATATATTTCAATTATAACACAGAATACAAAGTGTACAATGCTCACTTTATATTTATTTTTATTACAAATATTTGCACTGCAAAAAACAAAAGAAATTGTATTTTTTGATTCACCTAATACGAGTACCATAGTGCAATCTATTTATCATGAAAGTTGAACTTACAAATATAGAATTATGTACAAAACCCCCCTGACTTGAAAAATAAAACAATGTAAAACTTTAAAGTCTACAAGTCTACTCAGTCCTACTTCTTGTTCAGCCAGTCGCTCAGACAAACACATTGGTTTTCATTTGCAGGAGATAATGCTGCCCACTTCTTGCTCACAATGTCATCTGAAAGTGAGAAAAGGTGTTCTCATGGCACTGTTGTAGTCAGTGTCACAAGATATTTAGATGCTAGATGCACTTAAGATTCATATGTCCCTTCATGCTTTAACCACCATTCCAGAAGACAGGCCTCCATGCTGATGACAGGTTCTGCCTGATAACAAGCCAAAGCAGTGCGGACTGACACATGTTCATTTTCATCATCTGAGTCAGATGCCACCAGAAGAAGGTTGATTTTAATTTTTGGTGGTTCGGGTTCTGTAGTTTCCGCATTAGATTATTTCTCTTTTAGGACTTCTGAAAGCATGCTCCACACCTTGTCCCTCTCAGTTTTTGGAAGGCACTTCAGATTCTTAAACCTTGAGTCAAGTGCCGTAGCTATCATTAGAAATCTCACATTGGTACCTTCTTTGCATTTTGTCAAATCTGCAGCGAAAGTGTTCTTAAAATGAACATGTGCTGAGTCATCATCTGAGACTGCTATAATATAAAATATATGGCAGAAACCAGGTAAAATAGAGCTAGAGACATACAATTCTCCCCCAAGGAGTTCAGTCACAAATTTAATTAACATTTTTTTTTAACGAGCATCATCAGCACGTGTGTCCTCTGGAATGGTGTCCAAAGCATGAAGGGGCATACGAATGTTTAGCATATCTGGCATGTAAATATCTTGGAATGCCGGCTACAAAAGTCCTATGTGAACACCTGCTCTCACTTTCTGGTGACATTGTAAATAAGAAGTGGGCAGCATTATTTCCTGTAAATGTAAACAAATTTGTTTGTCCTAGCAATTGGCTGAACGAGAAGTAGGACTGAGTGGACTTGTAGGCACTAAAGTTTTGCATTGTTTTGTTTTTGAGTGCAGTTATGGAACAAAAAAAACTACATTTTTAAGTTGCACTTTCACGATAAAGTGATTGCACTCTAGTACTTGTATGAGGTGAATTGAAAAATACTGTTTCTTTATCATTTTTACAGTGCAAATATTTGTAATAAAAATAATAATATAAAAAGAACACTGTACACTTTGTATTCTGTGTTGTAATTGAATCAATATATTTAAAAATGTAGAAAAAATCCAGAAATATTTAATAATTTTCAATTGGTATTCTATTGTTTAACAGTGCGATTAAAACTGTGATTAATTGTAATTAATTTTTTTAATCGCGATTCATTTTTTTGAGTTGATTGCGTGAGTTAACTGCAATTAACTGACACCCCGGTATGCATCCGATGAAGTGAGCTGTAGCTCACAAAAGCTTAAGCTCAAATAAATTGGTTCGTCTCTAAGGTGCCACAAGTACTCCTTTTCTTTTGACACCCCTAGTTATTTAATTTTCCTATATGCTTTTCAGGTGAAGCTCCAAGGTCTGACAAACGCTTTGAGAGGTTTTGTTTAGTTTTTTGTAAAGTAAATGAGTTTTATTTAAAAATTAAGAGACAAGCCAAAAAGTCAACATACCAATAGCCATCATGTAATCCCAGCGGTCTAGGAGGCACATATTGAAGATCAGGTGGTCTGATGTTTGTCCCTGGCCAATAAGTGAAATATTTCTCTCCAAGTTTTGGCAGACTGCAGAAGTCCAGCCGATCAGGAACCAAAAGACTATCAGGAGAATTACAGCCAGCATCCTCAACACTCGGCCACCTGTCATGTATGGAATACGTTGAGCAGTTTGGGACAGGAATACCTTCAAAACTCTGTAAAACCAAAGAATGACATTTGAAGGATCATTACTTTCACATTTATTATATTTAAATTGAACTGATTGCTTATTAGAGACTGCCAGGCAACAAGAATTAGCGAATTTGACCAGTAATTTTTAAAGCAAAGTTTGTGTCCAAATCCCCTAATCAGAGTTGAAATTTTTTCTACAATTGAAGAGCAAAAATACACAAAATCTTCTGTCTTGAGTCTCATCATATGAACAACCCTTGATGTTCAGCAATAAAATCTTACTTCAAGATTAGCATCTACATTTACTTTTACAGGAGAGAAAGTAAATGTAACTGGCACTTCTTAACAAAGAATAGAATAGGGTCTATTCAGGCAGAAGAGCTAGAGCTTAAATCACAGTTTGACTATAAATACAAGCTTAACACTACACGTTAAGTGAACTTGGAGATCTTAGTAAGTTCAACATTATTCAGCTGTTTTCTTCCTGACAGTTACACCATATGGAGGCATACTTTTTAATCTTTCCTTGTTTGATAGATATGATGTTCAGTTCTCCCTTTTTAGATACTAAATATTTTATATTTGATGCAGATTCCAAAACACTTCAGACAGGAAAAGAGATGGGATCAGGACAGATAATTTTCACAGGAGTGAGTCACGCACAAATTTCCTCTACCTTTATCAACCAAAAACTAATCTTGCATTCTCATTTTTAGAAGAAGGAGCTTGCTACAATTCCTGGATCCTTAAAAATTTAGCCTGACCAAAGGATTTCCCACCATGCAGGGTGAATGTCACAGAATAACACTGAGTTCCTCAGGTAGGAAAAATAACCATCCTTTTCTTGCATAACTGGGGGAATGTGAAGGCTATAAATTAGACCACAATTCAAGAAACAATGTATAGCATGAAATATGTGAAGCTTTGAGAATTATGGAAGCATTACTTTTAAACAATTTGAGAATTATACCAGCAAATTTCCTTTTCTATCTATTTTGGCTCTTCAAAGTCAAATTTTTAGATAATATTGAAAGCCAACATGTTAACCTGTTTTGGTTGGGATGAGTCAGGACAAGTCAAATTTCTTCCAGCACCATCTCAATGACTTTTGTCCATAAAATACTTTCCCAGTGGAATTGGTTGAAGCTGCATTGTGTGGTCACTTAAAACTAGATTGGACAGAGCCCTGGAGACATGCTGTATACTGTTATTCTGGAAGGTAGTAATGGCTACTATCGAGTTGGTCTTTGATCTATAGACAATCACAGACGTCATTCAAGCTGATGGATGTGCTAACCATCCTTCCTTTAGGATAAATGGAAAGAGCAATTAGCCCTCTTATGGAATGAAATAACTGAAGACAATTGAAACTCCTGCTCAAGGCAACTGGCAGATGATGAAGCCTGAGCAGAGATAAGCTATATGTTCTGAGGGGTTTCACCTGGACTGATTGCAAACGCAGGAATAAGGGGACTCACTGGTTGCGTGTTGTGTGTGAGGCTATGCCTACACTCATAGGCGCCGACTCCGTGGGTGCTCTGGGACTGGAGCACCCACGGGGAAAAATTGGTGGGTGCTCTGCACCCACTGGCAGCTCCCCACCCTGACACCCCAGCTCACCTCTGCCCCGCCTCCGTCTCCTCCCCTGAGCGTGCCGCCGAGTCCTGCTTCTCCCCCCTCCCTCCCAGTGCTTGCGCTGTGAAACAGCTCTTTCGCACAGCAAGCGCTGGGTGGGAGGGAGGGAGAGAGGGGGGAGGAGGAGGAACACGACGCACTTGCGAAGAGGCGGGGCTGGGGCTGGGATTTGGGGAGGGGTCCAATAGGGCCAGAGAGGGGGCGGAGTCAGGGCGGGGTCAGGGGGACACGAGCACACACCAACGCCAAGGAAAGTTGGAGCCTGTGTCTACACTACAAGCAAGGGATGTGATTCCCCTGCTTGTGCACACATACTTGTGCTAGCTCTCATCAAGCTAGCATGAGTATAAATAGCAGTGTAGCCATGGTAGCATGGGTAGCAGCCCAAGAAACACCCGGTTTCAGACACGTACATACTCGGATACACTGTGTCTCTGCTTCAGTTACCTGTGTTACTATAGCTACACTGCTATTTATACTTACCCTAGCTTGATGAGTACACATAGCCTGAGAGGCTGAGAGCTGGCAGAAAGGCAGCAGACAGCGAGAGAAGCAGGGATGAAAGCAGCTCGGAGAGGGAGTAGAGCAGGGGTGGCCAACCTTGGCTCTGGAGCCCCATGCGGCTCTTCAGAAGTTAATATGCGGCTCCTTGTATAGGCACCAACTCCAGGGCTGGAGCTATAGGCGCCAACTTTCCAATGTGCCAGGGGGCTCACTGCCCAACCCCTGGCTCTGCCACAGGCCCTGCCCCCACTCCACCCCTTCCCGCCCCCGCCCCTGAGCCTGCTGTGCCCTCGCTCCTCCCCGTCCCGTCCCCCCCGAACCTCCAGCACGCCATGAAAAAGCTGATCGGGAGGTGCTGGGGGACGGGGGGTGGAGCTGATGAGGGGCTGCTGATGTATTACTGGTTTCAGAGTAGCAGCCATGTTACTGTGGCTCTTTGCCAATGTACACTGGTAAATTCAGGCTCCTTCTCAGGCTCAGGTTGGCCACCCCTGGAGTAGAGGGACAGAGCTCATTGGGGAACAGGATTGGCTGGAGAGGCAGGCCTGGAAACTGTGAGCAAGGAAACTCCAGCTGTTTGATTCCTGCTGTGTTCAGGGAAACAGGACTTTATATACATTCCCTGTAAACAAAATATCTGACTTGTATAATCAATTTCTCCTCCTAAAGGAAACAACCTGGCAAGCCCCCAAATATTGATTAACTGCATGGGTCCAAAGAGGCAACAGCATGACCAGTCCTGCAGTGGCAGCTGAATGTATAAAATAACCTACCTGAGCAATTTTTCTTAATTTCTAATTTCTATTATTTTATGGCTTTTCTGAGTAATCCTGTCAAACAGCTCCGTTAAACAATTCATTGATTTTTGTGATACAAAAGCTGTATTTACACACATTAAATGATGAGAAAAGGGTTAAGAAGTGAGCAGAGTGTATTGCTGACTAGACTTCCATAGGGGAGGCAAAGTTTGCTGGCTATTTTCACTGGCGAAACACAGTATATGGGGCTAGCTACTCAGCCTGTTTAAATCAGTATAATTCCAATGAAGTCAATGGAGCTATGCCAATTTACGTCAGTTGAAGACCAGACACACATTTTCTACTTACTGGACTCTTTTTTAAAGTAAAGTAAAGTTTTAAAAGATCGCATCTATCAGTGCAAGAAATGTAATTGAGAAGATTCAGGCTCAGACTCTGCTATTTTCAGTACAGCTGAGCTTGCCATCACTTTTGCATGACATAGCACAGATGGCACAGAAACGTTGATCTAGAGATGAGCATAACCTTGCATATACGGAGACACCCCACAGCTCTGCCAGTGCACTATATTAGCGCTCCGGTACAACAACTCCATCTACTACTGAAAAAAACTTTTCAGAATCATCATCTCGCAATTCTACATGTGCAAGAGCATTGCAAATGCCAAAAGAAATACAGGAGACACCAGAATTTCTAGAACATTCTAATAGTGTTTCTTACCATGATGTCAGCAGAACTGTTGGAAAAAACATGGAGAACTAGCACACCAGTGACCCAGCAACAATTTACATCTATCACCCACAATAACAATAATAAACTCAAAAACTTAAATGATGCCCCTCATCTGGATATCCCACTGTGTCTTCTGTGTCTGTCCTTGAGACTGACTCTTTTGACCAAGATGTCAGCAGTTAATAAATAAAAGTAGTCGGTGTAACCTGAAGTAAAGCGTGCACTGGAGATGACTGTATGCTTCAAACAAACAGAGAACAGAAGGCAAAACCAGCTGGTACATGGAATAGATGCAGTGTCTAGAGACTGTAAATGAGTAATGGGTCAGTATTTTAATTTTGTCTGTAAATTGGTTACCACTACCCCTGCATTGCTATTTAGGATCAAATGCTTGCCTTTGCTGAGTGGGTGTGCTGGGCTAAGGGCATGAAAGGGAAGAGAGTCTCTTGGGGCTATGGAGCTCCAGTGGGCTAATTTGCTCAACATTGCCTTGAATATTCTACCTAGCTGTTGCATGGGCCCACTAGGAGTAGGGGAACAGGCCTTCCTCCCATCTGTCCCCCCAATCCAGCTGTTAGGGACCAGATCATAGGCAGTCAAACCTAGTGGGTCAGAGCTGGAACTGGCATCAGGAGCCAAGCCAAGGGTCAGAGTGGAAGTTAGGAATTGAGCTGTGGGCCAGTAGCCAGAAAATGAGCCAGACTCAGAGGTGGGCCTGGTAGCTAATGGTCAGGAGCAGAGCATAGGGGCATGAACCAGAGAAAAGGCAAGGATCAGGCATGAGGCAGGAGCGGGGCAGAAATTGAGGGCAAGGGCAGGAGCAAGGCATGAACCAGGAACAAGCACAGGAGAAGAGCAGGAAGTGGGAACAGGAGTTGGATGCAGATTGCAGGAAACATGCAAGAGTGGGGTCTAATCCTGCAGCAACAGAAAGTCCACGTGGTTGCTCTGTCATAAATATAAAGGGAAGGGTAAACCCCTTTAAAATCCCTCCTGGCCAGAGGAAAAATCCTCTCACCTGTAAAGGGTTAAGAAGCTAGGATAACCTCGCTGGCACCTGACCAAAATGACCAATGAGGAGACAAGATACTTTCAAAAGCTGGGGAGAGGGAAAAACAAAGGGTCTGTCTGAGTGATGCTTTTGCCAGGGACAGAACAGGAATGGAGTCTTAGAATTTAGTAAGTAATCTAGCTAGATATGCGTTAGATTATGATTTCTTTAAATGGCTGAGAAATTAAGCTGTGCTGAATGGAATCCTGATTTTACAGAGGTGATTCTTTTTATTGTTACTTCTTTTTTACTGTTTCTTCTATTAAAATTCTTCTTGTAAGACCAGAATGCTTTTTTCATTGTTCTTAAGATCCCAGGGTTTGGGTCTGTGGTCACCTATGCAAATTGGTGAGGATTTTTACCAAATCTTCCCCAGGAAGTGGGGTGCAAGGGTTGGGAGGATTTTGGGGGGAAAGACGTTTCCAAACAACGCTTTCCTAATAAAATAAACCCTGATAAACTTTTGGTGGTGGCAGTGGAAGTCCAAGGGTAAAGGGTAAAATAGTTTGTACCTTGGGGAAGTTTAACCTAAGCTGGTAAAAGTCAGCTTAGGAGGTTTTCATGCAGGTCCCCACAGCTGTACCCTAGAGTTCAGAGTGGGGAAGGAACCCTGACACATGCAAGAGTGGGGTCTGATGCTGCAGCAACGGAAAGTCCACATGGTTGCTCAGACAGCCCACCCCAGTCATTTCTGGCTCAAGTAGTGCGTGTAAACCAATCAGGTGACCACACACCTTGGGCATTCCAACAGACTTCCTGTGGGCCTGATGTTTCAGGATTTGGTGAATTGCTGCTTCGTCTCTCTCACTTGGAGGTGACAAGAGAGCATCAGAGACCCAAGCCCATCACTGACCCAAGTTTAGACCCACTGAAACAGAAGACCTGCACACTCAGATCCTTACAGCAGTATAGCCACTCTAGCCAATGAAGGATTTGGCCCAAAATTTATAATGACCTGTCTGGGGGGTAATAAATGGCAATGTTCATATTTGAGGATATACTGGTGATACCTTAATGAATTACTGATCAAACAGACTAAAGAATTGAATGATCAGGGAATTCAATTATGCGTTTCCTAACAAATCATATTGGCTTTTAAATAGACATTGATTCCATGATTCCTTACCCTGGATTTAAAGAGGACTTGTATTATAAGAGACAAGCCCAGCCCAGCCCAAACTTGTCAGACAAAGTGTGACTCAGAGGAAAGAGAGAAATGCTATTAAGCGGGGGTGGGATTTCTTTTTTTCTTAATGCGTGGTAACAACTACCTTTGCAAGCACATAAATCTAGGATCTAAACGTGGTCCTAATCTATAAGCTGTTTCTGTATAAGTCCTCCCCCATATCTCCTGAGGGTTTTCTACTCCCTGTTTTCTTCTTACATTAAGTGTAGCTATTGTACTGTATCTGTAAACAAATATTAATGTTTATACAACACACAGAAGGTATTGGATTGGATTTTGGAATATTCCACTGGAGCCAGAGGAACATTATTAAGGTAATTTTGAGAATCTTTGACAAAAGGCCTATTAAGAGTGTAGGGAATAATTTATGTTGCCATAATTTCTATGTATGTGGGTTAGGGTGAGGAAAGTTTAAAGTAAGGAGGTGAGTTCACATGCAGGAATCAAAAGGCTATCGGTAGGAGATTGTGAAAAGGGGCTCAATACTTATCTCATTTAAGTCAGTGGCAAATTTTCCCACCAACTTTAATGGGAGCAGGACTGAGCCCAGTATCATGCAACTTTAATAATATGGAAATATTAAAAATACTTTATTTGTTTTCATTGATATTTATTAATTTGAACTAGATCGTGTCAATCCATCCACATGTAGATTTGGAATGAGAAAACTGATTCTTATTTTCTTAAATTAAATCAGCCACCTAGATTACAGTATTTTCCCATGCTGTATACATGTTTTGTATTCATCTTTCATCTCTGTGCCTAAAATTTCAATCCAATGTTAAATGTAAAATGGGCCCTCTGAAGAAAGCTGATTTTCTTGTGGAATTCTGATCAAAATGTTTGAGTGTGTGGAGCTGACTCTGAAGAGTACAGCTAGAGAGTCTTTTGACAGACCAGCTGAGGTTTGTTTGTCCCTTGAGCCTCCCCATTTCCCAGCTCACTCTTGTGCTACATACTTTGGTTTTGGTTGGCTGCTGTCCTCCCCATTCCAGGGGAGACTGCACTGCATATATGTTGTTTTTGAAGCACTGTAGTTTGCTTATTACCATATTGCCAAGATGTCCCACCCTCATCACAAATGGACAAATGGCTGCTCCTCCTCTGCTTTTGTCCATTCTGGATCTGGGCCTGTGTTGTATTGACTATCTGGGGACTGAGGGGTAATAAGGATCAACACTGGACCTGCCGTGACACATAACCAGGTTTCAATAATGCAGACCATATTGGATCTCATCTGCACAAAATCCTTGTCTGCTATCCATTAATTATATCTCCTAACGGAAATAAACCACCCCATGGATCAGTTTCTGTACTAACACCCCAGGCTATCCCACTTAGATCATTGGTACTGCACAGGATATAAATCAGCACAGAACTTGACCCCTTAACTGTAAAGTTATCTGATCACTCAGAACTATCACAGCATATACAACTCTTATTTATGGTGTTAAATAAGGAACCCAGTCAAACCATTCCCAAATTATTAGTAGCAGCAACATTACAGTCTGTCAACTTTTCACCTTTGGGGTTAAGCTGCATGGTTACTTCTGCTTCTTCAACATCTACAGATGTCAATAATAATGTCCTGTCTAAAATTCCTAGAATTTTGAAAAACACCTGCTACCAAGAGAGCGTCTATAGTGTCTTTGACTCATGTCCTTGAGCCACTGCTGTTACTTTTGTTAACATAAACACTTCAATTATTTCTCTGTGGCAGACATATTTAAAATGATTATACATACTTCACCTGCTAAAAATGAATTCTGTGTGTCAGCTCCTCAAACATCCTTTTCCATAAGCAACCCAATCCAGTCTAACCCTTTTCCCTAATTCAAATTGAAGGTGATTTGTTGTAGAAACATTAAGTTCACAAGGCTCTTTCTTCTGGTGCTTTGGTCTAACAACTATAAATCCTTCAGGCTACACAAGCAGTGGCTAAGCTAATTATTTGCTTCTAAAAATCACCAGGTGATCATTATCTTTTTGTAAATCTAAAGCCATTCAGTTCTTTACCCGTACCAAAGACTTTCAGAATTGGCAATACAAAAGATCTCAAGGTCACTATTTAGCCAGAAGCTTATACTGTGAAAATAGATCTGAGTAATGCCTGCCTGTTAATCTCCTCTCACCATAGTTCAGCACATTTTGAAAACCTCTATTTCAAAACTAGGTTCACTTGGAGTTTATGGATTTGAACTCACCACTCCAACTAAACGTCAGGATTGCAACCTGCGTTGAACTGAACCCACCGATTTTAATTTGACTTAATTTGGTGAATGAAAGCAGTAGGTTTGAAACAGTTCTATTTCCTTTTAGTTTTGCTCTCCACAGACATTCTCTGTTGCTGAAAATGTATACAGACAGTTTTAATAAGCCTCTTCAGAGGCAGACATATTTTTCCACTGGTCAATCTTAGGGTACTATTGCCCAGATTTCTGTTCCCAGCTCTGCCACTGACTTCTAGTGTGACCCCTGCCAAGTCACTTAGTCTCTCTGTGCCTCAGGTTTCTCCATTTGTTAAATGGGGATAACAACTTTTGCTTCTTCCACAATGCCCCAAGAAAGGAGTTAATAACAACATATAGCATAGACGCTAAATACAGTTATTCCCTCCCCTGGGTTTTCCGGTGAATTCTGTCTTAAGCATTTGCTTAATTGCTTTGCTGGATCAAGGCATCAGATCTTTAGAACAGGGACTAATTTTATTTATATATGTTGTTCAGTTCAACCACACCGTTGGTCATTTAATAACACAGTATTTCCAACCCCAACTGATCAAAAATCATGAGTCAGACCCCCAAAACTCATAAGATTGGCTTACAAATCCTGAGGTGTTAAAATAATAAATATAGGTTCTTTTCATTTGCCTTCTAAGTTTTGAGCCATTATGGTTCAGTTGGCTCACATTTTCTTCACAATCATGATGGCTAGAAATTTACTTTTTTTTAAAATGAAAGCAGAGAATCTTGTGCGTTCACATAGTCCAGAAGTTAGGGCTTCAAGAAAAATACCACATATATTATGAGATTTGTGATAACATTTCAAAAGCTGGCAACATTGATAACAAAAGCACTTGCCTACCTCACAGGATGTTGTGAGGCTTAGTTCACTAACTTTTGTAAAGCACTTTGAGATCCTTTAATGGAAAGCACTATAGAATAATTGTACAAGGTATTATTCTGAGTCAGAAACCAAAGACTAGTTCACTAACCATAAGTTAGGCGATTAAATATATTTCACTCTGCCACCAGATTTATTGTGGGGACTAAAATATTTATCAATTGCATATTCACAAATTATCTTATTTTTCTTTATTTTTAAAAATAAATTTTATTTGACAAACATTAAATAATATTTTAGCAACAGAAGAAAAAACAACAAGAGAGTCAAGAAAAGTATGTACTGGGATACTTAACTGTTTTTACTCTCTGTCTTGTTTTATATATGGCCAATATGACATGTTAACTGTTAATTTACCTACGGTGTAATTGTGTTTGAAACAGACAGATATCATACCTTTAAAATAATCTACTTTTTTAATTCACTGACTTTCCTAAAGTCAAATTAAATAGCAAGTTTCTGCACTAAATCAACCACTAAATCACCTCACCTCTAACTGGTCCCTTCTGATTTATTATTGCTTTGAATAATAGTATTGAAAAACATTAATAGTGCTCTTATCATGACTTAATACAATTCTGTTACTGAATCTTCTAATGGAATAAATTAGTTGAGTTAATGCAATGCATTGCAAAATTCAGGCTTGTAACCACAGTAGGATCTATGAACTCAGTGATTACTATGAAAACTCAAACTCTTACTGTTATGTGAAAAATAGAGTACAATTCATTTACTCCTAGAGCCACGTTCTGTTTTCTTTGCACATACCTACATGATTATAAGATTGTACTGAGAGGTCTAACCCGGTCAGACAAGATTAAAGAAATATATTTAACAATATAAACTAGTTCTTTGAAACGAACAGTGGATAATACCAGTAGATCCTAGACCAAATCTACTTTGCTAAATCCGGCATTAACACTTCCATTTTTAAAACACACTGCTTTGAAGCAGCCCCATTTGAGAAAGAAATGGGCTGTAGATACTGTATCAGATTATTTAGAAGGCACACATTCATGATCATTAACTAACATCATTTCACTATTACAGAACTTCCTCTCCATAAATTCCAATTTATTTATTTATTGTTCTCTCTAAGCATTCCCCAAGAACACTGCAGAAAGTGGAGCAGCCATTATGTGCTCAGTAATAACTCATACAGTGCAGATAAGAAATGTTGACCATTTCTTCCATTTGATGGAGTCAAAAATGGAAGGATCAGAGGAATTCAGTTCCCCTAGTTAAAATACTAAAATAAAGAAAAGAGTAAGAATCACTTCAGAAATACTGTATATATACGAACATTTGAAAAGCTGTTGCAGAGGGATGGATTGTTCTGCTCTGATTAGCCTCAGCTTGGCTTGCAAAGTGTTGGCAGTAAGGTACACAGCTGTGTGCAATACCCCTGTGTTTGCCTGTAAGGTACTTCTCCATAAATTATGCACACTGTCAACTAATGGTATTGTTATTTAAACAGATCAATTAAATTCAAACTCTGGAGGAGATGAATTACATTAATAACACTTTTTTCTGCAGTTTCAAATAATGTGCAACCTTTAATTAAAGAAAAGATTTGAAAATTGTCTTGTTTCAGTAATGTCTGGAGATAACGAATCCTTTCTTAAGATTCAAGGTCTTACTGTCAGATAAATGCTCTTTCAGCTGTATGGTGTGTAGCAATGGGAAGATCCACTCACTAATTAGGTTAATTGTGAATTAATATGCCTTATGAATGTCACAGACGATCTCTCCTTGAAACAATTTTTTTTAAATTTTTTTAAAAATGTCTGTCTGAATTTAAATTTGGTGAAAATGATTCAGGAGAAAAGTTGCATCTCTTACAAAGTACAAGCTTCGGGCTTATTTCTCATGACCTAGTGACTCACTGCTCTAAGCTGTGTACACTCTGCCAGGAATCTCATACAACTTGACAGGATTATCTATTGATGGTAACTCAGCATTAAAGGTGTGTCTAGTCTGAAATAACTATTTTTGATCTTTATGTATGTTAGTGCAAGAATATGGAGGGGAGGTGCAAAGAAACTAATGAACAGTGGTTTTAGCAGTAAGCATGCTGCCTCAGGCTTCTTCTTGAGATCTTAAATCCTTTAGAATATCTGTTATTTAACTGATGCTATGAGATCCTCTATGCTTTGATCAGATGTGTAGTGAAAGCACAAATCAGTTTAGTAACATACAGTGGGAAAATTCTGCTCACAGATGCACTCCAAGGTACATTATTTCTCTTTAGTAATAATATTTAGTATGGTAAAACGTTCCACACACTTAATGCAGTGGGTAACATGCCATCCTCATTCCACATACAAAGCTATATACATCCACCAAAAACAGCATATGGCTTTGTAGTGAGAAGGTGTGGCCCCCCTCAGAGAGGGATCACAACACGTCCCCTGGGGGGGCCAAACCTGGAGAACCACGTCCGCCCTGCCGGAAGCGGAAGGGCAGGATAGGAACAGAAAGTGCAAAAGGCAGGCCCTGCAGCTCAGTTGGGCGGGAGCCACTAGAGGAGATGGACGCATCCTGCCTGCTGCTGGAGCCTGCAGAGGAGGCCTTCTGAGGATGGAGCTCCCAGGACCTCTGGCCGACCAAGACGCTGAGGAGTTGCCAGGGCTGCCACCTGAGGCCTGGCCGGATCTCCACAGGCTGCTGGCTGACCAAGACGCTGAGGAGATGCTGGGGCTGCCGCTTGCGGACTGGCCAGAGCCCCCCAAGATGACAGACACAGGAAGGCCCAAGGGGGAGAGTAGGAAGCAGCCCAGGGAAACCAGGCAACAGTCTGGTTGGGAGCTGGCCTGATAGAAGGTCAGCATGTTGCGGGGGGATCCCTGCTGACCCCGTGGCAGACTACTCCGCCGCTGTTAGGGCCCTGGGCTGGGACACGTACATGTTGGAACAGGGGAACCAGAATGTGACTTGGGACTTAGCCAAGGAAGCTTTTGACACGGTCTCCCACAGTATTCTTGTCAGCAAGTTAAGGAAGTATGGGCTGGATGAATGCACTATAGGGTGGGTAGAAAGCTGGCTAGATTGTCGGGCTCAACGGGTAGTGATCAATGGCTCCATGTCTAGTTGGCAGCCGGTGTCAAGTGGAGTGCCCCAGGGGTCGGTCCTGGGGCCGGTTTTGTTCAATATCTTCATAAATGATCTGGAGGATGGTGTGGATTGCACTCTCAGCAAATTTGCGGACGATACTAAACTGGGAGGAGTGGTAGATACGCTGGAGGGGAGGGATAGGATACAGAAGGACCTAGACAAATTGGAGGATTGGGCCAAAAGAAATCTGATGAGGTTCAATAAGGATAAGTGCAGGGTCCTGCACTTAGGACGGAAGAATCCAATGCACCGCTACAGACTAGGGACCGAATGGCTAGGCAGCAGTTCTGCGGAAAAGGACCTAGGGGTGACAGTGGACGAGAAGCTGGATATGAGTCAGCAGTGTGCCCTTGTTGCCAAGAAGGCCAATGGCATTTTGGGATGTATACGTAGGGGCATAGCGAGCAGATCGAGGGACGTGATCGTCCCCCTCTATTCGACATTGGTGAGGCCTCATCTGGAGTACTGTGTCCAGTTTTGGGCCCCACACTACAAGAAGGATGTGGATAAATTGGAGAGAGTCCAGCGAAGGGCAACAAAAATGATTAGGGGTCTAGAACACATGACTTATGAGGAGAGGCTGAGGGAGCTGGGATTGTTTAGCCTGCAGAAGAGAAGAATGAGGGGGGATTTGATAGCTGCTTTCAACTACCTGAAAGGGGGTTCCAAAGAGGATGGCTCTAGACTGTTCTCAATGGTAGCAGATGACAGAACGAGGAGTAATGGCTTCAAGTTGCAGTGGGGGAGGTTTAGATTGGATATTAGGAAAAACTTTTTCACTAAGAGGGTGGTGAAACACTGGAATGCGTTGCCTAGGGAGGTGGTGGAATCTCCTTCCTTGGAAGTTTTTAAGGTCAGGCTTGACAAAGCCCTGGCTGGGATGATTTAACTGGGAATTGGTCCTGCTTCGAGCAGGGGGTTGGACTAGATGACCTTCAGGGGTCCCTTCCAACCCTGATATTCTATGATTCTATGATTCTATGATACTACTGTGACATTATAGTGGTGCTGAAAAACCTAATAGAGTATTGTGACATACTTCTGTTGTGAGCCACCTCGGTGAGTTTCAATCACCTGCAGCTGACACTGATGTACTAACAGAAAGCGGACAATCAGCAGAGGCTCTTCAAGGGTAACACATTTTGGCCATGGTTTTGTGCTGAGGAGAATTTTAATGCACTTTAAGGGCCTTCTTGAGCAATGTTTTTGTTATATGTTAACTGCTCTTTTTTGGGTTGCTCTATAGGGAGCACTTAAGTAGGGCCCTCTGAAATCCGCATTAACGAGAATACGGACAGAATCACAGAATCCTGCTCTCCCCGGCACTACGACCACAGCAGCTGGCAAGCAGGGCGGGCTGCATGGCTGAGCTACCTGCAGCAGCCGCATGTAGGAGAACTAAGCTGCTTTGGATCAGGAGCCTCCTGATCTGCTGTCCTGCGCAGAGCCAGGGAGAGGCTGATGTTGGGGTGTCCCCTTCCCCCCCACTGGTGTACCTGGTCTCTGCTCACCTGGGCGGGGGGAGCAAGGGAGCGCCTGTCTGTGAACCAGCCTCTGGCTCAGGAGTGGGCGCTGCCGGCTGCTGTCTGAACAAGTGTTCAGGCTGGTGAGTACCCTGCTTACGGAGACAGCGTGTGGACACACTAACTCAGGTGCACACACTCCCCCAGTGCACACAGTTTCTCTCTCTCTCTCACACATACACACACACATACACGTGCACTCCCCTCCACGCACACATGCTCCCCACATACACTCGGGCTCTGTCTCTCTCTTTCTCTCTCTCACACACACACTCCTCCCCTGCACACTCCTGTGGACTTCTTATGTTACTGTTCAGCAGTGTTACTGAGCGCTACTTTAAAAAATCATTCAAATGTGTTACTTTTACTGTATATTGTATATCTGCAGGATGTTTTGTTTAAATTGCAGGATTTCTTTCTAAAATCATTTTTTCCCATTTGCAATCCAATTCTGAACATTTTTATTATTCATAGTAAGGCTAATTTTTGTCAATGTATCAAACAATTTTGATTAAACAAACCCATAAAGATGGAATTAATATTTTTAAAAAGGAAAAAAAATAATAATAAATCTGAAAATGCACAATAATAAAATGCATTTCATAGGGCCCTACTTAAGCATTATTAAAGTAATTTTTTTAAAGTTCTGTAAAGCTTTGAGAGGGACTTCACACATTCCCTCCTCACAATGTTTTCTGACATCGTTGCCTACAGCACTTATCAGGTGCTATACATGATTACTCCCTGGGCATAAGTACTACCATGGTTTCAAGAACTCATGACTGTTTGGTAAGGTTTGAGTAAAGGCACTGCTCAGTGTCAGATATCTTCAATGTTAATTTAGTTTTGTTTCCGTTGTCTGTATTATCACTTAAATTATTAACAAAGATATAAATATGATTCACTTAACTTGCCTTCTGGTTTTCATTCTGGTGCTTTGTACAGCAACAGTTATTTCGTGGCTTACTTCATTGTCACGAACACTTGTTTTTAAAAAATGACAAATTCACAGGCAGTGGAGGGAAGGGGTTGTCGGAGAGAGGAAATTGTTTGCATTTCCATGGCACCAGACTTTTAAGCAATCATAGTCATGTGCTGTGAATTCTGCTACTCCACCCCAAACCTTTGGGATGAACCCATGTCAGGGTGGTGCAGTGGTGGGGGATGTGGTGTGGGTGGTGGGGGATATGCTGAGGCATGTAGCATCACAGCAAGAGGGGATGTTGGCAGGGAAGGTGGGGGTCCATCCACTGTAAAACTTACCAGTGTTTCCTGCAGTGTCTCTTGGACTTTCTCAGGGTGGACTTCCTCATTTGGGTACACCATGTAGGTGTAGGATCATGTGCTCCTCTTCCTCCATGTCTCCCTTCCCGGTCCCTGCAATCTCCTGACTCTGCCCCTCATCAGTGTTCCGTTGTATAATGAGGCCAGTGAGTTAAGGAGGGGTCCGTGAGTCACTTCAGGCTCCATACTCACAGCCCTGGAGAGCACCTGGTCCAGCTCATTGAAGCAAGGGCATATGTTAGGTCCCCTCCCGGAGTGACCATTGGAGTCCTTCACCCTTCATTACAAAATCCTGAGGAGCTTCATGCATTCCTGGTGCTGGGATGGAGTCCGGTGAATGCCAGCCTCCTCGAAATCTCCCGGTACAGGTGAATGTTCCTGCTGACCTGGGAGAAGTCGCAGAGGATGGTGTACTCTGACCACACATTGATCAGCACCTGGGTGTGCTCCAGAGACCACATAGCTCCTCTCAGACCATGATCACCTGTATTGATCAATAGATTTTAGCAGAAAACTGTTCTGAAGGGCTCAGCACAGGTTACTACTATTGCTGGAAATGGGAGTTTGGGGCGGGGAAGAGGGAAGTCAGGGATGTTTATACCTTGGAGTAAGGGTCAGGCAGCAAATGGATCAAGGCATTCTGGGAATGGCCTTGGAGAACTATTGATACACAACCCTGCCCCCATCCTCACTGCACTGTATAATGGGTACAGTGCCATGCCACAGCAGAAGCGTGCATACGCCCACACCCCTCATGCGTGCTAGCTTTTGCACACAACACTGTCCTTCAGAGCGTCAGATGTGGACAACAAGGGGCGCATAACATAATAACACACACGTAACTGTGTACAGTCGCAAGTGTAGACGTACCTTTATAAAGAGAGCCACAAGCTATTAACCAATAAGCTAACGACGTGTACAACAACTACCAAAATATAAATATATTTAAATCATGGACAAAACATAAACGATAGAGAAGGTTCTGGCACACTGGCTGGCTGTGCCTATGAAACACAATTATACAGTCACCTAAAGGAATGCCTTGCACAGTCACAGATCCACCCATCTGATTATGGAAAATGAAATTCTTATAATAATAAAAAAGAATGAAAAGGAAAAAATGTTTTAGAGAGCAGAAGTTAAGAGAGAGGCTGCAATGAGGAAGCAAGCAAAAACTGTCACAGCTCTGTTGAGTAGGCACAGTACAAAAACTAAATTAATTGCTAACGCTATATTGCCAGCCACAGTAAACATTTTTAGAAAGAGATAAATTGGCTAGCTAAGAATAGCCTCATCAGAGAAACAGCAAACCCTAAATGCTAATGAGCCTGCTTCATTTAAAAAAAAAAAAGGGCCTGAATAATGTTCAAACACTGGGCCAAATTCTGCCCTGGAGACTTCAGTGGAGTTAAAACTGCTTACACCAGCATTGAATTTGGCCCCTTCAATTTAGTACATGGCTAAATGTTCCATATAGCATGAAATAGAGAATAAAAAATCAGTACCAGCTATTTGAACATGGAAGACAGAATACCAATGGAAAATCTACACTCCTTGCTGCCCTAAAGCAGAGAATAATTTAACAATCCAACACTGGCCTCCAAAATGGATTATTCCATAGAAGACAATGAAACCCTCAAAACGCCACCTCAGTGAGAAACACTTTCCCCTCACAACACTTTCCATACCACTAGCTAGATGAAAGACTACCACCGATCCTCTCATAATTTAGCAACCAATCAAAAATTCTTGGTATATGTGTGGGGTGGGATTCGTTGTTGGTTTGTTGTTGTTATTTTAAATAGTCTTGGGAAATAAAGGCCTTGTGATTTGTGTATTCCAGCTGACACACTCTGCAAACTATATCAATGATTCTGACTTTGTCTGTGTAGTAATCCAACTGAATGATTACAGACCAAGCCTCTCTGATGATAACAGGGCAAGGTGCCAATTCTTTGTACGTTTGATTGCTCTTGAGCTGCATCCAGCTGCAGCAAGTTAGAAAGCAGTAAGGTGGAAGGGTCCCAGAGTTTGGGCTGCAGCCTGAACCCAAACATCTACACTGCAATTAAACAGCCATGTAGCCCAAGTCCCGTAAGCTCAAATCAGCTGGCATGGAACAGTCCCGGGTTTTATTGCAGCATAGACACCCTAGGAATCTACTCACAGAAGTAGTGTTCCTCCAGCTATGATTTTGGGCATGCTTCAACTACTGGCCATTATAGGGTTCATTTCATTCACTGTCTCCCACGCTGTGGTAACTCAGGATGACTATTCAGTTAACCTGGAAGTTAGGGAGTCCACATAAGATGAAACGTTGGGGTTTAAAACTGAAAATAATGGTTGAGGCTTCCAGGGTGAATCCCTCTATATCAAAATCTTCAGGTTCATTATTGTGTTCCTTGAATTGGAGCAGGACACTGCTGCTAGGCAAGTTTTCATTTTTTTAAAAATAATACTTTTTTTCTCATAGAAGGAGTCCAACAACTGTTTAAGAGCTTTTTTGTTTTACAAAGCCCAATCACCCATTATAAAATACAGATTTAATGGATGGAAAAATAGACAATGTATTCTTTTAAGAATATATTTGCTAGCAATCTGAAAAATGCCAGTGTTCTAATTATTTAATGATAGTAAAAAGCTTTAAATTATTTATTTAAAAATATTTGTGTTCATATTTAATAAAAAAAAGAAGATTGCAGATTATTTATAGAAAAATGCATCAGTTAGATACCTGGGTATGATTTGATAGATACTGAAGAGTCTCTTCAATGTATAATATCCCTGCAGTCCTGAATTGTTTTCTTCCAGCACCTGAGGCTGTAATGTTTTGGACTTTGTGGTACAACCCAGAGATCTAATATATTTAGAGTAGACTGGCTATGTCTCAGGAAGTAACCAATTAGCACATTTGAACAATGCACAGATTGGTATAGTGTCATCTTAACATCACAACATCAGCTAATAATGTTGTCACAATATAGTTGTTACCACTGTACAGACAAAACTACTGAATTGTTGTACACGACTTGTTTTCATGGTAAGTCAGAGAAGTATTAACTAGAAACACATACAGATAACTATTTTCCATAGTTATTTTTGAGGCAGATCACCTGATTCTCCCAGTACTACAAGTCTGCAAACAGATTTAAACCACTTATATGATCAGAGCTACTTTCAAGATAATCATTAGCTGGGAAAAGGTGTAGGTCAGTAAATAAGATTGGTGTGAACGTGAAATTTAAATTTACAAAAAAAAATTTAGTTATCCATACTGACCCAAATTAACACTGACAGCAGAGCTTGTGTTTCAGAGATACATGGAGTTTAAGGCCAGAAGGGACGATTAGATCATCTAGTCTGACCTCCTGTATGAGACAGGCCTTTAAATTTCACCCAGTTACCTTTGTATTGCACTCAATAACTTATTTGTGTGTTTGCATCATTTCAGTGCAGAATTGTGTATGTTATATAATTAGTAGGGCACGGGGGTTTTATTACAAAGGCTATTGTCAGGGGCAAGCTGGGATATGAGATCAGTCTAGGCATGTATTATCTGCGTGCACCCCAGGTAAAGTGAGTGTGGTCAGATCCAGCTATAACTGTACTGAATGGTGGTTAGCACTGCTTGGTAGAGATATGTTTGAGAGATCTGTGGATTATTTTGAGGTGTGTGACAGATCTGTGACTGTGATAGGAGGAGGGCTATGTTTTCTACCCTCATGTGTAGGGCCCTACCAAATTTAGGGTCTATTTTGGTCAATTTAATGGTCATAGGATTTTAAAAATCGTAAATGTCATTGTTTCAACTATTTAAATCTGAAATTTTACAGTGTTATAGTTGTAGGGGTCCTGACTCAAAAAGAAGTTGTGGGGGATCACAAGGTTATTGTAGGAGGGGTTGCGGTACTGCTACACTTACTTCTGTGCTGCTACTGGTGGGGGCTGCCTTCAGAGCTGGGCGCCTAGCCAACGGCAGCTGCTCTCCGGCAGCCCAGCTCTGAAGGCGGCACAGAAGTAAGGGTGGCCATACCGTGCCTCCCTAAAATAATCCTGTGACCCATCTGCAACTCCCTTTTGGGTCAGCACCCCCAATTTGAGAAACGCTGGTCTCCCCCATGAAATCTGCATAGTATAGTGTAGAAGCACACAAAAGACCAGATTTCACGGGGGGAGACCAGATTTCACGGTCTGTGACGTGTTTTTCATGGCTGTGAATTTGATAGGGCCCTAATCACAAGTGTGAGGGAAACGAAAAGGGGCATGTGGACCTACAGGATGCAGAATGCATCATTTCTATGCAGAATTTTGTAGGTGATGTTGGTAGCCAGGAATAAGGCTTTTATTACAAATCTTATTGCCAGCAGTGAGGTGGAATATGAGAGGATTATCCTTTAATGATTGTTAAGTGAAAGTACAGGTTGAGATGGTATCCTGTGAGCAAGTGTAAGGAGGTTGTAAAAGGCTGTGAAGTGGCGTGCTATTGTTTTTGGGGAATCGGCTAAGAGTCTGAGGATTTAGAACCTCCTGACTCTTATAGTGTGAAAGGCCAATAAGAGTATATGCTATGTGCATACTGAGGCATTGCTTGAAGACAGCAGAGGAAAGGTGATGTGGGCAACTCTTCCCCCCTTCTTTTTACCCTTTTAAATAGTGCTAGATGGAAACCTGTAGTGGCAGTGAATGGGTTGTAAAAGGAGGTGAAGAGCGTGTACATTTCAGCAATTATGGGGTGGTCATAGTAAAGGTGTGTGTAGGGGGAGAAGGGAGTGATGGGGCCCATTGGACATTGCGGAAAGAAGGCAGAGTTAAGGTTGCATGGGACAACCTTACCTGGGCATTTCCTGGTTTTCAGAAGTTTGAGATTTGCTCAAGTGATCATTCTGCAAGGAGACGACATATTGCCAAGCAACCTTAACTCTGAAGTGAGGCATTTTTTTGACACTGAATTTCCAAGATTTTTAATAGGAAAAGATATGTTGTTGGTAGGCGTTAGTAGTAATTAACACAGTTTTACATATTACGTTCCACAATTAGTATGCTGAACCAGCCAGCCCCCCATCCTCAGCAGCAGCAGCCCACCACAACTCCCCAGCCACACCCCTTACCCATTTTTTGTGTTACCCCCTCCAACCTGGCCCTCTTCCCACTACACTACCCAGGCACTCCTACCACAAGCAAGAAACATATCTCCCTGAAGGCCTCACTCCCTGTTATACACATGCGAGGGAGCCCAGCTGAGGAGGAAGGAGCTGAGCTGGACTTACAAAGGCAGGAAATTGACATCTGAGGGGGCAGCTGGGAAAAGGGAGGTGGGAGAAGGGAGGTGCGTTTGGGAGAAAGGGGGGGAAGCCATGAGGGTAGGACACAGCTCAGGGAAAGGCAATAAGGTCTAGAAGGGAACAGACCTTGACTGCTGGCTGGAGGGTCCCTGAGCTGGAACTCGGAGTAGAGGACGTGCCTGGGTTCCCCTGCCAACACTGAGGGTGTGGCAGTACAAGGCAGTGAATGGGAAGGGTGCCTAGGACTGCTGAAGGAAGACTTTGGTACCCAGGAAGGGGAAAATACATAGAGTGACCTGGCCAGAGGGCTGATTGACAAAGAGGTTGCAGCAGCTCGTGGAGTGAGGGAGGGGCCATAGACCCAGAGAGGCCAGCAGAGGATACCGTGCAACTGTAAGAAGGGGCGTCAACCTCATAAGCTATTCCTCAGAATGCCCAGGAGGAGGTGCCATTCTAGGGGAGAGTGGATCACGCCGTCACAGGTGGAGTTTGTAGCAGGGCCAGCAAGAGAATTTCACAAACAGTATTTTGGAATATGTTTTATGTTTGAGAGAAAGGGCTTCTGACCTCTGACTGCTAGATGTTCAAAAACCAGCGAGGTATCAGAGCTTGTAATGTTTCTATGCCTTACAGTACACATTTTCTGGTCAGCAATGAACCCTCCAATTTCCCAATTAATGTTCTTCTAACATTTATTGCTTGCTTTCATATTGTTGCTGTAACAATTATTCAGCTGCTCACCCAAATCAAAGCAAACTATCACAGCTCCTGGAAACAAATCTCTGATGTGGTCCAAATCTGCTCTCATACATTGTATGAAGTACTCACCAGGAATATGACCCAGATAATTTCTGCCTGAGTGAATCACCACAATGTCCAGTAGATCACAACCTTTCAAGTTAGACACTGCAGAGTGGGCAAAACATGATACCAACACAGGCCACTTCTCTCCACCCAAATCAGCCTGTAGTAAGCAATCTCCATGTCATAGTGTAATCATTGCCCTTCCTCGAACTTCTGCAACCTCACAATCCAAGAACAGCCCAGAATCCACACCTTGGCAACCCTGGCAGGGCACATATTTCTTTTCTGAGCAGCCAAGGTACCGGCACTGTCAGTTCCAAATCTGAGTACAAAGGCGGTCCCTGTTCCAAGGTAATACACTTGCTTGGAATTAGGCCCATATCCCAAAACCACAGAGGACTCAGATTCATTCTAAGACCTCTTCAGTGTACACACAAAATTATCTTTGTCCTTGGGGACTGAAATGCCAAACTGACACTGCTCTGAAATGACAAGTTGTTTTTCATATGAAGTGTACCACAGGGTGGCTGGTTCTTAAAGGGGAGGTGGGTCCTAGACCTACCTGTGACTAATCAGCTGCTTCCCAGCTGATGCAGTGAGGCCAGGGGTCAGGTGATAATTGGAAGATGATTCTGCATTGTGCACCACTGCACAATGCAGAATTTTGCAGAAATTAATGTTGTGCATGCCGAATTTCCTTTCTCCCACAGAAATCAGCTGCAGTGTGGCTGACTGCCACCAGAGGCTGCTCGACCCTGGAGAGCCCAGCTCACACATAGAAGACACTGCTGCGGGGAGGGGGAGGGAGCTAGAGGGTTCCTGGAAGCTGCAGTTCCCAGCATGCCTTGAAGGAAGGAGGTAGCAGTGCGCAGGAAACTCCATGCAAGCCTGGGACCAAGCATAAGGCTGTTTCTCCCTCTTGATCCCTGGGCTCTGGGGAGGGCAGGTTTCTGGGCTCTTGGGGAGAGAAGGGATAGGTATCTGGGCAAGGGGGGGCCGCGGCTGGGCTGAGGCGTGGGTATCTGGGCTGGTGGGGGGCGTGGCTGGGCTCGGCGGAGGAGGGGTTTTGGGTGTATTCACTGGGGGAGCACCATGGCTGGGCTCTGTGGGGGAGGGGTTGTGAGTGTCTGGTCCCCTGGCTGGGCTCTGGGGAGGGGGAAGGGGGCAGAGAAACAGGAACTGGGTTATCATAGGAGTTTCTTTAACTGTCTGCTCCTGGGGGAATTTTTGTGTGTGTCTGTATTGTTACCGACATACTAGCTCCTAGGTATTTTGAAATAAATTACCAAAATAATTGAAACTGGTGTGATTATGTAATATTATTTTGACAAATAAAATTTTCAGAATTTTGCAGAATTTTAAAATATCTTGCGCAGAATTTTTAATTTTTTGGCACAGAAAGCCCCCGGAGTAATGGGCCAATAAGTTAACCCACTGGCTTATAAAGTGGAACAGAAATTTTCCTCTGGAATCTCTAACTGGCCACCCAGTAAATATGAACTTTTCTGATGAATTATTCCTCATGTAGACATTCAGCAATGCTGTATCTCTCTTCATGTCTAACTTCCATTCTTCTTCTTTCGTATGGGTTGGGTAGCTAGCAATGACTACAAATTTATATCTAGATTTGATAGCCAGCACATTGCCGCATCAGTGAGATGATGAATGTCCTTCAGGCCCCCGGTGAAAGAACAAAGGGGACACTCAGATATAATGTGCTCCATCGTTTGTGTCTGATGACCAAAAAGTGGAGTTACTGACAGGTGTTTGCCTCATTTTCCATTTAAAGAGGGTCTGTCCACATTTCCCAGGAGATTTCCTGATGTGACTCAATCCGCACCAGTGTTTCTGACATAAATCAAAACCCGGTGGTTCCTTGACAGGGTCAATGACAAGCTATTTGTTTTGAGTGGTTGAAATGCTCCACGGGACTCTCCTTTGAGCCTCAGTGTCAAAGTTGGGTGTAAGGGTCTTGATGCGGTTCCATAGCAGGATTTTAATCTTGCCTTTGGTGGGTTCTGCAAGTCATCGTGCAGCGGGATCCTCGTGTTTGCATTGACGTGGTTAAGAATGCAAGATGTCTGAGCAGCTCTTCTAATCTGTGAAGCCTGGATGTGCAATAGGATCAGGAGCCAGTCGACTGGAGTCGATTTGAGCATCCCTGACATTATGGAAGTTATCATTCCCAGGTTGAGAACCGATGGTCCAAAAAAAGAACAGTACATGACCATTCTTCCTCCAGAATTACTCTCTCACGCAGCCTCTTCTGTGTATTTTTCTTTAATTTTGATGCCAAGATGGTAGACATTCCAAAAATAAAATCTAAGCATAGAACCTGTTTTTAAATAAAAAACACAGACAAGGACACAGAGACAATCTGCAGTCACAGAGATGTATAGAAAGAAGCAACATCAGCAGCTCATTTGACCCCAAAGGGCTACCTTTAGAACAGCATTGCATTTGATCCACTAGAAACATTCTGTGGACTTCATTGTTGAGGAAAGTACTACAGTCTTCTGTTCACCTCCCTGAATTTAAATCCGTTAAGTTTAGCTCATTTTCCTGTTTTCTCAAGAAAAAGTGGAGTTATAAATTCAGCTCATTATTTATAAATGCACAATGAATAAAAAGTGGTTGAGGGTCAGAATAGATGACATAAAAATGGCACTGATAGGTTGATCAAAGACAGAAGATGATGCTATTTATTTTACCCATTCTTCCTACAATAGGCTGTTCAGCCAGGTTGGGCACATGAAAACAGCACCTTTCGGGTTTGCTGAAAGTACTGCAGAAGGTAGGTATGAGTAATGTGTGGCTGATCTGGAGATCCTTTAGACTTTGTTAGCATCATTCCTAGAGCTGCTCCACTGTCCTAGGATTTCCGCTGATCTCAAAATAACCAATTCATCGTCATAAACAAGTTCTTCCCACAGGTAAGTGTGGATGTGGCCACAGAAAATCGTCAGTTGTCTATTCTGTCCATTCTTCATTTCTGTTATGATCATAGATTAAACTAGATCTTCCAAGAATCTCAAAGCTGGTCTTGTGCGGATTTATACAGCAGCCAGTTCTTTCTTACCTCACATGACTCAATTACAATTATTATTTAAAATATGTATCATAGGTTTACTCAGTCCTTCAGGATCACTACTTATACTTGGAGGAAGACATGCCCAAAATGTTTATAAATAGAGAATAAATAATAAATAGTAAATAGAGAAGGCAAGGCACAAGATTACAATACAGACATGCAGCTATAGAGTATAGAAACAAAAATGCACACCTTGTTGAATAAACTGGCATAAAAACCAATTAAAGCAGTTTACAAGAGGTGGAGTAGTCATAAAGTCGTGAAGAAACATTAAATGAATCCAATGATAATGTAAATGTTATAGCTGAAAAATGCAGTTACTTATTCTGGGCCGTAACATCAGCAGCACAATAATTTCAACCAAGAAATAAAAACCAGAGTTCTTAAAACTTTCTCTACATAGTCCAACTGTCGTGCCCCAGAATGGTTTTTGTTTGTATTGTTTTAATTTTATTTTAAAATTTTCATATGAATATATGCCCTTGTGACTGCCTCTACTGCAGCTTGGAGAGACCTATTTCTAGGGGTTCATTCATCATAACGTGCTTGACTGTCAGCAAAAGTACTAAGTAGTGTGAAATGTGGCGACGTTGCGGAGCAGGGGGTATGGAGGCTTGTGTGTTTTAGCATAGACACTTGGCTTGTAGGAACTAGACTGAGAACTCAGTTTACACAGGCAACTGAACAGCCATCAGATAACAACTGTTGTGGTCCCACAACTTTGCCTGGATTTGAACGGGCAATCTAGAGGTACAAGAGCTTCTATTCTATTTTCCAATCCTTTCCTCACCTTACTTAAATGCAATTCCAGGTCCCTTATCACAATATGGCATCACCAATCCGTGTTAACTTTAAGTCATGTGATCAGCCTGTTACAGAACCGCACGTGGAACAATAATCTGGATTCTAGACATTCCTAGGCTCTTATTCTGAGCTCAAGATAATAGCTCCTCTACACAAAACCCCCAATTCTCCTCTATATTTTCCGAAGTCCCCCAATATACTTCCCTTCTCACACCAGAATTCATCCTCTGCAAAGAAGGTACTTAGAGTATCAATTGTGACTTTTTTGATATATTTCAATGCAAAGAGGTCATCAGACACCATTAAACAAACAGGCAAAGTATACCTACTGATATCAATACATATAATTAGTGCAAAATCCAGACGTCATCAGCCGTATCATAGCACAGTTCAGAGCATTATACTGGATCTCACTTGTATATCATGCCAATGGATTAAAGAAGCTAGAGTAAAACATAAGCATGACTACTTTACAGCTTCATCAGTTTTCTACGTGCTAATATTTATATACTCTCTTTTGCTCGCTCTTCATAAATACATTTAGGGGATGGATGTATAAGTAAGTATTCCTCTGAATTTCTTTTCATTGTGGTGTAAAGGGGAAAGTGTTTAGATTTTATCTAATACATGCCCACAAAAGGCATTGATTTATAAGGAGGCTGTAGAGGTGGGATTTGAAGTTGGGTCTCAAAGTATCAGCATCCCAAGTTGAGTGCTCTGCCAGTTCAGCTGAATTTCTTCATACATAACCCAAAATTCCCTGAACACTTTCTCTGGCAGGCAGTTACATCTGAGATAGCTCAGCCTGTTTGCCATTTGTGCCTGAGGAAAGCAACCTTTGGCTTGTGAGCCTTGAAAAGCTTATAATAAGCATGTATGGCATTCTGTCTGTTTTAGGATTTTCTATAGCCTCTATCACCATGTGGTATCAAAACATTTATAACATTAAAACAAAAAAATCCTTTACCACTTTCCTCTCTTTGGACCCTTGAAGGAACGTTTAGATATTTTACTCCCCTTTATCTTCAAATAAATCTTTTCCCCCTCTGTTAAAAACTCTGTATGATTTTACAATGTGCCTGTGTAACCCATGTGCCTAATAGGGTAGCTGCTTTTCAGGGGGTCATGTACTCTGTGTGAGTTGGGAGAAGCTGAGCCCAGGAGCAGAGCAGGCTGTTATCCCCAACTCTGAAGCATTTTGCAGCAGGTTAGTGATATTGTTAACTCTCTACAGGGCAATGTTAATTATAGCAAGGGGAATCTGGCAGGGAAAAATAATTTCTTCGATTTTAACTGTATGCTTTGAATGTTGTTTTGATTTTAGCCAAACTGTTCCAGTTAAATTGTCTCAACTAGTATGATCACCAACTTTTGTTTAAATGTAGTAATGGGGAAAGAGACATTTAAATTTTGCTATTCTCGGTTTTGTATTTTCTTGTAACATTTTTCTTCAAATCTATACACTCAACTGACTGATTGGTTAATCAGGTAGCTGACTGGCTAGTAGAGATTTCAACAGAGGAAGAGTCTGAATGGATTCCAACTGAAGATTCCTACAAGCAAGTGTGGTAAGATGTTTTAGACTCTGCATTTCATGATCAAAGACTCTAACTGAGACAAAGGCCTGGTCTACACTATGAGGTTAGGTCGAATTTAGCCGCGTTAGGTCGATTTAAAAATGACTGCATCCACACAACCAACCGTGTCCGTCGACCTAAAGGGCTCTTAAAATTGACTTCTGTACTCCTCCCCGACGAGGGGAGTAGCACTAAAATCAACCTTGCTGGGTTGAATTTGGGGTAGTGTGGACTCAAATCTATGGTACTGGCCCCCAGGAGCTATCCCAAAGTGTTCCATTGTGACCGCTCTGGACAGCACTTTGAACTCCGATGCACTACCCAGGTACACAGGAAAAGCCCTGGGAACTTTTGAATTTCAGTTCCTGTTTGGTCAGCGTGGAGAACTCAGCAGCACAGGTGACCATGCAGTCCCCCCAGAATTGTAGAGCATAGAATGTTTCTCCGCTCCCCCATCATCTTCGTCCCTGAGGTTATTGCAGATGAGAAGGTAAAAAAAATGCACTCGCGATGACATGTTTTCTGAGCTCATGCAGTCCTCCCACACTGTTAGGGCACAGCTTAATGCATAGATGCATTCAGTGGCAGAGGCCAGGAAAGAGTTAAGTGAGCGCGAAGAGTGGAGGCATGACACGATGCTGAGGCTAATGGGGGAGCAAACGGACATGATGAAGCATCTGTTGGAGCTGCAGGAAAGCCAACAAGAGTAAAGACCCCCGCTGCATCCACTGTATAACCACCTACCCTCCTCCCCATGTTCCATAGCCTCCTCACCCAGAGGCTCAAGAATGCGGGGGGGAGGCTCTGGGCACCCAGCCACTCCACTCCAGAGGATGGCCCAAGCAACAGAAGGCTGTCATTCAAACAATTTGATTTTTAGTGTGGCTACAATAAGCAATGTGGCCTTCTCCTTCCCTCCTCCTCCACCCCACCCGGGCTACCCTGTCCGTTATCTCATTTTTTTTTAATTAATAAAGAATGAATGCATGGTTTCAAAACAATAGTTACTTTATTTCGAAGGGGGAAGTGTGGTTAGCTTACAGGGAATTAAAATCAACAAAGGGGGCTGGCTTGCATCAAGGAGAAACACACACAACTGTCACACCAAAGCCTGGCCAGTCATGAAACTGGTTTTCAAAGCCTCTCTGATGCGCAGTGCGCCTTGCTGTGCTTTTCTAATCGCCCTGGTGTCTGGCTGCTCAAAATCAGATGCCAGGCAATTTGCCTTAACCTCCCACCCTGCCATAAACGTCTCCCCCCTACACTCACAGATATTATGGAGCATACAGAAAGAAGCAATAACAATGGGAATGTTGGTTGCCCTGAAGTCTGACCTAGTCAGCAAACAGCACCAGTGAGCTTTTAAACGTCCAAAGGCACATTCTACCACCATTCTGCACTTGCTCAGCCTATAGTTGAACTGCTCCTTACCACTGTCCAGGCTTCATGAGCCATGGGAGCAAGGGGTAGGCTGGGGTAGGTGCGACTGCACGGTGCTGCCAGCTGGGAGAGCAGCCTGAGGAAGAAGCCTCAGCTCGCATGATATTCCAAGCAGGACTGAATCTCCATGAGACAAAACTTAAAGAAGAGAATGACCTGGAGTCTCTGGCTCCCATTCGGTGCTCTAAGAGGAGAATAGCCACGTCTGTCCAGGAGCCCCTGATCGACCTCACCGAGGTCTACCAGGAGCACCCAGGAGACGTATGATGGCTATCAGTCCTACTGCACCATCTGCCACGAAGGCAAGGAGCTGCTGCTGTGTAGCAATGCAGTACCGTATCTGCCAGCAGCCCCAGGAGATGTACGGTGATGGTGAGCTGAGCGGGCTCCATGCTTGCCATGGTATGGCATCTGCATGGGTAACCCAGGAAAAAACGCGCAAAATGATTGTCTGTTGTTGCTTTCATGGAGGGAGGGAGAGGGGCCTGACGATGTACCCAAAACCACCTGCAACAATGTTTTTGCCCCATCAGGCATTGGGAGCTTAACTCAGAATTCCAATGGGTAGCGGAGACTGCGGGAACTGTGGGATAGCTACCCACAGTGCACTGCTCTGTAAGTCAATGCTAGCCATGGTAGTGAGGACGCACTCCGCCAACTTAATGTGCTTAGTGTGGACATATGCAGTTGACTGTATAAAATCAGTTTCTAAAAATCGACTTCTATAAAATAGACCTAATTTTGTAGTGTAGCCATACCCTTAGCTTTTGGGACTCAGCCTAAGCCTTTGGGTCCTCACTGTTTCTTCTTACTGTATTTCTGTGGGGACTGAACTATTCAGAGTTTAATTTGTTTTCTTTATTTATGTTTATGTATAACTGTGAAGATAATGCCTGTAGATTATAAAATACCCACGTTATGCTGTAAAATTAGATCATTGTGTTTCTTTATCATAAGATTTTATAAAGTTGTTTAATTAAATTCATTTCTTTCATTCATTTTGGGACATGAATATGGGGAGGCTGACCCTGTGCAATTGTTGCTGAAAATCCTTAAGAGACTGAACTCTGGATCTCCAGCTACTTTTCTATGGGAGTTGGGTTTTTTTAAGGCATTAGAGAAGGGCAATGAAGTGAACTCTAGCCCACCCAAAGGCTACACCTGTATCAGTTATTCCTCCTTAGTCAAATCCTGCAGCCTTGACTCAACCACTCTGGCATATAGATTCCTCAGAAACTAATATTACTACTGCTACTACTTCAGGAACATTGAGAAGAGAGAGACATTGGTTTTACACCTCAGGAAGAGCTGTTGTTTATAATAAATTCTCACCGCTCGTTTCTAGTTGACCACACACAGAGTACATACTACCACAGTGATGGAAATTAATAATACATGAAATACCTGTGGAGCTTGAGTGTCACAGTTCCATAAACAGTAGTAAAGCCCAGAAGACGAACCCATCTTAGGAGAACACAGCGAAATATGCTTGGCTCAAAATACAAAATGATAACCTGTGGAATAGAGAGACAAAGAAAGAGAGCTTCAGTGCCAGCTTTCATGGGGAAATAGTTGTTGATTCCAATGCAGAATTGGATTTATACAATATAAGCAGTGGACATTTTCAAGCTTGTATTACTGTGTAACCCACACACCTCCTGGGTGTGGTGATCTGTCCCATCTAGTGGCACCGAGACCACTTAGAGAGAGAGAGATTAATGAGTCTGCTCTAGTGCCTTAGCTAACAGCCCGATGGCTTTTAGCTCATGCAGTAGAGGCTCATGAACTAAACTCCAGAGGCCCAGGTTCAATCCCGCCCACTGACGACCGGGGTATGTCGGTGTTACAACTGCATATTGAGATTTTACAGTAAAGTAACTAGATAATCTGATCAACCCACTGGCACAGTTCTGGGTGCTGATTGCCCTCTGCAGGGAGCTGGCAAAGGCCCAATGACAAGCTATGGAGTGATAGAACCTCTAAACACACTTCTGAGGACTTTTAGCAAAATGAAAGCATATACAGTATCCAGAGGCTACAAGAGCACAAAGGAGATTTTTAGTGGACTGTTATAATATTCTTTGGTGGGCCTCATCCCATAGCTTGATTGATTACATTTATTATAGCAACTATATCACACTTCACAGTAATTCCTTCTAATAAACATGACAAAAGCTGAGCATCTCATTTTGCCTCTCAAACCCTCGCTGTATTACTCTTGATAACATCACCATCCTTAGCGTCAGGACATTGGTGATATATATGATGCCTCTCTTCTTTTCCCTTCCCTTCCCTCCCCACCACTCTGGACTCTCAAAACCCAGCTGCCTCTTCCTCTACAACATCCCCTCCTCACACTGATTGGTAATTATCTTTGTTCACCTTCTGGCCTCTTCTTGTCTTCTTGTCCATACAGAACGCTGCTACTACAATCAACTTCTCTGATCACTCCAATGATGCACTCTTTTTTCTCAATCTCTTTGCTGACTTCCTCTCAGCTTCTTCATCAAGTTCAAGCTTTTCTTCCTAACCTTCAAGGCCATGAAATCATGCCCTATTTATACAGCTCTGCTCATTTCCTCTAACAACCCCTACGACTGCCAACGCCTCCTTCATAGACACCTGTTTTGTATCCTTCTACCAGTCTTATTTTTGTGCCCTCTTCCATCCTAAAACCTATGCTTGGAGCACTCTCCTTTTTGCAAAACAACCTCCTCCTCTTCATTCTAATCCTTTTTTACAACTACATATCTCCAAGAAAACCTTTCATCATCAACCAAAAGAGACAGAGAGAGGTAAAAAAACATCTGAACCATTATGAGATTGAACTTGATTGGTATTGTGTGTGTCTGAACTGCATTATCTGTATCTGACCTAGACTGTTCTAGAAGCACTTAGAGCAGTGCTGGGCAACCTGCAGCCCACGGGCCACACACGGCCCATCAGGGTAATCTGCTGGCGGGCCACGAGACAGTTTGTTTACATCGACCATCCGCAGGCACGGCCACCAGCAGCTCCCAGTGGCCACGGTTCACCATTCCCGGCCAATGGGAGCTGCGGGAAGTGGTGTGGGCTGCAGTGGTATGCTGGCCATCACTTCCTGCAGCTCCCATTGGCTGGGAAGGCAAAGCGTGGCCACTGGGAGCTGCAGGTGGCCGTGCCTGTGGAACGGTTAATGTAAACAAACTGTCTTGCGGCCCGCTAGCAGATTACCCTGATGAGCCGCCTGCGGCCTGCAGGTTGCCCACCACTGACTTAGAGCTTTTGGAGAGGAATGTTTTATAAGCGGGAAGGAAATAAAATTGGAAACTGATTGCAACAGAGATTGTGCCTTCCTCTGTGTTTGCACAGCACAAACCCAATGACAGTGTTCAGTAACTATGAACAAAGAAAGAGTTATATAATATATTTGGTGTTCAGAATCAGTAAAATCAGTCTAGAGGAAAAATGCACTGAAATGTTCACAACCGTCTGCCAGTCAGCCCAGTACACAGTTAGTACTTTCTGGCAGTAGTGGTATTATTGTGCCTATGGCCTGCCACATTATATTATCTTCTTAAGTAAATGCTTTATTCGGAGCGAGAATTCTAGCCCAGGACGTTGGCAGGGAGACCAGAACAAAGTCCTCTGGGTGACATAGATAGATTGAGGAATGGTGGAAGAAAAAAATGGCAGAGATGTAGATATAGAGCAAGAGCTGGAAAAACCTCAATTTCTCTTGCTGAAGAACCAAGATGTAATTTTTTTTAAAAAAAGTCATGTTTTGCCAAATCAAAAACACAATGCAAAATGTCATCTGTTTTTCTCAGTCCACTCTCAATGAATTGGATGTGCTTCAGAGAAGCAGGTGATTCATAGGCATTTGATAAATGCTGCAAGGAGAGAAAAGAAACACATGCAACTGTGTCTTCCATTACATTTCTATCAGTGGCAATGCATCTTAGCAGAGATGCTACAAGTGCTACTGAGCCCCCACCACCAATTCTTCTTATGGCAGACCAGGAGATGGGGAGTGAGGTGCAAATGGATGAAAGCCAGAGAGTGAGGAGAAGTGAATCCAGCAGAAGCAGCTGTCCTATCTCGAGGCCTCTCCTTCTGCCCCTCCACCCCCACGAACATGATACAGTTCTGTGGTGACCTAGAATCCTATTTTCGACATCTCCGACTCAAGGAATATTTCCAACACACCTCTGAACAACATACTAATCTGCAGAGACCTCCCTACCAACACTACAAAAAGAAGGATTCTAGGTGGACTCCTCCTGAAGGTTGAGACAGCAGACTGGACTTCTACATAGAGTGCTTCCGCCGACGTGCACGGGCTGAAATTGTGGAAAAGCAGCATCACTTGCCCCACAAACTCAGCCGTGCAGAACACAAAGCCATCCACAGCCTCAGAAACAACTCTGACATCATAATCAAAAAGGCTGACAAAGGAGGTGCTGTTGTCATCATGAATAGCTTGGAATATGAACAAGAGGCTGCTCGGCAGCTCTCCAACACCACTTTCTACAAGCCATTACCCTCTGATACCACTGAGAGTTACCAAAAGAAACTACAGCATTTGCTCAAGAAACTCCCCGAAAAAGCACAAGATCAAATCCGCACAGACACGCCCCTGGAACCCTGACCTGGGATATTCTATCTACTACCCAAGATCCATAAACCTGGAAATCCTGGGCGCCCCATCATCTCAGCCATTGGCACCCTGACAGCAGGACTGTCTGGCTATGTAGACTCTCTCCTCAGGCCCTACGCTAGCAGCACTCCCAGCTACTTTCGAGACACCACTGACTTCCTGAAGAAACTACAATCCATTGGTGATCTTCCTCATAACACCATCCTGGCTACTATGGATGTAGAAGCCCTCTACACCAACATTCCACACAAAGATGGACTACAAGCCGTCAGGAACACTATCCCCGATAATGTCACGGCTAACCTGGTGGCTGAACTTTGTGACTTTGTCCTTACCCATAACTATTTTACATTTGGGGACAATGTATACCTTCAAATCAGCGGCACTGCTATGGGTACCCGCATGGCCCCACTGTATGCCAACATTTTTATGGCTGACTTAGAACAACGCTTCCTCAGCTCTTGTCCCCTAATACCCCTACTCTACTTCCGTATATTGATGACATCTTCATCATCTGGACCCATGGAAAAGAAGCATTTGAGGAATTCCATCATGATTTCAACAATTTCCATCCCACCATCAACCTCAGCCTGGTCCAGTCCACACAAGAGATCCACTTCCTGGACACGACAGTGCTAATAAACAATGGTTACATAAACACCACCCTATACTGGAAACCTACTGACCGCTATTCCTACCTACATGCCTCCAGCTTTCACCCTGACCACACCACACGATCCATCGTCTACAGCCAAGCTCTGCGATACAACCGCATTTGCTCCAACCCCTCAGACAGAGACAAACACCTACAAGAGCTCTATCAAACATTCTTACAACTACAATACCCACCTGTGGAAGTGAAGAAACAGATTGATAGAGCCAGAAGAGTTCCCAGAAGTCACCTACTACAGGATAGGCCTAACAAAGAAAATAACAGAACGCCACTAGCCGTCACCTTCAGCCCCCAGCTAAAACCCTTCCAATGCATTATTAAGGATCTACAACCTATCCTGAAGGATGACCCAACACTCTCACAAATCTTGGGAGACAGGCCAGTCCTTGCCTACAGACAGCCCCCCAACCTGAAGCAAATACTCACCAGCAACCACATACCACACAACAGAACCACTAACCCAGGAACCTATCCTTGCAACAAAGCCCGTTGCCAACTGTGCCCACATATCTATTCAGAAGACACCATCACAGGGCCTAATAACATCAGCCACACTATCAGAGGCTCATTCACCTGCACATCCACCAATGTGATATGTGCCAGCAATGCCTCTCTGCCATGTACATTGGTCAAACTGGACAGTATTTACGTAAAAGAATAAATGGACACAAATCAGATGTCAAGAATTATAACATTCATAAACCAGTCGGAAAACACTTCAATCTCTCTGGTCACGCGATTACAGACATGAAAGTTGTGATATTACAACGGAAAAACTTCAAAACCAGACTCCAACGAGAGACTGTTGAATTGGAATTCATTTGCAAATTGGATACAATTAACTTAGGCTTGAATAGAGACTGGGAGTGGCTAAGTCATTATGCAAGGTAACCTATTTCCCCTCGTTTTTTCCACCCCCTCACCCCCCCCCCGACGTTCTTGTTAAACCCTGGATTTGTGCTGGAAATGGCCCACCTTGATTATCATACACATTGTAAGGACAGTGATCACTTTAGATAAGCTATTACCAACAGGAGAGTGGGTTTGGGGCCGGGGGTAGGGAGAAAACCTGGATTTGTGCTGGAAATGGCCCACCTTGATTATCACACACATTGTAAGGAGAGTGATCACTTTACATAAGCTATTACCAGCAGGAGAGTGGGGTGTGCGGGGAAAGAAAACCTTTTGTAGTGGTAAACACCCATTTTTTGATGGTTTGTGTGTATAAAAAGATCTTCTGTACTTTCCACAGTATGCATCCGATGAAGTGAGCTGTAGCTCACGAAAGCTTACACTCAAATAAATTGGTTAGTCTCTAAGGTGCCACAAGTACTCCTAATCTTTCCATAAATATTCAACCCAAGATTCACTCATCTCTAGTATGCACATTCATGAGCTAAATTATATCACAGTGTGAAACCAGTCACTGATGACCTTACCCCCTCTGTTTCCCAGAGAGCAAGAATGGTAGGAGGACAGCATGGTCATGGTGGATGCACATTATCCACCTTCAATCATGAAATGAACTTAGAGTTCAAGCTGGTTGATAATTTTTTGATGAAACATTTTTGAAGAAACAATTCATCAACTTTGAAACTGTTCATGGGAAAGGGTTAGTTTTGACAAATTAACTGTTCCTAAACATTGTGAAAAAAGTTTCGACTTGATTAAACATTTTCTAAAAAATTTCTGTTTTTCAGGGCAAAATGCCTTTTCATTAGGACTTACCTACATGGCCCGATAGTTTGGACTATGGACGTGTGAATTGCAGTGCGCACCCAAGTGGTACCTTTTTGTTCACGGTGGCAGCATCCACATGGAGGAGTTACAGCGCAGCACATGGCAATTCACACCCCCTATAGTTCGAACTACAGGGCCACGTAGACAAGACCTTAGGGAATGTCTACATTGCATGCTTTTTTGATACCCTGTCGATTACATATCTGCACAGTCCCTCCTCCCCCCAAGCACGGGTACAAACAACAGTGTATGGTGAGGCACAGCTTAGTCAAGTAGACTAAAGTTACACCTGAAGAGTGTGGGTATGCAAGTACGTACCCTAAATACTTTCTAGTCATCTAAGCTGTGCCCGTTCATCTACACTGATGTTTTTAGTAGTGTAATGTCCCATTGCCTCCCCGCTGCTGGAAAAGGCTCCTCCAGCTGGGAAAGGCACTGTCAGTTCCCTGTTGTAAGAGTCTTTCCCAGCAGCAGGGAAAGACTTCAGCAACAAGGAAAGGCTCTAGCCAGAGCTTTTCCTTGCCAAGTGAAGGCTCAAGCAGTGGGGAGCTACTGAAGCTTTTCCATGCTGCCTTCCTTCTGCCAAAGCCTTTCACTGGTAGTATGTCCTCACCACAGTGTGGATGCTGCTCGCCTTTCTCTGCAGCATGCAGCTACATGTACACTGCCTGCCAGCGCCAGTGGTGTGCCATGTAGACGAAGCGTTAGAGTAAAACAATGTACAAATAATTTTAAAAGATCAAAAATGAAAAGAATTTTCAACCGACCCTCTCTGAAGTTCTTTTCATATTTACAGTTTGAACTTTTTGTCCTGATTTAGGAAGGGAATTTTTTTTGAAAATTCTCACAGGATGGGAAAACTGTTTCTTGACCTGTTCTCCTTAGAATATTAGCTGGAAGAACAAAACAAATGGAAATGCATCTTACATGCTTATCTCCCCCATAATGCTAATGGAAGGAGAGCATTCTAAGGGTGTCAAGTATCAGAGGGGTAGCCGTGTTAGTATGGATCTGTGAAAGCGGCAAAGAGTCCTGTGGCACCTTATAGACTAACAGACGAACTGGAGCACAAGCTTTCGTGGGTGAATACCCACTTTTTCAGATGCATGTAGTGGAAATTTCCAGAGGCAGCTATAAATATGCAGAGGCATTCTAAGGGTGGTTTCTCATAAAGTTATGGATAGGACAGTAATTTTCTATTACCAGCTATTGTTTTCAGCTCTCAATGTCATACATTAGTACCGTTGCAGATTTACATAGCAAAGTCAGTAACACTACCTCTGGTGTTGAAGTTTGTAGGAGGGAGAAATTGCCATGAGTCATCTGTGGTTCCTCCATACCAGAGAAGCAATGTCAAAAAGGAATATTATGTAGTAACTCTGAACTCTGAAATTAGACGAAGGTTTCTAACCATCAGAGGAGTGAAGTTTTGGAATAGCCTTCCAAGGGAAGCAGTGGGGGCAAAAGATCTATCTGGCTTTAAGATTAAACTCGATAAGTTTATGGAGGAGATGGTATGATGGGATAACATGATTTTGGTAATTAAATATTCATGGTAAATAGGCCTAATGGCCTGTGATGGGATGTTAGATAGGGTGGGATCTGAGTTACCCAGGAAAGATTTTTCTGTAGTATCTGGCAGGTGAATCTTGCCCATATGCTCAGGGTTTAGCTGACTGCCATATTTGGGGTTGGGAAGGAATTTTCCTCCAGGGCAGATTGGAAGAGGCCCTGGAAGTTTTTTGCCTTCCTCTGTAGCATGGGGCACGGGTCACTTGCTGGAGGATTCTCTGCTCCTTGAAGTCTTTAAATCACGATTGGAGGACTTCAATAGCTCAGACATAGGTGAGAGGTTTTTCGCAGGAGTGGGTGGGTGAGATTCTGTGGCCTGCATTGTGCAGGAGGTCGGACTAGATGATCATAATGGTCCCTTCTGACCTTAATATCTATGAGTCTATGAATCTATAATAGCAACAATAATGTAGTTCAATTTAACATCCTTGTGAGCAAGAAAAGAAGCCCATCGCAGTAGCATTTAACTTCAGAAAGGGGAACTACATAATAATGAGGAATCCAGTTAAATGGAAATTAAAAGGTGACATGCCTGCAAGCTGCATGGAAACTTTTAAAAACATCATAATTGAGGCCCAAATTAAACGTATACCCCAAATTAAAAAACATAGTAAAAGGATCAGAGAAGTGCTACCATGGCTAAACAACAAAGTAAAAGAAGTGATTAGAGGCAAAAAGGGATCCTTTAAAAGGGCAGCTGAAATTCAACGCTGAAAAATGCATTGTAATGCACATTGGAAAACATAATCCCAATTATATATAAAAATTTATGGGATCTAAATTAGCTGTAACCGCCCAAGAAATACATCTTGGAGTCACTGTGGATGATTCTCTGAAAACATCCACTCAGTGTGCAGCAGCAGTCAAGAAAGCTAACAGAATGTTAGGAATAATTAGGAATAAGGATAAGAAGACCATTAGGACAATAAAACAGAAAATAATCATAATGTCACTATATAAATCCATAGTCCATCCACACCTTGAATACTGCATGTAGTGCTTGTCACCCCATATAAAAAAAGATACATTAGAAACGGAAAAGGTTCAGAAAATGGCAACAGAAATCATTAAGGTTATAGAACAGCTTCCATAGGAGGAAAGATTTCAGCTTAGAAAAGAGACAACTAAGCAGAGATATGATTTAGAGGTGTGGAGAACGTGAATAAGGAAGTGTTATTTACTCCTTCACATAACATAGGAACCAGGGATCAAATTAATAGGCAGCAGGTTTAAAACAAACAAAAGGAAATACTTCTTCACACAGTGCAGTCATCCCATGGAACTCATTGCTAGGGGATGTTGTGAAGGTCAAAACTATAACGGGGTTCAAAAAAAGAGTTAGATAAATTGATGGAGGACAGATCCATCAATCGCTATTAGCCAAGATGGTCAGGGATGCAACTGCATGTGCTGGGTATCCCTAGCCTCTGACTGCCAGAAGCTGGGAGTGGATGACAGGGGATGGATCAGTCAATGACTGCCTCTTCTGTTCATTCCCTCTGAATCAAATGGCATTGGCCACTGTCGGAAGCCAGGATACTGGGCTAGATGGACCTTCGCTCTGACCCAGTATGGCCATTCTTATGTTTGAACTGAACCATTTCTATGAGTAGCTGAGGCATTACACTTCCAGTTGCCTATCAGTAGGCACTGTGGGAGAAAACAACACTTTAAAAGGAGGTGTCGAGGGCGTGGGAGTTGAAGTGTGATGGCAAATGGTGAGGACCTTTAGAGGTAATGGCACAGATGTTGAGCAGGTATAAACTGTCACATTTCCATTTATAAATCTATGGCAATTTACCCAGCTCAGGATCTTCCCCAATGTTTGATAATATGGGGCAGATTTTCAAAGACACAAAGGGGATTGAGGTGCACAATGGTACATTGTAAATCTCTCCCTGCATTTTTAGATTATGTAAAACAGCTTGCTGTACCCAGTCAAGCTGAAACCATCCCTTCCTATTCTGTTCTTTATAGCTTGTATATGACATGGCATAGATCAAGTTTTTGGAGAGCAAAAGCCACTACAGAGATCTTTGTCCTTTCTTCTTGTGCTTTAAGGAAGGTTACATTAAGGATACGTCCGTCCCATTCCCAGCAGGACTCCTTGGGTTGTTTTACTGCATACTCTGCATAAACATTTGTCACATCATGCCAGTGAGAGGTTTAATACAGCGCCTGGCTCGTTTGCTTTTGTTATTAATAAAGTTTATATAACTGCAAGTGGCCTATTTTGAGTAAAGACACTTATGGCACAGCCAGAGTCAAAGTGGCTCAAGAGAGAGAGTTCCCAGGAAGCTCAAGTTTAAACACACAAACTCTGTCTGGGGTTTCTAGTTTGAGGGTGTAGCCAGCAACTGTCTCCTGAGTGCCTCCTCATGGCTGGAATTGGCTCTGCTGTGCCTGCTAATAACTCCTCCATCAAAGGGCTCTGTACACAAATGCAGCACAGGCTTTGCTTGTCCATTCACCACCCATTCTCAACGGCCCGAGATTCTTCACATAAATAAAGCTCCAAAATAAAACTCAAAACACAGTCTAAAAAAAAAAAAGTTTCAAAACACAGTCCATCAGTTTTATCCTCTTGTTGGGTCACTCACAGACTTTTCCTCCCTACAGTGTCTGTAGGGGAACTCCTGGTCCCAGGTCTTTCTGCTGGAGCCCGCTCACTTCCAACAGCCTCCAATTCACTCTACTTCCATGCCTTCTTGCCTGGGGCCTTTCCAACTTTGGCAATGACTCCCAAGCCCTATGGGTGGAGTCTCAGCTTTCCCACTCTGGCTTCCAAACCCTTTAGTATTAACATAGGCACCAACCCTGTGGGAGCTCCGGGGCTGGAGCACCCACAGGGAAAAAATGGTGGGTGCTGAGCACCAATCGGCAGCCCCCATCAGCTCTACCCCCCACCCCTATTCAGTGCTGCCCATCCGCCGGCAGGCCTCATGGATCAGCACCTTTCCCTCCCTCCCCGTGCCTACTGCCCGATGCAATCAGCTGTTTCGTGGCACACAAGAGGTTCTGGGGCGGAGGGGAAGGAGTGAGGATGCGGCATGCTTGGGGAAGGGGGTGGAGCTGGGCAGGAAGTTGCGGGGTGGGGGTGGAGCAAAGGCAGGAAGGGGCAGGGCCCAGGGGAAGGGGTGGAGTGGGGGCAGGGCCTAGGACAGAGCCAGGGCTTGAGCACCCCCCGGCACTTTGGAAAGTCAGTGCTTGTGGGTGTCAAGGTCTTCCCTGCAGGAGACTTTCTTGCTACCTGCAGTTTTCTGAGTTTCTCTCCCCACACTCCTCCTTACTGCAGCCACCTGCTGCCCTTTATAGGGAATTTCCTTACTCAGATGGGGCTTATCCCGTAATCAGGCTGGCTTAGCCCCAGGCTCTCAAGACCAGGGACAAGCCACCTTGTTACAAGGCATTCTAATTTAACTAAAACACCACAAACTTGGCAAAAGTCTCTGGCTGCTGCATTCCATCCATCTCTCTGGCTAGCAAATACCAAACATAACTAGGGGAAACTCTTAGATTTCCCCAGATCACCCTGTATATAGCCTTCTGGTCAGCAAAACCCCTGCCCCTCCCCCGCAGTGGGGCTAACTCTCTCTTTCTTTAAGGTGCTGAACGTACCAAGCCTCAGCTAAATCTTGATTAGCTGGTAGTACATTCCTAAAATTACACTGAACCACTGTAGGGAGTTAATCCCTCCCAAAACCAGCTGCTGTCTGGGTCTGCAGGGCATCCTTCTACTCTGGACAGGGGGTCAGCAGGACTAAGGGGTCCCCTCAGGGACACTGAAAGACCCCTAGGCCCATCACAAATCTGATAATGCTTAGAGTTACTTATATGTTCTTACCCTGCTCTATTTCATGAGGGCTACATAAATCTTATAAAAAGTGTCTAGATACCTACAGTGATGAATGCCACCGGAACGCCTTAGAGAGACAAAGTGGGTGAGGTAATATCTTTTATTGGAACCAACTTCTGTTGGTGAGAAAGACAAGCTTTCAAGCCACATGGAGTTCTTCAGGTCTGAATAAGGTACTCCAAGCATTACAGCTAAATGCAAGCTGGAACAGATTGTTTAGCATAAATAGTTAGCACATATTCTGGTCTCTCTACTATCCTATGGCCGACAGGGCTACAACTGCATTGCATATAGGAACTCCTTATCAGAGATTAGATTCGGTGATGCCATCAGCTTCCTTGAAATTCTACAATACACTTAAATACTAGATATTGTCTCCTATTCTGCTGCACCACCTTCATTTAGAAAAGATATTTGAAAAACTTGAGAGGTGTAGTCATAGAGTTCCAGTTCATATATCATGTAACCATAGGCAGCTGGTGAAAATATTTTTGTGAGGGCTAACCCCAGCCCACAGTGGCAGCTTTGGTCCCATCGGACTGCACCTGGCTTTTCACTCTGGCCTACTGGCTCTTGCTGCATGCAGATTTGAAGGAGTCCACCACAGTGTCACTTGACACATGAGTCTGCCCACAGGTGGGGTCTTCTCCCCACAGAGCTGTGCCCCACACTCTTCCTGGCTGTAGCACCGCCAGACATGGGGCCTCAGGATTCCCCCCATCACCTCAGGATCTCCCCTTTACACAAGACTCTCTTCCCCTCACCTCCTTCTTCCCCATTTATCCATGGGAGGCGGGTACCATAGACTCCCCAAACAGCCTCCCCAAAGAGCCAGGCGTGGCTCAAGTTCTGTCCCCAGACTCCTTGCTTCCACTTTGTAGCCACGCCTCCCACCCTCCCTCCCAGTGCCCCAGGGCTGGGGAGGCTGTCCGTCCTCCCAGAGCTCTGGGGTTGGGGGCACTAGCCTGGGGTGGGGGCCGGTGGGGCTCTGGGCTCCAGTGGGGCCTTGGGCGGAAGGCTGGGGGCTAGCCTCCTCCAACCGGTAGTTCACATGCTGCCCATGCACTTGTCCCTCTATCATTCCCCCTTTCACCCTCCTCCTCCCTCTCCTCTTCATCTTTCCCTTCTTCACCTTCATCGCTGCCTCGTTCTTCTTTTCTTCCCCCCACATCAATCTATCTTTCCTACAATTTCCCCCCCACACCTAAACATGCGTCCCAGCCAGCTCCCCCGGGCACTGCACCAACCTTGCCTAACAGAGGAGGGAGAGCAAGCGGGAGTGTTGTCTTTTGTGTGTCTGTAATGCATCCCTGCCAAGGTCAGGTGCGATCTCTCTGACACATACATATTGTGGTGTGTATGCCTCTAGCCTGGCACATATATAGTGATGACTAAGCACAGGGAAAGGAGAGTACTTACTTCCTGGCATATGCATGATAGTAATTGAGGAGAGGTGGGAGTGGGATAGGGGAGAAGGTAGGCTGGCTTTGGCACATTCAGAGTGTAGGTTAGGTTGAGAGAGTCCGTTGATGATTCCCAGGGAAGAGTACATGTGTGATGACCTGGCTAGGCTATGCTAACTGTGAGGAGAGGCAGAGGCAACCAAGACAAAAGGGTAAGTAAGTTTTATAAGAGAAAACCTCAAAATTGTACCAGGAGCATAAATAATATAGAACATTACCAAAGACTTACTACTTATAATAATAAACTATAGGTTCCCAACGCATTAACTTTTGTGAGCTTGTACAGGCTGGGCAGTTAGTATCAAATGCATTGTTATTAACAAGAACAAAAGAGATTACTCTACAATATACTCTGTCACTTCAAGGAAGAATCAACATTTCCTCTCCTTGGCTGTAAGTCCAACTCCACTCTTGCTGCGTGTTCTTTGCTTCTCTACAGCTTGAAGTGCTCCTTAGATTTGATGTTCCTGTGGCTGTACCTTTTTTAATGAGTTTATCCACAAATGGGGTTTCTTCACCTAATGGGCCCTCACTTGTCCAATAGGGACCTTTGAACTGTATTCCTTCAATAGACATTCAGTCATTCTCTCTGTTCATACATATTAGCTCCTTTGTGGGTGGGCTTCTTGTTTACCTCTTCCAGGATCTGTTTGCACCTATCACAGCTCTTTGATCAATTCCCTTTTTCACCAATTATATTTCCTTTCTAGTTTTTCCCTTGATACTCACTCTCTGGTAAGTCTGTAGATTTTATTTCTCTCTACTTCTCTCCACTAACAGTGTCTGTTCACGTACGCAGGTCTATTTTTTCTGCTTTTCCTAACCTGAAATCTCTCCTATTTTCTTTCTTTCCTCCTTCTCAGGTCCCAACCCCCTACTTTTATGCTCCTGGTCTTCTTTTATTTAATCACCTCCCCTTCTACCCAGGCTCCAGTACATCCACTAGCTCAGCATCTCCATTCTTCTCCTTCTCTAACAGTTTTTCCAACTGCCCCCTTTGGGTGGATTATGAGCCCCCCGCTGCAGCTCCAGCTGCCCTCTCACTGGCCAACTCTCCCCAGGACAGTACTCTGTGCGGCTGCATTGCAGCTGCAGCAGGTGCTTGTGCCAGGGTGAGGGTTACGACACATGTGCACTGGGCAGCCCCAGGCCCAGGTGGCAGAGGTACAGAATGTGGCGAAGCAGTGAATGGTTTTTCCCTTCCCTCTCCTTCTCCCACCCTGCCCCCTCCATGGGGCAGTGGTGCAGTCCAGGCCACGGCTCAGCCCAGAAAGGCAGAAAGATCTGGGGAGGGCTGAGCTGCCTCTTACCCTAACCACCTGTCACCTATGCATTTCACCAGCTATTGCAGCTGTGCCTGAGCTGTCATAGAGTTTAAGGCCTGAAGGGACCATCCAGTTTGACCTCCTGTATATCACAGGCCAGTAAACACCAAACCACCCCCAAGCAAAGCCCAACATCCAGAATTAGACCAATATTACAGTCCTCCAGAGACTAAACTATTGTGTGGCACTGGCAGAAAACAGGAGGCATACATGTTTTATGTTTGGCATCTGGACAACTGCATTCAGATATTTGTTCTTACCTCAAGCAGAGCATTTTGAGCTGTTATCGCCCTTCCCAACACCCCTTGCCAGTAGTTGCATTGTGACTTTTGGAGTCAGAAGTGAAAAGTCCCTATGGGTATGTCTACCCAGCGATAAAGAACCCGTGGCTGGCCTGGGTCAGCTGACTCAGGCTCATGGTGCTTGGACTCTGGGCTGAAAAGTTGCTGTGCAAACATCCAGGCCTGGGTGGAAACCTGAAATCTGGAAACCTGTGACGGGGGAGGATCACAGAGCTTGGTCTCCAGCCCGAGCCTGAACATCTACACAGCAATTCTTCAGTGCATAGCCTGAACCCCACAAGCTCTAGTCAGCAGACCCAGGCCAGCCACAGGTTTTTTATCCCTGTGTAAACGTATCCTACAAGGCTAAGAGTTAACAAACTGAGTACACTCAATGCAGGAGAACAGGGATACAGCAGACAGAAACTTAAAATTGCTGACATAATATTGAGCCAGCTGTGAGTATTCTGGTAACATGCTGAACAATAGATCCAGGTAGTATTTGAGAACAATGGGTAAGGCAGAAATTAAGTGTTCAAAGCTTCGAGTAATAGTTAAACACATGATGGCATGGACAGGAGAATACCAGGTACAGTGTGGACTGAGACAGAACAATTACACTATTAAAACAAAACAGGAGTGGTATTTGCAAAAAGAGCTGAAAATAAATGGGTGTTGTGGCTTTTGTGTAATTATTTCTTAAAAGAACAAAATCACCTTTTAATATAAGTAAAATGTTAGTCTATAGGATATATCTACTGTACTGGGAAATGCACTACCTTTCACTTGTTGTTTCAGACAGATTTTACTACAGGACAATGAGTTTTGGGAAGGGCACCACTTCTGCATCTAGACTTCAGAGACACAGATAAATTGGCATGTTTACTTCAAGCTATATAAATTGCCAAAGTAAAGTGTTGCCTACTCTCACAATTTTATTGCATGTCTTGAGATACTTTGTGTTTTATTTAAATCCTCAGCCCCTGGAGTCATGCGGATGTGAGAATCTCATCTCATTTATGAAAAAAAAATTTAAGTTTCTAGCCTTCAAGGCTAAGAGCAAGAGACAGATGAAGGAAAGTGTAAGTCCTCTACTTAGAGGGCAAGGAGAGCTAATAGCTGATGACATCAACAAGGATGAGGTGTTTAATGCCTATTTTGCTTCAGCCCACACTAAAAAAGTTAATTGTGACCTGGTGCTTTACACAATTAATATCAAGAACAAAGGGGAAGGAACACAAGCCAAAATAGAGAGAGAACAGGTTAAAGAATATTTAGATGTATTCAAGTTGGCAGGGCCTAATGAAAGTCACCCTAGGGTACTTAAGGAACTAGCTGAAACAATCTCAGAACCATTAGCAATTATCTTAGAGAACTGCTGGAGGACAGTTGAGGTCCCAGAGGACTGGAGAAGGGCAACATAGTACCTATCTTTAAAAAGGGGAACAACGAGGATCCAAGAAATTATAGATCACTTGAGCCTAACTTTGATACCTGGAAACATATTGGAACAAATTATTAATCAATCTGTAAGTACCTAGAGGATAATAGGGTTATAAGGAATAGTCAGCATGGATTTGTCAATGACAAAACAACATAATTTCCTTTTTTTATATGGTTACTGGCCTCGTGGATAGGTGCGAAGAAGCAGATGTGACATATCTTGATTATAGAAAGTGTCTGACACTGTCCCAGATCACATTCTCATAAGGAAACTACGGAAATATGATTGAGATTAAATTATTATAAGGTGGGTGCAAAACTGGTTGAAAGATTGTACTCAAAGAGTAGTTACCAATGGTTCACTGTCATTCTATGAGAACATAGCTAGTGGGGTGCCACACGGGTCATTCCTTGGTCCAGTACTAATTAATATTTTAATTAATGACTTGAATAATAGAGTGGAGAGTATGCTTATAAAATTTGCAGATGACACCAAGATGAGAGGGGTTGCAAGGACTTTGGAGGACAAGATTAGGAGTCAAAACAACCTTAACAAATTGGAGAATTGTTCTAAAGTCAAAACATGAACATTCCAAGAAAGACAAGTGCAAAGTACTACACTTAGGAAGGAAAAATGAAATTCACAGCTTGCTATAAAATGGGTAGATGGTAGTACTGCTGAAGCAGATCTGAAGGGTAGAGTGGATCACAAATTGAATATGTCTCAACAATACAATGCAGTTATGAAAATGGCTAATATCTTTCTGGGGTGTATTTAAAGGAGTGTCATCTGCAAGACATGGGAGGTAATTTCCAACTTTACTCAGCGCTGGTGAGGTCTCAGCTGAAGCACTGTGTCCAATTCTGGGTGCCAAATTTTAAGAAAGATGTGGACAAATTGGAGAGAGTCCAGAGAACAGCAACAAAAATTATAAAAGGTTTAGAAAAGTTGACCTTTGAGGAATGGATAAAAAACTGGGCATCTTTAGCCTTGAGAAAAGACAACTGAGGAGGGACCTAATAAAAGTCTTCATATATGTTAAGGGCTGTTATAAAGATCACTATGATCAATTGTTTTCCATGTCCACTGGAGGGAGAAGTAGAAATGGGCTTAATCTACAGTAAAGGAGATTTAGGTTAAATATTAGGAAAAACTTTCTAACTATTAGAGTAGTTAAGCTCCATAATAGACTTCCAAAGGAGGTTGTGGAATCCCCATCACTGGAGGTTTTTATAAACAGATTAGACGAACACCTGGCAGGGATGGTTCTAGGTTTACTCAGTCCTGCCTCAGCACAGGAGGCTGGATTTGATGACTCCTCAAAGTCCTTGCCAGCTCAACATTTTTATAATTCTATGATTTTGCACAGCTCTAAACAGGACATCACACAGCCTGTTTAGTGTCCAGTTAATGAAATTAACCCAAAGAGCATTAGTTTCTTATGTAAGTCTGTTACATTATCAAATGAGCTGTCTGGTCTATTCCTTTGTCACACTATCTGCCGTTGTCTGACATGGAATAGCTGGCACATGCATTGCCCATAAGTAATTCTGTCACAGACGATAGTATTAGACTTGAAACGTGGTCTTTATATGTTTCACACTTGCCTCTGCATCGATACTCATCTTGTTGGTAGCTTAGTGTGCCTTTGAAGCCCATGCTTTCCTTTTCTCTACAGAATTTATACACTCTTTAAGCACATAAATATCATCCAGCATGATCTAATACACAGAAATACTTGTTAGTGCTTCAGTGCCTGGCTCTGAGAAAGGGCTTCCTGTAACAGAGACAATGTTTGTGGTGTTATGTAGGCTTCCCATCTAAACTCATCACAGTCTGGTCCTATGCCTTCTAGATAACAGTCTGATCAACTTATGTGTGAGCATAATGCCATCAGTTCACAATGACATTAACAGAGGTATTCAAAAGCCTATGTACACGATGGGTATTGCATACAAGTGTTAAGGACATGATTCCCTGCTCAGATTACCTGCTGAAATTTTAGTGAATGTGCAATTTGTTCTACAACCTTATATTACCAATAAATATTTCCCATGCAACTGAATAAAACATCTTAAAGGTGCAGTGACTCCTGTATCTATTTTCAGACTGACTAACCAAGATGAACATTTCCTTCCACTTCCGCTCAGTTTTTTCAAATGCCATTTGTGGTTTTTAACTCAAAACACTTTACACTAAAATGCCTGTGGCTACACAGTATCAACTTGTTGTGTTATCCCGTCAGGTCCCACAAGATAAGCATGATAGGACTGGGACACACGGTCCCCAATGGAACACACAGTTGCTACAGGAAACCATAATAGTGGTTCAGTAGGTTTTCTTCTTTCCTATGACTCAGAATTGAATTGAACCAATGCCCCATCATACAGAGTTGGAAGCACTCTACTGCTGGAAGGCATCTCTCCCTGGGGCTCAGGAGGGCCTACTGTGCCGTGGAACTGATACAGATTCTTAAAGCCTCTGCAGTAGGTATCCACTTTCTATATATTTTAGCTTTGGTGGCCCCACCAAAGACCAACTTGAATAAATATTTCTACCTACCTAAATCCTCCCCTGTGATTTCAACTGAAAGAATTGTTTTCTCCTCTTCAGGTGGTAATGACAGAACTCTAAGGCTGCTCCATGGAATATATTTTTTCAGCGAGCACTGTTTGACTCCCTGACAAGAGTCATCTGGCAGTTGAGCAAACAGAACTTTGGGTTTATCATGTATGTGGCTGAGGGACTGTCCTCCTGGCTCTCACTTTTGTTTATCTGACCTGAAATATTCGCTGATATTTTCTTCCGTTTGTGACTATGGACTTCTGCCAAAGCCTCAGATGGGATTTCTGTACAGTCTATTTTCAGGAAAATATACGTGCAAATGATTTCCAAATATCGACTATTTCAGCAACCTGATTTCTACCTCAGCGCAACCAACTTGCAACAACTTCCGAAGCCCTATTTCTGAGCTCACTGCTGCCACTTACTACAATTTCTGCAGTCTGAAATGAAGAAGGAATGTAACACAGTAACTAATCCTATTCCACTGTATGTTACTGGATCTCATTAATATTTACTGAAAAATAACAGAATCACTCTTATTATCATAAAATAAACCACACGTCTCTGTGTAAATAACAATACTCAGATAAGCTAACAGAGAGTCAGGGCTGAGTTTGTCTGTTTAACTCATACTGAATATTTTCATAGATTAACTGAAAAAGAAAATATATTGTCACTTTCTCTGATATGTTTAATAACATTTTTACTCAAGTCCATTTTGAAAGTGGAGAGAGATGGAAAAATCGAGGTTAGGATGTCACTCCCCCTTGGCACCCTCTTGTTTACATATACCCACCTCTCTCTCCCCCTCATAAAAACCTCCTTAGGGGATCCCAAAATATTGGAATCAAAGGCAGAGAATGGGTGTATGGCTGGCATCAAGGTATCCACCTATGCTGACATTCTTGTGTTTTATCTTAGGTACTTATAATACTCCCATTACTGTAGTATCTGAGCATCTCACTACCTTTAATACATTTATCCTCACAACATCCCAGGGAGCCAGGAAGCCCTGATAGCCTGGGGAGCCAACTGCCCAGCTCCCCAGTTAGCCCAGGGAGCTGATCACAGGGGTAGCTGAGCCTGTCAGACATCAAAAGCTTCAAGAATCAACACGTTCCTGTGGAAGATTTCAATTCCATTGAATCAACATTTGCCAATGCAAAACTGTTCCGTCACAAGATTTTTGTCTAGTTTTAGTTTAAAACTTACATAAAACGAGACCTGTGAATTCTAAACCTCCAGGGATGGTAGGACCACCCAGAACTTCTGTGCCCCACATGTACTTCCCCACTGCTCCCTCCCAGCCAACCACCTCAACATGCTCCCTTCACCCATGTTGGGCCTCCACACTTCCTTACCAAATTCAGCTTTTAAACACTGATATGTATACGTGTTGATAGGTATGGTAGGAAGTTGGGACATAGGAGAGCAGGTTGTGTAGTGGAGGATGGCAGGGAAGGGAAGATTGGAGGGTAGCATGGGAGCAAGCCCATCAAAAAAAATTTGGGACGATGGTACATTATGTTTGCTGGGACCCGACTCTCTCCCATTTCACCCCCATTTCATCCCAATTGGGGAGGGGCTGAGCTCAACCTCCAGTACAACTGTACCCTTTCCCCCCCTTGTTAGCCCTGCATAGAAGGAATGGAATTCTGCAGGGAAATAGAAGAAGCAAGTCTATGGAGAAGCATAAGAGACATTTTCGTTCCACAAAGAACTACACAGAATCATAGGATTGGAAAGGACCTTGAGGGGTCTTCTAGTCCAGTACCCTGCACTCATGGCAGGACTAAGTATTATCTAGACCATCACTGACAGGTGTTTGTCTAACCTACTCTTTAAAATCTCCAGTGATGGAGATTCCACAACCTCCCTAGGCAATTTATTCTGGTGCTTAACTACCCTTACAGTTAGGATACATGTGGTATCTATTAACACTGATAACTACTTAGGTATAACTATAAGTGTTGATGAATATTAAAAAAAATGAGAAATTCCCACACAAAAAGTTTCAGTAACTCGAGCTGCAATTGCTGGACTGAATACTCCCCCAGTACAAACTATCGGACAGAGATAAGCAGTTAAGGTATGCAGCACTCCAGGTACGGTTGAGATGAGGAACAGATGAGATGAGTTGGGTGTAGGTGGGGTGCTAAATGCCACCTTATCTGCTTATTTCCTTTAGTTTTATGGTTTGCCTGAGGTATACAGTCTAAAAACTTCAACCCAAAGTTAAACTTCAACCCAAAAAGGTTTTGTGGGGACAGTTTCATTTATAAAGCACGTGTATATGTACACTTCAAAAACTAAATATCAATACAATAAAGAATATTTAACTGTTTAAAAACTATAAACATTTTCGATAGAAAGAGAAAAAGTGTTTATTTTGTCCTTTTAAACTCAAAACATCAACTGGCAAAAATGTTTACTTCCACTACCAGCTATTATTTACACTCACACTCCAACATATTTTTTCATAATTCCACATAAGTTTCCCAGTGTGACGTATAAGACATGGATAGATAACAACAGTTAACTGAATGATTTAACACAGCTACTTCATCTCAGGAAAAAATTACAAAGGAAAATAGATCTCCAACTTTGTTTTTTTACTATGCTTTTTTCTTAACGAAGAGCTGAACAGCAATGAAAAGGAAAAAGAGAATTAGCTTCAGGTAATTCAGACATCTCAGATTAAAATGAAAATCTTTATCCATCCAAACCAATCATTTGCCAAAACTTTATGTAAATTTTAAACAATGGAGCTACGGAAACAGCTATTCTCATTTTATAAATAATTACATGCAATATTCAGTATAGTATTTTGCTAAAAATTATCTGACTATACTGATTTCATTTGCAAGACTATGTTTGCTATTTTAAAGGAAAGAAAAACCTTTGAAAATATAACTGTAAAGTGGTCTATGCTGAAAGGAGTTTTGTAAGAGCTACAACCAAACCATAACATGTTAGACTAAATTATTCAACGCAACTTGCCATGTATACTTAATTCAGGATGTGGGTCAGATAAACAGAGTTGGAAATACCCATGAAGTTCATTGGAATATGGCTGGAAACTCAATTGATATACAGTGCAGAGAAGGAATTTTCATCTGAGTGTTTTCAAATCAATGATTTTTCAAGAAAAACAATAAAGAACAGTAGACTTTTTGTAATAAAATACAACTCCTATTGTGAAGGTAAAATATAACTCCTATTATGAGACCTTCACAATAGGAGTTGTATTTACAATTACAAGAGGGCTCACAGTCGGTTTTCTTGCATAATAAACCTGGTGCAATGTTTAGTGTTGAGTCTATGAGGAAAATCACCTGAGGACATAGGTTCTTCACAGGACACTGCCTCAGTGAGGTCATGGTCACTGCTGAGCTACAGCCTAGGGACAGTGTCCCTTCATAGGTTTATAACATCACTAAGGGCTTGCACACATTTGTACTTACTTCGGTATAACTTAAGTCGCTCAGGCTGTGGAAAAGCCACCCCCCGCCCCGAGTGACACAAGTTACGCCCACCTAAGCACTGACACAGCAACCACCACTCGGAAAGGGGGCATAATTATGCCGATGGGAGAGCTCTCTCCCATTGCCATAGAGCGCTCTGCACTAGCAGCACTAAAGGCGCACAGCTATGTTGGTACAGCTACGCCAGTGTAGTGATTCTAGTGTAGACTAACCCTGAGCTCACACAGAAATTCTGTTGACTCCAAATTTCAAGTTTGGAACACTGAGAAAGGTGGAAGGGCAGAGGTTGTCTTCCTTTGAAAGATCCAGCTGAATCTCTGCTAGAGACAGGATGCTGGATTGGATGAGCTATGATCCTGTATGTCAAATCCTGATTTGTCCGGTATTTTGATTACCCTTAATGACCACAGACATCTTCAGTTACATCAATCTGAGAAGTCTCTTTCCACAAAACAATGGTTCTAAGACTGACATCATGTACAGCCAATATCCAGTAGCCCAATCTGGACATCACTCCTGAAATTGCTGACTTCTAAACAGCCATTTTGCAGATTGCACATTCTCAGGAACAGCAGCACTAGTGATATGTCAAAAGTGTCAAAGATTAGGATGTAACAAACTGCCAGGGGAAGCGTCGATTTCTCTATTTCCTGATGTCTTCAAATCAAGACTGGATGCCTTTCTGGAAGATATTCTTTAGTCAAACACAAGTTAGTGGGTTCAGTACAGGAGTAACTGGATGAAATTCCATGACCTGTAATATACAGGAGATCAGACTACATGATCTAATGGTCCCTTTTGGCCTTAAAATATATGAATTACAGAGAATAAATTGAGCCTTGCAACATTTGTGGCATGAATCAAGTCCAGGAGACATCAGCCTGGGTTATAAAACCAAAACTCAGTCCACATTTGAACTGAAAATGTTGTTGCCTTTCAAGCAAATCTGGGCCAGTTTGTGATTTTGGATGGAAATCACGTGAAACTAAATTTATGACCACAAAACACACAAACTTGGTGACTTCAGCTGAGTTTTGCATTGAAATTTGGAGTGTATATGAGCCTAAAATTCAAAGTGAAACTTAGGAAGAGCAAATCCAAACAAACCAAAAAAGTCATCTGCATTCTACAAACTAAAACTGCTACTAACTTTCTCACAGCCCTACAAAATAAACAGACATGGAAGAAGAGTTCTCAGAATGTGCACATTGAGTCCACTGTTAGAAAACAAGATTTCTGAACGTTACATAGCATTTAATAAGGCTGAGCACACATCCACTTTTTTTTCTCATCAGCACCATATACATAAAAGGACGTCTTGTATTCAAACCATGCATTATTCTCAAGCACAAGAGAGAATGAGTACAGTGTAAGTGATCAGAAGATTTTAGAGGTCACTGCCAAATGAAAAAATACATCAGAACCAATGGAATATGTGAAAGAACCTGATCAAAATGTCACTCAGCAATGCATAAGAACGTTAAGACCCTCCAAGAAACACAGCTTTGTCTTCAGACAGTATGTTTTAGGGATATCTCTCTCTACTTTGCACAAAGACAGCTCCTCACCCCCAGCTCTGTCCTTGTGTTTATGTATCCCACTAGTCAGAATTACATGTCCCCTTCAGTATGTGGCCCATGGAGGATGTTAGTCTGTTGCAGCCCCCAGTTACAGAACTCTTCCAATCAAGCTGCACACAAGCATTTATTTAGCTCTAGCAGTTAAATCCACATTGTTGGCCAAGTTGGCAGCCATCACATAAATGAAATTTAAATTGTTATTGATCTGAGATACTTGAGATGAGCTTCTTCTGACCATAGAAATATGTATCCCAGTGGTCAGTGAGTTACATGCCATCCTCTGCATGCAATATAGTGAGTATGTGAGTCTGTTACATTCTCCCACTATAAGTCCTGACTCTTTAGCTCAAGCTAGAAAGACTCATGTTTTTATCTTTAAAGGTCCCTGGTTCAATCCCAGATGGCAGCCTTCACACCTATGTTTGGCTCAAAGAGACAGCATGAAGCTCCTGTCTGCCTTAAGGGAAAAGGACTATTTTAAAAGCACTTCTTTGTAATGGGTTGTGTGTTTTTACATATAAAGAATGTTGAGAGGTCTTGATAAATTATGATTACTCAGACAAGATTTAGGTGAAAACAAATCTAAAAACTTCTGAAATATGTTGGCCCCAATTTTCAGAAATGCTGGACACCCACAGCTCCCATTGATTTCAGATGGAAGTGAGAGTGCTCACCAGGGATAACATGTTTGAAAAGTTCAGAAACCAAAGCATGTAAGATGCAGCATGCAACATTAATGGACGGTTTTCTAAATTTGGGCCAAGCCTTTCTGTGCCTCAGTTTCATCATCTGTAAAACCAAGATAATTATCTCACAAGGATGCTGTGAATCTTAATTCATTATGGCTTATAAAGAAAACATGGTCAGGAAGCACTGTACAGAAATAAATTATCAATAATATTGTGACACTATAGGACTTCAGAGTGTGTGTGAGAGAGTGTAAGAGTAAAAACTGGTATATTTCTGCATATGAGGTCTCTTTCTCTGTATAGGTTTCTGCCAGTCCTTTCCGTCTCCCTCCTCCTCAAATGAATGGCTATCCCATATTCTTTGTACATAAATTGTTTCCCTCTGGTATATCTCCAGCTACTTTACTTACCTAAGGGATCACGGTTGTATTTTTAAATCCTGGTGCTACTCCATTGACTCCTATAATGTATTGCCCCTAGAATATGAGCATCATTTAATGAGGTTAAAACCTTGTCTCAGTATTGGCTTCTTTAGATTAACTTTCCTCAACTCACAATAAATGTGCTGTGATTTATTATTATTCAGTTCTTCCCATTAAACAGATATCAAATCACCAAACTGCAATTTTTATTCACAACTTCTAAAAGAGATCGGCATGATTTTCCATCAGAAATCTTTGTCCCATGGCTCACAGGCAGTAACTAACACAGCAAAACATGCAACCCCACCAGACCCTTTACATTTGAAGTACTCTCTATTCAAACTGGCAATGATATGTTCCAAAATTATATCGGTCACTTCAGAGACTTCTTTTTGCTTATACTTGCTTTTTATATATATATATTGGGATTGCCCTCCATCCCCTTAGGCACCTGCCAACAAAACATGCAATTTTACAGAGAAGAGAAATCTGAAAAATATTAACTGACTGTCATCCCAAAAGGAACCCATGTGCCTCTTCTATAAAGAAACACGATCTACTTTGTTTAAATAGAGGCTCTATGCAACAGTGGATATGAGGAGAAGAGAGGAGAGTGGGAAGAGAACAGAATTAAAATGAAGTCAAAGCAACCAAGGATTATGCTGTACTGACATTCCCACACTAACTCAAATTGCCCACTTCTCCATTCAGGTCAGAATGCAGGAGCAAGCAGGTTTTATCAGAGTTGCAAGTGGTGCAAGCTGAACAATTAGCTTATTCCTGTACTGGCTTTGCCCAATTTAACAACCACCTACTGCTCCTTTTGCTATCTTTACACCCTGCAGCCCAATACAAACTACTTGAACATGAATGCTGACGTAGGCTTTTTAAATTGGAGCACGGGGTTCACTCCAAGGAACTATCTTGAACATACAATAAATAAATCCTTTTACAGAGGAGGGGTTCAGATACAATGTAAAGCTCAAAACACGAATATGATCATTTTTACTAGCTGACAATGTACTGTGAGCTGTATGAGAAACAAATTAACTCAGTCCCTCCATATCATGTACAAGAGAAACACAGAAAGACAAGACAAACCGGAAGAACCAGAAAGGAGGAGTTTCTTTAACAATCTTGTTTTCCATAATCTAATATTTTTTCACTGTTTTATGTTGTGGCCCTCATAGGAAAAGTGGGTATTTAGAAGCTTTTGAATGAGAAGATGGGCGCCTGGAACATAGGTATTGGGAGGATGTTCCATGCATAGGGGCACCATAGAGGAAGACAGAAAAACAAAAAGAAGAAGACAGTGAAAGGCCATAAAAGTGGCATCGTGGAAGATGAATTCTGGATGTAGGCTGAAGTGGGAATGAACAGGGCCTTACAACTGAGGACTAAAACTTGATATGATGGGCAAGAGGAAGCCAGTGGAGTGACTCAAAGAGGGGAGCACTATGGTTTGGTTAAGAGGCAAAAAAAAGAACACTTTGGCTGTAGATTTTGAATTGATTGGATGGATACAAAGTTGGTAACTGGGAAGCCAAAGAGGAAACGGTTACGGCAGGCAAGGCAGGAGACAAGGGCACTCAGGAGTGCTTTTGACAACAGGACAGAAAAGAAGGATCAGATTTTCTAAATATTTTTGAGAAACATGGAAAAAGATTTAGTGCACACTGGCTATTTGGGGAGAAGTGAAGGGGAGAATCAAAGATGACACTGAGACTGCAAGCATAAGAGAAAAGGAGGTTGGCACTGTCAATAGCAGTGGAGAAAGAAGGAAAAGTGGAAGGCTTAGAAGGAAAAATGTGAACTCAGTGTGCCCATGTTGAATATCAGCAGGTGATAGGCTATCCTGGGTGATATGCTGGGGAGACAGTTAGATACCCTGGGAAAGCCCTAAGGAGAATCACTGTGTTGGGGCAATCCCCACTCTTTCACAAATCTTGCAGTAAAAGTCCTCTCCCTACTGCGACTGCCGTCAGGCTGGAAGGACAAGAATCTTGCCTGAACACAGAGAAGCCCTCCGAAAATCTCAGAATGAATACTTCTAACAACGTATGAAAGAAGAAGACTGCTACAAATGTCAATGCTGTACCTCAGATAGGGGAAGCTGCCAAGTAACTGAACAAATCCAAAAACAACAGAAAGAAATCTCTACCTGTTAAAAGTCGGATAAGGTTGGAAAAATCTATCATTGCTAGATGGAGAAATTAGTGGGGACCCTCTCTGGTGGAATTGGAGCTAGAGCTGGGGCATAGTGTAACAGCCGGCACAGTAGGCGAGGGTGGCAAAGTCATGGGAAGCAAGAAGGGTGGAGTTGAGTGTCTTGACTACAGAATCCATGGAGCTGTGGGAGCCATTGGTGGGAAGTACTGGGTGCAGAGCTGCAGAGTAGAGAAGAATGTAGATAAAATGGAGGTTGCAGACTGGGTGCAAGGACTCGGGGGACTCGGGGGGTGGGGGGAGAGGTCTGAGCACCGGATGGTCCCTTCTATAGAAAACAGACATTCACTCTATGTGTCTTTGAGTTTTACACTGCTGCCTATCACCATATTATCGACAACAACAGCTAAGTGCCTAAAGAATTACGGGTATTTCATCTCCCAGATCTAAGAACTGCTAAAAAAGAAATGGCATGTATTCTGGCCTTCCAGATAGTTATGTTGCCAATAACATGAGCAAAGATTACTTTCACATTTTCAATTAACTAGTGGGGCAAATTTAAAAAACAATAAGAGAGGCAGATGAACAAATAAAAATATCTGAGCGCAAGATTAGAATCCGTCCGAGGGCACATCTTCTGGTCTTAACATGTCATACTTTGCACTAAGTATACTGATCCTTTACCTTTGGTAATTCGAAATTTTTGTTTCCCTGCTTAATATATTTGAACTCAAGTACCCTGAAAAATATTGACTAGTATTTATAGCTTGATTTACTAAAATATGCTTGTTTTTTTTAATTAAAACTGCTGATTACATCACAAGTGAATAAATAATTAGGGGAGTAAACTGTGGGAGAGGGAAAAATCCAGAGTTAAACCCTAATTATTTTAGTGACTAACTGTTGAGCTTGTATTTAACAACAACAAAAAAGTTCTCAAACTTAATTTCTCCTATAACAAGTATCATAATTACCAATTTTCAGATGACAGTTGTTAAAGTTTACTTTTCACCAACAAAAACTCCAAATATAAGCAATGTCTTTCTGGGATAATACTCATAACTGAGTAGTAATCAACATACACGAGTCTGTGGGGAAACTTTTATTCTTTTTATTAAAAATAAAATGGAGACGGTCAGCAGGTGAATAGTCGCTTAGTCCTTCAGTGTATATACCATGAATTTGCTCTGAATTTGCACTCTGACGTTTGGTCATATTTGCCTGTGCATTTGTCTGTCTGTCTGTCTAAAGTGATTATATGGCCCCCATCACTGCAGTGAGCACGTCACAATCCTTACAGGATTTATCCTCTCAATGCCCCTGTGAGGTAGGGAAGTGCTATTACATCCATTTTACAGACGGGAAAGAGAGACACAGCGAGACTATGGGTACGTTTACACAGAGAGCAACAACGCGTCTCAGAGCCTGAGCTGATAGACTCGGGCTCATGGGGCTCACGCAACTGCTGAAAATAGCTGTGTAGGCGTCTGGGCGGCGCTCGGGCTCTGAAGGCTGCAGAACCTGCATGGCAGCTCTGGTTTGAACATTTACACTGCTGGTTTTAGCATCGTAGCATGAGCCTAAATCTGCTGACCGCAGCTGTGAGACTCCCTGTTGCAGCTGTGTAGGCATTCGCTACGTGGTTTGCCCAAGGTCATATAGGAAACCTGTGGCAGAAAAGGGAATCAAACCTGGACCTCCCATGTGCCAGGTGAGGGCCCTACCCAGTGGATCATTCTTCCTCTCCTCTTTTCTGATACTCAGCTGTGTAGCTGTAACCAGTGTCTGTTGTGTGCATTTTGTTGTTGCTGTTGTGTGAATAAAGCATTGGAGACAAGATCCTCCTGGTCCAAAATCTCTCATTTTGCAGTACTGATGCATTACACACACCAAGTCCACAAAGTGGGTTCATTAATGAACCAACAAAATAGCCTGGAGGTTCTCTTCAAATACTCCATTCATTTCTGGGTGAAGGGGGAGTGAAGAAGCTTCCAAATATTTAACAGTTTTATGAAAAGAAGGGTTCTCCCTCTCCCAGGATATTCAGTGCACTTCTAAAGGGAATGTATTTGATATATATTATGTTAGGCTGGGTTGCTAGGCACTCATCTGTGTATAAGAATTATTATTATTTATTTATGTAACTCACTCCTCCCCACCAAGAGGATTGGGGTATTAAATAAACAATGAAAATACAGTACAATTAAAGCAGAATTAAAGCAGGAGAATGAAATATTGAAAAGTTAATTGAACAGAGTCATCATCACTAAGAGCACGGGGTGTCTTAAATAAGTCATACAGTGATCAAGAGAAAAATACAACCTCTGAAAAAATAAGCAAGATGGGCATTTTTATATAAAGGGGGAGAGGAGATATGGGTAGCATATGTCTGAATGATGTGAGTCCTACACCCTAGAAATAAGCTCGATCACCCACTCTTATGTGCAGTGGATGAACTCCTAACAGGGCTACGACCTTTTCCTCCATATTTCTTGAACACTCCATCACACATATTTATGATTTAAAACAAACTCACATTCAGGCAAAATTTGACAGGACTGTTTGTAACATATACAAGGAAAATGCATTATTGTTGAAATACAAGTGACAAAAGAAATGAACCAGGAAGACTTCTGCTTATCACAATGGAGGATTTCACTTAAGCTATGAAATTCAGTAAATAGAGTAACCTTGCACACATATAGCTAAAAAAAATGTGATTTGAATATGATTAAGTAACCTCAGGATAGCAGGGATTCTGCAGTGCTCTAGAGAAATACATAGTACTCAGCTAGTGTTTAATAAGTTTTATAAAGTTGGAAGTTATGCAAACCAATCAGCTGTTTTTCGTGTAGCAAAATTAGCTTCAGTTTATGGACTTCTTTAACTTTTGAAATTTACAATCTTTCTCTTGATCCCCCAAAGTTCAAATATTTCAGAACATGTTTTTCTTTTTCTACAGCATGTATTAGAAATAGGGCTGGGTAGGATATTATTCTCCCAATGTTTGAGATTTCAAAATTTTTTCCCATCCTGAAACAGAATGAAAAGTCAAAATCTTGAAAATGTTCATGAAGTAACAAAACAAAAAAAATAATTGGTTTAGGTCAATTGAAAAATTTTATTTTTACAATTTCAAAACTTTTTGTCTCAATTTTGACTTTTTTTTCTTCTTCAACCTTTAGTTAAATTTTAAACCAAAAAAAGTAATTTTGAACCAAAAACCCAAAGTTTTTACTTTGAAAATGTCAACATGGAATGTTTCAACAATTTCAAAATATTTTTTTCCTCCTACATTTTTTCAAGTCTGGAAATTCATCAAAACCAATTCATTCCCATGAATAGCTTTGATTGTGAAGAATGGCATTTTGGGCAAAAAAACTTTGTTGAAAAATTTGTGACCATCTCTAATAAGGAATACAATGAAAGATTAACTGAAAAGCTAGGCACACCAAAATGCATTCTCTATATGGGCTGATCCAAATTCCATTGAAATAAATTGAAAACACTGACTTCGATAAGAGATGGATCAGGCTCTTTCTGGATACAGGATATGTACACAATATATTGTACTGTATTATTTTATGTTAGAATTTGTCTTTATCCGTCCTCTACAGTAACTCCTCGCTTAACGCTGTAGTTATGTTCCTGAAAAATGCTACTTTAAGTGAAACGATGTTAAGTGAATCCAATTTCCCCATAAGAATTAATGTAAATGCGGGGGGGGGGGGGCGGTGTTAGGTTCCAGGGAAATTTTTTTTGCCAGACAAAAGACTATATATATATATATATATACACACACACACATACACACACACACACACACACACATACGTGTTCTCTAATTGATCATCAAGTTAACAACAAAACAATGTTAACAGGGATGACTTTAAGTGAGGAGTTACTGTACTTCTTTTCTTCACCCATCTGTGTGTTCTCATTCTTCACTTTCTCTGCTCTCTACTCCACTCTTCAGAGTCTCTTCTAAATAGAGTGTAAACCCAATTACATTTGAATTCCAATAAAAGTTCTGAAGTTCTCAAAGTTTTGAGTGGGTTTGAAATGAGGTAGAATGAGTTTACCCAGCCTTAGCCCTTAATTCTCCCTTAATTTTAATTCTGGTCACCTTGACTGTTTGTTTAATTTGATAAATTTATCCGAACACTTACCATTTGTACCCAAAACTGTACAATTCCATTAAGATAGGAAAATATGTTGTGGAGGATAGTCTATAGAGAGACATACAACAAGCAAGATTTATTTCTTAGATGCAAGCCTTTGTTAATCTCCACGAAGTATTGTATAAATTGTAGATTCAAAGGAGAGGGTGGAACCTTAGCAACTATGTCATTTGATGTGAAAAGGCTTTTGATAGAGTTGAGTTAGCTTATTTATTAACACCTTAGGGAAGTCTGGAACACTGTAGTTCTTATTGTCCAAAAAGGAGTAAAGATAACTGATAACGGGTCCAAAGCATACAGTACAAACAAGGGCTTAATATACCCAAGACAAAGTTCTCTATTACCTTCCTTATTATTTGCATTACCCCTGGAACCTTTAGCAGTAGCTGTAAGGGGCAGAACGCAGTATTAGAGTAGGAGACAAAACAGATCCTGGCTATCTTAAAATGCCACCTCTCCCGTCTCTATCTATCTATCAGGATTGCATCCATTGTAGTGGTACCTAAGTGCCAACAAGATTACATGAAGTCAACAAGCAGGCTGAACATCTAATCTGTACTTTTCCCTAAAATTTTGTAACATCTGAGATCAGCAAAGGCCTTTCTGTTACCAGCACCAAGATTTAAACTCCACAAGACAAGACATTCTTGGTGGAGGGTCCTCAGCTCAAAACCTGTACCTCTTTGTTGGTCTCCCAGAGACTGTGTTTGTTGATCTTCAGGGCATGCTGAAAGGCCCAGATGTTTACTGGGCCTTTGCCTGCGTAAGGATTTAGTTAGAAAATATTTTGTATTTTTAAAGGGCTTGTTAAGAGCTTAGTTAAGGAGGCATTTTGAATTTTCTACCTGTGGTAGTGGTGATTAGTAACTATTTGTGCATGGAGAGCTTGCTGCCAATTGTTGACTGTATTTTGTAAATTATTTTCATTACAATTTTAAAGATGTCAATAAGCCCAGAGGCTCGGGAAGCAGATTCCTGTTTTATAAATATGAATATAACTAAGTAAATAATTTATTTCTGTATGCAAATTTTTTCATACTAATTTTTTATAGGTCCCAAAGCAATAACATGGGTGGAGATGGAGAGAAGTTTACCTGGCTCAGCAGACCATGCAACTTATTTACTCTTCTCTGTAACAGAACTTCAAAGTAATATTCAAGTGATTCAGTATACTTAGCAATCCTGGAATCGGGAGCTTAGAATAGTAGGTTCCTTTCTTAGACTGACTGTTTGAAATAATTCCTCATGTACCCTAACACAGGTTATTATATTTGGGGAGGGCTGGAGTCAGAATAATATTGCCGCCATAGCAGATTTAGTTAATATATGTTTGGTATTTATAAACTAATTAAAATAAAACAAAAAACACTACAATTTTCAGAATTTGTTTTGAGTATTTTGGCCCTCATCCCAGGCACGGGATCCATGTTGGTGAAAAGATCTGCTCATGCAGTTCAGATTGCAGAATCAGGGTCTAAAAGTGATTTTTACAACATTTCAAATAACTGGCTATATAGAAAGTTGCCATAATTAAAAGGAATATCAAAACTCAAAACACTGGGAGTATTTTTGAGCTAAAATTAGACACATTATGCCTTTCCTGGTTTGTACTTCTCAACCCAATCTCTATTTTCCCAGCTCCTCATTCTTACAGAATGCCTGTCATCTCTAGCAATGAAAAAATAATTGCATGTTACCAGACATCTGAGATAACAAAAAGGCCACCTTTATTTTAAAAGATAAGAAAAATAACTAATGAGCTCTGGTACTCCATCAGTTGTTATTTTTTGTATTGCAGTAGCGCCTGAGGTGCCAACTGCAGATTAAAACCGTTGTGCATAGGCCTGTACTCTAAGCTATCCAAGGTAACAAAAGTCCAGCTCAGATTGTTGCATAAACATTTTTTAGAACAAGATATACAAAGGAGACAGACAGACTGAATTAGTCCAAATAAAAAGATCTTCTGATACAAAGCAAAGACTGTGTTGAGTCCATGACTGGTAAACAAGAGGAATGCAATCAGAAAATAATGGACCAACAGAGGCTTATCAGAAAACAGTCCTAATAGAATCACAGAATTATAAAAATGTAGGGCTGGAAGGGAATTTGAGAGGTCACCTAGTCCAGGAGGAGGCAGGAGCAAGTAAACCTAGACGCTCTCTGACAGGTGTTTGTCTAACCTGTTCTTAAAAACCTCCAGTGATGGGGATTCCACAACCTTGCTTGGTGACCTGTTCCAGTGCTTAAGTATCCTTCTAGTTAGAAAGTTTTTCTTAATATCTAACCTATATATCCCTTGCTGCAAATTAAGCCCAATACTTCTTGTCTTCTCTCCAGTGGATAAGGAGAACAATTGATACAGTCCTCTTACACCAGCTCTTAACGTATTTGAAGACCGTTCCTAGGTCCCCCCTCAGTCTTCTCAAGATTAAACATACAGTTTTCTTAAGCTTTCCTCAAAGGTCAGGTTTTCCAAACCTTTTATTATTTTGTTACTGTCCTCTAGATTCTCTAAAAAGAAAAGGAGTACTTGTGGCACCTTAGAGACTAACGAATGTATTTGAGCATAAGCTTTTGTGAGCTACAGCTCACACACGAAAGCTTATGCTCAAATACATTTGTCAGTCTCTAAGGTGCCACAAGTACTCCTTTTCTTTTTGTGAATACAGACTAACACGGCTGCTACTCTGAAACCTCTAGATTCTCTCTAATTTGTCCACATCCTTCTTCAAGTGTGGCACCCAGAGCAGGACACAGTAGCACAGCTGAGGCCTCACCCGTGCTGAGTAGAGCAGGACAGTTACCTCCCATGTCTTACATTCAATACACCTCAGAATTATATTAGCCTTTTTTGTAACTGCATGACATTGTTGACCCATATTCAATTTCCACAATAACCTTCAGAACCTTTTCAGCCTAGTCAGTTATTCCCCATTTTGTAGCTATGCATTTGATTTTTCCTTCCTAAGTGTTATACTTTGCACTTATTAGTACTGAATTTTATCTTGTTGATTTCAAAGCAATTCCCCAATTTCTCAACGTCATTTTGAATTCTAATCCAGTCCTCCAAAATGGTAGAAACTCATCCCAGCATTGTATCATCTGCAAATTTTATAAGCATAATCTCCAATCTATTATCCAAGTCATTGATTAAAATGTTGAATAGTACTGAACCAGGAAAGACCCCTGCAGGACCATGCTGGACATGTATCTTCAGTTTGACAGCAAACCCCTGATAACTATCTTTTTGAGTATGGTTTTTTCACCAGTTTTGCACCCACCTTATAATAATTTCATCTCAACCATATTTCCCTAGTTTTCTTATGTGAATGTCATGTAGGACAGTGTCAACAAGTCTTACCAAAATCAAAATATATCATGTCTCCTGCTTCCCCTCAATCCTGTGGTGGATTAGTCACTGGGTCAATGGGTCCTGTGCCCAGGGGCCCTGGACAAATGGGCACCCCCCCAACCTGCTCTGCCCACCTGGCGCTCCTGCCGGGGAGCGTGGTCAGGGTGCAGGGGCTTGCCCCACTCCACTAGCCCAACGCTCCTGCCGGGAAACATTGGAAGCCCCTCTGTCTCAACCCTGCTCCCCGGCAGGCATGCCAGGAAGGCGGAGCGGGGCAAGCCCCCATGCCCTGACCCCACTCCTCCCCCGCCCCCACAGTAGGAGCACCAGGCTCCTCAGTAGGAACACCAGGAGGTGGGGGAGGGGAAAACTGCCGGCAGAAGGGGTGGGGAGGGACCCCCACTTCCTCTGACCCAGGACCCCACAAAATGCTAATTTGCCTTCGCCTCAATCCATTAGGCCAATAATCAAATAAGTTGTTTTAAAGATAGGTACAGTATTTGACCTTCTCCAGTCCTCTGGAACCTCACCCATCCTTCAGGAGCTCTCAAAGACAATCGCTAATGGTTTCAAGATTACTTAAGAAACTATCTGAAGCACCGTAGGGTGAATTGCATTAGGCCCTGCCACCATGAACAAATCTAATTTACTTAAATATTCCTTAACCTGTTGTTTTCCTATTTTGGCTTGCATTCCTTCCCCTTGTTAGTATTAATTGTGTTAAGTATCTGGTCACCACTGATCTTTTCAGTGATGACTCAAGCAAACTAGCTATTAAACACCTCAGACTTCATTGTTGTAAGTAAGAGATGAGAGGTAACTGTCCTGCTCTATTCAGCACTAGTGAGGCTTCAGCTGTGCTACTGTGTCCTTTTCTGGGTGCCATACTTGAAGAAGGATATGGACAAATTAAAGAGTCTAATTCTGGATGTCATCTATTATTAGCTCTCCCTCCCTGCTAAGTAGAGGACCTACAGTTTTCTTCTTTTCTTTCTTTCCTTCCGTCTTTCTCTTGCTCCTAAGGTATGTATAGAACCGTATCTTATTGCCTTTTACGTCGCCTGCTAGGTGTAATTCTTTTTGTGCCTTAGCCTTTCTGATTTTTTCCCTACACACTTGTGTTAATCTTTTGTACTCATGCTTAGCCATTTGTCTATGTTTCCATTTTTTGTAGAATTCCTTTTTGATGTTCTGGTAATTAAAGAACTTCTGATGGAGCCATTCGGGCATCTTACTACTGTATTCTTCCCATCTGTCCTTCCCAATGGGATAGTTTGCTATAGCACCTTTAATATTGTCTCTGGGGACTGCCAGATCTCCTGAAATCCTTTTTACCTTAGATTTTCTTCTAATGAGAGCACAATATGATGAGTGGAATGGCTATTCTGCCCTTTACCCCTTTTTTGGGGTCCTTAAATAAAGAGACTTTGGGGAGTATCAAAATGCCAGATGGAGATGGCTGGACTGGAAGAAAAGCGCTTTACAAATAGGGCTGCCACGCCACCATCTCCTAGGACCCACTGGGCTTTCATCATCCTAGTCTTGAGAGATGTCCTGACCAGACCAGGCCAGAGAGAGGGAACCCATGACATTGTCACTGCTATCTCCTTTGCTGTTGGCTAAATCCTGAATATCACCTGGAACGTCAACCATGGGTTCTTGCTCTCACCCCCTCCCTCACATATAGGTTTCCCTCCCCACCTTATTTCTTCTCTTTTTTCCCTCTCTTTTTTGCCTCCCATTTAATAGGACTCTTGCTTAGCTAGTCAAGACAACTGAATCTTTTGCAACACTGCTGCATCCCTGTGACCAGAGAGCAAGCTAAAAACAATACCCTAAACAGTCTGATGGTGGTAAATGTTTGATAGGTGTCCGAGTGGTTAATAGGAGCATGTGCTGTGCCAATATATCTCCAGCAGCCAGAAGGCAAGTCAGAGTCAGCACCAGACACAGAAGCTTTATTTTCTATCTTTGTTATTCTTTTCTCTCCCCTTTTCATGTGTTCGTCTTGTTTAGTTTTAAAGGAAACAAGATCAGAGTTAAACAGCAGCAGCAGCAACGGCTCCAGCCCATCTCAATGAACTTTTTCTCTTTTCCCCAAATAGAACAGTTATTACCATCTGTAATACCAAGGGATTTTCCCTGTAAAAACTCTCCATATCTACAGGGAAAGGGGGTAAAGGATATTGTTAAAGTAAAAGCCTTATTTAATAATTCACATTTTAAATGATTTAACTGTTTTTCCTTCTTTTTCTGTATCTTTAATACAAGGTTATAAAAAATTTAATGGTCACTGTTGCCATGGGACTTAGTAGGCTGAGGTCTCTGTACTCAAAACCCTGAACATTGCTTAACTGCTTAGTGATGTACAGTGACAGGGTCACATTAATACCTTTGACTCTTTGGGCCTATTTATTCCATCAAAATTAACACAACAAGACCCCATTGTGCCAGGCACTGCCCAAATATGACAAAAAGACCATTACTGCCCCCAAAGAGCTTACAATCAAAGTATAAAACAAGAAACAACCAGAGAATACAGACAGACACAAGGAATGTAAGTGGGGGGCGGGGGGGCGGGGAAGGAGACTAGTCAGGATTAGCGAGACACATCTAACTTATTTTATTTATTTTTTTGGCAGCCACAGAACTGGTGATTTCACTTAGAAGTAATGATTTTGTAGACGTCTTTGGATTGCACGTATAGAAGATAACATGGCAGGAGAAAGAAGAAACAGGAACCAACATATTATCACTGTGCAACACACCACATCTGAGTTATTTCTATTTTTACACTGTTTAGTTCCTTCATTTTTTATCTATGACAGATTTTAAATGATTTTTCATGAGAGAGTGTTAGCCTTTTTACTGGACCTTAATTTTATAAAGCCAAAATTTGCTACTTTTTTCTTCCCACTATCTTTCCCTTTTTCCAATATCATGCTATATTTACCAAAGTAAATTCAACAAAATACACCAGAGATTACACAGCATCAACATCCCTCGCTCATCTAACAGATTAACACTGCACTGATGGCCAATATCTTTGAAAACTCGTGGCGATCGGAGGAGGTCCTGGACGATTAGAAAAAGGCAAATATAGTGCCCATCTTTAAAAAAGGGAAGAAGGAGAACCCAGGAAACTCCAGACTGGTCAGCCTCACCACAGTCCCTGGAAAAATCATGGAGCAGGTCCTCAAGGAAACCATTTTGAAGCACTTGGAGGAGAGCAAGGTGATCAAGAACAGTCAACATGGATTCACCAAGGGCAAGTCATGCCTGACCAACCTGATTGTCTTCTTAAACTGGCTCTGTGGATATGGGGAAAGCAGTGGACATGATATACCTTGACTTTAGCAAAGGTTTTGATACAATCTCCCACAGTATTCTTGCCAGCAAGTTAAAGAAGTATGGATTGGATGAATGGACTATAAGGTGGATAGAAAGCTGGATAGATTGTCCGGCTCAACGGGTAATGATCAACGTCTTGAAGTCCAGTTGGCTGCCGGTATCAAGCGGAGTGCCCCAGGGGTCGGTCCTGGGGCCAGTTTTGTTCAACATCTTTATTAATGATCTGGATGATGGGATGGGTTGCACCCCCAGCAAGTTCACAGATGACACTAATTTGAGGGGAGAGATAGATACGCTGGAGGGTAGGGATAGGGTCCAGAGTGACCTCAACAAATTGGAGGATTGGGCCAAAACAAATCTGATGAGGTTCACAAGGAGAAGTGCAGAGTCCTGCAATTAGGACGAAAGAATCCCATGCATAACTACAGGCTGGGGACCGACTGGCTAAGCAGCAGTTCTTCAGAAAAGGACCTGGGGATTACAATGGACAAGAAGCTGGATATGAGTCAGCAGTGTGCCCTTGTTGCCAAGAAGGCTAATGGCATATTGGGCTGCATTAATAGGAGCATTGCCAGCAGATCGAGGGAAGTGATTATTCCCCTTTATTCGGCACTGGTGAGGCCACATATGGAGTATTGAAACCAGTTTTGCGCCCCCCCCCCCCCAGTACAGAAAGGATGTGGACAAATTAGAGAGAGTCCAGCAGAGGGCAACAAAAATGATGGAGGGGCTGGGGCACATGACTTATGAGGAGAGGCTGAGGGAACTGGGTTTGTTTAGTCTGCAGAAGAGAAGAGTGAGAGGGGATTTGATAGCAGACTCAAACTACCTGAAAGGGGGTTCCAAAGATGGAGCTCAGTTGTTTTCAGTGGTGGCAGATGACAGAACAAGGAGCAATGGTCTCAAGTTGCAGTGGGGGAGGTCTAGGTTGGACATTAGGAAACACTATTTCACTAGGAGGGTGGTAAAGCACTGGAATGGGTTACCTAGGGAGGTGGTGGAATCTCCATCCTTAGAGGATTTTAAGGCCAGGCTTGATAAAGCCCTGGCTGGGATGATAAAGTTGGTGTTGGTCCTGCTTTGAGCAGAGGTTGGATTAGATGACCTCCTGAGGTCTCTTCCAACCCTAATCTTCTATGATTCTATGCACCTCACAGAAATTATGAAAAAAACCACAGTGAGATCTATAATTTCTTCTGAGTTTGAACAGTCTTTGTTCAACATTGTTTTAATCATGGGCCTGAAACACTGTAAAACCACTACCTAAATAAGGATGGTATATTGCATTCAGATATAACTTCATGTCTGACTGTAGTTAGTCAGCTTAGTTAGTCTAATGGGGAACTTATTCACCTATTGGCCCCTCTGGCTTTACGTTTTTTTAAACACTGGCCAACTGTCATTTTAAAGATCTCTCCCAGCTGACTAACAGGGAAATATCTTGGAAATGTGCATCCACCTCTTCTGGAGTCAAAAACGGACTATGACTTCAAACAACAGCGTACTTTTTTCTGGTGCCCATGGCAGTTGTCCAGTTGCCACACATCCTATGACATTCCTACTGTGAGAACCCACTGAGTCCATAACGAGAGGAGGAGAAGCCCAGAACTGAGAGGAGTTTCAACATACTGTTATTGTCTTTCAGTAACCAGCAAAAGTAGACATTTAAATTATCGACTAGTTCTACCAACTCCTGTCATCGATTAACAAAATTAGACCAGTATTTCAAACTAACACACATTTGAGGTGGGGTAATTTTGCTATCCATATTCATATCCACAAAACAGAACACTGTGGCTTACAGATGGTTTCAGAAATTTTATACTGCATCCTCTATTTTAAAAAGTAAACTTGTTTACACTTTCAGAAGGTTCTGCGTAATTAGTTTTCTTGCCAGTTTTTCTCCATAAAGAACAAGCTACTTTGTGAGTCCATAGAATGGACTGTTCTCTAGAGCCCCAGAACGTATTCTCTACCCAACTACTCACAAGTACTGTATGTGAAGATACTTATAGTACTGCATCTGATCTTATTTAGAGTAGGTTGCTATTGACCTTGAGATTTAATGAGAAGCATTAGTTTAAATCTGGAGCATCCCTCACCACAGAAAGGTATCATGGGGAAAATTTAAAAATGTAATAAAACTCTGACTTCAGCAGAATTGCTCACATGAGTAAAGAACCAGGACCTTAAGGACCATTGTGGAAGCCCTTCATCACATGATTAGTTTCACTGGATTAGGGACTGCAAGCAGGGGTGAAAGTAACTTAAAGGACTTACCAGTACGCAGGGCGGCTGGGGTCCTGGGCAAGGTGGGGGAGGGGGGCACAGTTCTGGGCCCCCAGAAGAGGTGTGGCCTTGGGCAGAAAGGGCAGGGCCAGAAGTGGGGATGCAGCCAGACTCCCCCAGCCAGCCCTTCAGCGCCATCCGGCCCACGCTGTCCAAGGCTCCGGCAGCGATTTAAAGGGCCCTTTAAATTCTGGCTGCTGCTGGGAGCCCCAAGCCCTTTTAAATTGCCAGGCCCCAGGGCAGATGCCCCTTCCGCCACCCCATCAGCAGCCCTGCCGGTACAGTCACCTATGTACCGGCGGCCACTTTCTTACTGGTACACCGTACTGGACTGTACCGGCTTACTTTCATTTCTGAGTGCAAGACTGAACCCCATGTAACCCTCCAGACCAACAGTCTAAGAGTGAGGCTTAAAATCAAAAGTCCAGTGAAAACCTAACATGGTGGTTGGTTCAATTCATTGGTCATTAATTCCACACAATTTAACACTGCTGTCTTACTCTCCTTCCCCCTATACACACATACACACAATTGGCTGCTGGGTGAGCATAAAGATTTTTTACATCTACAGGCACATGACTGTTCAAATTGGGCTTTTTTAAAAATTTGAAAGTTAGTACAGGGAATCATGGTGAAAGTTAGAGCAATTTCCTGTAATATCCTGGACAAACCTTACTGAATTAAGTTAACATATTTTAGGAGCTTGTATTAAAAATGCAAATGTTTGTGTCTTATCGTGGAATTGTATTTAATTTGTCGAGGACACCTGACTAATGAAAACCTTGGACAGTGTTGTGAGCTTCAAAGGAATCTATTAACAATGGATTAAGACAAAAATGAATTTTTAAAAATTAACTGCACTTCCCAAGAAATTTCTAGGGGGAGGTGTATGCAAATAAACCTCATCTGGTTATGCAAGAACTCAGCCTTTTGAAGCTTCATCCTGAGAGGGGTACCTTTGTCTGACTGATTACCTATTCATGGTGGTTTCAAAGACCCAAACCGGATAAAAAAGCGATTTACAGAGCCATAAAGGGGCTGGTTCTGAGCTGAAGCTGTTATGAATTGGTGACCACAGGAAAAAAACCTGTGAGGGATATGAATGTGTGTGGTTCACCAGCCAGAGCCCTTGTTGGAGTGAGGGGGTGATCTCTGGTAAGCTTATTAGTATGCATGTAGGTTCTTTTCTTGTTTTAATATGTTTTCTCTGTAATGCTTTAACCTTAATAAATGTCCTTGCTTTTAAAGAGCTGTGCGATAACATTGCCATCTCTGAGACGAGAAATGAAGCAGGCCTGATTAGGCAGACTGTCTTTTGCTGCAGAGGTCACAGTATAGACAGAGAACTGTTCAGCCTGGAAATATCCTAGTCAGCAGGGAGAGAGACATGTGTCTCCACCCAAGAGAGGCAACGGCTGGGAAGCCAGAAGCCTAGAGTGGGTGCTGTTGCTCGCCTACAGAGGGGAAATACAGATGCAGTTTCCCTGAACTGTGACAATCAAATTCCAAAATTCCACACTTTACCTCTAGACCTGCAAATGAATGGAATGGTTTTTGGTCTTGGTACCACAGTGACCTTCACAATCACAAATGTCCATTCACTTAAGAAAAACTTGTGGGACTAATTAACACAAAAGAATGGAACTACATAACACAAAAGCGTCTCCAGCCCCACTGACAAATCTAGCAAGTGCCATTTTAAAATCACACAACATGTTCTGACAGCATTACATATTTCACAATTCAAATAACTACAAGCAGTTTGACTTTTTTTTTTATTATGTACTTTGCGTGCTCCTGTCCTGAGAAAACACATTAAAATTCACAGTGAATTTTATCCAACTTTTTTTCCCCTTGGAATTGTTTATACCAGCAGTCCTGACCTTCAGGGTTTCCAAATCCCAACCTTGTCACAAACACCAACAAAACTGATGACTAATAGAAGATTTTCTAATTTGCGCCAATCAAGATTTGCACAGCCATGCTGTGGGACCATGGGAACTCCTTTTAATTTCCTCTCTAATTAATATATTCTATTTTTGTATTGGTGCCAGTGAAAACATGAAGAACTGTTACATCATACAATTTACTTTTCTGGTATTCCAAACAGCATTAATAAAAAATCAGTGGATTTTTAAAAGTAGTACTGCACCCTATTCTCCAGGAAAGGCAGAACAAAGGACAATTTTTTCTAATCACATGAACTGGCATATATGACTGGCTTTGCTGAGGATACTTCCTGGATTGAGTTTCGATGTGGTTTTTTGACTTACCTCAGAAGTGGCACCATCACATTATTCAGCTTTTATTATTTTGCTGATTATCTGTACCGCCCCCAAAACTGGCTAGGTACGTACAAGGGCTGAGACACACTTTGGGGATCAGGAACGTGGGTAAAGCCAGAGGAGCCCTTAACACAGACAGTGCCAGAGCAGACACCAGCCTCCCTGTTGGTGGACTCCCAGTGCAATTTCTTCCTCTTTTGGGATGGTGCCAATAACTCCAGCACCACTTCTTGAGGGTGCAATCCATCCCATCATCCAGATCATTAATGAAGATGTTGAACAAAACCGACCCCAGGACAGACCCCTGGGGCACTCCGCTTGATACCAACTGCAAACTAGACATCAAGCCGTTGATCACTACCCGTTGAGCCCGACAATCTAGACAGCTTTCTATCTACCTTATAGTCCATTCATCCAATCCATACTTCTTTAACTTGCTGGCAAGAATACTGTGGGAGATTGTATCAAAACCTTTCCTAAGTTAAGATATATCATGTCCACCACTTTCCCTATATCCACAGAGCCAGTTATCTCATCAAAGAAGGCAATCAGATTGGTCAAGCATGACTTGCCCTTGGTGAATCCATGTTGACTGTTCCTGGTCACTTTTCTCTCCTTCAAGTGCTCCAAAATGGATTCCTTGAGGACCTGCTCCATGATTTTTCTGGAGACTCAAGTGAGGCTGACCAGTCTGGAGTTCCTCTGATTCTCCTTCTTCCCTTTTTTAAAGATGGGCACTATATTTGCCTTTTTTCAGTCATCCAGGACCTCCCTCGATTCCCAGGAGTTTTCAAAGATAATGGTCAATGGCTCTGCAATCACATAGCCAACTTCCTCAGTATCCTCGGATGCATTGCATCCAACCCCATGGACTTGTGTTTGTCCAGCTTTTCTAAATAGTCCTTAAACTGTTCTTTCACCACTAAGGGCTGCTCACCTCCTCCCCAAACTGTGCTGCCCAGTGCAGCAGTCTGGGAGCTGACCTTGACTGTGGAAACCAAGGCAAAAAAAGCATAGAGTACTTCAGCTTTTTCCACATCATCTGCCACTAGGTTGCCTCCCCCATTCAGTAAGGATCCCACACTTTCCCTGACCTTCTTCTTGTTGCTAACATACCTGTAAAAACCCTTCTTGTTACCCTTCACATCCCTTGCTAGCTGCAACTCCAATTGTGCTTTGGCCTTCCTGATTACACCCCTGCATGCTCAAGCAATATCTTTATACTCCTCCCTAGTCATCCGTCCAAGTTTCCACTTCTTGTAAACTTCCTTTTTGTGTTTAAGCTCACTGAAGATTTCGCTGTTAAGTCAAGCTGGTCGCCTGCTATATTTGCTATTCTTTCTGCACATCGGGATGGTTTGTTCCTGAGCCCTCAATAAGGCTTCTTTAAAATACAGCCAGCTCTCCTGGACTCTGTTCTCCCTCATATTAGCCTCCCAGTGGATCCTGCCCATCAGTTCCCTGGGGGAGTCAAAGTCTGCTTTTCTGAAGTCCAAGGTCCGTATTCTGCTGCTCTCCTTTCTTCCTTTTTTCAGGATCCTGGACTCTACTACCTCATGATCACTGCTGCCCAGGTTGCCATCCACGTCTACTTCCCCTACCAATTCATCCCTGTTTGTGAGCAGCAGGTCAAGAAAAGCACGGCCCCTACTTGGTTCCACAAGCACTTGCACCAGGAAGTTGTCCCCAAGACTCTCCAAAAACTTCCTGGATTGTCTGTGCACTGCTGTATTGCTCTCCCAGCAGATGGCAGGGTGATTGAAGTCTCCCATAAGAACCAGGGCCTGTGATCTGTGGGTGAAATTCTGTGGCCTGCGTTGTGCAGGAGGTCAGACTAGATGATCATAATGGTCCCTTCTGACCTAAATATCTATGAATCTATCTATGAATCTATGAATCTGGAAACTTCTGTTTGTTGTCCGAAGAAAGCCTCATCTACCTCATCCTCCTGGTGTGGTGATCTATAGCAGATGCCCACCACGACATCACCCTTGTTGCTCTCGCCTCTAAATTTAACCCAAAGACTCTCAACAGGCTTTTCTCCAGTTTCATACTGGAGCTCTGAGCAATCATACTGCTCTTTTACATATAGTGCAACTCCTCCACCTTTTCTCCCTCACCTGTCCTTCCTGAACAGTTTATACCCATCCATGACAGTGCTCCAGTCATGTGAGTTACCCCACCAAGTCTCTGTTATTCCAATCACATCATAGTTCCTTGACTGTGCCAGGACTTTCAATTCTTCCTGCTTGTTTCCCAAGATTCTTGAGTCCATCTACAGGCACCTAAGATAACTAGCCAATTCCCCTACTTTCTCAGTATGAATCAAGCGGCGTCCCCTGTTACACCCTCCTCCTTGTGTTTCCTCCTGGTATTCTACTTCCCGACTTACCTCAGGGCTTAGGTCTCCATCCTCCAGTGAATCTAGTTTAAAGCCCTCCACACTAGGTTGGTAAGCCTGCCTGCGAAGATGCTCTTCCCTCTCTTCGTTAGGTGGATGCCATCTCTTCCTAGCAATCCTTTTTCCAGGAACAACACCCCATGGTCGAAGAATCCAAAGCCCTCTCTCCAACACCACCTGCGTAACCATGCATTTACTTCCACAATTCGATGGTCCCTACCTGGGCCTTTTCCTTCAACAAGGAGGATTGATGAGAACACTATTTGCACCTCAAACTCCTTTATCCTTCTTCCCAGAGCCACATAGTCTGCAGTGACCTGCTCAAGATCATTCTTGGCAGTATCATTGGTGCCCATGTGGAGAAGAAGGAAGGGATGACAGTCTGAGGGCTTGATCAGTCTCGGCAGACACTCTGTCACATCCTGTTCCTCCACAGTTCCTCCCTATTTGTCAGAATCAAATCTAGAACAGCTTCTCCACTAGTACGTTTCTCCACCAAAAAATTGTCTCCAATACATTCCAAAAACTTGTTGGATAATCTGTGCACCCCTCTATTATTTTCCCAAAGGATGTCTGTGTATTTGAAATCCCCCATCACCACCAAGTCCTGGTCATATTAGATTATATTCTTGTCTTCTCTGAAAACCAGAAGCTACATGAGCAACACTTTTGCCTTGCCTTTGACAGACTCATAGAATCATAGAATATCAGAGTTGGAAGGGACCTCAAGAGATCATCTTGTCCAACCCCTGCTCGAAGCAGGACCAATACTCAATTTTTGCCCCAGATCCCTAAATGGCCCCCTCAAGGATTGAACTTACAACCCTAGGTTTAGCAGGCCAATGCTCAAACCACTGAGCTATCCCTCCCCCTGAGCTATCCCTCCCCCACAGACTCTGGCAGCATCACCTTTATATCAGAGAAATGTGACTTTAACAAGGACGTTATCGAGTTCCTTGGTTATATAATTTCCACTGACAGCCTGAGAATGGACCCATGGAAAGTGTCTGTCATCATTCAGTGGAGCATCCCAAAGGATGTAAAGGACATCCAGTGGTTTCTTGGATTTGCCTATTTTTATTGGTGCTTCACTAAAGAATTCTCCCAGTTGTAGCACTGATAACTGTGCTCCTCAAAAAATGGCTTTGCTTTGTCTGGTTGGTGGAAGTACAGTCTGCCTTCAATCAGCTAAAGAAAGCCTTCACTTCAGCTCCTGTTCTTGTGCACACAGATCCCACCAACTCTTTTACTGTGGAAGCAGATGCCTTGAATTTCGTAATTGGGGCCATACTTTTGCAAAATGCAGGCCCCTGAAACCAGCTCCATCCTTGTGTGTATTATTCACATTAACTAAGCCATGCTGAGAAGAATTACAATATCTGGAACAAGGAACTACTTACAATTAAAAGGGCATTCAAAGAACAGAGACATCTTTTGGAAGGAACTCAGTCTCCAGTCCAGGTCCTCACAGATCACAAGAACTTAGAATATCTTCAAATGGCCCATAATCTAGATCAACATCTAGATCCATGGGTCATTTTTTTTGCCACTTCATTTCATCACCTGCTGCCCTGGGTCATGAAATGGGAAAGCAGATGCCCTTTCCCACAAGGACAAATACACCGCAGCAGACAAGACTCCCCAAAATACTGTGCTACAACCATTAATTTTATTCATGGAACCACAGAGCAGGATTTGATGTCCCTTATTCGGACTCTATTCCATGAAGACCCACAAGCAGCCAAAATCTGTCAACATTTGATACTTCTGACATCCCATTCAGGTTTCCACTTGCACAATGATCTACTGTATGGTAGGAAGTGCCTTTACATTCCAGAAGGTCTGTCAGGACTCAAAATGTTAAGAATGTGCCATGCCACACAAGCGGCCAGCCCTCTAGGCCACAGTTAAGACCCTGGACTTGAGGCTATGAAGTTTCTGGTGGCCACGGGAGAGTACTGACATGAAAAAAAATATATCAGTTCCTATGACCTTTGCTGTGTGAGCAAGTGCCCACACATTCAACCATTCAGCCTACTCCAGCCTCTGCCTACCATTCCTCAACCCTTGTCCATGGTCCCATTGGACTTCATTGTAGAAATACCTTGCTCCCAAGATTGTATGATCATCCTGGTAGCTGTTTACCTTCTCATTAAGGTGGTGCATCTTATTTCTTTTTTGCTCTCTCCCCAATGCTTAGGAAACAGCCTGCCTTTTCCTAAACCATGCTTTTCAGCTCCACAGATTGCCAACTAGGACAGCGCCTGATCACAGCCCACAATTCGCTTTCTGATTCTGGCATGAACTCCTAGGAACTGAACTTTTCACCTCCTCAGCCTACCACCCACAGATCAACGGACAGACAGAGCAGATAAATCAAATCCACAAGCAATACCTTTGATCTTTCCTTAACTATAGTTAAGATGACTGGGTCATTCTCCTGCCCTAGGATTAATTTGCTTATAATAACTCCATCCATGCCTCCATCTGACACAGTCCATTTTCACCGTTGTCTCCATTTAATCACACCTGCAGACTTGCAAGTTTCTGCTGTGATAGACCTCATTACCCACCTTCATCAAGTACACCAGGAACTTACAGAGCATCTGGAAGCCATCAAGGAAACATACAAACACTATGGTGACCGAGATCACCAAGTTGCATCGACACCAAGAGTGGGTTGACAGGTCTGGCTGTCTGCTAACCATCTCAGATCTTTCTGCCCATCTGCCAAATTAGATCATCAATACTTGGGTCCATTCAAAATTGCTGAACAAGTCAACCTGGTAACATTTTGACTCCAGTTGCCAGAATCCCTGGAAGTCTACCTGGTTTTTTGTGTGTCCCTCCTACTCAGAAAATCCCTTTCCTAGCATCTCTGCTTCACTGGCCCCTCTCATGGAGGTCCAGGGTCAGGCAGAATACAAAGTGTGAGTGTCATAAACATACAGCTAAGGGTAGCATAAAATCCCTCCTTTACCTGTAAGGGGTTAAGAAGCTCAAATAACCTGGTTGGCACCTGACCAAAAGGACCAATAAGGGAAGAAGATCATTTCAAATCTGTGGGGGGAGGTTTTGTTTTGCGCTCTTTTTGTTGTTCTCTCCGGGACAGAGAGGGACCAGGGCAGGAAAAACCATCCCCTAAAACCCTACCTAAAATAAGCATCCAAGATTACAAAAATTGTAATCTTTTGAAAATCTGGCCATAAATGCCACAATGAGAGCTACGGGTATTGGACTCCTTTGATTATTTGGCCCTGGCTGAGTGCTGAACATTAGAAAATGTGGCCCTGACGTTTTAGTTGAACCTAGTCCTAAAAGCTCAAATCTCTATCCATTTGAGCTAGAGGAAGTAACTCCACTAGCAGGTAGAAAGTAGCCTACTATTTTTCTCACTGAGGGCAGCCACTTGGACACACTAAAGACACTGCCTGTTGAACTGATTATAGAATTTACACGTGAAAACAGTAACAGCTGGTGAGAAAAAGTAGGAGACACATGCAAAGGGTAACAAAATATGTTTTGTTTTCACATGAATAGAGATTGAGTAAGTCAGAGATGCAGGAAGGCCACTCTAAATATCAGGAGGTGCAAGGAGAATGCTCTCACTGATACAGAAGTATTGTGCTAATGGATGAGGAGGAGACCATTATTAGGCAAGCATAAGCAGTGGGGAGTAAAGGGACACAAACAGGTTTATGATCAAGTCTATGGAGGTGAGTTTAAAAATAAGGAAGGCTGTTTTGAACCTAACCCTGAAGTGAATACACAGTCAGTAGAGTTATTTAGTGTGGAAATTGTGTGGCATAAGTCCTTGGCCAGTGAGAGAGGAGGTGCCCTAGCTAAGAAATTTACAATGGTCAAGGTGAAAGGATATGAAAGCAAGAACAGGATTTCAACAGAGGTGTATGTGAGGCATTACTGAACTGCGGTCCCTACCTGGAAAATACAGATAGCACAAAGTGGTGTTAAACTGGCTGGAGATAGGCAGAATTTTATATTGATTGTGCAGGGACACTGCCACTCAGTGGAAAGCTGGCAGAGTCATCTCTAGTGCCTCCTGTGCCAGTCCCCCACCACTCCTGATCGAAGGGAAAGAAAGGTTTGTGTAGGAGTTGTGTTGGAAACATGGGGGTGGGAGGGTAGGCACAGGGTGATGGGGGAAGGTGGAACAGAGCTGCAGAATGTCCAATCCTTAAAAGGACCCAGATCTCGTTGAATCAGGGACCCACAACCAGCTCACCAGCTCCATTCTATGTAAGGAGAATCAAGGCCAAAGAGAGGTATAAACGTAGGAGATTCAGAATCCTGATTTTCCTTAGATGTAGTGGAGAGGGGGAGCTGCATGGAGCTGGTTGAGCACAGTATGGCGATGTACTAAACAAGAAGTAAAAAGTCCGATAAATAAATTTAACCTATTAGGCAGGAAGTCTAAAAGTAGAAGCTGAGCTTTTCACTAATTGTCATGCTACAAAATATCCACTTGACATATAAAATGAAGAACAATTATCACTGCAGTCTTTTAATTATGAAATAAAAACAATTCTGCTCCTGTTTCAACGTTTTAAGTGCATTTTCCCCAGATCTATTAATTCCTTAAACAATTTGTTCTGATTCACAGAATTACAAAAACATTCCTAGACCTTTATAAATAAATAAAAATCCAATGTAACAGAAAAAGAGTTGAAGACCAGCAGCTGCACATATGTGAATTAGGTCTGATGTGATAATCAATATCCCACATCCTACCTATCTGGCATGAATTAAAATGTGTATAAGTGCCATCTGGGTACAAGTTATTCACTCATTTTATAGCCCACACTCGATCTTTTATTCAGCTATGTGTTCCGTAAAGGTTCATGCGAGCACAGGCTTGGATATGGTGTACGTACAATAGAACCTCATTAATTCACACTTCAAGAATCCACACATCCCATAATTCACACTCCAGAGTGGCAGTCTCTCCCTATTTAACAAGGTTTCGTAGCAGAATTCTACCGTGAGCTTACAGAAGTATGTTCTTAAAGCTGGCGAAATAATGGTTCATTTATCTGTCTAGGCTCTATGATGGCCCCCATTACCATGGTATCTAACCCCTTTCCCATTTATTTAAAAATCTTTCTCTCATTTGTCCCAGCCTGTAGGAGTAATAGCTTGATTAGAGCACAGTTGTGTATGTGAGGGAGAAAGAGAGCCCCACCAGAGAGTGTGTGGGAGTATAGAACTATTGCAGAGAGGAAGCTTGATCATGAGTTTTGCATTTAGCTCTGAACAAAGTGAGTGAGTAGTGGTCATTGTTGTATATTGTTGTAACTGGGAATTGGTCCTGCTTCGAGCAGGGGGTTGGACTAGATGACCTTCAGGGGTCCCTTCCAACCCTGATATTCTATGATTCTATGATTATGAGAGTGGGTTACTTAGTCTAGGACCAGTTCCATTCAAAGCACCATCTCACAAGCCTCCTGCATTGGTTCAGAGTTTCACTGTCAGTGGAACGTAGCTGTCATGGGATCTTATTGTTGTAAAGTGAGAAACAACCTGTTAGGTAATCAGGCATAGGCGCCAACTTCCCCTCTGGCCGGTGGGTGCTCGACTCCACCCGCCCCTGCCCCTCCTCCTCCTGCACCTTCCCTGCCTCTTCTCCGCCTCCTCCCCTGAGTGCACCGCGTCCCCACTCCTTCCCCTCCCTCCCGGAAAGTGCTAAATGCCGTCAAACAGCTGTTAGGCAGCAGAGGCACGGGAAGCGCTGGGAGGGAGGGGGAGGAGTGGGGACGTGGTGTGCTCGGGCAGGGGAGAAGTAGGCGAGGGAGGGGAGCTTGGCTGCCGGTGGGTGCAGAGCACCCACTAATTTTTCACCGTGGGTGCTCCAGCCGCGGAGCACCCACAGAGTCGGCGGCTATGTAACCAGGTACAGTCCCATGGAGGGCATAGAAAATCTGGACAGACTTTGAACTTGTCTCTATTCAATACAGAGCTGGTGCAGAGAGCAGAGCACTGCAGCAATGCGCTCATGGCAACCCGTGTGATTACGCACATTGTCTGCTGAATTTTGAACTAGCTGGAGCTTTCGTAGCCAGTGTGGCTTCATTCCTAGATGTGCAACAATCAACAGGACACAAGGTTCTTGGAAAAGATCTGGGATCAAGACAAAAGGCTGGGGAAAGACTAGGGTGAGCAGATGGGAGCCACAGCAAGGTCAGGGATTAATTAAGCCAAGCTAGGGCTTTAGGAATATCTTACATGGGAACTCTCTGCTATGGCCTCACCCTTATACTTTGGCCCAGCCTCCTGCTTGAGATGGTAGTAGCTGGGTCTTCCCTCCCCTTGGTTGATGGGAAGTGTGACAGTATCTCTGCCTCCTTCCTCCCTCAGCCACTTGGAGAGTATGCTCCCCACTCCCTTATCAGGAGCTGGGACTCCGCATCATAGAGCCTCCTGCTCTAGTTGGGTAGCAGGGCACCGACCTGCACCCCACCTACCTGGCTGGAGAAGGTGACAGCTGCAGTAGCCAGGGGACTCATCCTTCTTCCCCCAGAAACCCTGAGGATCTGTGAGGTCCTGCCCCACTGAACTGATGACTGTGGCTTTCTCCCCACAGCAGTGGCAAAAACTGCAGTTGAGTCCCCGGAGAGTAGCAGGCTTCCCTCCTTGACCCCAAAAAAAGCAACAGGGGCGTGGTCTGGTCTGGTCTGGTGGGTGGGCGGGCCAAATGGCTTCTTACCCAGCTTTTGTGACTGTCTTTCCTTCCTCGGCTGAGCGCTCTCTACAGATTCAAACACTCCTAACTGCAGCAGTTACACCCAGTTCACACTTTGAAGCTTCTTTTCATAACTATGAGGGCTGGAGGCTTACTTTATTTTTGTTTTAAAACTAAAGCAGGGATTCTGAACTCACCATCTCACTGTGGTAGGGACCCTAGACCCACATTTACTGGTGCCTACCCTTTAATCTAGCCCTGGGCAAGTCTATAAGGGGTCAGAGTACAAGGTTGGGAAAAGGTTGGATTCTCGGAGAGAGAGGGGATACACAGATGGACTGAGAGGAGGAGATGAGAGGATAAGCTTGTGTATTAGAGAGTGGAAAGGTTGTTAGATCTCTGACCAAAAGTACTGGTTTCATTCACATTCAGCCTGTGAGGCAATAAACTCTAAAGCAATGAGCACAGGGCTGGGAGTCAGAAAGGGTCTGATATTCTAAAATCCCAGCTCTGACACTGATTAGCTGTGGGATTTTAGGCACATCATTTCATCTCTTCCTCATCTGGGATTCGATTTTGTCCTCTAGCACCTGGGTGCTGCTCTCACATAAGTGAAGACAGACCCAATCCCCAGTAAAATGGGGGGGAATAATTATTTACCCCAAAGGGTTATTGTGAGAATTAATTAGCATTTGTACAATGCTCTGAACATGTGAATCATTAACTAAGTGTTAAGTATGATTATATTTCTGTTCCAAGCACTGCATGACTGGCCTTAACATGTTCCTCATTAGTTTCTAATGGTGATGTCCATAACTCAAAAACATTAAAAAATGAAATCTGTCGAACAACCTCAAAATTAAAGATGAAATTCCAGATAAAACTATCCTAGCAATTAACAAACGCTCTTTTAGCTTAAAAGTAAAAAATGTAACACAATTTTGAACAATTTAGAAAACAAACTCCAGAGGGATTTGTGTTTATTATGGCATTTATCACCCCTCCTTTAGTACTGCATATTTGCAAATTGTTTACATGTTTGCCTGGGTGTTTTGCTTTCCAGGGTCTCATTAATGAGCTGGAGCTCTGTAAAAGCCATATAAGCATTTGACCACTGGGAAAAGCTATAAATTAGAACATAACCATATTCAAAGCAGTCTCTAACTCTATTTCCTCCTCCATCACTTCTTGATTCCTATCCTCTTCCCACTTCGTCCACTTCCACCCTTCTTTCTTCCATCCACTCCTTAGGCCTCAGACTGCATGACCACAAACTTGCACCAAGATATCTTGGTTCTCCCTTTTCAAAAATTCCAAAAAACTCAACTGATTCATTAAGTATTCCAGCTAAAAGAACCAGAACTATGTTGTTCCATATTTTGCCCACTTACACTATATAAATAACAACACATCTTCCCAAACTTACACTACACTTACAATATATAAATAACACATATTCTCAAACATAAGGTATTCCAGATGTCACACAATTTCAGAGATATTTAATAAAACATTAAAATAACTCCCCTGCTTTGTAATAAACTCCAGAAAGCACTAGATATATTCAGTCTTTGTTCTTTATACACAAACTTGACATTTTTGTCATTTTTAAGTACAGTAGAGGACCTAGTTTCCAGCTTTTGATATTCTGTTCAACTGGGAACATACAATAGGCAACCTCAGAAAGTTTCCATTATCCCCTTTCCCCCCACCCCGCCATTTTTTTAAAAATATCACTATTTAGTGTATTTGCAATATTCTCTCTATAGTACTCCCTGCGCTTGGAATTATTACAAATACCAAAAAGTTAAGAGAACTTACTGAACACAGTACATTAAAATAATTGTATTAACTTACCTAGTATGTACATAGTTTTGATATCTGTATTTATCACCAAATTGCTTGTGTTTTAAAACTTTGGCAATAAAATCAGTTTAAAAATAACAACATAACTCACCGGGAAGTACAGGAGGAGTGATCCAAAAAGGATGGTTTCCAAAAGAACCAGGCCTGAAGCCCTGATGCTCTAGAAAACAGAAAAGGATGCATGACATTAGAAAATATTAATCATTTTCTCTTTAGGTTCTGAGCTATTTAGGAAAGAAACCTTCATACTTGTCTGCACAGGGCCTGGCACAATAATTACCTATAAATATTATTAATCCTGATACAGTAGTTAAATTTTAATTGATTTCAACCATAAAATATCATTCCCTCTTCAGTTTTGAATGTTGTTTAACACAAAACTGTTTAGATAGCATTTACTAATGCCCAGTTTTACCTTTAAACGTACATGCATTGATTCAGATCATGGGAGTTGCAATGATGAATTTAAGGGCAGAATTTGGTCTGTTCTGTTTGGATTTCAAATAGTCCTTCAAACCTTTTCACATGCATATTTAATACCAATAACCCGGCTTCTGTAATATGTATGAATATTCTAAAATTTTATTATATACCAAAAGTGGCTTTTTAGAATGAAGGAATATAACTTTATTTCCCCCAACTTTTGTATGAGAATGCTGATTCAGTCATTCACTTTTAAGGAATCTATATCTAGCCAAGTACTGTACCCCTTAATCCTATCTATGGCACTTTGAGGCCTAATCATTATGTTCCCATTATCATTTGCTTATTGTTGTAAGTAAAAAAAATAAAAATTGATCAATCTTCTCCTCCCACTATAAATCTTGTTCCAATAAGTTAAATGATTTATATACAGTAATCTACAGCTTATATAATAGGATAAAATGTAGACACTGCATTTCCCATTTCCTTAACTACCTACTTCATCCAACATTTTGTCATAAATCACTCTGTAAAACCCATTGTTTTTCTTTCAAACAAGGCAATTTTATGGTAGGCTGTCTCTCCGCGGAGAGGCAGGATGGCAGAAGGGCCCTTTGAAAAATCCCCTTGCTTCCTATTAAGAAAATTCTTTTATAGCCTGGAATCAACCTGCCATGCAAATCTCTCCTGTGGCTTTGGTTGGGTACCACCATATCCATTGTAAATAAGACAGTAATTTTTAAAGACTTTTTGAAAATGTTTTACAGAAGAACTGGGGCCAAGGGATCCTTTTTTTCCCTTGGCCAAAGACTCTGCAAGGAACTCTCCAGATGCCCTCATTCAGGGAGTTCACAATATGACTGTGACGGGACATACCAACTCCCCAAGGGTTAAGGAATTGCTCTGGGCACAGAAAGACACACCCCCTCACCCACTGCTGAGCATGCTCCCAGTGCAGGGAGAGCTCAAAAGGAAGCAGCTCAGCTCAGTCTGCATTGTCTGAGCAGGAGAGCAGTTGGGTGCTACAACCTCCTGGAGAGAAGCCACTGGGGCTCACAGTCAAGCTGCTGCAGACCTTTCAACCATGGAGGCCAAGGACAACCAGTCACTACAGAGAGGGGAAGATGCTCCAGGGAGTGACCCAAGAGGAGTCCCAGGGGGATCCCAAGACAGACCCGTGGTGCAGATGAAGGAACAGAAGTAGGAGTAGGCAGTGATCGAAGGAACAGGCGTAAGGGCACCTGTCCCTAGGCCATGTATCTGGACCATTATTTTGAACAGCCCTGGGTTGGAACCCAGTGGAGCAGGGAAGATTTGGAGTTCCCTACCCCCAGCCACTGACTCTCGTTACTGGGCGACACAGTCATTGAATACAGCTGCTGAACCCTGCCACTAGACAAGGCGGCCTCTGACTCTCACCATCCAGAGTACTGTCACTAGGCAAAACTGCCAGCCTTGGACTCAAAAACCCCCTTGACGCTGACTAACTGAGATTCCCTTCTATCAATAATAGTTACATCAGCTGATCACTGTGACAAGTGTCTGATGTACTTCATGGGATAGATTGAAAGACTGGGCAGTTCTTACTATGCCTTTGTATTATGAAACCCAATGGCTCCTAACTCAGTTGGAGCTGAGTTTAACATCATTTCCGACAAAAATTGTTTTTTGCAGCTATGGCTGCTCAAAGCCAGTGGCTGTCCCATGGCGCCATTATTGACAGGCACTAGCAATGCCTAATTTAGCATCTGTAAGAATATGGAGGTCCACTTCAAGAATGCTTCTCTGGCTGCTGCAGTGTTTTCCAACTATTACCCATGTCAAACCTCCTGTTTTTAAGAAAGATAACCAAGAATATAATAGTACTGCAGCTCTGGGTGCCTCTCCATACCAATGACACATGAGGTAAGTCAAGATTAAGGCCTTTTTTGAAGGTTGAGACTGCATTAGTTAGGGGTTATGAATGATCTCTTACTGGCTTTCAGCTGAAGTCAGGGAGCCATTCGGTCATGCAAGACTTCAGCAGCTTTTAATATGAATGAGCACAGCTGATGCTTCAGCCACATAAGTTATGCCTACACAGCCTGCGAAGCAAACCTCCCACCCCAGGTCAACAGACTTGGGTTAGAGGGGCTAGCACTAGCATGATAATAGCTGTGCAGACAGCGATTTGAATTTGTGGCTCAGGCTGGAACTTGGGCTTTGAAGCCCAGGATGGGGGTAGGCTTCAGAGCCCAAGCTCCAGCCCAAGCTTCAACTTCAAAATGCTGCCTACACAGTTTTTGTTAGAGCTCTAGGGAGAGCCCAACTAACCCAACTCAAGTTCCCTTCCAGCCCTACGTTTCTGTGATTCTATACCTATAATATTGAAAAGAAAACAGTCTGTAGTTATCTTGTATTTGTATTTCACCACCAAGCAACTGAAGTGCCATGTGTCTAAAGGATCTAAGATATCTACAGTGTTGTTCAATGTATATATATTATGGGCAAGATTTTTACCCACAAAGGAAAGAATTTTCATTTACTGCAGAGGAATGTTCAGAAATAGTAAAGTTAAGAACCTTGGCATTATTTTCAGCAACATCTTTTCCCTGGAAAGCTACATGTTGGATATAGTACAAAAGTGTTTTCATTCAACTGTGCAGTCTGTGCAGACTGCACCCTTATTTCTCCTGTGGTGAACTTGCAGACACAATACATAATCTTCTGACCATGAACCATGACTACTGTAATTGCCTCTTGGATCTTGTTTACACTAATATTTTAAAACATGTTTGAACAAGTTAAGTAATACCATTGGAAATCCTAGTGCAGGCAGGATACAAATGTTCATTCCTAGTTGTGTTTAACCCTTTTGGAACACATTTTCGTCTGGCCTGTACTATAAATTTCAATGATGTTAGCCAACTAAAGTTACAACATGATTAAAAATGGCAGTGTAGGTGGGATCTCAGTAGGGCTTCTAGCAATGTTTCACCAACCATTTGCATCCAGTGTAGAGGTGTAAAAGGACATTTGTGCACTAAATGGTCACCTGTGGTCATATTCCAGCAGCCCTATGATTTTCTACACAAGCTGCCTATAAAATGGTATATTCTGAGATGAATCTGCTGAATTTTAGAGAACTCACTAGGGAGGGACTGAATAAAACTGAAATCTCTTAACAGATTTCGGTGCTCTGATATTTCATGCCTTTTAGGGGTTCACGTTTGTGCCTCTAATCAGAAGGTGATGAATCCTTTATATGGTGCTCCCTAAGGCATGGATATTGATAACCATGGACTTCTGCATCCATCTGTCTCCTCCCCATTTACATGTCCAAAAGCACTCTCTTTTTGGAAGTACTTTTAATATAATCACTTTCCTGTGTGCTAGGATATTTTAATTCATATTTTATGTATTTATCATTTTAGCTGCTTTTGCATATAGCATCAGGGAACATGCATTAATACCTATTGAAATTTTAATTTCCATGTAATCCAGTCTGAAGATTTTAGGTTTCCCCAGTGCACTCCCTTAATATAAGATAAATCCACACAGTATTTCAATAGTATGTAAGGGGCAAGGGGAAAAAAAGAACATGGAGACTTTTGCATCCCGAGTGAATAAAACAGTCTTGTTCTATCTCCCTGATTTCTGGAGGGAATACTTTATGCCTTCCTGTGTTAGGAAGAAATCTGTATTTCTTCCACTCTCGGGAATCATTAAATATCTATATTGAAATAATGCAGCTTCTTTGGACACTGTTGCTTTCCCACAGGCTGACAAGCCAAGCAACTTCTTTGATTAAGGAGTTTTATACTAAATGTTCAAATACTTCTATATTTTCCTCTGGAATGACTGTCACAGCATGACCCTCCATACTTTATACAGAGTTATAAAGCATTTAAATGGATGCGACAAACAAATTTAGCCCAACTTTTGTGCCTCTCTGACAACAGAATTATTTGAAAAAGTTTTAATGAACAGTAGATAATAAACAATTGGTTCATTTTACTTACTTGGACTTTCAAAAGTCTTTGGACTTTGGGGTGAATGAACCAGGAATTAAAATTGCAAAGCTTGTTAGCAAAGCAAAGTTATTTAGGTTAATCAAAACTAGTGAGGGTTGTGAATTCCATAAGGATCATACAACATTAGGTTCTTATCCTGTAAAGACATACACAGATGTTTAATTTTATACTTGTGGATAGCCCTCTGAGAATGTGAACTCCTTAATTCCAACTGGCAAGAGGGTTATAGAATATCCTGATTGTGGTATGTACATTCTGGCTCAAAGAATGTCATGTGAGGCCTTACATAAAAACCTGGGTCACACTGGTCATTGCTACCATTGTGAAATGTATGTACACATACTACATAAGGAGTTATGTCTATGTACTGAAATTATATTCTTAAATTCTATATCACAGGAGAAGTGAAGAAACAGGTTTTCTGTCAAACAAAAGATGGTTTATTCACCAGTCTCTCAGTTGAGATGTTAATTGGGCATTGTAAGCTAACAAAATGGATGTCTATTAACATACAAAGTTATCAAAAAGAGATGTGAAGTCAACAGGGAAGAGCACACAGGAAAAACAAACCATGGAGGGGAGATATCCTGTCTCTGAAGACAGACAATGAACTTTGGGGATATAAAAAGAAGGCAAAGACAACACCACCTTATCCTGCACCTAGGAAGTAAATGGGCAGTGCGTTTACATGAAAACTGGACCTCAACCAATCTTGGTGAAACACTGTAGAAAAGACTTTGGGTGAGATAAACTTCTTTAGATAATAGAAAAGGAGTACTCGTGGCACCTTAGAGACTAACAAATTTATTTGAGCATAAGCTTTCGTGAGCTACATGAAAGCTTATGCTCAAATAAATTTGTTAGTCTCTAAGGTGCCACAAGTACTCCTTTTCTTTTTGCGAATACAGACTAACACGGCTGTTACTCTGAAACCTGTCATTAGATAATAGAGTAACCAGTTAAGTTTAGTCTCTAGAAAGCATGTTATGATTTTATTTTATATATAACCTTCTGTTTCCAGTGTCCTTACTCACTATTTCTTGACTGTTGAATCTGTGGTAATAAATTTATCTGTGTTTTCACATATGAATATATGTAAGTGTGGTCTGAAATTCAGTGTTGATAAGTGCAAAGTAATGCACACTAGAAAAACTAATCCCAACGATACATACAAATGATGGAGTCTAAATTAACTGCTAGCACTCTGAAAATATCTGCTCAGTATGCAGTGGCAGTCAAAAAAGCTAACAGAATGTTAGGAACCATTAGAAAAGGGATAGATAATAAGACAGAAAATATGATAATACCATTATATAAATTCATGGTTCACCCACACCTTGAATACTGCATGCAGTTCTGGTTGTCCCATCTCAAAAAAGATACATTAGAATTGGAAAAGGTACAGAGAAGGGAAACAAAAATGATGAGGGGTATGGAACAGCTTCCATATGAAGAGAGATTAAAAAGACTGGGACTGTTCATCTTAGAAAAGAAACAAATAAGGGGGGGGATAAGATAGAGGTCTATAAAATCATGACTGGTGAGGAGAAAGTGAATAAGGAAGTGTTCTTTATCCTTTTACATAACACAAGAACCAGGGTCACCCAATTAAATTAATAAGCAGCAAGTTTAAAACAAATAGAAGGAAATATGTCTTCACACAACACCTGTGGAACACGCTGCCAAGGGATGTTGTGAAGGCCAAAATCAAAAGTGGGTTAAAAAAAGAATTAGATAATTTCATTGAGGATAAGTTAATCAGTGACTATTAGCCAAGATGATCAGGGCACAACCCTGTGCTCTGGGTGTCCCTAATCCTCTTGACTGTCAGAAGCTGGGACTGGATGACAGGGAATGGATCATTCAATAATTGCCCTGTTCTGTTCATTTCCTCTGAAGCATCAGGCACTAGCCACTATCAGAAACAGAATACTGGACTACATGGATCATTGGTCTGACCTAGTATGGCCATTTTTATGTTCTTATGATATTAAACAAGGTGCTGATCCTGAACTGAATCATACAAGCTGGTGTGTACATTGTTTTCTTGGGGGCAGCAGCCCTGATATTTCCGTGAGTGTTCAGTGGATATGGGACTGAACACTACAAGAGAATGCTTTGAAGGGGCTCCAGGACTGTAGTGCACCTATTGTCAACCGACAAAGCAAAAAAAGGGCTGGCATAGCCCAGAGGAGAGCGCTTGGGTGCGTAACAGGGTGATGGTGGCCGGGAGCTGACAGTAAGTTAAGCACAAGAGAGTCTCCCTCATGCTGGAGGCAGGGGGCAACAAGATGACTTAGAGTTCCTGGGTACCCCGAGAACCATCATAGCAGAGTTAGGGCTTTAGGTTACTGGATAGTAGGACAGTAGATGAACTTCAGTGTGGACAATTGCACAGTAATGCACATTAGAAAGAATTACTTAAGTTACTCACACAAACTGGGTTCAGGGATAACTGAGAAAAGATCTATACATTGCGCCAGACCCTCATATTAACATGAATGGAACCACAGTGATTTATGCACATTGAGGATTTGGCCCATCACTGTGAATTGCTCGAGATAGTCCAATATTTTATTCGCTTTTTAAAATCATTATTGCACGTTCAGCTGATGCCTCCATTAAGATGGAACCAGAGCAGCTGAGATGGAGGTGGGGCAATTACACAAGATCTTCTTTTTTTCTTTTTAGCCCTTCTGGTGCTAAAGAAAGCCCTTTGAATGTGAGAAATTGGACTAATTAGCTATATTGACTATATAGGATCTAGGAACATGCAACTCATTATGTTTTTGATAAAATACACTAAATCTAAATGCTTTTTTTGGCCAGGTACGACACAAACAAATTTTTAAAAATAACAAATGATTACGCATTACAGCATTTTGAGTTGTGAGAGTAGGTGCATAGGCCCAGGCCTCTGTGAACCAGGAAGCAGTTAAGCACCTTCAGTGGGCAGAGAAGGGGCAAAGCAGAAGTTCCACCATGAAGGGTATAAGAATTTACATAGAATTCAATACACCCCTCAGCACGTGCTGATGACAATATACCCACCCACAACTAGAGCTTAAATTTACACCAATACCACTGGATTCCAACATATGAGGGCTTTATTTCAGTTAACTAAGTAATAATCTCTCTCTCACTAAATATATAATGTTTGATAAAGCCATAAATACAATCCTGAATGCAAATATTTAAACCACCAATTGCTAAGATGCTAGTGGCATTCTCTTTAGATATAAATGACCCGCATTCAATGACTTGCCAAATTCAATCACTGTAGGAGTGAGTGTTTTATCTAATTTATTTCTGTCCTTTTGGCTGGATTTGGATCATCATCCATTGTGCTGTCCTCTAAGTGTTTCCCCCTACTGCACTGCATTCCCTAAAGTAATGGCTGTTGCTGACTTTATCTAGCAGAGTACTCCATACAGAGACACACAGAAAAACATGTATATCCAAATACAATTAACAACGTTGATTCTAAATTTGCAAGTCATTCATCCTGTTTAACTGTCCTTAAAAGGCCTAAAAGGGCTGGCAGTGTCTTTTATGGCTGCAGAACTAAAATTATACGTGTACTCTGATTTCTGTGAATTCAAATTACACTATAAAATCAATACATAAAGCCAACTTCTACAAGATTGCTTTCCACAGACACACTTCTACCATAATCTAAAGAGCAAATAAGCAGGAACTAGACTCGAACAGGCCAATTACGAAGTCATTACATGGAATGTTTCCATTTTATTTTAATTAAAATTACTGTAATCACAGATCTGGTAATTTAAAAGGTTTGACGTGAACTGATCACATACATCAAAGTTTTGGTAAGTTTTTATAAAATATAAACAACTTTTACAAGTTGGTTCATGTTTCTAGAAAGTCTCAGTAAAGGAAACATACGCTGGGTTTGATTAAGACATATGCTCTTTGTCAGTACAGCAGACAAAGGAAAGTCAGACTTTCCCCATTAAGTAGAGCAATGCAGTCTTACAACACAAAGTAAATGGACACTGAGTGGCTTGTACAATAGAACTGACTACCTCACATACCATTAGGTGTGAGTTAATACGCTAGGTGCCTGGATCTAAGGCAATATATACCAATAAAATGTATCAGCCATCTACCTAAGGTATTCATACCATCCCCCTTACTGTAGTGTCTGAGCACTTCACAATCTTTAATGTATTTATTGTCACAACACCCCTGTGAGGTAGGGCAGTGCTATTATCCCTTTTTACAGATGGGGACCTGAGGCACAGTGAGGCTAAGTGACTTTCCCAAGATCACATTGAAGGTCTGTGGTAGAGGAGGGATTCATAGATTCTAAGGCCAGAAGAGACCACTGTGATCAGCTAGTCTGACCTCCTGAATAACACAGGTCATAGAACTCCCGCAGAATAATTCCTAGAGCAGATCTTTTAGAAAAACATCCAATCCTGATTTAAAAAGTGTCAGTGATGATGAATCCACCACGAGCATTGATAAATTGCTCCAGTGGTTAATTACTCTCACTGTTAAAAATGTATGCCTTATTTCCAGTCTGAATTTGTTTAGCTTTAATTTCCAGCCATTGGATCTTGTTATATCTGTCTCTGTTAGACTGATAAGCCCATTATTAAATATTTGTTCTCCACGTAAGCACTTACAGACTGTAATCAAGTCACCACCTTCTCTTTGTTATCTAAATAGAGTAAGCTGTTTGAGTCTAAAAGGCATGTTTTCTCATTCTTTAATCATCCTCGTAGCTCTTCTCTGAGCCCCCTCTAATACATCAATATCCTTCTTGAATTGTGCGCACCAGAACTGGAATACAGTATTTCAGCAGCAGCCACACCAATACAGAGGTAAAATAATCTTTCTGTTCCTACTAGAGATTCCTGTTTACGCATGCCCGGATTGTGTTAGTTCTTTTGGGTACAGCATTTGAACCCAGGTCCCACACAGCACAGGAAAGCACTCTAAGCACTGAACCATCCTTCCACTTATGCAATACATTAGTGTATGACAAGGTAGCTGAGCAACACTCTGAGATGGGCATCACTTAGAGCAGCACTATGAGATGATAAAGGGACTCAAAGTCCTATCTTGTGAGGCCTCCAGCTATAGAAGAGCTCACACAACCAATCCTCTAACAGCGTCCCTGTGAACAACTCTTCTGTGAAGAACTTTTCAGTCTTTCCCCTCATTATCTCAAAAACTACTTCTCTTTCTCTGGATGGCACCCTCTTTAGTTGAGCCAGTGTGAACACTATTAATGGGGCTGTACCACGCTATCAATATTTGGTGTATCCAATAAAGACAGGAGAGTTATCTACACACTGGCCACAACTTGCAAGGAGTGTTACCAGCGTGCCATGGGTAGATTTACACTGCAGCTGGAAGATGTAATTTCCAGCAAAAGTAGATATATCTCTGGTAACCCTAACAGCATCCCAATGCAAATGGGCACAGGGCTCACTGGTATCTAGTAGTGAGTTTCAGCTAGCCTGAAAAGCTCCAGCGTACCCCAGCTCACTATTGTCATAACCTGTATCTAAAAGGTGTCATGTCAGATATCAGTAGAAAGCTAACAACACACTGATCATTAATGTTGTGTGGTGTATGTATGGAGGACAAATGCAAAATTACAAACTTATTGGAAATTATGTTCTTAACGTGTGTCTGACAGACAGAGCTGAAGTTACCCCACCCTAGACAAAGGAATGTGGTTCTGCCACCTTGAAGGTGCTTTCAAGATACGCTCCCATTGTCCCTTAATGTATTTACATAAAAGGTAAACAGGGCCGTCAAGCCAACAAGAGGAGGAAACAACCACTCAGCATAGCATCATGGCAGGGGTAGAAGATGCAGGAACAGATCAATGTGCATTTTAGCAAAAACCAGCATGGGAAGAAACCAGCAGGGAACTTCCTTCACCCAGAGACCCCATGTCACCTTCCTCATAGCTTGAATTTACTTTGGGGGTGGTGGGAGGAACCTTCTGAAGAATGCATTTCAAAGTTTTACTGGGCTATTAAAGAGAGGGGCAAAGAACTCCAAGCTATCTTTCACCAAAGAAAACAAAGGAGCTGAGAATTTTGTTAGAGATCCTGACCCAGGGAGTAGTGAGCCATCTTGCTAGAACAAGGTTGGGCAAACTACAGCCCGGGGGCCGGATCCGGCCCGCCAGCCTTTTTAATCCGGCCCTTGAGCTCCCGCTGGGGATCGGGATCTGGGGCTTGCCCCGCTCCAATCTGAGAGCAGGGTCGGGGGCTGCTCCACGTGGCTCCTGGAAGCTGCAGCATGGCCCCGCTCCGGCTCCTACACACAGAGGCAGCCAGGGCACTGCACTCTGCACACTGACCCCTCCTCAAGCGCCGCCCCTGTAGCTCCCATTGGCTGGGAAGGGGGCAGCATGTAGAGCGGAACCCCCTGGCTACCCCTATGCATAGGATCTGGAGCAGTGCCATGCTGCTGCTTCCAGGAG